>NC_069689.1:24538927-26938927 GCF_023699985.2 Odocoileus virginianus
CTTTTGGGTTTTTATGAGTGATTAAATTATTAGCTACTGGCAACCTCTCCCAAAGATCAGTGGTGGGACTTAAAACTCCATCCCACTAAATCAAATGTCTCATTCTTCTGGTAATCATTCATCTTCCTTAGATGGAGTCCAAAAGTCACCTCATTACAATAACAAGAGAAAACTTTATGGCTTCTCAACGCTTAGGGAATTCCAAGGGCTCTGGGAAATCTGAACCAGAAAAGGGGACAAACACTAAATAAGTAGTCCTTCAGTTAAGTTCAGTTCAGTTCAGTCGCTCAGTCGTGTCCGACTCTTTGTGACCCCATGAATCGCAGCACGCCAGGCCTCCCTGTCCATCACCAACTCCTGGAGTTTACTCAAACTCATGTCCATCGAGTCAGTAATGCCATCCAGCCGTCTCATTCTCTGTCATCCCCTTCTCCTCCTGCCCCCAATCCCTCCCAGCATCAGGGTCTTTTCCAATGAGTCAACTCTTTGCATGAGGTTATATTATAAATCACAAGATCACAGGTTACATTCTTAAAATATAAGAAACACTGAAACATTTTAAAAACTAAAAAGTAAAGGTAAGGTAATTTGCTGCCCCAGGTCCATTTGTATACATACACAAGTTTTTTGGCCCTCTCAATTCTTCCAAAATATTCAAATTCTATAATTTTCTCCACTGTTTACATTTATTTTCACATAGTCTTAATGCAGTAAAGTATCTATAACCAATGGCTAAATTTGAATATTACACAATAACTGAAAGTAGAAATTGTGTCAAATCCACATTTTTTTTCCTACCATTGGGATTCTCCTAAATATGTCAAGTTTGTGAATGGGATCTCAGGTTAAATTCAAGGATAGATTACTTCCATAGGACACTAATCTCAGCTCCTACAGCACAGAACACCTAGTGCTCACTTTATTCACTTATTCAAATTGTAAGGGTTAGATTTTCCACGTGCCACACAAAAACATCTTTTTAAGCCCAGCATTCCCTCAACTATCCTACACAATTAATAATAGTTGCTAATAACAGTTCATTCTGCAGTCATATTTTTCTCTACATTAGCTTTTCTAAGCCTACTTATTTCTCAAAAATTTAAGTTTATCTGTTTGTCTGTGGCAGAGACAATTAGCAACTTAAGTAGTAAATTTCTTCTTCTTTTAGCAAGTAGAGTATTATTGCTAGGAAACAGCTACTTGTCAAGAACTATTTCCCAAACTCTTCCCCTTCCACCTGGCTCTTACTGTGTATCTGGTGGGTCCATAGGACAGCTCTCTATGAAATGTGAGCAGTCCCTTCTGGGCTACAATTAAACATTATATAACACAACTCTTCTCAAATTGACTCTGTCCTTTGAGCAGCTAAACAGCATCAGGGGAATCTGAGGAGGCCCAAGGGAACTAAGAAACGAGGAGAAGCAAAGGAAGGACCTATGGGTTAATGCTAAGACAAGTCACTCAGTAAACTTCCATCTGACATCATGTGAATGAGAAATAATTTTCTGTTTTGTTAAGACTTTGAGATGCAACAAGATGGTGGAGTAGAAGGACACGCACTCATCTTCTCCTGTGAGAACTCCAAAATTACAACTCAGTGCAGAACAACCACCAACAGAAGAATGTTGGATCCCACCCCCCCCCAAAAAAAAAAAAAAAGATACCCCACGTCCAACGGCAAAGGAGAAGCCCCAGCAAGATGGTAGGAGGGGCAAAATCACGCTTAGAATCAAACCCCATACCCCCCAGAGACACCTGGAGGGCTCCAACAAAACCTTGTGCACACCAGCAGATTCTACAGAGACTGAGCCACACCTGCCTTTGAGTGTCTGAGTGTCTCCTGCCGAGGGACAGGTCAGCAGTGGCCTGCTGCAGGGTCAGGGGCTCTGCATGCAGAAGACCTGGCTGTGGCATACGCCCTCTTGGAGGATTTCGCCGTTAACCCACAAAGAGCTGCCAGAATTTACACAGGACTGGGAAAATAGACTCTTGAAAGGCACAAACAAAACCTTGTGGGCATGAGGACCCAAGAGAAAGGAGCAGTGACCCTACAAGAGACTGACCCAGACTTGCCTGTGAGTGTCCAGGAGTCCCCGGCAGAGGCATGGATCAGCAGTGGCCTACTGGAAGGCTGGGGGCATTGAGTGCGGCATTGTGTGCACAGGATATTTTGAAGGAGGTCGCCATTATCTTCATTATCTCCACCATTACCTCCACCATATTCCACCATCAACAGAAAATTGTATTAAAGATTTACTGAGCATGGCCCCACCCATCAGAGCAAGACCCAAGTGCCCCAAAGTCGGTCTCTCCCATCAGAAAACTTCCATAAGCCTCTTATCCTTATTCTTCAGAGGGCAGACAGATGAAAATCACAATCACAGAAAACTAATCAAACTCATCACGTGGACCACAGCCTTGTCTAACTCAGTGAAACTATGAGTCATGCCATGTAGGGCCACCTAAGACGGACAGGTCATGGTGGAGAGTTCTGACAAAATCTGGTCCACTGGAAAAGGGACCAGAAAACCACTTCAGTATCCTTGCCTTGAGAACCCAATGAACAGTATGAAAAGACAATAAGATATGGCACTGAAAGATGAATTCCCCAGGGCCATAGGTGCCCAATATGCTACTGGAGAAGAGTGGAGTAATAACTCCAAAAAGAATGAAGAAAGGACCCAAAGCAAAAACAACACCCAGTTATGGATGTGACTGGTGATGGAAGTAAGGTCCAATGCTGTAAAGAACAATATTGCATAAGAACCTGGAATGGTAGGTCGGTGAATCAAGGTAAATTATAAGTGGTCAAACAGGACATGGCAAGAGTGAACACTGACATTTTAGGAATCAGTGAACTAAAATGGATAGGAATGGGCGATTTTAACTCAGATGACCACTATATCTATTACCACAGGCAAGAATCCCTTAGAAGAAATGGAGTAGCCCTCATAGTCAACAGAAGAGTCTGAAATGCAGTTCTTGAGTGCAATCTCAAAAACGACAAAATGATCTCTGTTCACTTCCAAGGCAAACCATTCAGTATCACAGTAACCGAAGTCTATGCCCTAACCAGTAATACTGGAGAAGATGAAGTTGAATGGTTCTATGGAGACCTACAAGACCTCTTCATTACAGGGAACTGGAATGCAAAAGTAGGAAGTCAAGATATACCTGGAGTAACAGGCAAAATTGGTCCTAGAGTACAAAATGAAGCAGGGCAAAGGCTAACAGAGTTATGCCAAAAGAAAACACTGGTCAGAGCAAACACCCTTTTCCACACAACACAAGCGAAGACTCAACACATGGACATCACCAGATGGTTAATACCGAAATCAGACTTATTATATTCTTTGCAACCAAAGATGGAGAAGCTCTATAAAGTCAGCAAAAACAAGACCAGGAGCTGACTGTGGCTCAGATCATGAAATCGTTATTGACAAATTCAGACTGAAATTGAAGAAAAAAGGGAAAACAGCTAGATCATTCATATATGACCTAAATCAAACCCCTTGTGATTTTACAGTGGAAGTGACAAACACATTCAAGGGATTAGATCTGACAGACAGTGCCTGAAGAACTATGGACGGAGGTTCGTGACTTGTACAGGAGGCAGTAATCAAGACCATCCCCAAGAAAAAGAAATGCAAAAAGGGAAATGATTGTCTGAGGAAGCCTTACAAATATCTAAGAAGAGAAGAGAAGCAAAAACCAAAGGAGAAAAGGAAAGATATACCCATTTGAATGCAGAGTTCCAAATAATAGCAAGGAGAGATAAGAAAGCCTTTCTCAGTGATTGATGCAAAGAAATAGAGGAAAACAATAGAATGGGAAAGACTAGAGAGCTCTTCAAGAAAATTAGAGATACCAAGGGCACATTTCATGCAAAGATGGGCACAATAAAGGACAGAAATGGTTTGGACCTAACAGAAGCAGAAGATATTAAGAAGAGGTGGCAAGAATACACAGAACTATACAAAAAAGATCTCCGTAACCCAGATAACCACGATGGTGTGATCACTCACCTAGAGCCAGAATGTGAAGTCAAGTGGGCCTTAGGAAGCATCACTATGAAGAAAGCTAGTGGAGGTGATGGAATTCCAGTTGAGTTATTTCAAATCCTAAATGATGATGCTGTTATGGTACTGCACTCCATATGCCAGCAAATTTGAAAAATGCAACAGTGGCCACAGGAATGGAAAAGGTCAGTTTCATTCCAATCCCCAAGAAAGGCAATGCTAAAGAATATTCAAACTCCTGCACAATTGCACTCATCTCACATGCTAGTAAAGTAATGCTTAAAATTCTATAAGCCAGTATTCAACAGTATGTTAATGGTAAACTTCCAGATGTTCAAGCTGGTTTCAGAAAAAGCAAAGGAACCTGAGATCAAATTGCCAACATCCTCTGGATCATCAGAAAAGCAAGAGAGTTCCAGAGAAACATCTATTTCTGCTTTATTGACTATGTCAAAGCCTTTGACTGTGTGGATTACCATAAACTGGACAATTCTTCAAGAGATGGGAATACCAGACAACCTGACCTGCCTCCTGAGAAATCTGTATTCAGGTCAAGAAGCAACAGTTAGAACTGGACATGGAACAACAGACTGGTTCCAAAGCAGGAAAGGAGAACGTCAAGGCTGTATATTGTCACCCTGCTTATTTAACTTATATGCAGAGTACATCATGTGAATATGCCAGGCTAGATGAAGCACATGCTGGAATCAAGACTGCCAGGAGAAATATCAATAACCTCAGATATGCAAATGACCCCACACTTATCGCATAAAGTGAAGAGGATCTAAAGAGCATCTTGATGAAAATGAAAGAGGAGAGTGCAAAAGTTGGCTTAAATCTCAACATTCAAAAAAACTAAGATCATGGCATCTGGTCCCATCACTTCATGGCAAATACACAGGGAAACAGTGGAAACAGTGACAGACTTTATTTTAGGGGGCTGCAAAATCACTGCAGATGGTGACTGCATCCATGAAATTAAAAGATGCTTGCTTCTTGGAAAAAACCTATGACCAACCTAGAGAGCATACTAAAAAGCAGAGACATTACTTTGCCAACAAAGGTCCATCTAGTCAAAGCTTTGCTTTTTTCAGTAACCATGTATGGATGTGAGAGTTGGATTATAAAGACAGCTGATCGCCATAAAATTGATGCTTTGATCTGTGGTGTTGGAAGAAACTCTTGAGTCCCTTGGATTGCAAGGAGATCCAACCAGTCCATCCTAAAGGAAATCAGTCCTGAATAATCACTGAAAGGACTAATGCTGGAGCTGAAACTACAATACTTTGGCCACCTAATGCAAAGAATTGACTCATTGGAAAAGACCCTGATGCTGGGAAAGATTGAAGGCAGGAGGAGAAGGGGTAGACAGAGGATGAGATGGTTGGATGGCATCACCGACTTGATGGACATGAGTTTGAGTTGGGAGTTGGTGATGGACAGGGCAGCCTGGCATGCTGCAGTCCATGGGGTCACAAAGAATCGGACACAACTGAGCAACTGAACTGAACTGCAGCCTTTGTGACTTGATTCTATTATGGCGTGTATTGTTATGTACACTACTATGTGTAAAAATCAGTGACAGAAAACGTTCACAAAGAAGAACCACTAACTTAGGTTTACCTACTAGATTTGATTTCTAACACCAAGTCTTCCCTGTAAATGATACTAATCATACTTAATCTTTTTTTTTTTTGTTTGTTTGTTTAGTATCTAAACTCTGCAGTTGAATATAAGCTGCATGCACTCAAGGGTCCCTTCCGCTTGCTTGATTTTTTTTCTTAACTCTATTCCCAATACCTAACCTAGTGCCTGATACACATAGGTATATAATGTGCTTTTCAGAAACTGAGTGACTGTTTGATCCCAATAACATTTCTGCCTACTAGTGAATAGAAAGGTAGGAGAAGGCAATTGATAGCCTGTTGGTAATGGTGACTTCTGATTCCAGGAAAACGGTGTCATATCCAGAGTCTGAGTCACTTCAGAGTCATTTTATGGCATTTCTAAACTACTCAGAAGTATTGTGGATAAACAGGGAGATATGTGCATGAATGTTCACATGTGCACACACACACACACACACACACACACACACACACACACACACACACAACAAATCAGATCCCAATTATCACCCTTCCTCTTTTTTTCCCAATTATCCAACCAAAGAGGCTCATCTTATGAAAGTAACACCTCTTACCTATCATAATTGACTGGTTCTTATTTCTTAAAAAATAATAATAATAATAATATTGCTGATAGAAAATGTGCTGGTCTTAGTTAATAAGTTAATCCCCTAAAGACAATGTATCTAATAGACTGGATACCCAACCTCAGGCAGACCATCCATATTGGGGAGGGATAGTTTTAAGGATAGAAGGGCTTGGTACAAGTTGTAGATGAAAGAAACCACTCTGGTAGTTTAAAAAAGGACATTCATTACAGGATATAAAATGGTTTACAGAACCACTGAGAAGGTCCAGAGGCAGATTCTAGGCTAGGCCTCCAAAACTAATGCCTCATTCCTGGGATGAGTATCTACCCTCTGCAGTTGACTATAAGCTGCTGCTCCTTTCACTATTAAGAAAGCAGCTACTGGGGTGGGAACTGCCAGCCACAGAACTGCTCTGTGATCCTCTGTACCACAAGAACAATAATGGTCTTAATCTCCACGCCTTCCTGTCCTTAATTCAGTTCCAGATTCAAGTCTTACTAAAACCTGTCTGACTGACAAAATCTAAAAGATACACGGAAACCCTGCTGAAATCTGCCTGGGTAATGCAGCTTTCAGTCTTCCCACCTTTGTAGTTCAGGAAGGGCCACTAGAGAGAGGTTGGCAAAGACAATGAACTAAGCAACCCGATGCCACGCTGGACACCTTGCTGGCCTATGTCCCACAATGGCTTTAAAAACACCTCTAGTCACAAGAAGACCCAGAACCCCCTCCTCCCGAGGTCCTGCTCTTCTGAAGTTGCCTCCTTTCCTAGGCCACTATTCTCCCCAGACTATAACCACCTCCCTGGAGGTTCATAATACGTTATTCCTTCCTTTAAAAAATTTCACTGTCACAGGTGAGACAGCTGCCCGGTATCTTAAACAACATCCAGCCCTAAGGGCCAGAGAGATCACCAGTATGTCTTACAACTATTCTCAGTCATCACCAGAAGTCGCAGTCTCCCCAGTCATCCAGAATTAAAACACTTTAACATTTGTATTCCAGAGCCCTCCAGCCCTTTCCTCCCAAGCCTTATTACTATTCCCTTGAAAACTTGCTTGCTGATATCCTGAGTTTTCTCCGAAACTCACTTCTACTCACAAGACCTTAATACTTAGATACTTGCTCTCTGGAAGATGTGCTTCCCCTGCCAACAAGAGGTTATCTGTTTTGTTTCCCCCACACACAGAAGTAGAAATAAGCAGAAATAAGAAGAGTAAGAAAGGCACAGAAGTCAAGTGTCCTGTTTGTTCTTCCTTGATATTTCTGAAGTTATCTCCTCCATCCTTCAAAATGCTAGCTCCTTTGAAATGCTTGCCATCAGACTCTATTACTCCATAGTTGTCCTTATCTCTGGCATTCTTTTTATTACATCCATCATTCAGTGAAGATTTTTGTTCATGGCTTACTGTACCACTATTTACAACTGAGGCTCTCATCATCCTTAGTTTTATTAAAGGTCAGGAATATGATCCATCTTACATGATGGCCTCTCACTTCCTTGATATTCTTTTTTTCAATGATATTTTATTCCATCTTATCTCAGTCACCCATGTACATGGTGGTACAATAGACCTTGTTGTCACTGACAACTACACCTCCCACCCGACGATCATATCTAATCCTTCCAGCCCACTTATTCTAAAATTACCATTCCAAAAATTTCCTGATCTCACTAAGATCTCTTCAAAGAAAAAACATAGCAGATCTTTACTATTCATCACCTTCTTTGTATAATCATATAACTCTTGCTCAGCCAAGCATCAACTGTTTAGCAATATTAGTTGCCTGCACATACCCTATCTTTCTTGGTTACTCTCTGTACCCCCTTACAAACACACAAGCCAAGAATCACATGCAAAAGAATGAAACTGGACCACTACCTTACACTGTATACAAAATCAGCTCAAAATGGATAAGGACTTATTAAAGTCCTTGAAAAACTTGAAAACCCCTAAGAGGAAAACTTAGGCAGCAAGCGCCTTGACATCAGTCTTGGCAATGATTCTTTTGGACTTGACACCAAATGCAAAGGCAATAAAAGCAAAAATACACAAATGGGACCACATCCAAATAAAAATCTTCACACAGCAAAGGAAACCATCAACAAAATGAAAAGGCAATCTACAGAGTGGAAAAAATATTTGATAAGGAGCTAATATCCAAGATATATAAAGAACACATACTATTCAATAGCCAAAACCCCAAACAGTCCAATCAATAAATGGACAAAGGATCTGAACAGATATTTTGCAAAAGACATATAGATGGTCACCAGGTACATGAAAAGATGTCTAACATCACTAACAATTTCAGTTCAGTTCAGTTCAGTCGCTCAGTCG
The DNA here is from genome assembly GCF_023699985.2 of Odocoileus virginianus. Classification (NCBI taxonomy): domain Eukaryota; kingdom Metazoa; phylum Chordata; class Mammalia; order Artiodactyla; family Cervidae; genus Odocoileus; species Odocoileus virginianus. The sequence continues at coordinate 24,547,507 of NC_069689.1, forward strand.
TGTCCAACTCTTTGCGACCCCATGAATCGCAGCACGCCAGGCCTCCCTGTCCATCACCAACTCCCAGAGCTTACTCAAACTCATGCCCATCGAGTCAGTGATGCCATCCAGCCATCTCATCCTCTGTCATCCCCTTCTCCTCCTGCCCCCAATCCCTCCCAGCATCAGGGTCTTCTCCAATGAGTCAACTCTTCGCAAGAGGTGGCCAAAGTACTGCAGTTTCAGCTTCAGCATCAGTCCTTCCAATGAACACCCAGGACTGATCTCCTTTAGGATGAACTGGTTGGATCTCCTTGCAGTCCAAGGGACTCTCAAGAGTTTTCTGCCATACCACAGTCACTAACAATTAGGGAGACACAAACCAAAACCATAATGAGATATCACATCACACCTGTCAAAATGACTATTATCAAAAAGACAAGAAATAACAAGTGTGAGTGAGGATGTGGATAAAAGGGAATTCCTACACATTACTAGTGGGGGTGTAACTGGTGCAGTCACTATGAAAAACAGTTTGTAAGATCCTCAAAAAATTAAAACTATAACTACCATATGATACAGCAATTCCCCTTCTCAGTACTTATGAAATCAGTGTATCCAAGACAGCTGCACCACCATGTTCACTATAGCATTACTTACAAGAATCAAAGCACGGAAGCAACTTAAGAGTCCATCCGTAGATGAAAGCATAAAGAGAATGTGACATCTAGATCTGTAACTATCTATACATACATATGGATAGATACATCAGCCATTAAAAAAGAATGAAAGCTTGTCATTTGCAATAACATGGATGGGCCTGGATGGCATTATATTAAGTGAAATAAGTCAGACAGAAAAAGATGAATACCATGTGATCTTACGTATATGTACAATCTAAAAACAAAAAATAAAACAAACTTCAAGATCGTGGATATAGAGAACAGATTGGTGATTGCTTGAGGCAGGGGGTAAATGGTGGGTGAAATGGGTGAAGGGAGTCAAAAGGTACAAGTTCCCAGTTATAAAATGAATAAGTCTTGGGGAACTAATATATAGCATGATGACTATAGTTAATAATACTGTACTGCATATTCACAAATTGCTAGGAGAGTAGATCTTTAAAGTTTTTCATCACAAGAAAAAAAAAAGTATACCTATATATGGTGACAGATGTTAACTGGATTTAATGTGTTGATCATTTTTCAATAGTTATTAAATCATTACATTATACTCCTGAAACTAATATAAAATTATGTAATTGTACCTCAAAAAAAAAAAAAAAAAGCCCAGTAGCTGAACATTAATGGTTCGTTCAGCAGTGCCAATCACAAGTCTATGACCATACAGTTTAATGAATCCTCTAGCAACTCCAGAAAGACCTATTACTACTACACTTCTCTAGTAAATCCACTTTTGCACTCGCGAGTAAATTACAATGCCTTGCACTCAAGTTTCCTAGAACTTTTTATCCCATCATCCTCAGTTGATGACCACTGCTCAATACATAAAGATAATAAACACCATATAATGAAGATTCTTTCATTTGCCTACCACTAAATTATTCCAAATCACCTACTTCTTTATCTCCATAATATTTCTTCTATCGTGTTATGAGGAAAGCAGTGTTTCTACTCCTCTCTATCTGTGTCCTGGATTCCATCTCTTTTCAAGTACTCAAATAATTCTTTCCTAAAATATTCCCCCCTCTCTCCTGTATTATCAACTTCTTGTTCTTTACTCATTAGTTCATTTCAACATGGACTTCCCTGGTGGCTCAGACGGTAAAGCGTCTGCCTACAATGCGGGACACCCAGGTTCGATCCCTGGGTTGGGAAGATCCCCTGGAAAAGGAAATGGCAACCCACTCCAGTACTCTTGCCTGGAAAATACCATGGACGGAAGAGCCTGGTGGACTGCAGTCCATGGGGTCGCAAAGAGTCGGACATGACTGAGCGACTTCACTTTCACTTTCATTTCAATACATCAACCAATGTCACTTAATTTAAGCAACACAGAAACACACCTACAAGCATAAACTGTCTGGAATCCACATTTGCCTCCAACCAAAGCCCATGTCCCCACAGTAGTAAAATTCTTCAGAAGTGTCTACCCTGTTTGTACCTATTCCTTCACGTCACCATTCTTCACAGTGCTAAGTCTCTCAGTCGTGTCTGACTCTTTGTGACCCCACAGTGTAGCCCGCCAGGCTCCTCTGTCCCTGGGGATTCTCCAGGTAGGAACACTAGAGTGGGTCACCATGCCCTCCTCAAGGGCATCTTCCCAAGCCAGGGACAGAACCCAGGTATCCCACATTGCAAGGGAATTCTTTACTGTCTGAGCCCCCAGACAAGCCCACATCCTTCAGTAAATGTACTCATATAAGTGCTTTATCTTCATCACTCCAATGGAATGGTTTTAATGAGAACACCAAAGACCTCTATTTTGCCAAAGCAAATGAGACATTATCTGTTCTCATCTTACCCAACCTTTCAGTAGAACTTGATACAACTGACTATTCTCTCTTCTTGAAAACTTATGTAGGTTTCCCAGACTTATGCAGGTTTATTTTACTTAATGCACAACTACTTTTACTAGGACCTCAGTCTCCTCCAAACTGGGAAAATCTTCAAGGCTTTTAACACAGTCCTAGAATGCTTTCTTTTCTCTTTCTATACGAAACCTATGTGACCTCATTCAGCTTCCCATGACTTCAAGTACCAAGTATACACTGATATACACTGATAACTCTCCAACTTAGACTTCTTCTCTGGATGGAACTCAACCCAGAGAATAAGACTCAAATCTAATTGTCTATCATCTTGTCCATTTCCAATTTCCCTTGACAAAAGAGAGGTTATTTTCCCTCAAAGTATACCTCCTCCCAAAACTGAGTAAATGACATGACCTTTCAATAGCTACAAAACAAAAAAATCTTAGATTCATCTTGGCTTATTTATTTCTCTTATACCACATGCCCAATCCAGCTATTACTCCTGTCAGATATATCACCAGAATATAACCCAAATTTGGTACCCTCTGACCATTTCCACTTTTTCAGCCCTTCTCAGGTTCATCTTCACCTCCTGCCTACATCACTGTGGCAGCAATTTTATTGGCTCCCTGCTCCTTCTCCGGCTTCTCTTCTGAGCAAGAGTGATCTTAATTTTTTCTTTTTTGAAGTCAAGTTACTCTCCTGCATCAAGTTGTCAATGAAATACAATTATACTTAAGATTAAACTTTTTAGCATAACCCAAAAATCTGTCTATAATTTGAGGTCTCTCTGAACACAGTTCCTCTCTCTATTTTGTCTGTTCACTGCATTTTGATCACAGTCACAGTCTGCCTTTTAACACCTGGAAATCATTTCATTCCAAAGGAATATGCTCTTGCTCTTCTTTCAGTTTAGAGTCTTTCTCATCAGTAAGGTCATAGAACTCAAATTTCACCTCAGGAGAGAACTTCCCTGATACCGGCCTCAGTCACTCTCTACATTCTCCCATTTTATTCTCTGTTGGTAGCATATCAAATTCCTAACTTATTTTACTTCTTGGTTTAGCATATTTATTCACTGCCTTCCTCTTTTAAGTGCGAACACTCTGAAGGCAGGGGCTCAATTTTCTTAGTTTGTTATTCCAAGTATCTATATCAGTGCCTGGCCTACTGTTACCTGATTCAGTGACTTAACAATAATTACATGTCACAAAACCTCATAGGTCTTACTCTAGAATTTTTACTTATATTTGACATGTCTTTACCTCTAGGGATATCAAAGAAATAACATGACTTAATACCCTACACTAAAATGTTACATGGAAAGATTTCAATCACCCATGTTCAGATAATTTATACCATTTTTTCACTGCTCTGCATATCTCCTAATTGATTACATAACAAAACATTACCAACAATACTAAAGAGTCACCTGTTCATTTACACAGACATTCATTCCTTCAATTTAGTGTGTTCCCCAAATCCATATGCTGAAGTCCTAATTCCCAGTAACTCAGAATGTGACTATCTCTGGACACAGGGTTATTAAAGAGGTAACTAAGTTAAAATGAGGTCATCAGAGGATCACTGATAGCGTGCGACTGGTGTCCTTAGAAGGAGAAGAGACTGGGACTTATACACACATGTGATACATGGGGAGGAGAAAATGGCCATCTGTAAGTCAAGGAGAGAGTCGTCAGAAAAAGCCAACCTCTGACTTCTAGCCTCCAAACTTGTGAGAAAATAAACGACTTCTGTCATTCAAGCCAGCCAGCCTATGGTACTCAATTCAGCTCTCGTAAGCTAATTGACAGCTGAAAATAGCAATAGGTAACACAGGATGCTTTGCTCAGTAGCATGGGAGGCTCAATTATACTTTTTGAAATTAACTACAACAAAAATGTTAAGATTCATACAATTTAGTATTTGCATATGTATTTTTATTCTTTCTAAAGGATGGTGGATTCTAGTACCATTTCCCAGGTTCAGATAAATACCTTTATGGAGAAATGAAATGAATTACCTGTACCACTCCTACCTGCTAGAAGACGTGGCAAACTAATGCATCTTTTTCCCCCACTTCAAATTCTTTTTGTGAGTGTAAATGTCAAAATTTAATCTTGTTCTTTCATTTATCTTTCTGTATTACAGCTAACTAATTCTTAAAAGTATTTTTTTTTTAAAGCTCATATCATAGATTTTCTCAGAGAACATCTCAAAAGCACAGCTCAAAAGTGTTTTACTCTTGAGATTTGGTCTTTACCACAGAATTCTGCAGGATTAGAGAACTACCATCTCAAGTCAGCCAAGTAACTCTGAATTATTGTGACATAACTTGAACACTCATTAGAAAGTTCCACTAAGGAAGTTCAAGCTGGTTCTGGTTGTTAAGGAGTCACACGAGTGCTATGATAGCAAGAAATCTACACAATTTGCTCTTTTAATAAGCCAAATGCAGAACGTATTTGTTGTCTTCATGTCTAAATAAATGAAACAATATTTATATATAACCTTATCTTTTTCCAACTGCAACTTAATATATGCCTGTTTTATATATAAAAAGTATAACTTAAAAAATTAAAATAATTTATAGGGCCAGTATCATTTTTGTAAGATTTGGGGGTATTTTCCTCTAGCCACTGCATACTAAAATCACCTCTATCCCCACTTTATCTGTCTCTCTTATTCTTAATGGAATTTATACTGTGGACACACTGATTTGAGTATCTGAAGGACACACCATATTCTAATATGTGTGTATGGCAATGTACTTTAACTTAACTATGAATGATATAATTTAAGAGGTTTTCCTTTTCTTTTATGTTTTATAAATATTCCTCTATAAATCCATGTATTTTTATAAAATTTCAATTATTTCCATATGGGATATTACTCAGTTTGGATTTTCTGAACCAAAAGGCTTGTTAATTTCAAATTTTATACATACTGTCACGTTGTCCTTAGGACAGTCTAATCAATTTATTCTCCAACAAAGAGTTCATATAAATTCTAATTTGCTCATAGATTTACTGTCACCAGATCACATGCTTAATTGCTAATGAACTTGGTTATATCATCACATTCATTGACTTTGACAGTTTCACCTATTACAGATCACCTAATCACTGCTGGTTTTTTCTATATTGTCTTGTTTGTATTTATACTGTGGGTACATTAAACCTTTGACTCATCTGCATTGCAAATTTCTTTTATCACTATATAATTTTCTAACCTTGTTTTTGTTTTGACTATCAAAAAGAAAACAATGACTTTTCCATAATGAAACCTTTTAGTATTTTTCTTAATGACTCTTGCCTTTGAGCACTACAAAAATAAAACTTATTCACATTTTATTCCAGTATTTTAATAGTTAAATATTAAACATTTGGAGTTTATTTTGATCTGTTGTGATAAGGAAATATGTTACCTTAAGTATTATCTCTATATTATTTATTAAATAATAATTTTTTCTTCATATTGTAAAAATTATAGCCTAAAAGGCAAACTGCCATTACTTACTTGGGCTCATTTTTCTCTTTTTATTCTCATTGAATTCCTTGTCAATTTTGTCACCAATATTTTAACTACATGTCAGAAATTGACAAGCTAAGTTTTGTATTATTATTATTCTTTACCATAAGTTTCCTGATGTAGTCCTTCAATGGAAAGGTTTATTCTCAAATAAAATTGGGAATTACTTGGTCATGTTCCAAACTAAGGATTCCATTGTGTTGAGAGTGAAAAGTTAATGGTTTCTAATAAATGCATAAAATATTTTGAGAGAAATGACATCTTTACAATACTGATATATCTCATTCAAGGGACTTATAAGGCAATTTATTTGTGTCTTCAGTCTCCCTCATGAAGTTTTACAGTTTTATAAGTTCCTATACATGCCTTCTTAAGCTTATTCTTGGGTTACCACACTTCTGTTACTTGGGTATACTATTTTTCTATTACTTGTGATAACACAAGCATTTAATTTTCAACTGGTAGTGCTGATTTTTAAAAGTAGGCCACTGAATCATACATGTTTATCTTAAGACCAGGTATATTGATAAATCTCTAGCATTTCTAATATATTTATGATTTTCAGATTTCTGGAATTTCTAGACTAACTTAAGATTTTATCCTCAAAAAGAATAAACTTAGAGAAATATGTTCCCTGTACTTAAATGCCTAAATGGTTCTCATTTGAAAGAGATAGTCCTTTTGAATACCTCCAACAAGGCAGAGACTCCTCTAATATGTAGAAGTAGCAAGACTGTTGTTTGTGTCTTAAAATACGGAAAAAAAACTTTTCAACAAGCTCTCCAACAACGTAATCATATAAAAACAACTGCTAAGTGTCATTGAGAGTTTTCTTCCAGGCACGGTGCCACACTTTCCATGCATCGTCTCTTTTAATCCCCTCAACCACACTGTGAGGTAAGTATTATTACTAGCTTCATTTTACAGTCGAAGAAACTGAAGCATAAACAAAGCCAAGCTCTCTGAGCTAGCCAAGGTAGAACAGATATACCCAGCTGGACTGAGGCATAGCAGAAGCTCTTAACCACTACACTGTAGTTACCTTGCTGCCTGTCGTTGTTCTAAACGGACTAGACAGATGTTCTAGAATACCATAAAAAAGAAATACTGCTTTGATTTGGAATGGCAAATATGATCCCTGAAATTTCTTCCCATTTCATTTTTAAGATTCTCTTATCTTGTATTCTTTATGGAAGATAAACCCATGCCTTCAGCCAAGATTCTCCCAGGATTCCAGCATCCATCTGTTCTGGTCCTCAAAGTCTGGGAATTAAACTATCAAATAATAGAGTGCCTGAAAGTTACAGGAAGCAAGGGAAGGATATACACATACCAATGGCGACATCCTTACACATTCTGCTGAGGACAGTTCTTGTTCCCCCTTGCATCACAGAGTTCAAAATGTGTCCTTGACTTTAACCTCAGCCAATACACACACACACTCACTCAGTCTACCCCATCCTGCCATAGTATGTGGCATATTGTTTATGACATGTAATGAACTGGTGGCATCCTGTATATATAACATATGAGTTATTTTATAGATTATGCATCATATATATTATCCATTATATAAAACAACCTATACTTTAAAGATTATTATGTTAACAGAAGCATTAAAAAGCAGATTCAAAGAAACTATTTTTCTGGTTACATGATAGATTTAAAGAGTGAGTGAAAGCAAAATAAATGGTCTTCATCCTTTCTACATGCATTAGGATAAAGACATGTTATTTAAAAGAGATTCAACAACCAATTGATAAGACCTGGAATCTGCCTGGATGCGTGTTTCTAGATACATATGACTTTAAGTACACTATAAATCTGGAACTTGTATGTGAAATATCTGAAGCATCAAATTGTTTACGATCATTTTATCGGACTTTTAGGATCTCAGAACATCTGTTCCTTCTAAAACCCTTAGAGATTTGCAAAAATAAAACAGCCAGCTGAATAGCATCCAAAACAAAACACCACTTTTGTTTTCAACAGTAACTTCAAGTGGGAAAAGTATTCTAATTACTTCTCACTTCAATTTTCTACATTAGTAATTTATTTTTATGTCACCACCTATAAAATTGACTAAATAACAGCAACCTATTAAACAGGACAATCTGCCAAACTGTGTACAGGCTACAGTGATTCTGAGAAGGAAGAGATTGGCTTTGGTGTATTCAGTGGAGAATTCACTGGAGACTGTAAAGATTAGGAGGGCAAGTGTTCCAGGCTCAGGAAAAAACCTAAGTACAAATAGACAGAGAGAAATATGGCCTCCTATGTATGGAAAGATGAGACTAACACAGAAGCGAAAGCAGAGGATTAAAGAATATAGAGGAGTAATAGTAAATAAACCAGCAGGAAGAGTGTGAATGTGTGAGAGTATGTGTGTGTGAGACAGAGAGAGTGTGAGTGTATGTCCCAGAGCAAAGGCAGACTGTGCCCAGGGAAGATAGTTTATAGAGGGCCATAAAATAGCTTATTGAATGTATTCTTTCTTTGGTACGTACAAGTGAGCTATTAAAGACAGAAGCAGGATCTTGGAATCTATGTGATGATGCGAAAATAGCTGATTTTCAAACATATTAGAACATTCAGAAACTAACATATATAATTTCTAAGTAGGTTCCGGAAGGTGTTCTAGTTTCAAAAATACTCCTGAAAAGAAACAGCTTCTAAAATATTTTCCCCTCAGTATTCTCACAGGATATTCCATAGATCAAAATATATAGGTTTAACTGCTCTAATATGTATTCATATTCCACTGGTTTCAATCATTTAGTCTCTGTTTCAGAAATTTATTTACTGAAAATATTCTGGAAAATATAATAAAATCAAGAATGTTTCAGCAAATATATTTACTGAAAATGTTCTGAAAAATATAATAAAATCAAGGATGTTTTTAAATTCACAGTGATACCTTTTTCTCTTGCTTTATTTTATGAAGAAATCACAAATCCATACCTGTGTAATCATAAATTAGCCTACCAACAAAACATCTATGGAGTTAAAAATACACATGATTTTCCTAAGCACTAGACTCTGTTCCTGAATTATAAATTGGTTAAGGTATGTTTTTAATATTGTGTTTAGTGTGACTGTCTCACATTTATTATTTATGTAAGACTCAATCCATTTTTATTACTTTTGCTAAAATATATGGTATAAATTGTGACAAGGAAGTATAAAGTAACAGCATACAGGTATAACAAGTTATTTGCATTTAAATTAATTTAATCCAGCTAATTATGTTTCTCTAATATTTCCTTAGCATTCAAAACACCTGAGACACAGTATGGACAATTCTGTATATATTGTACATCTGCAACAAAACAAGTACAAGATACGAATAACCTTCCACATATTGCACACGTACAACAGGACATGTTCCTCCTTATTTACTCCAGAATTCAAGATTCCAAAAAACAGAAATACAAAAGATGGTTTCTAAGTTGCAAGTCCACTGTCTATCAGTACACGCTGTCAGTCACTGTGTGATCCACATCATCAGGAATGCAGATGTGGGAGAGGGGGCTAAAGTCCTGGAATCTATGCCAGTTCTTCACTATATTCCATCTATTGCCAGACAACCTGCTTTTGACCTTAGAATGGGAGAAGTTAAATATCAACAAGGAAGCACTTGCCTTAGCCAATAGTTTTTATCAACACATTACCTCAATCTGCATAAAAACTTTCAAAGCACTGTCAACTATTCACTTATGCTGTCTCATCTATTTCTGTAACATCTATTGAGCTAGAGGAAGACAAATGTTATCACCATTTTCCAAATGGAAAATGTGAAGTGCAAAGGGATGATACAGTAAGTCCAAGGAAAACCAGAATTCAGGTTATAACACAAAAAGCCCTTCATTCCAAAATCTATTTTTTTCACATGGTTACTAGCCAGGTGTACTCTGAGGAAGCAGGGATGATTCAATACGCATATTTATTTCAACACATTGTTGTAGAACAGAAGAGTTACAAGAAGGATGATGTGTAATCTGCTTTTATACTGAATATAACACTTGTGATGTTTTTCTAAGGTTATAAACAAATTCAAATAGCAAGGTTTTTACATGTGTTGTCCACAATTAAAATTATTTTGCATCTCTGCTGTTACTAAGTCGCTTCAGTCGTGTCCAACTCTGTGCGACCCCATAGACGGCAGCCCACCAGGCTCCCCCGTCCCTGGGATTCTCCAGGCAAGAACACTGGAGTGGGTTGCCGTTTCCTTCTCCAATGCAGGAAAGTGAAAAGTGAAAGTGAAGTCACTCAGTTGCGTCCGACTCTTTGCGACCCCGTGGACCGCAGCCCACCAGGCTCCTCTGTCTGTAGGATTTTCCAGGCAAGAGGACTGGAGTGGGGTGCCATCTATTAAGCTATAAATCAGTAAAAATCAACACATGAAAAGCATCTATTGTTGGTAATAAAACATGCTTTAGGGTCAATTTCAGTAACTCCAAGGTATTGCAGAAATACACTTACAGTGATCAATATACATTTTTCTTGCTCAAGAGGCTTTTATGCTGATGCACTCCTTTTCAGCAAGGGAAAATATGTTTCACAATGAAAACAAAGGGCAATTGGTTGATTTATGTGACTACAGTAATGTTTCGAATCTTCAACATCTGATGTTTCAGGGCAGTACAATTATCCTTCGCCTTTCAAAATCTTTTAAATCTAAATCCTGAAGCCATTATCAAACCACAAAGAACCAGGTGACTATCTGATCTGGGGCACTGCAGATCTAATAATCATTTCTTAGGCAGTGTATCTGTGGAATCTGAGCAGCAATTTTGGGCTGAATTTTATGTTATCCTTCCAAGCAAAGTAAAAATATCTGCGTAAAAAATGCTTTAAAAGCCAGGTCAGGTTGAAAATATTAATGGTTATATGAAATGAGAAAATAGTAAATTGTATTAACAGCATAATTTGGGAACCAAGGAAAAATAATTATCATAAAATGGTTAAAATTTTTAGTGGAAATAAACCAAAACATTACCATTCCCAATCAATCAAGTAATCAAAAATAGTACCGTCATACCTTCTTAATGATGATGAAAATGAAATATCAATTTACTTCTTTCACACAGTATTTTGAAATCCACAATCAAATGCATTCCCCTTCTCTAAAGTACTCTAAAATAACATTTGAATGTATAGTTAATATTTCATATGACCCATGCAATGTCCTTTACAGACCTTCAGAATAATGTTTTAGGTGTCCACCAAAGAGATCATCCTGTCTCCAGGAATGATCATATCTGTCTCAAGTTACTATGCTGTGGTTTTACATTAGGAGGGGAATATCGGCTGACAGTTGGTATAATTTGCACTTAAGAGACAGTGAATATTTTTTTATTCTTTGCCTATTCAGTCACCCTCTATCTTTGAAAAATATAAAGTTCTTTGTGTTATTTCTTCAAATACTCATCCTTGAAATTCTAACGTCAGGGGATTCAGAGATGGTTCCTAAGGTAATGCCCTGTATATTCTATTTAGACCTGAGATTTTTCTTCTTTTACTGATACAAGCAACTGAAGATAAAAATAGGTCATTTAGATAGAGAATCCTAGAAGTATGTAATACAGATGCGTGAAATCATGAAATATGAGACAAAGGAGAATGAAATTTGAGGAAGAAACTTCTCAAATAATCTTTAACTTGATATTATTTGTCTGTTACCAATGGTAGGTGCTTTGACAATACAGGAAGTTCAGACTTATTTCATTATTATACCCAAATACAGGTTAATCAGTGGCTTTGATATATAAATTTATTTTAAAAAAATAAATGGCCTATTTTTGTGTATGCTGAAGGCATTTAATTTTTCATAAGTGCTCTACATGACTCCATCTCCACACTGTCTTAATCTTTTCTGTGTGTTACTCCTTCAAATACATAAACACAAGTAAAGTGTGATATAATAAAGGTCATGATGGAAAAAATTAAAGGGTGAAAAATGTGCACTCACTTTGCTTATCTAAAAGCAGCGGTTTTCTTTTACTGTAGAACTGCATAAAAGTATAATCCTTTGAGGTCTTAAAATTTTGAAAGTATTATGAGTTTCTAACAATAACTTATCCTCACTTGGTTTGGCATTTAAAAAAAGCATGTCTTTATATTAACAGCCTAAGGCAAATGAAAACTGGCACTCCAATCTACCCCAGCCTGTAAGACTATATTTAGAAAGCTTACTTGGAGTCTTGGGGTCTTCAGAGTGATAATAAAACACGGTTTCACCTCTGACATTTTCATTACCTAGGGTTACTTTTCCCCTGTGATGCAGAAGCTATGGCACCCAATTAAAGAATGTACTACATACTGCGAAGTGTGGCAGTTTTTACTATAAAACCAGTTATGCAGTGGTAATTTCTTGATATATTAATAGTAGCCAGTATTAGACATTACAAAATTGGGAAAGAAGTACGTCAAAGATGTATATTGTTAATCTGCTTATTTAATTTATATGCAGAGTACATCATGCGAAATGCTGAGCTAGATGATGCACAAGATTGCTGAGAGAAATATCAATAACCTGAGATATGCAGATGACACTACCCTAATAGCAGAAAGTGAAGAGGAACTAAAGAGCCTCTTGCTGAAAGTAAAAGAGGAGAGTGAAAAAGCTGGCTTAAAACTCAACATTCAAAAAGTGAAGATCATGGTATATGGTCCCATCACTTCATGGGAAGCAGTGGAAACAGTGACAGATTTTATTTTCTTGGGTTTCAAAATCACTATGGACGGTGACTGCAGCCACGAAATTCAAAGATGTTTGCTCCTTGAAAGGAAAGCTATGACAAACCTAGATAGTACATTAAAAAGCAAAAACAGAGACAGCACTTTACCGACAAAGGTCCATCTAGTAAATGCTATGATTTTTCCAATGGTCATGGACGGATGTGAGAGGTGGCCCATAAAAAAGGCTGAAAGAAAGTGAAAGCTGTTCAGTCGTGTCTGACTTTTTGCAACTCCCCTTGGAATTCTCCTGGCCAGAACACTGCAGTGGGTAGCTGTTCCCTTCTCCAGGGAATCTTCCCAATCCAGGTCCCCCACATTGCAGGTGGATTCTTTAGCAGCTGAGCCACCAGGGAAGCCCACATGAAGACTGAGTGCCAAAGAGTTGATGCTTTTGAACTGCGGTGCGGGAGAGACTCTTGTGAGTCCCTTGGACTGCAAGGAGATCCAACCAGTCCATCCTAAAGGAGATCAGTGCTAGGTGTTCACTGGAAGGACTGATGCTGAAACTGAAACTCCAATACTTTGGCCACCTGATGGGAAGAATTGACTCATTGGAAAAGACCCTGATGATGGGAAAGATTGAATGCAGGAGGAGAAGGGGATGACAGAGGATGAGATGGTTGGATGGCATCACCGACTCAATGGACATGAGTCTGGGCATGCTCTGAGAGATGGTGAAGGACGAGGAGGCCTGGCATGCTACAGTCTTGGGATCACAAAGAGTCGGACACAACAGAGCAACTGAACAACAACAAAAGCTATATTAATTTTAAAACTGACTTTCAAAAATTGAGATTTGTTAGAATTATATCTTTTAAGAACCAAGATGTCTCTCTCATAGAATATTAAATTTTAGTAGGAGAATTGATATATGACATGAGAAGAACTACAAACCAGAAGTTGGTAAGTCAGATATTTTTTTGTCTTTTTTACATTTAGTAAGAAAGAGCAATTTGAATATTACATGATATGGAGAGAGTCAATGCCTAGGTAGGTTGATAAGAAGTCCAGGGTTCCTGAGGAGGAGAAAGGGGTCCTGGGGTCTCAAGGAGAAAAGAACAAATGTTCTTTTACACATTGCTTTGTCTTAGTCAATATAACAATAAATCTTGCTCAAGGACATGTTTCTCCTTAACAAGAACTTTCTGACTAATCTTGTCATCTTGAAACATGTATCATGGGAGTGGGTCTGGTTCAGTTCAGTTGCCCAGTCGTGTCTGACTCCTTGCAACCCCATGAACCACAGCACGCCAGGCCTCCCTGTCCATCACCAACTGCCGGAGTCTAGCCAAACTCATGTCCATTGAGTCGAGGATGCCATCCAACCATCTCTTCCTCTGTCATCCCTTTTCCGCTTGCCCTCAATCTTTCCCAGCATCAGGGTCTTTTCAAAAGAGTGAGCTCTTCGCATCAAGTGGCCAAAGTATTGGAGTTTCAGCTTCAACATCAGTCCTTCTAGTGAACACCCAGGGCTGATGTCCTTTAGGATGGACTGGTTGGATCTCCTTGCAGTCCAAGGGACTCTCAAGAGTCTTCTCCAACACCACAGTTCGAAAGCATCAATTCTTCAGCACTCAGCTTTCTTCACAGTCCAACTCTCACATCCATACATGATTACTGGAAAAACCATAGCCTTGACTAGACGGACCTTTGTTGACAAAGTAATGTCTCTGCTTTTTAATATGCTGTCTAGGTTGGTCATAGCTTTCCTTCCAAGAGTAAGCATCTTTTAATTTCATGGCTGCAATCACCATCTGCAATGTATAATGTATATTATGGGGGTGGGTCTGGTAAGATCTTTCTATTGTTCCTTCTAATCTTGTTAATTTAAGATGTATGTTGTGGGAGTGGGTCTGAAAAAAGTATATAAGTCCTCGATAAGACTAGCTGGGGGCACTCTCCATTCCCCTTCTGATGTCTATGTCAGAAGCTTTCTCTGTCCCTTATACTTTAATAAAACTCTGCTACACAAAAGCTCTTGAGTGATCAAGCCTGGTCCCTGGTCCTGAAGCTAAATCTTCTTCGGAGATCACTAATCCAACATCATTCCGTAAGCTATCAATATGTAGTTCAAAGTCTATTTTTTCTTCACTAAATGGCTTTCATCATTCAATCCATCAAGGATACATTTAAGCAAAAATGTGGATGGCTGTCTTACATTAATTTCTGGCAATGGGAGCCCCCTGACAGGGTAGAGTTCATGACTAAGGAAATACAGACACCCCCACTGCATTCTAATGAACATTTGACAGCTCATGGTCAGGGCAACCTTGATTACTAACTGCCTACCATTTTAATTAGGAGGAACAACTTGTATCTAGTGTAACCTGAACACAGAATAGCATTTATGAAGTACTCACTATTTAAGGCCAGAAATTCGAAATGTCCAAAGTCCTTAGGGTTACCTTGTTACTGTGAGCTGAGTAAAGATATCAGGGTCTTATTATCCATGTGGGTAGACTATCCTCACTTTATGGCAGAATCTATTTAGGATGTCAGAGCCGCCCTGTGGGTAGAGCCAGTCTAGTCACAAAGAGCCACAGCAAAGAGGGTGTGGTATAGATACCATAGGCAAAACCTGGTCTGAAAATAAGAGAAGGTTTTAATCTTCAATCTAAGGGAATAAAGAGAGAACAGAATTTGGATTTGAACCAAAATCTGGAAAGATTCCCCAAGGCAAATGTGTGTTTGAGAAAGAAACCTTTTTGGATACTCACAGTGGAGACTCACAGTCGCAGACTCAAGGTGCTAAACTGGCTTGGCAATTTGACCCCATTCAAAAGTCCTAAATCATTAAATGTACTTGAAGAATTAGACATTTTAACTTAAATTTCTGTTGCATGTATTAATTTTTAAAACTGAACTCAAAATTTGACATATGAGTATTTCAGTTCTTTGGCTTATAAAGTTTCATATAAATTTTATATATATATATATATATATATATATCTCATTATATTATACACATATATAATACATATATATTAACTGAAAAAGAGCCCTGCACATATACAAGTTTTATATTTGTCCTTTAATTTAGAGAATCAAAATTAAAAATGATAAAAATGACAATGTACCCCAATTCCACAGCTTAAAAGGAATCAGATCACCTTGATCCAATTTAAACTGTGAGTCTTTAATATAATTTATGAAAATTAAGATGCTAAAGAAATATTGTACATTCTAATTGTGCTTGGTTTTGAAAGATGTATCTGAGTCAATGTTCAGAATTTAATATGGTTTTTGACCTTTCAAATATAAATTATTGGAAAGCAATGGGTTCTAATTTCACTGAAAAAGAAAGTAACACTTGGTTGAGTCCTAAAATCATAAAAATATTAACACTCTGCCCTTCCATACTTGCAATTTTGGAGCAACTTGTAACTTTTGTTAACGGTTTCTCAAAGGGAGTACAGTAATACATTTGTCAGATTATATACCACATTGTGGGCTTCCCTGGTGGCTCAGGTGATAAAGAATCTGCCCGCAATGCAGGAGACCTGGGTTCAGTCCCTGGCTTTGGGAAGATCCCCTGGAGGAGGGCATGGCAACGCACTCTAGTATCCTTGCTGGAGAATCCCCATGGACAGAGAAGCCTAGTGGGCTACAGCCCATGGGGTCACATAGAGTCAGACATGACTGAGTGACTAAGCATAACACAGCACATACGACATTTAACAGTAACTCAATGGAGTCTTCATCCAGTATAAGTTACGAAGGTGAAATAAAAAAACCTCACTTCCAAACATTTCTCAACCTATCAAAAAGAATCAAAACTAAAAATGATAAAAATGACAACGTACCCCAACCCCACAGCTTAAAAGGAATCAGATTACCTTGATCCAATTTAAACAGTGGGTCTTTAATTTATATACTGGAACATATAGTTCTTAGAGTCTGTTTATAAAATACATTCTAGTTACTCACACCGTAGAAGAAAGTTTCATATTCCAATGCCTCGGGAATTACATCTATACAACTAATTTTTCATCAGTTCAGTTCAGTCACTTGGTCGTGTCCTCTGCAACCCCACAGACTGTAGCATGCCAGGCTCTTTCACAGAGAATCACAAAATTACCCTTTAGTTCTCACTTACATAATTCTAGTATTTCCACTCTAGACGTACAAACGATCTCATACCTGACCAAACAGCACTTTCTTTGTATTAAGCTAATGATGTTTATGGTTTCTTCAATGCCAAGAGACTCCACAGGGAGAAACTGCATTAAACAGAGGGGTATTTTTGTTTGGGTCCATCACTGGAAGAACGATTCAACTTAGTGACACTTTTTTGGTACTATTAAAAAGAAGAGTATGATTTCTAATCTAGGAGGAGATGCTAAAAGATCTACTTTCAGGAAAGTGAGAAGTACTAGTGATTCATACAGATCTATAACTGAGTGAGTATAATGGAGCTCATTATAGTCAGTGCCCTTCACACAATGGACCTAGTTTTGTTTAGCTTTACTGAGAATCATTACAATGTTATCCTAAGTTTATTTTACAATGACTGGAATAAAAAGATCCAGTGACATTAAAGAAGAGTGAAAGCCAGTGGGGATAACTGAATTTAGAGGCAAGCCAAACCAATGGAAGCAAATTATACAATAGTAGTTAAGTAGACTGATAATTCTGAAGTACACTGGAGAAGATTACATTATTTCCTATTTTTTTCACATTCTTCTCCCAAGGAAAAGATGTAATTTAGTCACACTAATTGGCATCTACACAATAACAGCTGTTCATTTGGATTGCCAGGTGTAAGGAAAAAAAAAATTCACTACACACACACACACACACACACACACACACACATATGGGCTTCACTGATGGCTCAGCAGTAAAGAATCTACCTGTAATGCAGGATACACAGGAGATGCTGGTTTGATCCCCGAGTTGGGAAATGAAATGGCAACCTGGAAAAAGAAATGGCAACGCACTCCAGTATTCTTGCTGGTAAAAGACCATTGAGTAGAAGCTTGGTGGGCTACAGTTCTTAGGGTCACAAAGAGTTGGACACAACTGAGTGGACTAAGCTCAACAACAACCCACATACACACACACACGTCTATCAGGAAATGAGGCTTAAGTCATTATTTTAAGAGTCATTATTTTATGTCATTTCAATAGTTCTCATTTTATGAATTTAAAAAAAATTTTAACTATAAAAGGCAACATTTACATAACTGCAAAACATTTTTGTCTGCTGTTTTTAAAAATATAAGTGAATAAAGGAATATCTTAACATACACCCAAGACTGTACCACACAAATACCATAGTTACAATGATTTTTATGGAACTGGACCTAATCCTAAAGCAAGAATGCAGAATGAACCCACACTGACGTCAAGTCTGTTTGCAACTGATGTTAGTGGAATTTTTCACTAAATCACCCTGGCCCACGCTAAACCAGAGTCTAAAAATGATCCAAAATGATCCTTCGCTGATTATTTAAGTGTAATCAAACCTATTTAAAAGTATCTACAGCATTTTAAAGTAAAAAGAAATCAATACACACTAAATATGAAAAAATTAAGAAAATAAACATCTCCAAAGTAGCACAATCATCTATAATCAAGTCATGATATTGAGTACAAATGAAATTGAAAAAATTAAGCAAAGTTATTAGCTAGGATTAATTTCCACAGTAATTTATTAGATATAGATAGACTTCAGTTACACTATTTTACATATATTACAATAATACATCCTTTGTCTTATTTACCTAATTTAACCCAAAAACATACACAATATGAACATAATAATAAAGGCCACTTATTGTGTTTTATTATGTGGCAGACATTGTGCATAAAAGTGTCTTGAAAACAAGCCTGAAATCTTGGGATTATTAGCTTCAGTTTATATTATAAATATAGCAAAAGAGTTCCAGAAAAACATCTATTTCTGCTTTATTGAATACACCAAAGCCTTAGACTGTGTGGATCACAACAAACTCGGGAAAATTCTTCAAGACATAGGAATACCAGACCACCTTACCTGCCTCCTGAGAAATCTGTATGCAGGTCAAGAAGCAACAGTTAGAACTGGACATGGAACAACAGACTGGTTCCAAAGCAGGAAAGGAGAACATCAAGGCTGTATATTGTCATCCTGCTTATTTAACTTATAGGCAGAGTACATCATGAGAAACATTGGGTTGGATGAAGCACAAGCTGGAATCAAGATTGCCAGGAGAAATATCAATAACCTCAGATATGCAGGTGACACCACCCTTATGGCAGAAAGCAAAAAACTAAAGAGTCTCTTGATAAAAGTGAAAGAGGAGAGGGGAAAAGTTGGCTTAAAACTCAACATTAAGAAAACTAAGATCATGGCATCTGTTCCCATCACTTCATGGCAAATAGATGGGGAAACAATGGAAACAGTGAGAAACTTTATTTTGGGGGGCTCCAAAATCACTGCAGATGGTGACTGCAGCCATGAAATTTAAAGATGCTTGCTCCTTGGAAGAAAAGTTATGACCAACCTAGACAGCATATTAAAAAGCAGAGACATTACTTTGCCAACAATGGTTCGTCTAGTCAAAGCTATGGTTTTTCCAGTAGTCATGTATGAATGTGAGAGTTGGATTATAAAGAAAGCTGAGCGCTGAAGAATTGATGCTTTTGAACTGTGGTATTGGGGAAGGCTCTTGAGAGTCCCTTGGATGTCAAGGAGATCCAACCAGTCCATCCTAAAGAAAATCAGTTCTGAACATTCATTGGAAGGACTGATGTTGAAGCTGAAACTCCAATACTTTGGCCACTTGATGCGAAGAACTGACTGACTAGAAAAGACCCTGATGCTGGGAAAGATTGAAGGTGGGAGAAGAAGGGTTCAACAGAGGATGAGATGGTTGCATGGAATCACTGACTCAGTGGACATGAGTTTGAATAAGCCCAGGGAGTTGGTGATGGACAGGGAAACCTGGTGTGCTACAGTCCATGGGGTCGCAGAGTCAGACATGACTTAGCGACTAAACTGAACTAAATAGATAAGACACCATAGTTCAGAGAGGCTACTTTAATTGCCCAATGAACAGAATTTGAAACCAAATCTGAGTACAAATACCACAGTCTGTCAAATATCAAATGAGAAAAGTTTGGTAAACTGAGTTTAAATGCATGATTTTAAAGTCTATCACGTTATGAAAGCAATATCCTAGTCATCTAAGTATAGGAATTTTAAAATAATTAAACAAAATCAACATATTTTCTTAAAAGAGATGCAGATAAATATTATACAAACTGGAGAAGACTCTTGGACAGCTGTCCAAGGGAGAGTCCCTTGAACAGCAAAGAGATTAAACAAGTCAATTAGAAAGGAAATCAACCCTGAATATTCGCTGGAAGGACTGACGCTGAACCTGAAGCCCCGATACTTTGGCCACTTGATGCAAAGAGTTGCCTCACTAGAAAAGACTCTGATGCTGGGAAAGACTTGAAGGCATGAGGAGAAGGGGACAACAGAGGATGAGATAGTTGGATGGCATCGTCAACTCAATGGACATGAGTTTCAGCAAACTTCCCTGGTGGCTCAGATGGTAAAGAATCTGCTTGCAATTCAGGAGACCTGGGTCAAGAAGATCTCCTGGAGAAGGAAACGGCTGCCCACTCCAGCATTCTTCCCTTGGAAGTCCCATGATTAGAGGAGCCTGGCGTGCTGCAGCCCATGAGGTTGCAAAGAGTCGGACACAGCTGAGACATGAGCACTTTCACAAACTCTGGGAGACAGTGAAGGACAGTGCAGCCCGGAGTGCCGCAGTCCATGGGGTCTCCCAGGGTTGAACACCACTGAGTGGCTGAACAGTAACACTATTACCATTCCGATATGTTTATTCCCTGTTGTACTGTTTCTCCTCTAAATACACAGGGAGATAGACATAATATTTTCTTATAATTCAACTCTCTGCTTCTAAGTACTTCATATGTAAAAATATAACAACAATAATACCTACATTTCCTAGGGCTATTAAGAGGTTTAAATATGGAGTAAAGGGCTTAATAAAGTGACACAAGATAAAAAAAAAAATAGTAATGGGAGCTTCAAAGATCAAGAAAGATTTTTCAACCTTCTTCAAATTTTTTTCTCTGTGATTTCTTATCCTTTTACACATATTTATTTTACAAAACTGATACGGAGAAGGGCCCTGCAGGGTTCCTGGACACAAAAGCCTTTCTGTGTCTTATTTCTTCCATTACAGGAAATAAGCGTCATTCAGGACCTTCCTCGAGTTCCAATGGGCAGATTCAAGCAGTTGGTAATTAGCGAAGGGAGGAGATGCAAGACCAGGGAGAAACAAATAGGCAAGAGAAACAATAGTTTGACCATGGGGCAAGGCCTTGGTTCCCCCTCAAGGAATACAATACAGCAATATCTTTGAGCTGTTTTGTAGATACTGAAACCCCCACCAGATGGAAGAAGTTAACTGTTCATGATGGTATGCTGTCCACAAGCAAGCAGACCCCAGACCCTTTGGAACCGGAAGGTTGATGCTGTGGACTTCAACCTACATCACCATCAACCAATCAGAAGGATTTCCATGAGCTAACCGCACCCTCTTTGAATTATTACTATAAAACTTCTTACGACCA
The DNA here is from genome assembly GCF_023699985.2 of Odocoileus virginianus. Classification (NCBI taxonomy): domain Eukaryota; kingdom Metazoa; phylum Chordata; class Mammalia; order Artiodactyla; family Cervidae; genus Odocoileus; species Odocoileus virginianus. The sequence continues at coordinate 24,568,847 of NC_069689.1, forward strand.
TCTGGGGCAGTGGGGGAGGGGGTGCGTGGAACATACAGTTTTGTGGGCATTAGCCCGCTGTGGTCCCCTTTGCCTACCAAAGCAGTAAAGTTATTCTTTTCTACTTTACCCAAAACTTGTCTCCAAGATTTAATTTGATTTGGGGGTACAGAGGCTGAATTCGGCTTCAAAATTAATCCATATTAATCTAGTCACTTCCTACACCAATACCATGGTTCAGTCCTCCAACAAATCTTGATGGATATAGAATTTTGGACTCCGGAGCTTTCCCTGTGTCCTTTCAGTCTATTCAAAGGCAGCAACCGGAGTGATTCTTTATAACATTAGTCATTTCCAGTAATGTGTGCTCAAAACCCTCCCTGGCTTTTTATGTGAAAGTCCAAGTCCTTAGGCTGTCTCTGGACTTACTTCTCTCTCACCATTTTAGAGACTCTCCAGCTCACTCACTCCTCTTTAGCTACAAGCTCCTCTTGACTATTTTGTAAACACATGGGGCATGCTGCTGCCTCCAGAGTTCTTAAACTCACTCCCCTTTACTATCTTTTACTGGGTAGCTTCATGACTTATTCCCCCCTCCCCACCCTCCCTCACTCTTGTCTCTCTGAAAATGTGCCCTCATCTGGAAGGACATATTCCTGATCACCCTCTGTAAAATATCAGCCTTCTTTTCCTATTCCACACTTACAAGGCATTTTTGGTCTTTACCTTCATAGCACTTATCATCATCTAGTATTTTGTATTTTTATTTACTTATTGGCAAACACTTGTGCCTAATAAATAAGCTTGTGATCATAGGGATTTTACATTTTTTATTCACTGTGCCCTTGACAGGTGCCTGGCAGGTTAATATTTGTTGAACAAATAAATCAGAAGAGGTTTCTTATAGTTACAGAGTTCTGAAATGGGTTCTGAAGTGTAAGTTGAATTTGAACAGTCAGAAGTGGTATAAGAGCAAGTATCCCAGGAAAGACAAGCTGAAGGAAACACAGACGAGGGGGAAAGTAAGAGAGTCTGCACAAGCCAAATAATTCAGCTTTATTGTTGAACGAAGCATGAATGGAGGAACAGTTATACTTGAGACTAGAGGGTGGATCTCATTGGGATTTGGAGGGCCAGGAATATCAGAGAACAAATTTGAATTTAATAAGCTATGGAGACTTCTAGGTGTTTTTGAGTAGGGAAATTGCACTATGGAAGCTCATTAAGATTTAGCTTGTCAGGATATAGCATGGATTAAAAGAGAAAAAGTCAGTAACTACAGAGTTCAGAGCTTTCTGTGAGCCATTCCAACCTAACTCACTCCAACATTTGGTAAGTCAAAAGAGACTTCCAGAGTCTAATTTGTCTTCCAGTTAATGCCAATGAATTAAGAGTATTAACTCATAAAATATATATATATATATATATATGCAGATATATTAGTAGTATCAAACATCAAAGGAAAAATACCAAGAAAATTCAGTTTATATGATTAATATAAATACAGTTTTAAACAACAAAAGAAAATCTGAGACATGCATGTACAATGATTGAACTAAGGGTATATCTTATATGAATAAGATATCCTGCTATCAAAGAAAATTATCTTTTTCCACTTATGTCCACTCAAAAGTATATGATGCAAATACTCTCAAAGAAATAAGACTCTTATCACTGTTTTATTACTGTATATATGAATTAGTAGCAAATAAACAATAACTATGCTATGTAGCATACACCATGAAATTAGAATTTCTAGTTTCTAAGAATATGGACTCATTAAACAAATAGGAAGACTATAATCCAAGAAAGCAATCCATTCTTAAATCCATGTGTTTCTCAAAAGTAGCCTTCAGAAATTCCTAGAAAGGATCAATAATTCAAATTATAATTTTGAAATGATAAATATTTACAAGTTATTGAATTTATATGCTCTAAGAGCCAATTAGGAATGACAATTACATATTCAAAAGAAGCCATTGCTTTAAACTGATCTACTCAGAAAAATTTTTAATTTTATTCAAGATGTGTATATAGGTCATTTCTAGTTCTCTCCAGTATTTCGTTATTGAGAAAAGGTCTTCAAACATTACTCTATAGTAAATTTTTAGTTTAATATCAACAAGCTCAGGAAAAACTCTCTGAGAAAACCATTGCATTCTTTTGTGCCACCACTGCCTTTACACATAAGTGAGTAAATTATTTTAAATAATTTTAATAATTTAATAAATAAATTTAGTACTTTCAAACACTTTCTAGATATTTGGACTACAAAAAGTAAAAATATGTTAAATATATCAAAGGCATTAAAGTCTGTCTAGTATATGTGAAGAGAAGGATAAGTAAATGATTTAACTACAATGTGCTATGGTTTAAAAAAAAAAAAAATGCTCTGATGCAGAAGAGTCGCTATACAAAAAAGTAATGTTCTCAGAAAAACCTCTGCTCAAAAGTCCTAGGACTGGATCTGCAGAATATGAAGTTACATCGCACAGAAATATGGAAACCCTCCTGACACCTCTCCAAGACATGTGATATGAGGGCAGCATTGGAACAAAAGTGAGTAACTATATCCTCAACTTTGAGGCATCAGAGAATCCTTTCCCCCAAAGATATTTTGGATTTGTTGAATAAACAATTTCAGAATGTGAGAAAACAGCATTTTAGGGAGAAGGAAGGGCAAAATCAAAGACACAGAAACATAAAAGAGCTTAGTATGTATAGTGAAAGTTGTTCAGCCCTATCCGACACTTGCAACCCCATGGACTATACAGTCCATGGAATTCTCCAGGCCAGGATACAGGAATGGGTAGCCTTTCCCTTCTCCAGGGGATCTTCCCAACCCAGGGATCGAACTCAGGTCTCCAGCATTGCAGGCAGAGTCTTTACCAGCTGAGCCACAAGGGAAGCCCCTAGTATGTGCAGAGAATGCTATAAAGAGTTTAGTAATGCGTGGACAAGATTTTATACCAGCTATACAGACTAGAAATTAAGAAAGTCCATTCAGAGAAATAAAATGGTATTTGTTTAACCTAAATAATGTGCAAAAAATACTGAATATGTAGATGTGAAGTGAGCTGGAGTAAAACAATGGAATTACTTCACCAATAATAGGGAAGTCTTTCAAGGCTATAAAGCAGCATGGAAGCATAGCCCACAAATAAGTGAGTACAAAGCTGACTGAACAATAAAATTCCAGGCTCCTGTTGTTGTTGAATAAATTATCTGAGGGTATAATACAAGAAACAACCATAGAGCAATAAGTTTTTGATTAATGGGAAATATTCTTCAAATAAATTTTCAAGCCAGCACTTGAGCCAGAGCAGTCTATATTATCTAAAAAAAGAAAGAAAAAGAGGAAAATCCTCAGACCTCATGAATAACTGCACAAAATATTTTTTTTTGCAAATACAGAGACAGATGACATCTTCCACATATAATATATATATTTATATATAAATATGTATATTTGTATAAGCTTTGCACGCTTAGTCACTCAGTCGTGTCCAACTCCTTGTGACCATTTGGACTGTAGCCCACCAGGCTCCTCTGTCCATGGGATTATTCAGGCAAGAACACTACAGTGGGTTGCCACTTTCCTCCAGGGGCTCTCCCCCGTCCTCCACCCCTTCCGGAGCTCAAAGCCACGTCTGCTGCACTGCCGGAGGATTCTTCACCCACTGAGCTATCAGGGAAGCCCATGTGTGTGTATGTCAGTTTGTCTATATGGACATTTTACTAGTCTAAATGAGAATGTAAAAGTGTCAGAACTGCAGGCCAGGCAAGTCCCACATGTTCCATCCTTCATACAGAGGGAGGATGGGCCAAGACCCAGAAGAAGGTAAGCCTGATGGGATCCCACCTTACATGATTCCACAGCCCACTGAGCGGCCTGTGTCCTAACAGCCCTCACACACACAAAGCTATTCCATTTCTTTCATGCTAATATCAGTATCAGACAAAATGAATCCCTGAAGTCCTGAGTATCTTGCTCCCCACTACCCTGTACAGTCAACAGGACAACAAACCTATTTCTCTATTTACTGCTGACTTTTTAGATGCCACCACTATCTCCAGTACATGTAGAATGTTATCAATATGTATTTATGAATGAATCAATCAATGAGTTATAGAGGTAGAACCTGACAAAAGAAAGAGAGAGTTGCTTCCATTTATCCACTCTAATAAATGGCTTCATGGATGCCTTAGTGAGAAAAAGTGAGATATTGTTAAGAAGAAGTGACAGCTAAAAAGGAACTTGAAATTAATAGTCAAGATTCAGAAATCCAGAGTTGGGAGACAAGATTAAGCTTCACCCCCCTTAAAAGAACAGTCCCTGCAGAATGCACAGACCATTTCTGCAACAAACTAACTCAGCAACTTTGAAATAAGTAATCAGTTAAATGTCACTAAAACCTAGAATGTTAAATATGGACAAAACACTAATTTTCTTATCTATAATGAGTAAAATTAATTCCTATTATGCAATACTCACAGTCATCAATTTCACAAATGGAAACTTTTAAGTATATTTAATTGTCTCTCTCAAGAGGAAGAAAAATGGATATAATTTCAAGTGACATACATAGGGGCTTTTATCTAGTATTCTTCACTTAAGTAGACTGAAATTACAAGGCTGTTTAAAGCAGCAAAAAGTATCATTACAAGGCAATGAGTGAGCAAGTGAAAGTCGCTCAGTCATGTCTGACTCTTTGCAACCCCATGGACTGTAGCCCACCAGGCTCCTCTGTCCATGGAATTCTTCAGGACAGAATTCTGGAGTGGGTATCCATTCCCTTCTCCAAGGGATCTACCCAACCCAGAGACTGAACCCAGGTCTCTCGCATTGCAAGCGCATTCTTTACTGTCTCAGCCACAGGGAAGCCCCTATAAGGCAATATTCATTAATAAATATTCACTTACTTGATTAACTCCATTCAAATCTCTCTCTCCACTTAACACTAGTATAAGTGGTCAGATGGATCAATATATGAATAGATATGTCTTTGACCATGCCATCAACTTCTTTATCATCACTTTTTCATTACAAATGTATAAATTTATTTTATCTCATTTATAAAAACTAGAATTTCAATTTCATTGAAGTCAATGAAAATGATGTTGAATAACCACTAGTGAAAAGCTCCTGAAAATGAGGGTCTGGTGGAATGAAACCACCAAAATTATCCCAAAGAAATAGACATGCAAGAAGACAAAGTGGTTATCTGAGGAGGCATTACAGATAGCTGAGGAAAGAAGAGAAGCAAAACACAAGAGAGAAAGGGAAAGATATATTCAACTGAATTCAGAGTTTCAGAGAATATCAAGGAGAGACAAAAAGGCCGTCTTAAATGAACAATGCAAAGAAATGGAGGAAAACAACAGACTGGGAAAGAGAAAGACTACAGATCTCTTCAAGAAAACTGGAGATATCAGGGGAATATTTCATGCAAGGATGGGCATGATAGAAGACAGAAACTGCAGGGACCTGCCAGAAGCAGAAGAGATTAAGAAGAGGTGACAAGAATACTGTACCAAAGAACTATACAGAAAAGGCCTTTCGGACGCAGATAACCAGGATGGGGTCATCACTCACCTGGACCAGCAGCACGGCCTGGGGTGCAAAGCCAAGTGGGCCTTGGGAGCATTACTCTGAACGAAGCTAATGGAACTGATGGAATTCCAGCTCAGCGACGCTGGTAAAGTGTTACACTCAATATGTCAGCAAACCTGGAAACATCAGCAGTGGCCACAGGACTGAAAAAGCTCAGTTTTCATTACAATCCCAAAGAAGGGCAATGCCAAAGAATGTTCAAACTAGTGTAGAACTGTGCTCACTTCACAGATTAGCAAGGCTTACTAGGTCTCAGCAGTACATGAACTGAGAACTTCCAGGTGTACAAGCTGGGTATAGAAACGGCAGAGGAACCAGAGATCACATTGCCAACATTCGTTAGATCATTTAGAAAGCAAGACAGTGCAGAAAAACATCTATTTTTGTTTCACTGACTACACTGAAGCCTTTGACTGTGTGGATCACAACAAACGATGCAAAATTCTAAGAGACTGGAGTATCAGACCACCTTACCTGTCTCCTGAGAAACCTGTATTTGGGTCAAGAAGCAACAGTTTGAACCAGACATGAAACAACTGGTTCAAAATTGAGAAAGCAGTACAACAAGGCTATATATTGTCACTCTGCTAATTTAACATTTATGCAGATTACATCATGTAAAATGCCAGGATGGATGAATAATAAGTTAGAAATAAGAATGTCAGAAGAAATATCAACAACCTCAGATATGCAAATGATACCAATCTACTGGCAGCAAAGAGGAACCAAAGAGCCTCTTGAGGAGGGTGAAAGAGGAGAGTAAAAAACCTGGCTTGAATTTCAACAGTCAAAAAAACTAAGAAATAAAATCATGGCATCTGGTCCCATCACTTCATGATATATAGAAAAGGAAAATGTGGAAGCAGTGACAGACTTTATTTTCTTGAGATCCAAAATCACTGTGGATGTTGACTGCAGCCATGAAACTAAAAGACACTTGCTCCTTGGAAGGAAAGCTATGACAAACCTAGACAGTGTATTAAAAAGCAGAGATATCAACTCACTGACAAAGGCCCATATAGTAAAAGCTATGATTTTTCCAGTAGTCATGTATGGATGTGAGATTTGGGCCACAAAGAAGCCTGAGCACTGAAGAAATGATGCTTTTGAATTGCAATGCTGGAGAAGACTCTTGAGAGTCCCTTGGACTTCAAGGAGATCAAACCAGTCTAAGGAGATCAACCCGGAATACTCACTGGAAGGACTGATGCTGAAACTGAAGCTCCAATACTTTGGCCACCTGATATGAAGAACAAAATTACTGGAAAAGACCCTGATGCTTGGAAAATCGAAGGCAAAAGGAGAAGGGGGCAGCAGAGGCTGTGATGGTTAGACAGCATCACTGACTCCATGGACATGAATTTGAGCAAATTCCAGGACATAGTGGAGGCCAGAGGAACCTGGCATGCTGCAGTCCATGGGGTAGCAAAAAGTCAAACAGAACTAAGCGACTTAACAACAACAATTATTATAAATCATTAAATGTATGTGATAAAAAGTTTCAAGCACCATAAAAAAAGATAAAACTGACAAACACTTGACCCTCCCACCCAGGGAAAACCACTATCTACTTATTGTTGTATTATAATGAACAAATGTTAAGTTATAAATATGCATGTATGTATATCTGCACATGTGAATGTATATTTTAGATATTTGGACATTACTTTACCAACAAAGGTCCGTCTGGTCAAGGCTATGGTTTTTCCAGTGGTCATGTATGGATGTGAGAGTTGGACTGTAAAGAAAGCTGAGCACCGAAGAATTAATGCTTTTGAACTGTGGTGTTGGAGAAGACTCTTGAGAGTCCCTTGGACAGCAAGGTGATCCAACCAGTCCATCCTAAAGGAGATCAGTCCTGGGTGTTCATTGGAAGGACTGATGCTGAAGCTGAAACTCCAATACTTTGGCCACCTCATGCGAAGAGCTGACCCACTGGAAAAGACCCTGATGCTGGGAGGGATTGGGGGCAGGAGGAGAAGAGGACGACAGAGGATGAGATGGCTGGGTGGCATCACTGACTCGATGGGCATGAGTTTGAGTAAACTCCGGGAGTTGGTGATGGACAGGGAGGCCTGGTGTGCTGCGATTCATGGGGTCGCAAAGAGTCGGACACGACTGAGCTACTGAACTGAACTGAACACATATACATTCATCTGCATCACCCAGGGAAAACCACTATCTACTTTCTGTGTGTATTGTAATAAAATAATAAACGTTAAGTCATAAATATGCATTTGTGTATATCTGTACATGTGAATGTATATTTTAGATATTTACACATATACATTCATCTGCATATGTGTTTGTATATTTTAAACACACATATATCTGCATATATATGCATATTTTACATATATACCCATGCATATTTGTAAGTCTCTTTATACATATATACAAAAAGTATAACATTATAGTAGCCAAACTTGAGTTCTTATATAGCCATATATTTTGGACAGCTCTCTTTATCAACAAATATAGATTTTTAATCATTTTATTCAAATATAGATATTTTATTCATTTAAACAGCAGCAAAATATTCTGTTAAGAAATAAGGTCACCATAGATAAATACTTAGTTTATATGAAAGAAATGAATTGAAAGTCACTTGGCTGTGTCTGACTCTTTGTGACCCCAAACAGTCCATGGAATTCTCCAGGCTAGAATACTGGAGTGGGGAGCCTTTCCCTTCTCAAGGGGATATTCCCAACCCTGGGATCAAACCCAGGTCTTCCACATAGTAGGCAGATTCTTTACCAGCTGAGCCACCAGGTAAGTCCAAGAATACTGCAATGGGTAGTCTATCCCTTCTCCAGTGGATCTTTCTGACCCAGGAATAAAATTGGCATCTCCTGCATTGCAGGCAGATTCTTTACCACCTGAGCTACCAGGGAAGCCCTCAGTTTATATACTATTTTGTAAAATACATTTTTTCTATTATAATTCATATTGCAATTAACTTTCTTATAATATAAATTTTCTTGTGTAACTATATGAGATAAATTTCAAAGTTAAACACTGATCCTATTATCATTTAACAATGTGGGAGTATACTACAGAGTACTACATAAAGAAAAGCACTCTGTAATTGTACTATTCTCTCTGATTCATTAATGTATCTCTAACTATCCATCACTTAATCATGATGAAGATAATAAAGCAATGTTCGTCTCAGAAAAATATGAATGAAAATGGTAGCAAAAAGTATATCCTTAGACTTGCTTCATTAACAATTTAACTGGAAAGTGATTAGCCTGTAATTAAGATCTTTCATCTGCAATTAGTCAATTTTTTAAGAACTAAGACAAAGAAAAATGAAAATAAATCAGGAGTCATTCTATACTGATTCAAACAAAAAACAACAACAAAAAAAAGGAATGAAAAAACTATAGCTCCTTTTTTTCTGTGCCTGACCTGTGAGAGAAATGCTCTAAGGAGGTACCATGATTCAGTTATTTATTTCTACCTGCTTTGTTGCTGTGGCTGTTGTCCCTTTAGTTAGACTGCGTACACCAATTAAGGTTCCCAGCAGTGATAGAGAGTAACAGTATTTCACAACTCAACCGGTGTGTAATCAAAATGTCACTTTAGTCTGTCACTGGTTATACTTCAAAAAGCTCAGGGTTACCTCAATTAAAAGTGAATCTTTAAAGTAGTTTACAGATCTGTTATAAAATCATACAAGGAGCTCTCTACTTGGATTGAAAAAGACAGGGAAGACAGTGCTATTTTTAACATTTGCTATATTCTACTTTTGCTGATAACCTTCCAGCTCAATGTTTCTCCCCTTTGTAGAATCATCTAAAGAGACTGCAAATGATATGATGTTACATTACATTATATCCTCCTTGTTCATGATTATAAATAATCTATTATCAATTTTAATTAAATAATAGCAATGATAACTGCAGGAAATCTAAATCAGTCATTCAAATTTCAATCCACATCGACTGATTAAAGTGCAAGGTTTTGGATGACACCTAAAAGACTAAATATTCTAAAGTGTGTTTATGTAGTAAAATATATGGATATTATGTGCTATCCATATATTATGTGCTATCCATCCTGAAGGAAGGGACAGAAGTTACCTCAACGTCTAGCTGAAGTTTGAGGTATTTGACATCAAAGGTGCATAGTGGCCAGGAAACATTTCCTTCTTGGTAATTCAGGAACTTACTGTTGCATATGTAATTGATCAAGCTGGTCACAACGGAGGAAACAGGCTAACCACACTGCATTATTTTCTTCAGAGGTTACCACCAACTTCCTTGCAAGGCAACATGCAGAATTATGATTTCACTATAATTAGTTAATCTTAGAGTACTCTGACCAAAAGTTGACTATGAAAGGAATGCTTCCATCTATACTATGTTGAAGTAAGCTAAAATGAAGGTAACTATCCAAATTTTAAAGATGGATGACACCTTAAGAAGCCTGCCCAGAACAATTAAAATATAATAGAAATATGAGTAGAGGTTATCTACAGTTATCAGTTAAAGACTCAGGGCTACATTGTTTAAATTTCTTCAAGAGTTTTACAGTAAAGACACTGAAAATTGATTATTAAGACCATTTAATAAAGGGTGAAGTGAAGTGAAGTGAAAGTCGCTCAATCGTGTCTGACTCTTTGCGACCCTATGGACTATACAGTCCTTGAAATTCTCCAGACCAGAATACTGGAGTGGGTAGCCTTTCCCTTCTCCAGGGGATCTTCCCAACCCAGGGATCGAACCCAAGTCTCCTGCATTGCAGGTGGATTCTTTACCAGCTGAGCCACAAGGGAAGTCCTAGTAGAAGGTACACAAACCATTAACTTGTTACAACAGAGTTCCCTGTAAAACACAGATGTGTTTGATGACTTTTTCAATGTGCCACTTAATGGGAATTCAATCACACAGAAATTTTTGAAAATCCCCACTGGTATTAACGTTAGCTGTTTGATTCCTCAAATGAAAGTTTATTTAGTGACAGTAAGGATGCTGTGGTCCTGTGGGAATCTGATACACCTTTGCAGGATCACCTTTGAGCTTTAACAGCTGAGCTGCTCTGATGCTAACGGAGAAGGCAGTAGCACCCCACTCCAGTACTCTTGCCTGGAAAATCCCATGGATGGAGGAGCCTGGTGGGCTGTAGTCCACGGGGTCGCTAGGAGTCGGACAACTGAGCAACTTCCCTTTCACTTTCATGCATTGGAGAAGGCAATGGCAACCCGCTCCAGTGTCCTTGCCTGGAGACTCCCAGGGACGGGGGAGCCTGGTGGGCTGCCGTCTGCGGGGTCGCACAGAGTCGGACACAACTGAGCGACTCAGTTGCAGCAGCAGCCCTGATGCTAAAGCAGAGGCTCTCCAACTGACCCAGGTCACCCCACGCCAAGCCTTTATTACTTCCTTCCTTCAACTGAAATCATACTGAAAAGTCAAGATAAAGTGATGGCCTAGCTAAAACTGAGCTCATTATTACAGCCTCTACCTTAAAATTAAATTATAGTAAAAGTTAAAAGCGAAGTGGGAAGGACATAGTACTATCAAGAAGAGAGTATGGCTTCAAGAAATGGAGAATGCTATCCTTTAAAAGGTTGAAATACAATGAAAACAAATGCAAAAGCTACAGTTATTCCACATTTGCACAACCACTGTTTTACAAAGAGAAAAAGAAGCTGAGACTTTATTTTAATCATATTTAAATTCATTCTCATTTTCTCTTTTATAATTTTACTACATTTTATTTCAAAATTGAATAAAATATGATTATTTTTCCACAATCATTTACTTTAGAAAATTATTGACAATCTTCTTTAAAGTAAGGTAATTGCAGACAGTGCAATACATGGCATGTACATACAGCTGGTAAAGAATTCACCTGCAATGTGGGAGACTGGGTTTGATCCCTGAGTTGGGAAGATACCTGGAGCAGGGAAAGGCTACCCACTCCAGTATTCTGGCCTGGAAAATTCCATGGACTGTATAGTCCATGGGGTTGCAAACAGTTGGACAAGACTAAGCGACTTTCACTTTCACCTAAAGATTCAGAATTTGATAAAAAATAAGCATATGTGGATACTTAAGTAGCCTTTTATGGCTCTATTATAGTAAGATGAAACTTGTCTTATGCAAATGAAGGGCTTCCCCGGTGGCTCAGACAGTAAAAAATCTGAATGCAGAAGACCAGGTTCAACCGTTGGGTCAGGAAGCTCCCCTGGAGAAGGGAATGGCAACTCCAGTATTCTTGCCTAGAGAATCCTATGGACAGAGGAGCCTGGTGGGCTACATACAGTCTATGGGTCAAAAAAGAGTCCAACATGACTAAGCGACTAACACTATTTAACTTCTTAATGATAGACAGAGGCAATTTCCCTTGTAGGTAAATTCTATTAGATCCACTCATTTCAAATATTTTTATAGTAAATCTCTGGTTTGACAACTTTCAATTCACCCCAAAATAATAAAACTTGCTAAGAAATCTTAAAGCAGTGAGTGAAGCAGAATACACTGCCCCCAAATATGCCTCTTTGGCATAAAAGTTTATTTTTGGCTTATTATTTTAAGAAACAGCAGGCACAGGTATAAAGCCCTGAATACCTACAAGTTTAGAGTAACCCAGGAGGTGCAATAGTTAAGAATCCGCCTGCAAATGCAAGAGACAAAAGAGACTCGGGTTCAATCCCTGGGTCAGGAAGATCCCCTGGAGAAGGAAATAGCAACCAACTCCAACTTTCTTGCCTGGAAAATCCCATGGACAGAGTGGCCTGGAAGGTGACCATCCATGTGGTCACAGAGTCAGACACGACTGAGCCACTGAAGTTACCCTTTTGTAAGAGACATTTTACATTTAGGAAGAAAATATCCATTTGTGAGAGTGTTTCCAAAACTTAAGAAACTCGGGTTCGATCCCTGGATTGGGAAGATTCCCTGGAGAAGGAAATGGCAACCCACTCTAGTATGGACAGAGGAGCTTAGTGAGCTACAGTCTACAGGGGCGCAAACAGGCATACATGATAGATGTGACTTCACCAGCACATACACACTCCCCCTCTGTACCATAAAGAGGAGAATAACTAAATCTCTAGAAAAGTATCAATGGAGAAAGGGCCAACTTAGAACTACACAACAATCATACCCTTGTTTACTTTGCTGTCCCTGATAATTTCCCATAACTGCCCACTCCCACCCCCAAATCTTTTGTCTTTAGCTAAAGATGGTCTTCAAAGTGATGGCCTGGGCCATTTAGGGAAGTTACTCATTTTTACTGAGTATCTTCCATGTATATAGGAAGTGTACATTATTAAATTTGCTTATTTTTCTCCCCTTAATCCTATTACAGGGAGGCCTGAGTCATGACTCCAAAAGAGTAGAGAGACAAGTATTTCTTCCCCCTACAGCATGAAACCCTGATTATCAAATATTAAAATTTCACTAAAGCTATACGGGCTTTTCAGTTTCACAAGGAGGACAGAAGAGGGGCTTTTCGCGGGAATAATTCTGGAAGAAAAGGAGGGAAGGATGGAAGGAGGGGGAGAAGATAGGAGGAAGAAGTAAATTAACCAAGCAGTGATTTGACTCCTTCTAACCAAGTTCCAAGTTCAGAGATGTTAACAGAGCACAAGTCAAACAACCCAGGCTGAAAAAGACCTTGTTCAGATTATCAAACCAGTCAATTCTAAAGGAAATCAATGCTGAATATTTACTGGAAGGACTGATGCTGAAGCTGAAGCTCCAATACTTTGGCCATCTGATGCAAAGAGCTGACTCACTGGAAAAGAACCCTGATGCTGGGAAAGACTGAGGACAAGAGGGAAAGAGGGCAACAGTGGATGAGACAGTTGGATGGCATCACTGACTCAACAGACCTGAGTTGAGCAAGCTCTGGAGATAGTGAAGGACAGGGAAGCCTGGCGTGCTGCAGTCCATGAGGTTGCAAAGAGTCGGACACGAGTTAGGGACTAAACAGCTCCTCTTCCCTCCTGCTTCCCACCCTTTCTCCTTGCTCTTCTTTATCTAACCCCTGTTCCCTTCCTCCGTCTTCGTTGTCTTCTTCCCTCTGCCTTTGAACTTAAGCTTCATAGTGTGATGATATGAAGCTAAGGAAATCCACCCTTCCAAATTTGCGAAGGGACTTATTAATAGTAGAGAAAAATAGAGCCAAAAGTGGGATCCACCTTTTTCAGCTGTTTCAACCCTGAATCAAGTTATACCTGAAGATAACCCTGCTTAAGGCTACCGACTGTATGAACCAAGAAGTTCCTTTGACGCTTGAGCCAATGTGGGTTGGGTTTTCCACTTGCAGCTCAATAAATCCCAAGTGACAACCCTGTTTTCCATCCTTAACTTAAGGTGCTGAAGCCAAAAACCTTTTGCTGAAGAATACTGATGAAACAAGCTGAACTAAAAAGCTCTGGCCCCTCCTATCACCGTTTGTCTCACTCTTTCACATGCAGGTCTCTCTTTCCCGGATTGCCCCATAATCAACACAATATTCAACTTACGGTGGCAAGTCATATCTTCAAATTGTCACTGATAGCACCGATTCAGCAGGAATGAGTACTGACTCCATTTACACACAGTCCACATGGATTCTCTCTAAGAAGCATAGAATCCCACAAAAACTATTATCCCATTGAGGAAAATTGTGTACTATGTGCTTTGAATCAGATTCTGCTTTGAATCAGTACTATGTGCAAAGAATCAGAATCTCTTTGAATGAGAGTTGATACTTCTTATTCCCTACACAGAATGTGTTTTAAACAGAGAATATGTGGACAGATAAGAGGGGTAAATCTTCAGAATTACATTACACTGTTTCCCAAGGACTGCTTTTTTTAATATTTAAAAAAACAGTGATTTTTTTCTTTTTCATGGATCCCTGGTATTCAAATATTAATACTAAAATGCAAATGCAAATTCATAGGAAATAATTATAAAAATGAAACTAGTCTCTTCTCATTATTTTAGAAAAACAGGTTTTAGTGCTGTAGATATATTAAAACAGATATGTATTAATTAATGCACAAATCCATTTTCAAACAATACCTCTTGAGTGTACATTTTGTACCAAGCATTACTTCCTAGAAATTTTCTATGGCCTTAAATACTGCTTTGAATCTGCTTCCTTTTTGAATATAGACACTCTAAAGATAATTATTTTTTCTATTATCAATTGTAATACCACAGACATCACCTCAAACGAAAGAAATTATTTCTCCAACATCACCAGAAAAATGTAGTCATCAACTACACATTTTGATTTTTCTATTTATTTTGACCCCAACAAAACAAGAAGTACTAGAGTCACATGCTCATATTACTACTTAGATAATGTTTTAATTTTCAATTAATAAAAATTTATTTGAAGAAGTACTAGAACTATGAAAGTGGTTACCATGAGTTAAAAAAAAAAAATGTTCTCAGCACAAACCACTCTAAAGAACCACAAAACCAATTTTCTCCATCAGAAAAAAAGAAAAAAAAAAAACTAGTTTTCTCTTGAATTCACTGAACATTCACTGAACATGAAAAGAAGGCCACAAAGCCATTGCTACACACATATATCCTTTTCAATGTACCTTACCAAACGTTTGGGCTTGTAATTTTATATTCTTTCTTCAAAAACTCCCCAAAATTGTATACTTTTAAAACTTTGAAGACCCTGGATTGGTCAAGCCTATTAGATAAGCAATGAAATAATTATTATTTTCAGTTTTCCTAATCATGCTCTAAAAACCATACTTGAGATGTTTTCTCTTAAAATATTATTCCAGTTAGTTTAATAATAACTGTTCTAGTTAACTAATTTAGCAACTAGTTATTCTATATCTCTAAGAAAGTTTTGTTTTGTTAATAATTTTTTTTTAACTTCTCCATTCATATGGGAAGAAAAGTATTACCTTAGACGATTCCTTAAATCTGAGACCTCAACAAAGTAAAGTAGAAAGAGATTTGCAAGCTGACAATCTACTCAAGACAAATATTACACTCTGATATACAAAATACAAGGACATATATTTTGCTAGTGTGGTTCAAGCAGTCCATTATTTGCCAATGTATGAACTGCTGGCAATGCATTATTTCACTTACTCTTCACAGTAGGCTTTAGGATGTCAACATCAGCCCCATTTACACATGACAAAATTGATGCTACCATGCTAAAAAAAAAAAAAAATCAACTTTAATGTATATTGTAACATTCACCAAATAGGATAGGTACTTAGTTATCTTGGAATTCTCATGTCAAAATTTCAAATGATTAGGAAAGCATACGTTACCTATCTTACATCAAACTCTAAAATCACAGTAAGAAATAGCAGAAAGAAAATGCAAATAAAATATATCATATATTCCATATATTCCAAGGAGACTTTTTCAAATCCACAACAAAACATTTTATAGAAAATTTTGAGATGACTGTGACATGCATTCCCGGACACTCCCTCGAAAATGTATCTTTTCTATTAAAAATAAAACTACTGAATTTGACTTTATTCATTTTGTAATTATGTCTTCCTTGCAAATAAATAATAATCAGAAAGCTATCAACCCATTATAATTGCACTGTCCCATGGACTACAGTCTGCACCTTACTATATAACAGTATGTCAAATTCCTATAGTTTGATACATAAATGAGAACATTATTAAATAGAATGAGGTGTGTATGAAGTTCCAGAATAAAGTAATTGTGCAATCTAGATTTAATTTACAGAAGAAATGAATAGTAAATATGAATCACTAAACTATAATTAGAAAGTAAAATGAAATCTTGGAGAAATGACAAAATGTCACTCTGAACCAAACCAAGCCCAAATGCAATGAAGAAAGAAACAGAGACAAATTCTCCCTTGGGCTTTAGGTGAATGGCATGATCCCTCATGAAAGAGGACAACCTTTTTAGGGATGCTTCTCTGAGGCAGTGATAAGTGGCTACAATAGAAAACAGGCAAATCAAAATTAATTCTTACGTACATTCAGTCATGTTAGGAAACATCTTAGGGGATTCCCTGGTAGCTTAGCGGTAAAGAATCTGCCTGCAATGCAGTAACTGTGGAGAGGCAGTTTCAGTTCCTGGGTAGGGAAGATCCCCTATAGCAGGAAATGGCAACACACTCCCTTGCCTAGAAAATCCCATGCGCAAAGGAGCGCGGCAGGCTGGAGTCCACAGGGTTGCAAAAGAGTCAAACATGATGGAGCGACTAAACAAGTACAACAACAGTCAATCATGTTTGCAAACATCTCAGGGAAAAGCAATTTGAGGAAATCGGAGGCATTTGAGGAATCAGCTAATACTTCCAACAGCTTAAGTAAAGAAACAATTCTTTAAAAATCCATCAGTCTTGGGGTAGGGGGGCAGCATGCCCGAATATAGTAAATATTTGACAAACATTTGTTGAAAGAAATTTTTTAAAAAGGAGGCAGAATCATTTTCCAGGCTAGGCACAGTGACTGCTTATGTCCCATCACCCAAGGAGAGATGCTGGTGTCTCTCTTTCCTATTCCTACCCCAGAACTGAGTGGTTTAAAGTAACAGCTGTTTTATTTGTCCATGATGTGTGGGTCATCAACTAGAGCTAGATCTTCTGGTGGTCTCATCTGTGATCACTCATGTTACTACCTACAATTATCTGGCAGCTTAACTGGGCTTCCCTTGTAGCTCAGTGGGTAAAGAAGCTGCCTGCAGTGCAGGAGACCTGGATTCAATTCCTAGGTTGGGAAGATCCTAAGAGACTAACACTTGCTTACTTAACTGTTGTGTGTAAGGTGGCCTGATTTGCATGACTTAACATCGGTGCTAGAGATCACTCGGGCCACTTGTCTACAGCAGAGGTTTCCAGGCTTCTTAGCATCATGTTAATACTTTTCTAGGAAAGTAACAGTGAAGCATACAGGGTCTCTGGAAGACTCCCTTGGAAGTTACACCACATTACTTCTACCACAACTATTGTTCAAAGCAAGTCAAGGCCAATCCAGATCCAAAGGGAAGGCAAACAGGCATTTTCCTTGATAGGAAGACTTGCAGTGAACTTGTGGCTGCTTTGAATTCACCACGGGAAGTAAGAAAGTAAATCACCAGTGGGAACAGACCACAGGGCCTTATCTAGAAATGGTCTGTTCTGTCAACAGCTATACCAAGAATTAAGTATCAGATTTTTGCTAATGCCAGGCCCCTTTGTCACTGAAATTTAACAGCACAGAAAACTGGATACAGGGTGAGGAAATGAGCTTGTTATTTGACTTTTTTGTGGCCCTACCCCAAAGGGAGGAGTTAACTGGGGATAAAGCCTGAAGCACTCATTAAGGGCTGCGACAGGAGCCTGCAGAGAGAGACAAGTAAAATGAATGAAAAGCACAGCTAGACACAGCAGAAGTTTTCATGATAAATAATTTCCAAATTCCATCAAGTTCTAATGTTCTAAAATTTCACAGAACTTTTCTGAGTCTTTTGCACTAGCAAAAGCACTAAGGTAACAACTATTTAATAATTACTTAGATATACCAGCCAATTTATAAAGGCACGCAGATCCCTTTTGCAGATGGGAACCCGGGAATCAAATTAAATCACCCAAAACACACAGTCTCCTTTAGCAAAGAAAAAAAATTAGCATATACTTAAATTTCAGACTTAGAACCAAATATTTCCTTCTCACTGCAAACAGCTACAGAATCCCCTAATGGATAACCATGCATGGTAACATGCATACTAAGTCGCTTTAGTCATGTCTGACTCTGTGCCATCCTTTGGACTGGAGCCCACCAGGCTCCTCTGTCCATGGGATTCTCCAGCCAAGAATACTGTAGTGGGTTGCCATTTCCTCTCCAGGGAATCTTCCCGACCCAGGATGGAACTCTTATCTCTTACGTCTACCTGCACTGGCAAGCGGGTTCTTTACCACTAGCCACATCTGGGAAGCCCAACGGATAACCATAAAGTTTTTAAACTTCCAGATGTGACACATGGCAATTCATAGAGTCCCATAAAGGGAAAAGAAGTTGAGGATAAGAGGCATATTCAGAAGACAGTCATCATCCTTGAAGGAGGATGAAAACAAATTTATATAACAAAAAGAAAAACAGCTTTAAGAGGTAGAGAAAAGGGACATGTCTTAGACGCAGCAAATATAGCATCTTCTTTAGAATTAGAAATATTTATATTTGAATTCCAGCCCTGTCATCTCTTAGTCATATAATCATGAACAAGTAAATTAACTGCCCTCAGTCTCAATCTGCTCCTCTAAAAATGTATACAATCATGCCTAAAATAAAGGTTACTGCATGGATTAGAGGAAAGTAAAAACGTCTGTGCAGGGAGGACATGCTCAGAAAACGATTATGATACTGATCACCAGCATCATCATCTAATTATACATCATGCAAGGGCTTCCCAGGTGGCTCAGTGGCAAAGAACCCACCTGTCCATGCAGGAGATGTGGGTTCGATCCCTGGGTTGGTAAGATCCCCTAAAGAAGGAAATGGCAACCTAAGTCTAGTATTCTTGCCTGGGAAATTCCACAGACAGAAAAGCCTGCAGGGCTCCAGTCCCTGAAGTCACAAAAGAGTCGGCCACAACTCAGCGACTAAACAACAACAAAGATATATTAACATCTTTCAGTGCTTTCCACACACAATATATGGAGAAAAACTCATATGCTTTCCTCAGTAGAGAAGATCTTAGAATTTTAGTCATCCTCAGTCTCTCTTTTACCAAAACACCTAAAAATTGATACCCTGTCAATAAATTTCCATCAGTCAATTCAAAAGGAAAACAAGCCCACTGAAAAAAATGCTAGCTATATGAGAACGCAGCAAAGATGTTTTTAATCATACATTGAAGGGAAGGAAAAGAAGTTTGCAGAAAATTTAGTATCAATATAAACATGACAGCCTTAAACATGTCATGGGTTGGGTCACAAGGGCTTTTTGCAATCACTAACATATACAGTGAAGACCTGAATTCATAAAGAAAAGGCTAACTACATTTAAAATTGGTATATCTATTTTAATAACTATCAGCATTTCCATTAAAAGTAAAACATCTAAAAAAAATTCTAAACACGATGCCTCAAAAGAATAACATTCAAGAGTATGGAGACTGTCAAGAACCAGAAGACTCATTTTGCAAGGATACTAGACAACGAGAATCTGTCCTTTCCTTTTGTACTTAAGTGCTTTTCCCATTGTTGGAAATTATGAGGTGACCTCATATGAAGGCTGGGGAAATTACCAGAAGCCTATACATGGATTTTATTTAATACTGGAGGAAGTTACACAAATTAGTAATTTTTTAGAAACCAGTATCATCTAGGTTTAAGGGTAAATTAAGAGGCAAAAATATAAGAATGTCATTTGGGCTATTGGTTCTCCAAAGAGAAATAGTTAGCAGAGTATCAAAGCATGCATTAAATAATGAAGAAATATTTATTAAAGGAATCAACGAATGGGCCTTGAATCATTCTTGTCTAGATCAAAGAGGCCATAGGCAGCCAACACATCAAGTGAGAGTGAGCTGAAAATCTACCATGTCTTATTCCATTCCATTGTTTCTCATATATGCTAAAAAGAACACCACTATGACAATTTATAAGTTACTTTTCTGTCAATATTTAATGGAGAAGATCTAATTAATTTGAGCACCATGAGCAAATCATGTGATATGAATGTTGAAAAAGTGGTCTTGGGTATTTTTACTAGGTCTAGGCTCTGACTGGCAAGCACTTTAAATCGTGTGACCAAATTTGAGTTGATGAGTTGCAGCATCTTAGAAACACATGTTTAAGATTTGTCCAAACTCAAGAGGGAAGAGTGCATTGATCAAACAGCAATAACTCACATGAGTGCTAGACAGAGGATAATTGCACGTACCTGTTTTCCTCAGTGTCAAAAAACGGAGACAATGGCCCCGTTCAACTCTACACTAGCTGATCGATGGGGCGTGTTGGTGCTGGTAACATACTTCAGTGAGAAACAACACAAACAAATCGAAACCTATGTCAAAGAAGGTGATGATGAAGATTTATGACAACATTTATGAGTGTAAAAGGCTTGAAATCATGATACATCGAAAACAATCCCGAACCTGTTTAGATTAAGTTAGGTTTAATCACAAGCAAAGCAATCATGGGTTGGGAACCCAAGTAACTGAATTTAAATGTTTGAGGTGCTGTTAATGGGAATTAGAATTATTGTGTGTCCCTCTGCCCATATTAAAATTAATTAGGGGCCACAGGATGCTGACAAACGTCTATATAGTCAAAACTATGGTTTTTCCGTAGTCATGTACAGACGTGCGAGTTGGACTATAAAGAAAGCTGAGCACCGAAGAATTGATGCTTTTGAACCATGGTGTTGGAGAAGACTCTTGAGTCTTCTCTTGGACTTGACTCTTGACTCTTGGACTGCAAGGAGATCCAACCAGTCCATCCTGAAGGAAATCAGTCCTGAATATTCATTGGAAGGACTGATGCTGAAGCTGAAACTCCAATACTTTGGCTACCTGATGTGAAGAGCCAACTCATTAGAAAAGACCCTGATGCTGGGAAAGATTGAAGGCAGGAGAAGGGGACAACAGAGGATGAAATGGTTGGATGGCATCACTGACTCAGTGATATGACTCAGTGGATATGAATTTGAGCAAGGTCCAGGCGCTGGATATAGACAGGGAAGCCTGGCATACTGCAGTCCATGGTGTCTCAGAGAGTCAGACACGACTGAGCGACTGAACTGTCTAACTGACGGGATGCCAGATTTTGGGCTCAGTGCCCCAAAGGAAATTTAATGATATGACTATACAAAAATGGAATAATCCTACTTTACATGGAGTAAATTTTGGAATCACTGAAGGTACCCAAAGTGAGTAAAGATGACCACATGGAAGGAATGCTTTCTGAGAAAATTTAAGGCTGAATGGATCTCAGAAGAACTCAAAAGTTTCATCATGCCAGACCCATCATGGGTTAAACTGAATTTAAATTTGAACCTGTTGGACAAGTTGGGTACTCTCCAGTGTAACAGAGATGTTACAGCCTACCGTTTCTTACACCCAGCCAGGTTCCCTGCTTTTTATCTTCTGCTCGATCTCTGAGGACACTGAAGTGCACATCCCCGGGTGTGGACAAACTTCAACATTCCCTGGAATCCCGAGGGTCTATAACTCCAAGGACAGACTTTGAAGTCATTCGGTTACCACTTCCTTTAGTTTCCTCCTTTACCCTCATGATAGCTAACGATGAGATGATAATGATGATGGTGACGGCAACAGTTAAGTCTTTTATTACCGGCTTCATTTTTTTTTAATTGGCTTCATTCTATAACTAAGGACACTAAGTGTCAGGTAGATTTTAAGAGTCACTCAAGGTTGCACAGGCCTGAGACAAAGGTGTGTGAAATCCCCGAATTCATGTATCTAACCACTCTGCAATACTGTTGTCCATAAAACACAGCTATAATTTCCTGATTTTCTCTTGTTTTCCCTACTACAAAGCATAAAATATCAAAACGGAATTTTAAAATATCAGTTACTTTCAAGCTTATGCATTTGTTTACATCTTCCATGTTACTAAGAAAATAAATTTCTTGAGGTCAGCATTCAGCGTCTTGTTATACATTGCTAAAGTGCCTGATATTTGAACAATCAATATAAGGCCAATAGCCTACACAATTCCTATAAATAACCCTAAAATTTCTATTTAAAGTTAGGCATATTTCTATTAGTGAGGAATTTCATATTAAAATATATGTGAATATTACTGAATATTAATAATATAATGATATCACTATCCATGTATTAAAAGAATAAAGCATATGTCCTAAGTACTCAGTGCAGTGTTCAGTGCTGCCCTAGAAAGTATATGCATTTTAATGCTGCTATACAAATTCCTAAAGAAGAACTAAAAAGCCTCCTGATGAAAGTGAAACAGTGAAAATGTTGGCTTAAAACTCAACATTAGAAAACTAAGATCAAGGCATCTGGTCCTATCACTTCATGGCAAATAGATGGGGAAACAATGAAACAGTGAGGTACTTTATCTTTTGGGGCTCCAAAATCGCTGCAGATGCTGACTGCAGCCATGAAATTAAAAGACACTTTCTCCTTGGAAGAAAAGCTTTGACCAACCTAGACAGCAAATTAAAAAGCAGAGACATTACTTTGCCAACAAAGGTCCATCTAGTCAAGGCTATGGTTTTTCCAGTGGTCATGTATGGATGTGAGAGTTGGACTATAAAGAAAGCTGAGCACCAAAGAATTGATGCTTTTGAACTATGGTGTTGGAGAAGATTCTTGAGAGTCCCTTGGACTGCAAAGAGATCCAACCAGACAATCCTAAAGGAAATTAGTCCTGAATATTCATTGGAAGGACTGATGCTGAAGCTGAAACTCCAGTACTTTGGCCATCTGATGTGAAGAACTAACTCACTGGAAAAGATCCTGATGCTGGGAAAGATTGAAAGCAGGAGGAGAAGGGGATGACAGAGGAGGATGAGATGGTTGGATGGCATCACTGACTTGATGGACATGAGTTTGAGTTAGCTCCAAGAGTTGGTGATGGACAGGGAAGCCTGGTGTGCTGCAGTCCATGGGGTTGCAAAGAGTCAGATAGGACTGAGTGACTGAACTGAACTGAATAAGATACAAATGCCTTAGCACTAATAAAACAAGTATACATAAGTCACTTGTTAACCTAACTTGGGAAATGGGAAAAAATGTAAAAAAAAAATTGTTCTTTCCCACACAATGAGGGGGAAAAAAAAAGAGCTAATTACTATGAAAATACCAGAGCCTTTACTTCCAAAGAATATACAAGAAAGTTAGTTTTCATGTACAGAGTTGATATGTTTACACTAGTAAACCACTTTAATGCAAATATAACTTTGGAAGTGATACCACTAACATTCATGACAGCTCCAAGAGAGAAAACAAGAGTCAGCATGAGTAACAGAATCCAGAGAGCAACTAACACCTATTCTTAAGATCGTTTTAGCATTTCCTTAAAAGAGCTACAAAGGACAAAGTGAAAATACAATAATGTAAACAGCATTGTTTTGGCTTCTAGCTCTTAACTACCAGTTCTAGTTGAGTGTCTATTGAACTAATTGGCATTTTCTTTTATTATTTTTCTAAGAATTCAGAAGCACTCTCAGAGCTGGGGAAAGGATCCTATAGTTTTATTCCTGTATCTTATTACTTCTTTTCTGGAGCTTTTGTTTGGTTATAAAATCTAAAATAGATGCAACATTCAGTGGCAATTCTGCAATTTTTCTTCATAAAGATTATAATAACACCAATTTCAAAATATTCCATCAGAAAGGCTTTTCAAAAAATATTACATATACGCTCCTACAAAGAAAAGAAGAAAAGCATGGGATTAAAAGACAGATTAAAATAAATTTTCTAGGAAGACTCAAATTAGTTAATTAACATTTTCCTTCAATGTGACCAAGTTTGTAACTTATTATTAACATAGGCTATCAAAGCCAATTTCTGAGAAGTCTTACTGATATAGTTTGTAGTTTAAATAAGAAAGCCTTTTCATGTGGTTTATGTGGTACCAGTAAAATGATGGAGCATTTATATAACCATGTAATTCCTCTGCAATTTTCTATCACTTGTTAACCATCTTCATAATTAGTATTAAATTATGTCATAGATCAGTAAAAAGCATTCTGTCAGAACAGAATCTATCAGAACAGTAAGGTGAAAAAGCTTTAAAAAAGCACTATATTTGAATTAAATTCTTATTTTTCTATATCTTGTTATGCTTACATGAAACTGGAGTTTTCATAATAACATACCATAGATGTTGATAGAGTATAATAAAAATGGTACACTTCTAACCAGAATGGCTTCAAGACTTATAAACATAATACTCCTTAATTTCACCATGCACACACCATGTAATGGACAAATTATACCGCCTGAGACTTTAAATAGTCCTCAATGATTGAAGGATGCCACAGGAATAAAAATGGGGGCTGTAGAAATATAATAAGCGGTCTCACTCTCAAGGTTTATTGAACAAGGCAGAGCTATGCACATGTGTGTCAGTGGAATGATGTAGCAAAATTACCTGTTAGTCATGTATCCTAGGGTGCCACAATCACATCTATTTAAAGGCCTGAATTTAGATCTTCATTCTTTAATGAAATACAAAACGTAAAACCCTTTATACTATAAACAAACTCTGAAAAGTAATGCCAATATGTTTTATTTCTGAGTATACAGAAAATAAAAATCACTGGAATGAGTGAATCGATTAGCCAATTAAGCCCATCAGAAAATTTCAAGTAGCTTTCTTCTTCCAACTTCAAAATTGGCAAAAAATACTCAGCAATCTTATTTATAGTAAATTTCCCTTAAAATAACAATAATTATGATACAGAACTAGGATGCAGAGACAGGAACACTGTTCAAAATCTGCAAGCACTTCATCCCAACCACATAACAACATAGCAATAGTATCAGCAGAAAGCAAGATCCTAATTTCACCAGCTAGAAAACTCAGCAAAACTACCAAGTCTAAAGTGCTTCAAGCAGCAAGAGGAAAGAGAACACTGGTTTAAATGGAAAAAAGGAAACTGATGGTCACTCATGAAAATACTAAAGGCAGTTATAATATGATGGCATTTAAACACCAGTGCCATAACCACATACTGCTTTAATACCAGGAATACACTGAATGTCAGAGGAGATAAAAATACTGGAAGAGGGGATAAGGGTGAGTCAATCTTGTCTCAAGTGACCACACCTCTTGCTATCCCCTCTTAAGGAAAAGGAAAGAAAATCACCTCTGGCTGGTATCAGTCAGAGATACACCTTGATGAACCCCTCCCCAAACACACAAGCACAAGAATCTGATATTTCAAAAATGAGGGGTGTGTACATGTATGTGCACGTGTTCATATATACATCACATATCTGAAGGAGGAAAAGAGGTATGTGAAGCATAGGAGATTGGAGTTGCTCAAGGTCATTCTCTCGAAAAGAGAAAGTGAAAAGATGACAAAAAGGAATGGTCTTCAGGACAAGAGTTAAATGACAATTCCTTTCCACCTGCCTCTATGCTCACATCTGTTTCCAGGGGTGTCCTGGCTTCCCTATTATTCTACCCCTCTTATTAGTGACCACAAGAAGGCTGACAAGGAAGGAAGGTTTTGCCAGGAAATTTTCTGTCAACACGTGACAGTCTCAACCTATTCGTAAGTCAAGTCAGCTCTAAGTACAACACTGACCAAGGGCATTGGACTCAGATCCTCAAAGTGGTTGGGACGTCTCTGTCTCCAGACAAAAGGGAAGGGAAAGGAGGCAGAAAGCTCCATTTCTTAAGGAAGTTCTAAACATGAAACTCTATGCTTAAAAGGTCTATTTGGTTATGATATTTCACCTACCTCCAATATGCACCAATGAATGGCATTTTTAAAACATGAATGACACCAGAATCTATTTTTAGGCATCTGAGCACTCAAGACCCAGTTAATACATTTGTTTCAAACTTCCCTAAGGATGAGGGCACAAGGACAAGGCTTAACCTGCAAAGGACTGAATTCTTAATGAGAAAAGGCCAGGATGAAATGAAATGAGGAGGGAGATGAAAAAAATACCCAATTTTCCCAATACTAATATTCTCCACCATCATCCTATGTTTCTTGGGCACCCTCTAAACAGGGATATCTTATTTGCCAGCAAATATTATGAGTACGCTATTGTTTCTGTTCTAATAATATTGGGGAGAAATCTAGGGGACAAAAAGGTGTCCTTGTCAGACTGTTAGTATACACAAATCAATTTTCTGACTAGGATTTTCAGAGTGATAGGAGAAATACAAATAAACTCACTAAAAGATAAAAAGAAAAAGGTGAAAGAAAAAAAAATCTTTACCTAATTCCTCCCAAATTCCCAATTATTTTTAGTTTTTATACAGGCGGTACCCTTTCCTTTCTTCAGAAAGTATAGGGGGAAAGTATAGGGGGAACCTGCTCTTCTGCTAAAGTCGCGTTATCCTCTGTATCCTTTCTTGGGTCCGCCAGGAGCTCAAAGTTACAGAGCAAATCTGTCTGAAGAGTGGCCCTCAACTCCTTCCTGTTTATGGGGGATGGTAGCAGTCTTTCCACTGGGATTTCAATTGGAGGTAAAACAGGAGTAGAAATGACCTGATTAAATCCAGGAGAACAAGACGGGAGAGGAGAGAGGAACGAATAGAAAACTAGGAAAAACACACTTAAGTTTCAGGATTTGAATCCTGAGAAATCATGCTGTATCTGAATATCAAGGCATTTTTGCTGCCAGCTTTCCTTCTATGCACTTGAATATTCATTTACGAAGAAGGGGGAGGGGGCTGCCCGCGCAGGGGGTCGGGCGGGACCTCACTGCCCCCCAGCCCCCAACGCGTGTCTCCCCACCTCCTCCGTCTCAAATCCAGGCGGCCACCTCTGCCACGACGCGCCCGCTGCCTGCCAGGGGGCCCGCTGCGCTCTCCCGCCCCGCCCCAAGAAAGTGTCACCGCGGGCCTGGCAGCTGCAGTGGCGGAGCCCAGCCCCCAAGGCCGCTGCAAACATGGCCTTGTAGCACCACCAGCCTGCGAGGGCTGCAGCAGCAGCCGAGCCCAATCTCCAGAGGAGTCGGCGACATCAAGGCGCAGGGACAGAGAGAGCAGCTAGCTAGCGAATGGCATTTGTGATCTGCAAATGCCATCATATGGAAATCTATTAAAAAAAAACAAAACACGCAGCCAGCGGAGGAAAAGCAGGAAGCGCCCCTTCACTTTCCAGGCGGCTTGAGCAAAGAGAAAGCCGCGGAGCACCCCCAGCCACTGACTGCCCGAGCCGGGCGCCGTGCGCTCGGCCGGGCCGAACCCTCCGCCGGGTGCAGCCAGCAGGCAGCTCCCGAAGGCGGGAGACAGACGAGCACTCCTCAGCTGAATTATTCAGACCGCCTTCACTGTCGAATAAAACATTGATGAGACTACTTTGGAAGTGCTTTATCTTGTTAATCCTAATGCCCTCGAGAAGGGAGAGAAATTTTCCGTAGGGGACGCAGAGATGATGGGATAAGAAAATGAGAGAAATGAGGTGCGAGGGTAAGGGGCTTTGGAAGTTCACTCAATTTGTTCTGCCTCAGCCTGCGGTTGGAATCTCCATTTTTAACATATCAGACCCAATATGTTAATTAGGCAGTCGCAAATCCACCCTACTCCTTGGAAATCAAGGCACTGGCAAGAATTTTCAAAATACACATTACCAAAAAAAATTAACGGGGAGGGGGGCGCAGAACAAAATAAAAACAAACCACACGCGTGCAAGCCCCTCTCCACAACCGAGACAATACAGTTGGGGAAGGTATAGGGGTGGTGGCTGTGGGTTTAGCAGCGCTCCTCTAGATAGAAAAATGACTTCTTTCATGGATCTACTTTGCTAGAGAAAAGCAAACCCTAGCAGTTAAACACCATATCTCAACACACAGACTCCTGACAGTGAATTCCCTTCCATGCAAAGCAAGTTCCAAGAAAACTCTATTTCGAATTAAAGTCTCCAGACGCCTAATTTACAACTACTAAAGGATCTGGCAAGCCGGACCACAATAAGGAAAGGAAAACAACCTGGCACCAGAGGTAGAGAAGGGTCAAAATGATCCCTGCCTGAAAGGATGGGTGGAAACCAAACAACCTCTCGCACTCCACAATCTGGGGAGGGCTGGATACCAAATGGTCCGTGGCAACCATTGCCTGAAGGAAACACAGGATTTTAATCTCTGGCATCTTCAGACAGGTTCAACAAGCTTAGCTTTCCAAAAGCATCACTTAGGGGGGAGTGTATCCATATTTTTCAGGCTTTCACTGCTAGATTAAGTGCTCACGTATGGATTTATATTCTACCTTCTAGAATTTGTATTACAACATCACAGAGCGCCCTTGGATACACAGCCCTTCTTAATGATTTTCAAAACATTAATAAGTAAAGTAGCCTGCAATGCAGATAAGACACTAGAAATAAGATCAGAAGGAAACTGGGTGAGGCGGCTAGTCATTTGCTTGTTACCTGGTGCCTCTAGAGGAAAGACGGTCGTAGGAAGACTTTCTGCCAGCAGGTACAATCCCAGCAAGGTGGCTCCAGGTGGCTTTCACAGTCGGACGCGGGTCTCGCTCGTCACTTCGCTGCCCTTTGCCATAGCTCAGCACCCGCATCCTAGGGAGTCCGAGAGGCGGCTCCAGCCACTGCCTCCGCTGCCCGCAGGTCGCGCTGGGTGGGGGATCCGCGGCGATCGCCCCATGAAACCCGCGTTTCTGCACCCGGGGAGCGGGCAGAGGCAGGGAGGCCGCGCACGCACACACAGACACACACTCAAGCACACACACTCACACTCTCGCAGCCAGGCGCGCGCGCACTCGCATTCACACTTGCACGCACACACACACGCACACACACCCCCCCAGTACAGCACCGGGAAGGAAAAGCAAAGAGGGTACTGGTCCTCAGGATCGGCTTCGATGCCCACCGGACCAAGGACAGCAGAGAGAGTGGTCTGGCATAGCCTTTCTATCACGTTTTCTTCAAGTTCTCTTCCGACCCAAATCCACGTAATTCAAGAGCTGGTGACATTTTGGTGTGAAGGAGAGAGCCAGGAACCGGCGAGGAAGAGTCGAAGAGTCGGGGATTTTGGTAAGCAGTTTGAAATGCAATTCTTGTTACCTTGATTGTGCAGAAAGCCGCTCGACAGGCTGAACTTTTGCCTTCAAATTATGTGGACCAAAATGTAAATATCCTCCTGGCCGAGACAGGAAGGTCTGGATGCACAGAAACAAGACGGTTGCAAGACCCTCTGGTGACCTTGTGATGTACCTGGAAGCAGGTTAATACTGGAGCTTTCCCAGCCTCTAGGTAAAGCGACCCACACACAGGGGTCCGCAGCTGAGCAGCCCTTCCGAATCCAGCCTGGAAAATGGGTTTGGGCGTCTTCCGCGCTCTGTGAGAAGCCGGGCATCGAGGGCACAACGCCGAGTTAACACATTTGCTTCTGGGCAGTGGGATAAAAGACAGTCAAATGCATCAGACAAGTGCGCGCACAATTACACACACATACACACACGCACGCACGCACGCTACCAGCTGAAGAGAGCTTACAGAAAGAAAAAAAAAAAAATAGCCAAGATGACTTCCAAAGGTAGAAACGATCCAAAATCTTTCCTGAAAAACGGAAGGGCCAGCCAGGAGGTTACAGACATCTTCGCAGGTCTTTCATTCGTCCTCTCCTGTGAGTGCTGTGTGTGCCTGCTTGTATTTCCAGAAGGTTTCCCTGGTCTGCCCCACCCCCGTCCAGTTGCGCTTTTTCTCCCGATATAAACCGACCATGCAAAATGGATTATATGGGTGGGTTGTGCTCACAATCCGGAGCTCCACAAAGTCTAGAATCCTAGGGGAGCAGCCAGCTGCAAAGCCATTGCCATCCTCGAGGGAAGAAGGAAAAACACGCGCAAACACACGCACACCCGCGCGCACGCACACACGGGAGTCCTCAGTTCGGGCCGCTCTGCACACGCCGCCTGCCTCCCTGCGCGCCACTGCACACAGTGCCCCGCCCGCTGCCCGCGGCTCCCAGGCGAGTCCGCAGCTCAGGCGAGGGGCTGGCAGCCCGGCTCCCGCGCTGCGGTGGCGACCAAGGCGGGCCCGGCTCCCCGGCTGCCCGCGCCCGCGTGTTCGGACAGCGGCAGCCGCCGGGCCGGGAGCAACTGCGCCCCGCGCTGCAGCATGGAGGCGGCGGCGGCGGGCGCGCGGCCGTGAGCCCGGCCCTCGCCGCAGTGACGGGAGCCGCCGCGCCGCCCAGACTCCGACTCAGGCGCGACCCCCGCCGGGGCCGCCACGCCGCCCTCCGCGCCTTGGAGCCGGGCGTGTTCCGGATTGATTTACCCGGGCCTCCTAGAGAAGAGGGCCCGTCGGGCGCCGGCAAATCCCCGGGCAGGCGAGGCGCGGGGGCGTTGCAGGTAGGGGGAGGGGAGAAAGCAGAAAACCTGAAGGATGAAGGCGAACTTCCAGGAGCATCCCCGGGCTCTGGCGAAGCGGGGGGGACTTGCTGACTGCCCACTGCCCCCACGGTTATGGGATCAAGGGTTGTCACCGAGTCAGGATGTGACTGCTTATGGCAGAGGGAAAAGTCATTAGCTATAACCCCCGAGAATGTCTGCGGCGCAAAGTTGCTGACTTGGGGATCTCGCTCGCCGGCGACTGGCTTCCAGCGTTCCCTTGGTGGCAGGTGACAGTTTGCCTATTATCGGATCGGCGCAAAAGCTAAAAGGAACATTATATTTGCGAGTCAACTCAGGTGAATATCACGCAGTAGGTGGACTCAGGTGGACACTGTCAAAGGCAGAAAACAAACCCAACAGTCATCACAAGCTAGACAAGGCCACTAAGAGTACTGGGACAAGGAACAGGTCTGAAGCAGGAAAGAGAAGACGGGTGGGGAGAGAGCGAAACAGGGCCCCGCTAGCCGAGGGTCGGCTGTCCACAAATCCAAGTTTCTCTCCTCGAACCCCACCCCCGCCCCCCTTCCTCCGGCCCGGAAAAGGCTTCCTCCTGGGAGACCCCGAATGAAACGAGCTGTTCGCATCTCCTGAGCCTGGAAATCCTTTTACTTCTCTTTAACCGGTTCACCAGCACGTGGTCTTCGATCCCAGCGAGCAACTCCCTCTCAGCTTGGGACCGGGTGGCCCAGAAACCACTCCGAGCCCAGAGACTGGAAGAGCTGGGAGCTGCAGAAGGCAACTGACTGGTAAGGGCCTCTTCCCGGCCTACTTGGCAAAGCCACGTGCTAGCGGCCTCCTCGGATAGGGGCGTTCTGGAATGTTGCTACCAATAGAGCTCTCCCAGGCTTCAGCGCTGCCCTGCGGGCGCCAGACGCGCTCCCGCCCGGGCACACCCACGGGCTCTCCCGAGCGCGTACACGTGCGCCACGCGGAGGCAAGATCCGCACAGCTGCCTCTGTCGGGCAAGCACGCGGGGGGTGTTGTGCTTGAGGTGGAAACTGCTCTCGCTAGTCCTCCATCTCCTCCTTCCTCTGGTTCCTCCTTATACCCTCAGGGCTCCCGGTCCAGTCCCGGGTTTAGGAATCCGCGCCAAACTCCCCCGGAGGCTTTGTTCCGAAGACGCCTCCTTCCTCCAGGTCCTTCCTCCAGGTTCGCTGGCGCCGCGGGTCCCGGGCTCCGGAGCGAGTTCCACGGAGCCCGGGCGGCGCGGAAGGATCCGAGTCTCAGAGCTAGAGGCGAACTCGTCCGGGAGAGGGACTGCGCGGCGACACCTCCGAAAAATAGACCAAGGGGGCACCGCGGAGCAGGCTATCAGCGAACACCACTGCGGTCCGGGAGACTCTCCACTAAAGCCATCAGCGCTTCCCCAGTGGCTTTCTCTTCCCCGAAGTGAAAGAATCCGGTTTCCGACAAGTCCAAGGCAAAAAACCTGCGGCGAGCTAAGTCCGGGGACTCTCCGAGAAACTGGGAGAGAGAGTGCTTCCATCTTCTCTTCACTTAAAACTTGGCCGCTTCTGGGACTTCACTGAGGGGCGGCGGAGTCGCACCAGCGCGGACCAGAAGCAGAGGCGAGCGAGCACTTCCAAATACTTTTGGACGCGGGGGTGACTCATTTTTCCTTCGGGATTGTCCCACTGTCCCCTTTCCTGCTGAGCTGATAGGAACTGCTAAAGGTTTGCAGTTCCCCTTCGGGACCAAAGTATAGAGATGCTGAATGAGAAACCCAAAGACCTTGCATTGCTGGACTGAATAACTTCTTTTTCGTTTTCTGTTTTTTCCTAGTGCCGGGCCTGAGATGAGGAGAGGGAACACTTAACCCACTGTAAGAAAAGGAGAGCTGGGAACAGGGCAAAGTTCAAATATCTTCCTGGGTGCTTCTGAGTAAAGGGGGTGTGTGTGTGTGTGTGTGTATGCATGCATAAGAAAGGTGATAGCAACTTCTCTTTAATATGTAGTGTAAGAAAGATGATATCAACGTCTCTAGCATGTAGTATATAAGTAATGTGTAACTTTGCAGTATTCTCTGTTGCAAGCCCTACCAAGATCACAAAAACACCCTCTCTTCCTTTAGTTTAGCCTTCCTCTTGTGCATTAAACATTATATTTGAAAATGCTTTCCCCATTTCATCTTACCTCAAGAGAACACTCCCTGGTAAAGCCATGTACCTTTCCATCTCCAGGTAAAGTACTTGGTTCTTTTCCTGCCATACAAGCTGATTGGAGTTGTTACCATAAAGAGGAGGAAGCCAGATTTGTTTAACTCGGCGGTAGAGGTGGCAAGGACTTGAAGGAAAGGCTAGTATATTCTGAACCAAAGAATGGCAAAGTTAACAGGGTGATTCCAGCCAAAGGGGGGAAAAAAGGCCTCGGAAAAAAAGGAGATGGCAATTTCCCATTCATCATTGCCTATATAAATCATTGTTGGCATTAACCAGTTTCAAAATTGGCATACTTTTAAATGTCCCCAAAACTTTAGTTTATCCCCAAATCCAATGTTTATGCCAGGTCATTTTTAAAATTACGTTAAGCTTCTTTCTTCCCCGGATCATTTTTCTAAGGACCTTTGGTCATAAATATTGGACTGTGTTTTCCCAGAATAATCGAGAATTTGAAAAAAAAAAAAATGTTTTACTAATCTCAGACAGTAAGTGGAAATATGAATGCTTTACAGTTAAAATAATAAATATTAAAAGGAAACCAGAGTTTCGGTTATAATGTTATCATTTTTTCTAAGAGTGAGCAAGGCACTGTTTTAAAATTGTTTTCAACAACTGGTTTGCTTACCTCATGAATTTTCTTATTTCTGTGGTTTGAAAATTTTTGATATATTGTCATTTTAGTTCATTTTTTCTTTATGTATTTTTTTTATGTATGTTTTTAAAAATTTATTTAAATTGGAATTCTCTCCAAATTTTCTGGGTAATGAATTGGTATTGTGAGGAGCTTTTGATTCTTTTTCCTAATATAAAGTTCTCTTTTAACTCAAGACCAGAAAATGATATGTAGAAACAACAGGGAAATACAAGTTTCTGAAATGAAGAAATAACATTTTTTTTAAAAACTTAGTTAAAATAAGAATAAAGTTCTCTGCCATAGTTCTGCCCTGTATGTTTTTGAAATGTGAAAAGAGATCTGCTTATCTTGGAAACATTTTTGATGTTGCACCTTATAAAGGCCTAAGGTAGAAATTGTGTTGGCAATTAGATCTTAGCAAAAACATGATTCAATTGGGCACTAAAGAGAGTTGCAGACCCAGCATATTTCTGTCATAAATAAACAGATTTCTTATTTCTCTATTTTGGATCGCCCCCCCAAGTCGGATATATTTATCATTGAATATATTTCTGAGCTACAAAAAGACATTTTCCCTTTATTTTTAAATAAAAATGTTTTATATGTGATTCTTTAACTTAATCTTGTGTGAAACATACTTTACTTTCCCTTCTTCCTGAATCTTTGTCATATTTTTTAACTTGTATGGATCATGATAATGGCATACTAGATAATTAATGTATACCTCATGAAAGCTGGAACTAGAACTAAGAACACAATAAATTACTGGATGGAACTGGTCATTTCTTTTACTAAAGAAAAGTGGTTTTTTTAAAAGCTTAATTTTTAAAACACAAGCAGTGATTTTTAAAGACAGTGTCATAGGCAAAAAATTTTTGAGAGAAGTCAAAAGAGGTTATTTCAAAGATAAATATTACCAGATAAGCAAGGCAATTCTTAGGCAGTATGGCAGGTAAGAAGTAAATTTCATGTAACTATTCATCCATCTTTTTTGTCTTGCTTATTTGCTTACCTTTTGGCATTAATTCCCTGTATTTGTCTGGTGCTTCCATTGAGTTACCCAAGTCCCAAAGTGCAGCATCCTAGCTAGGAATATCTAACACAGAGACTAATGGTACAATACTGGGATCTATTTTCCTGTCCTCATCAAAACCTCTATTTAGTCATATTAGATATATCTATTAAATTCTTAAGGGGAAAACAATCATATAATGCTAATTCAAACTAAAGTGTCAGTGACTAGCAGTTTATCTACTTCAGAAATACAAAGTCAACTTAATTTCTAAAACATAGAATTTCTGGCAAAGTTTTATTAATATTTATAAAGGGAGCAAAGTCAGTGTAGTAGTTTTAAATTTGTTTAAAGGATTCAGTGTTAAGCATGGTGCTGTTTTTTCCTGTTTTATTTTTTAAATTGCTTTTAAACAATTACTCAAACCTATTTTATAACCTTGGAAGAAACATTTAGAAAGTTTTATATTTATATATCCAGTTAGTATTTCAGGATAACTTCCACTTGATCTTGAAACTTTATTTTAGCATGAAGCCAATCACCACATAATCATCTTAAAATTTGTATTACTGTTCTTATTGATTTATAAGTACTGGTATGCCTACCAAGTTTTATTGATTGAAATAATATGCTGTCAAACGGCTATGAACTTAATTTCTTCAAAATGCATATGTTACTCTCAGTTCTACAAAACCTGATGGTAAACTACAGAAAAAAAGCATTTGCTTTTAAACTTTATTTACAGATTCCATTTTCTAATATTTCTTTTTCTCTAGAGTCTGCCCCTGAATTTCAGTCAGGTGGCCACCAGTCGGCAGTAAGATGATACACTCACGTGGTTGGGACCAGACCACAGGGTTTGGCTTTCTTACAAACGAGCATAGATTTTGAAATAAGAATTAATTTGTACTTATTTTATGAAAAATGCATTTTTATTCAAATAAATAATATATGTTTTATCTACATAAAAGCAGATTTTTTTTTTTTTAGAACAATGACTTCTTAACATAAATTCCTAAGGCATGATTAGTTGATTTCCTTCTAATATTTTCACCAGTTCTCTTTTAAGTAAGGTCTCTTTGGGATGAGTTACTTCAAACCCTCCCGCTCCTGTTTTACATCCTAGTCCTTCTGGTCCTTTGACTGACTGAGTTCTTGGCTAGCTCGGTGTTAAAGCTCCTATGGATTCATTTCTCAGCTATAATGACACTAATTTCTGTAATGAAAGCAAATCTTTTTCTTTGTGATTGTTTACCACCAAACTTCTTTCTCCAGACAGTGGCCCTTCTCTGCTTGCAGTCTAGTTCATTCCCTGGAAATTCATTGAATGCCTTGTTATAGCCAGTGTCCTGGACTAGGCAGTGGGGAGAGAAAAGTAACCATAATTCTCTTGCTCTCTGTCCCCACAGTAGAGTTTACCATCTAGTGGAAGTAATTGACTAACAAGTCAATTATTACAATACAACCTTGCTTTAATTTCCCAAAACAACAATTTGCCTTTAAGTCCAAAGATTCCTTTTGTTAGGCCTCTCTGGAACCCACCTTTATATACTCCAATAATAGTTTCTTCATTGCTCTTAGTTTCTTTGTTTTTCTCATATTCATTCAAACTGTCTTGATAGGTAGCCTATGAAATATCCAGACACAGTCCTTTATTGAAGGACAACACAGCATATTCCATAAAATGTTAGAATATAACACACTTGGGTTTCAGTCTTGATTCTGAAATTCACTGCATTGCCTGTGAAATCATTCAACTCTAGCCCAAATAGTTAATGCTTTTGTGTATAAAGTAGAAATTATAATATTTAATTTGAGGTGGATTGAGAGATTTTATTAACTTCACCTGTGTAACTACCCAAGCAAGTAGTTAGTACCAAAACTACTATAAGCAAGTACTCCATACATATCATTTCTGTTCTTTGTCATTAGTCTATTTCAAATTATGTAATGAATAGCTAATTTCAATGAAAGGATATTATAAATAATCTAGAGTCTTAGAATAACCTGTTTGTTTTTAATCAAGAAAATTTGCTTATAAAAGTGAGATAAAAATCTTCAGGAAGTTGCCTAAAATATTTTAATTTTATTTTAAATATTATGTATTCCATAATTCTTTCATATTAAATATTCTGTAATTTTGGTCACATATTAGCAAAGTCTTGAATACCCAAGTATCTTTCTTCAGATACTATTAAGCTTCAAAATGTATTTTATAAGATTTGTAGTAGTTCCTTAAATACCCTCCCGTTTCAGAGAGGTACATAAACCCATTTTCTTTTTATTGCATTATATTGCTATTCAGGGGTATTGTCCCAGCTTCTCTAAGGTGAACTTGTATATTGACAATGTATATTTAACTATTATCCATCTGTTCTATCTTTTGTTTCTGAATGGATATGGCAAATATGTAAGCAAAATATTTATTTTGTGTTAGATTGCCATGTTTTAACCATTTGGTAATATAAAATTACAGCCTTTTTGAAAACAAAACAAAAAAAATACCATTGAACAATTAACATCATAACTTTCTGATTGTTGGGACATATCAGATATTTTATATTAGTTTTATTAGCAACAGAATTTAGGAACTAACAAAAACTTGATGGTAAATGTTTGTGAAAAAGTATATGAGACTGCATGCTTTCTATATGGTTTTCAAAACATGCTCAGCACTGATTACACTTAGCTTTTGTAATTTTACAAATATGGTAATTTGCTACACTTCTGGTAGAAATTTTTCAAGACTCTCTTGATTTCCAGTAGTACTGATTAGTGTAGCTGAAAGTGTAAAATCCTTGGCACTGAATTCGTTCATACACTTATTCACTTATTCACTCATTTATTTACATGTTATACTTCAAGATTAGGCTCTTCCTGTCCTTGCTACCATATGCTAAGACATGTTATTGCTCTCCAGTTTTCATTTATACTAAAAGGGACAATATATCTTGAAAGGAAAAAAAAAGGGGGGGGGCAAAAATTGAGGGTAAGCTGTAAAGCTAATAAAATTTAGAACTACAAAAATAATTCCCTCTACGTTGTCCAGGAATGCTTTTTTTCACTTCAGACATCAATTCTCTGTTTCCAAAAGCATTTTCACACAATCCCATTGAGATGTTTAAATATGGACTTTAAATAAGATGGGGATAAATGGAAGATTTATGAGAAAGCCAAGGAGAATTATGTCAAATACGCACATATCCCTAGGCACATACAATAGATCTTCATAACATGTTAAACTTTTTATTTTTCACTTTGTGAATGGAGGAGAGTTTGAAATGTAGTTTTAAATCTTTAACTTCATCTTAAATGTGAAAATGCTCATAATAAAAAAAAAAAGTATTAAATTTGAATGGTGGACATTTATTTGAGGCAGTGAACTTGGGAAGACAGTTTCTTTTTCTCATGACCTCTTCTTGGAAACCTTGATCGGATTCAGTAGTACTCCACTTATTCATTCATTTAGAAAATTGCCAGGAGATGGATTCCTGACTTCCTGAACTCATTTCTGCCTATTGTATTCTGTCTTTATACTGTGCCAGTAGCTTCTCTTTCCTGCTTTTGTTATTTAATCACTTCTGATCTATTCTTAGCAAGAGACTACCATTTTATAGGTAAAATGTATGCCTGTTTTCTAACACCAAGCAACATGGGAATATTTTGCTTGGAACTGGAGAATTTCTGAGTACTTCTTTGAATAGTTAGGAAAGAGGCTTCTGGCAAATTTTGCAGAAAATATCC
Source organism: Odocoileus virginianus (assembly GCF_023699985.2). Lineage (NCBI taxonomy): Eukaryota > Metazoa > Chordata > Mammalia > Artiodactyla > Cervidae > Odocoileus > Odocoileus virginianus. The sequence continues at coordinate 24,606,982 of NC_069689.1, forward strand.
CAACTGGAAATTACAATAAATCTTAAAATGTTAAACAGCAATAATGTGTGTAGACTGGCTATACCTAGATTGCCCTCTGTAAATGTGAAAATACTCTTCTTTATAAAAATATGCAAGTTAATTTTACACTCATGTAGCAGATGTCTTGTGGCTCAGCTAGTAAAGAATCCACCTGTAATGCAGGAGACTGGGTTCAATCCCTGGGTTGGGAAAACCTCCTGTAGAAGGTAACAGCTACCCACTCCAGTATTCTAGCCTGAAGAATTCCATGGACTGTATAGTCCATATGGTCACAAAGAGTTGGACATGACTAAGTGACCTTCACTTCACAGCAGATGTCTAGTTCAAGGGGCAAATATATCTTGAAAGTTAATTTTACTTTCCTTTGAACATTTTTCTGTTTTATGAAATGTATAAAGGCATAGTTACTTTATGGGGTTTTACTTTGACTTTTAGGTATAAAATGTCTCCCACTGGGGTTCATTTGCTATTTTGCGCTTTGGTGCAATGGATCTGTGCCATGGCTAGACTAAGAAGCAAATGCTGGAACTGAAAGACAACAGTAATGAGGAGCCCAAGAGAATAAACCCTGGATTGAAACAAAGTTGTTAAATTCTGGAAAAGAAAGGGACTGAGCACTATCTACAATGTTCCCTGTCATGTCTGTAGTTTTAGACATGATCCAGACAGGAAAATCAGTGTTTCATATTCTAAGTGGACCACATTTACACAAAGTGATAAATATTTTTTAAACGCAGTCATGCAGAGACTTGCTTAATTTTTGTCTTTTCAAATTTAGTAATTTATTCCTGTATCACATAAGTGTTGTAGAAAGATAATGCACATATGCATAAGATAATATGGCAGGCTTTCTTAAAACCATTTATTTGGTGAGCTCAAACAGATTCTCTGTTCTTGTCATGTTAAAAAGATCCATATACAGAAAATTTACATGGAACAGACTGTCCAATAAAGGTATAACATATTTATTGTTAAATGTATTCTTGTTTTACTTTTTTCTAATCTAGTTACTATAATGGGTGAAACAGAACATCTGCTTTAAGAAACTGTAGACCATGAAAATAAGAAATCGTTATATATTTAGCAGTCACGATGCAAAAGCAATTGACGCTTTGTTCCACTTTCTGGTAGTGTTTTTGTTTCAGGCTTTTAACAGCGTGAACTGATGATGAAACATTCTTGGAACACAGTCTACTGGAGGTTACCTTCAAATGAATACATACTTTTTCTATCTAATCTGACATTTTGTTGTACTATATCTCTACTAAAGATAAAAATTAGGTATTTAAAACTTGCATTAATATATAGCCCATATATTTTTATAGATATGTTACTATAATAACATGTTTTGTGATAGTTCTACCTAAGAATGGAGAAATGCTTTAATATATTTTAATTCATGCTTATATATGCAGTAATAGGTGACTTTAAGTATTAACATGTAAGTATTCGTGCTCTCCACTAATGATTACTTTCAAAATTATTCTTTTTATTAATATTTAGGTATGTTTTGATTTTCCAATGAGGGGATTTATAGATTAGCTATTTCAACTGCTAATTTTATTTTACAAAACTGAAACATCGAGATCTTAAGCTAACTTTTGAAGCTTCATAGAGTATGATATAGTGATCTTACTGCTTTGTTCTCCCACTCTCAATCTTAGTAAGTCTCCCCACATTTGGACAAAAGGAGTTGGTTTAAAAATACTTGTGGAATTTGACTACGAAAAAGTAAATTGTGATTCTACGGAATCAGCAAAATATGTCACAATTTGAAGTACTGTGAAGAAAAGCATTAATTTAAATAAGGCTAGAGATTTATGGGTGTAAAGTAATTAAACAAGGAAACCATTAGCCTAAGTGACTAATGCTTTGATAACCTAAACAAGCAAACCAAAATCTAAAGCAAAATTAATGTCCTCCAGTCTAAGAAAGTGGTATTTAAGAACAATCAATCACAATCAACTATGCTTTTCCAAACAGGGCAACTGCTTAGACTATAGCCAGTCAGATAACTTCCTTGATTTGCTTCCACATCTCTGTAAATAAATTTCCCTTACTTCCTGTGGGTGGAGTGCTCCTAACCCCTTCTGATTTGGTGCTGCCCAATTTGAATTGATGCAGCCTGAAATGAACTCTTGGAAAGTTAACGTACCTCAGCTTGTCTTATGACATGAGCTCCTTGATATTTAAAAAATGAATTTTGCACTATGAAATATAATAATTCTAAAGTTGTTCTCTTTCTTGAAGAGAAATGGAAGTAGATTTGGGTTAACACATAGACCAGTAGTTAATCATTAGGATCTAGGAAACAGATCTACTTTGGATTGCCTCATTAACCTCTTGAGTTTACTCAGATCATAATAATTAAATAAATGCCAGATGTATAATGAAACACTGCTCTCCATCAATATCGAATTCATACTCTAGAATGAAGGAAAGGCATTTACATAAGTAAATGAATCAAGATAGATAGATAGATTGCAAACAAAGAAGTAATCAGCCCTACTTGGTAGGCCAGGGAAGATTTGCAAATATAGACACTGGAATTGGGTCTGAAAAGATGAGTAAGAATGATCCAGGCAACAAGGTAGAGTAAGCTACTCCAGGCAAGAAGAATGAGCCAAATAAAAAGCCCGAGGCAGCAAACCCTCATGCATGCATGCTCAGTCATATTGGACTCTTTGTAACCTTATGGACTGTATCCTGCCAGGATCCTCTGTCCGTGGGATTTTTCAGGCAAGAATACTGAATTGGGTCGCTATCTCCTTCTCCAGGGTATCTTCCCAACACAGAAATCAAACTCGCATCTTCTGTGTCTCCTGCATTGCAGGCAGATTCTTTACCGTTCAACCACCAGGGAAACCTCAGCAAATCCTCAGGATGAATTAAAGTTGGCCAGGTTCTGGACAGAGAGTAAACATGCTCTGCTTAAAGCATTTTACTTCCTCTGGTAGTAAGCAGGGAGCCATAAAATGGCAGATGGCATTATGTAGAAGAATAATCATTTTAGATTCTTTATAAAGATTGGTCCCACTGCAATGTGAAAGATAGAGGGATAGAAGACTTCAGTCATCTATAATAGAGAAAGAAAATGATAGAGAAAAAAGAAAAAAAGTTTGGATGGGAAGATTATAGTAGTTTAGTTGAGACATGGGTATGGCTCTGAATGGGGGAAAATGGATTGGATTTAAAAATTAAGAAATTAGTGCTCATACAGCCTAATGGCCAATTTGATCACTTTCAGGATAGACGAGGTTGACTCTTAGGTATCTCAGTCAGAATGTACTGTCACCCTACAGGAGTCTCTCTTAGTATCCCAAGAAAATGATATACAGAAGAACTTGGGAGCTATTAAATAATAGGGTAGCTACCCTATCCATCTTTTTCACTTGTAACATTCTCATTTCTTCTATGCTCTTCACCTGGTCTTTAATGAACCTTTCTTTTCAGTGTTTTTTTCCCTGCTTGATAATTAGAGAACATTGCCCATATATGATCATCTCACTCACTGCTAATACCACATTCTGTCTGTCTCAACATCAACCTCCAGAAGAGAGATCAGACTGTCCCAGCTACACTCAGGGGATGTGGTAATATGCCCTGCTACTTATTCAGCAAGCAGCCATGGGAGCCAGACTCTAAGAAGAGCTGTTCTGAGACATGGTCTAGATACAGGAAAGAACATATTGAAATCTCTAGTCTACCAATATGTGGTTGTAGAATGAAAGGCAGTTGGAGTGAGAATAATTAACTCAGTTTTTACATATGAGAATAAGATGATTGAAAGAAAGATTCTCAGGAACTATTTGGATATGTAAGTTGAGTTCAGAGGAGCAATCTAGGATGGAGATACAGTTTGAAAAGCATTAACTTATAGGTAACAGTTAAAATCATGGGATTAAATAAGAATGCATGAATGAGCACATCTGACTCAAGATGTACTCCAGTAGTATAGGAATAGCCAAGGAATTGATGAATGTTGAAAAGGAACATATCTTAACAGTGAGTTGGAGAGAACAATATCAGGAAAAGTAAGGACACAATTTCAGGAACTAGATTGCAGAACAGTAGCAAATATTGCAGAAAGATTAATAACAGTAAAATGAGAGGAGAAGATTTATGGTGCATCACTGGTGATGTTAGCGAGAGTATTTTCAGTGGAGTGATGAGAACAGAGGCCTGTGCCTTCTTTCAGTGGGTCAAGGAGAAAATGGCAAATGAGAAATCAGAAATAGGAGTATGGATCATTCATTCACATGAGAAGACTTAAGGGAAGATGGATAGGGTTGAATGATATATAAAGTCAGATCTCATTAAGGAATAAAAATTTCAAGTACAAGGGAAAGAATTAATAATGCTTGAGCAAGATACCCAAGGAGTAACAAGAAGATACTATCCATGAGGGATTAGCCTCCATGGTTTCTAGAATCATGACAGAGGCTGGCACATATTGTTTTGTCTAAGCTCTTCTGTAACGCTTGAGTTATTGCATGACTTTTCTTACTGATATTTTTAATTACATTGAGGATGATAGCAGATAGTAAAACTATCCAAATACCTGTCTTTGAGATGCAAAGGTTCTGTGATAGATGTATTATTACAAAAAAAAAAATACATGAAATACCTGTAAACAAACTAATAGTCAACCTATATTTTTTAAAAACTCAATAAATGATCAAGGTCAACATAAAATGTTACATAAACAATAAAAGAAGACAAAATGAGTTCAACAACACAGTTGTTCTGTCACCAATTATCACAACTTGTACTAGAATTCAGATAGGTAAAAGTTTTTCTTCTAAAAGCACACAAAAACATGTTGATTTTCCAAAAATAATACTTTATGAAGAAACTTAAAATCACAGAATAATAAACTCAAAATATTTTCATTGTACTTCTAAAAGCAAACTTGCTTAGGCTTACTAAATAGATAACAGCTCAATTTGCATATTTCAAATATTTGAGTAATTTGTGCATATCAGAATGCTAAGAGTTGGGCACGACTATTAAGAAATCAACTGATGCAAAACAGATATTAATTTTATACTAATTTAAATAGTAAGGCATTTTACTAATTCTGTTTAAACGACAAAATGTTTTATTTAAATACTGAAGCCCATTGATTATGTCACTACATATTTGAATTAAAAAACACAAGAAAAGCACTTTAATAAACTAGCTGTTTATTTAATTTTACTTCTTTGAATTTTCTTATTTCTCCATTCTAATTGTACTTGTGTAGTTGGCTTAAATTGGCTGTTGAGTTTAAGAAAAATGCTTAAAGGATGCAAAATAGTCTAATACTCTGTATATTCACAAATATATATTTGCATCAAAAATAAAGTTGTAGTCTTAAGGTAAATAAATTATTACCTTAGTTTAAAATTTTCTTTCTCCTGAGTACTAATTTTAGAGCACTAATGTGAGAGTTGGACCATAAAGAAGGCTGAGCACCAAAGAATTGATGCTTTCAAACTGTGGTGCTGGAGAAGACTCTTGAGAGTCCCTTGGATGGCAAGGAGATCCAACTAGTCCATCCTAAAGGAGATCAACCCTGAATTTTCATTGCAAGGACTGATGCTGAAACTGAAGCACCAGTACTTTGGCCAGCTGATGCCAAGAACTGACTCATTGGGAAAGAACCTGATGAAAGACTGAGGGCAGGTGGAGAAGGGGCTGACAAAGGGTAAGATGATTGTATGTCTTCACTGACTCAGTGAACATGAGTCTGAGCAAACTCCAGGAGATAGTGAAGGCCAGGGAAGCCTGGCATGCTATGTTCTATGGGGTCATCGCTCAGAGTTGGGCATGACTGAGAAGCTGAACAACAACAGCAGAATCTATGGAATCAATTAGTCTGGCAATGTTTAATTTTATGGAAGATGACAAATCATGGCATTTTCAGATCAAAATTCTTGTATTAGATAATGGTTTTCATTTACCAAATGTAGTTCTGCGATGATTTATATGAATATAAAAGCAAAAATAGATATTCTATAGAAGGAGATACGACTGTAGCGGAAGGTCAGAGAGACGCAACACTGATAGCTTTGAAGAGGGAAAGAGACCATGAGCCCAGGAATGCGGTCTCTAGAATGTGAGACGGACTAAGTGGTAGCCTTATAGGAGGAAGAAGCCACAGAGGTCCCTCTCGGTCGTGTGAGGACTTAGTCAGAAAGCATTTATCTGCAATCCAGGAAGAGCCCTCACCAGAACCTGACCATGCTGACACCCTGATCTCAGATTTCTAACCTCTTAAAAAAAAGTTCTAGATTTCTGTACTTGCATCCTAGAGCCAGAGAATTAATAGTGGTAGAAATTTCAGAATTTGGGAAATGTTTCACAGAGTGCCTAGCAATAAGGGAAATCTTAATGCCTAAAAATATTTTATAGGTTTGGGATTACTACTGGCTGGAGTGTGCTGATACATGTTTACCCACCAAGGGGGATTTGGGAAAGGGAGGAGAAAAGGTCTGATATGTAATCTTTGTCTTTGGTTTAAATGATTCAGACTTGGGTGATTTCAAGCTACTGTCTGAGACCAGTGACCACAGATTTTGGAAGGGATACACACAATTTGCTTTAACTGTTGTAGGAAGGGGGGGAACCCCCCCCCCCCCCAGGGCCCCAAGAGCGGGCTCTTATCTAACACTTGGAAAAGAATTGTCTGAGGAGGCACGTGCTGACAAAGCAAGAGACTTTATTGGAAGAAGACACCTGGGCGGAGAGCGGCAGGGTAAGGGAACCCAGGAGAACCGTTCTGCAGCGTGGCTCGCAGTCTTGGGTTTTATGGTGATGGGATTAGTTTCCAGGTGGTCTTTGGCCAATCATTCTGAGGCAGAGTCCTTCCTGGTGGCACACGCATCGCTCAGCCAAGATGGACGCTAGCGAGAGGGATTCTGGGAAGTGGATGGACACGCAGTGTCTCCTTTTGACCTTTCCGAACTCTTCTGGTTGATGGTGGGTTATTAGTTCCATATTCCTGACCAGGATCTCCTGTCATAAAACAACTTATGGGAATGGTTACTAGAGAGACTGGCCAGGGTGGGTGGTTTCAGAGTGCTTCCCCTAACATAACTAGCCAATAAACTGGCCCCAGCATAGGGGCCAAATGGCTATAGGGTTCTGAAAGTTTCCTCACGTGGTTCCATTATTAAACATCCAATTGCTCTAACCAATGTGCTGCTGCTGCTTTAGTCACTCAGTCATGTCCCACTCTTTGCGACCCCATGGACTGTAGTCCACCAGGCTCCTCTGTCCATGGGATTCTCCAGGCAAGAATACTGGAGTGGGTAGCCATTCCCTTCTCCAGGGGATCTTCCTCACCAAGGGGCTGAACCTGGGTCTCCCACATTGCAGGCAGATTCTTTACCACATGAGCCACAAGGGAAGTCCAAATTCTCTGCCAAATGCTCTCAGGAACTCTGGTCGTGGTGCTTGTGGGGGTGGAGGTATGATTTTCTCCGAATGGAATCATGTCTTTGATGTAGTATTAAAAGATATTTTTTAAAAAATCTGCTTTACATTTAGTAGGCTGTTAAATAATTACTTTATAAAAAGTACCTACAATTCTCTTATTTTATTCATTATTAAGAAGTTTTTTAATGTGGCGAGCTATTTTTCTTCTGGTTCTCATACAATTTGTGTTTGTTTCATACTGCTACATATTGGAGAATTCTACAGCATCCAGAGCCTGATAAAACTTTGAATGTTGAACATTTTAATTCATATATGAAATAATTTACATATATTAATTCTATATATGTAAATTAAGCTGTTTATTAATTTCAGAAAAGAATCCTTTTACCCAAGTTGTTTTGAGTAAGTAATTTTTAGGATTTTAAATTGAATTATTGATGTAATCATTATTAAGGATACCTGAAGTAAGTTACTTTGTAATTTCTTAAACTACTCTGCAAGTCTGGGAATGTTGAATAAGTATTTGTTTAAGTATTGAGTCAGACTAATTTGGAAAGAAAACCTGAAAATGTTATTAAGTTATTAAAATAGAAAACTTAAAAAAAATACTTTTCAAGTACAAGCATCATTTTTAAGCTTATAAGCAGATAAATGAAAATTATATTTTCCTAGAAATGCTAAAAAATATAAGATATCCATGATATCTATTCATATTTACAAGATAAATTTTAAATATCATAGTCACGGATATTTTCAGTGTCCTGTAAGGATTTTATGCTCTTAGAAGGTCATGTAGAAATAATGAATACTTTAGGAACAGTTATATATCAATGATAAGGTTTCTCTACTTTGAAAGAGTTAAGAAATAAAATATAATTGGTAAAATAAACTATAGATGTTGTTAATATTATTTATCAAAAGAAGAATTCTAGTCTATGTTCGTTAATCTGTTAAATGGGGGAGCTATTGCATTACACAAAATACTAGCCAGTTCTGTTCCTCTAAGCATTTTCCTTCGATTAAAACCATTTATAGTAAACGATGACCCAAGCCTTTGTAAATGATATTGTAACTGGGTCTAATGAAATTGTATCTTTAAAGGAGTTTCAATTACTAGACTTATAAAATATGAGTCTACTTAATGCATTTTAAGTAAAGCATCAGTTCATTCTATAAAACCAATATGTATTGGTTAATATCCAGTTTTTGGACTAACACTTATTAGGCTTTACATGAGAGAGGTTGTTTATCTGAAGAGCATGAAAACTACCTTTCCTCAAAAGTAAATGCCGTGCTGTTGTTTGTTATGCCTCCCTTAAAATCCAGATAGACCTGGCAAGTCTCTTAATCCCATTAAGGTTGAGAAAGAAGAAGAGGAATGCATTACAAATTTCAGTTAGGTTCAATTCAGTCTCTGAGTCATGTCCAATTCTTTGTGACCCCATGAACTGCAGCACACCAGGCCTCCCTGTCCATCACCAGCTCCCAGAGTTCACCCAAACTCATGTCCATTGAGTTGGTGATGCCATCCAACCATCTCATCCTCTGTTGTCCCCTTCTCCTCCTGCCCTCAATCCCTCCCAGCATCAGGGTCTTTTCAAATGAGTCAGCTTTTCTCATTAGGTGGCCAAAGTATTGGAGTTTCAGCTTCAACATCAGTCCTTCCAATGAACACCCAGGACTGATCTCCTTTAGGATGGACTGGTTGGATCTCCTTGCAGTCCAAGGGACTCTCAAGAGTCTTCTCCAACACCACAATTCAAAAGCATCAATTCTTCGGTGCTCAGCTTTCTTTATAGTTCAACTCTCACATCCTTACACAACCACTGGAAAAACCATAGCCTTGACTAGACAGACCTTTGTTGACAAAGTAATGTCTCTGCTTTTTAATATGCTATCTAGGTTGGTCATAACTTTCCTTCCAAGGAATAAGCATTGTTTAATTTCATGTCTGCAGTCACCATCTGCAGTGATCTTGAAGCCCAGAAAAATAAATTCAGCCACAGTTTCCACTGTTTCCCCATCTATTTGCCATGAAGTGATGGGACCGGATGCCATGATCTTAGTTTTCTGAATGTTGAGCTTTAAGCCAATTTTTCACTGTCCTCTTTCACTTTCATCAAGAGGCTCTTTAGTTCTTCTTCACTTTCTGCCATAAGGGTGGTGTCATCTGCATATCTGAGGTTATTGATATATCTCCCAGCAATCTTGATTCCAGCTTGTGCTTCTTCCAGTCCAGTGCTTCTCATTACAAACTTAACCATGAGTAAAACCAAGTCAGGAAAACAGAAGCAGGATGTCTTAAATTTTTAATTGTACTATATAAATATTGAGAGGAAGAAAAATATTAATGCTAATAACCTAAAGTCTTGCTAAATTATGTTGAAAACCTTGGTGTGAGTGAGCAATAGTATTTTAAGCTTACATGATGAAATTTTTGTTACAGAAAGAATTTTCATGATACTTTAGTGCCTTAACATTAGCTCATGTTGTACACATGGGAAAACAGGCAAAGGAGAACTCTTTTGCAGTATGCAGTTAATTTTCTCCTGCCTAGTCTTAGTTTTAGTAGAAATCCCTTGAAGTAAGACAAGTGTATATTAGCAGCTCTGTTCTGTAGGTTAAATACTAAGATGCAGAAGAGTTATTCTTTCCTTAAAGCTACCCAGGTAATTATCAGCAATCACAGTACTCTGTGAGTATTTATTATTTTATCTTTATTCAAAAATATGGGGGATATTCCTGCCTATGTAACTTAAGGGCTCCACTGGTGGCTCAGTGATAAAGAATCTGCCTGCCAATGCAGGAAATATGGACTTGGAAGATACCCTGGAGAAGGAAATGGCAATCCATTCCAGTATTCTTGCCTGGGGAAACTCATGGACAGAGGAGCCTGGAGGGCTACAGGCTGTAGGGTTTCCAAAGAGTCGAACACAACACAACGACTAAACAACAACAATGTAACTTAAGATTGTTAAAGATATTGTATATGAAATTAACTTATATTTATGAAATGTGAGTGAAAATGTGAGTTCTTGGTTGCTCACAGCCATGATAAATGGCTGAACATTATGTATATTTTTACCTATAATTTATTTAAGTTTTAAAATCTTCCACTGCAAACCTGAATAAAGGTGTACCTCATTTTATTGCAATTTGCTTTATTGTGCTACACACATTTTATTGTTTACATGTTGAAGATTTGTGGTATCTCTGCATCAACCAGGTCTATTGATGCCATCCTTCCAACAGCAGTTTTCTCAGTCCATGTCTCTGCATTTACATATTGGTAATTCTTGCAATATTTCAAACTTTTTCATTTTTTTGTATTTGGTATGGTTATCCGTGATCAGTGATCTTTGGTATTACTATGGCAATTGTTTTGATGCTACAAACTGTGCCCATATAAGATGCAGTACTTTATAAATGTTTTTTGTGTTCCAACTGTTCCACTCACTGGCTGTTCCCTAGTCTCTCTCCTTCTCCTTGAACCTCCCTAAGACAAAACAAAACAATACTGAAATTAAACCAGTTGATAACCCTCCAATGACCTCTAAGTGTTTAAGTGAAAAGAAGAATCACACATCTTCACCTTTAAATCAAAAAGGAGAATTGGGAATTCCCTGCAGTCTAGTGTTAGAACTCCACACTCTCACTGCTGATGGAACAGGTTCAATCCCTGGTCAGGGAACTAAAATCCCAGAAGCTGCATGCTGTGGCCAAAAATAAAACAAAATAAAATTTCATAGAATAAATTCAACCTTCTTTTAAAAAGTTAGAAATGATTAAGCTAAGTGAGGAAGGTTTGTTGAAAGCGAAGACAGGCTGAAAGCTGGGACTCTTGCACCCAACAGTTAGCCAAGCTGTGAATGCAATGGAAAAGTTCTTAAAGAAAATTAAAAACACTAATTCAGTGAACCCATGGATGACAAGAAAGTGAAACAGCCTTATTTCTAACATGGAGAAAGGCTTAGTGGTCCAGGTAGAAGATCAAGCCATCCACAACATTCCAGTAAGGCAAAGCCTAATCTAGAGCAAGGCACTGAAGAAGTGAAGTGTTAGTCACTCTTGCCCAATTCTTCGCAACCCTATGGGCTGTAGCCCTCCAGACTGCTCTGTCCATGGGATTCTCCAGGTAAGAATACTGGAGTGGATTGCCATTTCCTTCTCCAGGGGATCTTCCCAACTCAGGGACCAAACCCAGGTCTCCTGCTCAATTGCAGGTGGATTCTTTACCACTGAGCCACCAGGGAAGCCCCTAATTCTCTTCAATTTTATGAAGACTGGGAAAAATGAGGAATCTTCAGTGGAAAAGCTTGAAGCTAGCAGAGCTTGGTTCAAGAGGTTAAGGAAAGATGCTATTTACATAACATAAAATGGTCAGGTGAAGGAACAAATGCTGATGTAGAAGCTACATCAAGTTGTCCAGGAGACCTAACTAAGGAAATTAATGAAAGCTGCACAAAACAACCAGTTTTCAACTTAGACAAGAGAGCCTTGTATTGTAAGAAGATGCTGTCTAGGAATTTAATAGCTAGAGAAATCAACGCCTGACTTCAAAGCTTCAAAGAACTGGCTGACTCTTACTAGGGGCTAATGTAGCTGGTGACTTTAAAGAAACTAATATTCCTTTACCATTCTGAAAATCCTAGTATCCTTAAGAAATCTGCTAAATCTACTCTGCCTGTGCCCTCTCAGTGGAATGACACAGCCTGGATGACAGTACGTCTGTTTAGAAGGTGGTTTACTGATTATTTTAAGCTCATTGTTGAGACCTATTGCTCAGAAAATATTTATTTCAAACTCAGCAATTAATGCTCATCAACAATGCACCTGGTCACTCAAGAGATCAGATGGAGAATTACAACTAGATTATTGCTGTTTTCATGCCTGCAAACACAGCATCCATTCTGCAGGTCGTGGATCAGGGAGTAATTTCACCTTTCAAGTCTTATTCTTTAAGAAATATATTTTATAAGGCTCTAGCTGCCATAGACAGTAATTCTTTTGATGGATATGACCAAAGGCAATTGAAAATCTTCTAGAAAGGATTCACCAGTCTAGACATCACTAGGAACCTTCTTGATTCAGGGGAAGAGGTCAGAATATCAACATTCATAGAGTCTGGAAGAAGTTTATTTCAACGATTATGCATGACTTGGAGGGATTCAAGACTTCAGTGGAGGAAGTAACTGCAGGTGTGGTAGATACAGCAAGAGGACTAGAATTAGAAGTGCAGCTTGAAGATGTGACTGAATTGCTGCAATCCCATGATAAAAAGTTACAAGGGTGTATTATACAACATGGGTAATATAGCCAATATTTTGCAATGGAGTATTTTTTAACATAGTACAACCTTTAAAATTGTATAAAAATAAAAACAGTAATTTAAGAAACTTTGATGGATGAGGAGTCACTCTTATGAGTGAGTGAAGAATGTGGTTTCCTGAGATGGAAACTACCCCTGGTGAAGATGCTGTAAAGATTGTTGAAATGGTAACAAAAGATTTAGAATATTATATAAACTAGTTGATAAAATAGTGGCAGATTTTGAGAGGATTGATTCTAATTCTGAAAGAATTTCTATTGTGGATACAATGCAATGTAATGCCCAGAGAAATTGTTTGTGAAAGATAGTGTCCATCAATGTAACAAAACCTGCACTGTTGTCTTATTTTAAGAAACAGCCACCCTAACTTTAGCAACCACCACTCTGATCATTTGGCATCATCTGCATTGAGGTGCCACCCTCTGACTGCACAAAGATTATGAGTAGTTGGAAGCTCAGAAGATGGTGAGCATTTTTTAGCAATAAAGTATTTTAAAATTAAATTTTCTACATTTTTGAAAAGACATAATTGCACACTTAACAGACTGTAACATAGTGTAAACACAACTTTTATATGCATTGCAAAACCAAAAACTTCACTGGACATGCTTTATTGTGATAGATGCTTTGTTGTGGTGGTCTGGGACTGAACCTGCAATGTCTCTGAGATATGCCTGCACACAGAAAGATGAGTCCAGCAGTAAATGCATTCACAGTAAAGTAACTGTTTTTTTCTAACTGAAATGGTTAATGAGTATCTTCTCAGAATGATGAATGGTGAAAAATCAGAACACTTATTCATTTCAGAATCTCAAACTTTTAATTTAAAATTACACTTATCCAACTCTATTTGAAAAGAAATATATACTTCATTGTTAACCATGACTTTAAAACTTTATTACCAATTAATGCAAAGAAAGCTAGTAGAAATAATTTTAGTAATAAAAATTCTGAATACTCATCACAAAATATATGGGCTGATTTTAGGAGTATAACTAAAGACCTACATGTAGGAGTATAACTAAAAGCTTACATGTAGGGCCACTATCTTTCACAATGTGTGAATGTGTGTGTATATGTGTGTGTATAGTGTATGTATATACACAGACTATATAATAATAAAATTTCCATGAAGCATGCATTAACTAATCCTTAAAATAATTCCTCTGGATGATCTGATCCATCAAAAAAAAAAGGTTAGACATATTTAGAGACTTGGATCGTTTTACTTTATGTGTGTGTGTCTGTTTCTATGTCCGGAGGGCTGGGGTGGGGGGAGGCAAAGATAACTAGTGTCAATTTAAAAAGCCCAAGATACATAATATAGGATAGTGGTATAATCACAAATTTAGAAATGAGACCTGAAGTTTTGTTTCCTATGTCTGCCACATCTCAACTGTATAACTTTGGCCAAGATGTTTAACTTTTATGAGTTTCTTAATCTGTAAAATTTAGATTATAATAGTCACTGCATACCACAGGCACAAAGATGAAATGAAGTAACATTTGTGGAACACATAAAGAAGCACTTGGTGCAAAATATGTGCACAACATAAAAATACATTTTTTTTTAAGTTTTAAGACATTAAACATTAACATTTTAAATGTTAGGCCCAAATGTATATGGTTTTGTTTTTTGTTCTTGTTTTCATTCAAATATACTTTAGAAAAATTATAAATTTATTCTAAACCCATAAATTAATGCATTAGTCAGAAAGGCCTCTGACCCAACTACAAATATTAATTTAGCATATATCTAATAGAACTGTAATTTTCATTCTTTAAAAAAAACATGAAAGTCAAAACTACTACTAGTTTTTTTTTTTTTTTTAGATCTTTAAAAACATTGCTTTTTGTTTGAGACTAGATTATCTTACATTTTGTCAAATCAGCAAGAAAATAATATTAAAAATTCAGACATAAATATGTGGCATCCATTTTAGATCAACTAGCCTCAAAAATATGTTTGACAGATATCTACCTCCAAATCTTGCCCCAGCTTCCTACATTATGGTGAATAGAGCTTTACTTATTGGAGGCCCTTGGACATCCTTATTTTTGTTTATAACCCCACAGAAGTGTCCACATTTTTTGTGTGGTAGGAAAGACATTAGCTATTTCTGATCCTAAATGGAATTCTTCCATGGATAACTTTTTCATAGTTAACAATAGATAGAGATTAAAACTGCAGGTTGTACGATAACATTACTGGAAGTCAAATCCTGGGGCAGCTTATTCAACCCCTCTCTACTTCAGATCCTCTTCAGTTGTGTCTGACTCTTTGCGACCCTATGTACTGTAGCCCGCCAGTCTCCTCTGTTCATGGGATTCTCCAGGCAAGAATATTAGAGTGGGCTGCCATGCCCTCCTCCAGGGGATCTTCCTGACCCACGGATCGAACCCACGCCTCTTATGTCTCCTGTATTGGCATGAGGGTTCTTTACAACTAGTGCCACCCGGGAAGCCCTGCAATAGTAATAGTATCTACTTAACAGCCAGTTAAATAGATGCAGTAGGAATAGTATCTACTTAACTGACTTAAAATTATTGAATGAAGTAACACATACCAGGCCTGGAATAGTGCCTTGTACATAGCAAGTGTTCAATTAACAGTAGCTATTCTTTCTGTGTAAAAAATAGCATAAAAAATCACCTGGATACTGAGATTTCAACAGCAAGTACTGAAGTTAAAGTTAGCAATTACTGAGGGTATGAGCATGTCTATGTTAGATTTTCACATCATTAAAATTATGTAAATTTCTTAACCGTTTTTTTATTTTACGTCAAACTGCTTTCATCTAAAATGAGTTTCTCTCCCTTTCTGTTGTCATAGGTAAGACAGTTGATAAGTGGCTAAGATTATATCATGGCTCTCTAGAGATAATATAGTTTTTCTCAGAGCAGAACTGAAATGAGGATATATCATTTCCAGGATCAGATCATTAGGCACGATCTCTTAAAAGTTGAAAAAAATCAGAAAAATATCAGTCACATACATTATTAATTCCTAAACATGCTAAGACTAAAACAAAACTTTAGAGTTAAAGACAGGAAAAGATAGAGAATAAAACCTTTTATAAAAGGAAGAAATAAACAAGTTTTCCCATAAGCCATTAAATCTACCTTGAAACATAGATAAAGGGAGTAGGGGGAATCAGGCACCAAAAAACAGAGATTTGAAGGCAAGTGCAATTAGCCCAAAGCCACAAGAAAAAAAGCACTTTTTGTTTGTTTATTTTCAAAGCAATCAAGTCAGGTTCTGAAATAGCTTTTCCATTTTCTCCTTCTTAGTGAAAACAAACATCACACAAATCCCCCAGTGAAGGGACTGCTGAGTAAATTTGCATGTACCTACAGAACAAAAGCATTTAAATGGGGCACTTATTTTAAATTACTATATATCAACTTTTGCTTATTAAAACACTTTACAACACTTTATGTTTAAACAATTCTTTAAATTGTTTTCAGTTTAATAAAACTCATTTAGAGAAAGGAAGAGTATCAGCTTGTATATTACCTGTAGATCTTATAGCATGTGAATATGCAAAGATTTATAATTGGATTTGATTTTAACTTTTAAACTGATTATGAAATTATAATCAATTATTTTAAAATATTTCATATGTTTAACATAAACATGTCATGAATCCATATATCCTTTCAATTATATACTACTTAAAAATAATGTCAGGTTACATATGTACAAGTACAGACTTTATAATATAAAAAAAATTAGTTGAAAATTCCCCACCATAAATTTCAAATCCAAACTTGAGACTAAAGATTTATGATATCATGTTAAATGAAGATACATATGTGTGTACAAATATGTGTAAATTTTTTTTAACATTAGAAAAGTAAATACCAAATTAGTAATTATTTAAAAGTATTATCAATTCTGGCTGATTTTTAAATGAGTTTTTACTGATCTGATGGTTTAAATTGTCTCATTTTTATATTTTAATGTGGTAGTTGTATCTTTTACTAGTTGTTTTTGAGTTTTATT
Organism: Odocoileus virginianus; assembly: GCF_023699985.2. NCBI lineage: Eukaryota > Metazoa > Chordata > Mammalia > Artiodactyla > Cervidae > Odocoileus > Odocoileus virginianus. The sequence goes on from NC_069689.1 coordinate 24,623,760, forward strand.
CTTAGTGGTCACCCTGGTGATTACAATTAAAACAATAAAAATAGATTAATATTGAGTCAATTTCAATGGTATATAAAAAACTACTCCAATGTAATTCCATCTCTCTTCCCTCTTTGTACAATTATTTTCACACAAATTGCATCTTTATGCATTATAAGTCCATCAACACAGTTTTTAAAATGTTACTTTATGCAATTGTATTTTAAATCAGATAGTAGAATAAAAAGGAATAAAAGGACAAAAACTACATTCATAGTGCCACTTATGTTTTCCTATTTTGTATGTTTATCACTGCATTTAATTTTTCTGTGTGCATTCAAATTAACATCTAGTATGCTTTCACTACAGCCTGAAGGAACTCCCTTCCAGGGCGTATATGCTAGCAATAAACTCTGTTTTTATCTTGGAATGTCTTAATTCATCCCTAATTTTTTAACAATAATTTTGCAGAATATAGAATCTTTAAACTGGCACTGTCTTTTTTTTCAGCACTTTTAGTATATCATCCCACTTGCTTCTAGCCTCTTTGATTTCTGAGAAGTCAGATGTCAATATTACTGAAAATCCTTTGTATGTGATGAGTCACTTTTCTTTCCTGCTACTTTTCAAGTTCTCTCTTTGTACTTGTCTTTCAAAGCTTTGATTATGACATCCTTACATGTGGATTTCTTTGAATTTATCTTACTTAGAGTTCACTAATCTCATTAGATGCATGGAATAATGTGTTCCATTAAATTGAGGTCATTTTCAGCTAGTATATCTTCAAATATTCCTTCTCTCTTTTCCTTTGAGATCTTTCATTAAATGTATTTTGGCATACTTGATGTTGTCCCACAGATCTCTGAAGCTCCATTCATTTTTCATTATTCTTTTTTCCCCCAGTTCCTTAAAACGGGTAATCTCAATTGACCTATTTTCAAATTCACTGATGCTGCTTGCTCAAACCTGCTTTTGTTATTCACTAGTGAATTTTTTATTTCAGTTATTGTATTTTCAACTCTGGAGTTTCTATTTGATTCATTTTTATAACTTATGTCTTTTATATTGCTATCTTCTATTTGGTAAACTTTTCTCATACTTTCCTTTTATTCTTCATACATGTTGTCCTTGGGTTCCTGGACCATGTTTAAAATAGCTGATTTAAATTCTGTTTAGTAAGTTCAACATCTGGGATTACTCAAGGGCATTATCTATTAATTGCTTTTATCCCAGTGTCTGGTTCATAATTTCCTCTTTGCATGGATCATAATTTTTCACTAAAAAATGGACACTTTAAATAATGGAATATTACAGCTCTGGAAACCAGATTGCTCTCCTTTCTCTGAGTTTATTGTTGCTGTTTGTTTGCTTAGCTACTTTCCTGGACACATACTGCAGAGCAGGGGGTTCTCAACCCCCGAGCCACAGATCAGTTCCAGTCCACAGCCTGTTAGGACCTAGGCTGCGCAGCAGGAGGTGAGCAGCTATCGAAGGAGTGAAGCTCCATCTCCCGCTCTTCATCGCTCACATTACTGCCTGCACCATCCCCTGTCCCTGGAGAGACTGTCTTTCATGAAACCGGTCCCTGGTTTGGTTGGGGGGTTGGGGACCGCTGCTGAAGAGTATGTATTCTTTGTCACATGTGCTACTGAAGTCCCTGCTTGTTTCAGTTCGTGGTCAACTCATGACTGAACAGAGAGTTCTTTCAATGCTTTGAGCAGTTAAATCTCCTTGATATTGCTGCAGGTGCTGTGTTTATATTGGAGCATACCATAATGCGGTCAAACATTTGGTAATCTCTCTTAGTATTCACTCTGCTGGTGTAGACCCTCAAGGTCAACTAGGGATCAGAAAGAACTTTCTCAGTCTTTTCTTAGCATGTGCAGAGTCCTGCACATAGATACAGCTTTCTAGATTCCCAGGAATATGTTGGAGTTTTGAAAGGACAGATCATTCCCCAGTTTTCCCTTTTTTTGACCAGCCTCTTGTTGACCTCAAACTTGTAATGCTACTGAGGCAGGAAAATTGAGAAAAAATTACAACTATAGCTGACCCTTGAACAAGATGGGTTTGAATTGCCAGGTTCACTTCTATGTGAATTGTTTTCAACAAGGGTATACAGAGCTACATGATGTGAGGTTGGCTGACTGCACAGATGTGGAGATGCACAAAATGAGGGTCAACTATGAGACGAGCATCTGCAAATTTTGGTATCCATGGTGATTCTGGAATCAATCCCCTGCAAACACCAAGAGGCGACTGTAGGTTTTTTGGACAAATATCCTGAGGATAAGCTCTTTCACAGAATAGAGCCTGAATCAGATCAGATAAAGAGTTGAGAATGGAGTTTTTTATAGCTGCCAGATAGGTCAAATAGTGACAATTCTCTCGAGGTTTTGGGGAACTCCAATCCCATGTCATCTCATTCAGTAGCTTCCAAGTGGCTGATTTTCACAGCAGTGATAGCTGTCATGCAGTTAATTTTCAAGGCTACTGCAGAGCTGGAGAGGCAGGAAATGCAATTAAAGTATTAAACATACCTTGCTGCTCTTGTTGAGATGCTGCCATTTTTCTTAAACACACTTTAGATTGTTGCAGGTCTTAGGCTGGTGTCCAAAGTTCTGAAAAGGTTGACTTCAAAATTTATTGATTTTGAAAGTTTCTCCAAATGTTCCCATTCCTCCACTCACATGCAGGGATGGACTTTTAGAGGTCATTCTATCATTTCTGAAATGGCCATCTTAGGAACTAGAATTGTAACCTAGATTTCCTGACTCTAAACCCACACATTGTCTGAAAATACCATTTCTCTCCTACCTGGTGTTTATTTGGATAACTTGCTTTCTCCAAACAATGTCATGACAACTGCCTGCTAACCTAGCTAAGCATGTCTCTGAAAAATTATCTTTTCTTAGATTCCATATTGAATTGTTCACATGAGAGCAGCCGCTCTGGACATGAGAATGATGTGTCATCATTAAGTATTGTGACAATGTGTGACTTTCAGCATTTTTTCTTCTTAATCATCATATTCCAAGGATGCCTGATTCTGCATATTCTATTATCTCCCTTGCTGTAAAACTGGAGTCATGTATAGAGCTTCCTAGGTGGGGCTAGTGGTAAAGAACCTGCCTGCCAATGCAGGAGGTGTGAGACACAGGTTCGATTCCTACATTAGGAAAATTCTCTGGAGGAGGGCATGGCAACCTGCTCTAGGATTCTTGCCTGGAGAATCCCATGGACAGGGGAGCCTGGTAGGTTACAATCCATAGGGTCACAGAGTCAGACACAACTGAGGCAACTTAGCATGTAAACACATAAGAGTCCCCAGGACTTGTTAATAAAGGGGTAAACTATTGCCATGTGGGACACAGAATGTTCAGCATGACATGCTTGCACCGGCCAGAAGGGCACTTGTGTCTCACTGAAGAGTGGCCCAGCAGAAGCATTCAGGAGAGAAATCCTCCTGGTGGGCTGGACATCCAGCAGTACCCTTTGCTGTCTGTTTTGTTTACAAGCAGAAATGGCTTGAAGTTAGTACCTACATAGTCTTGTGAGAATGATTAGGTGGTGTAGGACTTAAAACAAACATTAGCAAGAAAGAGGTTTGTGGAAGACAGAAGTAGAAGGGCCACTCACAATGAGCCTAGGCCCAGAATCTGATAATAGTTGACCGTATAAATGCTCACACACAAGGTCCCCAAAATAAATAAAGAAAATTGCCTGCTCAGGCTTTCTCAGTAGGGTCATACAAATGACCACTCTAAAGATAGAGGCTGTTTATGGAAACAGTGCTAAAAGCATTCCCCTCAACAAATCTAGCGAAGTGCTTATCCTTCCAGCAGGAGCAATTCATCCTGAGCCCTGGTGGACAATGTTACCCTGAAGGGATCTGTACTGCATACCACTGCATCCTGGAGTGTGAAGTCAAGTGGGCCTTAGGAAGCATCACTTCAAACATTACATGGACCCGTTCCCTTGAACTGGCCATTTGTTTTCATACATAAATAGACATAGTCTGGATTTGAATTTATTTCTCTTCATATTGTCTCTGCCAGAATCATCCTCTGAGGAATTTCTGAATGCCTTCTACAACATCATGTTATTTCACAAACTATCACTTTCTAAAATAATTTCATTTCACAGTTTAAAAAAAAGCGTCATGGTAATAGATAAGCGGCGGTGTGTTGTCAATGTGGAGAGGCACTCTGGTAGCCTATGCCATATGCCCCAAGCCAGTGAACAATATAAACTATTTTCTCCACACAACTAGAGTACATAAGTTTGAGAACAAAGTGGGTAGAATGGAGGTGGTAACTCTTATTCAATATATAATGATCTCTTGGCAAATAACAATTGCTTCTCATTTCTATTAATTTATGGTCGGCTGGAGTAGAAATTTTAATGCCCATGGGAAAATGCTCGTATGAGGCTCTGCATGTCTCTGAATGAACTAAGGGGTTTTCGGTGTGGACTGCGGTTAAAATCTTTCCCATCAAGGGAAAATGATGCTATAAAAGTGGGCCGGAAAAAGTGTGAACAGCATCTAGGACGTGCCTAAAGTCTCATGCTTGCATCACCATTAGTGGTAAATATCAGAAGAATTTATTTAGTCAGGACTACATATGATTGATTCCTTAGGAAAGAAGATTTGAATCACCAAATCTCCATCCTAAAGCTGTGAGAACTGAAGCATTGAATAAAGATAGGGAATTTTAAGTAGCTGCTAAAAGAAAAAAAAAAAAAAAGACTTACTGAATACCAATCATGGTCTTGTATTCAGTTACAGAAGATAAGGCACTGGCCTTATCATCTCTGGATACTTTATTTCTTGTATGTATTTTTATATTTTAGCTAATTTCCCCCTTTTTCTTATCCTATTTTTCCACCATTCTACTTGGATAGTTTTTTGTAAATGTGGGCTTCGCTTGTGACTCAGCTGGGAAGAATCCTCCTGCAATGCAAGAGACCTGGGTTCTATCCCTGGGTTGGAAAGATCCCCTGGAGAAGGGAAAGGCTACCCACTCCAGTATTCTGGTCTGGAAAATTCCACGGACTCTATAGAGAGGGTTGCAAAGAGTTGGACATGACTGAGTGACTTTCACATTCACTTTCAGTATGTAAATATAATCTGCAGAGCAATATGCATAATTCTATGTAAAATACAGCACATCACTATTAAATCAAAAAACTTAGTAAAGTTTCTAAGATTTCTCTGTTTTTGAGGAAACAGAGGCTTTATATTTTAGTTTTGCTTAAAACTTTGCAGTATAAATGTCAGTAAAGTGATAATTATCTAACAACTATAGTTTTATTATTTTAAAAATATATTATGCCTAAGATAAAATAGCTAGGCTGGTTTGTCAGAAACTGCTTCTAACTGTACTGATTCTGTATATGTGTGCATATGTGTGTGTGTGTGAGAGAGAGAGAGAGAGAATAGGGGACAGTACTGCATATCTGCTGGATAGCCACGATGGTGTGATCATTCACCTAGAGCTAGATATCCTGGAATGAGAGGCCAAGTAGGCCTTAGGAAGCATTACTACAAACAAAGCTAGTGGAGGCGATGGAATTCCAGCTGAGCTATTTCAAATCCTCAAAGATGATGCTGTTAAAATGCTGTACTCAACATGCCAGCAAATTTGGAAAACTCAGCAGTGGCCACAGGACTGGAAAAAGTAAGTTTTCATTCCAATCCCAAAGAAGGGCAATGCCAAAGAATGTTCAAACTGCTGCATAATTGTACTTATTGCACATGCTAGCAAAGTAATGCTCAAAATCCTCAAAGCCAGGCTTAAACAGTACATGAACTGTGAACTTCCAGATGTTCAAGCTGGATTTAGAAAAGACAGAGGAACCAGAAATCAAATTGCCAACATCTGCTGCATCATAGAAAAAGCAAGAGAATGTAAAAAAACATCTACTTCTGCTTCATTGATTAGGCTAAAGCCTTTGCTGTGTAGATCACAACAAACTGTGGAAAATATAATGCTCAAAATCCTCAAAGCCAGGCTTAAACAGTACATGAACTGTGAACTTCCAGATGTTCAAGCTGGATTTAGAAAAGACAGAGGAACCAGAAATCAAATTGCCAACATCTGCTGCATCATAGAAAAAGCAAGAGAATGTAAAAAAACATCTACTTCTGCTTCATTGATTAGGCTAAAGCCTTTGCTGTGTAGATCACAACAAACTGTGGAAAATTCCTAGAGAGATGTGAATACCAGACCACTTTACCTGCCTCCTGAGAAACCTGTATGCAGATCAAGAAGCAACACTTAGAATCAGACATTGAACAGCAGACTGGTTCAAAATTGGGAAAGAAATACATCATGGCTGGATATTGTCACCCTGCTTATTTAACTTCTATGCAGAGTACATCATGTGAAATGCTGGGCTGGATGAAGCACAAGCTGGAATCAAGATTGCTGGGAGAAATATCAATAACCTCAGGTATGCAGATGACAGCACCTTAATGGCAGAAAGTGAAGAGGAATTAAAGAGCCTCCTGATGAAGGTGAAAGAGGAGAGTGAAAAAGCTTATGTGAGATTCAGTATTCAAAAAATGAACATCATGGCATTTGGTCCCATCACTTCATGGCAAATAGACAGGGAAACAATGGAAACAGTGACAAACTTTATTTCTTGGGCTCCAAAATCACTGTGGGCACTGACTGCAGCTATGGAATTAAAAGAAGCTTGCTCCCTGGAAGAAAAGCTATGACAAACAACATATTAAAAAGCAGAGACAATACTTTTTTGACAAATGTCCATATAGTCAAAGTTATGTTTCTTCCCAGTAGTCACATATGGAAGTGAGAGCTGGACAATAAAAAAGGCTGAGCACCAAAGAATTGGTGCTTTTGGACTGTGGTGTTAGAGAAGACTCTGGAGAGTCCCTTGGACAGCACGGAGATCAAATGAGTCAATCCTAAAGGATATCAACCCTATATTCACTGGAAGGACTGATGCTGAAGCTGAAGCTCTAATACTTCGGCCACCTGATGCGAAGAGCTGACTTACTGGAAAAGACCTTGATGCTGGGAACAATTGAAAGAGGAGAAGAAGGGGATGACAGAGGATGAGATGGTTGGATGGCATCACCGACTCAATGGACATGAGTTTGAGCAAGCTCTGGGAGATGGTGAAGGACAGGGAAGCCTGGCGTGCTGCAGTCCATGGAGTCACAAAGAGCCTGACTGTGACTCATAACTGAGCGACTAAACAACAACGACAACTGCATATCTGCAGTGTTAGTCATTTTAAAAAGTCACTTGCTGATGTTTAAAGGCAAGAATTCATCACTCTTATAATTAGAGATACAAAGTTCTTGTGGAGATTTTCAGATATCAAAGTCCAAATATACTGACTATCATTGTTAGTTATCTGGTCTATGGAAAAACAATTTGTTTTGAAAGTAGAGTATTATAGTCAGCACAATTGTTTTCAGCTGTTCTAAATGTACACAAGTTAATGTTAGCAGCAGAATATAAGTTTTCATAAAGGGAAACTTTTCCAATTAACCCACTGCCAAACACATATAATCTCATCTTATTTAACTCCATTCCCATTTACTCTTGATATTCACTTTTTATCTGATTACTGATTATTAACACTTCTACCAACGTATTTGTAGAGAAAGTTTTAGGAGATAGTTGTTTTCTTTTAAATAAAAGGTTAAGAAATAAATCAGCATAAAATTTGAATTTTGTGACTGCTATTTATTTTCTTCATGGGTCCTGAGATATAGAATTGGATATATTAATATGCACTTAAGAGATTACACTTAAAATAAATTTCTAATCTAATTGATTTTGAAATGTAAACAACTTAATAATTTAAATAATAACTAGTGTCTTTTGATCACTAAAAACTAAATGGATGGTTTGGTCCTTTTCACCACTAAGCTGGATTCCACAGAGGTGGGGCTTGGGCGTGTATCTAGTTCTACAAAATCTACAGTCTTGTTACTATTAATACTAATGAAAGATTCCTATTTAAAATATGCATAAAATTGGCACATGTTTACTCATGTTAGGAAAAGACTTCTTTTCTTATGGTTCAAAATAGAATTTAACTATAAAAATGTTAAACACATATACCTTCTTATATGTGTTTATATAAGGGATACATAAACATACTGTATGCTATATAAAGATATTAATTTTAAGTGTGGGTTTTCATACAGAGTCAGTCTTCAGGATGTGTAGAAAATGCACATGTACATGTACCAGGTAGATCTTGACCCTGGGCTGTGATCTGATATTTTCATATCACTCACTCTGTTAGCCTTAGCTGAGAGGAGACAGATTTGAAAAGAGGGAAACTTAGTTCTGTTTCAGAAACCAAAATTCAGTTTCAGATTATACAACTATGCATTAATAGTGAACCCAACTCAGAATGTTAATAAGGGAAAGAAGAGGAATGAAATCTAGAGCAAATGTACTAGTGAGAAGAGCAAACCGGAGTAACGTACTGAATTAGGAAAACTTAGCCTAAATAATAGAAGCTGATTCCTGCAGATGGAGAGATCAGCTGATGAGAGCAATTACCCTGTACCAAGTAGTAGTATTCTCAGATGGAAATAGTAGAGTTGACATAATGACTAGCATTCTATAGAGACTTACACAGTAATTGAATTGAAAAACCTTGGTATTTACATCTACTTATTATGTACACACATTCAAATGACACAGAGGCATTAAAAAAATGGCTTCCATTTTCAAAAAAAAAAAAAAGAGAGAGAGAAATCATCATTTGACTTTTGTAAGCAGAGGGTCAACCTCCGGCATAGGGTTAGGCAAATTCTACAGCCTTTTGGAAATTTCATCTTATCAAGCAGTACCATTTCTTTCTCTTCTTTGAGAAATTCTCTCCTAGGGTTTGTATTATCTTGAGATATTTTTATGGTAAACAACAGTGCATTTCTGTATCTGAAGAAAATGTGAAGGTGCTCATTTGTTCTAAGATAGTAATGTTCTTAATCAGCACCAGTTTCTGTCAATGTGAGAGATGTCTAGAAAACTTACTTCTTCCCTCGTGGATTCTTTGCTTTGATTTTGTTTTCTTTCAGCCATTAAAAAAATAAAAAATGTTTAGATCCTGATGATTAAAATAAGAAGCATTTTATTGCATTTGTCTAAAATGATACAATTATACATGTATGCTGTTAACAAAAATCTAAATTTTTCTGGTCAGTAATCATGAATTTTCAGTTATTTCTTAACTATCACTGGTGCAGAATCAAATATTAGTAGTGGGTTTTTTGCTAAACATCTGTTATCTTACTAGAAAATTTTCTATAAATAGAGTTACTTTTTGAAACCAAGGAAAAAAGTATAGCATTATAAAGATAATTTTAACTCCAGATTAACCTTTGTCAATAAATAAACCAAAATTTGTTACCCAAATGTTCACATTTATTTTATTGTGAGAAAACAGCATAACAATAATTATAATTTAAAAAAAAGAAAAATATTCACTATTTCATTACTTTAACACAACTCAGGATTATACTCTAATCTCTGTCCATAGCTGCCCTTTATTTTCAAATACTATAGGTGTATATATTTAATGACAAAATTTCCATATGTATTATTTAGAAGGAAATGTGAAAATGTTCATTATTTAGCCAGTTTGGTAAATTTTATGTTAATAGTTGTTTAATCATTTCCTTTCCATTCTTAGTGAAAAGATGCAATGCCCTTAGAAAATTATGAATACAGCCCAAGTTGCCTTGCAAGTGCCACATTTTGTTCTAAAATCCAGTCTGGATTCTGTATTGACACTGGCAGGCAGCTTTAATAAACATCCTCTCCCAGGCAGCTGCAACTTCCACTTCAGTTTTAGTCACAGCAGCTCTCCTGATTAGCCCCCGCAGGAGCTGCCACAAGGCTCAACCCAAATCTGCTCTTCAGAGTCACAGACATGCAGAACACAAGGCCACTGGTTATCAAAATTCATAAACACAACGTGATAACCTTTCTGTTTGGCTTAACCATTTTCTATGCTTAGAATAGCCATAGATGTTCACATAATGTGCATTGTCTAAGAACTTTAAGCATAAGTCTAGTAATTTGTTATTATGTGATTTTTTTTGCTCACTAATGATATATGATGTACAAGAGCATGCAGAGTTAAAATAACAGCAGAAACCATAGCCACCTAAGGTTTTTATTCTAATCTTTTGTATTTAATGACACGCACTTGCAGTCTTGATTTCCTGTAGGTTTTCTGTATAACTCAACAGGTGCAGGATCTGCAAAGTTCGTTCCAATTCTGATGTAGAAAGGGCACAGCATGGAGGTGAGGTTTTATTTAGAATAAATTTTACCATCAAAGAGTCTAATTGAACAGTCCTTATGCTGGCAGAAATTTTTATGAACATGCAAGGTTTTATTATGATACAGCTGTATATTTGTTCTTTGCCCTTTCTGATTTAACTTGTTATAACATCTTAGATTTGGACTAGTTATTCTGGATTTAAGGAAAATTTTCATTCTTGAGTGTGTGAGCATGAACCTGTGTGTTAGTTTATGTGTTACCTATATGCACTCAATCCATAAAGGAGGCTGGGTTTTCGAGGGACCTAATAAAATTGGGGGCAGGAGCATACAAAAAAGTAACAACCATGCAAGAGATTGCATGGTTGGGACATTTTGAGGAGTTCAGAGGAAAGCACCTCTATGGCTTGGAATGGGTAAGGAAGATCAATGAAAAAGGTAGGCTCCTGTGTATTGAACTGAAAATGAAAGTTGGAAAGCCAACTCTCTCTCAGGCTCGAGCTCAGTCATGTCTGATTCTTTGTGACCCCATGGACTTTAGCCCACCATCCTCTGTCCAAGGGATTTTTCAGTCAAGAATGCTGGAGTCAGTTGCCATTTCCTTCTCCAGGGGATCTTCTGACCCAGGGATCAAACCCAAGTCTCTTGATTGACAGGTTAATTCTTTTACCACTGAGCTACCTGGAAGTCCTGAAAAGCAAAGATGAGCACAGATAGATCACAGGGAGAGCAGAAACAGACCAAGGAAGCCACGGGAGGAATTTACATGTCATTCCTATGTGCCAGTAACCAGTTTCCCATGAGTGTCAAATAGCTGAAGGTCTTAAAGCTCTAAGTCATCTGACCCCCCCACACACACACATACACACAATTTGGGGACAGAGGAAAAAATAACTTGAGGTAGACTGCATAGCACAGGCAATTATGTCAGAGAAACTCCTAGACCATGGGACTTCCCAGGGCATGGAATGAATATAAGTAAAGTAATAATAAAGGCTGATGTTTACTGAATGATATTACAGGTTCAGTTACTGTTTTAAGAGAAAGTGGCAAAGAAAATGAGCTTCCTAGGTGCCACAGTGGTGAATAATCTGCCTGCAAATGCAGGAGATGCAAGAGACGTGAGTTGGATCCCTAGGTTGGGAGGATCCCCTGGAGGAGGAAATGGCAACCCACTCCAGTATTCTTGGCTGGAAAATTCCATGGACAGAGAAGCCTGGTGGGCTACAGTCCATGAAGTCACAAAGAGTTGGACAGGACTGAGCACACCCACACACAAGCAAAGAAAATAAGTTTTAAAGAGATTCGTGGTCGTGAAAAGTGATGGGAAGCTGAGTACCATCCAAGGAGGAGAATGGGGAAAGTCATGTTAAGACTAGACGAGTGAGTGATAAGGGGAGTAAGGGAAGACAGCACAGGGCAAAGCATATGGGAAGATGGGAGAAAGGAAGGGAGAGAGACAGGGAAAGGGAAAGATTGGGGTGGTTCTTGAGTCTTTCCAGCAGAACTGAGGCTGAAATCCCCATTGCCAACACACAGAGTTCGAGCAGGAGGAGTGGAGTTTTTAATGTAAGCCCCTGATCTAGACACCAATTACAGCAGTTACGGTCATTGCATAAAATAAAACATTGTACACAATAACAACACAGGGCTCAAATCAGATATAATGGTTGGTGAAGAATGCAATTTACCTTGATAAGAGAAGTATTTCTGGATCCAAACCATCTGCAGGTGAGTAAATCACAGGAAAGGGACACCTGGCTTCTAACCCGATCTAAGCAGTTGTCCTTCATAGCTGACAAGTGTCACAGATGCTCCAAAGAGACGGGTGTAGACTCTGGAGGCACCAACAAAGGAGCTCTACCACAGCAGGTAACGATTCAAGTGTGAGAAGAATTTTACAACTCTGTGAGAAGGTTTAAGAAGGTGAGATAGATCCATAATGTGAAACTGTTTAGAATTAGGGGAGATGAGGAAAACAGTACTTATTCTGAGACTAAGAGTTTGCGATACCTAATACATAGGTTCAGTTGGATTAAAGGGAGAAAAGGCAAGAAGGAGAAAATGAATGAAGAAGAAACAGATTCAGGAAGCTAAATCCCCCAATATGATCCTTGCTAGTAAAAGAAAGGAAAAGCAATACCAGTGTGTTTTAAAGGGAAAGCAGAAGAAAAATACAATGCCAGTGGCAAAACAGAGTTAGACAACAGTATAATTGACTTAAAGTCAAATGGGTTGGACTCCAAAGGGCAAGAAAATCCTACTGGAACAAACAGCCCAGCTTGACAGACTTTTGTTATGAAAAGAAGTCTGAACAAGCAAGAGGAGTGTTAAGTAAAAGTTCACAAGCAATTTATTGAGCATCTAGTAGTACCAAGTCCTGTTCTAGAAATTGAAATTCAAAGGTAAGTCAAAATTCTTGTAGTTCCATGGGTTAAGGAAGGCTTTACAGAGTAGCTGTGGTTTAGGTACTGAGTGAGGTGGGGGTAACATGGAGGATGCATCTAATCCACCATATGGTTGGGGAGGGAAGTCAGGGCAGATTCCTGGAGTAAGTACTTAGATCTTCTTGGAGGATGTCCCTCAAGAAGTTCAGGGAAAAGGGTAGTTAGTGTATATTATCTATGTAAGGGGAAAATCTAGGTTTCCTTAACTTCCAGTGTTCCAAGGTTACTAAGGGTGCAGTGGCCCTTCTAACCTTATTTTTATCCTGAAAAAAATACAAATGTTTCTCTTGGAGCTCTCTCACTAATTATGGGTTTCTCTTCTATATTGATCTTAAGGCTTATGGTACACTCCCTTGACACCTAAATACTCTTCCATTGCATGTCCAGAGTACACTCTAGACCAAGCTAAAATCTCTGCTTGGAAATTTACTGAGATCATTAAAGGAAAATAAAGAGTGACAGTCAACTGAGACAGTTGGTTTTAAAATATAGCTTTCTCAAAAATAAAATAAAATAAAATATAGCTTTCCCATCTTGTACTTGGGATTTTTGTCTTCATAGGAGAACAACCATCTTTTAAATGTATACTTAGGATAATTTTTCCTAAGTCTAAAGAATAAGGCCCAAGGAGAGAAAAGTGACTTTCTTTTCTATATAAGTTACACCATATACAAGGATTAATACCAGGACAAATATAAAAGGATACCAGAAGTGATTTCATACCTTTCTTAAATTCTATGTCAGATATATACACAAAAAGTTGCAAGGGCATCACCTTTCTAAAATAGTTTTAAGCAGAGAGTGGGGATCAATACTGAGATTCAGCAACATGATTTCTAGGAAGATGGATTAAACCAGGTAGCACCATGTCAGCAATGGAGATATTGAATTATTATAAAACATATCAGGGCCAAGTCTCAGTTAATGTCACTGAAGGATGACAATTAACATGATCACAAAGAATGGGATAAGAATGCAATGCTGGAAGTGAGTTTAAAACCACAACAGGGAGGGAATTCCAGAATGATGGAGTAAGGATGTTAAAAACATGCACTTCATTAAAAACAATAAGAATCATAGCAAAACTTGTCAAAGTCACCTTTTTCAGAACTCTGAAAATTAATTAATCAAAGGTTTGCAACCTTTGATTGCAAAGTTCAAAGAGCATTCTTAACAATCAGGCCCAAATAACACCAGATGATACACTTGAGCCTGATTGGTAGAAAAATTTTATTTAATGCTTTGGATAACAACTTGGCCAGCCCATTCTTGAAGTAGGTTAGTTAACATACATAAAGCATCAGCACTGGTATATATCACTGTATTTTCCCCTAAAAGTAGACTTTTCTCCAAATACCTAGCACAAAGCTGGGCACACAATTACCTTTTGTAGAAAATAAATGAATGCTTATATGCATAAGTGACTGACAATACCTGGCCCAGAACAGATTTCAGTGGATATTTCTTAAGTGAATTAGTAAATGAATATATGAGCAAATAAGCACATGAAATTCCTTTCTGGGAAGGGATAGCCTGAGTATAAGGCCACTTTCCAGCTGATCAACTAATGTGCTGGCTTCTTTATCTTCTTTATGTTTCTTTACTAGATATTGGACTCATCCAATGAATGAAGGAATGTCCTTCAGTTTCTTTAGGGCTTGGGAGATTTCACAAGCTGAAAGTCAGGTTGGAAAACAATAAGAAGAAGAATAAATAAGAAATGAGACTGAATAAGGAAACAGGGGTGAAACATTGTCAGCTTTGAAAGGGGAAAGAATTTGAAACAGTATAGTGGGAACTGAAATAGAAAAAAAATGTAAATGTAAGCATTATAAATTCAGAGGCTTATCACACTAATAAAATCAGAAAGCAGAATTATCATCAGATTCAAGTAGAACTTATATAAAATAATATGATGCTACAGTTGTTCTGCCCTCTGTAAGCCTATAGGTGATGGGATTAACAGTATAACCTTGATTTGTGACACTCGAATTGCCACTAAACTGTACTCCTGTTTGTCATTTTCATAGTCATAAATGCATACCTTAAAAATACTAACACATATAGTTTATATGCTTTATATATATCATAAAAACTCAAGGAAAAACTGTGTCCATATTGTTTTTAGAGGTGAATGCCTTTGTTAAAGTTTAATAATAAAATAACAATAATGACCAAAGTTTAAGCAGAGGTTTATTGAGTACCAGTCACTGCTTATAGGTTTTAAGTATTTTTACTCATGTTCTCCTCACAATGGCCCACTAAAATAATATTAATTTGCCACTTGATAAGCAGGGGCTATGAAACGTGGAGAGATTAAACAACTTGCCCATGTTTCCTCAAACTAGGGCTATAATTTGTACCTAAATAAACACCAACATTTTTTTCACAAAATTCAGTCCTGAGTTTGAAAATCTTCATTATTCTTTAAGTCATTATGTAACAGAACTTCTCTTTTTATAGTGCCTTATGAAAATGGAGGCTATGTAGAAATATGATTGACACTGGGAAAAAAATAGTCCTAAGCATGAAACCCTGAAGTGAGACTTTTATGACAAAATGTTTTCTACAGCTAACTACGCCTCTGCCCTCATATTCATGCTAACCCAGGAATCACAAGCAACTGCTGACACAACTGTGTATGTCTCTACCTTCATATTTGATGATATTTGGGATCTCTTCTATTTCAGCTTCAGGCATTTTTCTCAGGAAGCATCTTATGAATAGAAATAGGTGACAGGATAGGAGAAAAGGGCTCTAAGGGGTTATAACTGTTTCTGAATTGATCAACTTTGGCTATGTAATTCAGGACTGGTCATTTAAACGATTTATCTTTGTTTCTTTGTCTCAAAAATTAACGCACCACCATGCTATATTATATAATTCAAAGTTGCTAAGAGACTAGATCTTAAATGTTCTAATCACCACAAATAAATGATAATTATGTAATGTGATAGAGGTGGTAGCTACTTCTATGGTACTGATCATATTGAATATATAAATGTATCAGATCAACATGTTGTATGCCTTAACTTACACAATATGATCTGTCAATTATATCTCAGTAGAAAATGCATTGAAGTAATTTCCAGGCAGGCCAGTGGTTAAGACTCTGCACTACCACTGTAGGAGTCACAGGTTCAATCTCTGGCCATGGAACTAAGATTTTGCATGCTGCTTGGAGTGGCAAAAAAAAAAAAAAAGGAAAAAAATGCACACAACAGACTATGCCAGTCTGATTTCTCTCAGCAGTAACAAGTCATGGCTGAGAGGAATGCCATTCATGCTCCATCCAGAGCTGTCTGTCCGTTTAGTTGCCTTCTTTAAATTACCTCTTTGTGACTCCTATTTTTAAGTGAACATGCTTTTAAGTGAACTGTGCTATGACTTAGCAGTCAGCTCATTCTTTCTATAGGGCCATGTGATAAATGAAAACAATTCACAGTTTCTGTTAGAAGATCTCCCTACTCTGGCTTACAATGGAGCCTGCTATAAGAATTTCTGTAAGTCTTGTAACAAGAATTTCTAGAACTTTCTTTTCAGAAGTTGGTTTCTTTTTAAACTTGTTACAAACACTTGAATGTTAAGAAATTCCATTTCTTTTACACTATATGAAACATACTGAAAATATATTTGCTGTATTTCTTATAAAATCTTTCCCCTGGCATAAATAGATGCTATGATGGTGTTTTCTGTTTTACTTTAGAAAAAACAAGATAAGAACATAGATTTTAAATCTTACTTACAAGTGCTCAGGCCTGGTGCACTGGGAAGACCCAGAGGGATCAGGTAGAGAGAGAGGTGGAGGGGGGGATCGGGATGGGGAATACATGTAAATCCACGGCTGATTCATGTCAATGTATGACAAAAAACACTACAATATTGTAAAGTAATTAGCCTCCAACTAATAAAAATAAATGAAAACAAATCTTACTTTTAACAAAATATATGGTTGGAAAAAGATGTTCTCAGTAAAATGCAGCAGATAAATTAAATAATGTTCATACAAGTTTATCATTAAATCAAATAGTACAAAATTATATCAGTTCAACATAATGGTAGGTAGAGAAATTTTGATCTGAAAAAAAATTTTCAAGTGGAAAAAACTGCGACTTGAAAATGATAAAGTCTATTTTTTAAGTGCACATAAGTACACTCCTAATTTTAAAATGTTCCTAGACTTAAAAGACATGACTAACTCACATTTTGATTTGTTAAATGTAAACTTTGATATTGAGAATGCAAATTTATATATTTTAATTCTTATCTTATTTTAGCATAGAACAAATTTAGTGGAGAATTCTTTCATCTTGGCAAAAAATAAAGGGCATTTATCTCCCTTAGTATCTAATTCTTTTGAGGCAGAAAGTTCAGTGTGAAAGAATAGCTATGTGATAAAATTATGAATAAAATCCTGAACTTAGTCCAACAAAGAAACAGTGAAATATAACAGATTTGCTGTTATTTTGCAATTTTGCATTTTTTTTTTTCTGTTTGGAAACATGATGTGAGAACTACGTCACTATAACTATTAGTTATCCAACTATTTCTTTTATATATGTTTAGTACACTCCTCTTACTGTATAAAAAACAATGATTATTTTTAGTTTTATCAAGGACAATTGGGAAATCCAATCCAGAGATAAAATTGTAAACTTAGAAAATTATTCTTATATAATTTTGTCTCTCCAGTCATTCTTTCATTCGACATGTAATTTCTAAGCCTCTGCTTTTCTAGTCATTATAAATACCAAGTCAGCACTGCTGAGAAGGAGTTTTACATACTAGTAAGGGAACAGGGATGGATAAAAAAGTAAGGGTGTGATGATAAAAGATCCCAAAAGAGGATGTGGCCTATTCTTTGGGAAAGTGAGGAGCACACATAGAGTTGGTAGCCTTGAGCATGTTCTGATGATGAGTATTTGCCAGACGGGTGATGGTGATGGGCTGGAGAATAAGAAGCCTGTCTATTCTATGGGAAGAACATAGTGACCAAAGGACGTGGTGACCTGAAATACCATGGGTCACTAGGAAAATGCTTGAGGGTGGGCATCTCTGTCTATGTTGGGGATTAGGATTGTTGTTGTTGTTCAATGGCCAACTCATGTCTGACTCTCTGTAACCCCATGGACAGTAGCTCGCCAAGCTCTTCTGTCCATGGGATTTCCCGGACAAGAATACTGGAGTGGGTTGCTATTTCCTTCTCCACGGGATCTTCCCAGACCAAGGATCGAACTGGCATCTCCTGCACTGGTAGATGGATTCTTTACTACTAAGCCAGCAGGGAAGCCTGGGGACTAGGGTAGGGTGGGAGTAATGATGAAGTAAGAAGTGAGTGGACAGAGCTGAAATAATGATCACTCATCATCAGGTACTACCCTGTTATGAAGATAATAAAAGGTTTTAGGTAGAAAAGTAACTATTCATGTTTGTATTTTAGTAGATCACTACAACAACACTGTGAGCAGTAGACTGAAAATGTTAGTTTAGAGACAAAGGGCACCAAACTGTGCGTTTTGCAATGAACTAGACATAGGTGATTAAAAAGTGGTGACTAATTGCTAGCATTCAAATTTCTGGGTGTCTGGATAGATAATGAGTTGTTGAATAAGGATAAGAGCCATTCCGGATAAAAAAATCATCTAATTTAGTTTCATCATATTGACGTAGAGGTACCTATGATGGCTATGAGTAGAGATACCTACAATGAATAATAATTAATAACAATGATAATAATAACCTGGAAGTTGTTGCCTTATAGCTGATAGAATGAGTCACATTGTGAATATGTCAGGAAGAATATATTGAATGAAAACAGGAAGGTGACTAACATTTAAGCACACATTTAAGAACTTAGCATAAATTATTTTATGTTGCTGGAGCATTTTAATTTTCTTATCTAAATAAGCACAACTGCTAATATAGGATTGACATTTTCAGAGTGGCAAAGTATACTTGCTACATTTTTTCCTTTAACAAGTATGCCAGGCAAATATAAGGAGATCATATGGTATTATATTTTTCAATTTTTTAGAAAGAGGACAATTGTGCTTAAAAATAAAAATCAAGACTTTAAAGTTAAGCTAAATTGAATGTTCATATTTATATAAATATACATAATTTCTTAATATGAATTTCATTTAAAAAATGAATAAAACAAATTTTAGATTTTTTCCAGATGATCTAATTCAATGTGACACTTTCTTCTCAAAAACAAATAATATTTTATATTTTCAAAATACTATCTCATTCAGTGTAACCACATGCTCATGAGAGAGATAGGGTATATATTGTCCTTTTTACAGAACAGAAGCTGAAATATTAAAAGGTTAATTGCTTCAAGTAAGGTCATACCTTCAGTGGATAACTTAAGTGTAGACATTATAACTCATCATCGTTTGAATTTTCTAAAATAATACTATGGCCTCTGCTTTCTTGTTAGGAGATAGATGACAAATATTTGTTTATGGTGGTTTTTTAGTTGCTGAGTCGTGTCCAACTTTGGTGACCCCATGGACTGCAGCCTGCCAGTTTCCTCTGTTCATGAATTTCCTAAGCAAGAATACTGAAGAGAGTTGTTAGTTTATTCTCTGGAGTATCGTCCTGACCCAGGGATCAAACCCATTTCTCCTCACTGCTGGTGTATTCTTTTACTGTTGAACCAACAGGGAAGCTCCTATATATTTATAATTAGCCAATATTAATCACAGTTATTAGTATCATAATACAGGGCTAATACAAGGCTTCCTGCAATGCAGGAGACCCAGGTCCAGTACTTGAGTCAGGAAGATCTCCTGGAGAAGGAAATGGTAACCCACTCTAGTATTCTTGCCTGGGAAATGCCATGGACAGAGGAGCCTGGCAGGCCACAGTCCATGACGTCACAAGAGTCAGTCATGACTTAGCGACTAAACCGTCACCATCAGTATTCTAAAGCTTTTATATATTGTAGGGACTTTCCTGGTCATAAAGAATAAATAAACTTTCCCCAGATCATAAAGAATCTGCCTGCAATGCAGGAAACCAGGTTTCAATCGCTGGGTCAGGAAGATCACCTGGAGAAGGAAATGGCAACCCACTCCAGCATTGTTGCCTGGAGAATCCCATGGAGAGAGGAGGCTGGCGGGCTACAATCCGTTGGGTCGCAAAGAGTAGGACACGACTGAGTGACTTTCACTGCCACTGCAGCAGCATATATACGCAAATTGATTGTATAAACTGTGTATGAATACGTTAGGACATAGTTAATATGAGTGCTGGTTTCTGTATTGGATATTTCCATTTGGCCCTTCAGTTATGCTCTCTGCCCTTC
This sequence comes from Odocoileus virginianus, assembly GCF_023699985.2. Taxonomy (NCBI): domain Eukaryota; kingdom Metazoa; phylum Chordata; class Mammalia; order Artiodactyla; family Cervidae; genus Odocoileus; species Odocoileus virginianus. The sequence goes on from NC_069689.1 coordinate 24,643,784, forward strand.
TCCACCCTACTTTTTGCCCTGGGAGACCAACCTGTATAATTAACATCCATAGTTTCCCGCCCTCTGACTTAGAATTGAGTCAGGTCAATCAGAGGCACAGAAAGAAGATTAAAAGCCAGGAGGATAGAAACATAGGTCAGTAGTTTCATTTTTTACTCATCCTCTGCAGTTACCTTAGACTGGTCTGGCTAGTGACAGAAAGTCACTGCTTACTTAAATTGGCCTTTTCTACACAACTCAATCTTTCCCAGATTCCAGCAACCTCTCCTTTCCCTCATCCACACAGGACAGGGGTGGTAGCAGCTTCAGACATATACTCCAGTCCTTGTAGTTTCTCCACACTTGCCCCATGCCTTTCAAACTCATTGACTTATCAATAAACTCTCCAGATAATCCTAATTTGAGTTTGCCATCTGTTTGCTATAAGTGCCATGCATAATGTAATGTCTAAATCAAGGATGACTTTTATCATCAGTAATTCCATTTGTAAAAGAAGATACTTTCTAGAGATCATCAATTAACAGATATAAAATACTATTCCAAAGACTCCTTAAATAATTTGTTGGTAAAATGAGGACTATATCAATAAAATATGCATTTGAAATGATTTAAATGAATGTTTAAATAAACCCACTTAAAAATTCCAAATAGTGTAGACTCAGTTCCAAAAATAACTTTCCAAATATTGTATAGCAATATCATCTTGGTCTGTTAGATGATACCACCCTTATGGCAGAAAGTGAAGAGTAACTAAAGAGCCTCTTGATGAAAGTGAAAGAGGAGAGTGAAAAAGCTGGCTGAAAACTCGACATGCAGAGAAAAGGGAACCTCTTACACTGTTGGTGGGAATGCAAACTAGTACAGCCACTATGGAGAACAGTGTGGAGATTCCTTAAATAACTGGAAATAGAACTGCCATATGACCCAGCAATCCCACTGCTGGGCATACACATGGAGGAAATCAGAATTGAAAGAGACACATGTACCCTGATGTTCAATGCAGCACTGTTTACAATAGCCAGGAAATGGAAGCAACCTAGATGTCCATCAAAGATGAATGGATAAGAAAGTTGTGGTACATATACACAATGAAATATTACTCAGCTATTAGAAAGAATGCATTTGAGTCAGTTCTAATGAGGTGGATGAAACTGGAGCCTATTATATAGAGTGAAGTAAGTCAGAAAGAAAAATACCAATACAGTATATTAATGAATATATATGGAATTTAGAAAGATGGTAACAACAACCCTATATGCAAGACAGCAAAAGAGACACAGATGTAAAGAATAGACATTTGGACTCTGTGGGAGAGGCGAGGGTGGGATGATTTGATAGAATAGTATTGAAACATGTATGTTACAATATGTGAAATAGATGACCAGTCCAGGTTAGATGCATGAAACCAGGCACACAAAGCCCATGACCTGGGACAACACAGAGGGATGGGATGGGGAGGCAGGTGGGAGGGGGGTTCAGGACAGCGGGACACAAGTACCCCATGGCTGGTTCATGTCAATGCATGGCAAAAAGCACCATAATATTGTAAAGTACTTGGCCTTCAATTAAAATAAATAATTAAAAAATAAACCATAAAAAAGGAAAACAAAAAAAAGCTAAGGTCATGGCATCCAGTCCCATCACTTCATGGCAAATAGATGGGGAAACAATGGAAACAATGACAGGCTGTATTATCCTGAGCTTCAAAATCACTGCAGATGGTGACTGCAGCCATGAAATTAAAAGATGCTTGCTTCTTGGAAGGAAAGCAATGGCCAACCTAGACAGCGTATTAAAAAGCAGAGACATTAATTTGCTGGCGAAGGTCCATCTACTCAAAGTTATGGTATTTCCAGCAGTCATGTATGCATGTGAGACCACATGCATGCATACATATGGTCTTTGGACCATAAAGAAGTCTGAGCAATGAAGAATTGATGCTTTTGAACTGTGGTGTTGGAGAAGACTCTTGAGAGTCCCTTGGACTGCAAGATCAAACCAGTCAATCCTAAAAGAAATCAGTACTGATTATTCATTGGAAGGACTGATATTCAAGCTGAAACTCCAATACTTTGGCCAGCTGATGCAAAGAACTCACTCATTGGAAAAGACCCTGATGCTGGTTATGATTGAAGAAAAGAGGAGAAGGGGACAACAGAGGATTAGATGGTTGGATGGTATCATCGACTTGATGGACATGAGTTTGAGTAAGCTTCGGAAGTTGGTGATGGACAGGGAAGCCTGCCATGCTGCAGTCCATGGGGTCACAAAGAGTTCAACATAACTGAGTTAATAAACTGAACTGTTGCCCTTCTAAGTCTTTTATATTTTCCAAGTGCCATTTGGATCAGGATTAAGAAAACAAATGACTGTTATAAAATGGTCAAGTTCATGCTTGAGTTTCATTTACCAACAGACAGGAGCTTATAGCAAAGGCTAGGGTGAAATAAACTTTTAATCTGTCCAAAAACATCAATATGATGGGCAATTTGATCAAAAGAATGGTTCAGTGAGGTTTATTATAGAAAATGTTTATCACAGAGAATGAACTTTTGAGTTAAAAGTTTAACTTGGCCTAGAACCCTGGTTCCAAGAGTTAAAAACTGGATGAACTTGGGCAAGTCATTTAATGTGTTCTACTGGCATCACCGACTAGATGGGTATGAGTTTGAGTAAACTCTGGGAGTTTGTGATGGACAGGGAGGCCTGGCATGCTGCGATTCATGGGGTCGCAAAGAGTCGGACACGACTGAGCGACTGAACTGACTGTTTATAAGAAGACAGATAATAGGACTTGCAGAGTTGTAGGCGAGATTAAATAAGAATGCAATGAATTGGTGGTGCAGTGTATTGGTAAGAGCATAGATTTAAGAGTCAAAACAATTTATGTCAAATACTGGCTTTTCCATTTTCTAGTCATGTTTCCTTAGGGAACTTAGTTATTTAACTTCTCTAAGCCTTTACATATCTATCTGTTTAAAAATAAAAGAAAGTACCTTGTTTATAAACCTGTTTTAAGAATTAAGTAAATGGAGACATATATGGTAGAATGGGATTTGAACTTAGCAAGACTCCAGAGTACAGGGCATCCAGAGACTGTCTTTTATTCCAAGAAGGCAGAATCTTATATTGATTGTGTATGTGGGCTCTGATGTCAACCCACCTAGTATGAGTTCCAGTTCCATCATTCACTGCCCTTGTGACATATTCTTAAGCAAGTTATATAATAAGCATTCTACTTGTAAGATATGAAGCACTCTGCAGGTAGTAATCATAATACTTATCACATTGCAATAATACTTCTTCTTGGTATTCTCTAGACTAGTTTAATGGGGCCTGGACTATGAGATACTTGAGTGGAAAAAATTTTATATAATAAGACCCAACAATAACAGCTGAACTTGACAAGGCACCTGCTTATCCACTATGTTCTAGACACTATTCTAGGTGCTTTGCATATGTTAACTCAAAATCCTCTTGATGCTTTGTAGAAATTTTTATTACTATTAGCATCAGCAAATGTTTTACTGATGAGGGAACAGATGAAGGAACTGGATTCCAAGGAATTTGCTAAAGGCTCACAGCTGATTAAGTGTCAGAACCCAGCTGGTACAGCCCTGACATCTGTGTTCTGAACCAATGCAACATGCAGTACCAGCTTCTCAGCGGTTCACTTAATTTTGGTTGAACCAAAATAAGTAACTTAGTATTTCCTGATTACAGTTTACAGAAATCTTCTGGATCCAGAGGAATAGTTTTGGAGCTATAACATGGAGAAACTTCTCTTTCCTCCCTTTTCCCCTCTGTTTATTTTATAGGAGGAGAAAGTATTAATTTCTTTTTTCTCTTGAAATTATAGATTTTTTCTCCATAGGCTTATGAAAATATGATTCTTGACTGGCAGTTTAGAAAATTGGTTCAGTGCGTATAGTAAAGATCATTATATCTTATCATAACTTGCCTTCAAATGCCTCCTTATTCAACTGTGCTTGCTTTTTATGTGCCTGAAAAAAACTTTTAGAGTGCATTAGAGAACACATTTAACAAATTTTATAGTAAATTTGCTTATAAAACAAGAAAGTCTGGCATCATACTATGAACAACTTTGTAAAACTAGTCACATATCACATTTTGCTAAAATTAGGTATAATTATATCACTGATTGGTTTTTTTCTCAAGTCATATGGGTATGTATTTGGTTGAATAAAGGCTCCATGCTTCCCAGGTTTTTCCATTTTCGAGTTATGCTTCCTTAGGAGCTTAGTTATTTAACTTCTTGAAGCCTTAACTTATCTGTTTACAAATATAAGAAAAATACCTAGCATATATACCCATGTTAAGAATTAAATAATGGTAAAAATGGCACTAGTGGTAAAGAACCTGCCTGCTAATGTAGGAGATGTAAGAGGTGTGGGTTTGATCCCTGGCTTGGGAAGATCCCCTGGAGGAGGGCCCAGAAACTCATCCAGTATTCTTGGCTGGAGAACCCCATGGACAGAAGAGCCTGGCAGACTACAGTCCATGGGGTAGCAAAGAGTTGGACATGACTGAAGTGTCTGAGCACACACGGTGGAATAAAATACATTCTTCTATTGTGAGAGAGAAACTATGATGGGTAATATTATCTCTTGTCTCCTCCATTAATGGAATTAAGCCATACTTGAAATTTTAACTGTTGCAGCCACTCTTAAATAATATGCATATCTAACATACAGTGAATCTCTTGAAGCACAGTAATTTAGAAATTGGTTTGACTGAATTGATTTTTTTAAAAAAAAATCCTATACTTTTTTAGGACTTTGCATACATTAAGAGACATTTATTTATTATTAGGTGATATTTAGTTTGGTTTCATTTTCTCAATAAGGGCATCATTTAAAGTTCTTAACTCCTTCTGTGTCTAGAAATAGTTATGTGTTAAATTATGTTTATGTTTTTATTTGCTTTATTTTAATGTGGGAATTTTAGAAATTGTAGTTTCCATTGAATGAATTAAATGTATTCAAAACCTGCTTCTAACGTTGTTTTCAGTCACTAAGTCATGTCAAACTGTTTTGCGACCCCATGGACTGTAGCCTGGCAGGTTCCTCTGTCCATGGAATTCTCCAGGCAAGAATACTGGTGGAGGTTGCTATTTCCTTCTTCAGGGAATCTCCTTGATTCAGGGATTGAACCCAGGATCTCCTGTATAAGCAGGCAGATTGTTTATCACTTATAGGTTGTTATTAACTACACCTTTTAAAAATAATAACACAAAATTTCAGTGACCATTTAGTACCTACATTATGACAGATACTGCTTGTATACTTTTACTTACAGTATCTTCTTGTTCCATTTACTTAACATTTTTCTAATAATGATTTTGCTCCAGGTCAGAATAGCACTTTCAAAACTCTACCAATATTCACATTTATATTTTCAAAGGGCACTTGACCTTCACTTGACGGTCCAGTTCTCTAGAATTCTCAACAAGGACCACTTGCTACCAGACTGGCTAAGAATAATCTCCCCAGCTGGTCATACCTGGACACGCACCTTTATCCCAGTGCTTATATCCTTATCTTCTTACCTGTTTGAGGCAGAACCTCAGGACTTTGAGGAATAGTGTTTACCTTGTTTCTGACAGTATTCCTCTTGACAGCAGTGTAGTGTAATAAGCACAGAGGGCAGATTCTGGGACAGCCAGCCTTGGTTCAAAACCTGCTCACCACAAAGCCTGCAGATGGTTCAAGATGAGTGCCTTAGCCTCAAAACTTCTCTATAGGAATATGCATTTTTGTCTGAAGGCCAGTTATATCTACCACTATGAACAACCACAGGAAGCATTTGTTCTCTTCTGAACTTAATTAAGGTCAGTTCTCTAAAAGTGGAGATGATGTTTGTTAACTAGAAATCTTGTTCACAGGAAAAATGTGATTATACCTATGGTACATAGTATGCATGAAACAATGCTAGTTTCCCATCTCTTTCTTGTCTCTCATTTATTCTCTGACATTAAATTTGTATGGTCTCATTATTGCCCAGTTCTGTGCATGACTGTGTCTATAGTTACTGACTCATTCTTTTGTCCTCCTCATTTAAAATCTTTCATTATCCTACAGAAAAACTCACAAATGGAAAGGAGATGGCAACCCACTCCAGTATTCTCTCCTGGAGAATCCCATGGACAGAGGAGCCTGGTGAGCTATGGTCCATGGGGTTGCAAAGAGTCGGACATGACTGAGCACACAGCACATACTCACAAAAGTGCCCTCAAAATGTTATATCAACAGTGCTTATTATGGTTTTGTAAATAATAGCCAACAAGTGGAAACAATTAAAAGTATTCTTATGAGTATGAAGCTGATTTAATAAAATATTTAAGTAGAAAACTACCTAATTGTTACAAAAATATGCTAATAATATGTAGAAAAATCTAGGACATAGTAAATAAAATAGGTGGAGCTCAGAGGATTTTTAGGTAGTGGGATACTCTGCATGCTATCTTGGAGGATACATGTCATTCTAAATACTCTGTGGAATACTCTGTATGATACTATCTTGGAGGATACATGCCATATACTATCTTGTCCAGATCCATAAAACGTATACCACCAAGAGTGAACTCTGATATAAACTATGGATTCTGAGTGATTATGATGTATCAAGTTACCCCTCTGGTGGGGAATGTTGATGTCGGGGAGGCTAGGCATGTGTGGAGCAGGGAATATATGAAACATTTTTGTACCTTCCTTTCAATTTTAATATGAACTTAAAACTGCTGTAAAATATTTGTAAAGTCTGTTAAAAAAAAAAAAAAGAAAGAAAGAAAACAAGTGGCAGAACACTGTTACAAGAGGAATGTCAAAGACCACTCTCAGAGATTAACACTGAGACTAGGTTCAGAACATTTAGTTTTCACTTCTTGCCCTCCCCTTCTTTTTTCTTTCTTTTTTTTAATAAACAAGGTCACAGTATTTATAAAATAAACATTGTGTCTTAAGAACATTTTACTTAGCCAAATTCACATTCAAATATAGAAACAATAGGCAGGCATTCACAAGCATGAACTTACATATAAATCATTCTTGAGGTATGATTAAACTTCATTAGCACTTAAATTAAGACAGAGTGAAGACTAAAAATAGAAAATTTTAAGAAAAAATATGAAGTAAGATGAATACTAATGAGAATGGATTAGCATGATTAAAATATGAAGAGGTTAAACATCTTTGTCACTCATGATTATGTAAAAATATGAAATGCTATGAACAATATTATTATAAAATGGTGACTAATAAAACCATTGAGATGAGGATGGAGTAGAGATAAAAGGAAGAGTGAGAAGGTCAGTGCCCTTAGGACACATAGGATATCAGCAAATATTTTAGAAATAAAAGTGAAAGTGTTGGTCATCAATAGTCTCCAGTTTTTAGTGACCCTCATCATGAACTCCTTATTGCCAAATTCAGACTTAATTGAAGAAAGTAGGGAAAACCACTAGATCATTCAGGTATGACATAAATCAAATCTCTTAGGATTATACAGTGGAAGTGAGAAATGGATTCAAAGGATTAGATCTGACAAACAAAGTGAATGAAGAACTATGGACAGAGGTTTGTGACATTGTACAGGAGGCAGTGATCTAGACCATCCCCAAGAAAAAGAAATGCAAAAAGGCAAAATGGTTGTCTGAGGAGGCCTTACAAATAGCTGTGAAAAGAAGAGAAGTGAAAGGCAAAGGAGAAAAGGAAAGATATTCCCATTTGAATGCAGAGTTCCAAAGAATAGCAAGGAGAGAGAAGAAAGCCTTCCTCAGTGACAAATGCAAAGAAATAGAGGAAAACAACAGAATAGGAAAGACTAGAGGTCACTTCAAGAAAATTGGAAATACCAAGGGAACATTTCATGCAAAGATGGGCACAATAAAGGACAGAAATGGTATGGAACTAACAAAAGCAGAAGATATTAAGAAGAGGTGGCAAGAATACACAGAAGAACTATACAAAAAAGATCTTCATGACCCAGATAATCACGATGATATGATCACTCACCTAGAGCCAGATATCCTGGAATGTGAAGTTAAGTGGGTCTTAGGAAGCATCAGTACATGGACAAAGTTAGTGGAGGTGATGGAATTCCAGTCGAGCTATTTCAAATCCTAAAATATGATGCTATGAAAGTGCTGCACTCAAAATGCCAGCAAATTTGGAAAACACCGCAGTGGCCACAGGACTGGAAAAGGTCAGTTTTCATTCCAATCCCAAAGAAAGGCAATGCCAAAAAATGCAGTCATCTCACACGCTAGCAAAGTAATGCTCAAAATTCTTCAAGCCAGGCTTCAACAGTATGTGAACCGTGAACTTCCAGAAGTTCAAACTGGATTTAGAAAAGGCAGAGGAACCAGAGATCAAATTGCCAACATCTGTTGGATCATTGAAAAAGTGAGAGAGTTCCAGAAAAATATCTATTTCTGCTTTATTAACTATGACAAAGCCTTTGACTGTGTGGATCACACCAAATTGTGGAAAAATCTTCAAGAGATGGAACACCAGACCACCTTAACTGCCTCCTGAGAAATCTGTATTCAGGTCAAGAAGCAACAGTTAGAACTGGATATGGAACAATAAACTGGTTCCAAATTGTGAAAGGAGTATGTCAAGGCTGTATATTGTCACCTTTCTTATTAAACTTATGTGCAGAGTACATCATGAGAAATGCTGGACTGGATGAAGCACAAGGTGGAATCAAGAGTGCTGGGAGAAATAGCAATAAACTCAGCTATGCAGATGACACCACACTTAAGGCAGAAACTGCAGAACTAAAGAGCTTCTTGATGAAAGTGAAAGAGGACAGTGAAAAAGTTGGCTTAAAACTAAGCATTCAGAAAACTAAGATCACAGCCTCTGGTCCCATCACTTCATGTAAAATAGATGGGGAAACAATGGAAACAGTGGCAGACTTTATCTTTTGGGCTCCAAAATCATAGCAGATGGTGACTGCAGCCATGAAATCAACAGACACTTTCTCATTGGAAGAAAAGTTATGACCACCTAGACAGCATATTAAAAAGCAGAGACATTACTTTGCCAACAAAGGTCCGTCTAGTTAAAGGTTTGGTTTTTTCAGGAGTAATGTATGGATGTGAGAGTTGGGTTATAAAGAAAGATGAGCACTGACGAATTGATGCTTTCGAACTGTGGGGTTGGAGAAGATTCTGGAGAGTCCTTTGGGCTGCAAGGAGATCCAACCAGTCCATCCTCAAGGAAATCAGTCCTAAATATTCATTGGAAGGACTGACGCTGAGGCTGAAACTCCAATACTTTGGCCACATTATTTGAAGAACTGACTCATTTGAAAAGACCCTGATACTGGAAAAGATTAAAGGCAGGAGGAGAAGGGGACAACAGGATGAGACTGTTGGATGGCATCACTGTCTCAATGGACTTGAGCTTGAGTAAGCTCCAGGAGTTGGTGATGGACAGGGAAGCCTGGCGTGCTGCAGTAATGTGATCAGAAAGAGTCAGACATGACTGAGTGACTTAACTGAACTGAACATGGACTGTAGCCCATCAGGCTCCACTGTCCATGAAATTTTCCAGGTAAGATTATTGGAGTGGGTAACCATGCCCTTTTACAGGGGATCTTCCTGACTCAAGGATCAAATTTATTGTCTGAGCCACCAAGAAAGCCCTATGCTTAAAAAGTAAAACATTCTGAAACCATAACGTTTGACTTTATGTCATAGCCTTCCTTAAGCATTATAAGGAGAATTTTGAAATATTTCCTGTAGTATTGGATTACTTATCTAAAGGTAAGAAATTCTCTTAATTTTATTTCTGTTAGAAAAAAAAAAAAAAGCATCCTGGAATTGAGAAACCCCTAAATTTTAGCCATGAACCCAGTTAAAATTTTCCTGTATAATGGATAGAGTTGAACTTTTCAGTCTGATAAAGGAATGTGTATATGCATGTTTGTGTGTTTTCATCTATGTATCACCAAGCAGCAATTATGCTCAATGATGAAAATCTAGTCATATTCTAGATTAAAGTGAGGAGCATGTGATTATTGATTATTAGCAATACAGTGCTTAACACATTTTTTAAAATTGTGATGACTGCAATCAGATAAGAAAAATAATATTTGCTATATAGATTTTTTTAAATAGGAAGCAAAATTTAAGTGTCTGTGGATGATTTGTCTATCTAGATTTAAGAAACTTAGCTGTGTAAAGTAATAAAAAAGGCAATTTAAAATATACAGAGTGTGGTTAATGACAAAATTTGTGCACTAGGTCAATTATTTACTTACGTGTTTTAACTCTGTTGGTTTATTCTTTGTGGATTTATTGTACGTCTTGTGTCTAATGTAGCATCTAGTACCTTGTCTATATTTTCAACAATGATCATGTAACAAACAGCTTTGGAAGACTGAGATAGTATCTCCCTCTGGACAACAGGTCATATTTGTTTACTCTCCAGTATAATAAAGAAAATGTCTTCTTTGAACCATTTATAAAAGATTCATAATTCCCTTGCTTGAAGTTTGTCAGCCGTGACAAAAGCCCACTTTATGCACAGCATCACTGGCAAAGCTGGTGGAAATTTCTTATAAGGAAATTTCACATACAACAAACACATGAAATGTTTACAATTGAGGTTTAATGCACTGGCCAATACCATCCAGGTGCTGATGCTGCCTCTTCTCTTCTCCTAACACTTCTGCCCCTCTGAGTGTCAAGTCTCTGACATCAGTTGTGTTACATTAGGATTAATTCAGAGTCAACTCAAGGGTCAGGTGGTATTTGGTTTTATTGATGAGAATTCTAAAACCTTCAGGCATAGTTGAAGTTCTTAGAAAGCGAAAGTGAAAGTCACTCAGTTGAGTCCGACTCTTTGTGGCCCCATGAACTATACAGTCCATGGAATTCTCCAGGCCAGAATACTAGAGTGGGTAGCCTTTCCCTTCTTCAGGGGGTCATCCAAATCCAGAGATTGAACCCAGGTCTCCCGCATTGCGGGCGGATTCTTTACCAGCTGAGCCACAAAGGAAGCCCAAAAATACTGGGGTGAGTAGCCTATCCCTTCTCCAGCAGATCCTCCTGACCCAGGAATCGAACCAGGGTCTCCCGCACCGCAGGTGGATTCTTTACCAACTGAGTTATAAGGGAAGCCCAGAAGTTCTTAGACAACCAGCAAAAAGAACAAAGAATGTCCTCTTCACCCAAGAAATGTACTGTTCAGCCGTCCCCATTGTTGGCTCAGCTCCCCTGGTCTCCTCGGCCTAGCCAGATAAGTTGTCCAGCAGCCCTTTTTGGCTATTCTTGCTTTGACTAGCCTTCGTGGCTGAAGGTCCAGATGCCACTTGTTATCGAACTTATCTACATTTAGATCACATCCACAGATATTTTCCCCATAATCTCTTTCTAGTTCTATTCTTGTGATATACCCTACCCCATTTTTACATCACTTTAATTAAAATTACTTGATTAATCAATTAATATATCTTTGTTGTTGTCAGTTGCTCAGTTGTGTCCGACTTTTTGCAACCCCATCAACCGCAGCATGCCAGGCTTTCTTGTCTGTCACTTTCTCCCTGTGTTTTCTCAAACTTATGTCCATTGAGTCAGTGATGTCATCCAACCATCTCATCCTCTGTTGACCCTTCTCCTCCTGCCCTTAATCTTTCCCAGCATCAGGTTTTTTTCCCAATGAGATGGCTCTTTGCATCAGGTGGTCAATGTATTAGAGCTTCAGCTTCAGCATCAGTCCTGCCACTGAATTTTCAGGGTTGATTTCCTTTAGGACTGACTGGCTTGATTTTCTTGCCATCCAAGGGACTCTCAACAGTCTTCTTCACCCCAGATTGAAAACATCAATTCTTCTGTGCTCAGCCTTCTTTATGGTCCAATTCTCACATCCATACATGACTGCTGGGAAAGCCATCACTTTGACTATATGGACCTTTGTTGACAATGTGATGGCTCTGCTTTTTAATATGCTGTCTAGGTTGGTCATAGCTTTTCTTCCCAGGAAAACTGTCTTTTAATTTCATGGCTGTGGTCACTGTCTGCAGTGATTTTGGAGCCCAAGAAAATAAAGTTGGTCACTGTTTCCAATCGCACCCCCCTTTTTTTGCCATGAAGTGATGGGACTGGATACCATGATTATTACCTTTTTTAATGTTGAATTAATTAATTTATTAGTCAATTAATATATCTTAATTCTTACTTGTTCACTTCATCTTGGTTGCCAGTTCTTACTCTCCTGGCACCAGGGAATTTTACTTGTTGGCAAACATGTTTTTAATACATATTTTTTATTTTATAAAAAATACTCCAAACCATATTTAAGTTATGCCTTGGCATCACTGTTGAAAAGACTTATTCTGCCTTGATGACTTAGCAAATGACATTATGCTATTTGGTACTGTAAGATGATTATGATTTTTTTTCTTAAAACTTGCTTTGTTGCTCTGATTAAACTAGACTTTCACATTTAATGAATCTGCCTACAATGCAGGAGACCCTGTTTCAATTGCTGGGTTGGGATGGTCTCCTGAAGAAGGGATGGGCTACCCACTCCAGAATTCTTGGGCTTCCCTTGTGGCTCAGCTAGTAAAGAATCCACCTGCAATGTGGGAGACCTGGGTTTGATCCCTGGGTTGGGAAGATCACCTGGAGTAGGGAAAGGCTACCCACTCCAGTATCTAGGCCTGGAGAAGTCCATGGACTGTATTGTTCATGGGGTCGTAGAGTCAGACAAAACTGAGTGAACTTCACTTTACTTCATTTAATTTTACATTTAAACTTTGATTGCTATTTCAGTCAGTCTAAATTTGTAAACATTTGGCCTTAAGAGAGCTTTCATAGAGCTGAAAATCCAGCACACGCTTTCTCCTGTAACTGGAATTGCTTTATTGCGCCTAAGATCTAACTCTGCAGTGAGCAGTCCTTAGGATGAGTTCAGCTAGCTTTGCAGAAAGATTTCCTGGATACGAGTGTAAGTAAGTATCTGAGGAGTTAATGCTTCAAAAACTTTTCCAACCCACTGTCTTCAGGAAAGAAGAGTCCTCTTTGGCAATAGAATCAGACTCTTTTAGGTCATGTTATATACCTAAAATGCTGATTTCCCTTGTCAGTCTGCAAATATTTTTTTTCTGATTTTTTTTTTTCTGTTAGATTTTTTCTCACCTTCAATTGGAACATTTCAGTCCTCTGACAGATTTGGTTTTCAGAAAATAACATAGAATAATTGCTGTGACATGAGATAATTTAAAGCTAATAATATAGGTTTAGCAAAAGAGTCAAATACAACAAGCTGAGAAAATCTTTGAGGTGCTGAATGCATATATATTCTTATTAAAGAAATAGCGAGCAATTATTATAGTTCAAAATGGTATCTAATTTCCTGAGAGACATTATTTAATACTTTCTTATTGAAACAGTGCCATAATTATTAATTCTGAGTCAGTTATTTAGCTGATGTCTCTTGAAAGAGGTGCATGACTCATAACTAATTAAGAACGGAATAAAAATATTTTTTCAGTGGACAGAATTACACTTAATTTATAAATTCCATTTTCATATAAGAGCAACCCTTGAGGAGTTACCTGAACTTTGTAATATTACTATTATGCATCATAGCCCATGAACCATTAACACTGTGGATGTAGTTGATCTACCATGGAAATTACATAATAGAGGTTTCAAATTAGTTTCACTGATTGAAATTGATACTTCAGAAGAATATTCTATGGTTATCCTGGATTTTCTGCACTCTGACATATAGTTGCCCATCCCCTGTTCCCTTTACCTGTTTGCAAAGCTTAGCTGGATTTTTCCTTTTTTCAGTTCCTTTTTACTAACATAGTATTATAATTTAAAGAGTCTGAATATGCACTGTGTCTTATTTTCACTGTGAATTCTATTTTGATGGACAGAGGTAGAGACAAATAACCAGGACCCTTCTCTTAGTTTCCCTTCTTCTGAAAATGTCTTTATTCCCTATGCATTCCTGAAGGATAGCTACATTTAATATAGAATTCACTATTGATAATTCTTCTTTCAGTGCTTGAAAATTTTTAGGCCTCTTCCTTCTGGCCTCCATAATATCACACACAAGAAATCCACCGCTATTTGAATTGGTATTTCCCTGTAAGCAACTTCTCAGTTTCTCTGTGACTGCTTTTCAAGATTTCTTTGTCTTCAGTATTCAGAAATTCAGTATGATAAGTCTCATCATGGATCACTTTGATTTATCTACTCATGTTTTTAAATCTGTAAGTTTATATGCTTAACAAAATGTGGGAAATAGTCATTTCATCTTTGAAAATTTTTCAGTCCTACTTACTCTGTCTTCTCCTTTTGGAACTCCAGTTATAGGGATATAGCATTTTTGTTATTGTCTTACAGGTCCTCAAGACTCTCTTTTTTCATATGTAAATTCTATTGATCTGTCTTCAAGCTCATTAATTCCATCTTCTGTCACTTCGACTTCCAGTGTCACTGTCCAGGGCAACCATTGAGCTTTTCATTTTTGCTATTGTATTTTTTAGCTCCACAATTTTCATTTAGTTCTTTTTATGACCTCTATTTCTTTGAAATTTACTGTTTTTCCAGTGGTCATGTATGGATGTGAGAGTTGGACTGTGAAGAAAGCTGAGTGCTGAAGAATTGATGCTTTTGAACTGTGGTGTTGGAGAAGACTCTTGAGAGTCCCTTGGACTGCAAGGAGATCCAACCAGTCCATCCTAAGGCAGATCAGTCCTAGGTGTTCATTGGAAGGACTGATGCTGAAGCTGAAACTCCAATACTTTGGCCACCTCATGCAAAGAGTTGACTCATTGGAAAAGACCCTGATGCTGGGAGGGATTGGGCGCAGGAGGAGAAGGGGATGATAGAGGATGAGATGGCTGGATGGCATCACCGACTCGATGGACATGTGTTTGAGTAGACTCCAGGAGTTTGTGATGGATAAGGAGGCCTGGTGTGCTGCGATTCATGGGATCACAAAGAGTCAGACACGACTGAGTGACTGAACTGAACTGAACTATTTTTATTTTGTTTCAAAATATTTCATAGTTAATTGTTTAATAAATTTTATAATGTTTTTTTTAAAATTCTTGTCCAGATAATTCCAAACTCTGCATCATCTGGGTGTTGTCATCTGTTGATTGTCTTTTCTCATTTATGTTGTAATTTCCTGATTCTTCATGTGATCAGTGACTTTTGATTGTAGCTTGGACATTTAGGATATTATTTTTATGAGGCACTGTATTCTTATTTAAAATGTTTTGATTTCAGTAGTCAATCCTCCTTTTGAGCTGTAGCATGAGTTCATGGTAAATATATATATATTGGCCTTTCCACCAGATCCCAGTAAAAGTGAAATGAGTACTCATAATGCCTTCTTGCAGACAGACTGGGTGCAAGCTCAGCTACCTCTTCATCATGCTGACAGCTCCCCAGTAGCTGTCACAAATTTGTAATATTTCATTTCCTCTGAGAGCTTCTCTGTAGACCCAGAGTCACTGAGGAGAAGGAACGTGGAGGACAACTCACATACTTATTGGAGCGTGGCTGGGGCAGAAAGTTAGTTCCCTGCTGGGTCCTAATGATGTGGGGGAAGCATGGTATCCATTGTTCCATTTTCTACCACTCCATTCCTCCTCCTAAATGGGTTAGAGTTGAGCTCAGTTCTCCATGTTGCTCTGTTGACATCAGGAGTTGGGGAAAAAACAGTTTACTACCCAGACTCACTTCACTTGATTCTACTTTGTTGATGACGGATGAAGGTAGAGGTTCAACTCCCTGCACAGACCACTGACACCTAGGTGGAGGTGTGAAGGTTAGCGTGGACTAGCCCCCCTTCACCCCACTTCATTAAGTGTTGTGGTTGCTGGGTGGAGGGGTGGAAATTTTGTTTGGTTTTACCATTAGAAGTGCTTTGTCAGAGCATTTCTTTCTCAAAATGTTACATTATCATGTTAAATAAAGTAGTTCATGTTAAAACTATACAAAATATTGATGCATAATCCCTGAGTTAAGAAAAACCAAGGGAAGGCTTTAAACATATATTGATAGTGGCATAACTTAACACAAGAATTTTCCTTAGACTCACAGAATTGAATTCTACCATAACTTAAACCTGATTGCTCTCTACGAACTTCTTCCTATTATATGCTTATATTATAGTTTGCTTTCCTGGTGGCTCAGATGATAAAAAAAATCCACCTGCAATGCAGGAGACCAAGGTTTGATCCCTGGGTCAGGAGGATCCCCTGGAGAAGGGAATGGCTACCCTCTCTGGTATTCTTGCCTGGAGGATCTGATGGACAGTGGAACCTGGTGGGCTATAGTCCATGAGATTGTGAAGAGTCAGACTTGACTGAGTGACTAACACTTTCACTTTCATTACAGTTTGCTGCTTTGTTTTCCATGGTGGCAACTTGCAGTCACTCTTTTATCCTGAAATCTCTTCTCTTCCCAAAAAATTTCTTTCATCAAATTCTACATATACTTGTGACAAAGACAGCTTACTGTCCCCACATATCCATTCTTCCTTCCGTTTGTACAGTCATATAACCTCAATGCTGAGCCAATGCATGGTTGCCAAGAATAAGCCTATATTACTCAGCCTCCTCTGAAATGAACCTTACAATGTAACTAATTACTAGTCAATATGAGCAGAAGCAGGAAGGATGTATGTGATATTTAGTTCATATATTTATAATGAAAGGTATGATTGTTCAAGTTCTTCTTCCCTTCTTTTTCCCTTACCATGGATTACATTGTGGATATGTTGATGAGCAATCTTGGACCATGAGGGTAAAGAGCACCATAAGGATAGAGGAGAAAACAAAATAGTAGTAGCTTTGTTCTATTTGAAAAGCAAAGTTACCCTGTCAGCCTAGGTTTTTATATCAGATAAAAATGCATTTAATTAAGTATCTGTGGTTTTGTAATTCTCAGAGTAGCCACAATTATACCCTAATTAATGCAATTCCTAACCTCTTTATGGAATGCTACTTTCAGTTCTTTGTTCTAAATAAAGCCTGACTTCAGGAAGATAGAATGTGACCCAGTCCAGTTGAAATACTGATTGACATGGTAAAGGTGAAAATATAATTTAGAATGAAAAATAAAAGTAATGTGAGAAATAAAAGAAAGTGAAGAAATGTAGAGAACACATATTTACATCTTAAACTTTTGCTAATTTCTAGAATTAGGACACAGATTTAAGAAAGTTAATTAGTGCAAATTCAGTGTGTGGTTTGTCTTTAAATTAAGAATGATGTACTCCTAATCTCTTATGTTATATATCCTATACCATAACTAAGTGTCATTATATTAAAAAAGAGATAATAGACATTAGCTAATTTCTTGGACTGCCAGAGCTGAATGAGATCCAGTGGATCATCATATGTAGGATCATATGCCAATTTAAAGAATAAAAATCCAAATTGGTACAAGTCCAGCTCTTTCTACCTCTGTATACATCTACTTATAAAGTGCTTACATTTTTGCATAATATAAACATAGCTTTTATGTGTTGACAAACCATAATACTATAATAAATTAAACCTTATTTCCACAGAATATGTGTGTCTGTGTGTGTATGTTAGTCACTCAGTCATGTCCTACTCTTTGCGACCCCATGGACTGGGGTAGCATGCCAGGCTCTTCTGTCCATAGAATTCTTCAGGTAAGAATACTGGAGTGGTTGCCATTCTCTCCAGAGAATCTTCCCTACCCAGGAATCGAACCTGGGTCTCCTAAATTGCAGGCAGAATCTTTACTATCTGAGCCACAATATATTGATATCTATAATTTAATTAACTTTAAAATTTCAACTTATTGAGAGCCAAATACTCTCTTAGTAGAAATACAAAGCAGGATATGATTAGTCTTTTTTCTCATTGAGCTCATGAAGCAATTGAAAAATTCTGTAAATATTAATGCAGTTAGTATGTTGTATTAGTTATCTTTACTGAATAACAGAAAAATTTATGTTATTAGCCTGAGTTTTAAAATTGATTAAATTACTTCAAAGATTATTTTAATAGCAAAAATGTATTATAAACTTCCCAGTTGAAGCTTGGAATATGTCATTGTTTTATAATAATTTAATGAACAATGACTAGTTGTCTAGGGTTTTACAATTTGTGTGACTTGGAAGTATTATATCATTGACTTTCAAACCATTCCCTGGGAAGTTTTTTGGGTTTATGAAGGGGCTTCCCTGACCAAAGAGGAAGAAGTCAATAGTAGGAATATTAGGGCCCCTTCAAACTCAGTCTTAATTGCCTGTTTTGTATGACTGGCATATTTAAACCCTTTATTACAATTTAATAATTGTAAAAAACTAATACTTCATGATAAATGAAGTTCTATGTTATTCAAATTTCTGTGTCCATAAATAAATTTTATTGGAACACAGCCACAGTCATTCTTTTATTGATTGTCTGTCAGAATGTTCATTCTACAACTGTAGACCAGATTAGCGGCAGCAGATGTCGTGTGGTCTGAAAAGCCTAAAATACTACTCTCTGGCCCTTTATACTCTGCCTACCACTGAAATAGAACTTCTCTGTGAAATGTTTACTTATATTCTGGGATTTAAACAGTAATTTCTTGAAAGCAATTTTCTGCAGCTAATTGCTCTTAAGAAATCTTGAAAAGCACTGTAGTGTATTTGATCTTCAGAAGAATCTTGTGATATTGGTAGAATTTCTACTTTATCTATAAGGAAACATATGTTGACTGACATACCAAATGTTTGTAGCTAGTAAATGATAGAGCAGAAATAGATAGTACTTAGTTACCCTGACAGCACTAGGCAGAATCCTAACCTAAATCTTTCAATGTTTGTGAAAATAAAACACCAACCGTAGTATTTTCTGATCTGATTAGTATCTTACTTTACCTACCATAATATAAAATAATATGTGTTT
Organism: Odocoileus virginianus; assembly: GCF_023699985.2. Lineage (NCBI taxonomy): Eukaryota > Metazoa > Chordata > Mammalia > Artiodactyla > Cervidae > Odocoileus > Odocoileus virginianus. The sequence goes on from NC_069689.1 coordinate 24,662,717, forward strand.
AACACCCAAATGTTATTATACAAATTTACTTCTGGTTAAATAGGAGAATTTGAGAACAGGAAAAAAATCTCCCAAACCTTCACCAGAGTTTGAAATAACACAAAATGTAGACTTTCATTTCTGTAAGCAGTCATTCAGTTTTAAATTATAGATGTCCCTGGATAGTTATCATTCTCACATACTAAGATCTCAGAGTAAATGCATCTAATCAGATTCTTTTTTTTCTAACAATTGAAACAAACAAACCCAAAACAACAACAACAAGCCTGAAAAACTTGCAAGAATGAGAGGACAAACCAATCTGAAAATCTTAAAGATGTATAATATTTAATATCCATTGAAGGCCAGTTATCATTGCTCCACATTGATTGGAAAAAAAGGGTTAGATGAAAGTCTCTTTACATAGTAAATTATACCTTTCAATTATTTGTTTTGAGATAAATGAAACTATTACTTTTATTAACACTTCAAGGAGTTTCTGTACCAGATGCCATTATAAAATAATACAATTAGAAAAATAAATAATTTGCTATGTCAAAATTCAGTTTCCATTGTGATACAATATAGTATTTAATAAATTATGTTAATTTGAAGCAAGAAAAATATGTATCTATTATCAGAGTGTCTACAGGCTTAAAGATATAAATTATATTTCCATTCTAAAGATACAGTACATAATAATTATTTTCAAAACAGTGTTCTTAGAAGTCAAGCATCTGGGTTAAGTATTGAACAAATTTATGTTAATATCAAAAGCTATAAAAAGCAATTTATTATTTTCATAAAAATTTTCCTGATTGAAAAACTTTTCTTCTAGGCTCAAGTTAGTATGCAATTAATATGCCATTTTTTCCCTTTCCTTGATTTTTTATTTTGATATTTTCTAGTATTTTAAGGGCAAACAAAGATAAAGAAAACTGTTATATTTATTAATTTTGTAATCTTAGAATATTCATTAAGCTGTTCAGCTTTGATAGATTTGGATGCTGTAGGAATATTACTCGTTGTTTCCTACAAAAATGTTTATTTTTAGGTTTTTAGAAAATCAATATATTCAACAATTTAGTTTCAGCTTACTTGCAAAAAGACAGACTCATAATGAAAAAGCTGAAATATTTAATTTTAGTGCAATTAAACATACTACAGTAGAGGTTAAACTAACAAGTTGTTTTGATTGACGCTGGTTATTCTCCTAAGTTTTAGAAAAATATATTTTGAAAAAGGCTCAAGGATTGACATATTTCTAGAGACAGACAAGTCTATAGACAAATAATTCTATAGATAAATATCATTAAAAGGTTAAACATGAAAATAAGGAAATAGAGTACTATAACATTACCACATATTTTACAAAAAATTCATTTTGGAAAAAAATTCAACCTTCATAGAACGTTATGCATTGTCTATAGAATATAATTTCAAATTGTACAATTCTTATTTTATAGAAATTATTTGATAATTCTGTAAATTACAGATGGCTTCCCTGGTGTCTCAGTCAGTGGTAAAGTATCCAGTTGCCAATGCAGGAGACATGAGTTTGATTCCTGAGTCTAGAATACCTCCTGGAGAAGGAAATGGCAACCACTCTATATTCGTGCCTGGGAAGTCCCATGGACAGAGGACCCAGGTGGACTCCAGTCCATGGAGTCACAGAGGAGTCAGACATGATTTAGCAACTAAAATAACAAGAAAATTATATCTGGTCGTAAAGCAAAACTGTTATTTCTTGTAGACAAATTCTTTTCTTTATAAATTCTGTTCTTTCTGATAAAGCTTCAATTGACTTATTTCCCTGACTATGAAACAATCTAGTTCTGTGTCCATTTTTACATTTATTTATGTATTCCTGTCCTATAAGCGTGTCTCTGAATTCTTCTTTGAAGTTCTTAAAATATTTTCTTGATTCCTTCACTATAAATAAAATCTTTATTATGTGTACTTCTGTATAATTGTATAAAAATCATGATTTTACATTTTCATTAAACTTATCTTTAACAATTTTGTATGTTTTCAAAAGGCTGCTTATTGGATTCACATAGCAACTAAGTAAATTCATTATCAGAGATGAGTACCTAATAAAGCAGTTTAAGTCTATTTGAGGTTTTTTCCTGGGTTCTAAAGGAGAATTCTAAGGGGCCACAGAAATTTTATGACTGTTTCCCTCATTTCATTTTTCCTTTCAACTAATTTTATATCTTGCTTTTCTTTTTTTTAAATTTATTTAAAAAATTTTTAGACTATAGTTGACTTACAATGTTGTGTTAGTTTCAGTTCAGTTCAGTCGCTCAGTCATGTCCAACTCTTTGCGACCCTGTGGACTACAGCATGCCAGGCTTCCCTGTCCATCACCAACTCCTTACTCAAACTCATCATGTCCAACTCTTTGTGACCCTGTGGACTACAGCATGCCAGGCTTCCCTGTCCATCACCAACTCCTTACTCAAACTCATGTAAATTGAGTCGGTGATACTATCCAACCATCTCATTCTCTGTCATCCCCTTCTCCTTCTGCCTTCAATCCTTCCCAGCATCAGGGTCTTTTCCAATGAGTGAATTCTTCACATTAGGTGGCCAAATTACTGGAGTTTTAGTTTCTACATCAGTCCTTCCAACGACTATTCAGGACTGATTTCCTTTAGGATTGACTGGTTGGAGCTCCTTGCCATTCAAGGGACTCTTAAGAGTCTTATCCAACACCACACAGTTCAAAAGCATCAATTCTTCTGCGGTCAGTTTTCTTTATAGTTCATCTCTCACATGCATACATGACTAATGGAAAAACCATAGCTTTGATTAGACAGATCTTTGTTGGCAAAATAATGTCTCTGCTTTTTAATATGCTGTCTAGACTGGTCATAGCTTTTCTTCCAAGGAACAGCCATCTTTTAATTTCAAGGCTGCAGTTACAATCTGCAGTGATTTTGGAGTCCCCCCAAAATTAAGTCTGTCATTGCTTCCATTGTTTCCCTATCTATTTGTCATGACATGATAGGACAGGATGCCATGATATTAGTTTTCTGAATGTTGAGTTTTAAGTCACCTTTTTCACTCCGCTCTTTCACTTTCATCATGTTAGTTTCTGGTGTACAGCAAAAAGAATCAGTTATACATATAAATATATTTCAGTCTTTTTAAAGATTTTCCCCATATAGGTCATTATGAAGTGAGCAGAGTTCCCCATGCTATAGAGTAGGTCTTTATTAGTTGGCATGAAAACAGAAATATAGATCAATGGAGTAGAATAAAAAGTCCAGAGATAAATCCATGTACCTAAATTCCCCTAATCTATGACTAACAAGAAAAGAATATACAATGGGGAAAAGACAACCTCTTCAATAAGTAGTGCTGGGAAAACAGGACAGTACATGTAAAAGAATGAAATTAGAATACTCCCTAACATCATACACAAAAATAAACTAAAAATGGATTAAAGACCTAAGTGTAAGGCCAGATACTATAGCCTCTAAGAGGAAAACATAAGCAGAACACTGTTTGACATAAATTGCAACAAGATCTTTTCACTCTACCTCCGAAAGTAATGAAGATGAAAACAAAAATAAATAAATGGGATCTAACTAAACCTAAAAGTTTTTGCGCAGCAAAGGAGACCATAAACAAAATGAAAAGACAACCCATAGAATGGGAGAAAACATTTGCAAATGAAGCAATTGACAAGGGATTGTGAGTGCTCAGTTGCTAATTTGTGTCTGACTCTTTGTGACCCCGTGGACTGTAGCTCACCAGGCTCTTCTGTCCATGGAATTTTCCCAGCAAGAATAATGGAGTGAGTTACCATGCCCTCCTTCAGCGGATATTCTTCACGCAGGGATCAAATCCGCGTCTCTTGTGTCTCCTACATTTACAGGTGAATTCTTTACCACTACGGCCATCTGGGAAACCCTACAAGGGATTAATCTCCAAAATATAATACAAATAGCTAATGCAACTCTCTCTCTCTCTGTCTCTCTGTCTCTCTGTCTCTCTCTCTCTCTCTCTCTCTTTCTATATATATATATATATATATATATATATATAACAAAAAGTGGGCAGAAGATCTAAATAGACATTTCTCCAAATAAGACATACAGATGGGCAACAGGCACATGAAAAGATGTTCAACATGACTATTAGAAAAATGCAAATAAAAACTGTAAAGTGGTATCACCTCACACCAGTCAGAATGGCTATTGTCAAAAAATCTACAAACAATAAATGCTAGAGAGGGTGTGGAGAAAAAAGAACTTTCCTACACTGTTGGTAGGAATGTAAATTGGTATAGCCACTATGGAGAACAGTATGAAAATTCCTTAAGAACTAAAAACGGAGCTACTATTTGATCCAGCAATTCCATTCTTGGGCATATACCCAGAGAAAGCCATAATTGCAAAAGATACTTGAACCCCAGTATTCATTGCAGCACTATTTACAATAGCCAGGACATGGAAGCAACCTAAGTGTCCATCAACAAAGGAAAGGAAAAAGAAGATGTAGTACACATATATAATGGAATATTACTCAACCATAAAGAAGAACAAAATAATGTCATTTGCAGCAACAGGGATGGACCTAGGTATTATACTGAGTGAATTAAGTCAGAGAAAGAAAAATATCATATGACATCGCTTATGTGTGGCATCTGAAAAAAAGGGTACAAATGAACTTATCTGTAAAGCAGAAATAAGTTACAGATGTGGAAAACAAACTCATTTGTTTTAACCATCACAATAGATTTTTAGTGGTGGAACTGAGGGTGACTTCAATGATGCCTGCAGTCAGATCTTACACACTGGATAAATTGGAGATGCTACTGAATTCTCTGAGCAGGCATATCAATGGTGCTAACTTAGACTTTCTTGACATCTTTAATAGTAGTCCTGTGAATACTGCTTGTTGAGGATATAAAAAAAGTCATTGATGTTTTCTGCCTCCTTTGTTTTCTGTTTTCCCAAGCAAAGGAAGTTATTTTTCAAGCAGGGAAGAATAATCTGAATTGCTTCTCGTTATTATCTTTCCCTTTACAGTAAGACCTCTAATATAATATTTTGAAAAATAACTTACATTTAATGCCCTTATTCATTGTGTTTTGCAAAAATTTGTACCTACCCTTTGAACGCCAGAAAAAAATATTTCAATTTTATAAAGTCCACACTTGCTAGGTCATATTGACAGAGGGATTATAGTAAAGACAATGGATCAGAGTCTCTATAAGAAAGAATATAGCTCTCAGTTGCACCTTCTTTCTCCTTCTAGGATTCCAGAAGTACTCAGGTTGTTTTTTCCTTTGTAACTGGCCTAAGTTATTAAATTCTCTCAGAAGACAGTGGTGCCAATCTTAAGGCCTTATTGCTTCAGTTGTTTCCACTGCTGCCAATGGACACTGGCTGCTTAATAACAAAAAAGTTCCCCTTTTTTATTGACCATTCTCTTATCTCAACTAGTTCAAACTGAGCTTGTCTTTATGTGGATTTGGGGGAAAGGGCATCTCTCCAAAAAACTTTCAAACTATTTCATTCAATTCCCAAACAAAGAAGACAGGGCTTCTCTCAGTATATTTTAAAACTTCTAGTTTGCTTAATTAGTTTACCTAACTTACTCTTTAGATTTTTTTTTTTTTTTACTTTTTAAAACTTTATTTCAACATTACTATGCTTACAGAAATACACTCATATATGGGTTAATAGAATGCAATTTAACTTATCCTACACAATTGGGACCAAAAACCTGGTACATGGTTTGCTTCAAAAAACAAAAACAATAAAAAGGATTTGCAATCTGGTTTTTCATCTATTAAAAATGTATATAAAAGATTCTCCATCAAATGCTGTTAAAGCAAACAGCAGGAACCTTGAGAAATAAACCTTTGGTTTGTCTCTGAAAAACACCATGTATTGCACTGTAAAAGTTTATACACTGGTACAACAAAATATTGTTGTAATGTTTCAATGCCAGTTCACAAAGTTCAATAACTAATGATGTTGACAAGGGTAGGGAGAGCCTATGTATACATGTGAAAGTATAAAAAAGCTATCTGATCTAGTTAATATTACATGCAGATCCCAAATCTATTCAAACCAAGATCAGATAATTTCTTAAATCTGAATTAACACTATCAGTCCAGTTCATCAGCTGAAGTCAAAAAGGAAACTCTGCACAGTAGCTGTTTTTCTGATTTGTGCAAAAAAGAAAATGAAGTTTCTTCCCCAGCTTTTTAGTCCAGAACTACAGCAAAGTATTTCTTCCATTTCAGCATTCTTGGGGTGAGAGGCAATGAGGTTACTCAGGCTTAAATCTGAATTAGCACTCAGATGCAAGAGTCCCCAAAGTTAAAGACCACATGACTTTAGAAGTGACTCTAAAAAATAAAATGGCCTTTCTTGGAAGACTAGAGCAAAACATCTGGCAATAGCTAAAAGAAGCCTAATTAAAAAAAAAAAAAAAAAGAGTAGCTCTTTATGAATTACACATCAATTAAAAAAAAAAAGCCTCAATGAAGCAGCTCTGAAAAGAGGAAAAAAACATAACTTAAAATTTCCTGAAAAGCAACGTGAACATAGGTTCAGAAGACAGTTAAGAGATATATTTTACAAAGCTACCTAAGATTAAGCTTATAAAGGTATTCTAAGTATTTCAACCTTTAATACTAAACATCAGTTTACAAACATTTTTACTTTTTATTCCTTTATCAAAAGGGAGAAGTCTAGCTTCAATCCTATCCAGTGGAAGGGAAACCAAGAAAAAAAAAGATTCAACTAGTCCCATGCAAACAGCACATTTTTCAAATGGAAGAACTAGACCAGAAGTTCATATTACTAATATATTTTTCAATGAAACAACTGTTTTAATCAAACAATTTTTAATAAGAACAAATACATGGCACTAAGGTTCAGAACCTAATATAGGCCTGACAGACAAGTCCTTGTTTTCTGGAGGAAAGGCCTCAAGTCCATTCAATTTCCAGTAACAATGTTTTCACAGATCACTTTAATGAGGGGTTTTAATTTCTTTCATATTTTTCATTTTGGCATTCTAATATTAAAATCTAGATAAGAAAATAAGTCCAATTCCCCAGAAGTCATTTTTTTTTCTTTTGAGGTATCAAAGAATCCAAACTGATTCCCAACCTCCAATTTGTACTTAATATGAATATTTTTGTATGTACTGGAAAAGATAACGTTTTAATATAAAATGTACTCATGAACATTAAATCTGTTGTTAGAAAGGTTTAACTAGCTTTATAATTTAAGTTTTAAAACATAAATATCTGCAGCTTGATCTGTTTGACAATGATTGTCGGAGCCGAGAATTCACCTAGAATTCAACATCATTTACAAATCCCTATTATGTACAGAAAACACACACCAGTAATACACAACTTACTCACGTCTTGAGAAAATTTTCTGCTTCTTTAAATCTTTGGCCTCCCAGTCAATTCCAAGTTCAAATGTCCTTTACCTTAAACGTCCACTCTCAGAATAACTAGTTTTCCACACACAGTTTAATACTTCTTCCTAATTTTTCATGTTGCATTGCCAAACCCTGAAACCCGCCTCAGAGATCAATCAGACAGAAGAAAACAAACAATATATAAAGTGATTACTTCAGAATAAAACCTGGGAGGATAAGAATCAAGGTTCCTTACTGGAATCATACTTTCTTTTACAAGGAAAAACAAAAACCTATGTTGGATTCTTTCATATTCTTTGGTGACTGGCCAAAGAACCTACCAAGTTTGGAGCACATACTCTTTTCCATACAAAGTGGTCCCGCAGGAACACCAAAATAGTTATTCATTTGAGGCCTCACCTGTAGCAAAAGGCTGTCCCGGTAACAGCCAGGACACCCACTAGTTAGAGGAGATCCCTGAGAAAGTGTGATTTTTTAATATGGACTGAACTTCAGTTTTTGCCAGCCCTTTTCACTATAGTCAGAGGAAGGAGCAGCTGGTCTACCAGCACTCATACTACCTTTCTCATCCTAGGTTTTCTGTGTAATTGCTATGGCTTTGGAATCTCACAAACGTTTATTTTGATCTCTCTGGAGGGATGCTTTTTAGTCTTGTTTGCAAAAGGGGCAGTTTTCTTTTCTTTGCTGCAGTTGTCTTTTTTGCAGAATAGTAGTGTGTGCAAATTTGTGAGCAAATGAAAGATGCAGGTTTAGCCCATTGATTTTAACATCTATGCCAGAATCTGTATTTCATATAAGTTATTTATTTTACAGCTTTCAGTTTGAACTTTGCAGTAAATAAACCACTAGATCTATGTTGAATGGATTTTTATATCAAATACCAACCATGAGTAAACTTTGACCCATCTTAGTACATCTGCTTCCTCAATGTGTGGTGTTAAGTTGTATCTTATAGGAAACCTCTTTTCCTAGATGGTTGGTGTTTATTTATATGTCTGCTCCGCTGAATAAAGAACTATAATTTTTATTTGGAAACTGCAAATCTGGAACTAGGAGGCATAATTACTCCTTCGAGTTACACTCTTTAGATTTTTAACATTGCTTTTATTAGGAACTTGGCCAGAGTGCCTGCAGAGACTGAACCTCAGGGTTGTGAATGACATACAAATTAAAAATCATTCTATTCAGCCATAGTGCCAAAGCTTGATATTCTTCAAAGAGTGATATTCAAAGAGTGATATTCTTCCATCTCACTTTAAACAGGTAACTACTTAATCCAGAAGTAAAAGGTAGGTCAAAACATCCTATTTTTTTTATTATCACTGCCATCTCCAAATCAGAAATCTTAGTCCTGTGAGATAAAAGCTAAGCTGGTTTGACTGTTTTTGCATGTGGTACAGTAAGCCAATTTTTGAGTATCTATAAATTCCAAAAGTCAACACATGGACACAATTCATGCCTGAAATCTTTTGGTGGATATCCACAACATGTCATCGCTATGGACGCTCACTCTAACTAAAAAGTTAAATGCAATCAGAATGTATATGTAAATAGAAATTTCCTCCTATTTGTCCTTTAAGTTTATATTAACAATTGACTGGTTCAAAATTGGGATTATGACAAGTTGTATATTGTCATCCTACTTATTTGACTTATATGTAGAGAACATCACATGACAGGACAGGCTGGATGAATCACAGAGTGAAATTAAGATTGCCGGGAGAAATAACAACCTCAGATGTACAGATGATACCAGTTTGATGGCAAAAAGTGAAGAGAAACTAACAGCTTCTTGATGAGGTTGAAAGAGAAGAGTGAAAAAACTGGCTTAAAACTCAACATTCAGAAAATGAAGATCATGGCATCTAGTCCCATCATTTCATGGCAAATAGAGAAAAAGTGGAAGCAGTGGCAAATTTTATTTTCTTGGACTCCAAAATCACTGCAGACAGTGACTGCAGCCATGACATTAAAAGACACGTGCTGCTTAAGGAAAGCTATGACAACCCTAGACAATATATTAAAAAGTAGAGACATCACTTGTTCGACAAAGGTCCATATGTTCAAAGCTATGCTTCTGCCAGTAGTCATGTATAAATGTGAGAGTAAGACCATAAAGAAGACTAAGTACTGAAGAATTGATGGTTTTGAATTGTGCTGGAGAAGACTCTTGTGAGTCCCTTGGACTACAAGGTGATTAAATCAGTTACCCTAAAGGAAATCAACCCTGAATATTCACTGGAAGGACTGGTGCTGAAGCTGAAGCTCCAATACTTTTGCCACCTGCTGTGAAGAGCTGACTTTTGGGAAAAGACTCTTATGCTGGGAAAGATGGAAGGCAAAAGGAAAAGGAGAAGGGAGAAGCAGAGAATGAGATGGTTAGATAGCATCACTGGCTCCATGGACATGAATTTGAGCAAACTCCAGGAGATAGTGTAGGATAGAGGAGCCTGGTGCGCTGCAGTCCATGGGGTCACAAAGAGTTGGACATAACTTAGTGATTGAATAACAACCACGGCATGATTCTCAAACATCTGTTTCCAGATAATGTCCCATAAAACTAACACAAATCCGATGTCCAACCCATACTACTCAGCATTCACTGTTACCTTTCTCATATCAACTGTTGTCATGTAAAAACTAGATTTATTTATTGCTGAAAACCTAAAGAAGTTTCTCCAAATTTAGTAAGACATCTTCATATAAAAGAAGCTCATTGTATTAACCTCTGAAAATAAATGGCTCTGCCAAGCCTGGGAGTCCTGATCACTGTTTGTTGTGCCAACTTTCTAGAGGCACCACCAGCTCCTCCCTTTCTGAGGATGAGATGATCATTCTCAAAAGATTCCCAAAGAGTTGGGACTGAATTCTTACTACATGTGGGACTGTCAATATCCATATCCATTCTGTTGTGTAGGAAATATCCATTTTCCTTTTCCCATCATCCCTTTTCCCGTTCCCCTCCCCTCAAAATTCACTCTAGATCTCAGAATTTTGCAAAATAAAATCAAAGAAAGATATTGTCTCTTATTATTTTTAGCTTTTTGTCTTCAAAATACAAATACCTCTGCCCCAAATGAGACAAACCAAGGGCATCAGATGCCTTTCTGAAACAGGGAAAAGAAAATATCATGAGAACAAATTAGAATTATTTTCTAAAAACATTGCTGTAATGCAGATCTTCCTAGGAAATCTTCTGTTCACTCAAGTAAATTTAGTCTAGATCTCAGTGTCCATCACAGGGCCAAAGCATATTCATGTATATCTCAGGTATCAAACTCTGTTTAGAATTTCCACCCTTGTGACATTTATTCCCTGAAATAAAGCAGCACTTGGATACACATGTGAAGTTCTTTTAAGTATTCACAAAGGCAGAGAAATTTCCTTATAAAAGCAAAATTTCCTTGAAAAGAAAAATTTCCCCTTCCCAGAAATAAACTGATCCATACAAGTAGGCCAGATTGTATAGAATTTTCTCCACAGTTATATAAAAACTCTATTCTATTATTAATACCAGTCTTAGGTTTAAAGACTATTTTATGAGGATTTAATTTTGACTATATTATGGTATTTTCCTTCAAGAGAAAATTCTAGTCTTGTCCCTTGTCAATTATTTGTAAATTATGTACACAGTGGATCTAGCACAGTGCATCTCTCATCTCATGACATCATAACAACACATTAACACAGGATTGGTACTTCTACTTACAGATGAGAAAACTAAACTCATTGAACTGCTGGGACATGAGCAGCAAACCCTATAAATGGCAGAACTGGCATTTGAATCTGGATTAATTACATAATCCATAGTTTCCACCACAGGTAGTGTCTATGTCTTTATTGTTATCGTCTACATAGGCTTGTGGGCTAGCTAAAGAAGGAATCATGTGTTTGTATTCTCATTTCATGTCTTCCTCCTATTAGTTTATATTCAGACTTGTACTTGGAAAACTACAGGGAAATGAATTCAAATGATTTATATATAAAGATGTATCTAAAAGTGAAAAAACAGTTGGAGAAATACTATTTCCTATTTCTTCTCTCTTTCAAATGAATTCTAAGGTAGGCTGCTACCATTAAGTTTATGTATAAAAGATGATTTAAATAAAGGGAAAATTATCAAACTGAAGCAATATGATCAGAAGCATCTTTGGTGATTCATTATGATTTTTATATCATCTTTTTCTTTCTCAAAATTGACTATAAAATTTTATATTATTTTATATATTTAACTAATCATTAAATGGTGGCTCAGAGGTTAAAGCGTCTGCCTGCAATGCAGGTAACCTGGGTTCGATCCCTGGGTCGGGAAGATCCCCTGGAGAAGGAAATGGCAACCCACTCCAGTATTCTTGCCTGGAGAATCCCATGGACGGAGGAGCCTGGTGGGCTACAGTCCACAGGGTCACAAAGAGTTGGACACGACTGAGCGACTTCACTTACTTACTTACTTAAATGCTTTAACTTATGATTAAATCAATATTTAGTGAAAGTACTTTTGTAAACAAACTATCTAAATATTTTGTATACAAAATATGGATCTGCCATTTACTTAGGTTTGAGAGGAATAAAATGAAGGGGCTCATTCTTTTTGTTAAGATATTTAGTAGTGGACTAATACAAACATTTTAAAATACTGTGTTTTAGGAAACAACAGAGTAACACTCTATCACTGTCTCAGATAGAAGAGAGAAAAGCGAAATGAATAACCTTTTCATGATCAATACCTTTGCAAAATACTAATTTTCTTCAAATGCCATAAATCATGTAAATGGAATGCATTATATTGTTGCTTTGTATCATTCATCTACTTAATTCTATAGTCGTTTTTTCATGAGTGAATTATTTTAGTTTATCCATGATTTATCTCTCACATGTATTCAATAGGACAAAAAAGTTTCCTATCAACTAGAACATATTAATTACTTCCATTTAGCAACAAATTTAGACCATACCAACAGTCAAAGTAAAAAATGGGAAAACACTGAGTTATATAATCTGGGAGGTACTCAGAAAGAATTGTTTGTAAAGACATTCATGTATACTACCATTAAAACATGAGACAAATTAATAATTCAAAGTTCAGATAAGATCTATATCATTTAAATCACACAATGTTCTTTAAGGGATTATTTCACTTCATTGATAGTGAAATTTATGTGGAAATATACATATGATATAATAAGACACAGAGATAACTTACAACATATGAAATAAAAGATGGCAAGTCTCTCAATGAAATAATTTTCTAGGAGACTTCAGCATGTCTTGAAATTCACCTAACTCTACACTGAAGATTCTGACAAGAGACTAAATTACAAGTTCTGTAATTTTATTTATAAAGCAAAAAATGTTTTTTGAAAGTAGTCCTAGAGAGAGAAAACTGATACAAAGTATATGCCAAAAAATTCTACACCTTTAAAGGTAGTAAATAAATACACACAAAAGTGAGTTGCAGAATATATATATATATGTGTGTGTGTGTGTGTGTGTGTGTGTGTGTGTGTGTATATATATATATATATATATATTTATTTATTTTTTTCCTCATGAAAAAACTTAAAATGGTCCCACAATGTGACAAAGAATCTGGAACAATTTGGTGATGATTTTGCTTGAAGATACTTTAAGAGCATGTGAAAATTTGTGTCTGAAAATGAGTGTTGATTAAAACATGTACATCAATAAGTAGGTGCTATCATGTATCGATACCAATGAAAATGATGAAAGAAACCACCATACATCTGATTGTCTCAATGCCCCAGGTAAGTGTACGGAGCTAGATAATATAACTTGCAGTCTTAATCCTACAGCCATTCAGAAATCTTTGTTTTCTTTTTTTTCCTCTAAAAGCTACGCTGAAAAGAAACACCTAAAAACTGAACTTAGTTTTATGGGATATTACATTCTACCTGATTCTTCACCATTGTGGAGGTAGTCTGACCACAATTTTAGTGTAGCTTGGGGCACAATCACTACCCAAAGAGATGTAAAACAAACAATGCTAACTGTTCAATGAGCTATGAAAATCAATGAGGCAAAAATACTTATTTTAGCTCTAAATTGATTTATCCTGCCAATCAATTCCTATTTGGTTCCTCACTGTTAGTCATTTTGTTTATGTACTATTTCATTAATTTGTCACTTTTTTACATGAGTGCTCCAAAGGTCAGGACTTGACTTTCTGAAAAGCTATTATTTTATTTTGAAAGCTTTTGCAAAAAACTTTGAAAATTACATTATTCACAAGAACAAAAAAGATAATCATAGATAATTACAATTAAAATCTAAATTGCAAGATTTATGGAAGCCATTTGTTAAGTACTGGCTTAAAAAGAACTAGAGTGAATAATTTAGATTTAGCTCTGCTTTGATTAAAATGAGATTAAATAGCAAAATCTTAGAAATAGATGGCTTAGAATTGAACAGGGCATTCACTGATGATCTACTTATTCATATTTAAGAAGTTGACCATGCTAACTTCTGAAGAAAAAAATCACTTAATAATAAAGATGTCTAATTTTAGATGACTTTAACCACCATTGAAGAAATTAAAAACTATTTTGAATATTAGCAAGCAAATTTACAGTTTTTATATGTTGTTCAGAATTTCTTAATTATGAGGCAGATAAAATGTGATATTACTTAAGTTGGGAGAATATGTTTTCCCCACATTTTAGCACAACTAAGTAATCAGGGAAACTATATCTACTTATAAAAATAAGATAAGGATGGCATAATGATAGTTTCACTTTGAAATTAAGCAGATGTTTCTTAAATAAAGTATATTGAAGATTCCTCTTAAGTTAATCAGTAAGTAATCTGGTATAATAATATCATATTGTTCCATGCCAATGTTGTCATGCATCTCCTTTTGATTTTCATTGCCTGTTTTGTGCACACATACATATTTGTAATAGTCTAATTTGTAGTCATTAATAGTTATTTGTAATGTTGTACTCTGCCAGAGAAAGATTTATAGGAGCCCTTATATGTCCAACTTTTCCATTTCCAGTTGCCCATGAAATTTGGCAACACTGAATCAGGATGGAAGCTCTATGACCTCTGGTAGTGACTGAGGTTGTTACTTCTTCTGGCAGGCAAAAAAGAGTCAATAGGAATAAACTATGCTACAAATGTGTTTACATTTCAAAATGTAAAATTTCAAAACACAAAACATTTATGAAGTTAATATTTTGGGAAAATTAGCTTTCCAGTAAGAAAACATGAAAAGCTATTTAACATCACCAGCCATTATAGGAATGCCAATTAAAACCATGGTGATTATATTACTATAAACCTAATAGAATGGTTTGGTGCTTTTGAACTGTGGTGTTGAAGAAGACTCTTGAGAGTCCCTTGGACTGCAAGAAGATCCAGGCAGTACATCCTAAAGGAGATCAGTCCTGGGTGTTCATTGGAAGGACTGATGCTGAAGCTGAAATTCTAATACTTTGGTCCCTTCATGCGAAGAGTTGACTCATTGGAAAAGACCCTGATGCTGGGAGGGATTTCAGGCAGGAGAAGAAGGGGACGACAGAGGATGAGATGGCTGGATGGCATCACCGACTCGATGGATATGAGTTTGAGTAAACTCTGGGAGTTGGTGATGGACAGGGAGGCCTGGCGTGCTGCGATTCATGGGGTCGCAAAGAGTCGGACACGACTGAGTGACTGAACTGAACTGAACAGAATGGTTAAAATTAAAAAAAAAATCAACACCAAATGTTAGTAAAAATTGGAGAAACCAAGTCACTCATATTAAATGGTCAGTTACTCTGAAAGATTTGTCAATTCCTTAAAACAATAAATATTCAATTGTAAAACCCAACAATTGTACTCTATCTCAGAGAAATTAAAATTTTTGACCACACAAACACGGATGCACAAATATTTGCAACAGCTTAGTTTGTAATAGCCCCACATTGTACTCAGTTCTGATTTCCTTCAACAGTAAAATGTTAAACTGTGGTACAAACATACCACAGAAAACAACTTATCAGTAAAGAGGAAGGAATTATTAATATACACAATTAGTTGAATGAATCTCAAGAGATACTGTTGAGTGGGGAAAAAAGCCAGTTACAAAAGGTTTACTCTTTACTATATTTATATATCATTTTTGAAATGACAAAATATAGAAATGAAAGACAGATTAGTGATTGTCAAAATTTGGTCCTGGGAAGTGATGGGAAAGACATGGATGTGTGTATTAAAGGGATTCTTTCTCAGAATACTGATCATGATAGTAGATACAAAAACCCAGACAGGGGAAAAATTGTATGGGATTTAATACAGATACACATAAGCATATGGGTAATAATAGGAAAATCTGAATAAGATGGAGGAGTGTATAGATATCAATATCCTGGTAGTGATATTATAAGAGAATTTTGCCAAATGTTACCATAAGAGTAAATTTGTAAAGTGTAAACAGTATGTGGCAAAGAACATCAAATAGAAAATAGACCTCTCTCAACTCAATAATAAGAAAAGGAATAACACAAATGGGCAAAAGATTTTCACAATGATCACAGAGGACATGTGAACGACACAAAGGCTTAGGAAAAGCTTCTAAACATCATCAGCCATTGACAAAATGAAATTAAAAAGATGAGTTACCCTTGCACACCTATTGGCATGGACAAAAGTAAAAGTAATGCTCATATCAAATGTTGGTGAGGATGTGGAGGAACTAGAATTTTCATACAATGTTGGTGGGGATGTAAAAGAATACAGCTCTTCATAAAAGTGCAGGTTATAGAAAAGATAAACATACGCATAAAATCTCCCAGCCATTTCATGCCAAGGAAAGCATATCTCCACAATTGCACACAAATGTCTAGCTTCTTTGTTCATAATAGCTCCAAAGTGGAAACAATACAACCTTCCATGAACAGCTGTTGTTGTTGTTTATTTGCTAAGTCATGTCCAACTCTTTTGCCACCCCATAGACTGGAGCCCGCCAGGCTCCTCTGTCCCTGGGATTTCCCAGGAAAGAACACTGGAGTGGGACTAGCAAGAACACTTCTCCAGAGGACCTTCCTGACCCAGGGATCCAACCCCAGTCTCCTGCTTAGCAGGAAATTTCTTTACCACTGAGCCACTTGGGAAGCCCATCTATGAACAGGTGAATGGATAAAAAAGTTATAGTACTTTCATAAAATGGAATATTACTCAGAAATAAAAGTAATGAGCTACTGATAAACACAAAGTGTGTATGAATATCAAAACAATTATATTGAATGAGTAGAGACAGGCAAATAGTAATTCTGTAGGATTATATATTTGGTAAACTTATGAAAAAATACAGTTATTCTATGAAGATAGAAAGTAAATAATTTGGTTGCCTCTGGATGGGGTTGGGGTATCAGGGAAAGGCCTGGCAGAAAGATTATAAACAGGCAGGAAGAAACTTTTGGAAATGATGGAAATATTCATTTTCTCAATGACAGTGATGGTTTTGAGTGTACATATAGGACAAAATTTATCATATCGTGTAATTAAATCATATGCAGCTTTTTGTATGCTGTTTTTACCTCAAGAAGATTATTAGTCTGAGATGGTCCCTAAAATAAGTCATGTGGGAAAAATAGGTCAGCTCCTGTGTGAGAGTATACAAAATCTTATCCCCTCTTGGGATCTTTCCGAGGTGTGGTAAAACATGTTTTTAAGACAGTGAAGTTAGGCAGGGTTTAGTAAACTGATACTGAAAGTTACCATAGGTTTGTTGCATAAGACCTAATTTTTGATAATATCACAATATAGTTAACACTCAAACAGGAGTTACCAACCTCACCAACTTCTGCATGGAAAACTGTCTTGGTGAAGGGGATTATGTAATTCAGTTAAGCTACGAGCCAGGATGTGCAGGACCACCCAAGACAGATAGTCCACTGGAGAAGGGAATGGCAACCCACTCCAGAATTCTTGCCTCTAGAATCCCATGAACAGTATGAAAAGACAAAAAGATAAGACACTAAAAGATGAGCCCCCCAGGTTGGAAGATGTCCAATATACTATTGAGAAAAAGCTGAGGGCCATTACTAATAGCTCCAGAAAGAATGAAACAGCAAAGCCAAAAGGAGAAATGATGCTCAGTTGTGGACGTGTCTGATGATGAAAGTAAAGTCCGATGCTGTAAGGACAAACTGTATAGGCATCTGGAATGTTAGGTCCATGAAACTCAGTATTTTGGATGTGGTCAAGCAGGTTCCCCTGGTGTCTCATGTGGTAAAGAATCTGCCTGCAATGCGGGAGACCTGGGTTCAATCCCTAGGTTAGGAAGATCTTCTGGAGAAGGGAACAGCTACCCACTCCAGTATTCTGGCCTGGAGAATTCCATGGACAGGAACCTGGCAGGCTACAGTCTATGGGGTCACAAAGAGTTGGATTTGACTGAGTGACTTCCACTTTCACTTCAAGCGGAAGATGGCCAGATTAAACATCTACAGTTTGTTTGCTTTTCAGGGGCTAAGTAATGTTCAACTGTTTGAGAGCTCATAGACTGCAACACACCAGGCTCCTACATCCTTCACTATCTCCGGGAGTTTGCTCAAATTCCTGTCCGTTGAGTCAGTGATGCTACCTAAGCATCATCCTCTGCTGCCCCCTTTTATTTTTGTCTTCACTCTTTCCCAGCATCAGGGTTTTTTCCAATGAGTCAGTTCTTTACAGCAGGTGGCCAAATAGTCCCATCAACATTTTAGGAATCAATGAACTAAAATGAACAGCAATTGGTGAATTTAATTCAGATGACAATTGTAGCTACTTCTATGGGCAAGAATCCCTTAGATGAAATGAAGTAGCCCTCAATCAACAAAAGAGTCTGAAATGCAGCACTTGGGTGCAATCTCAACAACAACACAATAATCTCGATTTGTTTTCAAGGCAAATCCTTCAACATCACAGTAAACCAAGTCTATACCCCAAAACTGATGCCAAAGAAGTTAAGGTGACTGTATTTATGAAGACCTACAATATCTTCTAGATCTAACACCAAAAATAAGATGCTCTTTTCACAATAAGGGATTGGAATGCAAGAGCAGGAAGTAAAGAGATACCCAGACTAACAGGCAAGTTTGGTTTTGGAGTATGAAAGGAGGCAGGGCAAAGGAAACATAGTTTTGTCAAGAGAACACACTGGTCAAAGCAAACACCCTCTTCCAAAAACACGAGATGACTCTCCACATGGACATCACCAAATGGTCAATTCTGAAATCAGATTGATTAAGTTCTTTGCAGCCAAAGTGGGAAAAACCTCTATATAGTCAGCCAAAACAAGACCTGGAGCTGACTGTAGCTCAGATCATGAGTTCCATACTGCAAAAGAAAACGGAAAGTGAAAGTCGCTCGGTTGTGTCTGACTGTTTGGGACCCCATGGACTATAGAGTCCATGGAATTCTCCAGGCCAGAATACTGGAATAGGTAGCCTTTCTCTTCTCCAGGGGATCTTCCCAACCCAGGGATTGAACCCAGGTTTCCCGCATTGCAGGCAGATTCTTTACCAGCTGAGCCACAAGAGAAGCCCAAGGATACTGGAGTGGGTAGCCTATCCCTTCTCCAGAGGAGCTTCCTGACCCAGGAATCAAACCGTGGTCTCCTGCATTGCAGGTAGATTCTTTACCAACTGAGCTATGAGGGAAGTCCCTTATTCCAAAACTTAGGCTTAAAATAAGAAAGTAGGGAAACCCACTAGGCTATTCAGGTATGGCCTAAATCAAATTCCTTATGATTGTACAGTGGAGGTGACAAATAGATTCAAGGGATTAGATCTAGTAGATGGAGGGCCTGAAGAACAAAGATGGAAGTTCATAACACTGTAAAGGAAGCAGTGAACAGAAACATCCCAAATAAAAATAAATGCAAGAGGCAAAGTGGTTGTCTGAGGAAGCTTTGCAAATAGTGAAGGAAACAAGAGAAATGAAAGACAAGGGAGAAAGGGAAAGATATACCCAACTGAATGCAGAATTCCAGAGAACAGCAAGGGGAGATAAGAAGGCCTTCTAAAGTGAACAATGCAAAGAAATAGAGGAAAATAATAGAATAGGAAAGACTAGAGATCTCTTCAAGAAAACTGGAGATATTAAGGTAACACTTCATGCAAGAATGGGCATGATAAAGGCCAGAAATGATAAGAACCTAAAGAAGCAGAAGATATTAAGAAAAGGTGGCAAGAATATACAGTAGAACTATAAAAAAAAAATGTTTTAATGACCCAGATGTACACTATGATGTGGTCAGTCACCGAGAGCCTGACATCTTGGAGTGTGAAGTTAAGTGGACCTTAGGAAGCATTGCCATGAACAAAGCTAGTGGAGGTGACAGAATTTGAGCTGAGCTCTTTAAAATCCAAAAGAGCCAGTGTTAGTTGCTCAGTCAAGTCTGACTCTTTGCAACCCCATGCACTGTATCCTGCCAGACTCCTCTGTCCATGGAATTCTCCAGGCAAGAATACTGAAGGGGGGGGGGGGGTGCCATTTCCTTCTCCAGGGGATCTTTCCAACCTAGGGATTAAACCTGGGCCTCCAGCATTGCAGGCAGATTCTTTACCATCTGAGCCACGAGGGAAGCCCCCAAAAGTGCTGCACTCAATAAGTCATCTAGGTGTAAAGTATCATTAGGTAAAAGCAGATTTAAAAGTTGAGATCACAGGTTCCCAATCAAACCAGTGTCAGAAAGTATAATATGAAAAGGAAAAAATCTTATCTCCCTCTAGTGAAACCACATGTGACTGGTTGCAACTCTGCATTGTTGGGAAGACAGTGCTCTATGGGACACTCACATTTCTGTCTATCTTGTCAGCGGAGGCCTTGATGTCCCTTAGCTACAGATTACTTTTCCAAAGAAGTTCATAAAGCAAACAGCCTTGGGAGAAAGAGTTTTTATTGCTACAGAGGGTAGGTTTGTTTACTGTTTGATAGAATAAAGATATTTTCTTGCAGAGCAAAGGTTCAGCAGGCTTGCTTGCATTCCATTTTAAAGGCTGGAATTACTAATTTGGGGTTTCAGCTGCTGTATCACAAGTCAATTTTGTGTACGCAATTCATCCAGACCCACCAGGGACTTGGGGGCCGAGGGACAATGACTGGCATGAACGTGAGGCTCCTACTTCTGCTGTAAGTAGATTTTGTCTCTGATCCAGCACTTTTCTGTTTCTTGTCAGCTTGAATGAAATTGTTCATTAGTCTTAATAGACTGTTGATTTGTTAGCTTGCAAATAGGGTAAAATTCAGACCATTTACAATTCTTGACATGCCTAATATGGGCTAATACATTAAAATCTTGTCCACATTGATGTGGATATGGACGGGGATCCAATCTGCTGATAAAAAAGAGCAAATTTAGCAAAAGGCAATGACTACAATCTAGGGTTTATAGTCATTGTTCCTTATTCCAAGATTAAAAAAAAAAAAAACAGAAAAGATATATACATGCGTATATGATATATAGTGTGTTATTCACTCAGTCATGTCCAACTCTTTGCAGTTTCATGGACTGCAGCCTGCTAGGCTCCCCTGTTCATGAAATTCTTCAGGAAAGAATACTGGAGTGGGCTTCCATTCCTTTCTTCAGGGCAATCTTCCCATCTCAGGGATCCAATCTGGGCCTCCAGCATTGCAGGCAGATTCTGGCCACCAGGGAAGCTCTATATAATGTATAGGGCTATTTTATAGAGGTAGTAAAATACTTCAGAACAAAGTTAAAGGAAACATCTTAAAGATTAAATAACATTTCTGAAAAATATATTACTGCCAGAAAATTCTAAAAAATTATTTTCAAAATTTTTGTCTCAAGACAATATATAGATACCTTGTATGTACAAATAATTTAAATATTTTACTCAAATGCATGCATTCACATTTATTAAGTAATTAATAAAAGCTAACTGAAGGTGTTTTTCAAAAACAGAGACTTCATTATATAATAGGACAGAGTAGGAGATGTTGCTACAGTTCTAGCTTAAAATGTCAGTCAAGTTGTTAGACATATCCATCACTTTTTAGAGCTTTATATACTAGAGTGCCTTGGACCACAAGGAGATCAAACCAGTCAATTCTAAAGGAAATCAACCCTGACTATTCATTGGAAGGACTGATGCTGAAGCTGAAGCACCAATATTTTGGCTATCTGATGTGAAGAGCCAACTCACTGGAAAAGATCCTGATTCTGGGAAAGATTGAGGGTAGGAGGAGATGAGGGTGACAGAGATAAGATGGTTGGATGGTATCACTGATTCAATGGACATGAGTTTGAGCAAACTCTGGGAGATTCTGAAGGACAGAGAAGCCTGGCGTGCTGCAGTCCATGGGGTCTCAAAGAGTTGGACATAACTTAGCAGATGAGCAACATCAACTGAGAAACAGCCTTATAATTCACTAGTGTTTAGCAGATACCACACAAAATATAGTATTGCCCTATATGATGAAAGCATCTGTTTTCCCCTAAATTTCAATGAGAAAATGATATTTCAAACAGTAGCATTTCAGCCATCACTGCAGGTAAGGCAGAATAACCTTACAATAGGATGATGAGATTAGATAGTTCAGAGATTACCAAGTAAAACTGAAGGCCAGTAATCCACAGAATAACATGCAGGAAAGCACAGAAAAAAATTCTGGTTATTTCTTATGAAGGAATTATATAACTTCTTCCTATTTTAGCTATTTCATTCGATCGACGATTTCAGATTTACTTTTAGGTGTTTTCTAAGTCTGATATACAACTACTATATGGTTGTAATTTAACCAATATTACCCTTTCCTCAACTTAACATTACTTTCGCCAAATAAAATTTATGATCTCAAACAACTTGGTCAGTTCTATTCTATACACACTTCTACTATACTGGAGCTACTCACATTAAAAAGGTGTCACACCACAGTATAGTTTTATGTTAATTTTAAAGTATACAATGAAGTCCTCGAAGTCAAAGAGCAAGTCTTGTAAATACATTGTTTATATACCTTGCTTTACCAGAGATTTATTTTTTAACTGTCTCTTCAAAATCCATAAAAGATATTTTGGAGTATACTTTTTGAAAAACTTGACCAATCACTTTGCATCCACAACAGAAAAGAAAGGAGTAACAGACTAAATTGTATTGTGTTAGAACTTGCTAACATTTTCACGTTACTTATGAGAAAACTATTTCTGCAATTTACATGGAAAGTTATCTATTTTTCTGTTTACTTGTTTCTCTGCCTTTCTTTCTCTTTTTTCCCTCTCTGCCTCTCTTTGATTCTTTTTAGTGGCATGTTATTTTTCATAATTCTTCATGGTATCAGTGCAGACAAGGCTTAAAAGATCTCTATGCGGTGCTTCTGTTAAGTATAAAAATATTTCATTTATAGCTTTCAGTACTTCTTATCTATTTCTTTTTGAAGAATTTAATCATGAATTATACATACCAGTACAGCATGAAATATTCAAGTCATGTTCTTACATTTCAGTTCAGCCTACAAAACAAAGAAAGACTAGTTTAAACATAGAAAAGAGAGGGTCTTGTATAGCAATATGACAGTACAATTTAATAGCATTATTCCCATAGCAGAGCCCAGATGAAAAGTCTAGCATAAATAGATTTCATAACTCAGTACAACTCATACATGTCAGTCAGTTAACTGAAACAGAGACACGGCTTTTAGCATTTAAAATTAGAAGTAATTTTCAAAAGTCAGAGAGAAACGGTCTTACTGCAAAAGTGAATTATCATTATACAAAGCCACAATTAGGCTTATTTTATGAAACTTGGGAAATTCATATAGTTTTAGGCCAATATCTGTTTTTTGAATAGTAACAGAAGATGTTCCTATCAATTTGAATAAGTGATTGATTGTTCAGTTTGATTCTTTACAATTAGAAGTTTCCTATATCTTCCTAAATCTAAAAAGAGTAAAGTCTTCTCCATTTACTGAAGAATTCTGTTATATCCATCCAAGAAGAGTGCATGGGCCGAGACCTGACAGTGGGTCCAAGTTACTGTTGGCAAGCTCTTCCTTAGGAAAAACTCAATGCAATTGTATTTTATTTAGAAAACTTGCTTCTCAGACCACCAATCTTCAGTTCTTTTGTAAACCAATGAATGCAGGATTTGTCTTTTCTATTTTTTAATTCAACAACTCAGAGCCAGTGCTTTTTATTCACCAATGAAAATGACTTTTCTTACTTACTCGATGTACAGAAAGAATTTGTTGCTGTTCAGTCGCTCAGTTGTGTCTGACTCTTTGGAACACCACGGACTGCAGCATGTCAGGCTTCCCTGTCCTTCACCACCTTCCGGAGCTTGCTCAAACTCATGTCCATTAGGTCAGTGATGCCATCCAACCCATGTCCATTAGGTCAGTGATGCCATCCAACCATATTGTCCTCTGTCATCCCCTTTTCCTCCTGCCTTCAATCTTTCTCAGCATCATGGTCTTTTATAATGAGTTTGATCTTCACATCAGGTGACCAAAGTATTGGAGCTTCAGTTTTAGCATCAGTCCTTCCAATGAATATTCAGGATTGATTTCTTTTAGGATTGACTGGTTTGATCTCCTTGCAGCCCAAAGGACTCTCAAGAGTCTCCCCCAACACCACAGTTCAAAAGCATTAATTCTTCAGCACTCGGCTTTACTTAATGGTCCATCTCTCACATCCGTACATGACTCCTGGGAAAACCATGCATTCTAACTAATAATATATCACTGATTCTATGCTTGAGCTTGTGTTTATTACTTTTATATAGATTTTTTATTAGTCAATGTTTTCTAGAGATACATAACCAATAGTATAGATATTTGTTTATTATAAAAATTATCTCACAGGATTATTGAGTCATGGAAGTCCATGATGTGCCACTTGTAAACTGGAGAATGAGGAAAACCTATGGTATAATTCTGTCTGAATCCACAGATTTGAAAACAAGGTGAACTCATGGTGAAAGTTCAAGTCCAATAGTCCTAGAATTGGGGGTTGGATTGTATTGGACCTGATCTGCCTTCGAAGGCCTTGGACTAGGAGCACTGATGTGTAAAGGCTAGAGGAGATGTTGATCCTCTGGCCCTTATTAATTCCTGAATATTCAGGAATTAAGAGGAGAGGCATGCCTTTCCCGGGGCTGAGGAATCCAGGCATTCCTTTGTTAGTTTCTCATTGTGGTGATAAGTACCCTCTTCTCTCTTTAATAGGGATCGCCTTGTGTTTTGTAAGTCTGGAATTTTAATCTTTACCTTTGCTGAGAATAGCTACCTTGTAAGACAGCATATATGCCCACACCATGTTGATTAAAACACCTTTGCTCCATCAGAGCTTTCTTTCTCTTCCTCTCTTTCTCTTTATCTCTCTATTTCTGGCTGATTTCCCTGGAATGCAGAAGTCGTTTCTGCGTAACCCAGGGAATATTAGCTTCTTTCCTTCTTTCACTCTCTAATCGTGGACTCTGGACCACCAGGTTCCAGTCCAATAAAGGACCAACAGAGATGTATGTCTCAGCTTATGAAAAGGCACAGATTTGTCCTTCCTCTGCCTTTTTGTCTATCCAGGTCCTCAAAAGTTCAGGGTGAAGTTCATGTGCATTACTGTGTTGAGGGTGACCTCCTTAGTCTGACAATTCAATTGTTAACCTCTTCTGAAAAAGCCTCAGGGACATAATCAGAAATAATGATTTACCAGCTATATGGGCATCCTCTAGCCCAGTCAGGTTTGCACATAAATCAACCACCACAGATGACTTATTTAAAACTCCTAACAAATTTATCCCTTAAGGCTTATTATTCTCCGTGCCAAAAATGGTGAAACCAAGGCATAGTGTGTTCAATATTTTAAGGTCACATGGACCCAAGTTGTAGACTTTGGATTTTAAACAGGACATTTGAAGCCATAGTTGGTTCTTTGACACCTTCTTCAGCAGCTGACTACCAAGCCTATTCCCAGAGACATTGTAAAACATAAACATTCTGCTCTATTTAAAATAAGTGGGGGAGAAAAACATCAAAATAACAACTTTAAAACACATAGTGATAAAATATATTTTCTGAACAAGATAACACAATAATCAGCATACTAAATGTAAAATGCAATGAATACTTCAAATACTTTACAATTTACTATTTTTTAAAATTGATTTTCTACTTTTTTAGAGTAATTAAATATTAATTATTACTCAGCTAACCCTCTATTCCCCATGTCATGCACTCTTTTATATTAATCATAAGAGTTACTTTACAAATTCAATAGGTATTCTTGACAAACTACATTCTAATTTAGATCAGATCTCTTAGTACTCAAATAATGGTCTTAAAATCCTTTAGAGTATTTTCCTATGTTTCCAAATTTTGAAATTTTGCTATCATATTTTAATTCTATATACATTTAAACCAAATTGTGATAATGCTAATAAGTAGAATCGACTATGAATCTGCTTAACTGATTTTTTTTTCTTATAGTCCCATTTCCTAGCACAGCTAGTAAATTTTGAGTAAATATTAGACATTCTGTTTCATCAATGTTCCATTAGCCTGAACCCCTGAATGAAGAGAACAGAAGCCAATCTGCAACATTATGTAATGTGATAGAGAAATAAATATCTATTTTTGTAAGCTGCTGGAATTTTAGCGTTCTTTTCACTGCTACATAACTTGTATAAACTATCCAATATAGAAGTTAATACCAAGAGTGAGTTGTTGCTGTAACAAAAATTAAAATATGTGGCACTATTTTGGGGGTTAGGCAGAAAGCCTAAGGAAACTGTTAATGAAAGTCAAAAATATCTAGCCATATTATGGAGTATAAAAAATGTGTTAAAATTGCAACATGTGATCATTTGGAATGTCTAAGGTGTATTCACTAAAGTTTCACTTTAAAGAAGTTAAAAATGTAAAGGTGGGTTATATGCTATTTCTTGCATTTGATAGGCTATTAAAGTAATTTTATACACCCCAAAAAAGAACTGGCTCATTGGCTCATATTTTTTAAGCAGAGATGAAAAGGAATAACACATTTTTAGAAACTTTTACGATTTAAGTATTTCTTATCTGCAATTGATAAAAAAATAAAATTAAGAATGCTCTGAGTGACATGAGTGAGTTAAAGCTTAGTTTAGTGCCAAGCATTAGATCAAGAAAAGAACCACCATTCCATTATAAAAATCCTCAGTGGATTTACACAGCAATGAGTGAATCATTTCTTCTGGGTAAATGGTTAAGTAAAAAGATGATATAATACTAAAAAGACTAAATAATGCTAAAAGTATTGCTCTCCCTTGAAATCCTAACAGGTTCAAAGCATGTGCAATTTATTCTGGAAATAGAAAAGTATAGAACTGAATCAGCTCTTAGCAAAGGTGTGGTTCCTTGGAAAAGAAAAAGACAAGTGAAAGTCTATCTAAGTTCTTAGGAAAGGAGATCTACCGAAAAGCCCCACTGATGTGAAGTCATCCTCAACCCCTAAATTCTACATTAGAAGGGGAGGGCTACTCATTCTCCAGGGATTGCACATTTTATATCTTTCTCCGATGTGGTTAAAGAAGATAATTGTAAAGAGATAATCTCCATGAAAGCAAACTGCAGAAGTCATGAAAGACAATGGATACATGGATTCTGCAGATACCTCCAAGGAGCAGGAACTTGTCCTTTCCTATGATCATTCCCAAGATAAACGGCAATTGCTTCGTGGGATTTCAGTTACTCTGGACCAAAAATGTATGTATGTTCAATTTTCCATTTTTTTTTTTTTTTTTAAGATTCTGGATAAATAATTCTGGAAACAATTCTGGTAAATTTTGACTCATTGTGTCTTTGAATAATACCTCTGCAACAAGATCTTCTTTAAGACTTCTCAAATTAAGAGTGTTACTTTTGTCCCTCTCATTTGACTGTCCATGTCTCTCTTTCACTCCAAATGATTTCCTCTAGTTTAGTTTTTTGCCTGCTGAATAAGTCTTCTGAAGTCTTTTTGTTTCAACTATTTAATAGTTGTTTAATTTTAAAAATTGCAACTTCTCCTTTATGGTTGCTCTATTTAATTCTTTTTCATATGTGCCCTACTTTTGCCATGGTAGTTTTGTAGAGCTTTTAGTTTGTTCTTTGCACATTATTTATAATTAGACACCTGTGAAACAAATGTAGCAATATATATTACTTCAGAAATCAGTGAGGATTATAAATACCATCCATTATTTAGTGGAACAATAAAATACATTATTTTATATTGAGAGAAAGAAAATAGTTACATGTAGAAAGAGGGAATATAAAAGGCGTATGCTAAAAATGGGGTATATACAAAAGTCAGTATCTTGAGTTCAATTAAACCACATTTTCTCATTCCCTAAATGGATGTGTGTAGATGACTGTAAATGCAAGTTTTTAAATAATTTAATGGCATCACAGTATTTTTTAATTGCAAACTTCTTTTTATGAGTCCTTCAGATCCACCTATAGCTATGTGTGCTAAATCACTTGAGTTGCGTCCAACTCTTTGTGACCCTATGGACTGTAGTCTGCCAGGCTCCTCTGTCAATGGGACTCAGTAGGCCAGAATACCAGAGTGGGTTGCCATGCCCTATTCCAGGGATCTTTCCAACCCAGGAATCAAACCTGCATCTCTTATGTCTCCTGAATTGGCAGTGAGTTGTTTACTACTGATGCCACCTGGGAAGCTCCCATAGTTATAGTATTTAAATTTCCAGTAAAATTAATGTGTCCCAGGAGTTTTGCAGCTAGAAGAAAAAAAATAGAAAATAACTTTTAAAATGTCTCGTTTTATTGAATTTAGATATTTTTCATCAGAATTATAGTTGGGTATCATTTTTATATTTTTAAGGCTTATTTGGAAGACATTATTCTATAGAGCCTGGAAAATTATTATAATACTTGACTTTTAGTTATGACTTCACTATAGATATTATCTTACTAGTAAAGTATTAGCCTCAACAAAGAACATTTAAAAAATATTTCCCTCGCTGTTATGGACGGAATGTGTTTCCCAAAATTCATATGTTGAAGCCCAAATCCTCAGTGTAATGATATGTGGAGGTGGGGCTTTTATGAGGTGATTAGCTTTAGATGCAACCCCATGGTGGGATTAGTGTCCATATAAAAAGAGGAAGAAACCAGAGCTCTTTCTTCCACCTGTGAGGCACAGAAAGACGGCAGCCATCTGAAAGCCAGGAGAAAGCCAGGAACCTGTCTTGCCTACACCTATCTTGGACCTCTCAGTCTTCTAGAACTGTGAAAAACAGTTTGCTATTTAAGGTAGCTGGTCTATGATATTTTATTTTTGCATCCTGAACTAAGACAGTGGCTCAAGTGGAATAAGTTTCTAGTTATAAAAGTAATTTTAAATTAGTTTCTTTGGATACAATGCATCATCGATTAAAAATGTAAGTTTAGCACAGATTTGCAGATAACCAGAAATTTCTGTATCTGACAGAAAATAAAAAGTTTTAGAAGCAGGATCTTTCCAATCTTCAAAGAAATGTTAAAAGCAGGGAGCCAGTAAAACAACAAAAAAAACTACTCACTCTGCAATTATTATTAACATCTTTATGACAGAAAGTAAGATGTGAGGAAGTATTGTGTACAAAGAGAAAACAAAAAGAAAAAAAATGCCTTTTATAATTTAGAGAACACTGCAGTGGCATTTTATCTTTTAATCTAGCCCTCCTAATTCTCCTCCACTTCTTTTTAGTAATGAATTCTATTTACAATACACAAATAATTAAGAATAGTAAAATGATGGCATAGCTATGTTAGTAAAGCAATCATTTCCTACAATGTATTTATTGAGAATATCATATGCAGAATAGAGATCAAGTCTTGCTAATATCCTCTTGTCTCTGAATTATTTGAAATATGCTAATTTTATCTATTATATAAATGTGACATTTATAAACTGTCAGTGCATTTAAAATAGTGTGTGCATGTGAGATAAGTTGCTTAATTTGGGTCCAACTCTTTGCCAGCCTATGGACTATAGTCCACCAGGCTCCTCTGTTCAATATATTCTCCAGGCAAGAATACTGGAGTGGGTTGGGGTGCCCTCTCGAGGGGATCTTCCCAACCCAGGGATCAAACCCATGTCTCTTTACATCTCCTGCATTGGCAGGTGGGTTCTTTACCACTAGTGCCACCTGGGAAGCTTGCATTTATAAAGGTGGATTTGGGCAAGTATCTATCAGTATCCTATCTAATAGTTGTGAATAACTATTGGTGAGACACTTTTTTCCTTGGGAAACTGAATTGCAAACAAGTGTTATATGGTGTAATGATTAGAACAGAAATATCTTACACCAAGAAACTTGAGTCCCTCATCAATTCTTTATTTTGTACTAAATTATAGAGACTCCAGTGTTGCCAGGAGGAATCCTCCTCTCTCCCCACCAGTCCTAGAGCTCCGTGGGATGGTTCCCTGTGGTGATATTTCACACAATACAGAATAATTCATCTTCATGTGTACTGTGAACTGCTCATTCTCAATAAATATATTGATTTTCCTTAAATTATTTTGAAGCTGATTGACTCATCCTTTGATCAGTACTTTTTAATTCCTAACATAATTTTTACAGGTCAACATGGAAGTAGCTTCATTTCTTAATCATTTGGGAAGAAAGTTGTAGCAAGATCAAAATCAATTCCAGAAGTCATATAAAGTCTTAAATTTTTTCCCTGAAAGATGTGCTTCTATGGGACTCATGAAATAATTGTCTGAATATAATTGCATATATAGTATTAGAGCTGTCTGACTATAATTAGATAGTAATTTAAAAGCAGTTATCTATTAGAACTGTCTTGGATTAAACATCAATAGTAAACTTGATCTATCGATGTTGACCTTTATTCAACACTTGTAAAACTGAAATTGTTAGAATACTTTTCTCTGACATGTATCATTACTTTATTCTACTGATAATTAGTCAGTTTTCTAATTATCAAATTAGTTAACTATCTTTAATTTTCTCCGTGTACTCGAACAAAGTACCACAAACTGAAGGACTTAAACTCAGAAATTTATTGTTTCACTGTTCTGAAGGCTAGAAGTCTGAGATCAAGTTGTCAGCAGAAGCATACTTCCTGAGAAGTCATTAGGAAAGAATCTTTTTCATGTCTGTCAGCAATCTCTCTTGGCTAGTAGCAGCATAATTTCAGCCTTCACATGGTATCCTCCCTGCCTGTGTATCCAAATTTCCCTTTTTTGTAAGGACATCAGTTATGTAGGATTAGGACACCCCTTTACTCTGCTACGACCTCATCTTGACTGAATACATCTGCAACGACCTTATTTCCAAATAAGATCAGATTCTGAGACAGTGAAGGTTAGGACTTCAACGCATGAATTAGGGGGGATACATTCATCCATGACTATAGTACAAATACTTCTTTAAGCATCTGACAATATATTCATTTTTACAACAAATTTCCACTTGAAAATAAAAACGAAAAAACCCCACCACCGAATCTGAAAGCATACCTTTGGTAACTTGTTTGTGAATTTTATATGTCTTAAATTTTATCGTATCAAACATATATGATCGGATTGTATAATGGCTATTACTGTATACAAATTAAACAATAGAGTGGGGAGAATGCAACCAGGAGTTTTGAACTTAACATTGTATAACATCCATAAATTCTCCTGTAAAGTAAAGACAAAGCGAAATGCTTCATATAACAGGTATGCTTTTAAGGGTCTATCATCTATTTCAAAAGCAGAACACTATTTTTGATAGCATAGATAATGAATAAATGTTCAAATGTGCATTCCTCACTTTGAAGTCTTCCATTCTCAAGATGTATATTTTATTGTATTTTTTTCTACTAAAACTCACCTCACCAGGGGATTCTGTCTGCCAAATAAAGAGCAAACTTTCACATAGAAGGAAAATGTTTTTTACCCACAACAAAAAGTTAGATCCTGCTGAGTGTTTCCCCAGGCTTCTATAAAAATTCACAGGTGAAGCTCTGCCATCTTAATAAGAAATCCAAAACAGCTTTGATCAGCTAAACAGAAATAGTTTTCATTCTAAGCACATTAAAATATACAAAGAAAGCACAGTACAGGCAGTGCTTTTGACCGTTATTTCCTTGTTTATGATATTTTGTAACAAAACTTTGAAATACACTTAGAACTACTTTCTAACTCTAAAAGCATCATTTGAAATAATTTCATGCTGGGGTGATAATTATTTCATTTTCCTGCTATGTTACAATCCTGACTTATATCTTCATTTATTTAAGAAATTATTGAGAAATAATTGCATGCTTAATCAAAAAAGCATAGGTCAATAACTTTAAAATACTCATTTATGTCTTTTCTAATGTAAATAAGCCATTAAATTGTGCTAATTGGTTTGATAATCATTAAAATATTTCTGACTGTAAAATATCTATGGCTGTTAATTTCCTCCTTTTATTAATTAAAAATGATTTCTAAAAAATATCTAAGATCTGAGTTTTTTTTCTGATTAAAATGTAATACTTATTCAGTTTATATCACATGGAATGTGGTCAAAGTTGGGCAGAATTTAAAATTACATATGTTAGAACTGCCATATGATGCAGCAATCCCACTCCTGGGCAAACACACCAAGGAAACCAGAACTGAAAGAGACATTTGTACCCCAATATTCATCGCAGCACTGTTTGTAATACCAGGACATGGAAGCAACCTAGATGCCCATTAGCAGACGAATGGATAAGAAAGCTGTTGTACATATACACCATGGAATATTACTCAGCCATTAAAAAGAATACATTTGAATCAGTTCTAATGAGATGGATGAAACTGGAGCCCATTATACAGAGTGAAGTAAGCCAGAAAGATAAACACCAATATAGTATACTAATGCATATGTATGGAATTTAGAAAGATGGTAATGATAACCCTATATGCAAGACAGAAAAAGAGACGCAGATGTACAGAACAGACTTTTGGACTCTATGGGAGAAGGCGAGGGTGGGATGATCTGAGAGAACAACATCGAAACATGTATATTATCAAGGGTGAAACAGATCACCAGTCCAGGTTGGATGCATGAGACAAAGGCTTTGAGCTGGTGCACTGGGATGACCCTGAGGGATGGGATGGGGAGGGAGGTGGGAGGGGGGTTCAGGATGGGGAACACATGTAAATCCATGGCTGACTCATGTCACTGTATGACAAAAATCACTACAATATTGTAATTAGCCTCCAACTAATAAAAATAAATGAAAAAAAAATTAAAAAAATAAAATAAAATTACATATGTAAGTCCAAAAATACTAAGGCCTACAACTAATATAGTTGATATAAAACTGTATATATATATGCTTATATATACTATATATATATGTATATATATATACACTACATATAAGACAAAATTAAGGTCTTATTTAGTAAATAATAAATTGTATTGTTGTTGTTCAGTTGCTAACTCTTGTCTGATTCTTTGCACTGCAAAGACTCTTTGCATTGCAGCACGCCAGGCATTCTTGTCCTTTACTATCTCCTAGAGCTTGCTCAAACTCATGTTCATCAAGTCGGTGATGCCATCTAACTATCTTATCTTCTGTCACCCCTTTCTCCTCCTGCCCTCAATCTTTCCCAGCATTAGGGTCTTTCCAATGAGTTGGCTCTTTGCATATATACAATTGACAAATAAGCACAAGCCTACTTGAAAAGAGTACATCTGTATTATTTCAATTATATGACATTCTGAAAAAGGCAAAACTGTGAAAACCATAAAAATGAATAGGCAAAGCACAGATGATTTTTAGGACAGTGGAAACACTTATTTATGTCTTTTCTAATGTAAATAAGCTATTAAATTGTGATAATTGGTTTGATAATCATTAAAATATTCTAATTCATTATACAATGGTTGATACATGTCATTATATGCTGTGCTAAGCTGCTTCAGTCATGTCCAACTCTTTGCGACCCTATGGATTGTAGCCTGCTAGGCTCCACTGTCCATGGGATTACCATGCCCTCTAATGTCATTATGTATTTGTTCAAACCCGTAGAATGCGAGATACCAAATAGTTCAGTTCAATTGCTCATTGGTGTCTGACTCTCTGCAACACCATGGACTGTAGCACGCCGGGCTTCCCTGTCCATCACCAACTCCCGGAGCCTATTCAAACTTGTGTCCATCGAGTCGGTGATGCCATCCAACCATCTAATTCTCTGTCGTCCCCTTCTCCTTCCACCTTCAATCATTTCCAGGATCAGGGTCTTTTCCAATGAGTCAGTTCTTCGCATCAGGTGGCCAAAGTATTGGAGTTTCAGCTTCAGCATCAGTCCTTCCAATGAATATTCAGGGCTGATTTCTTTAGAATGGACTGGTTGGATCTCCTTGAGCTGTCCAAGGGACTCTCAAGAGTCTTCTCCAACACCAGAGTTCAAAAGCATCAATTCTTCAGGGCTCAGGTTTCTTTATAATCCAACTCTCACATCCATACATGACTATTGGAAAAACCATAGCTTTAACTAGATGGACCTTTGTTGGTAAAGTAATATCTCTGCCTTTTAATATGCTGTCTAGGTTGGTCATAACTTGTCTTCCAAGGAGCAAGTGTCTTTTAATTTCATGGCTGCAATCACCATCTGCAGTAATTTTGGAGCCCCCCAAAATTAAGTCTGTCACTCTTTCCATTGTTTCTCCATCTATTTGTCATGAAGTGATGGGACGAGTTGCCATGATGTTAGTTTTCTGAATATTGAGTTTTAAGCCAACTTTTTCAATCTCCTCTTTCACTTTCATCAAGAGACTCATTAGTTCTTTGCTTTCTGCTGTAAGTGTGGTGTCATCTGTGTATCTGAGGTTATTGATATTTTTCCTGGCAATCTTGATTCCAGCCTGTGCTTCATCCAGTCCAGCATTTCTCATGATGTACTCTGCATATAAGTTAAATAAGCAGGGTGACAATATACAGCCTTGATATACTCCTTTCCTGATTTGAAACCACTCTGTTCTGTGTCCAGTTCTAACTGTTGCTTCTTGACCTGCATACAGATTTTTCAGGAGGCAGGTCAGGTGGTCTGGTATTCCCACCTCTTTAAGAATTTTCCACAGCTTGTTGCTGTGATCCACACAGTCAAAGGCTTTGGCAGAGTCAATAAAGCAGAAGTAGATGCTTTTCTGGAACTTTCTTGCTTTTTCAGTGATCCAACAGATGTTGGCAATTTGATCTCTGATTCCTCTGCCTTTACCTGTAATATAAACTATGGACTTTGGGTGATCATGGTGTCAATGGAGGTCACTAATTTTAATGTTTGTACTCCTTGGGTGAGGATCTTTGATTAAGAGGAGAAGCTTTGCATGTGTAAGGGCAGGGAGTATAGGGAAAATCTCTATGTCTTCCTTTTAATTTTTCTGTGAACCTAAAACTCTCTAAAAAATTTACTTAAAAATAAATTGATACAGAAAGAAAGATTGATGAGCTTTACCAAATATTTTTCACTATTGAGAAGACTACATATACATTTTTCTTAGGTTTATGGAACATCAGAATAAAAGTCTTATTTTATAAGAGTATGTATATATTCCATTTATATAATGTTGCAGAATAAATTTGCTACAGAATATAGTGTTATAAATCAACCCACACGGACTATGTGGTTCTGGAATGTAGACAGGACTTCAGGGAATTTTATCTTTGCTCTATGATAACTAAGTCTCCAACTGGAAAACTCAAAGACTGACAGTAACTTGGGGGTTGAGGACCTGGACTTGACACATGGCTTGAGCTTTCTTATAACCTGGTGACTGGGTTCCAAAGGTTAGTATCCGAAGATAGACGCAGTCTGGTAGGAGCCCACTAGTTTATAGTCAGTCACTCTGGCCACATTCTGTTCATTAGAACCAAATCACAAAGTCTAGTTCATACCTAGGAGAGGGGAGAAAACTCCATCTTTGAATTGAAGGAATTTCAAATAATTTACATGCACCTTTTTTAAAGTTCCATAACCATCAATGCACATCATGTAGTTGGAGTCTATTAGCAATTCCCCAGACATAAAAATAAAGTCTGCATAATGTAATAAAAATAAAAGCTGACCTTTTTATTTTCCTTTTGACTTAGTCTAGTTTCCCTTGCTCATAGGGCCTCTCGCCTGGTACTTCAGACCAGAGTTCCTACAGCCAAACAGGTGTCAGACACCTCAGTTCAGAGGGAGAAAAATCTACGTAATAAAGTAAAATCTAACCTTTTTGATTTCCTTTGGGCTTAGTCTAGTTTCACATGCTTATAGGGCCTCTCACCAGACATTTCAGAATTCCTAGCGCCAAACGGCTGTCGGACACCTCAGCTCCAGGGGCGGCCAGCGGAAATGCACTCAACTCAAGATGGCGGTGGGCTGTGTGCGGAGAGGCTGCACTTGGCTCTGCGTGTGACCTGTGAGCTGCACACTTGCGCCCTCCCCGTGAGGACTCTGGCCTCAGCCGCGCTTTGTTGCATTTGCCTCTTCAGTAGAGTTGGATGCCTCACCCTCCTCTGACTCTTTTGTGACCCCATGGACTGTGGCCCACCAGGCTTCCCCATCCATGGAATTCTCCAAGCAAGAATACTGGAGTGGGTAGTCTTTCCCTTCTCCAGGGGATTGTCCCAACCCAGGGATTGAACTCAGGTCCCCCACATTGCAGGCAGATTCTTTAACCACTGCGTTATCAGGGAAGCCCTTTGAGGACCTTTTTTGGAGACCAAAAAAAGAAGGTCAGTAACAAAAGGATCATGTTTATTTTTACTTTTTTATTCTTTTGTCTGGATTAGCACACATCTAAATTTTTTAATAAGCTCTTTTCAGAGTGCTCATACTCTATGTCCAAAGTGTAAA
Source organism: Odocoileus virginianus (assembly GCF_023699985.2). Classification (NCBI taxonomy): domain Eukaryota; kingdom Metazoa; phylum Chordata; class Mammalia; order Artiodactyla; family Cervidae; genus Odocoileus; species Odocoileus virginianus. Next base: position 24,698,919 of record NC_069689.1, read on the forward strand.
CTTTTGTTTTCTCCCCCTTACTAGAAATGCTGAAAGAAATGAGGAAATTGTTTTGATGCAGAAACGATGTTATCTTCTATGACAGTACTTTTTAAAACAACTTTAGAACCCACATCCCTTTTGAGTCAAAAATTCAGTCAAAATATGGTCTCTTAAAAAACAAATGAGAACAAAAGAACACCCATCCCTTCACAAATGCAGAAGGTGACCACTCCAAGTGTCTTTTGTGTTGAAGGGCTGTCAAAGCAAAAACTACACCAAAGTTAAATAGGTAAGAAGACCCAAGGAGAGAGGTTAGGTTTCAGACTGCACTCAGTAATCACGAAATAATTTTTTAGAAAGAAAAGGAAAAAATGGCAATAGCTTTTTTAAGTATGGGGTGAGGGAGAGACCTTAGGTTATCTGTGTTTGTGATCTCCCAAATGAAAAGCAAATATTCTTCCATTTTTTTAAAGTTTTCTTTTTCATAGCTTTATTGAGATATAGCTCATATATATTCACCCATTTAAAGTGAATAATGCAGTGGTTTCTAACCTATTCACAAAGTTGTGCAACCACTCCCACAATCAAGTTTAAAACATTTCTTTCCCCAAAAAGAGACCCCATCTCACTGATAGACCTTAGACCTCATTTCACCCCCAACTACCCCCCACCCACCCACCCCACCCCACCCCCCCTCCACTGCCAATTCTGCATTTTTTGTAAATGAAATACACAATATATGGCCTTTGTGACTGGCTTTCTTCACTTGGCATATTATTTCAGACATATAAAGGAATGAAGTATAAACCTCCCATCTTCTTGAAATTGAAAGTGTTAGTCCCTTTGTCATGTCTGACTCTTTGTGACCCCATGGATTATAGCCGGCCAGGCACCTCTGTCCATGGAACTTCCCAGGCAAGAATACTGGAGTGGGTTGCCATTTCCTTCTCCAGGGGAACTTCCCAACCCAGGGATTGAACCCAGGTTCCCTGCCTTGCAGGCAGATTCTTTATCACCTGAGCCACCAGGGAAGTCCATCTGCTTAACAGGAGGTATTCTACAACTTGAAGCAAGGCTGTCGTCTGAAGGTTGGTTCCGCTATTCCTTTAGAAACTGAGAGATTGAGTCTCTGTCTTCCTCTGTCTTACCTTTCAGAGGGATAGTTCTGAGGGGCCAAAGACAGAGATGAGTTTTAAAACTATGAAGAGGTTTTCCAAAAGATTTAAATCTCAAAGTGGCAGAAAACCAATTTACAATTAAAAATTTTCTCAAGTAAATACACTAAGAAAAAGAATGTCAGTGGACTAGAATAAGGAATAAAACTGTGAAATTTGGTCAAGCAGAGGGGAACTTTAGGGCCACTCTGGTCAGGACTCTGGGAATTTTTTTTTTTTAATACTTTGCATCAGTAGAGTGCTGTCCTAATTTCTCAGTCTCCTGTGGAATGCTTCTGAGGTATGAAGGTAATGACTCCTGGTGCTTCCCGCATGCCTTGCCTGTGGGCAGAGCAGACTTTGTCAGCCAGAAAAGCCCAAGTGCAAAGGCATGCAAGTGGTGGCAGTTGGAAGTCAAGTAAACATAGTTGGAAATTATAAAGTCCAAGAGCTTATGAGTGGCACACCAACAGAATCTGCCAGAGGTACCATCATTTCCTGGAGCAGTATTCAGAGTTTTGAAGGTACTAACCATTTTAAAAAGTCTAGCTATCAAAAAATTTATGCTCAAAGTATGCTTAAGTAAGTGGTTCTTATTTTGCAAGTCATCAGAAAAATCGTACTATGACAATAACAAACCATAATTTTACAGTTCATTAAAATGCATTTTATATATAATAACACTTTGACAATAAACAACTATTGATTTTTATTGTTTTTACTCGATTGCTTATTGAATGAGAAAAGTTTATGGTGGTAAAGTAAGGGTACACATATGCCTTTTTTCAGTGATTTACATAATAAGTATATCTACCTAATGAGTCGGGTAGAAATTTTTGTATCTGGAAGTGCAATAGAAGTTCAATTCTTTCTAAGTTTTTCTTGCTATAGATTTCTCATATGGAAAACAAACCACAAAGTCCATAGCCCTTGATGTCTGGTCACAAAGACACTAAAAGAAAATAAATCGCCCTCATATTTGTTTAGATAAAATAATCATCAATCTTCACCTGAGGAGTGTTTTAGGAAACTTTTCAAATCTTCAGTTTCTCACTGAATATTAGCTAATAGCCTTTGATTTCATAGTTGTTTGGATGACAATCTATTGGATTAAATAATGCCCTAAAGCTACCTCTTGGCAAAATTAAAATTCAGTATTTCTGTTGGTAAATTATGCTAGCTTTATTTAATTAGAGACTTCAAGGTGTCTCTTTTTTTATCAGTCTGACAGCTATTGAGCTCTACTCTCACATGTTATTAATTATAGGGTTGGAATTGAAAATGTTTTCTTGTGAGGATATTGAATTCTAGTGATCAGAAGAGGAGAAAATTAGATTTCATATGATAATGTTCAATGAAAGAAAGTATTAGAAGTTTCATGAGTATATCATTCTAAGAATAGCACACAAACATTTTGCTGTTTCTGTACAACTTATTGCCTTTATCTACCCTAAGGGATAAACCTTTATTTTACTTCAAAAGGAGTCAAATTGGACTAATAATGCAAAACCTTCAGATGTTAAAGGCACACAATCACATTTTCATCAGACAATGAACAAATTTCTTGAGTAAATATTGGAAAGTTTAAAATGTTTATGGTGATCTTGAGAAACAGAAATTCAGTTTTTTTTTTGTTATACAATTGAACAGAGAAGATTTTAAATATAATACTCTATATTTCTTGGTCTTAAAACATAAATAAATTTGGAAATAATCATTGAACTCTTTAAAAAGAAAAACAAAAAGAAAAGAGCAAAACTGTGTCTAGGCATGTAGTTCTCCACATTAGAGAAAAAAAGAGACAAGAGAACAAGAAAAAGTAACAGTGAGTTTGTGGTCAATGAGAGATGTAGCCAAAACAATTTTTAATTAAAGTAATATTTAACTATATAACATTTATTTTTTTAATTACAATTTTAATGGTATACCCTTTTATTATAAGGAGGGAAATTATATTTATTGCCATAAAAATGAATCAGTATTTTGCACCATCTGTTATAATAAAAATGTAGTAGAGTTTTAATACTGTGATATATTAATTTATTTTTAGAGGGATATCTCATTAAGGATAGCAATTCACTAAAATCTTAAAATATTATGTAAGTGAATAAAATAATTTTCTTACAGAGAAATAAATATAAAGGAACTGAACAAAGTTAACAAACTCTCACTCCCCATGGCTTCTTCCAGACTCCAGACATATTTTAATTTGTGTCTTACACATCTATATAAATGGCAAAGCCATTTTTTTCAGCACTTGGGCAATCACTTAAGCTCTTTGTGCATTAATTTTCTCACCTATGAAACAGATATAAGACTACCTCATACATTAGAAACACTTAGAATAACACCTGGCACAGAGCAAATGCTATATAGGTGTTTATCAAACGAAATACACAGTGCATTAGTGTCTATGAAGATAATCAATTCCCAGGAATTCTATACTATAAAAGGTCTGGGTATCAGAGGAAAATAAAAGTAATTAAAACATTTAATGCCATGTATAAAAATGTGTTTGGCTTTTCAGAAACTGTGCGTCTCTCTTTAATTTTGCCTATGAAAGCAAAAGTCATTCAGTCGTGTCTGACTCTTTGCAACCCCATGGACTATAGTCCATGCAATTCTCCATTCCAGAATACTGGAGTGGGAAGCCTTCCCACCCAATACTGGACAGGATTCTTCCCAACCCAGGGACTGAACCCAGGTCTCCTGCATTGCAGGTGGATTCTTTACCAGCTGAGCCACAAGGGAAATCCAAGAATACTGGAGTGAGTAGCCTATCCCTTCTCCAGCAGATCTTCCAGACCCAGGAATTGAGCTGGGGTCTCTTGCACTGCAGGCAGATTCTTTACCAGCTGAGCCACCAGGAAAGCCCTGTATTCTCAAGTAATAACTTACAGTGCGTGTGCTCAGTCGTGTCTGACTCTCTGAACCCTTGGACTGTAGCCCGCCAGGCTTCTCTGTCCATGGAATGTTCCAGGCAAGAATACTGGAGTGGGTTGCCATTTCCTTTTGCAGAGGATCTTTGCAACCCAGGCATCTAGCCTGCATTTTTTGTATCTCCTAAATTGGCAGGTATTTACCAGTGAGCCACCTGGGAAGCCCCTGACTTAAATAGATAGATATTTTCAGATAGTTATACTTCATTCTCCATTAATGCAGTAATCGTCAGCTAGATAAAAAACCTGTGGCAGAGGATAAAGAATGTGAAATGTTGAAGGAAAGCATACGCAGGGTCTGCAGCAAAGCTTGTTGGTCACTTATATAACGTCTACTTTACCCGGGTGGCCAATATAGGAAAAGTTAAAAAAAGGATTTTGGTGCCAAAGATAAAAGGGATAGACTTTAATATAATAAATAAAATATCACCATTATCTTCATATATTTCCTTGACTAAATAACACTGCATGTCCTTTTGTTTTATGGAGTACCTTAATGCGTATTTCTTATCAGAGCCTGTTAACCATGCCTTTGCACAATACAACAGAGAAAATATAAAGTAGGTGGTCAGATTTCTTTGGTGTGTCATGTCTGTTGTTTTAGATAATGAGTTTTTTTTTTTTTATAAGTTATATTGCCATTCTTAGCATTAACATTGAAGCCACAATAAATATTTGACAGGAAAATAAAATGTAGAAATAAGCCCATCTAAAGACATAAATAGATAATCTGACTTGATTCCATGAATGTAGGAACTTTACTCTGCATTTCCAAATTTGTCTTAATAACACTGCATCCTTTCTATTGTAAGTTAAATTGATTTTCAAAATAGCTCTGTTACGTCAGTGAATATTTAAGGGACAAATAAATTTGTAAAGATTTAAATGCTATTTATGTCTGAAATAAAAACTGGCTGATAATTCATGCAGGTATTTCATTCAACACAGGTTATGCCAGGCCTTTTGCAGTCGTCCTCCTTTTCTGGATATGTCCCTCAATGCACATGAGTGGACCTCCACTGGGTGCATCTGCACATATGATTTTTCTCTCCCATATTCATGATGGATAGGTTAAGGGGAAAATAAATGTGTGATTCAAGTTTCATCAATCATATGCTCTCTCCCAGAATTTTAAAACATGAAAAAGAGAAACATAACCAAGGAGAGTTTGAATCTAGATTGTATTATTGGGAGTCCTCTGGAGAGAAGATCCATGGATATTCTTGTTGCTCAGGTCCCAGAATCTTCCTTGGTACTTGCCCTACTGAAGGTTTAGCTCAACAGTTCCTTTAATTATGCAAATTATCCCATTTTTCCTCCCAAAATTGCATTTTTATAATTAAAATGTTCAGGCTTAGTTTTGCTGTTTACAACTAAAATAAAAGCAATTGTTAGAGGATGTCTGATTAAAAGCTAATTAATGACAAACTGCTATTTGACTATAATTTGAGTTACAAATACAATGAGCTTCTATGAATAATATGGTACTTACTCAGTGTAAAAATTCAAAATAAAAATATGTATAAATTATCACAGAAGCAGTAAAATAGCAGGATCTCTTGTGATAAACAGAAGATGGCACCAAAATTACTCCAAAAGTTGCATTTATTTTATAAGATGGCTTCTTAGTAGAACCCTGGTTATTCCTATGTCTGAGACTGTTGGCAAATTAAATTATTTGTGTCCTTTTCATTAAAATATAGATAGTAATTAACTGCCAATGTCATTTTTAGAATTCAATGTTCTAAATCACACACAATAGCTATTTCAACACCTGACCACATCAAAGGCACTAGAGAATATAGTATTCTGTCTCAGCTCCATGATGAGTTTTTGTACATTTAGGGGTTTGTTGGGATCCAATAAATAGCACCATTTTCCCTCCCTGGGTTCATAAATAATTGGAAAATAAAAACAGTGATTGATGGAAGTCAAATATCATGCAATTAGAGATAATAAAGAAAGAATTTGATCCATGGGACAAAAGTAGCTTCCCAATTGGTGAAATTCAGAGTGTAACTGATATTCCTCATGACTTACAAAGCCGGCTAGAAATCCTTGGGCCTGGCCTGCAAAGACAGGGCTAAGCTTATGGTAGGCCAACAGCAGAGGGGATATCTCTGCAGGCAAACTGATTCCAGAATGAGCTACGAAAATAGCAGCCAGACAACACATACTTGGCTTTTTACCTCCAAACTCACCAATTGAGAGTGGTCAATGGAGTGTATAGAAAGACTAAAACACAGTAAGAAATACCAAGAATGGAGAAAATAGTTTTATACAAAAAAAGTATGTCTTTGAGTGATTTGGATAACATTCATAATACTGTAATTTTTAAAATACAGAATTAATGTTTTTGAATAGTCTATAGAGTTATGCATAGCTTCAACAGTACCAGAAAAGCTAAAAGAAAAATGAGAACAAATTTTAAATGAGAACTGTAAGTCAGGAATCAGGAAAAAATATATATAACGATTAGGAAGAAACTTTTAGAAGAAGGGAGAGCATGAAGAATGATTTAAAGTCTGAAAAAATAACAAAGAGTAATGTAATTTGAAGAAAATAAAATAGGGGAACAGATATGAAGAGATGTGAAGTGGAATTTTTAAAAACAAGAATATTTTCAACCATAATACTTTAAAATTTTCCATTAAAGCATGAAATAATTCATAACATCAGTTCATTGGAATAACACATATAGAAATATCTGACGGCAGTCAGAAATATAAGAATTAACAATTACTCATATACATATATATATATATACGCCTCATTCTGTGTTTTAGTGTGTATTATATTACCCTCTTTTCATTCTAGTTTTGAATATTTTCAAATTATTTTCTTGAATATGTTTGTTGTAGTCAAAACCATGACCTCCCAAAGATATCCATGGAGTCTGTGGATGTGTTGCATTTTACGGAATAATGAAATTTTAATATATGATTATGATTATGAACATTGAGGCAGAAAGATTATCCTGTCTTATTTGGATTGGTCCAATGTAACTTCATGCACTCTTAAACATGTGGAGACCTTTCTCAGGTTTGATAAAGAGAAGAGTTGAAGTGTTTGTCCTCACAAAGCAAAGAAAAGAGAGCTCTTTTATTAAGAGGGAAAAGGAAGTTGGGAGGACTGTGGAGAACAGTGAGCCCAAGGCCTTTCTTTGGCTAAGTCCCTGCCAGGAAAGAAGAGGAGAAGAAGTTACCACAAAACTTCATAGGAGGTGAGATGGTTGACTGAGAAATGTTGAGTGTTATGAGAATTCAGGGAAGTGCCTACTGCATCAGGTACAAAAATGGTTAAATGGGAACACAATCATTTTCTTAGTGACTTTAACCAAAAGGGCAGTGACAGTGATGGCTCTAAGGCAAGGGTGGTATCCTCATCCCACAAAGTCCAGTCGATGACTATAGTGCCCTATGGGTCAATGATGGTCCCTGAATTTTGGGGTGAGTACCCCAAGGGCATTCCTTTCCTTTTCATATAAAAAAGAAAAAAGGGAATCAGATCATTAGAATGCACAAAGGCAGATGGCTTCATCAGACTCCTTAAGGGTAAGTCTTCCAGTTCTTTCCAAAATAATTGGGTTGGGGTTGTTATTATTTAGTAAAACATACAGAGATTTGAGCTGTCCAGGAGGCTCAGTGGTAAAGAACCTGCCTGCCAATGCAGGATACACAAGAGACACAGGTTCGATCCCTGGGGTGGGAAGATACCCTGCAGAAGGGCATGGCAACTCACTCCAATATTCTTGCCTGGAGAATTCCATGGACATAGGAGCCTGGCAAGCCACAGTCCATGGGGTCACAAAGAGTCGGACATGACTGAGGAACTGAGCACACAGCACGCACAGAAGTTTGGCCATAAAATAGAAATTTGGAATCCAATTTCAGCAATAACCAACCGGCTCAAAAAATTTGCAGCTGACACTGAGTTAGGGCTTTTGGAAATTTAGGACGTTATGATGTCTACAAGGCTCTAGATCTAGCCCTCCTGATTTCAAGATGGCTTAAATACTGAATCTGGGTTTGGGAAAATAGCAATTTTTCTTTGACAAAGTTGTGTCATTTTAATGCTAAAAGCTTTATCAAATTGATGCTGTCTTCCTGTGAGAAGTCTTGACTATTTTCCATTGGTTTATTTTTCTTAATGATTCTTTGGATCTGTTACAAGATTAAAATTTATCCCTTTGTTATATGTTGTAAGTCTTCTCTTTTCCTTTATATTTTTATACATCAATCATGGCATTTTTTCTAACTATATAACAATTTGTTCTTTTTATGCAGGTAAATTTATCCCTTTTTAATCTCATGACTTTCAAATTTTCATTCTTCTGAGAAAGAGCAGTTCTATAAAAAAATGTCTATAAAACAATCTATTGTTTCCTCCATGGATAAGCAGTAACACATTTATTAATATGGATTTCAGTATAATTTTAGACTCTTATTTTCTGCTGAACTATTTAACCATATTGCATTATTTTAATTAAATTATATGCATTTAAAATATATGTAGATAGCAAGTATCTTCTAAATGTACTACTTTTTTTGCTATTATTGCAAATGTATTTTTTTATATAGGAAAATTAAAACCTGCTTCTGAAGTTCAGAATGCTATAGAATTTTTTACACTTATTCAGTTAAATGTGTAGATTATATACTATGTTCACTGAGAAACTTGTATGATAGGTCTTTCTGCCATTTTGTTCTATTCTGATAGCTCTTTATTTTTAGTGCTATGGAAAAATGAACTATCTGAACATTTTTTTCAGAATCTTTGAGATTTTCTGTGTCCTCAAAATTGTGAAATTATTGTGCCCATTCAATGGGCCCTTAAGAAATAATTTGGGAGAACTTGAAACTCTATAATACTGACCATTCTTGCTTGGGGCATGGTATACCATTCTTTTACCAGATATACTTTAATGAATATTTTAAAATATAATGTTTGCTATTCTTATTTTTGCTTACACCCTCTGTTGATTCATTTCTGATTATTAATTAGGTTTAAATACAATGCATTATTCCTGAGTCTTGCTGTGTATAGGTCTATGAATAGGAGAAATGATGGCAGTGTTTTTGTTCTTAGGTATCCTCCCTGTAGACCTAAAGAAACTTGATTGAATGCTTGAAAATTGACTTCAGATTCCCTGCTCACTGGCTTACACACATCGGGAACTTTGGATCACAATTCAGTATCTCTCACTTTTGTAACCTCTGCAATAGACTGTTTGCTTATTAACTCCCTGTCTTCTGCTAGTGTTGAGAGGAAACAGCAACCATAAAAGTCCCTGTGTATCCTGCCCTGCTGCCCTTAACAAGGACAGCTCTTTACTGCTTATCTACCTCCACTGATAGATCTTTACCTTCTCCAGGCTTCATCTGGGATCTGCAACCAGCTCCCTGTTGGATGTTTCCAGTTCAGTTCAGTTCAGTCACTCAGTCATGTCTGACTCTTTGCAACCCCATGAACTGCAGCAAACCAGGCCTCCCCTGTCCATCACCAACTCCTGGAGTCCACCCAAACCCATGTCCATTGAGTTGGTGATGCCATCCAACCATCTCATCCTCTGTCATCCCCTTCTCCTCCTGCCTTCAATCTTTCCCAGCATCAGGGTCTTTTCAAATGAGTCAGCTCTTCGCATCAGGTGGCCAAAATATTGGAGTTCCAGTTTCAACATCAGTCCTTCCAATGAACACCCAGGACTGATCTCCTTTAGGATGGGCTGGTTGGATCTCCTTGCAGTCCAAGGGACTCTCAAGAGTCTTCTCCAACACCACAGTTCAAAAGCATCAATTCTTCAGCACTCAGCTTTCTTTATAGTCCAACCCTCACATCCATACATGACCACTGGAAAAACCATAGCCTTGACTAGACGGACCTTTGTTGGCAAAGTAATGTCTCTGCTTTTTAATATGTTGTCTAGGTTGGTCATAACTTTCCTTCCAAGGAGCAAGCGTCCTTTCATTTCATGGCTGCAATCACTATTTGCAGTGATTTTGGAGCCCAGAAAAATAAAGTCAGCCACTGTTTCCACTGTTTCCCCATCTATTTGAAGTGTTGGATGGTTTAAATGTGTCTATTTCTCACAATTGGGCTTTCCAGGTGGCTCAGAAGTAAAGAATCTTCCTGCCAGTGCAAGAAATGAGAGTTTAATCCCTAGGTGGGGAAGAGCCTCTGGAGAAGGAAATGGCAACTACCCACTCCATTATTCTTGCCTGGGAAATCCCACGGACAGAGGAGCCTGGTGGGCTACAGTCCATAGGGTCACAAAAGAGTCAGATATGACTTACCAACTAAACAACAACATTTCTCACAATAAATAATTCACATATTATTACTAGCATTTGGAAATGAGTAAATTTAATAGTAAAAAACATTAAACCACTTAGCTAAATCTACACAAACAGTCAATGAAGGGACCATCATTTAAACATAAGTATGTGATCACAAGAGAAATACTTTTTATTCCCCCCTCACTTATTTCTTTTACTTTCTCCTCTGTATTTCCCAGAATGAGCATTACATTTAATTTCATATGGTGGTTACCTAATGAAATCTATAATTAAAAAGAAAGCTATTGCTTTTTATTACATAATTAAATCTTAATAATGTAATGTTTTCTAAACATCTTTCTATTTTGAAAAGAAATTTGTACTAATGCATTTCATAGATTTTTACTCAATCTTCTGTGAATATCAGCTCCCCAAAGTTCAGGACTCAAATCACTGGGAAGGAAGTCTTTTCCATGAGAAATATCATTTTCAGAAAACACAGATGGTGAGGAAATTTAGTTAGAGCCTGTCAGGATTCTGACTTCAGAATTGCTGAGTCTGGCTGGAGAATGTATACTAGAAAAACAGCAGTCTCCTGGTAGATGCCTGAGTGAAATAGCAGGACATATTTCTGCAGTATCAACCCATTGAGTTCAGTCCCTTGATACAGCCTCAGAATTTTGGATATTTTACAGCTGCTCGATTTCAGAGTAAAAGACAATTTCTCACCTGTATGGTTTAATCCTTTGGAAAAGAGAGTACAAATATTTGGACGGCAAATAGGTCAGCTAGCACAACTGACCAGCTGTACTGACGGTGGTTATATAAATAAATCAGGAAGCCATTCATGTGATTCATCACTGTCTGCTTTTCCTGTGTACAATAAAAGCAAGAAACAAACATTGATTTTACTAAGAATAAAATCAATTGGAACAGAACCAATTGCTTGCTGTCAGCTACAAATTCTCAACCACCCTATTATCAACACTTCCATTTAAAAGCACAATACAGATTGAAACTCTAACATATATTAAATGAACACTCTTGAATTTTATGTTTATATTTTAAAATGTAAATTAATTTTTTAAAATAAGGGAAAATAAAATTACCTGTTATGTTTCATCATTTCTTATCAGCCATGTAATTTAGACCTTGATATAAATAGGTGTATTGTTTTCATAATGACAAAGAAGGTGAGAGTGTTTTTATTTTTTTAATTGCTTTTTAATTATATTTGGCATTATATTGTATATCACCACTGATTGTGTGGACTTACTCCTAACACTATTAATTTAGAATGAACCTGTTGTGGGAATATTCAGAGTTGACCTTTTATATGGAATTTGAACTCAACATATGCATTTAAGAGTAACTCTTAAATGCATTACCTGATGGCTCAGTGGGCAAAGAATCTGCCTGCAATGCAGAAGACACAGAAGACAAGAGATCCATCTAAGGGTCTGGATGATCTGTTGGAGGAGGAAATGGCAACCCACTCCAGTATTCTTGCCTGAAAAATTCCATGAGCAGAGGAGCCTGGCAGACTATAGTTGAAAGGGTCACAAAGAGTCACACATGACAGAGTGACTAAGCACTAATTCATTATTTTTTGTAAATTAATGTCTGTCAAATATCTTTTCAAATTAGCCCTAAAAGAATCTGAAGTAAAGAAAGTAAAGAAGATAATATTTTATCAAAGTTTATCAATCAGTGAACATAACCTTACCCAGGTGAAAGTATGAAAAATACTTCTCAACTTAGGAGTGGAGATCTCGCCAATACCTGATAGCCATCATTCTTTGGTTAATGGAGTATCTGGACTTTTAGACTAATGGTTTAGTGGAAATGACATTTCTTTTTCCTCCAGGAAATTTACATGAAATACTTTTATAAGAATGATTTCTTCTTGTTTTCCACCTTATTCATAAACTTAACTGTTAAGGCAAACAAGAGTACATAGAAGCAAAAAGAGAAGTTTGGGCTAATAAAAATGTGATCCAATGGCTAACAATGTGTACTTAAGGAGTAATTATCTACTGAGGTAAATATAGTAGCAGTTTGAAATGACTGAAAGTACAAATTGTTTTGTAAATGAGTTTTGTACATTAAAATTATCTCCTTAAGATGTGCTTCAAATTTTATTTCTGCTTATGTCTTTAATTTATGTGCTTTCCTACCAGCTGATTACTTGAGTCAAGAATTACTTCCACTATTTAAATATAATTTTTTCCCCTGTCTTGTTAAATCTCAGTTGGGTGTTTTCCCTTTCCCTCTGATGACTTAATCAGTGCTCAAAGCGAAACAAAACAAAGCTCTGAATGGAACTGTTTCCAAACTTTCAAGGGACTTTAAAATATGCATGAAGAGTAAGTTATCTTATTGAAAGTATTTCCATTGTTTCATGAATATTTCACTTTGTTTCTCTAGTCCATAACCAGGGGCATATTTTTATTCCCAGTCACTTAGTTTCCATATTTGCAATCTATTGCATGCTATTATTGCATATAACAAAAATGTGAAAACATCAGCAGAAAAAACATCAGAAAATGTTATCATCTTTAAAATGAAATCTTATATATTACAAGTAAAGATACATTTTTTTCTTTAATTTTTATAAAAGTTGCTAACATGTTGCTATGGCCTTTAAACTGTTCAGTTTAATGGAATTCATAGTATAAATGTACTTTGCAAAGTTTATTAAATAAACTACTTATTGTACATGCCATTTTTATTAACTATTGTTTTAATTAAACATGTTAATTAAAATTAGCTACATTGAATATGAAAGTGACAAAATTGCTTCTATCTTTCTGCTCATCCTTCCTTATCTATATTGTCAGAAAGTCTCATCATGTGACTGGTATTCCAATTGACAAGAAACAGTTCAAAGTGATGAAAAGATATGCTTCTTCCATAGAAAAGTACAAATCAGAATCACAATATCTTTTGGTCAGTATTTCATTTGCCATCATTTAGTCATATGGTCATACTCAGTTGGAGGGAAGTTTGTGAATGTATTCTTGTTGGATGGTCATGTGAGCAATGCAGAATGAACACAGTGAAAAAATTAGCCATCTTTACCAAACCAACTTGCTTAGTGTATGTTGGCCTTCATTGCTTATTTGAGTAATGCATAATAACATATGACCAGTATGTTCTCTTGGCAAAACTCTATTAGCATTTGCCCTGCTTCATTCTGTACTCCAAGGCCAAATTTACCTATTACTCCAGGTGTTTCTTGACTTCCTGCTTTTGCATCCTAGTCCCCTATAATGAAAAGGACATCTTTTTTTTTGGCTGTTAGTTCTAAAAGGTCTTGCAGGTCTTCATAGAACCATTCAACTTCAGCTTCTTCAGCATTACTGGTCAGGGTATAGACTTGGATTACCGTGATATTGAATGGTTTGCCTTGGAAACAAACAAAGATCATTCTGTCGTTTTTGAGATTGCATCCAAGTAATGCATTTCGGACTCTTTTGTTGACTATGATGGCTACTCCATTTCTTCTAAGGGATTCCTGCCCACAGTAGTAGATATAATGGTCATCTGATTTAAATTCACCCATTCCAGCCCATTTTAGTTCGCTGATTCCTAGAATGTCAACGCTCACCTTTGCCATCTCCTGTTTGACCACTTCCAATTTGCCTGATTCATGGACCTAACATTCCAGGTTCCTATGCAATGTTGCTCTTAACAGCATCAGACCTTGCTTCTATCACCAGTCACATCTACAACTGGGTGTTGTTTTTGCTTTGGCTCCATCCCTTCATTCTTTCTGGAGTTATTTCTCCACTGATCTCCAGTAGCATATTGGGCACCTGCCAACCTGGGGAGTTCATCTTTCAGTGTCCTATCTTTTTGCCTTTTCATTCTGTTCATGGGGTTCTCAAGTCTCAGGTCCATCTAGTCAAGGCTATGGTTTTTCCAGTAGTCATGTATGGATGTGAGAGTTGGACTACAAAGAAAGCTGAGTGCCGAAGAATTGATGCTTTTGAACTGTGGTGTTGGAGAAGACTCTTGAGAGTCCCTTGGACTGCAAGGAGATCCAACCAGTCCATTCTAAAGGAGATCAGCCCTGGGTGTTCATTGGAAGGACTGATGTTGAAGCTGAAACTCCAATATTTTGGCCACCTGATGTGAAGAACTGACTCATTTGAAAAGAGCCTGATGCTGGGAAAGATTGAAGGCAGGAGGAGAAGGGGATGACAAAGGATGAGATGGTTGGATGGCATCACCAACTCGATGGACATGAGTTTGGGTGAACTCCGGGAGTTGGTGATGGACAGGGAGGCCTGGAATGCTGCAGTTCCCGGGGTCGCAAAGAGTAGGACACAACTGAGTGACTGAACTGATAATAATATATAATGAATAATTCATAATGTATATTTTGAATAATGTATGTAAATGGTTTGTTTTTCTTACTGTTTTCACTCCAAATATTTAGGAAAAGTCATTGTATTTTATGTTTAAAAGTGCTCTATAATTCATGTAAAATGGCATATGAATATGACACATTAGTCTATAAATTAGAAAGAAAGCTTTAATTATTATTTAAGTTAATTATTATTTAAGTACACAAGTAATTCTATTTTCTGCTTTTATGCTTTCACTGAGATTCTTAATTAGATGGCAAAAAATTCTTCACAGTTCAAAATGCATGTTCCTTTTCAGAAAATCCTTCTTTCTGGAATGTTATAACATGCAAAAATTGTGAATTACATTATTATGTCATTTGCTTACTCTTACTTAAAAGAAGCAAATGAGAGTGATTCAAAGGAAAATTTTCAACTTCTCATTTTTAGTGATAACAGATACCTAAGAACTGTTAGCTTTAATCTCTTGGTCAAGAAGTAAATACCTTTTCATTACCTAGATACTTTAGCCTGTTCTAGGCATTAAATGCCAAATCAGAAAAAGAACATTTTAATTAAAGTTAAACATCAAAATAGAATGTTTTGAATTCTCCCAGTCTCTATATCTATCTCTATACAAATATACACATGTATACATAACTATAAATGACAGAATATTCATACATGTGTGTATTTTGTGTAGACTCAAACACACACACACAAATCCAGCAAGAGGCATTGTCACACAGCCAATTTAATATACACTGACAACCAATCCCTGGAGTCTCTGCAAGCAAACAATTGAGCCAGGTTAGTTTAGAAAGAGGGTTTATTACATTCAATTTAATGAATAACTGATACCTATTCTCATAGAAAGAAAGGAAGTTATTCTATTGAAATGTGGATTGAAGCTTATTTTTCCTGTAAAGAAACTCATATTTCTCTAATACTGTACCCCAAGTAGAAAACTTTGTAAAGTCCACAGTCTTCAGGAGGATGTATGTTCTATTACCCATTTTATGTGAAGAGTGACAAAGAAAAGGCTCTCAGAAAGCAGAACCAAGGCCCAGGGTGAACAGCAGGCAGCTCTGCCCACAGTGTGTATAGATCCCAGAACCTTAGGAAAGTTGCTAATGGGGAGGGTTGCACCTTACATAAAGATATAGACCTGGATGCAGAAGCTGGATGAAACACTAGGTCTGCCTTGTTTGAGAACTGGTTGTGTACATTCTTTTAAGAGGAAGGATGAACACAGACGTCTGGATAAATAAATGGGCAGACCATGGCAGAGAATATAGTTGTATTTTCAAACATATGTTAATAAGTTTTTAGTAAAACAGCCTCAGGTTTATTTAAGGAGGAAATACAGGAAGACAATATCATCCCACACTTTAAATTTTTTTGGATGATGGTGAATATTCTAGGAAAATACATGTGAAAACTGAGGACTATTTATGTTTGATTTTAATGTAATGTGCTATATCGTTGAGTCATATTGCTCTTTAAAAACTCACTTGAGTGAAATATTTCTATCCTTTTTCATTATTATTGTTGAGAAATAGCATATTCTTAAGCTCAGAGTTATTACTGAGTTATTATTGTGTTATGCTTTGTTTCTGTGTGATTTGTTACCTTAGAAAGACTCATCATTCCCATTAAGAAACAAAAACACAATTATTGTCTCACATTAAAATATTAACTAGCTAGCAACAGTTTACTCCCTTTCCTTCTTTCTTTGCTGTGTCTCCCTTGATATACTCATAAAAGTGACATTAGAGAAACCAGGTATCAATCAACTATTTCCAGAAACATAGAGAAATTACCTCTAAAGAAAGATTGAATGGATTGACGAAGTCCAACAACAGAGCTAAAGAAGAAAATAGTTGATATTCACACTGCCCCACACTGCCACACTGCATTTGTCTACTCTATAGCAATTGTTAGGCATAAAGTCTATCTATCAAACAAACAAAATGAGTAGCTCTTATTACATATCTTTGAGAAAGTGAAATACTGTAAAAGAAGTAAGAAAAAATATAGGAATGAGTCTTAGGAATTATCACAGTGAGGATGAAAGAATATCCAAGGAGGCAATGCTTATATTTTTTTGTTGCTGTTGTTCGGTCTTGTTTTCATTTTTATGTGCCCATTTTATTGTGGTAAATATAACAGAGCACTTCTAGAAAAACAATCTCAGTCACAGCACCAGTTCCAGGAAAAGCAAGAGAAATAAAAATGAAACATCCCTTCCATTCCAGAGACCCACAAGATAAATCTCTAATAGATTTTCCTAGGGGTGATGCCTGATTAAGATGCAAATTCTAGTTGTAACCAAATGTATACTGAAGATGAAGAGAAGGGATTTTTTTTTCCTCTCTACTGGCAAATCTGAGGATAAAAGTCTTCTCATTTATACATGCCTTTTAAAAATATTTTACAGCATGAGAATAAAAGGAAAGACGTCAGAGAAAATTCACTTTCAAAAGTAATTTACCAGGTGAGACCAAAGCAAACTTAGAAAGTTAACTATTCTATGTTCTCAAAATTACTTCATATTTTAAAATTTGTGATATTCTTTTATAATTATAATATGTCTAAAGTACTTCTAGCCATGTTTTCTGCTCTCTGTTTTGCTGTAGAGGATTAAAAGTTTATCAGAGAAAATCTTTTGGACTAATTTTCAAAAATAAAACAAAAAGAATAAGTAGCTTGCTGAACAAGTAAAACAGACATTTCTTTCACAATTACTTTATTTAATGTTTCTTCTTACTACTGCCTTTTATTTTGCAAAATGTAACGAAAACTAGATAAAAAGAGAACACTGAACATAGAATATGAACTAAACAGTCTATAATACCTACATGAATAATCTGAAGAAATGATAAAGTGATATGAGAAAAATAACGAATTAAAAACCATGAAGTAAAACAAGATGAATGGCATTGGCACAGGCACATTTTGAGAAAATCTTCAAAAATAAAATGTATTGTAACAAAATTTGAAAGGAAATAAACTCCCTAATATATATGTATATTTATATATAATATATGTGTGTATATAAGGGCTTTCCTGGTGGCTCAGTGGTAAAGAATCCTTTTGAAATGCAGGAGACACAAGTTTCATCTCTAGATCATCAAGATTCCCTGGAGAAGGAAATGGGAACTCACTCCAGTATTCTTGCCTGGGAAATCCCATGAACAGACTGAATCCCTGGCAGGCTTCAGTCCATGGGGTCATAAAACAGTTGGACATATCTTAGCGACTAAACAACAAAATGCGTGTATGTATGTATATTTTACATACATGCTGGAAAGAAAATGATAATACAATGAAGTTTGCAAAAATGAATTGCTTCTGGTCTTACCTTTAAGTCTTTAATCCATTTTGAGATGACCAGCCACAGAAGGGCATGTACTACCCGATTCCATTTATATGCGGTAGCTAAAGTAATCGAAGGCTTTCCAGGTGGCTCAGTGGTAAAGAATCTGCCTAATGTAGCAGATGCAGGTTCTGTCCCTGGCTCAGGAAGATCCCCTGGAGGAGGAAACGGCAACCCAATTCAGCATTCTTGCCTGGAAAATTCCATGGACAAAGAAGTCTGGTGGGCTACAGTCTATGGGGCTGCAAAGAGCTGGACACTACTTAGCCACCGAGCACACAGTTTGACAGTAATCAAACTCATTAAAGCAGAGGATAGAATGATTGTTTTCAGAGGCCAGGAAATAATGGAAATAGGAAATTTTTAATGAATGAGTATAACTTTTAAGTTATACGAGATGAAATAAGTTCTAGGGATCTACTGTAAAACACAAATGCCTAGAGTTAAGAACATGATTTTTTGCACTTAAAAAATTGTTGAGTAGGTTTCATGTTGAATGTTCTTATCTCTCTCACACAAAAAGCACAAGGAAACTTTTGGTGTATGTCTGTGTGTGTTCTCAGTCATGTCTGACTCTTTGCGAGTCCATGAACTGTAGCCCACCAGATGATGAATATGCCTTTTACCTTGATTTTGGTTTCACGAGTACATTCTTAAGTCCAATTCATCAAATTGTATGCATTACATATGTGCAGTTTTTATATATCAAATTATAGTTCAATAAAGCTGTTAATGACAAGCATGAACATTGACATTCTAGGAATCAGTGAACTAAGATGGACTGGAATGGGTGAATTTAACTCAGATGACCATTATATCTACCACTGTGGGCAGGAATCCCTTAGAAGAAATGGAATCGCCATCATAAAAGAGTCTAAAATGCAGTACTTGGATGCAATCTCAAAAATGACAGAATGATCTCTGTGTGTTTCCAAGGCAAACCATTCAATATCATGATAATACAAGTCTATGCCCTGACCAGTAATGCTGAAGAAGCTGAAGTTGAACAGTTCTATGAAGACCTACAAGACCTTCTAGAACTAAGAGCTAAAAAAGATATCCTTTTCATTATAGGGGACTGGAATGCAAAAGTAGGAAGTCAAGAAACACCTGGAGTAACAGGCAAATTTGGCCTTGGAGTACAGGATGAAGCAGGGCAAAGGTTAATAGAGTTCTGCCAAGAGAATGCACTGGTCATGGCAAACACCCTCTTCCAACAACGCAAGAGAAGACTCTGCACATGGACATCACCAGATGGTTGACACTGAAATCAGATTGATTATATTCTTTGCAGCCAAAGATGGAGAAGCTCTATACAGTCAGAATAAACAAGACCGGGAGCTGACTGTGGCTTGGATCATGAACTCCTTACTGCCAAATTCAGACTGAAATTGAAGAAAGTGGAGAAAACCACTAGATCATTCAGATATGACCTAAATCAAATCCCTTATGACTATACAGTGGACGTGAGAAATAGATTTAAGGGACTAGATTTGATAGACAGACTGTCTGATGAATTATGGATGGAGGTTCGTGACATTGTACAAGAGACAAGGATCAAGACCATCCCCAAGAAAAAGAAATGCAAAAGCAAAATGGCTGCCTGAGGAGGCCTTACAAATAGCTGTGAAAAGACAGGAAGCAAAAAGCAAAGGAGAAAAGGAAAGATATACTCATTTGAATGCAGACTTCTAAAGAATAGCAAGGCGAGAAAAGAAAGCCTTCCTCAGCAATCAATGCAAAGAAATAGAGGAAAACAATAGAATTGGAAAGACTAGAGATCTCTTCAAGAAAATTAGAGATACCAAGGGAACAATTCATGCAAAGATGGGCTCAATAAAGGACAGAAATGGTAGGGACCTAACAGAAACAGAAGATATTAAGAAGAGGTTGCAAGAATACACAGAGGAACTGTACAAAAAAAAGATCTTCACGAACCAGAAAATCATGATGGTGTGATCACTCACCTAGAGCCAGACATCCTGAAATGTGAAGTCAAGGGGGCCTTAGGAAGCATCACTATGGACAAAGCTAGTGGAGGTGATGGAATTCCAGTTGAGCGATTTCAAATCCTGAAAGATGATGCTGTGAAAGTGCTGCACTAGATATGCCAGCAAATATGGAAAACTCAGCAGTGGCCCCAGGACTGGAAAAGGTCAGTTTTCATTCCAATCCCAAAGGAAGGCAATGCCAAAGAATGTTCAAACTACCACACAATTGCACTCATCTCACATGCTAGTAAAGTAACGCTTAAAATTCTCCAAGCCAGGCTTCAGCAATATATGAATCATGAACTTCGAGATGTTCAAGCTGGTTTTAGAAAAGGCAGAGGAACCAGAGATCAAATTGCCAACATCCGTTGGATCATCGAAAAAGCAAGAGTATTCCAGAAAAACATCTATTTCTGCTTTATTGACTATGCCAAAGCCTTCGCCTGTGTGGATCACAATAAACTGTGGAAAAATTCTGAAATCAGTCAGGATACCAGACCACCTGACCTGCCTCTTGAGAAACCTGTATGCAGGTCAGGAAGCAACAGTTATCACTGGACATGGAAAAACAGACTGGTTCCAAATAGGAAAAGGAGTACGTCAAGGCTGTATATTGTCATCCTGCTTATTAACTTATATGCAGAGTACATCATGAGAAACGCTGGACTGGATGAAGCACAAGCTTGAATCAAGATTGCCGGGAGAAATATCAATAACCTCAGCTATGCAGATGACACCACCCTTATGGCAGAAAGTGAAGAAGAATTAAAAAGCCTCTTGATGGAAGTGAAAGAGGAGAGTGAAAATCTTGGCTTAAAGCTCAACATTCAGAAAACTATGATCATGGCATCCCGTCCCATCACTTCATGGAAGATAGATGGGGAAACAGTGGGAACAATGGCTGACTTTATTTTTCTGGGCTCTAAAAATCACTGCAGATAGTGATTGCAGCAATGAAATTGAAAGATGCTTACTCCTTGGAAGAAAAGTTATGACCAACCTAGACAGCATATTAAAAAGCACAGACATTACTTTGCCAGCAAAGGTCCGTCTAGGCAAGGCTATGGTTTTTCCAGTGGTCGAGTATGGATGTGAGAGTTGGACTATAAAGAAAGCTGAGCACCGAAGAATTGATGCTTTTGAACTGTGGTGTTGGAGAAGACTCTTGAGAGTTCCTTGGACTGCAAGGAGATTCAACCAGTCCATCCTAAAGGAAATCAGTCCTGAATATTCATTGGAAGGACTGATGCTGAAGCTGAAACTCCAATACTTTGGTCACCTGATGCGAAGAACCAACTCATTGGAAAAGACCCTGATGCTGGGAAAGACTGAGGGCAGGAGGAGGAGGGGATGGCAGAGGATGAGATGGTTGGATGGCATCATTGACTTGATGGACATGGGTTTGGGCAGACTCCAGGAGTTGGTGATGGACAGGGAGGCCTGGCATGCTTGGTTCATGGGGTCACAAAAAGTTGGACATGACTGAGTGAC
This sequence comes from Odocoileus virginianus, assembly GCF_023699985.2. Lineage (NCBI taxonomy): Eukaryota > Metazoa > Chordata > Mammalia > Artiodactyla > Cervidae > Odocoileus > Odocoileus virginianus. Next base: position 24,720,482 of record NC_069689.1, read on the forward strand.
TGAACTGAACTGAAAGCTGTTAAAAATTAAATAAATGAATATCTTCTGTATGTATGAATAAGTACTATAGCAAAAATGTAATCTTGTATATATAAAGAAAATATTAAAAAAATTAAATGCTGCAGAACTCTGTCCAAGAAAAGCCAGATGAATCCAAAAGAGTGGTAGTTAGGAAGAATGTTTGAAAAGCAGCATAAAAGAATACCTCAGCTTATATGTCATTTCTCTGTCAACAGAGAATATAAAACCTTGTCAATACACGACACTCCTTTTTAGTTAATGATGTAATTGGTTTGGGACCCCAAGGATCTATGAATCTTGGAAGTCCCTTGCTGATTTTATTATGACACAGGATTAAGAACTATGACTTAGAGCTGTGGTCAGCAAATTATAGCCCTGTTGCCAAACCTGGCTAGAGACCTTTTTTTTTTTTTTTTTTTTTAGCAAGGTTTGATATAATTAAAAGGTTGAGTAAAAAGTAATATTTATGATGTGAAATTTAAATAATTTTTAAATATAGGGACAGTAGTTAAATTTCAATAAATAAATTCTTACTGGAAAACAGACATGAAATTCATTAACTTATTGTCAAAATCTGCTTTTCACTACAATGACAAAGGTGTATAGCTGTGGTAAAGATATGGATGCCAAACCAAAACATTTAATTTAATTTAAAGAGCTAGATATTAATCTAGCTCTTTAAAAATATATTAATCTAGTTCTTTAAAAATAAAAATTTCCAAAGCCTGAGTTAGAGGGTAAAAATGGCTCCATGTTCTTGTTTTCTAGAGCTGGATGGGGATCTGGAGTCTGGGACTCTAATAAGTGATCCCATCCTCTGAAATCTGAGTAAAAGCAGGCATGCCTTCAAAGTTCTGCTGGCTGCAGTCCACATCACAGCTTTTGTGGGATTCCCATCTGTGGGCCAGCAGGTGGAATCATCCTAGCCTACCAGAACTGGAGATGCACCCCTCCTCCCCTCTTTGAAAACATTCTGTCCTTATAAGCCGTTGTACTCTAGGTCAATATCGGAAGCGTCAATCTTGAGGCTCTCTCAACTGCCTTCCAAGTCACTCTTCTATTGTTTCGGAAAACAGTTCCGATTTCTGTTGAGATGGCTGATCCACGTTAATCTTTCTATCAAGCAGCAGCTTGAACATACCCATAGTGGTCTCATTTTTTCCATATGGATAGGCTGAGAATTTTCCAAATCTTTAAGTTCTGCTTCCCTTTTGCTCAGCAACTTCATCTTTAAGTCATTTCTCTTTTCTCACTTCTTACTATATAAGCAGTCAGGAGGAGCCAAGTCACAGCTTCTACTCTTTGCTTAGAGATCTCAGCAAAATAAACAATTTCATCACTTGTGCACGTCCTACCTTCCACAAATACTAAAATATGAACACAATTCAATCAAGTTCTTTGCCACTTTACAACAAGGGTGACTTTTTTTTTTTCCAGTTTCAAATAGCATGCTCCCTATTTCCATCTGCCTACACTGTGGGAGACTCGGGTTTGAGTCCTGTGTTTCAAAGACCCTTGGAGGAGTAAATGGCTTCCCACTCCAGTATTCTTACCTGGAGAATTCCATGGACAGAGGAGCCTAGTGGGTTACAAAGAGTCAGACACAACTGAGCAACTAATACTTTATGCTCATCTGAGATCTCATCAATATGGGCCTTTATGACACACCTTGCTACCAACATTCTGTTGGTGATTACTTCGTAACTGTTATTTCCTAGAAGACTGAGTTTTCTCTACAGCTCAACTTTTTCTTTCTGAGCTTTTACCAGAATCACTTTTACCTGTCTGTTCAAAGTTCATAGCAAAGTAGACTTTTCCAGCCTATACCTCCAGCTTCTATCCATCACCCAGTTCCAAAGCCTCTTCCACATTTTCAGTTACTTGTTACAGCAAAACCTACTTCTAGCAGCAACTACTGTCTTGCCTTTTCAGGCGGCTGTAACACAAATAGCTCAGGATGGTGACTTGCAAGACACAGAGATTTATCTCTCACAGTTCTGGGAAGTCTTAAGATGAAGATGCTGGCACATCTTGATTCAATGTCTGGTTAAGGCACACTTCTTAGTTCATAAATGGCCAACTTCTTGCTATGCCTTCACACGGCAAGATGAGTGAAGAAGCTCTCTGAAGTCTTTTATATAAGGAACTAATTTCCTTCATGGGAGACTTCACATAAACTCCTCCCACCTCACCCCACTCCAAATACTATCAAATCAGGAGTTAGGGTTTTAGCATATAAATTCAAACAGGAGATAAAAATTTAGTCTATGGAAACTACCATCAGCTAAATGAACTTGTGACCATTTTTAAAAAACTATTATTCTATCTGCCTGCCTGGGATGAGAACCCAATGCAGAATATTTGTGCTCAAGTCTCTGCAACTTAAGTTTTGAAAGTGGTTAGTGCTATCCAGAACTAGAAGCTATCTGTCCATGGCCATTGTAAGAATTCCGATCTTTCTTTAAAATTAAAAATACATATAAATGAATAATATTGAAATAAAATATTTTTAAAAAGTTATCTGACATTTAAGGTAAAAATCTTTTCCCCTAGAGTACTTAAATCTTCTAGACACTCATCACTTAACTTGGATTATTTATGACTTCAAACCTTATTATCTAGTATATGCTGCAACTAACATTTTCTTAAGGACAAATTTTTAATACATAAATACATATTCTATCTGCACAAGTCCAAAACTATTCTGAGAGTGGCAATTTACAGCTTTTTAAATGTAAAGGAACACAATTATTATTTCACTACTTTAACAGATAAAGATGCTGGCTTGTTCAAAGTTACTGAAAGTTTTATAAAAGAACATTATACCTAGTAATTGCTATTACCATTCCATAAACCTCAGAAAAGAATATTTCCATAAAAAAGGAAGCCATTATATTCACTAAATTTTTTGCAGCCAGAGATGTATATCATTGCTTATCTTGCATTATGGAGATAAAAACACATAACAGCATATGAAGGAAATAGTTATGTTAATGAAAGTTGATTGTTAGATATGTATTGTTTCAAGTACTTTTTAGCTAACATTGAATATTAAAGTTATTTAGATAAATTAAGGTATTTATGTATGCATCAATATTTTAATATCTTACATATTCAAAATTAGTAGAAACTAACATCCTCATGTTTTCTAAATTGTGCAGGTTTTTTTAGTCTTATCTTACTTTATTGGGACCTATTTATTTCCATGTAAAGTCTTAGAAATGATATTTTAGGTATTGTGTAAATTACTTTCTGAACATTTGTATGAAACCAAAGTAATAAAAGGGGAAACAGTTTTCTGGTTATTTAGCAAACATATAGCTGATGCGTTGTTTTACTCAATAGATTAGGCCTTGCCTGAGTCAAACTCTGCTAAAATCACCCTGAAAAAGCAGCGGGGGGTACTTGCAGTGGGCACTTCCATTAAATTTTGAATCGGATGGCTAGAGTGGCGATAGATTACAGGGCAGGGCTCTCAGGGAGGTCTCAAATGTCTTGAGAAAGCCAAGAAAGGAGGCTGGCTCAGGGGTTTTTACTGTGGTTGAGATGGGACAGGGCTGAGATGGAGGCCTGTGTCATTTGAATTTCCTGCCGGTGTCAAAGGAAAGAGCACTGAGGCATTCTTATTAGCTTGCCCAGATGTGGGCACCAGGAATAGGGGAGGAGTGATACTTAAAAGCTGTTAGCAGGTAGACATAAAAAAATGGAGCCAGACTCTTGCTTGGCCACTCAGCTGCAAATAGCTGTGCATGATAGTGTGGATAATCCCCCAGTGGAAGCAAAGACATTCAGATTTTGTGAGTCCTTATTAAAAATAAAACCATTTCAATAGTGTACAGTTTCATTAATAAGTGAGGAAGACAGTATTAGAAGGTTCAGAATAGTAATAATGCTTAACATTTTTATAATATTTTGTTTTCCCTGAAGTACTTTTATATTAAAAATCATATTATACTTCAGATTTCTTAGGGTATATCATTACTCATATTTCAGAGTATTATAAAATATTGTCTGCTTCAACAAAGTAGCTTCTTAATGTACTAACTGAAATATAAATACATTTCTTTTTTCTTGAAATGTTCTTGATTTGTAGCCCAATTTAGTCTCAATTTACATTTTATTTTTCATCTCTAAAGATAATATGATAGAAGAAATGGGTTTTATAATGGAGACCTGGAAATATGAAATATGGTACCACAATGCTAAAATAGTGGAGGACTAATTAAGTTACTTATATATTAAATTTAATTAGCTCCACTCAGAAAATAATCAAACATAACCCAAAAGAATTTTGACTTAGATAAACTTTTTTGCTGGCTCAGCAGTAAGAATAATTGATGCTTTTGAATTGTGGTGCTGGAGAAAACTCTTGAGAATCCCTTGGACTGCCAGGATTAAAAAAAAAAAAAATCAACCCTACACAAAGAAACCCTGAATATTCATAGAAAGGAATGTTGCTGAAGCTGAAACTCCAATACTTTAGCCACCTCATGTGAAGAGCCAACTAAGTGGAAAAGACTCTGGTGTCGGGAAAGACTGAAGGCAGGAGGAGAAGGGGACAGATGAGGATGAGATGGTACAGCAACATGAAAAACATTTGGCACTTTGCTAGCTAATCCTATTGCTAAAGAAAACATTTTGATATACAAGGTGAGTAACGGAAGTTGATTATATTTTAATACTATTGCTAGTAATAAGGAAAAGAGCATAGACCAGGTCTGGAAACTGGAATAAAGGGTGGGAGAGGTTTAAGAGCTGTGGTGGAGCTATCGTCTGTGTTTGCTAATTGGCTTTATCCAAATAAAAATAAGTTTTCTGCTATCTTCATGATAGGTACCCGAAGAGGCATTTCATAGTCTAGAGCAAGGCTCCCCTGAATTTACAATCCTTTTCTTCCACAGAGACTGAAAGTTAAGGCACTATTTCCCTTGAGGATTATATTTCAAAGGATGGCTCTAGGGTTCTTGAAAAAACAGAATTATGAGTTATAAAACTGGTAAGAAGGTTTTAAAAAGAGTTAAATCTCCTAAGGGCAGAGAAAGAACTTGCAAGTTTTCTAAAGTAAAGATTTAGGAAAAATGGGATCAGGGTCCTAGAGTCAGGTAGAAGCCTGTATAAAATTTGGCCAAGCTGAAGGGATTGTTAAAAAGCTTTATGGTCATTATTCATTAAAGGACAATATATGTCCTGTAGGCACAATTCTTTTTCTGCAAAAGAAATTCTACTTTAAGGACAGAAAAATTTCTATTATTTTACAAAATCATAGCAACTTCTTTGTTTCCAACCAGTCTTAATGATTTTATGCAATTCAATTGAACCCATAATGTTTCATTCATTTCACTGGTATCCATGTGTCACATTGTTTAATCTGTCTCTCCCACTGCATAGTGAACTATATAAGGTTAGTGACTATATCTGTCTATACTAGAAACATAAATGATGTTTCCTAAAGCTGAATCAGTAAGAATCTAGTGGACTCTAAAAGTATGTCAAATGATAATCTTTCTTAAATAACTAAGAATCCCATATATGGATGATTATATAACTTCAAATTAATTATTTTGATACATAAATATTTCTTCTATAGTCTGATATTCCTAAATTAACTTTTGTTATATATCATTCAAATGATGAAGTACTAAAAATCACAGTTATTTCTTTTGGAATAACATTTCTACTTGAAAAACAAAAAAGAAGGGTGAACTTCATCCATAGTTGTTGTAATTGATTACCATTAATTATCTTAGTTCATGAGGAGCTGGTCTTTTCTTTCACAAATGCTTAGTAATACCAGAGATGCAAAGTTCTGTTGTAGCACATTGTTGATACCAATGCTGAGATTATTAAGAAAGCTTTCATTATGCTAGTGCCTAAACTTGCTGACCAACTTTATTACATGCATTTGACTTTATAAACAGAGATTACAATATTTTTATTGTTTCTGTTTAGAGCTTTATCAAATATATGCTATTTATTCTCCAAAATTTAGGTGACAAATTCTTTGAATTTTTGTTATTTTATACTTAAGTACCATTTAGTTTTTAGAAAAAATCTGACAATTCATTGTAAAGTTTTCTTGGTATTGCAAACAAAAAATATATAAACCATATGTAAAATATTTTAATATTATACAGTTAGCCTTCTGTATTGGCAGATTCTGCATCTGCACTTTCAATCAACTATGGAAGGTTGGTTGGAAGAAAAAAATTTTTCTTTTTAATTTCAGAAAGTTCTAAAAAGCAAAATGAGATGATTTAAAGTATATGGGAGAGTAGGTGTAGGTTATATGCATGTATTATGATTTTTGATATGAGAGACTAAAGCTTCAGTGGTTTTGGTATCCATGGGAGGTCCTGGACCCAATGCCCTGCATACACTGTGGAATGACTGCATTGTTTAATTATTTTACAGTTTACTATTTTTCCATGGGAAGGAGCAGAATATAAGTGCAGAGAGAGAGAGAGGGAAAAAAAAAAAAAGAATAGGTTGTTCAGTAAGATGAATTTTTAAAATATAAAATAAGTTTCTTTTAAAACTCAAATTCACATAGCATTTATTTAAAATGTGGATTATGCATTCTGGTATCAACTTTAGAACCAATTAAATTACATGAACCCCATTATATGTTTTCCTCAGAGACTTTAAAATCAATGTTCCATCCATAGCCCATTAAGGATAAATGTTTTACACATCTTTTCCAGTAACTATGTTGGTAGCTGAAGCATGTAAAAATTTTACCACAGGGAGTTTTAAAAGAAATGGAAAAAAATACATCTACAAAGAAATATTTCAAGGGAAATTTCCTACAAACTGGACCCTTCTACTATCACAAGTTTTTTTCTTTCCCCACAAAAGTTATGGGTTCATATATTTAAAAATTGATACAATTTAGGGAATATTAATAATATAATTTAGAAGATAACCAAAATTGTTAAATTTAAAATTACCAATAGTTGTGTTAAGCGATGTAAGTTAATTCACTTTTTAATATCTTGAAATTGCCAAGATTTTTTATGAAATTTATATTTTAGAGTATTTCTTACTATATTCTTTTTTTCCTTTTGTTCATTTATATCAGAACTTCTCCCATCCACAGATTTTGATTGTCTTCAATTTTAAGATGTGCTGGTCATAAGAATTTTTTTCTCATTTGTTGAAGCCTACTCTAGTAAATATCAGTAGCCCAATTTTATGGATAATAATATATCTTTTATAAATACATTATAAGTCATAGTGTTTTGTTGAGAGTCTACAAATGAAGAATTTTATTTCACAAATTTGTGACTATACAGCCTATATATTGGGATATATAGACTATACAATATCTATTTCACAAATAATTTAACTTTTTTCTAAAATGTTTTAAGTGCTTTATGGATATTTGTTCAGTACACAAATCAAGAAAGCACAATCAAAATGCAAAATATGTCTTAGTGTTTTGAAAACTTATATATAAATATTTCTATGACATAATTGTGATACAATTAAAATATAAAATATTCACATAAGGTTATGTAGCATACAATATTTTAAATGGAATAGTTGAGAGAAGAGTTTTCTGGAACTAGGTACATAGAATTGAGAGGACAGTCTTTAGAACAAGTTATATAAAATACTAATAATTGGCCAGTGTCTAGAAAAATAAAAGATCTAGGAAAGATAATCAGTGAATGGAAGTGGTAGAGTCAGAAAGAACATGTTTCTGGAAAGCACTGAGGAGATAGGCAGTCTAAGTTCATTCAGAAGTGCAGGAAAGCTTAGCTAGAATCTGCCAAAAAAATCAATGCAATTTGGCATATGCGTTAAGAAGATAATTAAAAACATGGGCAATTTTCTACCTCCATATTTCCCAAATTATATTCAAAGAACTGGTTCTTGAAACATTTATAGAGGTTCTGTGACTAGAAGTGTTTTATATTCTGTTTAAACACAATGTTTAAAAAATGAACAGGATTTTAATATAGAGAAATTCTCTGATCTTTCACATATAAGTATAATACATTGCAGTTTAGTAAATGGGGGCTGCTGTAGGCAGTACATAAAAGTGATCTGACCTTAAATCATCAATGGGGCAGGATATACACAATACATAGCTTTGGGGACATGCTCCAAATATAAATATTTTTGCGTGTTTTCTATTGGAACAGATAAAATAATTTACTGAGAAAATAGTGAGTGATGGATGATATTTGTAAAATAGTTCTATTCTAAGACCCAAAATCTTTTTATCCTGTAATTATATAGAAGGCCCATTTATAGCATATGAGGTTCACAATGTAATAATAAAACAACGAAACCTGAATAAATTCTTAAGTTATAACTAACACTGAAATGTTCTATTAATCTCTATAATGCTTTTCATCTGTTTCCATTCATACCCATCTTTTATCCATTGTGGGATGTAATAACTTTTTTTGTACACAGAACATTTAACATTATTTCTAGTTATATATCTCATTAAAAATAAAATATATCTCATTAATTGTTGACAAACACCTTGCAGGGTAGTAGAACTAAATATCATTTATCTAACTTGAAATATAAAGAAATAGGCATAAATGTGGAGGAACTACCAATGTCGCTAAAATTTCAATGTAACTGTATAGCATATTTTTATTCTATTGTGGTCTGATTTGGGGGCACCTATTTTATTAGATATTCTGTGGACACATTTTAAAATCCTTCAAAAATATTATATTTTGTATTAGGTCTATGTAATATTCATGTGTGCTTTTTTGTTTCTGACAAGCAGTTTACTTCTAACCTAGAGACATTTATCTGAGTTTTAAATATTAAAGGTTATTCCACATTAGTGCATTGAAGCAGATGTATAAGAAAAATTTAGTCCTGCATCTAGATACTCAGCTTCAATCCAATAAATATTACGCAAACAACCTAACGATGCTTTGTCAAAGAGGCTGGTTCATTCAAGTTTCATACTGGATATTAGCCCAGAGACTTTTTGGCTATTCAAGCTATTCCTTCTGCTTTATTTTTCTACATTATATTTTTAAGTCTCATGAACCATTTATTTTTCCTTCGTTAATAAAATATACTGTATATATTTCATTTAGGCAGCTAGTTTATGTTGAAAATTTTGAATTAGTAAGTGCATAAGTAAATATAACAGATGAAAGTAATATGAAATCTATAGTTATTTCAAATTTTCTTTATAATGCCATTTTCTTTTTATAAACAAATAGTTTTTTGATATGTATTTTTCATACTTTATAGTAGCAAGCCCCACAAATTTTAAAAAATACCATTGGACCAGACTTCATAATTAGACTAAGTAGCTGTATATGCAAAAATCATCTGAAAAAGTATTTTCAAGTCTCCAAAAAACATTCATGCTAATTATGAAATAGCTATTAAAATGAAACACAAGTAGAATTAAAGACTGATTAGAAAGCTGAGTCATGTTTAACCTTATATTCTATAAGACATATATAGTCACAGAAATTTATGTAATGTCTTGGATATAAAACTATATTTAAATTTATGATAAGGTATTATCATTTTATTGATATCATGGAATTACCATAAATGTTGGAATAAAAATAAAAATTTTAAGCCATCAAGTTAATAATCAGGATATGTTTCTAATAACAATTGTAGCTTAATGTAAACATGTTTAGTGGGGAATTAAATTTAGGGGGAAACTAGTAATATATTTAACCACACATTTCTATGCAGCATTTATACTCTGAAAGATACTTTTTAGTCATTGTGCATCTTATGTCTGGGTAAAAAATTTCTGATTGTAAAGTAATTAGCCTCCAACTAATAAAAATAAATGAAAAAAAATTTCTAATTGACTCAGCTACAACTTTATATTTCTGGTGGAACCTAGGTAAAAAACCTGTTGTGCCTTGTCCCTTCTGTTTCAATATTGACTTTTTCCAATTATTATGATATATATTACTGAAATTTTCCCCATGTGGGTAGGCACAGTTTGTCCTCAACATAAGAATAATATAGAAACAAAAATAATGTGAGAATATTCATTGTAAAATATGCTCCATAAAATCATGTATTTTAAGTTCCTTAAAGGCTACCAAAGGGGATAAAGCTTATTTAACTGACAAGTCAATGTTCTATGTTCACATAAATAACTACGATATAACTACAATATGGTTTTCCAAATTTTTCTACCAAATGGATACAAACACAACGGATACTAAATAGCCGCTTGATTGCTACAGACTAAAAATTACTTAAAAACTAATTTATTGTTCATTATATTCAAACATTGATCAGAATGTATTTTGGTCTGATACTTGCTTTCTTATTTTGCCTTATTTGATTCTATAGTATTTCTTTGTTTAAAAAAATAGAAAAGTAAACCATAAATATGCTTAGATAATTTTTTTCCCTTTAGAAAAAAGTAAAGGGTAATGGAAGCTAAACTTTGTATAAATGCCTTTCTTTCTTATCACTGAAAGTTTGTGCTCTTTTTCTAACTTGTCTCTATTTCCCTCATCTCCCAGTCCTTGGCAATAACTTTTTTACTGTGTTTCTATGAGTTTGTCTTTTTAAAAAATTCTGTGTATAAGTGATATCATAACTTATCTTTCCCTGTCTGGCTTATTTCACTTAGTACAATGCCCTCAAAGTCCACTCATGTTATGCAAATATATGTAATGTGATATGTAATGTTATCTCTTGTCTTTCTGATGATGGCATTCTAACAGGTTTAAGAAAATATCGCATTGTGGGTTTGATTTGCATTTCCCTGACTGTGAGTTACACTGAGCACCTTTTCAAGCACGTGTTGTCCATTTATATATCTTCTTTGGAAAAAGAAAAAAATGTCTTTTTTTTTTTTTTTTTTTTTTTGCTATTGAGTTGTAAATGTTCTTTTTATATCTTGGATATTTGCTGCTTTTATATCTTGGATATCACATAACAGGTATGTGATTTGCAAAGATTTTCTCCCATTTTGTAAGTCTATTTATTTTGTTGATGGCTTCCTTTGCTGTTCATTTATTTTTCATTCCAATGTGTTTGGAACATAAGGATAAATAAATGTTTTGGTCAGTGAAAACTTCTAGTTATAAAATATTACATAAATAAATAAATAAGAATATCACTATTTTGTAATCCTTAATTAAGTAAGACATATAATAATGATCGTTAGGGGCAGTGTCAAAAAAGGAAAGCAACCAGACATATGTATCCCTGGCAATCATGGTTCTCTAGAAAATCAGAATCAACATGATTCTTTATTCTTATAGAGATTTATTATAAGGAATTAGCTCACATGAAATGGAAGTTGAGAAGTCCCAAGATCTCAGGAGAGAGCTGATGGCTTAGTTCTAATCTGAGTCCAAAGGTCCAAGAATGAGAAGAGCCACTGTTTTAAGTTCCAATCTGAAATCCTGCAGGCTTGGAATCCAATAAGGTATGTTTCAGTTTCAATCTGGAGATGGAAAAATATCAATACTCAAGCTCAGTCAGTCAGGCAAGAGGAATTCTCTCTTCCTCACAGAAGAATCATCCTTTTTATTTCACTCAGACTTTAACTGATTAGATAAGTCTCACACACATTGGGCAATCCAATCTGCTTTACTTAGCTTACCATAATCTCACCCACAAATACTCTCACAGACACACTCAAATTAATGTTTGATCAAATATCTTGGCACTTTGTGGCCCAGTCAAGTTGACATAAAATTAACAATCACACCCCTGAAGGGAAGTGCCTAGAATTTTATATGAAGTAGTACCAAGTCTACTACCAAGTCTACTACCAAGTCATAAGAAATTTTTTGTGTCTATAATTATCTGTGTCCAGAATATGATTACCTGTAGGATTTATGAACTGTTTTCTTCAATAAAATATTCAAGAAAAATAAAATACATATAAGAGAACTTAAAACATTAAACAACATTTGAGTCATTTTTCCAAGTCACAATATATGAACTTTGTTTAAATAACCATTCAAACAAAATATTTTAAAAACAGTTGATAAAAAAGTTTCAGAAAATAATGATGGTAATGGTTGTAAAACAATTCAAGTTTACTTAATGCCATAGAACCATATGGTTTAAAATGTTTAAAACGGTAAATTTCATTTTATGTAATTTTAATCACAATTTTAAAACTACTTAAAACTACAATGAAACACAAAAAGTTAATACTTGAAGACATCAAGAATTAGTGTTAATTTTTAGGTTTATAGTGATGTTGTGATTGTTTTAAGAGTGCATATTATTTAGGGATACCTGCTGAATATTTTCAGTTAAAATGATGATTCATTGTATATTATTCAAAGTAATCTGAGAGGGGATGGGGGAAATGGTATTAAACAAATTGAAAAATGTACAATTACAGCCCCTAATGGTTTTCCTATCTCTTTCTTAGTTGACAAAACATTTCCGATCTCCAAGGAGCCATTTTTCCAGGATTCTTCTTTTAGTTCCAGCTTTTACTTGCCATAAACACAAATCTTTATGCTCTGATATTTTGTCTAAAACAACAGTAGCATTTGTTTTGCCAAATCACATTTTGTAACAAAGTTGTAATGATAAGTCAGGAAAAAAAAGAGGGAACAAATCAAATTATAAAATTATGTTATTTTCTTTGAGTTTTTGTGTATTTAATTAGGAAAGAGTTGGATTCCCTGCGCTGTTTCAAACACTGTGTAAAGTTTGATATAGTCCTTAGCCATCTGTGTGGCCAAAATGGCCCAGGGTCAGTGAACAGACAGCTCAGGGAACAGAGGGTTCAGTGAGGGCTTTGCTGGAGGCTCAGATGGTAAAGAATCCACCTACAGTGCAGGAGACCTGAGTTCAATCCCTGGGTTGGGAAGATCACCAGAAGAAGGAAATGGCAACCCACTCCAGTATTCTTGCCTGGATAATTCCATGGACAGAGGAGACTGGTGGGCTACAGTTTATGGGGTCACAGAGTCAGACATGACTGAGCAACAAGCAACGAACACTCAGTGAACAGACTTTCACCTCTCCTGACATACTCCATGCTCAATTCCTATAATCAAGAAGCAGTGCTGTTCTTCCTTGGGACTCACAAACCCCATTCCTAAGACAAGGAATATACATTTTAGGGTAGGTGAGAGAAAGATCCATCATTTATCATTAAAATCATCTTTGCATTCATAAATCACATGAAGAAAAAAGAAAAACAATAACTATCAATGAAGTCTAAGAAGTCAGCAAGTTATTTTGCAGAAAGATAAATATACACAATTTAGATGCATTTCAGACACTTCCAGCTTTGTGATTGCATGAGCTTTGTCTCTACCCTCTGTGCTGATTGGTTCTGAAGTCAAAAGATATTTTGGATAAAAAAGAGTAGATTAGGGAAGATAAAAGTGCCTGTGTTGCTAATGTGTCTGCAGGCAAGAATTAGCAGCATGAGATGGCTTTATTAATTCCACAAATATTAGTGAGCAAAAAAGGGTTGCTCTAAACTCAGAAAAGATGTTATCTTTAACAATCTCAGCTAACAAGAAAGATTTCAGGACAGGTTAAGGGGTTAGTTACCAGCAGGGATGCCAATATTAGTGCTGTGCTGGAAAGGAGACATTACGCCATGAAACGCAAAATGAAGAGTGAAGAGAGAGCAAAAAAAAAAAAAAAAAAACCCGACCATTTGACCACACTGAATGTCATTGAGAAGAAAGGAAATACACAAGTATGGACAGAATTATCTAGTACTTTGTCTTAATTATTTTCTGATTAAAAAAATCACTACTGGTATTACAGATGCAAAACCTATATATGTATAAAAACACAAAAGAGAGAATAATGTTAGCACATATATTCCTGAATTTTAAAGAGGTAAAATTGCAAAGACATTCTGCTATAAAGACTTAAGTTTAATAACAAAAGATAAAATTTTCAAAAATAATTGAAACAAACTCAATAAGTCAGCTGGCAAAAAATGTTTTACATATTGTCTTGAATGGTTTAATTCTCTAAACTTTGTATGGTGAGTTTAGTTTTCTGGCTTATGTTGCTTCAACAGATTATTGTAATACATGTACTATTTCACAGATTTCCTACATTTAATGCATTGCTATTGTTTAGTCACTAGCTAGTGTCCATCTCTTTGTGACCCCATGGACTGCAGCATGCCAGGCTTCCCTGTGCTTCATTATCTTCTGGAGTGTGCTCAATCTCATGTCCATTGAGTCGGTAATGCGATCCTAGCACTTCAACCTCTTTTACCCCCTTCTCCTCGTGCCTTCCGTCTTCTCCAGTACCAGGATGTTTTCCAATGAGTCGGCTCTTGGCATCATGTGGCCAAGTTATTAGAGCTTCAGCTTCAGCATCAGTCCTTCCAATGACTATTCAGGGTTGATTTCCTTTAGGATTGACCAGTTTGATCTCCTTGCCATCCAAGGGACTGTCAAGGCTTTTCCAGCACCATAATTCAAATCTATCTATTTAATGCCTACTGTCCTCTGAAACCATCCCATTCTTTAAACTTCAGAGAATTTTAAAAATTTAATAACAACAACAGCAAAAGCTTGACTTCAGCTAGGAAGATTTCATAGATCATGGGATTTTTAGTGTGTGGATAATCTTCCCTAATGATTTGCATAATACATATATTTTTTACTTCACCTATATACTGCCTTAATGATTTTTCAAATGACCTATTCAGAAATAATGGCATTTACTCTCTCTTGTTAAGGTCAATTTAGTTCAGTTCAGTTCACTTGCTCAGTCATGTCCAACCATTTGTGGCCCCATGGACTGCAGCATACCAGGCTTCCCTATACATCACCAATCCCCAGAGCTTGCTCAAACTCATGTCCTTCAAGTTGGTGATGCCATCCTCCCATCTCATCTTCTGTCATCCACTTCTCCCCCTGCCTTCAATCTTTCCCAACACCAGGGTCTTTTTACATGAGTCAGCTCTTCCTATCAGGTGGCCAAAATATTGCAGTTTTAGCTTCAACATCAGTTCTTCCAATGAACACTCAAGACTGACTTCCTTTAGGAAGGACTGGTTGGATCTCCTTTCAGTCCAAGGGACTCTCAAGAGTTTTCTCCAACACCACAGTTCACAAGCATCAATTCTTTAGCACTTGACTTTCTTTATGGTCCAACTCTCACATCCATGCATGACTACTGGAAAAACCATAGCTTTGACTAGACAGACCATCGTTGGCAAAGTAATACCTCTGCTTTTTAATATGCTGTCTAGGTTGGTCATAACTTTTCTTCCAAGGAGCAAGCATCTTTTAATTTCATGGATGCAGTCACCATCTGCAGTGATTTTGGAGCCCCCCAAAATAAATTCTGTCACTGTTTTAATTGTTTCCACATCTATTTGCCATGAAGTGATGGGATTGGATGCCATGATCTTATTTTCTTGAATGTTGAGTTTTAATCCAGCTTTTTCACTTCCTCTTTTACTTCCATCATGAGGCTCTTTAGTTCTTCACTTTCTTCCATAAGGGTGGTGTCATCTGCATAACTGAGGTTATTGGTATTTCTCCTGGCAATCTTGATTCCAGCTTGTGCTTCATCCAGCCTGGCACTTCTCATGATGTACTCTGCATATAAGTTAAATAGGGAAGGTGACAATATACAGCCTTGATGTACTCCTTTCCCGATTTGGAAACAGTTTGTTGTTCCATGTCCAGTTCTAACTGTTGCTTCTTGACCTGCATACAGATTTCTCAGGAGGCAGGTCAGGTGGTCTGGTGTTCCTATCTCCTGAAGAATTTTCCACAGTTTGTTGTGATCCACACAGTAGTAGACTTTGGCCTAATCATAAAGCAGAAGTAGATATTTTTCTGGTATTCTCTTGCTTTTTCGATGATCCAACAGATGTTGGCAATTTGATCTCTGGTTCTTTTGCCTTTTCTAAATCCAGCTTGAACATATGGAAGTTCATGGTTCATGTACTGTTGAAGCCTGGCTTGGAGAATTTTGAGCATTACTTCGCTAGTGTGTGAGATGAGGGCAATCGTGCGGTAACTTGAACACTCTTTGGCAGTGCCTTTCTTTGGGATTGGAATGAAAACGGACCTTTTCCAGTTCTGTTGCTACTGCTGAGTTTTCCAAATTTGCTGGCTAATTGAGTGCAGCACTTTCACAGCATCTTCTTTTAAGATTTGAAATAGCTCAATTCCATCACCTCCACTGGCTTTGCTTGTAGTGATGCTTCCTAAGGCCAACTTGACTTCACATTCTAGGATGTCTGGCTCTGGGTGAGTGATCAGTTAGCTGATTAGGCCAGTGAGTATGTTTTTCATTTCCCCACATCTTCTATATCTCTTCCTTATATTGAAAAAAATAATATAACATTTCAGAAGTAATCATTTTATAGTACTTATATTTTATTTCAGAAATATTATTCAATATTTGTTATCATATTTTAAATGCTGCCATGGCATAATTCTATAATTAGTTAATTTTAGTTCTCAGGAACAGTCCTTCAATAGACAATAACCCCTATGTACTAATTTTTTAAATGTATCTTTCTTTTTTCCTTCTAAAAGTATTATAAATCTTCTCTTAACTTTAAAACTGAAAATAAGTAAGGAATGCATCAGATCCATGGTATTCCCACAAGAAGAATATAATTTATGAATTGCTTTAGCCTTCAGCAGTTTCTGCTCTATTTTTGTAAAAGCCAATATACCATATGGTCAATTGATTATGGCTTTCCTCCTTCCTGGTACAGGATATATATTTTTTAAAATACAAGTTAAAAAGGAAAATAACTCCCTTGAAAAATTTCTCTCAGAATTGTTACAATTGTTACAATTCTCCCAAACTTTGTTGCTTACTGTAGGGTGAAGCCAAGCAAGCCTAGGGTATCTAGTTTGAGGAACAATCATCATATTGACATTTGCTTTGCAGTGCGGAAATAATTGACCTACCTTATATTTGCTGCTCCTTTTGTTTACATGTACAGTTGCAACTGCAATTATAATAATTCAGTTCAGTTCAGTTCATTTCAGTCGCTTAGTCGTGTCCAACTCTTTGCGACCCCATGGACTGCAGCAAACCAGGCCTCCCTGTCCATCACCAACTCCCGGAGTCCACCCAAACCCATGTCCATTGAGTCAGTGATGCCATCCAACCATCTCATGCTCTGTCATCCCCTTCTCCTCCTGCCCTCAATCTTTCCCAGCATCAGGGTCTTTTCCAATGAGTCAACTCTTCTTATCAGGTGGCCAAAGTGTTGGAGTTTCAGCTTCAACATCAGTCCTTCCAATGAACACCCAGGACTGATCTCCTTTAGGATGGACTGGTTGGCTCTCCTTGCAGCCCAAGAGACTCTCAAGAGTCTTCTCCAACACCACAGTTCAAAAGCATCAATTCTTCAGCGCTAAGCTTTCTTTATAGCCCAACTCTCACATTCATACATGACTACTG
This sequence comes from Odocoileus virginianus, assembly GCF_023699985.2. Taxonomy (NCBI): domain Eukaryota; kingdom Metazoa; phylum Chordata; class Mammalia; order Artiodactyla; family Cervidae; genus Odocoileus; species Odocoileus virginianus. Next base: position 24,737,870 of record NC_069689.1, read on the forward strand.
GAAAAACCCTAGCTTTGACTAGACGGACCTTTGTTGGCAAAGTAATGTCTCTGCTTTTTAATATGCTGTCTAGATTGTTCATAACTTTCCCTCCAAAGAGCAAGCATCTTTTGATTTCATGGCAGTCACCATCTACTGTGATTTTGGAGCCCCCAGAAATAAAGTATAACAAATCACATTATTAAAGGACAACTAACAACAAAACATAAAATCATGATTATATAAGTAGTTCAGTATTGCTACATTATAACTAATTACCACAAATTTTGTGGCTTAAAATAATATTCAGATTTATCATCTTACATTTCTGAGATGGCATAACATTGCATAATATGGCTGAATTTTCTGCTCAGTGTCTCACATGGTTTCAGTCAAGGCACTGGCCAAGCTGAGTTTTCACCTGGAGGGTAGCATGGGGAAGAATATACTTCTAAGCATCCAGATTATTGGGAGCAGTAACTACTCTGTGTTTGAATGACTGACAGCTCCAGTGTTTTTTTGTCTCTCTTCTAGAGGCCACATTTAGGTTCTAGAAGTCACTCATCATCCCTTGTGGCCCTATTCGGCTTTTGTTTTTGTTTATGTTTTTAAGAACTTCTTCAACACAGTTGCTCATTTCCTCAGACCTGAAAGAATAATCTTTCACTGTAGTTGGCTAAAGTGAAGTCTTATATATCATGTAATCAAAGGAGTGACATCCCTATATTCCCATAGAAGTGCTACATTCTGGTGGCTAGAAACAATGTACCCATACTGTTGGCACTCAGTGTGAGGGGATTACACAATGGTGTAGACCCTAGAACCGGGAGATCATTGCAGAGAGCTTACCTTAGTGTCTATCCATCCTAATGATGTTCATACAAATATAAATTGTTCAAACATCAAAGATGTGTTTTTTTTTTAAGTTGTCTTCATTTATTTTTCTGTGTTGAGTCATATTCATGGCGTGTGGGCTTCGCTCTTGTTACAACTTGTGGGTTCTAGAGCATGAGAGCTCAGTAGTGGCAGCACATGGGCTTAGAGGCCCTAAGGCATGTGGGACATATGTTCCCCAACCAGGGATAGAACTATGTCCCCTACTTTGGAGGGCAGATTCTTAACCACTGGAGCACCAGGGAGATCCCTCCAAGATGTATTTAATTCATTAATATTTCAACTGTTTCAGATGATACTTGTACAGTCAGGTGAGGAATGCTCTAATGAACTGAAAAATAGATGCAAAAATTCATGAAACATAAATATTCACAGGCATTTGATTGGTTTTTTATTTCTATGGAAAGAAATCACAGAAACTACTTCCAATTTCTATAACTGGCAGTAGTGAGCTAATAAGACAACCGACAGTAGAGTACTTCAGAAGCAATGTGCAGAGCTTCCAAGGTATCAAGTGACCTAGGAAAAAAGAAACCAAGCCAGGGATGTTTTTCTCTGCTTCAAAATCTTAATTTTTTTTTTCTTCATGGCACCAACTCCTCCTTGTAACTATAATAATCTCAAATGCATAATTTTTTATCCAAAAATCAGGCTATTTAATTTGATTTGGGCTGATTATTTACATTGGTTGCTACAAGAGGGTTGATTAATTACACAGACTTCCTTGAGATTCTTTTTCTTTTTCTTTTTTTGAGATTATTTTTCAAATCGAGAGTTATACAGTATTGAAAATTAATGTCTGCAAAATTAGCTTCTGTCTAGAATTTTCCATAAGGAATCTCAGATTGAATTTATAAAGTCTCTCTTATTTGAGATCAGAAAACAAGTACAAGAAACTCCACCAAATTTCGCCTAATTTACTTTGAAGTTGGGGTGAATCTTTATATTCCAGAGGTCCTCAAAATATCCTAAATTTCCTGGCCTAAAAGGTGAACTTCCTTACCAACTCTCAAGTTGGAACTCCTGTAAGAAACACACCAGGACATAGGAGGCCTAAGTATGCATTGACTCTGTAAGCACAGCCAAAGTTAGCTCCTTAAAGTGCTGGTCATAACTGATTAAATGAACATCATTTTAAATATGATACTCTACTGAGATGCTAGTCATATGATTAATTTATCCAATTATATCATGAAAAAACAAAAAGCAGATACTTAATGAACTTATGCAAATAAATATATTACCATGAAAAGTAATTAGATTTAATAAGTGTTTACGATGTCTGGTATGGCAGGGTGTACCATCTGAGTTTACAAAAGCAAAGTCACTACATTAAAATTGGATAGCTTTAAGAGTTTCCTCAGTTCAGTTTAGTTCAGTCACTCAGTCATGTCCAACTCTTTGTGACCCCATGGACTGCAGCAAGCCAGGCCTCCGTGTCCATTACCAACTCCCGGAGATTACTCAGACTCATGTCCATTGAGTCGGTGATGCCATCCAACCATCTCATCCTCTCTCATCCACTTCTCTTCTTGCCTTCAATCTTTCCCAGCATCAGGGTCTTTTCCAGTGAGTCAGTTCTTCCCATCAGGTGGCCAAAGCACTGGAGTTTCAGCTTCAGCATCAGTCCTTCAAATGACTATTCATGACTGATTTGCTTTAGGATGGACTGGTTGGATCTCCTTGCAGTCCAAGGGGCTCTCAAGAGTCTTCTCCAACACCACAGTTCAAAAGCATCAATTCTTCAGCACTCAACTTTCTTTATAGTCCAACCCTCACATCCATATATGACTATTGGAAAAGCCATAGCTTTGACTAAATGGACCTTTGTTGGCAAATTAACATCTCTGCTTTTTACTATGCTGTCTAGGCTGGTCATAGGTTTTCTTCGAAGGAGCAAGTGTCTTTCAATTTCATGGCTGCAGTCATCTGCGGTAATTTTGGAGCACCCCAAAAATAAAGTCTGTCACTGTTTCCCCATCTATTTGCATGAAGTGATGGGACCGGATGCCATGATCTTAGTTTTCTGAATGTTGAGTTTTAAGCCAACTTTTCCATTTTCCTCTTTCATTTTCATCAAGAGGCTCTTTAGTTCTTCACTTTCTGCCAGAAGCATGGTGTCATCTGCATATCTGAGGTTATTGATATTTATTCTGGCAATCTTGATTCCAGCTTGTGCTTCATCCAGTCCAGCGTTTCTCATGATGTACTCTGCATATAAGTTAAATAAGCAGGGTAACAGTATACAGCCTTGATGTATTCCTTTTCCTATTTGGTACCAGTCTGCTGTTCCATGTCCGTTTCTAACTGTTGCTTACTGACCTGCATACAGATTTTTCAAGAGGCTGGTCAAGTGGTCTGGTATTCCCTTCTCTTTAAGAATTTTCCAGGTTGGTGTGATCCACACAGTCGGAGGCTTTTTATTCACACAGTCAATAAAGCAAAAAGAGTTTCCTAACATGTATTAATAATAGAACATTAAGACAACATAAACAGTATTATAGGCAAAAAACCACAATAACATTTTCTTCACTAGTTTAATTAATGCTATGTATTTAACCCTTATTCCACTCCATGTTGGTTTGGCCTGAACCCAATATCAGTGTTCTTGATTTAAAGGAATCATGAAAATTCTGATTCTACTGATATAGTTATATAGTGTGTAAACAATAAACAATAAACAGAGTTTAAGATAAACTCTGGTCAGCAGAAAACAGGATGTCTAGCCTATATCAGAGTAAAACAAATATTGTTTATGCTAGGGCAAGAAGCCTATGGTTTTTCTATTTTTTTTTTCTAATAATAAATTTCAAGTGTGAAAAGTCTAATTAGAATTTGCAATAAAATTAGTGCAATTGACAAGGAAACAGGGTTGCTTCCATGGCATGGAAAATGAAATTTATAAAACTACAACACACTTCCTGGATCACAGCCTTGTCGTGGGAAAGGAACTTATGTATATGAGTGAGCTATGAGCTATGAGCTCATTGAGCTATGACCATGCTTTGCAGGGGTAAAGATAGATGAGTGATAGTTCTGAAAAAACGTGGTTCCCTGGAGAAGAAATTGATGATTTACTCCATTATCCTCTCTGCAGGAACCACATGGACGATACGAAAAGGCAAAAAGATAGGATGATGGAAAATGAGCCACCCTCGCCAGTCCCAATAAGCTACTGGGGAAGAGCGGAGGGCAATTACTAATAGCTCCTGTAAGGATAAAGCTGCTGGGCCAAAGGAAAAACAATGGTCAGCTGTGGATGTGGTGAAAATAAAGTCTGATGCTGTAAAGAACAGTATTGCATAGGAACCTGGAATGTTAGGTCCAGGAATTACCATGAATTAGATGTGGTCAAGCAGGAGACAGCAAGATTGAACATCAAAACCTTAGGAATCAGTGAATTGAAATGGATGGGAATGGGCAAATTTAAGTCAGATGACCATATATCTACTCCTGTGGGTAAAAATTTCTTAGAAGAAATGGAGTGGACCTCATAGTCAACAAAATCTGAAATGCACTTCAGTTCAGTTCAGTGGCTCAGTCATGTCCGAGTCTTTGCAACCCCATGGACGGAAGCATAGAATATTATTCTAATAAAACATAGAATCTCTTATATCTATTTTAGGACAATACATTAGTCAATAAACCAAAGAAACAAGCTAATGGAAATAAAGAAAAAGTTGCTAATATTTTAACATATTTCATAGTTTCTTTTTAGATTCAGGTAACATAATCCAAAGGAAAAAATATAACTTTTCATGTTTTTTTTCTGTCATTATTATGCTTTATCATATTCTGGAGCAATCTGACACTTTATCTAATGATAGATCTCCAGGGATCTGTGAGAGAAAAATTAAATTTATGTATGTTGATGTTCATCATGTTGATATGCATTATATTAATTATTTCTATCTTTAAGTGACTCTACCAATAAATACATTTAAATATTGCTCAACTTTTACTTTTAACATGGTAAATATTTGTAGATATTACCCACATCATTATAAGCAACAATAATACTAACAACAAAAAGTCTTTGGGGTCCTCAGTGTTCAATAATTAGGAGTTGTAAAAGGGTACAGGAGCAAAAAAAAGGAAGAACTTTAAGATGCAACCTCATGACAAAACTACTCTTTTCTTTTTTTCTTAAAAATCACACATTCACATTTGTATCTTTCTTTCACTATTATTCCTGGCAGAATATCAACCACTAAATCGATTATAACTTAATCTGATGAGTAATTTTTATTTCACAGATAAAACTAGGAAGTGGATAAATTAGATCTTTCATCATCCCTAACATTTTGGATTTCCAGCAGAATTCATAAATATACATAAAACAACTTTCTATAGACTAAGAATGCCATATGCCGCTTCTTAAAGTGACAAAATGATAATATTCATTGACATGAACCATAGTTACAGTCTCTGTAAGATATAAACATGTGAAGAGAGTATATAACTTTAAGATTATGCTTTTAACAAATGTAATTGCTCTATATTAACTAGAATATATATAAATATTTAATGACTATCAATAATAATCATTCAGTATCAGTCCAAAGATTTAAGTTGCCCAAAGATCTTGAAAATCATCTTTACTCTGATATACTCTAAAACATAATTACTTTGAAACAAAAGTTTGTCAAAATAATTATTTTATTGAATTGAGCACACATTTACATTAGCTATTTTATTTCATCAATAAACTTCTGTATGTTTGGAAACAGTAAATCAAAATAGAATAAAATGTAACTTCATAACCTGAATTATAGTTAACACATAAATCAGAAGAGACTTTTTTATTAATCCAAAATTTTTAAACTAGTCTTATTTACTACAGATATTTCTAAAATATATATCTTGGATTTTTAATATAGTTCTGAGCTTCTGTGAGAATAATTTTTCAAATATATTTAAAATTTTATAAGTTTAGTTTCCTTATCTTACATAATTTTAGGAGTATTTCTCTGTAAGCTGACCAGAAAATAATTCCTTTTAAACTAATTTATTGATATTCTCTGAATATAGGTCAGTTTTATATAATCATATAATGAGAAGGAAAGGTTTTTTTTTTGAATCACAGACACATAGACAAGGAGATATTTCACATTATACAGTTTTGGCCATAGGCCAAATTCATTGATCCTGATATCAAAGAGTAATTCTGCTCTCCAGTGGGTTGATATGTGTTTAAAATATTAAAAAAAAAATACTGACAAGCCTAACAAACCAAATCACTGGTATCTCTAACCCAACAGAGAATGTGGTGGTCATTTAGTTGTTAAGTCATGTCTGACTCTTGGGACACCATGGATTGTAGGCCATCAGGCCCCTTTGTCCATGGGATTTCCCAGGAGAGAATACTGGAGTAGGTAGCCATTTCCTTATCCAAGGGATCTACACAACCCAGGGATCAAATCCACATCTCTTGCATTGCAGGTGGTCTCCTGAACTGCAGGGGAATTTTTTACCATTGAGCCACCAGGTAAGACCCCCAACAGAGAATAGATCTCTATCAACCTATTAATCAATTTACAGGTCTCTTATAATAATTTATAATTTAAACAAAAAATTATTTAAAATTTATATAAATAAAATAATAATTTATAAATCTATTAATCCATTTACAACTCTGAACACAGAGACATCACCAGATGGTCAATACTGAAAACAGGTTGATTATATTCTTTGTAGCCAAAGATGGAGTTCTTTTTTTTTTTTTTTTTCCATTTATTTTTATTAGTTGGAGGCTAATTACTTTACATCATAGAAGTGGTTTTGGTCATACATTGAAATGAATTAGCCATGGATTTACATGTATTCCCCATCCCGGTCCCCCCTCCCACCTCCCTCTCCACCCCATCCCTCTGGGTCTTCCCAGTGCACCAGGCCTGAGCACTTGTCTCATGCACAAAGATGGAGTTCTATACAGTCAGTGAAATAAGACCGGGAGCTAACCGTGGCTCAGATCATGAACTACTTATTGCAAAATACAGACTTAAATTGAAGAAAGTAGCGAAAACCACTAGAACATCCAGGTATGACTTAAATCAACTCCCTATGATTATACAGTGGAAGTGACAAATAGAATGAATGGATTGGATCTGATAGAGAGAGTGCCTAAAGAACTATGGATGGAGGTTCATGACATGGTATAGGAGGCAGTGATCAAGACCATCCCCAACAAAAAGAAATGCAAAAAGGCAAAATGGTTGTCTGAGGAGGCCTTACAAATAGCTGTGAAAAGAAGAGAAGCAAAAGGCAAAAGAGAAAAGGAAAAATATACCCATGTGAATGCAGAGTTCCAAAAAATAGAAGGGAGAGATAAGAAAGACTTCTTCAGTGATCAATGCAAAGAAATAGTGAAAAGCAATACAATGGGAAAGACTAGAGATCTCTTCAAGAAAATTAGAGATATCAAGGGAACTTTTCATGCAAATATGGGCACAATAAAGGACAGAAATGGTATGGACCTAACAGAAGCAAAAGATATTAAGACGAGGTGGCAAGAATACACAGAAGAACTATACAAAAGAGATTTTCATGACCCAGATAATCACAATGGTGTGGTCAATCACCTAGAGCCAGACATCCTCAAACGTGAAGTCAAGTGGACCTTAGGAAGCATCACTATGAACAAAGCTAGAGGAGGTGATGGAATTTCAATTGAGCTATTTCAGATCCTAAAAGATGATGCTGTGAATGTGCTGCACTCAATATGGCAGCAAATTTGGAAAACTCAGCAGTGGCCACAGGACTAGAACAGGTCAGTTTTCAATCCAGTCCCAAAGAAAAGCAATACCAAGGAATGCTCCAACAATTGAAAAATTGCACTCATCTCACATGTTGACAAAGTAATGCTCAAAATTCTCCACGCTAGGCTTCAACAGTACATGAATCAATAAATGCCAGATGTTCAAGCTGGATTTAGAAAAGGCAGAGGAACCAGAGATCAAAATGCCAACATCCATTGGATCATTGAAAAAGCAAGAGAGTTCCAGAAAAACATCTTCTGCTTTACTGACTATGCCAAAAGCTTTGACTGTGTGGACCACAACAAACTCTGGAAAATTCTTCAAGAGATGGGTATACCAGACCACCTGACCTGCCTCTTGAGAAATCTGTATGCAGGTCAGGAAGAAACAGTTAGAACTGGACATGGAAAAACAGGCTTGTTCCAAATAGGAAAAGGAATACATCGAGACTGTATATTGTCACTCTGCTTATTTAACTTATATGCAGAGTACATCATGAGAAATGCTGGACTGGATGAAGCACGAGCTGGAATCAAGAATGCTGGAAGAAATATCAATAACCTCAGTTATGCAGATGACACTATCCTTATGGCAGAAAGTGAAAAAGAACTAAAGAGCCTCTTGATGAAAGTGAAAGAGGAAAGGGGAAAAGTTGGCTTAAAAAACATTCAGAAAACTAAGATCATGGCATCTGGTCCCTTCACTTCAAGGCAAATAGATGTGGAAACAGTGGAAACAGTGGCAGACTTTATTTTTGGGGGGCTCCAAAATTGCTGCAGATGGTGACTGCAGCCATGAAATTAAAAGACACTTGCTCCTTGGAAGAAAAGTAATGACAACCCTAGACAGCATATTAAAAAGCAGAGACATTACTTTGCCAGCAAAGGTCTGTCTAGTCAAAGTTATGGCTTTTCCAGTGGTCATGTATAGATGTGAGAGTTGGACTATAAAGAAAGCTGAGCGCCGAAGATTTGATGCCTTTGAACTGAAGTGTTGGAGAAGACTCTTGAGAGTCCCTTAGACTGCAAGGAGATCCAACCAGTCCATCCTAAAGCAAATCAGTTCTGATATTCATTGGAAGGACTGATTCTGAAGTTAAAGCTCCAATACTTTGGTCATCTGATGCAGTGAACAGACTCATTTGAAGAGACCCTGATGCCGGGAAAGACTGAAGGCAGGAGGCGAAGGCAATGACACAGCATGAGATGGTTGGATGCCTTCAATGATGGGTGGACATAGTTTGAACAAGCTTCAGGAATCGATGATGTACAGGGAAGCCTGGCGTGCTTCAATCCACGGGATCACAAAGAGTCGGACATGACTGAGCAACTGAACTGAAACAATCACATCACAAAAAGAATTTCACCATCATTACTGTCACAACTGGGAAATCATTTATTAGATATAAGCAAAGCAGAAATAGAAACAAAATAAAATCAGTAAAGGAGATAAAAAGTACTTGTCATCCTCTCTTCCAGGGGATCTTCCCAACCCAGGCATCAAACCCACATCTCTTACTTCTCCTGCGTTGGTAAGTGGTCTCTTTACCACTAGTGCTACCTGGGAAGTCCCCAAAAGTCTAGAGAAACAAGGGATCAGCAGAGTTAAATTCTTTTGGTGCTCGAAACTTACCTATGGGAGACAAGAAAAGTAGTGCCTGAACTTAAGAACCCCAAATTGCACATTTTTCCAGCAAGATGTTTTACCAGGCTTCAGGTGAATCCACTGGTCATCTCAGTTATTAATACCCAAAAATGTTTAAGGATTTTTAAAGAAGGTAATACTATAACTCTCATAGGAATATAAATTGCTCATATGCCATATATTCAACTCATTAAGAATAAGGGAAACTGGAAATAAAAATTTACAAACAGTTTAAAGGAAACTTTGGAGTTTTTGAATAGAATTACTGTAGCTAAATATGAAATGCTGAAGTACATTTAAAAAGAGAAGTGAAAACTGTTTTATCTGCAGTTACAGAGATATAAACTATCTCAATAACAATGAAAGGTACAAGGCACCTGTAGAATCAGATAACCAAGAGGAAAGTACCCAACATTCTCTCAGTGCATTTCAAGTATTTCACAATTTTTCCTGATAACAGCAATTAAACACCTTCAAGTGGAAATTTCTATTTTGATCTCCTTACTTTTGTACTTTCATGCATGCAGTTTCAATCATATGGAATTATCCACACACAGACTTTCTTATGGCCCTGTATGTTTGTTAGTCAGTAGATATTTTGATTATTATTGTTCATATTTTATAATCTTATCCCATGTATCTCACAAACATGAAAAACTTGCTAAAGTTCTTATATTTTAATCTCTTTTTTCCTTAACTTCCAGAGATAATCTAATATCCTCACTGCTATTGCCCATCCTTGGTTATGAATTAATGAAGATAAATTTCTCTTTTTTTCCTCTCTTTCTCACTCACTCTCCCCTACAAAACAAATAACAAAGTAAAAATAAACATTCCACAATATTAACTAGGGTCTTCTATTAGTACTTCTATTGGTACTAAACTGTGGGATATACTTTATTTTTTATATTCATATTTTAAAATATTTACAATAAAATAATAGTTTACTTTAAAAATATTAAGAATAAAATATTAAAATTTATTAAGCACAATCTTTAAAACTGTGCTTTTAACCATGTAAATTTGTAGAAAATTATATGTCAATTACCTATTTAATATTGAATGTAAATATTTCATTTTCTGTAAAAGTTTAAGATACAGAGCATTCTATGAACTTACTTTCTCAACGATTGTGTATTTCTTTTTGAAGATTTTATGTAAATAACTTTAATAGGAATGACAGCTGAGTCTTTAAAACATGTATGATGCCTTGGAAAATTACTGCTTTTATTTTCCATCCTAAGTAAACAATTAAAATGTGAAAATAGAAAATCTTGCATACAAAGAATAAGCATAAATTTCAACTCTATTTTTCTTTCTTTCTATTTCTAACCTATTCTTGTCTATACATATTTTGTTCCACTATCATTGCAAATCTTTTCATTATATTTTAAAATAATTCCTCTCATAAATTTAATACGTCAGACAGATTAACATTTTTTTATCCCCCTTCCTAAGTCAAAGTCAAGCACATACTTAGTATTAATCAGCAAATGAACTTATTCTATGTGTTTATAGAAAATCTGAAGAAATATAATAGTAATAGAAAAGAAACATGTACCTTAATTAAAAGATAGCTATCCTATCACAAGGACTTTGACTTGCTATCTTGTTCACTAGATTTTCCCAGAGTGAGAGCAAATCTTATCCTGCATCACTTAACAAATTCTGTGAAGAAAAATTAAAGGATGTTTTGTATTTCTTTGATAAAATGCTCACTAAGCAGAATTTATGTTATAAAACACAATTTTCAGTTGTGTATTTCTGATTCCTCCTGAGGTCATGTTATTAAACTTTTGGGAAAATATATATTCTCTGGTACTTCTGCCAGTTAAATGAAGGACAGTTTAGGTAGAATTCTATAATATTTTATAAGACAGAGGCTACTTTTCACTTACTATAAAATGCATAAGACATTAACTTTTCCCCTGAAGATAAACACATATTTTAATAACAATAGTTCTGGAAGGAGGTAATTTTGTTAACGAGGTAGTTGACAGGGCAACTATAAAGCTGTGTATATATATCAACTTTCCTGTTTCTTCTAGATTTTCAACATTCTGAAAAAGGAAAGACGCTTGCTTAGCAGAAATGGTTTAGAATGATTCCCACATCAACATGTTTTTAAGTAAATTTTTGTTTTAATATTTTCATTTTAATATTAGATGGCACATTTTTAATTGTATTCTGCAAAGTCACAGAATCTTAATGATTTAGACAAGTATATTGGTCATATTGACCGAAAGTATTAGTCCAATAAAATAAGGAAGTTTTGTCTTACAGTAATATAAATATACTTTAAACACTGTTTAGATGTTATCTTTTTGCTTTCAACACTACAAATTTTAAAAGAGAAAACATTAAAGAAAAATATAGAAAGAAGACTTAACAACTAGAAATATAGCTAAATTAATTTTATAAGAGAAACACTAAAGGATATATTTTGCTATTGTAAAGCAATAAAAGTAAATACAAAATAAACAAGTTATTTCAGCCATGTAGCAATTTAAAAATACTTTCTGAAAGAATTTTTGTTGTCAAAATAAACATCAAGATTGTAATTGCAGAATAAAAGCAAATTAATGCTGTTCAAGATAATGTTATTTGTAAGAAATGTCACCAGAGTTATTCACCAATTAACCAATGCTTACTTGCCTTTTAACTATTAGATAATTTAATCAAGTAATCTTAAAGTAAAAGAGATTTCAGCCATAAGATAAAAAATTATGAGTGAAGAAATGTGTGATCTCACAAAAAGGGAGTAGATGAACATATTGAACAGATGAGTATTTAGAATTTCATGTGAACATGGAATAGGTAACATTATAAAAAAATTGATCCACATCAAATCTAGACACAAAATAATCAGCATAAACAAACACACGGAAATAATTTTATAGAATTATTTCCCATAACATTCAATGCACAAGCTCTTTTGAATTATACTGGATTGGGTTGCCATGCCCTTCTCCAGGGGATCATCCCAACCCAGGTTTCGAACCCAGGTCTCCCACATTGTAGGTGGATTCTTTACCGATTGAGCCACCAGGGAAGCCCCATAAATAGAGACAATACTGTTTAAACATGCTCAAGAGATGCTCAAGAGGGAGGGGATAGATATATACTTATGGCTGATCTGTGTTGTTGTATGGCAGAAACTAAGACAACATTGTAACCAATTATCCTCCAATAAAAAAATTCTAGATCAAATAAATAAGGTGGAATTTTTTCCATCAATTTAAAATATATATTATAATCTTGATTCATGTCTGAATGAAAATAGCATAATTATAGGCTCATCAAAATTGAATATACATAAATTTATAAGAAATACAAATAGTATAAAAATTGAAAGTCATACATATATAAAAAAATTCTATTCACATAAAGTTTAAAACAATCAAAATTAAACTATATGGTTTAGGAATGCATGCATAGCTAATAAAAATACAAAGAAAATCAGGAAAATAGCTGTCACAAAATTCTGGATGAGCAAGTTGGATCAGAAAGAAGCAAAAGGCCTCAGTGGTTCCATTAGTGTTTAATTAATTGATCTGTGATGTTGTTCACAATGTAATTCCTCATACACACACACATGTGTGTGTAAAATATGCATATATAGTAAGAATATATAATTTTTATGTATTCTTATTGTATAATAAAATACAAGAGAGAGAGAGAGAGAGAGAGAGAGGGAGGGAGGCAGCAGAACTCACCAAGAATTCATCTCTAGAGTTCATCCAAGAATTTCACTCTACACTATTTTCGTTATGTTCCCATACTAAGTGTGACTTTTCCCATTACAACCTTCCTTTCACTCTCACGTCTGGCAGACACTAGAGCAGGATGACTCAGAATATGAACTCTTGAGACATATCCTGCCTCTGATACCTCTGACATTTGTTAATTTGGGAAGGGGGAAAATAAATAAATAAATACATAGATAGAAAAATAATCGATTCATAAAACATAAGATTAAAGCAGTAAAAGCAGAGTCTCTGGAGTTAGACTTTCTGGATTCATTTCTTGGCTTAACTACTTCTCTATGGATCATGTCCATAGAAAGAGAAGATACATAACTAGATAGATAGATAGATAGATAGATCATGTCCATAGATAGAGAAGATATGTAACTACTAAATACCTTGTTTTTCCTATTTTTGAAATAAAAGCAAAATTCTTACTTTATAGGTTCATTCTGTGGGCTCCAAAAATGAATATATTGAAGCATTTTGTACATTCCTAGAGACAAAGTATATAATAAACATCATTTGCCTTTTAAAAAAATAATGTCTGCAGATATTCTATAGAAATGTCTCTCTATATTGAAAAACAAAATAAACACTGAAGCTTATAGTGCTATAGACATATTTGTTTCTTTTATTGATATTTTCACAGGGAAGTTATCTAAGTTATTGCTTTTGAAACTGAGGTCAGTTGCTGATCTTAATAGAATTATTAATACTTATATTTTATAACCTATATATAAATATACTTATATACATATTATAATTTAATTGTGATGGATGTGAGTATAGATTTTATACAACAAAAGGTACACACACTTACATATATAATGTGTTAAGGGGACTAAATGCAGGTACAATGTACAGTGTTTGTTTCATCCACAAGTAATTATCACTAGGTGATAAAATTGTTCTCCCTTGGTTACTGCTAGATAACCTTGACCAAACTGCCTATGAACACTCCTGCAATCTGAAATTACAGGAAAAATGACCTGTGGAAAACGAATTTTTCTGTTACTGTGAGTAAGAGGACGTGGTGCTTATCAAAGTTCTGATTCCTATGAAGAAAAGATGAAGAGTCATTTCAAACATAGCTTCTCTGGGTCCTCAATTCTAGGCTTTACATTCAACCTCAAGGTCGCTGGTATAGAAGTTTATCATTACCAATTTAAGTACTTAACATAATATCAAAAAGAGGCGACAAAAAAACAAAAACAAAAGGTGTGTAATTAACTAAAGACCTCTTATTCATTTTGCCCATCATGTATGTATACCAGGAGTGTTAAACAGTCAGTATATATACAGTGCAGAACCTGGGCACACGAGCTCTTTGATATGCAAAATAAAGCCATGTTTCCAGGAAGCTGGCACTAACCAAATATGGAGATTGGCATTTTAAAATCTTCCCTTACTTACAGCATTTTAATTAAAGCAAGTTCAGGGGAGAAATCTCATTTTCACAGGCATCAGTCATCTGTAAAATCCCTAGCTTTGGCTGGTGCAAATTTTAGTCCTAAAATATACATGCCCAAAGATAGGTAAAGTGTAAGAATTTTCCTAGTAATTTTAGAAGAATTCTCTGATGGTTCAGGGATGAGCAATTTTAATCTTTTAAGTGTATTTTTCCAAATTACTAATTTCTCATTTATTTCAATCTAATTTCAGAATTATTAGTGCAAAATATTGTTTTGTGACTCTTTCCTTCAGTTGCTCAGAAAAACTTTGGCATTGTAATAATAATAATACTAATAATTATAAAGCCACCAGGTGATTGCAAAGATTTGGAGTAATGAAAATGGGAAAGTGTTTGAGAGAAGCAGAAGCAAATAAAAAAAAAAACACAACTTTTAGGCAATTCAGCTTTTTAATGAACATGACCTGGGTATCTCAATTCATTAAGAAAAATTAAAAAATTCTTTACAGAGGCTTAAAAGCAATGCACATTACAGCTGCTGCTGCTGCTGCTAAGTCACTTCGGTTGTGTCCAACTCTGTGCAACACCATAGACAGAAGCCCACCAGGCTCCGCTGTTCCTGGGATTCTCCAGGCAAGAACACTGGAGTGGTTTGCCATTGCCTTCTCCCACTTTACAGCAGAATGAAATATAAATATATATCCAACCATGTCTGACTCTTTGTGACCCCATGAACTATACAGTCCAGGGAATTCTCTAGGCCAGAATACTGGAGTGGGTAGCCTTTTGCTTCTCCAGGGGATCTTCCCAACCCAGGGATCTAACCCAGGTTTCCTGCATTGCAGGCAGATTCTTTACCAGCTGAGCCACAAGGGAAGCCCATATATCCAACCACTATTGCCTAAATTAGTAATGCTTGTCATATGGCTAAAGATGTTAAATGAAAGGTTTAATGTCTCACAGCCTTCAACAACACTGGTCAGTTAATAAATAACAGAAAGGTAGACATTTGGAGTCTTCTTGCCTTTATACCAGCAGTATTTTGTACTAGACTTGTCTTCCCTTTCTTTTATTTGTATCAATCTTGATAAAATTTTACTCGCCCTTTGTGATATTGCCATTTATAATAAGAAATATAACCTTTGTTATTCCACCTTTTTCTGACACAGAAATATTTTCTGGTCCTAAACCTGAAACTTCCTAAGTGAGATGACTTTTGGAAAGGTGACACTAGTGGTAAGGAACCTGCCTGCCAATACAGGAGATGTAGAATTGCTGGTTTGATCCCTGGGTTGGGAAGATCCCCTCAAGGAGGACATGGCAACCCACTCCAGTATTCTTGTCTGGAGAATCACATGGAGAGAGGAGACAGGTGGGCTACAGTCCATGGGGTCACAAAGAGTTGGACACAACCAAAGCAACTTAGCACACACCCACAAGCAGGTAATCAAAGGATGGGCTGGTTGCGAGGAGAACCAACCAAGTGACCAGAGGCCTGGACCTGTCAATGCCTTCCTTTCCCTGGGCCTCCTGAGAAGTCAGAGGGGCTGGACACTGCAGAGACTGAATATGTCACCGGTGGCCAATTATTTTATCAATCACGCCTATGCAATGAAGCCTCCATTAACAACTCAAACGACTGAGTTCAGAAAGCTTCCAGGTTGGTGAGCATAAGGATGTGCTGGGATCATGGCATACCTGGAGAGAGCGTGGAAGCTCCAAGCACTTTTCTCTATATCTTGCCTTATGTATCTCTTCCACCTGACTGTTCCTGAATTATAACCTTTTATAATAAATTGGTAATTTACTAAGGAAAATGTTTCTCTGAATTCTGTGAATTGCTTTAACAAATTAATGGAACCCAAGATGGAGGGGGTGGGTCTTAGAACCACCAATCTATATCCAGTGGCTCAGAAGCACAGGTCTTGACTTGAAATTGGCATCATCAGTCTTCGAGGACTGACTCCTTAACTTGTGGGATCTGATGTTATCTCAGGTAGATCGTGTTAACACTAAGTTAGATTGTGGGATGCCCAGATAGTATTGCTGAATTACTAGTGATGTGGGAAAAATCTCTCTATCTCTATGTTAGAATGGGTGTTATAATCATTAGTTAGCATCAGAACTGGCATTGGTGCTTAGACGTTGAATAGGGTACAAACATTTATCCTTTAAGGTGCTTAATAGATTGTCTCAGGCTCTGTAAGGGTTGAGTTCATATCTTAAGTGAACATGTAAACCTAGCACTTAGCACAATGCCTGTAATATTTTGGGCATTCAGTCTATGTTTGTTGGATGAAGGTTCAACTCAGATATCTTATTCATTTCTGTGCTTACTTTCACGTGAAGGTTACTCTCACCTTTTCTATATAGATGTAACAATTGTATCTGTCCTAAATTCACTGTAGTGCTCATTAAATGATACTCTTCTTAATAGATAAATGACCTGGTATCCATCCTTTGCCATATACTTGTATACACTATATTCTGAGCTACTCAACAGTAAAAATAGGCCTTAATCCTATTACATATCACAGTGAAAGTAACATGCTCAATTTTCAACAAATCTCAAATTAAAATTCAAAAGTAATTGGAAATAAGCGAAGACTCTAGGAAGATGGTGGAGTAGGAGGCATCTGGGATCTGTTCATCCACCTAAACAACAATTGCACTGGCAAAATCTGTCTGATCAACTGATGGTTGGTGAATATTGCTCATCATGCACTTAAAAATAAGAAGAGGTTAACCAATATGTTGTTGCACACTCAGAAGGAATTTGAATCATCAGTCAACCAACAATCAATTCTCCGACCTATACCTTTGGGTAAGACTCTTGCACTGCACCTCTCAAATTAAACTTCATGGCACACATACAAGATTTTAGAATTTAAAGGAGAATCAAAGTTATGTAGCAGCCTAGATGGGAGGGGAACTAGAAATCTAAACCATGAAGACACTATTTAAAGAGACTATTTAACTGATTGAATTAAATTCAGTTAGCACACTCCAGTATTCTTGCCTGGAGAATCCCAAGGACAGAGGAATCTATCGGGCTACAGTCCACAGGGTTGCAAAGAGTTGGACACTACTGAAGCAACTTCGCACATTATTTAGTTAAGGTTTTTTTTATACTATCTCTGTTAGCTGCAAAGAAAGAGCATTCAAACCATCAAGAAAAAAAGTAAATTTTTCTTTGAATAAATAACTGAAGTGTTAGTAAATTTGTGAGACCTTTAAAAAGACAAATGAGAAATTGGCACAAAGTATTATTCATATGCATAATAAATGTTAACAACTTTAATCTATAAAGAGTTATTGCAAATAAAACTTGGCAAAGTATATAAAAATGCAATTCATAAAATATTAAGTACAAGAGACTGATGCTTATATATGGAGTTGGGCTCCCTCTCCGACAGGAGAGAAATACACATAGAGATGCAATGCTAATTTTTATCTATCAAATTTGTAGTAACTTAAAAAACTAAAAATATCCTGCCCTGGGAAAATGTAGACAAAACTTTCATAGCTTACTTTCTCTTAAGTCCATATATTTAGGTAAATAAATTTGTCTGGGATTCAGAATCTTTACATTAATTTCTTATATAACATTTGCTTTTGTTATTTCACTTCTCTAGGAAGAGTTATATTCCTTTTATATACATAATATTATTCATGTGTGCCTTCTTTAGTAGTTTCTCATTTTCAAGATAATTTTGTCTATTTTTTTAGTCTTTCAGATTCATTGACATTTTTTTCCCTTTTTCATCTTATTTTAAAAATGTTCTCATAATTTTATAAATTCCCTTTTCTCTTTTGTATTTGTGAAAGAAAATGGACTTTTTTTCTCTGGTACAGTTTCTCATTATGTGGATTTTGCCAATTACTCCCTCTTACTGTGATTTAATCTGTTTATCTATCACCTGTATTTTTTGTAAATTGGTAAGGTATGAGATTTAAAGCATTGACCTAAGTTTTATTTTTTTCTTTTGGTGAGATTTTGTTTTCATCTTCCTGTTTTATTTAGATATAATTGAGTTATAGCATTATACAGTATAAGATGTACAGCATAATTATCTGATTTACACACACCATGAAATGATTGCAACAATAAATTTGGTTAACATCCATCATCTCATATAGATGCAAATTAAAAAACCAAAAAATATTCCTTGTTCACTATTTTCTTATAGATAGCAATGTTAATTATATTAATTATGTTGTATGTTATATCTCTAGGACTTATTTTTTAACTGCAAGTTTGTATTTTTTAACCACTTCGAGTTCTCTGTCTCCCCAACTCCTGCCTCTGATAACCACAAATCTCTTTCCTATGAGTTTGTTTCTTTACAATTCTACATTGCATATTTCTGTGAGTAGTCCCATAATGTCTGGTGATTCCCTTCTCATGATATTGCCATCTGTATATAATACTGCTAGATACCTTAAATCATTGCTGTTATTGTTGTTGTTTTATCTCTAAGTCATATGTGACCCTTTTCCCAATCCCATGGATTGTAACCCATCAGGCTCCTCTGTCCATGGGATTTCCCAGGCAAGGATACTGGAGTGGGTTGCAATTTCCCTCTCCAGGGGATATTCCAGAACCAGGGACTGATCTCATGGTTCCTGCATTGGCAGGCAGAGTCTTTTTTTTTTGGAAGGCAGGGTCTTTACCACTGAACAAATAGGGAAGTCTAAGGAGCTTCAATATGACAATTTTCTAGTTCTAGTATTTCTTCTTCATTTATATGCCATATTATCTTTACCTAAAAGACTTCTCATTATAAATTTTTTTTTACTTCTTAATTGAAGGAACAAATTATGTAGAAATTTCAGGGATATATTTTTCTTTTCTATTTTTACTAGTTTCAGAATTGTGCGGTTTCCTTAGAACCTTCCAAATGAAGTTCGTTTCTTTCATTTTTCTTTCTTTTATAGTGTCATTATTACACCATGGATTAATTTGATATATTTCAATCATTTAAATATATATACACAGAGAGAGAGAGAGAGACAGAGATAGTTTATATGTATACATATGTTTGTGTATATATTTATATACAGCTAATATGTATTTATATGGGGGTTCCCTGGTGGCTCAGTGGTAAAGAAGTCACCTGCCAATGCAGGAGGTTCTAGAGACGTGGGTTCGATCCCTGGCTTGGGAAGTTCCCTGGTAGGAGGAAATGGCCACCCACTCCAGCGTTCTTGGGTGGAGGATCCCATGGACAGAGGAGTATGGTGGGCTACAATCCATGGGGTTGCAAGGAGCTGAACATGTCTGAGCGACTGAGTACAGCAAAACAATATATATATTTACATATATGAGTTGCCATTCCCTTCTCCTGGGGATCTTCCCAACCCAGGGATTGGACCTGGGTTTCCCGTATTGCAGGCAAATTCTTTACAGTCTGAGCAACCAGGGAAGCCTTATATGTAAATATTTGTAAAACAGATATTATATATATTAAGTGAAAGTCACTCAGTCATGTCCAACTCTTCGCTACCTCATGGACTATACAGTCCATGGAATTCTTCAGGCCAGAATACTGGAGTGATTAGCCTTTCCCTCCACCAGGAGATCTTCCCAATCCAGGGGTCGAACCCAGGTGTCCTGCATTGCGGGTAGATTCTTTACCAGCTGAGCCATAAGGGAATATATATATATATATGTTGCTCAATTATTCAAAAGTTGCCTCCTGAATCCTCTTGATATGTCTGTTAGTATTTATAGTTTTTTGATGTTATATTACATTCCAAACTTATCTTGTTTATTTCCTATCCCATACTTGTAATTATCAATTTATTCAAGGAGCCCTATTCCCTCTTAGTAGAAACTAGTATTTTGAGACTCTATTCTGAGCACTCAATGCTATCAGTTCATCATTGTTCTTAGGTCTTTCTTTGAAAGGTCTATGAAATACTGTCAAATATTACATATGAGATTATACCAAGACTTACACTACACAAGCAGGGTTACATAAAGTGTTACTTAACCTCATTAATCTCATATTAATCACTATTTCTTTTCAAAAATGCTAAAAATGCTATTCTCAATAACACTAACAACTAGTCAATGTGCATGCACAGTCACTCAGTTGTGTTTGACTTTGAGACTTCACAAACTATAGCTCGTCAGGTTGCCCTATCCATAAGAGTTCTCAGGTAACCTGGAGAAGGAAATGGCAACCCACTCCAGTATTCTTGCCTGGAGAATTCCATGGACGGAGGAGCCTGGTGGGCTACAGTCCATGGGGTCGCAAAGAGTCGGATATGACTGAGTGACTTCACTTTCATTTTCAACCCTCAGCTGAGACTTTCAGCTCTTGTGTTTGCTATTGATTGTTTTCTTGAGTTCTCAAAGACCTGTGACCATAATTTTTTTAAGTTGCCTGTTTTCTAATTGCATCACTTTACACACTGTTGTCTAATAATATGTGGTATTTAGAATGCCTTCTTAATTATTTTGAGCAGCCATTGCCTGTATTTTCTTAGCACCTCCTTGGTTTTCTTATGTGAACTCATCTGACAGGGAAATGCAGCTTTTTTGTTTGCCCTCTCTGCATACTGGACCATCTGAGTCAGTGTTCTAACTAATCCCTGATGGTCTCTGAGCTACTGTTCTACGAGACTCAGTAGTTATGTGCTTCAGGAATTTTTCGGTAGAATTGGTCCTATTGGGAGACTCTTGGTGTCACCTTTGTTATCTTAAAAGCTGGTCCCTTCGCTGAGGCTCTTAATTTTCTGAAAACTTGATTCTATTTCAGCTGAAAATTGGCAAAGCTATTTAAAAAATTGATGGAAGCCATTTAAGAAATTGAAAAGTAATCGCAAACAACATTGGGTAGTTGTGACTTTCAGTTCTGTATCAGTTGAATTTTTGTGCTCTTTTCCCTGTGTACGTGGTGGTTCTATTTTTCTCCAATAAAACTTTTTATTTAAAAAAAAAAAAAAAAAGAGTTCTCAGGTAAGAATACTGGAGTGAGTTTCGATTTCCTTCTCTAGGAGAATCTTTCCAGCCCAGGGACGGAACCAGCATCTCCTGCATTGGCAAGTGGGTTCTTCACCACTGAGCCATCAGAGGAGCCCAACTAGTCATTAGATTTAGCCAAAAATATATACACTACAGCCTCAAAATAACAGAATCAACAGTCTCACAAAGAATATCAGTTTTCTTACTCATAGGTGGGGTCTTCTTTGGCAATTTCTTTGTTTCTAGTATATATCCCACTAGCAGTTATGTACAGTTTGTTAGCATATTTTAAGTCTCTGGGAATAATTCTTTTTAAAAATATTGTGCCACCAATTCAATATAAAGTGAGATTTCTTTGATTTTAGTTTACCTTCAGTGCTTAGGTTTTTTTTTAAAAAATTCATTTTAGTTTTGTTTTCTAATTATATAAAACATTTATATGCATGCATGCATTCTAAGGCATTCTAACTCTTTGCAACCCTTGTCAGGCTCCTCTGTTCATGGGATTCTCCAAGCCAGAATACTGGAGTGGGTTGCCCTGACCTCTTCAGGGGGTCTTCCTGACCCAGGGATAGAACCCAGATCTCCAGAGCTGCTTTACCACCAGCACCACCTGGGAAGTCCAAATTATTTACATAATTCCATTCAAATACATAGTTTCCCTGGTGGCTTGGATGGTAAAGAGTCTGCCTACAATGCAAGAGACCCGGGTTTGATCCCTGGGTTGGGAAGATCCCCTGGAGAAGGAAATGGCAACCCACTCTAGTACTCTGGCCTGGAGAATTCCATGGAAGAAGTCTGACAGCTACAGTCCATGGGGTCGCAAAGAGTCGGACAGAATTGAGCAACTTTCACTTCACTTCACTTCACTTGACTCAAATACATGGACTTTCCAGGTAATGATAGAAGTAAAGAACCCACCTGCCAATGCAGGAGATGCAAGAGAGGCGTTGTGTTCAACTCTTTGACTATATTGATTATTCTACCCTGTAATCTCCATTATTCAAATAAATACTAAAGTCTATAAAAATAACAGATATCTTAGCAAATATAATTTAACAAAGTATACCAAAGACTAACAAAAGACATATTTTATATAATAAGCAGAGTAAGTTTCAAAATATATTCCCTTAAAGAAATTATATGGTCATGAGTTTATTTTGATAAATCTTTAAAAAGCAGATAAGCCTAATGTTATTTAAGCAAAAAAAAAAAAAAAAAGAAGAAGGAAAACTACCAGATTATTGTTTGTGAATTACTATAGCATTTATAAAAAAAACCTAATTTAGATGTTTGCCAAAATAAATCTATAGACTAAAATCACTTGTGACATTTCTCCAAAGAACATATGAAACAACCAATAAGCACATGAAAATGTTCAACATTATTAGTATTAGGGACATGCAAATCAAAATCATAATTATATACCATATCCATATCACACTTAGTAGGATGGCTATAACAACAATAAAAGCAGAAAAAAAATAAGGATTGAAAAGGATGTAGTGAAAATAGCAATTTCATATATTGCTAGTGGGAATGTAAAATGGTACAGTGACTGTGCAGAGAGTTTGAGAGTATATTACAATGCTGAATGTGGAATTAACATGTGACCTAGCAAGTCTACTTCTAGGTAAAAATCAAAAGAATTTAAAACAAGGACTCAAACAGGTATTTGTACACCAGTATTCACAGCATTATTCGCAGTAGTCAAAAGTGAAAGCAATCCAAATGTCCATCAACAGATGAATGAATAAATGAATATGGTACATATAAAAAATAAAATATTATTCAGCCTAAAAAGGAATGAAATTCTGATACAAGCTGCAACATGAATGAATCTTGAAAACATTATGCTAAGTGAAATAAGCCAGACACAAAATTACAAATATTGGATGGTTCCATTCGTATTAAATATCTATACTAGCAAAATTCATTGATGCAGAAAGATTACTGGTGTTCTCCCTCCCAGGAGGACTACATGGGGAATTTTTTCTTAATGGGCATAAAATTATTTTTTTGAGTGGCAAATAATTTTAGAAGTACTGGTAAAAAAAAAAAAGAAATACTGGTGACACTTGGATAACACTGTGAATGTAATTGAGGCCACTGAATTGATACTTCAAATTGCTGTGATGTAAATCTAATGCTACGGTCATTCTTATTCCCTCTCATTTTCAATAAATGCTGTGCATATTTCTTACAAAATACTTTTCCTTTAATTGAACTCTAATTATGTCTTAAGGCTCAAAATAATTGCTACTCTATCTCAAAAATCTCTTCTCATTCTGCAAAAGTCAGCCAGAGTTTTCCCTCTTCTCTAGTCCAATCTTCCTATATTTGCATTTTTATTGTATTTATCACACTTAATTACAAATTATGTGTATATACTTTTGCCTTCTCCTCCTATCTATAAACTGAGAAAAAGAACAAACGTATCTCAATTTTGTAATCTTAATATAAAAAGGAGGGCCATTCAAAAATATTTATAAATTCAATAGACATTTAAAATAATGCCCAGATCCAAGGCCCATCATGTACTAATATAGCTTTATATAACATTTTAAAAATAAAATATCATGAATGTGGATATTGATATTAACATCTAAACACTTCTATGAAGAACTAGGTTGAATCAAAGTATAATTGTGGACTTAGAATAACATTGATTTTTCAGTAATTTCCTAAGGTTGGTTACTTTTCATTCTGTAGCTAGTAAGAACATCTGATAGAATACTTCTGCTTTGAGTTATAAATAAATTTTCTCCATAATAATATTATGTACATTAGATAGTTATGTTCAAACAAACATTCCCAAGTGAAATATTACTGTCACTTTACCTTTGAATCTGTCCAAAGTAGACATAAACCCATTTCCACATGTATGGAAGCTATATCTAATTAAGTAAATTAGAAAAAATAAAAGTTGTTCTTACAACCTAGTTGAAAAACTTCAGGAGAAAAAGAAACAAATAAATATATATCCTAAAGATCACCCTTGAAGTTATACCTTTATTGCAAGGTTTATGCTTGCCTGATTAGATAGTAAGGCTAGAATCTTCAAATAACAAAGTAGGGTTGTAGGATCATACGGTAACTCTAGTCTTGGATTTTTTTTTTAATTTTAAAGAAATCTCTGTACTTTTCTTCATATATGCTGTATCAATTTACATGCTTTTTATTCCTGTAAGATTGGTAGTGATGCACCTCCTTTCACTCCTGATTTAATAATTTGAGTTTTCTTTGATTTTTTTTCTTCATCAGTCTAGCTAAAGATTTGCCAATTTGGTTGATCATTTTAAAAACTGAATATTTATTTTGTCACTTTTCTCTATCAGTTTTCTGTTCTTTATTTCTTTTAATATTATTTCCTCTGAATGTTTATTACTTACTTCTGCATACTTTAGGTTTAGTTTGGTCTTTTTTAAAAGATGGAAGATAGGTTATTCATTTTATATCTTTTGAAATATTGGTATGTATGCTCTAAATTTCCTCTAAGCACTGCTTTAGCTGCATCCCAGAAGTTTTCTTATGTTGTATTTTCATTCTTATTTATCTCAAACTGCATTCTGTTTTTCCTTTAATGATTTCTTTTTTGACACATTGGATATTTACAAGTGCATTGTTCAATTTCCTCAACTTTGTCAATTATACAAATTTTCTCCTATGATTGATCTAATTCTTTGTGTTATCATAGAATATACTTTTATGAGTATATTTGCACTTATTAAAACACGTTATGGCTTAGCATACTGTCTATCTCGGAGAATATTTTGTGTGCACTTGATAAGAGTATTTTTTCACTTGTCATTGGGCAAAGTGTTTGATAAATGTGTCAGGTCTAGTTGGTTTTCCCAAGGGTTTGTTATGCAATTGTGTCCAACTGTTCGTGGTCTCATGGACTGTAGCCTACCAGGATCCACTGTCCATGGATTTCCCAAGGAAGAACACTGGAATGGGTTGCCATTTCCTTCTCCAGGGGATCTTGAAGACCCAGTGGTGGAACCTGGGTCTTCTGCATTGCAGGCTGATTCTTTACTGACTGAGCCACCAGAGGCCAATTGTTTTCGTTCAGTTGTGTCCGACTTTTGCGACCCCGTGGACTGTAGCCCACCAGGTTCCTCCATCCATGGGATTCTCCAGGCAAGAATACTGGAGTGGGTTGCCATTTCCTTCTCCAGGGAATTGTTTCATAGGATTATTCAAATCTTCTTTTTCCTGTTGTTCTACTGCTTAGTCATTCTATCCATTGTTTAATGTGGGCTACTGAAGTTTCCAACTATTATTGCTGAACTACCTATTGCTCCTTTTAATTATGTGAAAGTTTGTTTATGTATTTTGAAGCTTTGTTGATATATCTATCTATCTGTCTGTATCCTTTAATTAAGTTCAGTTCAGTGGCTCAGTCTTGTCCCACTCTTTGCGACCCCATGGACTGCAGCATGCCAGGCTTCCCTGTCCATCACCAACTCCTGGAGCTTGCTCAAGTTTTTGTCCATCAAGTCGGTAATGCCATTCAACCTTCTCATCCCGACATCCCTTTCTCCTCCTGCCTTCAATCTATCCCAGAATCAAGGTATTTTCTAATGAGTTCGTTCTTCCCACCAGGCAGCCAAAGAATTGGAGCTTCAGTTTCAACATCAGTCCTTCCAATGAATATCCAGAACTGATTTCCTTTAGGATGGACTGGTTTGATCTCACTGCAGTCCAAGGGACTCTCTAGAGTCTTCTCCAATACCACAGTTCAAAAGCATCAATACTTCAGCACTCAACTCTCTTTATGGTACAACTCTCACATCCATACATGACTACTGGAAAAACCACAGCTTTGATAATTTGGACCTTTGTTAGCAAAGCAATGTCTCTGCTTGTCAATCTACTGTCTAGGTTTTTCATAGCTTTTGTTCCAAGGAGCAAGCATCTTTTAATTTCATGGCTGAAGTCACCATCTGCAGTGATTTTGGAGCCCCCAAAATAAAGTTTGTCACTGTTTTCATTGTTTCTCCATCTATTTGCCATGAAGTGATGGTACTGGATGCTGTGATCTTGGTTTTTTGAATGTTGAGGTTTTTTTTCTCTTTTTTTTTCATTTATTTTTATTAGTTGGAGGCTAATTACTTTACAATATAATGTATGAATGTTGAGTTTTAAGACAGCTTTTTCACTCTCTTCATTCACTTTCATCAAGAGGCTCTTCAGTTCTTTGCTTTCTGCCATAAGGGTAGTGTCATCTGCATATCTGAGGTTATTGATATTTGTCATGGCAATCTTGATTCTAGCTTGTGCTTCATCCAGTCCAGCATTTCAAATGATGTACTCTGCATGTGAGTTAAATAAGCAGGGTGACAGTATATAGCCTTGATGTACTCCTTTCCCAATTTGGAACCAGTCCTTTGTTGCGTGTCCAGTTCGAACTGTTGCTTCTTGACCTGCACACAGATTCCTCTGGAGGCAGGTAAGGTGGTCTGGTATTGCCATCTCTTGAAGAATTTTCCACAGTTTGTTGCGATCCCACACAGTGAAAGCCTTTGGCGTAGTCCATAAAGCAGAAGATCATGTTTTTCTGGCATTCTCTTGCTTTTTCCATGATCCAACGGATGTTGGCAATCTGATCTTTGATTCCTCTGGCTGTTCTGAATCCAACTTGAACATCTGGAAGTCCTTGATTGATGTACTATTGAAGCCTGGTTTGGAGAATTTTGGATATTATTTTGCTAGTGTGTGACATGGGTGCCATTGTGCAGTAGTTTGAACACTTCTCATTTCCTTTCTTTGGGATTGGAATGAAAACTGACCTTTTCCAGTCCACTGCTGAGTTTTCCAAATGTACTGGCATACTGAGTGCAGCACTTTAATAGCATCATCTTTTAGGATTTGAAATAGCTCAGCTGGAATTCATCACCTCCACTAGCTTTGTTTGCAGTGATGCTTCTTAAGGCCCACTTGACTTATCATGCCTGGATGTCTGGCTCTAGCCCCAATAACAGTTTTTCTCTTAAAGTATACTTTAAGAGATGTTCCAGTGCTTTTTTTTTTTTTTCTGTTTTTGCATGGTAAATATTTTTAAAATTTTTATTTCATCCTATTGGTATTACTGAAACTAAAGTCTCTCTTTTAATTTTTAATTTCTAAAAAATGGAAAGATATTGAAGGGCACTGATATGAGTTGTCCTATAATTTAAAAAGGTTACTCTGATAGTTGTGCTGAGTTGAAAAGATGGTAGATGAATGGCATTAGGCATTTGGAAAAACCATAAAACTATAAAACACAGTGAAACAATGCAAGTTATGAAATTCAGTTAATAATAAAGTATCAGTATTGGTTCATCAACTGTAACAATGCAGTACATATGCCAATGCAAGATAGTAATAAAAGGAAAACAGGGCAGGGTGAAAGAAAGGAAGTGAGAACTTTGTACTTCCTGCCTAATTTTCCTGTAAATCGGGAACTTGCTCTAAAAAGTACAGTACAGTACATAAAAAATAGGTTACAATAAATATTACTTATTTATTTTTGCTTCATCAGCTAACATTTCTTAAGAAAACTGTCTTAGGTAATTAGGTCTATATGAAAGAGACACATTTTTGAAGAATTATATAATTTCAAGTTAATGAGTCCCTTAGTATAAACAGTGATTAAACAATCTTTGATTGAAAATCAGTGCATTCAATTGTGCTTGTTAAATGGAAAATATATGTGTGCATTTTTTATGGATATATGTGTAAATATAGAGGGAGAGAGATGAATTAATGTTTACAGCTTAACTGATAAATTGACTATCTGAAGAACTCAGAAATACTAGAGAATCTTTAACTAAGAAATTTTAAAGCTTTGGCTCTTTTTTCAACAAAAAGGGATGCATTTAAATGCAATGAAAAGTAAATTAAAGTCATCATGGTCAATATCATTCATATTAAACAACATCAAAACATTCCCTGCATAGATACAGTTTATTGTTCATTTTAAATGCAAGAATTCATTCACTGTATAGGTAATATATTAACATTATGACTCTTTTAGGGTATGATATTTCTTTCACTCTTTAATAACAAGGTTTCTGGAAAAATTTCTCCCAAAATCTGTTCCAGAAAACATTGACCTCATTGAATTTTATTTGACTTTATGCAAATAGAGTATTAAAAATAAGTTGGTAAAATAAGAATCACTGAATAGTAAAATTCATTCACAGAGTTTTAATGTACATTATTCTTTTAAAGATTCAAAGCTGTCTTGCACTAAAGAAAGTTCCTCTACTTTGCTTAACTCAGCTTTTTCAAGCTTGTTTGATGAAAGGACACTGTTTTCTTCACTTCAGAAGACTATTACTATCTCAGAGGGAGAATATATTCTTCATAAGAACCATTAGGGATACATAGTGGTCTTATTCAATCCTCTCATTTTATGATTGGGGATATCTAGGACCCAGATAAATCAAATTATAACACCAGAGCAGATAAATAAGTACCTTTGCTATATGATGTAACCTCACAAGGGAGCAAGTTTTCTAATATATTCATGGGTCCTGTCCAGCCTCATGGGAAGAACATTCTATAGCACTAGTACATCAAGACATGAGAATCTTGAGGACCAGCTTTGAATTCTGCCTGCCACACTAGAGAACAATCTTCCATTTTACATGTTGTAATAAGAAAAGCCTGGGAATATGAAAAGATTCAGTGATATCTGTGAAACAACATTCAGCAGAGTGAAAATAATTCTGCTACTCAAATACAGATAATGAAAGATATAGGTTTTCAAATCAAGGTGCATTTCATCTTTCATCAAAGGTGTAACAGTTCCCTCTGTAGATATCTTTTATTTTATAAAATGAACACTTCTTACTTTAAAATTCTAAATACACTGTTTTTAAACATTCAAAAATAGGTGTTGACATTCATATCAAAAGTAAGTGTTCTTTATACAATGCTGAATATATTATTTACAATAGTTGGTAGAATTCCAGGTGGTTAGTTCAATCTTTCCTAATAATTTTGTTTTCCTAGAGTCTAATCATAATACTTTTTATGTTCCCCTCAGCTTTACTAAACTTTACATGGGCTATGCCTTGACTGCATATCCCAGATGTCCCTTTCCTTAGAACATTTACTTCAGAAAACTGGCAACTGTAAATTTTTTCTCTGCCCCTTTGAGATGTAAATCCTCTACAACCCAGAAAATGTCTTTTTTGTGAACTTGGGAGTCATTCCTTTGAACGCAATCATCAGAGGGGACAGCACTCCTATCTCTCATTTTCAGTAAGTGGATAGGAACCTAATTTCAGGAAAGTGAGAATTAGCAAACATAGATGACTTAATTCTCTTTACCATCTTCCTTTCTAATGTCTTTCAGTACTTTTCCATTAACTCACCCCAAATATTTTTAAAAGTTCTTCAAGCTTTTGTTTCAGAAAAATCAAGTTCAATCTCTCTTCTCTATTGCAGTAGCTGGGATGCCTACCACAGTAGTCTTGAAAAAAAGGCTTCCTTGCTTAAAAAGTGTCCAGTATGATTTCTCTTTGACAAGTCTCAAAGTAAATAACCATGAAAATTCTTGTTGCTTTACAAGATAGATCTCAAATGACTATTTTCTTCTTTGAAATCAGAAAATCTTCTATATATGGAGGAACATTTTAATACCCACCTTAGTAAATATTATTTGTGTCAGATAGTGCCAAATGATGCACTGTTATCTGTACAATATGAACTCAAATAAATGGCTTACAAAACACATCTGCAGTCTCATCTCACATTACACAACCAACCAAGAGTCTCATGGTTTTATGAGCTATGTGGCAAAAATCTTTGAGATACGGCAAAATTAGAATCTTTGACTAATATTTCATCATCTCTCATAAGCTTAAAAATTTGCACTGTAGGCTTCTATTGTAAACTTCCTTTTTCATCTAACAAATTCTAAAAATGTTACAGCTTGTACATTTAATTTTTACTAATGAAAAAAATGTAAAATGTATTCATGCTAATGATGTAACATGAGCAAGATAAAGTGTAGATAGGCTGCTTTTTGAAACACAAAAGAAAAATCATATTGCTTTGCTGCAGCCATGCTCACATTTAGCACTATCCCAGTTTGGGGCTAGATAAATCTTTGTTCTGAGGGGTCATTTCATGCATGCAGGGTGATTAGCAGTATCCCTGGTCTCTACTCACCGAATGATAAAAACAAACCCACTCCAGTTGTGACAACCAATATTGTCTTAAAACATTAACAAGTGTTCCCCAGTTGTGGCAGGGGTGGGGGTGGTGAAGAGAAGGAGGACAAATCCTCTCCTCAGTTGAGAACCATTGGTGGTTGTCAGGAGACAAGGATATTAAGACATTGCTGTCAATCCATATATCAAAATTTATTAAACCTCTGGTATATAAACAAGCTGATTATCTTCCTTACATTGAAAATTGCAACAAAAGTATGAAATCATTATTTGACATTTACTCACCCATTGATCTCTAGGCATGCCTGGTCTAAAATGAGAACATCTAAACCAATATTAAAGGTAACCTGACACTGCTGTCTTTTGGGTTTCTTGGATAGCTGACTTTAAGAACAATAGGGAAAAAGTAACTTGTCATGTAGAGCACACCAAGCTACGTTATCTGTATAAGTGAAACAAGCAAAGAATTTGAGAATTGAAATGAAATTAAATCAGAGTCACAGGCTCTGAAATTAGTTCCTTTCTCCATGTCCCTCATGTCAACGATATAGAGTCCACCAGGGGGCAATGGTACCTTATTATGTCACACAAAAGGAGACAGGGACCAGATTGAAGTGATAGGAAAATATCCAAGCTAGAGCAATAATGCGGTGGTACTTTGCTATATAGCGCATAAAGAGGTATTTGTTAAAACAAAATATTATGTAATATTTCAAAATTCAGCCCAAATGTCACCTTCAGGAAGTATTGAACTCTACGATCTAAAATTTGGACCTGCATACCCAAATCCATCCTATAATAAAACTGCAGTGCTTGGTTGTAGCACTTACAATATGTTGTAAAGGCTTATTTGTCACCACTTTTGATTACACTGCAAATACTTTCAAAGCCGGGACTGTGGTTTCATTGCCTTTATATTCTTAATTACATAGACCGATACTTGATATGCAGTCACTGATATACAGAATGAAAATGTAGCAAATCAAACATTTAATCAAAATAGAACTCCTTATCAAAATAATCAGTTAAACCATACAGCATATGGAGAAGCTGAAATAGAAAATCCATTAGGAAACAATCTAATACAGTCATAACATTCAACTGTATTTGATAGACTGGTACTTACTTATTCTTTCCCACTATATGTTCTCATAAAGTGAGATCTTAAATTCCTTCTCTCTGAAACCATTCAAGTATGATGTAAATTAAATCCCTTATGATTATACAGTGGAAGTGACAAATAGATTCAAGGGATTAGATCTGATAGACAGAGTGTCTGAAGAACTATGGATGGAGGTTTGTAACATTGTACAGGAGACAGTGATCAAAACCATCCCCAAGAAAAAGAAAGGTAAAATGGTTGTCTGAGGAGACCTTACAAACAGCTGAGAAAAGAAGAGAAGCAAAAGGCAAAGGAGAAAAGGAAAGATAAACCCATCTGAATGCAGAGTTCCAAAGAATAGCAAGGAGCGATAGAAAGTCTTCCTAAGTGATCAGTGCAAAGAAATAGAAGAAAACAACAGAATGGGAAAGAGTAGAGATCTCTTCAAGAAAATTAGAGATACCAAGGGAACATTTCATGCAAAGATGGGCACAGTAAAGGACAGAAATGGTATGGACCTAATAGAAGATATTAAGACAAGTGGGCCTTAGGAAGCATCACTGTGAACAAAGCTAGAAGAGGTGATGGAATTCCAGTTGAGCTATTTCAAATCCTAAAAGATGATGGTGTGAAAGCGCTGCACTCAAAATGTCAGCAATTTTGGAAAACTAAGCAGTGGCCACAGGATGGGAAAAAGTCAGTTTTCTTTCCAATCC
This sequence comes from Odocoileus virginianus, assembly GCF_023699985.2. NCBI lineage: Eukaryota > Metazoa > Chordata > Mammalia > Artiodactyla > Cervidae > Odocoileus > Odocoileus virginianus. Next base: position 24,770,266 of record NC_069689.1, read on the forward strand.
CACAGAAGGGCAAAGTCAAAGAATGTTCAAACTACCCCATAATTGCAAAGCAGGAGACCTGGGTTCGATTCCTGGGTTGGGAAGATCCCCTGGAAAAGGGAAAGGCTTCCTACTCCAGCATTCTGGCCTGGAGATTTCCATGGACTGTATAGCTCATGGGGTCACAAAGAGTTGGACACAACTGAATGACTTTCACTCACTCACTCACTCACTCACTCACATGCTAGCAAGGTAATGCTCAAAAATCTTCAAGCTAGGCTTCAACAGTATGTGAACTGAGAAGCTGCAGATGTACAAGCTGGATTTAGACAATGCAGAGGAGCCAGAGATCAAATTGCCAACATCTGTTGGATCAGAGAAAAAGAAAGAGAATTCCATAAAAAGTCAACTTCTGCTTTATTGACTATGCTAAAGCCTTTGACTGTGTGGATCACAACAAACTGGAAAATTCTGAAAGAGATGGTGAAGGACAGGGAAGCCTGGTGTGTTGCAGCCCATGGGGTCACAAAGAATCAGATATGATGGAGTGACTGAAAAACCAGAAAGCTATCTCTCAATTTCTTTTATTTAGGATTCATAAAAATGAAATCAAAGGACAAAAAATTCTGATCTTTCCTTTTTGATAAGACTCCAGGTTCTCATTCCCAAAACAGAATATATTACAAGTGTATTTATCCTTTGATGTGTCCTATACCTTTCTATCACTGGTTTACTCCAAACTTTTATTAGCATTGAGCAAGGCTCTGTAAAGTAGTAGCTACATTTCTTCAAAATACTTATTTCGTCTGCTGCTGAAAAAGAACTTAAAAAAGTTAAACATTCATAGGAAAATGAAAAACCCAAATCTTAAAACTTTCAAATATAATATATAATTTTACAAGAGATTTGTTGAGGTGAGGGATTCATTGATGTCATTAACAGCTGTCTCTTTGTAACTTGGTGCCTAAATTGTGAACTTAGATCGTTGCAAAACTCAGTATATAAACTCAAAAAGTTGAGATATAATCTATTAAAAACCACCATATGCCAGGAAATCTAATGAATAATCCACTGCCCAAACATATGTGAATTTTATGCTTTCCTTTTTCCCAGCAGAGACTTCTGCTGAATCAGCATAAATGTTCCTTATGTGTATTTAATAGAAATGCAGGTTGCTTCACAAAGATATTCTCTCAACAGAGCTAAAATGAATAGAGTAATAAGGGAATGAAAGATAACCGTCCCAAAGAATTGACTACAAAGAGATCTACAATGATAAGGGAAGAATAAAATACAATGAGAGAATCTAAACAAGGCAGAGGAAATAAAAAAGTAAGTTTTAAAATTTGGATAGATTTTTCAGATGAAATGAAAAATAACTTCTGACAGGGGGGCTAGAAAAACATATTTATGGCTCCAGATAGTGACTAGGAAATTTTTGCATCTTAGAATAAGTAAGCTAGAATATTGTTTCCTCAAACACCAGGAGACTAGGAAGTACTCTGTTACGGTACTGAATAAAAAGATAAATATCAACAAGAGACTAGACATCACAGATTCAAAACAAACTCATAGCCATGTATGATAAAATTTAAACATTTGCTAATTATTTCTTGAAATTTCCTTTGCAGCAAGTATTTTCTATTGAGAAGGAAGAATATTGTTATATTAAGGATAGGGTTCCATTTTTCAGAGTAAAAGTCTAACAAGGAGGTCTCTTGTAAGTTCCCAGCATGGGGACAGCAAGTATGGCTAGCAGAAACTCATCATTTTCTAAGAATATTATTGCAAATGTTATCACGTACAAAATATATCAAATGATGTATCAAAAGTGATTACCACTCAATTGCACATGTACTTATTTACTGCAATTGAATAAAATTAGTTTGAAGTTATAGCTTCCCAGTGGGCAGGGTATTATACCTCAGTGTTCAAGAGATGGTGATACCTCCTCTTTCCTAGGATTGTTCAATAGTCTTGGGGTCTTTAATCAGCCTTAATTATTCAGAAAAGATACGCTGATCTTGGGTGACCCTGGCCATGGCTGCTAATGCTCCTCCTCAAAATGTAAATATTTTTTGTCAAGGTTGGTTGTTTAAAATCTCTGAGGTCTTTGCCTAGGTGGAACCTGACTCAATCTTCCCTGGTCATACCTTATAGACATTCTTGTTTCCAGCCTGCTACTTCCATAGCGCCACACATGGACATGGAGGGTGCTCCCTGTTCAGAGTACTAATTTCCAGTACATTGAGAATATGAAAAATAAAAATCTCTTCCCCAGAATCAGAAAAAAAATTCTGGAGGAGGAGCTAAGATGGCAGAGGATTAGGATGGGGAGACCACTTTCTCCCCCACAAATTCATCGAAAGAACATTTGAACACTGAGCAGTCTCCACAAAACAACTTCTGAACACTGGCAGAGGACATTAGGTGCCCAGAAAAGCAGCCCATTGTCTTTGAAAGGAGGTAGGACAATATAGAAAAGATAAAAAGAGAAACAAAAGAGTTAGCGATGGAGATCCGTCCCAGGAAGGGAGTCTTAATAGAGGAAATTTCCAAACACCAGGAAACTGGTGGGTCTGGGGGAAGTTTTCGAATCTCAGAGAGCAACCTAACTGGAAGGAAAAGTACATAAATAAAACCTACACATTATGTGCCTAAGGCAACTCCCAGCAGAAAAGTACCCCAGACGCTTGCATCCACCACCAGCAAGTGGGGGCTGAACGGAGAGGAGGGTAAGGGTAAAGACCAGGCCCGAATGCCCTGAGGGCAACTTGAGGGAGCTAATGTGAGATAGCAACATAAACTGTGGGATAGCCAGCGAGAGAGAGAGAGAGAGAGAGAGAGAGAGAGAGAGAGAGAGAGAGAGAGAGAGAGAGAATTAACCTGCGAAAAGCCCTAACCTAAGGCACTGCCAGCCCGCTCACAGAACAAAGGACTGAGCAATACCAGAGAAGAGTTAGCTGGCTGCAGACTGGCCCATCCCCCGCCGGAAGCAGAGGGGAGGCGGGCTCCAGCCAGAGCTCGAAAGGGGCAAACTTGGCCCCAGAGACGGCATCACCTACCAAACTGCAAACAGGAGACTTCTTGAGATTCTGGATGGTTGACATCCACCAGGAGGGTCGCAGCCAGAAATCAGCTTCCCAGAAGAGACACAAGGTGCACCCGACCAGCGTGCCTGGAAACAGGCTGGGACGCTGGAGGGGATAAATCGCACTGCACCTGGGGAGAGTGCGCTGTCAAGCTCCTGGCTGCCTGAGCTGCTCGGACCAGGGAAGGCACAAAACGCAGGCCCAACTAAGCCTGCATCGTTGAGGAGGACCCAAGCACCTGAACCTGAGCGGCTTAGGCCTGGGAAGTACACGCAACTCAGGACCCGCTCCCTATAAAGCAGCCTGGAGCCTGAGCAGTGTAGACGGGGAAAGCACACACGCCGCGAGCAGGGGCAAACCCAGTGTGGCCGGAACACTGCGAGCACTCCCCACACACGCCAGTGACATTTGTCTGCAGCGCCCCTCTCTCCCCGCAGCACGACTAAACAAGTGAACCTGAACAAGAGACCACCTCTGGCTGCCTATGTCAGGGCGGAAACTAGACACTGAAGGGACCTGCAGACAGAAGCCAAATAAACAAAGGGAACAGCTTCAGAAGTGACAGGTACAACAGATTAAAATTCCTATAGTTAACACCGACTACACCGGAAGGAGCCTATAGATATTGAGAAGTGTAAGCTGGAACAAGGAGCTATCTGAAACTGAACTGAACCCACACTGCCCACAACAGCTCCAGAGAAACTCCTAGATATATTTTTACTATTATTATTCTTTTTTTAATTAAAAATTTTTTTCTTCTTCTTTTATAAGTCCTCTATTACTCCTTTAATTTTCATTTTATAACCCACTATTACCTTGCAAAAATAAAAAAGGATCCTATTTTTAAAGCAGACTTCATATATATTGCTTATACTTTTTGTGTTTTTATTTTTTTTTAATATTATATTTTTAAGAGTCTAACCTCTACTCTAGATTTATAATCTTTGTTTTTTAGTATTTGATATCAATTTTGTACATTTAAAGAATCCAATCTTCAGTGCCCATTTTTACTCAGGAATGTGATTACTGGCTTGATTACTCTCTCCCCCTTTTGACTCTCCTTTCTCTCCCCCAGATCACCTCTGTTTCCTCCCTCCCCCTTCTCTTCTCAACCCAATTCTGTGAATCTCTGTGGGTGTCCTGGTCTGCGGAGAACACTTAGGGAACAGAGTACTGCCTAAACCTGTCTCTCTCCTCTTGATTCCCTCTTTTTTCTCCTCCTGCTCACCTCTATCTCTTTCCTCCCTCTCCTCTTCTTCATGTAACTCTGTGAACCTCGCTGGGTGTCCTTCACAGTGGAGAATCTTTTCACCATTAACCTAGAAGTTTTATTATCAGTGCTGTATGAATGGAGAAGTCTTGAGGCTACGGGAAGAATAAGACTGAAAACCAGAGGCAAGAGGCTTAAGCCCCAAACCTGAGAACACCAGAGAACTCCTGACTCCAGGGAACATTAATTAATAAGAAATCATCCAAGAGCCTCCATACCTACACTAAAACCAACCACCACCCAAGACCCAATAAGTTCCAGAGCAAGACATAACACACAAATTCTCCAGCAATGCAGGAACATAGGCCTGAGCACCAATATACAGTCTGCCTAAAGTCACACCAAACCCGTAGACATCTCAAAACTTACTATTGGACACTCCATTGCACTCCAGAGAGAAGAAATTCAGCTCCACCCACCATAATACCAATGCAAGATTCCCTAACAAGGAAACCTTGACAAGCCAATCATCTAACCCCACCCACTGGGAGGAACCTCCACAATAAAGAGGAACCACAAACTACCAGAATACAGAACGGCCACTCCAAACACAGCAATCTAAACAAGATGAAAAGGCAGAGAAATACTCAGCAGGTAAAGAAACATGAAAAATGCCCACCAAACCAAACAAAAGTGGAGGAGATAGGGAATCTACCTGAAAAAGAATTTAGAATAATGATAATAAAAACAATCCATAATCTTGAAAATAAAATGGAGTTACAGATAAATAGCCTGGAGACAAGGATTGAGAAGATGCAAGTAATGTTTAACAAGGACTAGAAGAAATAAAAAAGGGTCAATTAGTAATGAATAATGCAATAAATGAGATCAAAAACACTCTGGAGGGAACCAACAGTAGAATAATGGAGGCAGAAGACAGGATAAGTGAGGTAGAAGATAAAATGGTGGAAATAAATGAAGCATAGAGGAAAAAAGAAAAAAGAATCAAAAGAAATGAGGACAACCCCAGGGACCTCTGGGACAATGTGAAATGCCCCAACATTTAAATCATAGGAGTTCCAGAAGAAGAAGACAAAAAGAAAGGCCATGAGAAAATACTCGAGGAGATAATAGTTGAAAACTCCCCTAAAATGGGTAAGGAAATAGTCACACAAGTCCAAGAAACTCAGAGAGTCCCAAACAGGATAAACCCAAGGCAAAACACCCCAAGACACATATTAATTAAATTAACAAAGATCAAACACAAAGAACAAATATTAAAAGCAGCAAGGGAGAAACAACAAATAACACACAAAGGGATTCCCATAAGGATAACAGCTGATCTTTCATTAGGAACTCTTCAGGCCAGAAGGGAATGGCAGGACATACTTAAAGTAATGAAAGAGAATAACCTACAATCCAGATTACTGTACCCAGCAAGGATCTCATTCAGATATGAAGGAGAAATCAAAAGTTTTACAGACAAGCAAAAGCTGAGAGAATTCAGCACCACCAAACCAGCTCTTCAACAAATGCTAAAGGATCTTCTCTAGACAGGAAACACAGAAAGGTTGTATAAACGCAAACCCCAAACAACAAAGTAAATGGCAATGGGACCATACTTATCAATAATTACCTTAAATGTAAATGGGTTGAATGCCCCAACCAAAAGACAGAGCCTGGCTGAATGGATACAAAAAGAAGACCCCTATATATGCTGTCTACAAGAGACCCACCTCAAAATAAGGGACACATGCAGACTGAAAGTGAAGGGCTGGAAAAAAATATTTCATGCGAACAGAGAGCAAAAGAAAGCAGGAGTCGCAATACACACATCACAGCCTTTAAAATAAAGGCTGTGAAAAGAGACAAAGAAGGACACTACATAATGATCAAAGGATCAATCCAAGAAGAAGATATAACAATCATAAATATATATGCACCCAACATGGGAGCACAGGAATATGTAAGGCAAATGTTAACAAGTATGAAAGGGGAAATTAGCACAATAATAGTGGGAGACTTTAATACCCCACTCACACATACAGATAGATCAACTAAACAGAAAATCAACAAAGAAACACAAACTTTAAATGACACAATGGACCAGCTAGACCTAATTGATATCTATAGGACATTTCACCCCAAAACAATCAATTTCACCTTCCCTCAAGTGCACACGGAACCTTCTCCAGAATAGATCACATCCTGGGCCATAAGTCTAGCCTTGGTAAATTCAAAAAAATTGAAATCATTCCAGTCATCTTTTCTGACCACAATGCAGTAAGAATAGATCTCAACTACAGGAAAAAAAAAAACTATTAAAAATTACAACATATGGAGGCTAAATAATATGCTTCTGAATAACCAACAAGCCATAGAAGAAATTAAAAAAGAAATAAAAATATGCATAGAAATGAATGAAAATGAAAACACAACAATCCAAAACCTATGGGACACTTTAAAAGCAGTGCTAAGGGGAAGGTTCATAGCAATACAGGCTTACCTCAAAAAACAAGAAAAAAGTCAAATAAATAACCTAACTCTACACCTAAAGCAACTAGAGAAGGAAGAAATGAAGAACCCTAGGGTTAGTAGAAGGAAAGAAATCCTAAAAATTAGGGCAGAACTAAATGAAAAAGAAACAAAAGAGACCATAGCAAAAATCGATAAAACCAAAAGTTGATTCTTTGAAAAGGTAAATTAAATTGAAAAACCATTAGCAAGACTCATCAAGAAACAAAAGGAGAAGAATCAAATCAAGAAAATTAGAGATGAAAATGGAGAGACCACAACAGACAACACTGAAATACAAAGGATCATAAGAGACTACTACCAGCAGCTATATGCCAATAAAGTGGACAACTTGGAAGAAATGGGCAAATTCCTAGAAAAGTATAACTTTCCAAAACTGAACCAGGAAGAAACAGAAGATTTTAACAGATCCATCACAAGCATGGAAATTGAAACTATAAGCAGAAATCTTTGAGCAAACAAAAGCCCAGGACCAGATGGTTTCACAGCTGAATTCTACCAAAAATTTAGAGAAGAGCTAACACCTATCGTACTCAAACTCTGCCAGAAAATTGCAGAAGGTAAACTTCCAAACTCATTCTATGAGGCCACCATCACCCTGATACCAAAACCAGATAAAGATGTCACAAAAAAAGAAAACTACAGGCCATTATCACTGATGAACATAGATGCAAAAATCCTTAACAAAATTTTAGCAAACAGAATCCAACAACACATTAAAAAGATCATACATCATGACAAAATGGGCTTTATCCCAGGAATGCAAAGATTCTTTAATATCCGCAAACACTCAAAGTAATACACCACATCAACAAAGTGAAAGATAAAAACGATATGATTATCTCAATAGATGCAGAAAAAGCCTTTGACAAAATTCAATATCCATTTATGATAAAAAAGACTCCAGAAAGCAGGAATAGAAGGAGCATACATTAACATGATAAAAACTATATATGACAAACCCACAGCAAACATTATCCTCAATGGTGAAAAATTGAAAGCATTTCCCCTCAAGTCAGGAACAGGGCAAGGGTGCCCACTCTCACTACTACTATTCAACATAGTTTTGGAAGTCTTGACCACAGCAATCAGAGCAGAGAAAGAAATAAAAGGAATCCAGATAGAAAAAGAAGAAGTAAAACTCTCACTGTTTGCAGATGACATGATCCTCTACACAGAAAACCCTAAAGACTCTACCAGAAAATTACTAGAGCTAATCAATGAATATAGTAAAGTTGCAGGATATAAAATTAACACACAGAAATCCCTTGTATTCCCATAACACTAGCAATGAGAAAACAGAAAGAGAAATTAAGGAAACAATACCATTCACCATTGAAACAAAAATAAAATACTTAGGAATATATCTACCTAAAGAAACAAAAGACCTATACATAGAAAATTATAAAACCCTGAAGAAAGAAATCAAAGAGGACACAAATAGATGGAGAAATACACCGTGTTCATGAATTGGAAGAATCAATATAGTGAAAATGAATATACTACCCAAAGCAATCTATAGATTCAGTGCAATCCCTATCAAGCTACCAACGGTATTTTTCACAGAACTAGAACAAATAATTTCATAATTTGTATGGAAATACAAAAAACCTCGAGAAGCCAAAGCAATCGTGAGAAAGAAGAATGGAACTGGACGAATCAACCTGTCTGACTTCAGGCTCTACCACAAAGCCACAGTCATCAAGACAGTATGGTACTGGCACAGAGACAGAAACATAGATCAGAGGAACAAAATAGAAAGCCCAGAGATTAATCCACATATCTATGGACACCTTATCTTTGACAAAGGAGGCAAGGATATACAGAGGAGAAAAGACAACCTCTTTAGCAAGTGGTGCTGGGAAAACTGGTCAACCACTTGTAAAAAAATGAAACTAGAACACTTTCTAACACCATACACAAAAATAAACTCAAAATGGATTAAAGATCTAAAGGTAAGACCAGAAACTATAAAACTCCTAGAGGAGAACATGGGCAAAACACTCTCTATCATATATCACAGCAAGATCCTCTATGACCCACCTCCCAGAATATTGGAAATAAAAGCAAAAATAAACAAATGGGACCTAATTATCTTAAAAGCTTTTGCACAACAAAGGAAACTATAAACAAGGTGAAAAGACAGCCTTCAGAATGGGAGAAAATAATTGCAAATGAAGCAACAGACAAAGAATTAATCTCAAAAATATACAAGCAACCCCTGCAGCTCAATTCCAGAAAAATAAATGACCCAATCAAAAAATAGGCCAAAGAACTAAACAGACATTTCTCCAAAGAAGACATACAGATGGCTAACAAACACATGGAAAGATGCTCAACATCACTCATTATTAGAGAAATGCACATCAAAACCACAATGAGGTACCATTTCATGCCAGTCAGGATGGCTGCTATCCAAAAGTCTACAAGCAATAAATGCTGGAGGGGGTGTGGAGAAAAGGGAATCCTCTTACGCTGTTGGTGGGAATGCAAACTAGTGCAGCAACTGTGGGGAACAGTGTGGAGATTCCTTAAAAAACTGGAAATAGAATTGCCATATGACCCAGCAATCCCACTGCTAGGCATACACACCAAGGAAACCAGAACTGAAAGAGACACATGTGTACCCCAGTGTTCATCACAGAACTGTTTATAATATCCAGGACATGAAAGCAACCTAGATGCCCATCAGCAGATGAATGGATAAGAAAGCTGTGGTACATATACACAATGGAATATTACTCAGCCATTGAAAAGAATACATTTGAATCAGTTCTAATGAGGTGGATGAAACTGGAGCCCATTATACAGAGTGAAGTAAGCCAGAAAGAAAAACACCAATACAGTATACTAATGCATATATATGGAATTTAGAAAGATGGTAATGATAACCCTATATACAAAACAAAAAAAGAGTCACAGATGTATAGAACAGACTTTTGGACTCTGTGGGAGAGGGCGAGGGTGGGATGATCTGAGAGAATGGCATTGAAACATTTATATTATAAATTGCAAAACAGATCTACAGTCCAGGTCTGATGCATGAGACAAGTGCTCAGGGCTGGGGCACTAGGATGACCCAGATGGATGGGATGGGGAGGGAGGTGGGAGGGGGGTTCAGGATGGGGAACACATGTAAATCCATGACTGATTCATATCAATGTATGGCATAAACCACTACAATATTGTAAAGTAATTAGCCTCCAACTAATATAAGTAAATGAAAAAAAAAAAAAAAGAAGCAGACAAACAATTCTGGAAACAACAGAAAAACTTTATTTTCATTGGTAAACAATTACCCAAAACAAATCAACAACAACAAAAAAAAATGGAAACCTTCATTTGAGTATGTGACGATTTCTATTGGGAAGTCCTGAAATTTAAAACAAAACAAAAAGACCCAGATCCCCACCAAGCTTAGAAGGACCCAGAACACAAATCATAGCTACCCTCCAAAAATCAAGAAAGTCAAATTCCTCTTATTCTTTTATTAAAACTAATAAGAACAATGCTTTATCTGACCACAAAGTCTGTCTGTAATTGAATCTAAAAGTGCAAAATATTACAAACTTGAGCTTTTAAATAAAAATGTTAATTTACCACGTGAAATTTTTAGATATTTATGTATAAATGTCAAATTCTGATATTATGGCATTTTATTAGACCAGATATTATGAGAACACTTCTGTAGCAGCAAAAGCTGGAAATGACATAAACATCCAAAATTTGGTAAAACAATAAATATATTATTAGAGAAACTATGTTTAAAAATATTCACCCATAAAAGAGCACATTAGAAATATTTAACAGGTAAAAAAATCAAACAATTTGTACACTTAAAAATCATTTCTTTCTTGGAGAGAAGCATAATTATAGCTATACTTAAAAAAGAGAGATGTAAAACAAGAAATGATTTTTGTTTTCCATTTAATTTTTGAGAGTTTCCCATTTTCAATAATTTATACTTGTATGAAACAATAGGTATCACATAGCAATAAAATAATGAAATACACATAAATTGCAAGAGATTCATTAAATAAAATTTGAAATAAACAAATTTAAGTTAAGAAGAGATATGCAACTATGAGTCAACTAAAGTAACAGCCCCAGCCTTTGTATGGGAAAGTATAAAATTTAAAACTAGAAAATAAAAGTTTAAAACTCAAGTTAGAAATGAATGATAGTAACATGTTTCTTTGTATTAACAGGTTCTTAAAAGAGAAGCAGTAATTAAAATTTAGAGGACAGAAAAGTTGAGACACAATATATCTAATAGTTAGAGTGATATTTAGTAAAACAGGAATAAAAGTAAAATTCTTCACATATATCACAGCAATATTATAATTTAAAGATGGCATTCCTATGGTAAGCAACAACCAACAGTGATATTAGGTTCATATAAGCAAACAAATTTCCAGGATGAGACAAACTTTATCCTATTAAGAAAAGATGCAGGACAGGAGATGCAGCACCTACAGCATCAACACCTTCATTGAGAGTCCCAGCACAGCTTCTAGTTCACAACCCTGCAGGACGTGCCCTTGGTGACAAGAAGTGAGACTTATCTGCAGGGAGACACCTCAGTTCGAGGAAACTGTACCTGTGCTATTGTAAGTCCTCTGAATTAAACTGCAGCTGTGATTTGAGTCCATATTGACTTTAGCCTGGTATATCTGTGTGAACTCCTGATCTATATGACTGTAAGGTAATAAATTTATGTTTCTTTTCAAACTGCCAAGTTTTTGATAATTTATTACAGCAGGCATAGATTACTAATGGTAGCTGAGTTGTTTAGGACACACTAGTTAGCTGTGCCTTCAAATATCTTAAAACTTTTCCTGACCTATTAATAGATTTCCAAGTTATATGAGGCTTTGGCTGAAAAGAAAAAAAAAAATTATTTGTGTATTCCTAATAATTTTCCCAAAAGGATGTGTAAATACTTTTTTATAATTGCATTATTTTATTTTATATCTGGGGCCTAACAAATTCTCTGGTCAGTTTATTTTACTGCAATTCCTTTTTTTTTCACCATAAACATTTAGGTCTATGAATACTGAGTACATATTCAGTTAATTCAAATTTCAGTTTTATTATCAAATCTCCTACCTCCTTTCTCAGAGATTACATATGAGTATAAAGGAAATTTTATTGTCATCATGGCATTTGGATGAAGAGAAGATTTCTGGCATTATATTGCCTTGCAATAGGGTTGCTTTGATTCTAAGCTGACGTGTATCTACTAAGTTTTTAAGTTTTGATTGGTGCTGTTCATATACAGCATTCTGGTGTTTGCTGCTGTAGTCCAGAGTTACCTAATGATATATTCTCTTAATTAGGTCTTAGTGATTTAGCTTTGGTCTCCCACAGAAAGGGACCTCCCTGCCTCTACACTTAATATCTGGTAATGATTCACATTTAATCCCCAGACCCAGGTTTGGCTTCATGTTTTATGGCTGCAGAGCTTGTGCAATTTTAGGTCATTTTTTAGAGAAAAAGAGCAGAATAATCTTGGATACAAAATGAGGTACAGGGCTTTTGAAGTCCATACACTAAGGGAGGCTTCCCTAGTAGCTCAGCAGTAAAGAATCTGCCTGCAATGCAGGAGACACTGGAAATGAGTGTTTGATGCCTGGGTCAGGAAGATCCTTTGGAGAAGCAAAGGGAAACCCACTCCAGTATACTCTTCCAGAAAATCCCCATGGACAAAGGAGCCTGGTGGGCTACAGTCCATGGGGTTTGCAAAGAGTTGAATTCAACTGAGTGACTGAGCACACACACACACACACACACACATACACTAAAGGGCTCTTAAGTTTCAGTTTCATTAACCTCATGGTAAAATCCACCTTCTCCAGGGCCAATCATATCACCTAGCATGCTCAAAGTTCAAAGCTATTTTATCCCAATGCACTTCTTATATAACACTAACTGCAAAGTTAGTCTGTCAAGACTGAGCTACCACCTACATCCTTCCTTGGGATATGGAGGAACTTCTGGGTCTCTTCCACATAACAACTAGATTGTAGGTTCCCAGGAGAACTGCTTTGCAGCATTAGGTTCAGCCTCACTATGTTATTGCTTAACTATTGCCACTACTATTTGTGTGCTTTTCATATCAAGATTTTAAAAGAATGAAGGAAAAGTTCCTTCTGATATCTTTCTCCATGATCTATCTAACTTCCTCTAATGTCCACCACTTATGAGCATTAATGTTGAGAGGAAGGGAGTGAGGTCAAACACACATTTAAAACTCATTACTTCTTCTCCTGCCAAAGATTTAGTTAGTGTACATATGTGTATGTATAACTGACTCACTTTTCTGTACAGCAGAAACTAACACTATATTGTCAATCAACTATATGCCAATAAAAAATTAAGTCAGAGGGAAAGGCCAAAAAATAAAAATAAAATAAAAAATTTACTTAGTGTGAATGGGTAAAATATATAAATTTTTCTTGTGGGGGTAGAAGCTTTATTTGATTTGTATTATTTCTTTTTTTTTTATCTAGGTAGTTGTAATCTTGCTCTCATCCCTGGAGCAATGAAGATGAAGGAGTAAGAAAGGGAAATTTGTCTTCACTCTAATGTTGGAAAGTCCAATAAGAAATAATGCAAAATTCTCTCTCCCATTCTACATTTGGAGGATAGACTGAAAAAGGAGGAAGTAAAATTATGCAAACTCAGAAGCAATGGAGATATTCTGTTTCTTTATTATGTGATAAGTTTGCATGTGCAGAGAGAGTGGGCAGGATACCAGTGGAGAAATAGTTGTCTAAGATACAAGAAGGAGGGAATAATGAGGGAATAATGAAAGGAATAAACCAGAGAAAGTTGTTCTGAGAAAACAGATAGCAAAATCAATCTGTGACCAAAAAAATTCACATTCCCTTCCAAATTAGGTTTGTACCAGCCAATAAGGAAAATTAAAAGAGCTGGCATAGGAGAGAAATAGGAATCTCCAACAATCAACATTGAGATTGACATAAACCTTCATATTTCACTTCCCTTTTCATACAGTGTTTTCTCCCATTGAAAACTAAAATGGCTAGAGAATGTAGATTAAGTGTGATGAAATCAAAAGAATTACTGAGAACATGTAGTTTAATCTTTAGATGAGCACATCTTTCAGTCATATTTCTTGTCAGCATGAAACCTGATCTATAAATTATCATATGTGCAAAACTAAAGGCCAAGACCTATAAAAAATTCACACAAAGTCTAATCCTTTTTATCAAATGAGAGTGAACTTTTAAAAAGAGTGAACAGTATAAGATTTAGAGGAAGATATCTTTCATGTGCATATTTTATAATTTCTGTTCACATACCCTATGTTTCCCATTAACACTAAAGCTAAGGGAATCCTTACTACATATGTAAGGAAACATAATGATTATGGTCAAATTATAAGTATAATCCAAAAATAACCAGAAAAATGAAATTTAACTCCAAACTCCAACAAAAGGAAATATATTTCAGAAAAATTGTAGACAATTTAGATTATTTTTATTCTTAATTAGATATTTTAATAGCAAATGTATTTAAGACTTGACCATTGTGTAAATCTTGTTGATTGTTGTGTTTAACTACACATTCAAAAACTGACTGTATAATTTGATCCCACTTAATAATCAATATTTCAGTTCAATTGCACAGTATAAATTCACATGTGCTAAGCAATGATCATCAAAAATGAGAAAAATCAGTGCACAAAAATATAGTACGACTTAACATTTTCCAGAAAGCATTTAATGTGAGATAGCTATAAATATACATGTTCCGTGCTCAAAGATGTCTTATTTTAAGTAAACAAAGTACTTCCTCTGTTTTTCAGTTAAAAAAATCAGAAAAACCTCATGTGAGGCTGAGTTATTCCAAATTTTGTTGGAATAAACAACCTGCAAAAGCTTCTGTAAATGTGTAGTCACAAGAGAGCCATCTGGCTCCACGTAATTACACCCATCTTTCATCCAGTTCTGAATCTGAATGTGAAAGTAGGTCCAGGAATATCATACAGATTTGTGATCTACACTTGGGGACTGTCGATCTATAAACCAATTAACAGATTTATTCATATGGGTGTGTTCCTGTCTTCACTTATATTACACATCCTAAATAGAGTACAGATTCAGAGATTACCAAATGAGTTGCTGCTAGAATGAATTATTTCTAGTGAAATATTTCAGAGTGAAATGAAATAGAAGTAAAGGCACTGATAGGGAGTAAGATGAAAAACAGACAATATCTGACTTTGGGTCATTTTCATATAAATTCTTTGAATCAAGTTGATAGATGCCTTGCAAGTACAGAAAAACATTTGTGGTCATTTATTATGCAAGATCTCTGACTTTTGAAAGATTATTGCAAGGACTGGATTTATTGTTTGTACATCATGGCCAAATTTTCACCTATTAGTTTATATTTTGTCTAGAATAGCTTTCCTTAGAAAGGTACATTTCTGAGGTAGTATAAAAACTGTTGCCCTCCACTCCTGGGTGATAGATTGGCTAATGGCAATTCACTCCCAGGGTGGCCAGTGGCAGCAAAGAGGCTGGGTGCCCTCTGCCCCCGGGCGTACTCCAACATCAGCTCCAGCCTTCCGTGGATTCCCTTCCCTGTGACTCCAGCAGGGCCTCTGCTTCAGCCCTCGTGCGGCAGGGGGACCAACATCCAACAGCTGATGAAGGTTTACACACTCAGTGAGGACCAGCAGTGGGACAATCAGGGCACTGGGAATGTCATCAGCTATGCAGAGCAACTGAATGGCATGCCCCTACTAGTCAGGGCCTGACAAAATGTGGTCCACTGGAGAAGAGAATGGCAAAGCATTTTGGAATTCTTGCCCAGAGAACCCCATGGACAGGATGAAAAGGCAAAAAGATATGACACTGAAAGATGAATCACCCAGGTTAGTAGGCATCCAATAAGCTAATGGGGAAGAGCAGAGAAATAGTACTACAAAGGATGAAGAGGCTGAGCCAAAGCAGGAACAACTACCAGTTGTGGATGGGTCAGGTGGTAAAATAAAGTCTGATCCTGTAAAGAACAATATTGCATTGGAACCTGGAATGTTAAGTCTATGAATCAAGATAAATTGGAAGTGGTCAAACAGAAGATGGTGTGAGTGAACATTGACATTTTAGGAATCAGTGAACTAAAAAGTATGGGAAAGGGAAAACTTAATTCAAACAACCATTATATCTACTACTCCAGGCAAGAATCCCTTAGAAGAAGTGGAGTAGCCCTCAAAGTCAACAAAAGAGTCCTAAATGCAATACTTAGGTACAATCTCAAAAATGAGAGAATGATCTCCATTAGTTTCCAAGGCAAACCATTCAACAGCACAGCAATCCAAGTCTATGCCCCATCCATCCAAGTCTATGCCCCATCCACTAATGCTGAAGAGGCAGAAGTTGAACAACTCTGTGTAGACCTACAAGACCTCCTAGAACTAACACCAAAAAAAAAAAGAAAAAAAAAAAGAAAAGAAAAAAAGATTTTCTTTTCATCATAGGCGACTGGAATGCAAAAGTAGGAAGTCAAGAGATACCTGGAATAACAGGTAAGTTGGCCTTGGAGTACAAAGCGAATCAGGCAAAGGCTAAAATTTTTCCAAGATAATGCGGAATTCATAGCAAATACCCTCTTCCATCAACACAAGAGACAACTCTACACATGGACATCACCGTTTGGTCAATACCAAAATCAGATTAATTATATTCTTTGCACCCAAAGATGAAGAAGCCCTATACAATCAGCAAAAACAAGACATGGAGCTGACTGTGGTTCAGATCATGAGCTGCTTATTGCAAAATTCAGGCTCAAATTGAAGAAAGTTGGGAAAACCACTAGACCATTCAGGTATGATCTAAATAAAATCCATTTTGGTTATACAGTGGAGTTGACAAGTAGATTCAAGGGGTTAGATCTGGTAGACAGAGTGCCTAAAGAACTATGGCAGAGGTCCATGCCATCATACAGGAGGTGGTGACTAAAAGAATTCCCAAGAAAAAGAAATGCAAGAAGGCAAAGTGGTTGCCTGACGAGGCCTTACAAATAGCTGAGAAAAGAAAAGATGCCAAAGACAGAGGAGAAAGGGGAAGATATACCTGACTGAATGAAGAGTTCCAGAGAATATAGCAAGGAGACATAAGAAAGACTTAAGTGAAAAATGCATAGGAATAGAGGGAAACAATAGAATGGACAAAACAAGAGATCTCTTCAAGAAAATCAGAGATACCAATGGAATATTTCATGCACAGATGGGCACAATAAAGGACAGAAATGGTATGGACCTAACAAAAGCAGAAGAGATTAAGAGGAGTGGCAAGAATACATGTAGAACTGTACAAAAAGGTCTTAATGACCCAGATAACCATGATGGTATGGTCACTCACCTAGAGCCAGACATCCTGGAATGCAAGGTCAAGTGGGCCTTAGGAAGTATCACTGCAAACAAAGCTAGTGGAAGTGATAGAATTCCAGCTGAGCTATTTAAAATCCTAAAAGATGATGTTTGAAAGTGCTGCACTCAATATGTCAGCAAATTTGAAAAACTCAGCAGTGGGCACAGGGTGGGAAAAAGTCAGTTTCATTCCAATCCCAAAGGAGGGCAATGCCAAAGAATGTTCAAACTATTGCACAATTGTGCTCATTTCACATGCTAGCAAAGTATTGCTCAAAATCCTTCAAGCTAGGCTTAAACAACATGTGAACCGACAACTTCCAGATGTACAAGCTGGATTTAGAAAATGCAGAGGAACCAGAGATCAAATTTCCAATATCCGCTGGAAAATAGAAAAAGCAAGAGTATTCCAAAAATGTATGTACTACTGCTTCATTGACTATGTTAAAGCCTTTGACTATGTGGGTCACAATAAACTGGAAAATTCTGAAAGACACAGGAATAGCAAACCACCTTATCTCTCTCCTGAGAAACCTGTATGCAGCTCAAGAGGCAACATTTAAAACCAGACATGGAACAATGGACTGGTTCAAAACTGGGAAAGGAGTATGTCAAGGCGGTATATTGTCACCCTGCTTATTTAACTTAAATGTAGAGTACATCATGCAAAATGTGGGACTGGATGAAGCTCAAGCTGGAATCAAGACTGCCAGGAGGAATATCAACAACCTCAAAGATGCAGAATGATACCAAGCAGAGACATAATTTTCCTGACAAATGTGCATATACTCAAACTATGGTTTTACAGTAGTCATGTATGAATGTGAGAGCTGGACCATAAAGAAGCCTGAGCACTGAAGAACTGATGCTATCTAACTGTGGTGCTGGAGAAGACTCTTGAGATTCCTTTGGACAGCAAGGAGATCAAACCAGTCAATCCTAAAGAAAATCAATCCCTGATACTGAAACTGAAGCTCCAATTCTTTGGCCACCTGATTCAAAATTTGACTCATTGGAAAAGACCCTGATGCTAGGAAAGATTGAGGGCAAGAGGGGAAGGGGTTGACAGAGGATGAGATGGTATCTCATACTGGCATCACTGAGTCAGTAGATATGAATTAAGTAAGCTCCGGGAGTTGATGATGGACAGGGAGGCTTGGTGTGCTGCAGCCCATGGGATTGCAAAGAGTTGGACACGACTGAGTGACTAAGTTGAATTGAACAATAGCATTATGGCAATATATATTTCAATATTTCACATATTTCAAATATGTTATGCATTTTATCTTAATTAGAATCACACTGTTTATTGCTCTATCTCATATATCTACATGTTACACTATAAATCCTATTAAAAATCAGAAGTGATGTTTAATATCTTCAGTTCTAGGTTAATGGCTGTTCATGTGTTATAAATGTTACAGATTATATTATGGCAATTTGTGTGTATCTTAACACCAACTCCTACCTATGGCAAACTTAAGACTGTTTTTTTATAACTTTTATAGAATCAAAATTAAGCTAGAATTTTGCACTTGGTCAAAGAAAATTATTTTCAAGTTTGTATGCTCATTATTTATTTCTTTGGTCATGCTGTAAATGACAATGTACATCAATTTATTTACTATAAATATATAAATTCTCCTTAGGGAATACTTTGAAAAACATACAAAATGTATGAATAATATTTTTATAGATATCATCTTTTCACTTAGATAAATATCATATAGATAACTTAAAACTAACATAAATGCCTAAATCATTCTGAAGCTTTAGGCGAATAATGAAGATCAATTAAAATCATCATGACATTCTATGCATTAGCATTGAAAAATAATACTGTTGAGCAGAAGGCACATAATAAAAAGTACACACAGAATGTTCTACTGTGTATTTTAATAAGCACAGATGTGTTACAATGTGTATGCATGAACATATGTAGGATATATTATGTAGAAAATGGGGAACCAGTAAAAGTATTTTCAAACAGTGAGTTACTGAAAATAAAGTACACAATTCAAAGGTTTTACAATTTTAATGAAGTAAAATTTTTCTTGGGAAATGTCATAAAGTTAACTGCTTCCCAAGTGATTTCCAACAATGAAACTTTTCTTTCTTTTTTTTTTTCAAAGCAATTGTGAGATTTTGTTATTAAAGCCAAAAATATTATAAATTAAGGAGTGGGCTACATGAGGAGAAAGGGGATGGAGGATGGGGGACAGGAAGAAGTAGAAGCAGAAACAGTGTGGCAGAGAGAAAAATTAAGGATCAGCTAAAAGACAATGTCACCTCTAATTTCCCTCCCAAAATATACATCATGAAAAAGGCAAGTGAGTATGCTGCTGTGGGTTCTTAGCTAGAGAATCTTCTTCAGCCTGATACTAACCTAAGAAAACTATAAGAGGCAGCAAAGTCCTTTCTAGGACTGGGAAAAGCAACAAGATCTTTATAAAAAAAAGATTCCATTTGGTTTTACTTTCCAGACTTTTTAGTGTGGAATATCCCATTCCTTTCTAACCTCAGTCTGCCCATAAGCAGAAAAAGATCATTAATATACATATTTTCTTAAAAACATTAAAAATGATGACAGTACTCATCAGAACATTTATTTGTCTATAGAACAGAAGGGTCTTTAGTAAGAAAGAAAAGTGATGGCCAAGAAGCAGATTGGTAGAGCACAAGGTGTTAGTGATTAAGGGTGTGATGTGTGGAGGTATATTATGCTAAACAAAGACAAATTATGGGGCAGCCAGGAAGAGGAAATGTAGTATATGTTTAATGGATGATCTGGGAAATTTCATTGGTGAAATTAATGCTAATATCTAAGCATCTGGTTCAAAGCTAGAAAATATAATTTTAAATATTAATGAAACAACTTAGTCACCTCTGTCAAAAAGCAGCATAATATCTACACTTCTATATCAGAATATAATTAGCCAGTTAAAAATAACATTTAACTGACCCACTTTTTTCCCACTATATTAAATTAAAATCTAATTATAAAGAAATATGTAGCTCTCTATTTCTTACTGAAAGTGAAAGTTAGTCACTTAGTCATGTCCAACTCATTGTGACCCCATGGACTGTAGCCTATCAGGCTCCTCTGCCCATAGAATTCTCCAGATAAGAATACTGGAATCAACTGCCATTTCCTTCTCTAGGGGATCTTCCTGATCCAGGGATCGAACTGAGGTCTCCTGCATTATGAGAGAACTCTTTACTGACTGAGCCACCATAAGGTGCTATTTCTTACTAGTACAGGTACATTAAATACCTTCAGTTTGGCAATGGCAGGCTAGGTTATTGTAATCTACTCACTTAGACAAACAATATAATTATTTGAAAAAATTAAATCATTCATTAAAAAATATTGATTAAGCACTTATTATAATCCAAGCACTGATATAGGTATATGGGACACATTTTGAAGATCCTGTCCTTATAAATCTTATATGCTAGCAGGAGGAAATAGGCACTAATTAATAGACACTAAGATAAGTAAATTCCTTAGCATGCTAGAAAGGTAGAAACTACTATATACAAAAGTAAAATTCCAATAGAAAGAGACTAAACTGGAGAAACAGAAATTTAATATGAACCGAAATCTTTAAGTTAATTGGTCAAAGTAACCTTCTTTATGGTAGGTGATACATCAATTTGTTCTCTGATTTGAAGGACATATTCCCTTAACCTCCTGGCCAATGGATCCCTTGAAATTTCACAGAGATGGCATATCACAGAGCTGTCCCTGAATCCTCATAGATTTATTTTCTCATCTCAGGGCCTCTAATGTACTTACCCCCTCTTATTAGTTCTGTCCAATCAGCTTGGTATCAACAAGGTGATGTTCTGTGGAAAGTTCAGATGGTTGACAGCTGACAGGGTCGGAAACTTATCTCTGAGGAAGAAAAAAAAAAGACAAAATATGCAAATGAATATTTTAATGCTCAAATAAAAGCACAGGCTATTCTGATACTTTTTGTCATGTGAATGGAAAGAAATGAATTTACCAAGTTAATGGCATATTATGTACTTAAGTCCTTTTTAATCTGCTCTAGCAACAAGGTCAAGTCCAGCATGGTATATCTGGAACCAGTGCTACTAGGTTTCTGAATTTGTGATAGTTTACAGTTTTTCTCTAGGATTCATCTGGTTTCTGCAGAGGTGAATTAAGAGGATACATAAGAGGACTTTCCATCTCTATACCCTTTAGCTTGGTGACTGCAATCTCTATCATCAATGCATCGGAAGCATTGTTAGTTTTGATTTACAATTTTGTCTGGGGGCAACGAGAGTCAGGGGCTGTGGCCACTGCGGAGTGAAACCTGCCGCAGTATCCAAGAAACAGACTGTGGTCCAAGGTCCAACCAGATCAAATGGGAGGGAACTTTAAATGCCATTTCTGGGTGGGAGGAACAAACATCGTATCGTAAGGTCATCATGAGGCATGTGACATATTGCTCTGACCATAGTGCAATGTGTAATCCTACATGGTAACTGGAAAATAAGAAATAAAAAGAACTGTAGACATCAGGCCTGCACTCTGTAAAGGTTTTTCTTTTTTTTTTTCCCTAAAAGCAATACATTCCATTTAGCTTATTTAGGCAAAAGTTTGGCATGAAGGGTAGAGACTGGATCAGGGGAGGGGGAACAAGAATATTTAGTGTTACCAAATCAATGGGAAGCCATCTTGGTGACAGTTGATGGCAGCTTTGGTCTAGGATAGTAAAAGCAGAGATGAAAGTGACTGGATTTGAGAGATAATTAGGACATAAGATAACATGTGGAGAAAGAGTGGAGACAGAAGGTAAAGGACATATAGATGACAATGGCAACTTTCAGGTTTCTGACAATGTAAAAAGATGAGTGATGCTGCAGTTTGCATGAGAAATATGTTCAGATGAGAAAGATATTAAGTTTTGCTTTGTAGATTTCAAGTTTGAGATGTCTTGTAACACTCCAATAGGGAATGCATAGTCAACTCTATCTTAGCAGAGAGGCTTGGAGTGGAGAGGTAAATATGTTGGGCAGCTGGAGGTCTTAGAAGCTCTGGGTGAGGTTATATCACCTAGGGAGAGTGTGTAAAATGAAAAGAGGTCTTCCAGAGCAGAACCTTGGGATTTTTTAATATTTTATCTGATAGATTAGAATAAATCTGAAAAGAGAATAATTGTGAGAGAGCAAATGGGCAGAGAGATTTTGTTTGTTTTTCACAGAAGGCACCTGACTCACATTAATGTTAACATTATAATAGCTATAATGTAATTACTGAAATGAATTAATATCATGAGGGAAATTTCACCTGTAATCTAAAGACACTAAAGAATCGGTGAACATGCACACATGAACACAACTTTTGGAAAGTTATGAAAATAAATGTCAGTGTTTGGCACACTAAACCCTCTAGCATATTTTGAAAAATAAAGCTTGATCTTCTCTCAAATTTTAAAATCCTGAAGCAAACTTTAAATCAAAGCTAAATAATATCTTTGCAAACCTAAGCTGTCTGTCACATTGTAAATGTAAAAAATTATACAAATATATAGGAGAGGTTTGTTCAATATGTGGTATTGGATATTTCTTGAAAACTGCTGGCAAAGCAAATTCTTCAAACTTTAAACATTTTTTTCCCTCAGAACTCAGCATTTTGAGGAATCAGATAAAGAATAAATTTAAAGTATTATAAACTATACTTTTGGCCTGGTTTGTCTCAAATTTAACCAGGTTAATAATAATTTTCCTGGAAGTTACAATGATTTCTTGTCATTTGAGACAAAATTTTGCTCTTATTTAATTGTCATCCTGCTTATTTAACTCTATGCAGAGTACACCATGTGAAATGCTGAGCTGGATGAAACACAACCTGGAATCAAGATTGCTAGGAGAAATTTCAACAAACTCAGATATGCAGCTGATATTGCTATAATGGCAGACAGCTAAGAGGAACTAAAGAGCCTCTTGATGAAGCTGAAAGAGGAGAGTGAAAAGCTGGCTTAGAACTCAACACTCAAAAAATGAAGATCGTGGCATCCAGTCCCATCACTTCATGGCAAATAGATGGGGAAAAAGTGGAAACTGACAATTTTTATTTTCTTGGGCTCCAAAATCACTGCAGATGGTGACTACAGCTATGAAATTCAAAGATTCTTGCTCCTTGGAAAGAAAGGTATGACAAACTTAGACAACATACTAAAAAGCAAAGACATTGCTTTGCTGACAAAGGTTCATGTAGTCAAAGCTATGGTTTTTCCAGTAGTCATGTACAGATGTGAGAAATGAACCATAAAGAAGGCTGAGCGCTGAAGAACTGATGCTTTCAAACTGTGGTGTTGGAGAACTCTTGAGAGTCCCTTGGACAGCAAGGAGATCAAACTAGTCAATCCTAAATAAAATATACCCTGAATATTCATTGGAAGGACTGATGCTGAAGCTGAAGCTCCACTACTCAGGCCACCTGATGCAAAGTGCCGATTCATTGGAAAAGACCCTGATGCTGGGAAAGATGGAAGACAAAAAGAAAAGGAGGTGGCAGAGGATAAGATGGTAAGAATCACTGACTCAATGGACATGAGTCTGAGCCAACTCTGAGAGATACTGGACAGGGAAGCCTGGCATGCTGCAATCCATGTAGAGTTGGACGTAATAGCAACTGAGCAACAACAACAAAGTAAGATATTATTAGTAGTATAGGCTTTCTCAGTTTCCTAAATTTTATTTTTGACTTTTACCTGACTATAAGTCATTGTGTTATCAATTAATACTACCAACATTTCTATTATAAATATAGTCATAAAATCAAGATCAACTAAAGAGTATATGCTCTTTATGTTGTTATGTTTATATTGTTATGACTAGTCCCATAATCCCATACATGGCTTTAATGGATACTTTGAGTTTTACTTTAAAGCAAGAAGTTAGGCTAGTTGAGTAAGAAAAGGGGAAACACCCAAAGGAGAAATATATGTATTTGAGGTCAGAGAGATAAAGAAAAAAAGAGAGAGAAATAAGAGAGAGCAGGGGCACAAGAATAAAAAACGTGGATCCATATGTTTGTTTATCTAGTACAAAGTGATTTGAGGGTGATTAGCAATTGGAAAATGAAATATCTGAGGTTCAAAACTATTCCTGGCATATTCGAAAGCTTGGAATAATAAATAAAGTTTATTAATTCTAATATGCTCATAAAAGTTGTGAAGGAAGAAAAATATAAACTGGCAGTCAGGAGTCTTGTTTCCTGTCTGGCTCAGTCACTGATTGTGTTTGTGGTCAATAACTATCTTCTGAAGATAAGAGCCACCCAATGTATGAATGAATGGAAGCCCCTCAGTCATGTCCGACTCTTTGCCACCCCATGGACTGTAGCCCACCACGCTCCTCTGTTCATGGAATTCTCCAGGCAAGAATACTGGAGTGGGTAGCCATTCCCTACTCCAGGGGGTCTTTTCAATCAAGGGACTGAACCTGGGTCTTCTGCTTTGCAGGCATATTCTTTACTCTCTGAGCCACCAGGGAAAACCCCATACAACTAACCACCAGAACAGAACTTAACAGTCACTGCAGGATTTGAAATTTGTGTCTGGTTTAATTTCTTTCCTTTATTTTCTCAAATTCTAAGCTAAAGCAATAATGAAATTTAGAATGCTTGATCGTTCATAATGTATTCCATGATTTCAGGCTCACCTGATCAATGTTGAGCTAAGAATAAGGATTTTCTTTATCCTGATTCGCATTCTTTAGCTAGCACTTAGGAAAATCAGCACATAAATGGCACTGTGTATTTATTAAAAAATTGATAAATATATTCTTTCTCATATCTGAGGTTTCAAAAAAATGTGCTTTTTTTGTACCTTCTTCCTCTCCTCTGAATTCCTTCTGCCTTTTTCATCTGCTTAATTACATGTGTTTTCATACATAAGATTCAGTGTCTTTCCTAATTCTCCAGGCCTTGGTTATGTGTGTGTGTGTAACTACCACAATATGTGTGTTTTGTGTGTGTGTGTGTGTAATTACCATGATTTTTGGCTGCAAGGAACAGAGAATCTGATTAAACTGGTTCAGGGGCAATAAAGTTCTTTTTTTAGTAATATAACTACACACACAGATCCAGAGATGGCTTAAAGCACAGATGGATCCAGTCCTTCAATAATGTTACCAGGATCTAGTCTCTCTGTCCTTGTGATGATCATATTTTCTGTGCTGACTGTTCTCCTCTGCAGCTCTCTCAGTATTAAAGGCTTTGTACTTTCAGCTTGATTTATCCTCTCAAGTTCTGGTTCAAATAAAAAGAACCCTCCTTTCCTCCTTATTTTTACACTATGCAGAGTGCCTTCTTGACCTGACTTGGCTTATACTTCTGAACAAATCACTGTGACCAGAAGGATGGAATGTTCTAATCAGTCACTCATGGTGTACTTGTTTATCCCTGATGCTGGAGAATAGGTGTGCTTCAAACCATAGGAAAAAGGTGGTTCCCCTAAACAAAGTAGGATGTTGTTACCCAAAGAACAGAAATAGACACACTGAGTCAGCAAAACAGATGTGCAATACAGTTGGATGCATAGCCAATATCCTCTACTCCTGCTAGCATGCTCTGTAGCATTTGCCTTGCTACCTAAAGGTAAAAGAAGCCAAGTAAAATACGTTTATTATTTTTACCTAAGCATCCATCAAAGTGGCTGGAGCATGAATCTACAAATTAAAATGAAATGCTTGCTGGATATGTGAATAATTAGGTTAAGTAACTGTACCACTTTTCCAACTGATATTTCCTCTAAAAACTTAATAATAGTACTATACTAATTAGGCTAATTGTTTTAATATTCTAAATTAGTATAATTATTATAATCAATGAACTGAAATAGTGAAGTGTTATAAATCATACGTAAGTTGATGCCTATATGTTCTTAGGATCTTCCCTGGTGGCTCAGATGGTAAAGAATCTGTCTGCAATGTGGGAGATCCAGGTTCGATCCCTGGATCCGGAAGATCCCCGAGAGAAGGGAATGGCTACCCACTCCAGTATTCTTGCCTGGAGAATTCCATGGACATAGGAGCCTGGTGGGCCGCAGTTCGTGGGGTCTCAGAGTCAGACACGACTGAGCAACTAACACTTTCACTTTTATATCTCCTTAGCATGTCCTTGACTCATAGTGAGCCCTCAATAAATGTTAGAGCTTACTATTACCTATTATCAACCAAATTAAGTTGCATTGAAACACCTCTGGAACACTACAAATTCATATAGATTTAAAGTTGTATAAGTCCATGTTAGTAGGTTGATAATTGATCAATACTAAAATAAGTGCTTTGAAATGAGCAGAGTTTTGTTGCTGCTTCTAATGAAATTACTTTTTAATATTGTTTTCAGGGCATCTCTCCAGAGGAAATAGCGTGATGTTTTGCTCTAACTCCATGCAGGATAAATGATCTGGAGTTACTAGAATATGGTATTATGCACAAACAACTAGACAGGCATTCGATTACAGATGATTAGTCAACCGTGAATACAGCGCCCAGCAGATGGACAGCTCCAAAGGACCACATGAATTATGTGCATTACAGCTGTGGCTCTGGGAAAAATGAAAATGCTCTTGATGAACAGCTGCAGTTTTCTTCAGCCTCTAGACAAGGGATATCAGTTAAGGTTTTTATTGCTGTAGAACATGACATAGCAAGAACTGATTACCTTGAATAAAGGTTGTATTAAAAAAGGTTTTATAGTTTGCTGTGTTAATTTTACATTTAAAGGATTTTCCATATTTACATTTGGAGCACCTTCCCTGTGTTTATCTGATGTGTATTTCATGTGCCCATAATTCAAAATGAACAATGGTAAAATTGCTCAGGCTATTAGCTAATGACGGGAGAATGTGCTTTATGTAGGTCTTTAAAAATATAAAAATTTAAATGTTGAAATATTGAGATGGTAAATGGTCAACTCCTTATATTAAGTCACTGAATAAAGCCAGCATGCATATTTATTCTTGACTGCAGATACTTCTTCATTCAAAGATAATTTCAAGGATCATTGTTGAGATTTTTCTGCCTCAGTAATAAAGCCTCCAATTTCTCTTGTTACATTTTAATGTTGAATTAAGTAAGAACAGGAGAATAAACAAGTTCATATTAGAATTATTTTGAAAATTCATAGTACTATGCTTAACCATATACTTTGTGCTAATATTAATATGCCTATTTTGAGAAGATAATAATATTTTCAATGAGTACAACTTTACTGCACATGACACACATTGACTTTATTTTTATATGTGGTCTTATGTTATTCCATGCATTTTCTAAAAAGGTATTTTTTATGGATGCTTGCTTTATTTTTCCATAGATCCATACATATATGCAGAGCTTTTAACAAATATATTCTCTTTTATAAAACTTAGTTATGCTCATAATGTTTAATGAAGAACATTCTTCCTTATTTCACATAATTTTAAAGACTGTCATAAGAAATACTACCTACATATTTAATTATATGAAGATAAAAAATCATTTATTTGATGGGAAGAATAGAATAAAAAACCTCCCTCTGAAGATAGTCTAGTAAAATCTCATTGATTTGTGCTGTAGTAAATCTCATAAATAATAGGAAAATGCTTCAAAATTTTAAGTAACAATAAGATGTAAAATGGTGCCATTTAAATATATTTAATCTTTAGTCATATTTTAAAACCCTCTTCTCTTTATTCTCAGTGAAATTTTGTGAAACTAAAATATAAATATATATTTTGCCTTGTAGATATACTTCTTATGTGTTATTTACCTATATATTGAATACAAATATATATGTATATGTATATGTCAAATACTGATACTTTCTAACAATCTTAGGTGTTGGATGTACACAAACAGAAAAGGATATTAGATACTACCTCAAGGAATTAATTATTCAAACAAGAAAAGAGTTTGTCAATAATATAGAGCACAAAATGAAACCAGAATGAAAACTATTCTACACAGTGTATGACTAATATACAGGGGTACAAAAATGGGGTAATTAATTTTGCCTAGGAATGCCAAGAGGACTACTTGATCAGTGACTAGTAAATAAGCAAGTGCACAACTCTTTCTCTGGAAATCATCCTCATACCTCATGCATAGAATATACTAACTCTGCTTCATTTCTACCACCACTGCTCTGAGTAGAGCCTTATGATTTCACTTACAGTTCTATATTTGTAAGTTCTTTTTTACATGTATATTTCTTCAGCTAGATTATGATCTTTTGACTCCAAGAAGCAATTTTTAGTTATTATTATATTCTCAGGGGATAATGCCATGCCTGAAATTTATAAATTGCTCCATATTTTCAAAATACTTAATTAACATAAAATGCATGTACATGTACAAATTTTAGATTATAAACTTCTTTTTTTCAGAGTTGAGATCTCATTCAACTAAAGGAAAGAATCAAAGTTAACCAATGAGTAACTTTCCAAAATGTAGAAATATCATCATGCTTGTATATCAACACAGTTGATATTTTAACTGTGTTACATTTAATTTCAAATGAATATTTTACATACTTATGACTACATATATATGAATAAACAATTAGTGGAAATAATTGCTATTGCAGGCTATTGTTTTTATGCTTTTAAAATATATTTTAGGATATCTATTAGGTGGTATTTATATTTTTTGATGTTTTATAAACATTTAAAGTTGTAGTTTCAAGCAATATTTATACTACTTTAACCTACAACTGTTATGATATTCTTTTTACTCATATTAGGTATTGTTTTAATTCATTAATATTAAATTTTTATTTCTATATATTAAGTTTTACATTTAGTCTGTATATCTGTATTTATACATATCTATATTGGTTTATTGATGTTGATCAGATAATGAACTTAGGGTACCACCCCAGTAGGGTCGTTCAGTTCAGTTCAGTCGCTCAGTCATGTCTGACTCTTTGCAACCCCATGAACCGCAGCACGCCAGGCCTCCCCATCCATCACCAACTCCCGGAGTTTACTCAAACTCCTATCCATCAAGTCAGTGATGCCATCCAGCGATCTCATCCTCTGTCGTCCTCTTCTCCTGCCCCCAATCCCTCCCAGTATCAGGGTCTTTTCCAATGAGTCAACTCTTCGCATGTGGTGGCCAATGCATTGGAGTTTCAGCTTCAGCATCAGTCCTTTCAAAGAACACCAAGGACTGATCTCCTTCAGGATGAACTAGTTGGATCTCCTTGCAGTCCAAGGGGCTCTCAAGAGTCTTTTTCAACACCACAGTTCAAAACCATTAAGGTCAGGAGGGGCAGCCATGAGGAGATATCCCTCGTTCAAGGTAAGGAGCAGTGGCTCCGCTTTGCTGGAACAGCCATGAAGAGATATCCCATGTCCAAGGTAAGAGAAACCTAAGTAAGATGGTAGGTGTTGCGAGAGGGCATCAGAGGGCAGATGCACTGACCATAATCACAGAAAACTAGCCAATCTGATCACAGGACCACAGTCTTGTCTAACTCTTTGAAACTAAGCCATGCCGTGTGGGGCCACCCAAGATGGGTGGGTCATGGTGGAGAGGTCTGACAAAATGTGGTCCACTGGAGAAGGGAATGGCAAACCACTTCAGTATTCTTGCCTTGAGAACCCCATGAACAGTATGAAAAGGCAAAATGATAGGATACTGAAAGGGGAACTCCCCAGGTCGGTAGGTGCCCAATATGCTACTGGAGATCAGTGGAGAAATAACTCCAGAAAGAATGAAGGGATGGAGCCAAAGCAAAATCAATACCCAGTTGTGGATGGGACTGGTGATAGAAGCAAGGTCCGCTGCTGTAAAGAGCAATATTGCATAGGAACCTGGAATGTTAGGTCCATGAATCAAGGCAAATTGGAAGTGGTCAAACAGGAGATGGCAAGAGTGAATGTTGACATTCTAGGAATCAGCCAATTAAAATGGACTGGAATGGGTGAATTTAACTCAGATGACCATTTTATCTACTACTGTGGGCAGGAATCCCTTAGAAGAAATGGAGTAGCCATCCTAGGCAAAAAAAAGAGTCCAAAATGCAGTATTTGCATGCAATCTCAAAAACGACAGAATGATCTCTGTTCGTTTCCAAGGCAAAGCATTCAATATCAAGGTAATCCAAGCCTATGCCCCAACCAGTAATGCTGAAGAAGCTGAAGTTGAACAGTTCTATGAAGACCTACAAGACGTTTTGTAACTAATACCCAAAAAAGATGTTCTTTTCATTATAGGGGACTGGGATGCAAAAGTAGTAGGGTTGTTACATAAATCTATTTAAATTTACATTTATATTACACAAAATTAAAATTTATTTTGTAGCCCCATTCCAAGTGCTCACTAATTATATGTGGTCAGTGATTATCCCTATGGACAGTACAGATAAAGAACATTTTCATTCATCATATAAGTTCTATTAGTTAATGATGATATGGAGAAGAATTTAGTGTTAGAATATCTATTCAGATTTAGTTTAGATATTGTATTACTTAAAGTAGATACTTGTTACAGACTGACTATATATCCCCAAAATTCACATGTTCAAGCCCTAACCCCCAGTATTTGGTGATGGGGATTTTGGGATGTAATTAGGGTTAGATGAGTTTATGAGACTGGGGCCCTCATGATGGAGTTAGTGCTCTTACAGATGAGATGCAGAGGTTCCAAAATCACTGCAGAAGATGACTGGAGCCACAAAATTAAAAGATGCTTGCTCTTTGGAAGAAAAGCTATGACAAATCTAGACAGTGTACTGAAACTGAGACATTACTTTGCCAACGAAGTTCCATATAGTCAAAGCTAAGGTTTTTCCAGTAGTCATATATGGATGTGAGAGTTGGGCCAGAAAGAAAGCTGAGTGCCGAAGAACTGATATTTTTGAACTGTGGTGGTGGAGAAGACTCTTGAGAGTCCCTTGGACTGCAAGGAGATCAAACTAGTCAATCCTAAAGGAAATCCATCCTGAATATTCATTGGAAGGACTGATGCTGAAGCTCCAATCCTCTGGCCACTAGATGCAAAGAGCCGACTCATTGGAAAAGACCCTGATGCTGGGAAAGATAGAAGGCAGGAGTAGAAGGGAATGACAGAGGATGAGATGGTTGGATGGCATCACCAACTCAATGGACATGAGTTTGAGTAAACTCCAGGAGTTGGTAATGGACAGGGAAGCCTGGTGTGCTGCAGTCCATGGGGTCGCAAAGATTTGGGCATGCCTGAGCAACTGAACAACAACCAGAAAGCTTGTTCTCTTTCTCTGCCATGTGAGGACACTGTGAAAAAGTGGCTATCTGCAAGCCAGGGAGAGAGCCCTCGCCACAACCTGACCCTATTGACACTCTGATCTTGGACTTCCAGGTTCCAAAACTGTGAGAAAATAAATGCCTGTTGTTTAAGTTGCCCAGTCTATGCTATTCTGTTTTAGTTCTGGCTTCTATAATGACTAATATAGTACTGAACAGTACATATGAAAGAGAAAGTGTTAGTTGATCAGGTGTGTCTGTCTCTTAGTGACCCCATGGACTAAAGCCCACCAGGCTCCTCTGTCCATGGAATTTTCCAGGCAGGAATACTAGAGTGGGTAGCCATTCCCAGACAGTCAAGAAATTTCTCGTGTTAGAAGACAAAGAGGATTTCCAAAGGCTATTTCTAAAACTTAGATTCAGTTTAGTTCAGTTCAGTCGCTCAGTCGTGTGTGACTCTATGTGACCCCATGAACCGCAGCAAGCCAGGCCTCCCTGTCCATCACCAACTCCTGGAGTTTACTCAAGCTCATGCCCGTCAAGTTGGTGATGCCATCCAGCCATCTCATCCTCTGTCGTCCCCTTCTCCTCCTGCCCCCTATCCCTCCCAGCATCAGGGTCATTTCCAATGAGTCAACTCTTCACATGAGGTGGCCAAAGTATTGGAGTTTCAGCTTCAGCATCAGTCCTTCCACTGAACACCCAGGACTGATCTCCAT
This sequence comes from Odocoileus virginianus, assembly GCF_023699985.2. NCBI lineage: Eukaryota > Metazoa > Chordata > Mammalia > Artiodactyla > Cervidae > Odocoileus > Odocoileus virginianus. The sequence continues at coordinate 24,802,437 of NC_069689.1, forward strand.
TAGGATGGACTGGTTGGATCTCCTTGCAGTCCAAGAAACTTAGCTTACAATATATCAAATATGGAGGGAATTGCATGTGTGTGTATGTATGTGTTTGTATGTATTTGTGTGTATGAGTCTACAAATATGGATTTAAAAAATCAACGTACTTTTTTCAGATGAGCGTGAGAAATCAGGAAGCATGCTTTCTCTGAAGCTCACTCACTTATGGAAATAATGAAATCTAAGTTACAAGACATTCTGATCTTTTCCTTCATTAATTAACTTGTCAAGTTTGCTGCTGCTGCTGCTAAGTCACATCAGTCGTGTCCAACTCTGTGTGATCCCATAGACGGCAGCCCACCAGGTTCCTCTGTCCCCGGGATTCTCCAAGCAAGGACACTGGAGTGGGTTGCCATTTCCTTCTCCAATGTGTAAAAGGGAAAAGTGAAAGTGAAGTCGCTCAGTCGTGTCCGACTCTTAGCGACCCCATGGACCGCAGCCTACCAGGCTCCTCCATCCATGGGACTGTCAACTCTAGGGAGCATAAATAGTGAGAGGTTGTCCTGGTAACAGTAACAAATATAAGCCAGCTTTTCAAAATGTCAAAATGTTTTCGACCAACCTAACATCAACCGCCATTTTGAGAATGTGTTAGTCAATTATTATTGTGGTACAACAAATAATATTTAATCAAATATTTTATTTTCTCAGGGATGAATTTCATATATTCATTAAATTTCAAATATGTCTTTAGGGTCTAAATATGAACATATATTTTGTTTTGTTTGAACATTCCTCAAAAAAGAATATATTATGTTCAATAAAATGCTATGAAGAATATAAAGAAAAATAAAGACATGCAAATATTATGATATATGAAAAGTTAATATCTTACATAGAAATAATACTGTTTAAAAAAAAATTCACTTTCCTGGTGGCTCAGATGGTAAAGAATTTGCCTGCAAAGGAGGAGAAGAGGGATCAATACTTGGGTCAGGAGGATCCCCTGAAGAAAGAAATGGCTAACCACTCCAGTATTCCTGCCTGGTAAATCCCATGGACAGAGGATCCTGGTGAGCTTCAAGAGCTACACGGACAAATGAAACTGAGTCACTGATTGAAAAAATATCTGATAAAAGCTGAGAATGTTTATCAGAATATAAAGAAAAACCAAAGAGTGGTAAAGATGTTATGAGGATAAAGACAGCTAGCTTAGAAAAAGTATTCAAGTTGAAAAGTTTTCCCAAAGAAAGAATAGAATAATTTAAGCAAACTTGATAAACAAAGAAAAAATGGAAGAAAATGTTTCTGCACTTGAAATTATGATTTCACAGCTAAATAACAATATCTGACATCTAACCTCAAAAACTATATGTACAAAGCAAATGTAGATCATAACAGCTTCAGATTTTGTATCTACATGATCAAGTTCCAGAAGATATTCAAGCAGTATCATTAACATCATTGAACAATGTTTAGAGTGGAAAGAATAGTGTCCCAAGGATTCTATATCTATACCTATTAATAAAGAAATTTTTGTCTCTGTGAGCAAAGGAAAAACAATTATATACAAGATCTTAGAAAACTACACTAAGCATTTCTCCCCAAATAAAAGAGTAAACATTTAATAACGTTCTCTATTAAACACATTAATCAAGTCAAAATTAAGTTTGGAAACACATGTGTCTGAGCAGATATAGTAGAGGATGGGAGCCTTTGTGTGGTTCTTTGTGGCTGGCAGCAAGCAGACCACCGGGGTAAGGTTCTGTGCATATTACAGCTAAAAGGGTTTCTGTTGATGCTATTGAATGAATCGGAGGAGAAAACTAAGGCTTCCATGGGTTGCCAATATTCTGTGCGTGCATACTCAGTCATGTCCAACTCTATATGACCCCGTGAACTGTAACCCATCAGGCTCTTCTGTCCATGAGATTCTCCAGGCTAATGTTCAAGTATGTCTCTTGGGTTCTTTTAATAAAGTTGTATCTATGAAGAATGTGTACACATATTGCACAGACACAATATTTGGTAACTGGATTCTAACTCAACCCAAGAACCATCTGCTGCTGTATGTTGTTCCTTTGATTTAAAAATTAAACTGTGGGACCATATAGATGATATTCTGATAAAGACTTTGATAGTGAACATAAACTTCCTGACTTCTTTGTTATTACCTATGAGAGATTATTTCAGCCAGCATAGCAGTGGGCTATATTAATGACCAGTATCATGATTAGAGGAATTTTGATCCTGACCAGAAGCACACATACATCTGTTTATATTAATGCCATGATAAGGTCATGGATCTGGCTTTTTCCACACCAATCACCAGTCTGAAGAATGATCACTGTAAACGGGTATCCAATAGAGTGACAAGACATTATAGAGAAGGGATAGTTTATCTTCCACTTAGGGGATGCTATTGACCAACTGGTGCTAATGGTAAAGAACCTGCCTGCTAATGCTGGAGATGCAAGAGATGCATGTTTGATCCCTGGGTGGTGAAAATTCCCTGGAGGAGGAAATGGCAACCCACTCAGGGACTCTTGCCTGGGAAATCCTATGGACAGAGGAGCCTGGCAGGTTACAGTCCATAGGGCTGCAAAGAGTCAGACATGACTGAGCATACACACACACTGACCAACTTATTCTTAAATGTATTGGTTCTGTTTCTTGATCTGATAGTGAACGACCGGAATATCTTGAATAGTTTTACAATTTATCCAATAATTAAAGCTTTAGCAATAAACTAAACATCTATGGCCTACAGTTTTTCTTTTTTATCCAAAATGAAAACTAGTTATTTATGATATAGATATATAGGGCTTCCCCAGTGGTGCAATGATAAATAATCCATCTGCAATACAGGAAACACACGAGACATGGATTTGACCCCTGGGTCAGGAAGATGCCCTGGAGGAGGAAATGACAAACCCATTCCAGTATTCTTGCCTGGGAAATTCCATGACAAAGAGCCTGGCAGGCTACAGTCCATTGGGTCCCAAAGTCAGACGTGACTGAACACACTTGATATATATCAAGTTATATTGGACTAATCCAAATCGACTTAACGAAGTCTTTATTTTGATGTCAATGTAACTGCCTTGAAATAATAGAACAACAGCAAGAAATGAATATTCCGTTTATATTGCTTATGAAAACAAGGACACATAATAAGAAAATACAAATGGCATGTCACTTTTTAACACAAAGCTTAATTTGCTACATAAAGATGATAACACATTTTTCTGTCTCTAAAATTAAAAAAAAAGCCACATTTTTGTTCCAGTTAGTAAAATGATCACTTCAAAATGTGAAATAACAGATGATTCTGATACATGGAAAAATACTGTTTTTGGAATTATGACTCTATGGGCAGTTACTACGAATACCAAGCAACTGTTTATTGTTTCTTGCAAGATGCTTACTTCTTGCTAATTTTGAGGAAAAAAAAAAGTCACAATATGACATTCAGAGGCATCTGACTTGACTTTCTGTCAATAAGCTGCAAAAATAAAGAAGCTTTGCTCTGGGAGACTAATGTGTCTGAGAATATATCTTCTTGGTACTTCTGAAAATGATATTCTTTGTTATTGGAATCTGCCCAATTGTGCATTGGAATAGAGTGCAAGATTAAATGTTAGAATTGTGGAACTTGATCCTAATTCATAGAATATTGTTACAATATCTTGATCTTCAAAAGATTCAGATTTGTTTGTACTTACACCCAGTAAGCGCAGGCCATCTTGTATTCAAAAGGATATCTCCAAAGAGGAGGTTTATTGGTGGGTGTTTTATCTTGGAAATATTTCTGAATCCTACACATCACAAGTTTGCCAAAGAAGAGATCAGAGCTTCATTTACAGTTTTGTTTATAAAACTCACAGAGTTTATTGATATTCAGATGAAAGTCTCCAGAAGAAAATTCGGGCTGAATGTTCAAAGAGACAAAATTCACTTCAAAAAAAATAAATGGTAATAGCAGAAGAAAGTTTTCCAACAACACCGTTTTATTTCATGTACAAAGCTCAGGCACTATCACAATGAAAAATAAATAAAAAAGCTTTGTGTTATCATTAAGAGTAATCACCACTATAATTAAGAGAAAATCCACCTCCATTAGTGAATTTCATTCTATTCAAGACCAGGGACTCCCCTCTGCTTTTCTGTGATCCATGTTTATAAATTCATGACTGCTGTCCAAAAAGAAAGAAAGTGATAACACAAATAAAGAGAGTTATTTAATTTGATACAATATGGTATAGATTTTGGATAAGAAACTGAGAAAAAGCTGTGTAAAAGTGAAAAAAAAATGAGGGGATGAAGGAAAGAAGATAACATCTAGAAAATTTAAGTTTTCAGAATGAAGAGAGAAAATCAAATTTTCAGTTCAGTTCAGTCACTCAGTCATGTCTGATTCTTTGCAATCCCAAGGTCTGCAGCACGCCAGGTTTCCCTGTTCATCACCAACTCCTGGAGCTGGTTCAAACTCATGCCCATTGAGTCGGTTATGCCATCCAACCATCTCGTCCTCTGTCATCCCCTTTTCCTGCCCTCAATTTTCCCAGCATCAAGGTCTTTTCAAATGAGTTGGATCTTTGCATTTGGTGGCCAGAGCACTGGTGCTTCAGCTTCAGCATCAGTCCTTCCAATAAATATTCAGGACTGATTTCCTTTAGAACAGACTGGTTGGATCTTTTTGCAGTCCAAGGGACCCACAAGAGTCTTCTCCAACAACACAGTTCAAAAATATCAATTCTTTGGCACTCAGCTTTCTTTATGGCCCAACTCTCACATCCATACATGACCACTGGAAAAACCATAGCTTTGACTATATGGATCTTTGTTGGCAAAGTAATGCCTCTGCTTTTTAATATGCTGTCTAGTTTGGTCGTAACTTTTCTTTCAAGGAACAAGCGTCTTTTAATTTCATGGCTGCAGTCACTATCTGCAGTGATTTTGGAGCCCCCAAAATAAAGTCTGTCTCTGTTTCCATTGTTTCCCCATCTATTTGCCATGAAGTGATGGGACCAGATGCCACGATCTTAGTTTTTTGAATGTTGAGCTTTAAGCCAGCTTTTCAGTCTCCTCTTTCACTTTCATTAAGAGGCTCTTTATTTCCTCTTTGCTTTCTGCCATAATGGTCACTGGTGTCATCTGCATATCTGAGATTATTGATATTTCTCCTGGCAATCTTGCTTGTGATTCAGCTTGTGATTCATCCAGCCCAGCATTTCATATGATGTACTCTGCATTTCAGTTAAATAAAGAGGGTGACAATATACAGCTTTGAAGTACTTTCCCAATTTGGAACCAGTTTGTTGTTCCATGTTCCGTTCTAACTGTTGCTTCTTGACCCGCATACAGATTTCTCAGGAGGCAGTTAAGGTTGACTGGTATTCCCATCTGTTTAAGAATTGTCCACAGTTTATTTTGATCCACATAGTCAAAGGCTTTGGTGCAATTAATAAAGCAGAAGTAGATGTTTTATGGAACTCTTTTGCTTTTCAATGATCCAACGGATGTTGGCAATTTGATCTCTGGCTCCTCTGTCTTTTCCAAATGCAGCTTGAACATCTGGGAGTTCTCGGTTCATGTACTGTTGAAGCCTCACTTGGAGTACTTTGAGCATTACTTTGCTAGTGCATGAGATGAGTGCAATTTTGCAGTATTTTGAACATTCTTTAGCATTGCGTTTCTTTGGGACTGGAATGAAAACTGACATTTTCCAGTCCTGCAGTCACTGCTCAGTTATCCAATTTTGCTGGCATATTGAATGCAGCCCTTTCACAGCATCATCTTTTAGGACTTGAAATAGCTCACCTGGAATTCATGACCTCCACTAGCTTTGTTCATTGTGAGGCTTCCAAGGAGCCAACTTGACGTCACACTCCAGGATATCTGGCTCTAGGTGAGTGATCACACCATCGTGGTTACCTGGGTCATGAAGATTTTTTTTTTTTTTGTATAGTTCTTCTGTGTATTCTTGACATCTCTTCTTAATATCTTCTGCTTCTGTTAGGTCCATACCATTTCTGTCCTTTATTCTGCCCATCTTTGCATGAAATGTTTGCTTGGTATCTAATTATCTCTAGTCTTTCAGATTCTATTGTTTTCCTCTATTTCTTTGCATTGTTCACTTAAGGAAGGCTATCTTATCTCTCCTTGCTATTCTTTGGGACTCTACATTCAAATAGGTATATCTTTCCTTTTGTCCCTTGCCTTTCACTTCTTTTCTTTTCTCAGCTATTTGTAAGGCCTCCTCAGACAGCCATTTTGACTTTTTGCATTTCTTTTCCTTGGGCATGGTCTTGATCACTGCCTCCTGTACAATGTCATGACCCTCTGTCCATAGTTGTTTAGGCACTCTGCCTATCAGATCTAATCTTTTGAATCTATTTGTCACTTCCACTGTATAATCATAAGGGATTTGCTTTAGGTCATACCTGAGTGGTCCAGTGGTTTCCCCTACTGTCTTCAATTTAAGTCTGAATTTGGCAATAAGGAGTTCATGGTGTGAGCCACAGTCAGCTCTTGGTCTTGTTTTTGCTGACTATATAGAGTTTCTCCATCTTCAGCTGCAAAGAATATAATCAATCTGATTTCAGTATTGACCATCTGGTGATGTCCACGTATCGAGCAGTCTATTTTGTTGTTGGAACAGGGCATTTTCTATGACCAGTACATTCTCTTGGCAAAATTGTTAGCCTTTGCCTTGCTTCATTTTGTATTCCAGGGCCAAATTTGCCTGTAACTCCGGGTATCTCTTGACTTCCCACTTTTGCATTTCAGTCCCCTATGATGAAAAGGACACCTTTTTTGGAGGGGGGGGGGTTAATTCTAGATGATCTTGTAGGTCTTCATAGAACCACTTTAATTTTTATGTTTTTTAATTTTTAAAATTTTAATTTTTCTGTTTAAGAAAGAAAGAAAGAAGGTGAAAGTTGCTCAGTCATGTCTGACTCTTTGTTACCCCATGGACTATAAATTCATGGAATTCTCTAGGCCAGAATACTGGAGTGGGTAGCTTTCCCTTCTTCAGGGTATCTTCCCAACCCAGGGATCTAACCCAGGTTTCCCGCATTGCAGGAGGATTCTTTACAGTTGAGCCACAAGGGGAGCCCAAGAATACTGGAGTGGGGAGCCTATCACTTCTCCAGAGGATCTTCCCGACCCAGGAATCAAATCAGGGTCTCCTGCATTGCAGATGGATTCTTTACCAACTGAGTTATCAGGGAAGTCCCTTATGCCCCTAAACTAACATTTTGAATGTTACTGATACTTTAAAATAAACTGTTACAGATGGAAAAGTAAAGTTAGGAACTAGAGCATGAGAAAGTAAATTGTATATGGGGTGGAATGAATATTGTTGTTGTTGTTTGGTCTCTAAGTATTATCTGACTCTTTTACAACCCCACAGACTGTAGCATGCTGGGCTCCCCAGTCCATGGGATTTCCCAAGCAAGAATACTGGAGGGGGTTGCTATTTTCTTCTCCAGTGTATCTTCCCACCTCAGGGATTCAGTTCGAGTTTCCTGTATTGGCACGCAGAATCTTTACCACTGAGCCACCAGGGAAGACTGTTCTTGACTTGGAAGAACATTTATTAAGTTTTACAATACTCATAATCTTAAATTATTAGAAAATGTATGGAGTCATTGCTGTATCCAAATTTCTTTCCAAAATGCTATATCCATATAGCTTTGTTAATACATCAGTGCCAAAGGGTAATTGAATAGTTTAAAAGAAATTAAATTAATGTAATACATGTATTTTTTGAAACCATGTTGATTATAGTTTCTGTGAGGTGTATAAACAGAGAATATATGAAAAAATCTGAATTAATTATCCTTACAATTCAGTATCTATTACCAAAATCTCTTCTTTATATTGAAAGACTATAATGTAAATTTTCTAGCCCATATATTTCATTATCAACTTCCAATTTTGAATATTTGACTTGTATTCATTGAGTTTGGGTGATAAAGTTGGGAAAGTGGAGATGAATATAAAATAATGGATCATCAGAAATAGTGTGTTTGCAAAAGTATAGGGTAATAGATGGAGAACTATAAGAGTTATATGGAGGCAGAAAACATGATTGAAGTGGTCAAGAGTCAGAAGGCTGATACCATGGCACAGAATAAAGGATTTATTTATTTCACTTATTTATTATCTTATTTCAAAAGAAATAAGAATACTATGACTCATAAGGCTGAAGGGAATGGGGTTATACATAATAACAGAACTATTTTAGGACTAAAATACTAAGTAGGTCTTTGGTACTGGGTTCAAAGTAATGATGCAACAGTATAATTTTGGGGGTAGTACATATATTGATACCTACTTAATTAGATATTTTATTGAAAAAGTGAAATACGGAGTCAATAATATTTTTAAATAGTTCAATTAATTTAACTATTTTATGTCTTAAGAAATAAACATAATCCTGTTTAGTCTACACAGAATTTTCCTAGTATGATAAAATAGGATAGATTGACCAATGGTATTCTTTGTTACCTTAATAAAAGGATATGTACTGGACACTGATTGTTATTTTAATATTTAAGAGGAAACTATAAGATGGAAAGGTATTTATATTCACATACCAAAGAAATATGTAAGCACAGGACAATAAGAAATCATTATTTCTGTGCTGAAACTGGCAGAGGATTTTAGTCAAAATATATGCAATAAAAACTGTCTGACAGTAAAACAAAGTGAAAAGTTGAACCAACATTGTGACAATAATTTTTTTTTAAATGTTGAGCAGACCCTAGCTTAAAGAAATTGTGCATCTTATTGGAAGCAGATGTAACTGAACCGAATCACTTCTGAAACTCAGACCTATAACTTATGGTGTGATTTTGTGTTTGCTATTTATTTCAAGAAACAGAGTCTCTAAAGTTCAGTTAAAACTATGTTAAAGGAAAAAATTACCAGAAATAGCCACTAACACAGCCATAGATAGAGAGGAGATAAATAGCATCTCCCCTTGAAAAAAAAAAAATCATTGGATGTTGTTGTTCCTGAGAAGAGAGGAATTTTGTCAGAGAGGGACAAAACAGATAGAAAAAGAGATGTGGCTGAAATGTTTTTATTGATGTAATCACAGAGATAAGCAAAAAGCTTACCTGGCAGATTGTATTATTTAAAATATTTGTTGTCCCTTTCTCTGTCCCACTGACATCAAGCTTAGCTTTGTGACTTGCTTTGGACAATAAACATGCAAAGCAATGATGAGTGAGAACCACCTCAAGGTTCTGCTGTGAAGAGAAATGGGGAAAGGGCATCAGCACAGTGCATGAGCAAGACATAAACATTTTCTCTTTAAGTCACTGATATGTGGATGTTATTTGTTACAACAACATAATTTAGCTTATGTGATATTATGTATCACTTTTTGCTAAACCTTACTGAAAAACACCACAAATAGCACTATAACTCACCTTACGAATAAGGTGCACATCAGAGGAAATATTAGTTGGTGTATTGGGACAAATATCCTTTTTAATAAAAATTATAAAGAGGATTCCAGAGAAGTGCTATTAACAGAATGAAAGGAAACAAATACCTTTGTAAATGAAACTCAAGCAATGTGGTCCTTAATGGAGGGCAAAGAAGTAAATCACACAATATGATAGGCAACAAATGGAAAAGGATATATGGAATGAGAGGGAGCAATAACTGTGATTTTTATAAATCCAGTGTGTGTTCCAGTTTGTAGTTCATTTCTCACTGGGGTTTATAATAAGTTTTATTTTTTTCTTGCTCTGTATGCCCATTCAACAATACACAATATTTAACTGCATAGGTGAATGGTTCCCAAAGCTGGTTTCTACCTTAAAATCTGCCCTTATATTTCAGACCCATATAACTGTTAGGTAGTTAGAATATGAAAAAGGAGTCCAGAGTGGTGGTGGCTAAAATACAAGGAAGGGAAAAGCCTGTGAAAATAGAACAGAGGAACGTCCTAGGACCAGAGTGAGGACCTCAGGTAAAACAAACAGCACTCCTGGCTGGCCCAATTTACATAGGGCAGGCCAGGGGGAGGGGAAAAAACATATAAAAAGGGGAGCCAAAATTGGGCCAGGGCCTCTCTTCTCTTCCTATCTTTTGGATGTATTTTCCTTTCCTTTCTAAATAAAACTGAGCTGTAACATGGAGCTGTAACACTGGCCGTCAGGGGGCTATAACGTTGGTCTGTCTGTCACTTTAAGTTAATGTTGTGATGAGACAGAAAAGAGGAAATTGCAAGCTCTCCTGACATAACCAACTAGGAAATACCTTTACAGATTAGTTCATATGCATTTTCCATCCTTCAACTGTGTTAGATATAAATAATAGCTTTCTTTACTACATAGACCAAAAACTCGAGAGTTATTCTAGAGACAACTTTCATTCAACTAAAGTTAAATAGATTCACTTGATTCTTTACTACACAGACCAAAACCTCGAGAGTTATTCTAGAGACATCTCTCATTCAACTAATGTTAAGTAGATTCATTTGATTCTATTTCTTTAACCTTCCTTTTCTTAGAGCCCTTCTTGCCTATATCCCCCATTATTTATCTGGAATGTTACAATTCTGTCATCCTTTCTTTGCCTTCTGGCTCAGTACAAGTATATTAGTTCTCAACTTAACCATCTTAAGAGCTATCAAAAATGTAAATTTGCCCATATAAGTGTCTCTTTTATTTTTAAATTCATCAGTGAATCTCCACTTGCAAAAAAAAAAAAAGGTGATAAAACTTTGCAGCATGTTAATTCCAGGCTCTTCATAACCTTAATTTCGTCTCTGAAATGATTTTCTACCATATCTTTCATACAACCAATGTACAAAGCTTATTAACATTTTTTACTTGCAGATTATTCCTTCATCATAAAACACACATGTAAATATGTCAGAAATATAGAAAAAGAATACACAAATACACTAAAAATGGCATTTACTCTGTATTTATCTGGTAAAGCTTTTCACTTTCATTCTTCAACAAAGCTGTTTCCATTATTTATTTTTTCATGCCATTGGTGTATATGGTACACAGACAAAGAAAGTAAGTACTGACAGTGCCTTACACCCTGCAAAATTATCTCAACCACAAATAATAAGTCTGTTCTCATCATACATCTAAGCAGTTTTCAGAAGTACGTTTTCACAACATCCATACAGACAGAAAAATGAATTGTTATTTCATACTGTGTATACATACAGCTTGTAGAATATAGTGTGTTTAAGGCAGATTCCACTCATTTGATTCAGAGAATTAATTTAAAATGACAAAATATTTTTAAACGAATCATTGAAGTTGTGCTCAAATACAAAAAACTAGGACTAGGATGAGTAGTTTATATATGTGCCTCAAGCTTAGGAAACAGCTCCCTCTTCTCATTGTTTGTCAATACAGGGGGGTTCAATGGATGAATGACTTTGATCACATTAAATGCCTTGCAGCTTATTCACATGCTAGAATAAAAATGCAGAAACAAATACATCCTTTACAAATGAAAAGCAGACCTTTAAAAATCTAGGCACAAAGATCCATTGCAAGGATCTAAAAAAAGCAGCGGCCCTAGACCAAGCAAGGATACCTTACTCTTCTTCATCACAATTTCAATCATCCCAAGAGTAGGATAAAGTCAGGATTCTGACAACACTAAAGGGAAATGAATGAATGCACTTGATTGTTTTTCAATCTTCTCATTTCTGACATATAAAATCAAGATAAATGCAATTCTTAATTTTTCACACACACATTAACATTGAAAGTAAGTGATTACATTAATTTTAGCTATGATGAGAAATATAGGAAATACTTAAAACTTCCCAACCCCAGAGCACCTTTTGTTATATACATAATATTAACAAATCTTTTTTTTTTTTTTAGTTTTGCATTATACCTTTTGTAAACTACAAGCTAATTTTATCTTGCTTCCAACATTTCCTGGATACATATTTTAGGGGAAATATTTTATACTTGACTTTCCTTATAATTCTAAGCACAATTAAATTTATTTCCACTCATCCTTTACTATTATTGACCCTATGCCCAGGTGACAAGAATTAGTTTTATATAAATCTAGGAAAATCAAACATTGGAGAATAACTGTTTCAACTAAGCAACATCACAGATGTGCCAAAAGCAAACAAATTATTTTTTTCTTAGCTGCATGAATGCTTCCCCTCCATTCAGTTGAATAATTAAGTTTATGGTACAATACCTCACTGTCACTTAAGATTACCTTACCTTGCAGAGGCTGTTGACTCTGAATCCCCAGATAGCATAGAACATGCTAATAAAGAAGAGATCAAGAAAGAGAGAAGGAGGCAATCAATCAATCAAACAAAAAGGGAAAGGATTGTACAGCCTGTGTAGATAGGTGTGGAAAGGAAAGATAAAAGCTACATCAGGAAGTTTCTGTAAAGGGTATTTTGTACCATCTTCTCTCAGTTCCCTTTTCCTTCAGTTCATTCCATCATCTACTAAAATGCATTTTCTTTCCACCAAATTCCTTCTTGTTTTTAAAAATGTAGTACTTAGGCATGAAGCCCCTCATATTTCCCACATCCCTCCCAAATTTACCTACATTCACATCCATCTACATTCATTGTTCTATTTTACTTGCTCAGACGGAGCTGAGCTTCCCGGGTAGTGCTAATAGTAAAGAACTTGCCTGCCAATGCAGGAGACTTAAGAGATTCATGTTCGATCTCTGGGTCAGGAAGATCCTCTGGAGAAGGGTGTGACAACCCACTCCAGTATGCTTCCCTAGAGAATCCAATGGACAGAGGAGCCTGGCAGACTGTAGCCCATGAGGTCACACAAAGAGTCTGACACTGATGAAGCAACTTAGCACATAGAGAGTTTTTGCAGCTTCTAGTAACCTTCAACAGTTTAACCTCTCAGTTTCAGTTCTCTCTCTTAAAGCTTGTAATATATGTTCATGTTTCCAAAGAAAAAGTAGGTTAAAATGCAGAACTCTCAGCATTTCCTTTCTCTCAAAAGAAACAATTAATGAAAAGACTAAAAAGAAATAGAAAATGTCTATACCAACAGCTACCAAATCAGAAAAGGAAGAATGGAAGAAAAAATGTGCAAAGTATAACTTACTGAACTTCAAAAAGGTGAGAACAAAGAAGTGAGGAAAGGATTTCAGATTGGCACAAAGAACAAAAGATTTCATCTCTAAATGCATGGACTCACTAGAACCCACATTGTTGAGATGACTAAATTTGAAACATTTCAGAAAGATGACAAAATTTTCAGATAAACCAATTAAATGGAAATCTATATATGTTTGGACTATCAACTGAAAGGGCTTTCCTGATATCTCAGTTGGTAAAGAACCCACCTGCAATGCAGGAGACCCTGGTTTGATTCCTGGGTTGGGAAGATCCACTGGAAAAGGGATAGGCTACCCACTCCAGTATTCTTGGGCTTCCCTTGTGGCTAAGCTGGTGAAGAATCTGCCTGCAATGTGGGAGACCTGGGTTCAACCCCTGGGTTGGGAAGATCCCCTGGAGAAAGGAAAGGCTATGTACTTCAGTATTCTGGCTTAGAGAACTCCATGGACTGTATAGTCCATGGGATCACAAAGAGTTGGACACAACTGAGCAACTTTCACTGTCACTTTCACTTTCATTGATACTGGGTGCTAGGAGACAACAGCAAAGTAAGAAAAGCAAATAAATGAGTTTGATTCTCTAAAAAGAAAATGAAATCTACAAAATAATCTACACCTGAGACTAAGGCATAGAGCAAGTAAAGTTGTGACATCCACGATTGTGTAAAAAATTAACTCAGTAAGACGGCAGAGCGGAGTTCAGGTGTATAAAAGAGCCTCTCTAAACTAAGCCCTAAGCCTCACCATTTTCTTTAGCTAGAAAAATGTCAGAGAATACAAAATTCCTAGTCCTTACAATATAGTTGTGGGAAAAATCAAACTGGTCTGAGATATAATGGAAAAAGAATCAAAAGATTTTGAAAAATTATATATTGGCAGCAATACCCAAGCACGAACAAGTTGAAAAGATACAAAAGAGAAAATATTTAAAACATTACAGAATGGAAGAAGAAAGAAAGAAAAGATATATAAAAAGAGAACCACCCTCAAAGGAAATTTTAAGGAATTCCCCAAAATGCTGTAGATCAATGAAGTAAAACCAAAAGATCATAAAGATGAGATGACAAAACAACAACAAAAATAAGTAAAATTCCAAACCTGAGGAAACATAGTGAAAATGAAGACATATCACTAGAGACTTGCTAGATTAATTAAACGTAGCAAGTATGAATACAATAGTACATAAAACTGAGCTATTGTAAAAAAAGCTTTAAAAACCAGACTGAGCACTGATGAAGGAAAATTGATTAACCAGTTACCAATCAAGATATACATATGGAAGACAAAAGAAAATCAAGATAAAGTGTAATCTGTATTTCTGAAGCAAAAAAGTCAACAGATAGTCAAAAAGAAATATTCAATCATATACTCCAAAGGAATTTCTATTAAATTAGGAGTATTTAAGATGTTGTTTTGATGATTCTCTTTCAGGGACATTTGATATGGAATATTAAATACATAATATTACATACATAAGATATTGTTCCTTGACTGTAAATAAGTAAAACAGGAAAACAGGAAAAAAAAAAATCCCTATTTCACATAGCTTTCATTGTTTTGGAAATATGGCATGAATTGTGCCAAGTCAGTGACAGAGACAATTCTAAAAGAATAGAACAAGATATTTTCTATGTGCATCTTTGATCTTCTCTGTATTTCTAGTTTCTGGAAAAAATACAAACCCATGAGCTGGTATTCACTTTTGCTATCACCCAAACTTTTGTTTCTCCGAAGATCACTTTTTTACTTACTATATATATGCTGGAACAAGTTATTAAATATTTATATAGAATTTCCAAAATCTTATAGGGAGAAAAGAACAACACTTTAAATGTCTATATATATACATATATATATATATATGTATATATATATATATATTTTTAATTAGAAGAATAAATTCCAGAGTAAAGCAATTACTATCTGGCTGTAAATATAGTAGAGAGGCAAGAGGAGGCACAGTGGTAAAAGAATCTACCTGCCAATGCAGGAGACGCAAGAGACGCAGGTTCAATCCCTGGGTAGGGAAGCTCTCCTGGAGGAGGAAATGGTAGCCAGTTTGTAAAGAAGTTGCCTGCAGTACAGGAGACCCGGGTTCGATTCCTGGGTCAGCAAGATCCCCCGGAGAAGGAAATGGCAACCCACTCCCGTATTCTTGCCTGGAATCCCATGGACAGAGGAGTCGGGCAGGCTACAGTCCATGGGGTCACAAGAGTTGGACACGATTTAGTGGGCTATGGTCCATGGGGTCGCAAAGTGTTGGACACCAGTTAGCAACTGAATAACAATAGCTACATGTAGAGTCAGACTGATTCTGGTTCAAAACTAGCCTGTGCTGCTTGGATGATTTTGAGAAATTGACTTCAACATTCACAATAAACAGAGGTATAAGATTAGTGTGATATAAAATAAGCACTCGCCTTCGTATTCCTCTTATAAGGATTGTAGAATATAACTTGGTTCTTAATGCTACTTTAATTTCCCATATACTTCTTCTTTGTTTCATAAGTCAAAACCACATCTGGAAAGTGATTTAAACAACAGTGGTGCTCAATACTGCATGCACATTAGAATCACTAGGGAAGCTTTTTTAAAAATACAGATGCCTGAATCCCATCACTGGGGATTCTTATATAATTGGCCTTAGGAGGGAATGAAGCTTCTTCTTTTTTTTTTTTTTTTTTTGTATTTTTTTAATCTCCCCAGATGATTCTTATGTGCAGCCAGGTTTGAGACCTACTTATTTAGAAACACTTCAAATGTTATCATCTGACAAGATTATTTTTAATTCCTTTAAATCCTCTCACTTTTATTTTGAGTTATGTCTGCCCCATAAAACACCCAGTATCAATCAAATGCAAATCCTTGTCAGTTTTGGGTCCTAAATATTTCTTAAACTCATATCTTACTTACTTTCTCTCCATATTAGCAGTCTGGCCTTCATCATCTGCCCCTTGGATTATTAAATAGGCTCCTAATTGCTCTCTCTCTTTGCGTGATTTTTTTTTTTCTCAAATTCTTTTCAGGCCAGTAATAGAGTCTCACTCACTTCCTAAATCTTCTCAAGCTTACTTATCATGCCAGATTGAGCACAAGCTCTGCGCCTTGTCAGTCAATGTCCTCTAAGACCTTTCTCCTGTTTCACAATGAGCATCATCTCTGCCACTTCCACCTCACAATCTGTGTTCAAGTACATCAAAAATGATTGTAGTGTCACAGCACTACATGAAATTTTGTGTATCTTTGCTCATCCCCATTCCGTTTCCTCTCCTTGAAATGCCTTTTTTTTGGTTAGTTTTTCAAGGATCATCCTTTGAGATTTCTCAGAAATTCATTCTCCTGGAAAACACATAATTTCCTTGTTCCAGGCAAAGAATAACTGCCCTATGCTCATAAAGTTCTTGGTGCATTAATCACTCTACCAAAATTCTTCCATTAAATTGTTAAGTTCCTCAATGAAGGTATTGTGTCAATCTTATATTTGTATCCCCCAAGGTTAGTGTTTTACCTGTGGATATCATTAAATATGATTTGATTAAATCGTTCCAGCGCCATGTGCTCAGGCATGTCTGACTCTTTGCACCCCCATGGGTTGTAGCCCATCATGCTCCTCCATCCATGGAATTTTCCAGGCAAGAGTATTAGAGTGTGCTGCCATTTCCTCCTCCAGGGATTTTCCCAACTCGAGGATTGAACCCATGTTCCCAGTGTCTCCTGCATTGCAAGCAGATCTTTACCTGCTGAGTTATTGGGGAAATCCCTAAATTGGCCCAAGGAGCAGAAAAGTATCAATAGATATGTTTTCTAGAGTAGAAAAATTCTTCACTGGAAATGGCAATTAAGAACACTTTTACTGAGTTGTTAAGAATCTTTTAGAGTTACTGATGACTAAAACTAACTTTAGGATTACCACATACAATGATGGAAAAATTATACTATTTATTTTACAGGGTCATGATTTCTATCTTGGAAAATATGGAATAAATGAATTGGACCTCATTCCCTTTAATTGTGCAGGTTATACATGATGTCCTACATTAACTCTAGTCAAATATGCTAATGCCTTGAAATGGTAACTTTTAAATTATAGCTTTTATTTATGCTCATAAATTTATAAAAATATGCATCTCAAATAAAAAAAATTTTAAATCAGAAAATTTGAAAGTATCATTTCAAAATGTTGTACCCCTCAAATCTTTTTCACCACAGAATTTCAAACAGAAGCCTCCATTTAAAAATGTATCAATTTTTTAAAAATGCAGCTCATTCTATTTAAAACATTTTTGCTTAATTATCTTATTTATGGAATATAAATTTGTAAAATAGATTATTAAAAAGCAATAATTAAAATTTAACCAGATTTTATTGAAGATTTAAATTGTCTACTAGAAAAACCTAGTTCTAACACCATTCTTTTATAATTGATTTACACTGCTGTGACAGATATGTGTATACTATTCAGTTTTCTTGAAAAGATTTTTTTTTTTTATTTTGCCCTACCCTTCTGCCCTGCCTAGCTATCTAGCCCATAGCTTGAGTTTACCTCAAACAATGAGCTAGCCAAGCTTCACAAGGAAATAGAGTCTAAGAAATATTCTACAAGCATGAACTTGATAGGACCACCTCAGAAGTAGCAGATCAGCAAACTGTAAGAATTGGAGGCTGTCTTCTAGACTTTCTTAAAATGAAAATTAATACAAGCTTCAGTCGAGTACATTTGCAAGCAACAGAAACAATTTGAGATCCCATAGATGCCTCGCTTGAAATATGACTCGGATGGTTTGGGATGATGACCTGTTCAGGACATCCAGCACATCCATTATAGGGTAAGCTTTGCTGTCACCTGTCAGATCCAGGCAGATGATGCTTTCTTGACAATGGAGCCCCATACTTACCTGGTATATTCCAAAAGCTGTTACCATGTTTTCAGGTTATATGAATTTTCTTAATGCTGGTACTGATTAGTTGATAGTTTTCCCATATCTTTTATAGCTGTAAATTAGGGAATTTGTTTTGATAATGCAAGCAAATATTTTCATTCCAGTATATAAAAGAAAGGTGTTGTAAATATAGCTGCCAATTTCCTTCCGTTCAGTTCAGTTCAGTCACTCAGTCATGTCAAACTCTTTACGATCCCGTGGAATGCAGCACGCCAGGCTTCCCTGTCCATCACCAACTCCCAGAGCTTACTCAAACTCATGTCAGTCAAGTAGGTGATGCCATCCAACCATCTCATCTTCTGTCGTCCCCTTCTACTCCCACCTTCAATCTTTCCCAGCATCAGGGTCTTTTCCAATGAGTCAACTCTTCACATGAGGTGGCCAAAGTACTGGAGTTTCAGCTTCAGCATCAGTCCTTCCAATTAACATTCAGGACTGATTTCCTTTAGGATGGACTGGTTGGATCTCCTTGCTGTCCAAGAGACTCTCAAGAGTCTTCTCCAACACCACAGTTCAAGAGCAACAATTCTTCTGGGCTCAGCTTTCTTTATAGTCCAACTCTCACATACATACATGACCACTGGAAAAACCATAGCTTTGACTAGACGGAACTTTGTTGGCAAAGTAATGTCTCCGCTTTTTAATATGCTGTCTAGGTTGGTCATAGCTTTCCTTCCAAGGAGCAAGCATCTTTAATTTCATGGCTGCAGTCACCATCTGCAGCCAATTTCTTTAGAATCCACTTTCAAATTCAACTACTCGGTTTGAACACAAGTTACAAAGTGTCATGTACCTGTATTATGACAGCCTTCTTTCTGTTAGAATACATAGTTCTTTCTATTCCCAAATTACTACAATGAGATATCAGTAGAGATAAGCCTAATTGCAGGCTTCAGCTTATCTAAGAACCAAACATATTTGAGGAACAACTTTGTCATTCTGTCATTTGTCACTTTGTCAGTGATAATGTCATATTGTAATTTCCTCCTAAAATTCTATCATTCTCCAACAGAATCTTGGGATTTCTACCACATTTGTAGGCCAGATGAATAGTTAAAGTGGACTTAATCTCAGTGGAAATACACATATGACTAAGAGACTGAGGAAAGATAACTTGAATCAGTATATGACTCCTAATTTTATTTTAATAGAATAATTTGATATCTGAGCTAAGATGTAAGCACAAAGTTTTATAACATATAATAGACTAGAATATAATTATAAAAGTTCCCAAATAGGAATAACCAAATAAATCATGATGTATTCTTATTATGAAATGTATGCTTTCATTAAAATGTTGTTTATCAAAAGATGAAAGACATTCAAAACAATAGAAATGTCTTTAAAATAACATTATGCAAGAAAAAAACAGGATACAAAGTTTTATATCATATGTGATAATATATGCATAGAAAAAAGGGGATTATCTCTATCAAATAATTACAATTTATTTTAACTTTACCTGGACTTGATCTACATTTTCTTTTTCTATTTTTTTTACTATAAATCACTTAATAAATTTTTAAATAAAAAATTTAGAAAAAAATAATTCAGATCAGGTTAGATATTGATGAACAGAAATACACTCAAATTTTTATGTTTTAAATTATTTTATGGTGTTTTTGACAGGATGGCTTATATATATGAATAATATACTAAAAAATACTGGCTCATTTAATTGTAATAACAACCCTACTGAGGCAAGTTCTATTATCATTTCTGTTTTACATATGGGGAAGCTGAGGAACAGGACACCAAATTACTATGTATCTTATTTGAGTATATACATTATTGGTGATGGAGCTGGAATTCTAGAATATGTGCTATTTTAGCTACTACATTATATTCCCATCTATAATGACTATATAAATTTTTTCTACTTCTTAAAATGGATCGGTTGATTGTAATTTATTTCATATTAAAATGGGCTTTGCTCAAAAAACAAATCAGCATTTATAAAACCAACAAACTAAAACTAAAATTATTCTGTTACTTTTACTCATGATATCCAAACCTAAAGTGCCATTTTACTTTAATATACTTGAGAATGGGTGCCTCTCAAGAAGCACTTTCTCACAATGTATGGCCACATCATTTGGCTTTAAAACATTTAAAATTCGATTTAATTTTTTTAGATTTCCTTAAAATGCTGTGTTCATCCTGCATTTTGTAGCATTTATGGTAGGAATTTCTTGTACATTGGCCTCATAAGCATTTTTTGATTAAAGATACACTTTTTAGAGAGACTGCTGAGTTGAGTTATAGATAAGTCCGTTGTTTATCACACCTGGTTCAGTTAATCACTTAGCCTGGATAACTGTGTGCTGAAATATACCTTTTCTCTGTGCCTATTACTAAGCATTATTATTGGGAGAGGTTTGGGGTTGTCATTTTGCAGCTGCCAGATATGCCTTGTTACATATTGCTTAAACATGAGTTTCCAAGAACATGAATAAACAGTGCTTTTGATAACAATAGCTATCACTCTCACAAAGAAGTGTTCTGTAATTTAGCAAGTTTTCAATTGAAAATGTAAGGAAACTATTTTAAATAAGCCCCATACCAGAGCAGATGTTCTCTTGCTTGGTTAATGAAAAGTTCACATAATTTAAGTGATGTAAAGTTTTCAATAAACATATTTCCATAAACACAGATTATTTTCACTTTCAACAGCAAATATTTATAATGTTTTGATATGTGCTGCAAATTCTGTGAGGTATTATAATGCCAAAATACAGTCCCTATTCTCAAAATTGTGTTGG
Source organism: Odocoileus virginianus (assembly GCF_023699985.2). Taxonomy (NCBI): domain Eukaryota; kingdom Metazoa; phylum Chordata; class Mammalia; order Artiodactyla; family Cervidae; genus Odocoileus; species Odocoileus virginianus. The sequence goes on from NC_069689.1 coordinate 24,823,246, forward strand.
GGACAGGATAAATCACAAAAAAATCAGATGACTGGAGAGCTGAATGAGGAGGCAGGAAAATAACTCATAGCTATTATAGACAAACAGATAGTATAGGAATTTGGATTCTGACATTTTAGTTGAATCCTTTCTTAATAAGAATAATATTCTTAATTTCACAAGTTCTGATTGCCTATTTATAAAATTAGACCAAATGCATATATAAAACATGTCATAATAAATAACAGTAATGGTAGATGTCATCACTGCATGAGGTGAAGAGCAAGAATCTGGATTTACTCTTTGGTTCACTGGGTACTGGTTAATTACTGTCTTTTTGAAGACTTACGATAAATACATATTTCATAAGGGTGACAGGAAACACTTGCTTCAGGAAATCAAGAGCACTAATATGGAACAAAACCTCAAAGAAAAATTTCCCAATATGATATAACTTGAGCTGTACATAGGGAAACACTAGAAAATATACTGTTACTGAGAATGCAAAAAGTACAATCCAGAAAAAGTCAATATTGGAAGCAGACATAGAAAGGTTGAATCTTAGCCACTCAATATATAAACTTACTTGTATAGGAATGTGTTGTTGTTCAGGCACCCAGTGATATCTGACTCTTTGCGATTCCATGGACTGCAGCATGCCAGGTTTCCCTGGAAATGTGTTCAGAAATCAAATTTAAGACATAGCCAGAGTAATCTCACTATAAAGATTCTTGTAAGTTAATATGCTTTCTTCCAGGTTCATTCATGTTGTTGCAAACTGCAGGGTTTCTTTCATTTTATGGCTGAATTACATTCCCATTTTTTTGGTTCGTGCAATATTTTTAATCCATTAATTCAGGATGAACTTGGGTTGTTTCCACTTCTCCATATTATGAATAATGAACATAGGAATGCAAATATCTCTTTGAGATGCTGATTTCCTTCCTTCATATCTATTCCTAGAAATGAAATTAATGAATCATATGATTTTTTTATTTTTAATTTTTTGAGGAAGCTTCCTACTGTTTTCCATTATGGTTGTAGTAATTTACATTTGAACCAATTATGTACAAGGATTCCTTTATATCCATACCCTTGCCAACATTCATTATCTCTTGTCTTTTTGTTAATACCTATCTTAAACTGCATGAAGTGATATCTCACTGTGGTTTTGATGTGCATTTCCCTGAGAATTAGGGGTGTTGAGCATCTTTGCAGGTACCAGGGGGTCTTTAATACATCTTCTTTTGAAAAATGTCTATTCTGGTCCTTTGCTTATTTTTAATCAAGATACTCATTTTATCCTACTAAGTTGCATGAGTTCTTTATATATTTTAGTTACTTCTCCTTATCATACATATGGTTTGCAAAAATTTTCTCCCATTTCATAGGTTGCTTTTCCCTTTTTTTTTGGTTATTTTGTTTGCTCTCTAAATGTGTTTTAGTTAATGAATTGACTTAGAGGGCATTATAATAAGTAATAAGTGAAGTAAGTCAGGTGCAGAAAGACAAATACTGTATGATATCACTTACATGTGGAATCTCTTTTTTTAAAAGCAAACAAATAGAGGGTAAAATAATAGCTACCATGGGCTGGGGCGTGGTGAGGAAACTAGGGAGATATTGGTCAGAGTGTACAAACTTTTACTTATAAGATGAATAAGTTCTGAGTATCTAATGTACAGCATGGTGATGGCACTTAATATATTTGTATATTTGAAATTTCTAAGAGAGCAGAATTTAAGCATTCTCAAAAGAAGATAACTTAATGAAGTGATGGATGTGGTAATCATTTCACATTGTATACATATATCAAATCATCACACTATATACTTAAAATATATAATCTTACTTGTCAATTATACTTCAATTTTAAAAAGTTAACATAAAAAGGAAAATAATACCATATACCAATAAAATAAGAAGTCATTAAGTTCTTTGAATGGAAGGATAAAGTGTATAAAGCAGTATTTGAGAAGTACAAAATATGTGAAAAAGTTGAAATCCATGTGGAAATACTTAGGCAAAAACAAGTAAATATCCTAAACGTGCAGAGAAGGATGTACTTTCAAAAGTCACTCATTCAAGGGACTGAGAAGAAACAACTCAAATATGGAGGGAATCCTTCATAAAATTTATTTATTTATGTATTCTAAAATTTTATTTTACATCGGAGTATAGGCTTCCCAGGTGGCTAGTGGTAAAGAACCCGCCTGCCAATGCATTAGATGAAAGAGACGTGGGTTCAATCCCTAGGTCAGGAAGATCCCCTGGAGGAGGAAATAACAACCCAGGCAGTATTCTTGCCTGGAGAATCCCATGGACAGAGGAGCCATGCAGGCTACAGTCTAAAGGGTCACAAAGAATAGGACACAACAGAAGTGACTTAAAATGCATCTTTGATTAACAATGTTGTATTAATTTAAGGGTTACAGCAAAGTGATTCAGTGTATACATATACATGTATCTATTCTTTTTCAAATTCTTTTCGCATTTAGGTTATTTCAGAGTATTGAACAGACTTCCTTGTGCTATATAATAGGTCTTTGTTGATTATTCATTTTAAGTATAGCAGCATGTACATGTCAATCTCAAACCTGCAATTAGAGACATATTTTTCTTAAATATGGCTAAAAAATTAAAAGTTAGAATAATGTGAAATACTAGCAAAATAATATAAAATACAAGCAAAATATAATACAAAATACAGGCAAGATAAAAGGGGAAAGATCAAAGGTACAGACTACCAAAAACTCTGGTAATTCACTAGAAAAATTAAAACTGCATTAAATTCAATAAATTTAATGACATTCTAAATTTAATAAGTGCTCACCAAATTAGGGAGAGCAAAAAGAAATGAAAATAATGAATAAAGATCTTGATTAAGGAGGAAAGATGAAAAAAACCAAGACGAGACATAGTCATATAATGTAAGATTCTAAAAAAAATAGGAGATAAAAACAATAATCAAGAGATTTAGAAATAAAATTTACTGAAATGAACATTTATAGATCTAATTATAGATCTAAGTTTTATTCAACCAAAGTCCCCTCCATTCCCCTCTATAATGTTTGCGTCTACTTTTATACTGTGCTAGATTTTAGTAGTTGTAATAAGGACAATTTAGTCCATGAAGCCTAAAATATTTCCCCTCTAACATTTTAAAGAAAAAGTTTGCAATCACTGATGTATACCAGAGCCTATCTGATAAATAGTAGCTGCTTATCATCATTATTACTTTATTTTTGTTTGAAGCATTTTTCAATTGTGCCCAGCTCACTTGAAAATGGAAAATACACAGCAGCATCATAAATAAGGAAGGAACAGATATTTCAGCAAAAATCATAAACAAGTGCAAAGTTTTACAACAATTTAGACATTTACTATTTCACATGCCACAATAAATGCAAAAGTTCATCTTAGTGAAAGAGTTTTAAAAGCAGTTTGAGAGTAGGTAATAAGAAATTCTTGTCCTTTCAACATAGAAATGTCAATTTCTAAAACCTACATTATAATTTAAAGAATAAGAAACATGAATATTTACTCCCTGAAAAAAATTTTAAAATGGAAGAAAACAAAGTTGAAGGGAGCTTTTTGTTATATATAGTATTGTAAACACATAAAATGTTTTACTAAGATTTTTAATAAAAATACATATTATATATCTCATTTATTCATTTACCCATTTATTCCTCCCCTAACAAATATTTATTGAGCATCTACTTTGTCCAAATACAATGCTAACTATATAATGACAAGCAAAGAATATACTGTGCCTTCCTTCTTGTAACTTACAATCATTCTATTAAAGGAGAAATGACATCAAATATCATACCAAGTGACATGAAGAAATATAATACATTGAGTATATAAATCATTGAGAATGGCTAGTCTTCTGAAATTGAGTTAAAGGAGTAGTAAGTGAGGTGCAGCATAAAAGAACTGGAGGTCCTAGCCAGTGCAATAAAGGAAATAAAAGTTTAAAAGTTCATTTTAAAACTATCATTATTTGCCAAAGACATGACTGTGAATATAGAAATAAAGCCTGCAGACACTATTAAAATTAATAAATTAGTAACAAGTTTGCCAGAAGCATGTTTGGTAAACAAAAATCCATTCTATTTCTCTATGCCAGTAGCAATAGAAAATATAATTTAACATGGGAGCCATTTCCGATAGCATAATAAACTAGATAACCAGAAAAGATTCAATAAACAGTATGTGAGATTTCTACTTGGAAAACTAAAATAAACGGAATGAGAGAAATTAAGGAATTAATTATGGAAGAATAGACCACAAGCATGATCATAAACTGTCAATTCTCTCCAACCTGATCTATAAGATTTATTTGAAATCACAATCAAAATATCAAGAATGGTTTTGGGAAGGCAACTGATAAGTTGATCTCAAATTTACATGCCATGCAAAGTTTAGAAAAGAGCCAAATTAATTCTGAAGCAAAAAGAGAACAGTAGGACTTCATGACCAGATAAGAAGATTTACTAATACTATGGTAAATAAGAAGATGATGTGTTGGCCCCCAAATAGTTCAACAGGCCTATAGAACAGAGTGGAAACTAGAGTCATACCCCACTGTATGATTTATGATGAACTTTATGCTGAAAAAATATGGGAGAAGGGTGGGATTTTCAATAGAACTTGTTGAATCAATTGAATTGTCACATGGAAAAAATTAGTTGTGAACCTCACTATAAAGAGAAACATCTCAGGTGATTTATAAATCTAAATGTATGGGGTTAAATCAACAATATTTAATATATATATGTATATATATATATACACACATACACATAACAGAATATCTTTATTACCTTGTCATAGCCATTTCCTAAACAGGGTATCAACAGCAGTGATAACAAGGAGAAGAATTGATAAATTGGATCACAAGAAATGAAAAACTTTTGTTTATCAAAAAATCCACTGGAAAGTGTGAAAAGGCAAGCCACAGAGCAGATATTTGTCCAAAATACAATTGATAAAGGAGTTTTTTTTCACAGAATATGTTTAAAAATCCTATGTACCAATAAAAAAGTTTTGTGTACCAATTTTTTAAAGGATCAACATAACTGAACAGATAATTTTCAAAGAATAGCCAAAGAAACACACAAATGACTGGTAAACATATTATAAAAGATGCTCAACTTCCCTAGTCCTCATCAGGGAAATGAATATTGCTATAATTCCATGCAGAAGGCCAACATATAAAAGATAGGTAATAATAATTAATTGCTGGCAAAGATGTAAAGCATATGGATTGAACTTTAGTCAATGAACTTCAGTTTTCTCATTACTATTTTTTTCCACCAGTTTAGGAATTTTGTACCTAATTTCTATTATCTTAGTGATGACTCTTGAAAGTTTTTCATTTTACAAGTTAATTTTTCACATGGAACGGGCAAGGTCAGAGAAGAGCAAAGACACTCCTGTATAAAAGTAAGATAAGGGAAATCATCCTGCAAACAAAATTTTCTGAGCTACAACAATTACTATTCTTATGCATAATTTATTTGTTGATTGATTTACTTCCTGTCTTCCCTCTGCTGGAGCTGACATTCCAGAAGGAGATTTTTATCTATGTGGTTCAGTAGAAGAGTGACTGACATTGAATGAGTCAATATACCATTACACTTAAGTTACTACAGTTCATTTTAGCACTATTGCAATCTAGCTACTCTCCCTGAAGTTTTGGATTTCTGATGGTGACAGCAGTTTCTTTGGGTGTGTTAGTTACTCAGTTGTGTCCGACTCTTTGTGACCCCATGGACTGTAGCCCACCAGGCTCCTCTGTCCTTGGGATTTCCCAGGCAAGAATATGCACATACATATATATGCATGTATTTTTGTGTGTGTATATAATTACATTGAGCTTTCCTGGTGGCTCAGATGGTAAAGGATCTGCCTGCAATGTGGAAGACCTGGGTTTGATCCCTGGGTCAGAAAAATCCCTTGGAGAAGGGAATGGCTACCCACTCCAGGATTCTTTCCTGCAGAATTCCATGGACAGAGAAGCCCGGTGGGCCACAGTCCACGGGGTCACAAAGAGTCAGACACGACTAAGCGACTGACTACACAACATGCAGGCTCATTGTGACATTTAAAAATTCCCCAGAATTTTGCCCATTACCGTAGTTATTAATAGCACACATAGACTATATGTTAAAATGTGATAGTTCACTCTTCAGTGACAATTTCACATAAATATGAACACGTTCCTCTTTTTGGAACCATGAAAGTGAAAAGTATTAGTTGTTCAGTTGTGTCTGACTCTTTGAGACCCCATGATCTGCAGCCTGACAGGCTCCTCTGTCCATGTGATTCTCCAGGCAAGAATACTGGAGTGGGGAGGCATTCCCTTCTCCAAGGGATCTTCCCAACCCAGGGACTGAACCTGGGTCTCCTCATTACAGGCAGATTCTTTACTGTCTGCGCCACCAGGGAAGCCCTCGAAACCATGAACACTGCATATATACATAGGAGTAATCAAGAGATAGCTCTAAGACTATATAATGTATTTCTGCTGAAATCACAAAAATCAAGAAAGGATATTGCTATTTATTTATTTATTTTGACATTGCTATTTATTACATAATTCCTTCCATCTGAAAAATTCCAGATGTGGCAAATCTACCTCCCCAACTTTACAACTCCAGCTCTGTGAGGTACTTATGAAGTGAGGTTAAATATAATACTTAGTAAGAATATGGGAAAGAGAATTAGTATCACATGTCAAGAAAAAAGTTTTTCAGGATATATCTCTTTAAATAGATCTGTCCTTTCCCCGAAAGTTTTCATTTCAGTGTCAGTCCCTTAACTCCACATCTATCTCCATTTTCCCCACCTTGGGATCACCATTATTAACTCACAATCTTTAGTTTTAACAAAGCTCCAAAGGCCAGGGATTACCTCCTGCTACCTCTCCTAGAATCAGTCCAAGGACCATCTATTATACTTGAGTATATGTTTGATGAATCTCGTTGCCTGCCACCATCTGTATAATTCCAAAGAGTTTATTGAAACAGTCTCTTGAGAAAAAAACAGATCTTAGTAAAGGGAATGAGGATGAAAGAATGGAGAAACCTCAAGTTACTAAGAAAATAAAACTTTCTCCACATTGTTAAACTAGAACTAAGAATGTCTAAAATCACCCTGTATCCCCCCATCTCCCAGTGTTTCTATAAACTGGAGACATTCAACTCCATTTTAATTTCCATAGTGAAAACCCTAAGATCTAAGCAAAGGAGGCAATGTGGCACTCCTGCCATTCAATTTATGTGACCAAGAATGGAAGTTTGAAAAGCAAGCGTCAGTGGCCCATTAATTTCAGAACTTGCCACAAACCATGTTTTTAGAGAACCCCTCCTACTATGTAGCCAAGTTATGAAAGAAATGAGACAACCTTTACTGCTGAAGCCTGCTATATCTTAAAAGGTGTGAACATTCAGTAAATTCAGTTCTCAATTAATTGAATTCAGTTAGTTTTCTTTGCTATATTACAGTCACTTTTCTAATTGATTTATGGAATTTGACTCTCATTTCTCAGACCAAGGCTATAAGGTAATGATACTATCTCCATTTTCAGAGAAGGACACTAATGGTGATAGAGGTCAAATGAAAACAAATGCAATTCCAGAAACTACAAGAAGCTTCTTCAGCATTGTGGTGTGTAGTGTTGTCCAGGGAGTCTAGACACATGATTTGTGACTAGGGGGTGATCCTGCACGAACAGGCACAATTCTCTGGCGATAAATCTGGGAGGCTTCTGACCTGCACCACCCCAACTGCTTCCAACTTCCTCCTAAGATGCCATCTATGCATAAATAAAATTTCGACTAGTCCAGAGATCTGAAATAAACAATCTTAAAAGACCACCCACTGAACCATTAAGAGAGAAACGGGGCAAGAGAGCAGGCTGCCTCTGCTCCCCATGATCTTGGCACTTCTTATTTATGCCTCAGTTGACCAGATAATGCTAGATTGAGTGGATAAAGGATATTTGTTTTCTCAACTCATTAAAAAAACAAAAAACCAAAAAAACACTCCCAGTATATATTAAACCATAACAAATATACAAATTCATTGTAAGGGATATAATTGACCCATTGGTCATCTAAATAATCTAATCGTGTTGATAATAACAGCAATTGGCCTAAGCCTTTAAAATGTACTATCTCATTTAATGACAGTAGCTAAGTATGTTCCATTACAGCACTTATTTTACAGATAAAGATTTTGAGGCACTAACATGTTAACTAGCTCACCTAATTTCCCACAGAGGGGATCTCTTTTTATGGTTTGTTTTCCCCAAATTGTGATACTACATGATTCAATTATTTTAGTGATTCAGGAGAACTGATATTTGCTAAATAATAATTAATGTCTGAATATTTTAGACTATCATGTATTTTGAGTATATCATTATTCACAGAATTCAAAATGTTATCTATATAAAGTAGCCATATTTTAGCACATATTTAAAATAACAGATTCTTTGAGGATGCATGCTCAGTTGTGTCTGACTCTTTGGGACTCCATTGAGTGTAGCCCCCCACCAGGCTCCTCTGTCCATGGAATTTTCTAAGCAAGAATACAGGAGTGGTTTACCATGTCCTCCTGCCAGGGGATCTTCACAACCCAAACACTGAATTTGTGTCTCCTGCACCTCTTGAATTAGCAGGTGGATTCTTTACCACTGAGCCATCAGGGAAGCATTTATTTATTTATTATTTTTTTGCTTTTTTTTTTCCATTTATTTTTATTAGTTGGAGGCTAATTACTTTACAATATTGTAGTGGTTTTTGTCATACATTGACATGAATCAGCCATGGATTTACATGTGTTCCCCATCCCGATCCCCCCTCCCGCCTCCCTCTCTACCCAATCCCTCTGGGTCCATTGTACAGAGTGAAATAAGCCAGAAGGATAGAGAACATTACAGCATACTAACACATATATATGGCATTTAGAAAGATGGTAACGATAACCCTATATGCAAAACAGAAAAAGAGACACAGATGTACAGAACAGACTTTTGGACTCTGTGGGAGAAGGCGAGGGTGGGATGTTTCGAGAGAACAGCATCGAAACATGTATATTATCTAGGGTGAAACAGATCACCAGCCCAGGTTGGATGCATGAGACAAGTGCTCAGGGCTGGTGCACTGGGAAGACCCAGGGAAGCCTTTATATAACTCAGTGGTAAAGAATCCTCTTGCCAATGCTGGAGATGCAGGAGATGCAGGTTCTATCCCTGGGTCAGAAAGATTCCCTGGAAAAGGAAATGGCAACCCATTCCACTAGTCTTGCCTGGGAAATCCAGTTAGAGAGATGAGCCTGGTGGACTATATACAGTTCATGGGGTTGCAAAAGAGTTGGTCACGACTTAGTGACCACGCATATTCTTTGAACGCTGGCTCTAATAGTAAGTCAAAGGATATGTTAGAATAGTCAGTGTTAATATTAGAATAACACACTCTTTGGACTATGTAGTAAGTGATATGACAACTGACCTGATTTATTTGGATTCACAAATGATTTAAAGCATCTAGCCTTGACAATATCAGGTTTCCAAGGCCTATTGTTTATCTCCTCTCTTCTTACAGAATATTAGATTACGCCATAGTTAGGTGTTCAATATCTTTTCTCTGCTAGTAGGGCAGCATTCCCTGAGTGTACACCCTATAGTTTTTTTTTTGCTTTTTTTAATGATTTATACAATAGGCTAATTAGTGTTTCTTTCTTTTGGATCCTTGATACATACAGGTGGGTGTCCAAAACAAATACATGACTGAAAATTCAGTCTGACCTGGTTTGACATTGTTTGCTGCAATTAAAGCGTAAGTAAGAAATTTAAAATAATTTTACATACATCCATTTTCCTGATATCTGCATATAAATTAGTTATTCTAATTTTCAGAAAACTCTTATTCAGTTTTATTCTTTTCCTTTTTTAAAGGTTTTAACAAGCCCCTAATATCATCCCAGAAAATTGTAAACAAGTTAAAGTATTTCTTCAGCTTCATCCTTATCACAGATTCAGAGTCCTACAAACTCATACTAACCTACAGAAGTCCACATTCACTTCCATGCAACAGGGACTGCCATTGTCTTAGATATCAATTACCTCCTATTCTAGGACTAGTAAATAGATTTCAGTGTGAATATATACTCATAGTAACACATAAACACCACTTAAGACTAAGAATTTTTAATTGAGAATGTCCCAGTACTCAAAGTCGTCCAATTTTTTTCACATGCCCTCTCTCATACACACACAAACGGACACACATCAATTCAAATAAACACACAAACTAGCACCACACCTATGATAGCTCTCTGGAAACAGTCAGTGCCAAGCAATTCCACTGAAACTCCAAGATCAGGTTATATATTCAAAATAGGCTAAAGGAAGAGCATCCTGACAAAGAGTTTTTCTTTCAACTATTCAAACAGCTAAATCATTAATATATATTAAACATATTCTGCTCACTACACATCACATTAGGAGGACTGAAGAAAAAACCCCAGTATTGAAGTCTCAAGGCGTATCCTCCAGGAGTCAAAATTAAAGAGTAAATATAAATAAATGAAAGATTAAACCTACAAAATGAGTTTAAACTGCATTATTTGGATAAACACATATGTGATTTCAGAAGCAGAAGATATTAAGAAGATGTGGCAAAAATGCACAGAACTATACAAAAAACATCTTCATGACTCAGACAACCATGATGGTGTGATCACTCAGCTAGAGCCAGACATCCTCGAATGTGAAGTCAAGTGGGCCTTAGGAAACATCATTAAGGACAAAGTTAGTGGAGGCGAAGGAATTCGAATTGAGCTATTTAAAATCCTAAAAGATGATGCTGTGAAAGTGCTGCACTCAATATGCCAGTAAATTTGGAAAACTCAACAGTGCCCACAGGACTGGAAAAGGTCAGTATTCATTCCAATCCCAAAGAAAGGCAATGCCAAAAAATGTTCAAACTACTGCACAATTGCACTCATCTCACACACTAGGAAAGTAATGCTCAGAATTCTCCCAGCCTGGCTTCAACAGTATGAGAACCATGAACTTCCAGATGTTCAAGCTGGTTTTAGGAAAGGCAGAGTAACCAGAGATCAAATTGCCAACATCCGTTGGATCATCAAAAAAGCAAGAGAGTTCCAGAAAAACATCTATTTCTGCTTTATTGAATGTGCCAAAGCCTTTGACTGTGTGGATCACAACAAACTCTGGAAAATTCTGAAAGAGATGGAAATAACAGACCACCTGACCTGCCTCCTGAGAAATCTGTATACAGGTCAAGAAGCAATAGTTAGAACAGGACATGGAACAACAGACTGGTTCCAAATCAGGAAAGGAGTATGTCAAGGCTTTATTTTGTCACCCTGCTTATTTAACTCATATGCAGAGTACATCATGAGAAATGCTGGGCTGGATGAAGCACAAGCTGGAATCAAGATTGCTGGGAGATATATCAATAACCTCAGATATGCAGATGACACCACCCTTATGGCAGAAAGTGAAGAACTAAAGAGCCCCTTGATGAAAGTGAAAGAGGAGAATGAAAAAGTTGGCTTAAAACTCAACATTCAGAAAACTAAGATCATGGCATCCGGTCCTGTCATTTCACGGCAAATAGATGGGGAAACAGTGGAAACAATGGCTGACTTTATTTTGGGGGGGCTCCAAAATCACTGGAGATAGTGACTACAGCCATGAAATTAAAAGATGGTTGCTCCTTGGAAGAAAATTATGACCAACCCAGACAGCATGTTAAAAAGCAGAAACATTACTTTGTCAACAAGGTCCATCTAATCAAATCTGTGGTATTTCCAGTAGTCCTATGTGGATGTGAGAGTTGAACTATAAAGAAAACTGAGTGCAGAAGAATTGATGCTTTTGAACTGTGGTGTTGGAGAAAACTCTTGAGAGTCCCTTGGACAGCAAGAAGACCCAACCAGTCCATCCTAAAGGAAATCAGTCCTGAATATTCATTGGAAAGGCTAATGCTGAGGCTGAAACTCCAAATCTTTGGTCACATGATGCGAAGAACTGACTCATTGGAAAAGACCCTGATGCTGGAAAAGATTGAAGGCAGGAGGAAAAGGGGAAGACAGAGGATGAGATGGTTGGATGGCATCACCAGCTCAATGGATATGAGTTTGAATAAGTTCTGGGAGTTGGTGCTGGACAGGGAAGCCTGGTGTGCTGCAGTCCATGGGGTGGAAAGAGTTGGACGTGACTGAACTGGACTCAATACGTGACTTCATTGTTATGAACTGAACTCATTCTAATGCTATTTTCTGAACAAGAAGAACTTGCCCATTCATGGAAATGTCATCACTACCAGTGTAAACTTAGTCTTTTTGATAATAATCTAATTTTTCTGGATCAATACTTAGTCTTTCAGTGTTTTTCTTCATGTTCCTTCTCCTTGACTTCTCCCCTGGTGACACCTAGATGTGTTGATTAGTGGAGTAGTTTATACATCATCCCTGCTTCAATTTCATAGAGAGTAGAAAATTCCATAGAAATGGAAACTCATTGGTTTCCATTTAGATAGCTCAACCTTTTTGATCTATGACATTTGCAAGAATTGTGGTTGTTATTATCTGTGTTCAACACAAGATCTCCAGATAGAAGATCTGCTTACTCTGAGACCTCATTCAAATCCTGTCTCTTGCAGTCCACTAGCCTCTCAGCCCTTTGAGGCCAGTGATCCCTTTGTTGTTCTCCACGCCATCTCAGATTACAAGGATGCAGTGATAAGGGAGGGTTATAGAGGAGGCCTAGCGTGTTGAGATTCATGGGGTCGTGAAGAGTCGGACACGACTGAGCGACTGAACTGAACTGAATAGAGGTGCTATCTCTCAGAAGGGCTATCTCTAATCCTCTTCTGAATTCAATTCTATTGTTGTTTTGGGCACTTTTCCAATTACCCTGGTCAAAGAATTCCCAGCAGATAGAAGGGCAGAAACCAACTTTGTTTTAAAATTCTCAGAACTACCTTAGGGTTTCTATTCTCAGCTTTCCAGTTATCTGTCTCACATGTAACAAAAAAGTAGTTGGCCTTAAAACCATCTCGTCTCTAAAATTCTTCAGCCTCCTCTTCTAGCATGGGAAAGAATTTGACTGGAGTTGGAAACCATCTTAAATTAGATCTCAAATATATCTCTAAAATTAGCATTAGTACAATAAGTTCTCTGCTTTAGATATCCATGCTCTAACTTTATATTCTACTCCAAGATCTTTCGAATTTCAAAGAACTATTTTCAATTTCAGCGCACTGAGTTTGGTTTCAAGCTAATACTTTGAGTTTTTAAGAGTCCCTTTGTGAATTTGTACTGATTTCTATTTCCTAGACTGTATCCACCCTCTCCCTAAATCAATAAAAGGCACTGATCCAATGAACAGAGAGACTTGGGGCAGCATTAATAATTTTGGAAAGAGAAAACAGCTTCTAAAATCCCAAGTTTTACTCAGCTACAGTAGTATTATATTGATGGCTGCAATTTGTCAATCCATATATAAAACTTTTTAATTATCTCTATCTATCTACAATACTTGTTACAAAAACCAACTCAAGATGCTTGCTTAAAATGGAAAAGTGATATGTAAAAGTACAGAAAGCAAAAAAGAAAAAAAAAACACAAAGAAAACATGATTTAAATGTCAGGTTAACAAGTCATCTATAAGTAAATACAATAAAAATTATTTGTAAATCATAAAATTGGTTCATCCACATTATTGCCAGGATAAGTATCAACAGTCTCAGATATGTAGATGATACAAACCTAATGTTAGAAAGTGAAGAGAAACTAAAGAGTCTCTTGGTGAAAGTGCAAGAAGAGAGTGAAAAAGATGGCTTAAAACTCGACATTCAGAAAACTAAGATCAAGGTATCCAGTCCCAACACTTCATGGCAAACACATGGGGAAATTTGGAAACAGTGGCAGATTTTATTTTCTAGGTTGCCAAAATCATTACAGATGATGACTGCAGCCATGAGATTAAAAGGCACTTGGTCCCTTGGAAGAAAGGTTTTTGGAAGAAGAAAGTTGTTGGAAATATTCTTGGGAAGAAAAGCTTTGACAAATCTAGACGGTGTATTAAAAAGCAGAGACATCACTTTGCTAATATCACAAAGGTCTGTACAGTCAAAGCTATGGTTTTCCCAGCTGTCATGTACATATATGAGTGTTGTAGGCTCAGTGCTGAAGTGCTGAAGGCTGAGTGCTGAAGAATTGATGCTTTGGAGGTATGGTTCTGGAAAAGACTCTTGAGAGTCCCCTGGATATCAAGGAGATCCAACCAGTAAATTGAAAAAGAAATCGACCCTGAATATTCACTGGAAGGGCTGATGCTGATCCTGAATCGCCAATATTTTGGCCACCTGATGTGAAGGGCTGACTCATATGAAAGGACCCTGAAGCTGGAAAAGACAGAGCAGGAGGAGAAGGAGGCAAGAGAGGATAAAATGGTTGGATCACATCATCAACCCAATGGATGTGAATGTGAGCAAATTCTAGGAAATGGTGAAGGACAGGGAAGCCTGGCGTATTGCAGTCCATGGAGTTGCAAAGAGTCAGACACAACTTAGCAACGGAAAAACAACAGTATTGTACTTTAGTCTTGATATGCATAACCATGAATATATTGATTTAGCCTTTCCCTTCTCCAGGGGATCGTCCCAGCCCAGGGATTGAACCCAGGTCTCCTGCATTGCAGGTAGATTCTTTCCCAGCTGAGTCACAAGGGAAGCCTGATTTAAAAGAAGAAAAACTAAAATCATATGGATTTATTCAGTCATTTAGTCAATAAATAAATATTGAATGCCTGTGTAACAAAAAATACAAGAAACAGTTTATAAATATAGCTAAACATACAAAAATATTCTATTTTAATTCATATTAGCAGGGTTCAGTTCAGTTCAGTTCAGTCACTCAGTCATGTACAACTCTTTGCAACCACATGGACTGCAGCACGCCAGGCCTCCCTGTCCATCACCAACTCCCAGAGTCCACCCAAACCCAAGTCCATTGTGTCAGTTTATTGTGATCCACACAGTCAAAGGCTTTGGCATAGTCAATAAAGCAGAAATAGATGTTTTTATGGATATTTCTTGCTTTTTCAATGATCCAGTGGATGTCGGCAACTTGAACTCTAGTTCCTCTGCCTTTTCTAAAACCAGCTTGAACATCTGGAAGTTCACGGTTCACATATTGCTGAAGCCTGGCTTGGAGAATTTTGATCATTTCTTTACTAGCTTGTGAGATGAGTGCAATTGTGCAGTAGTTTGAGCATTCTTTGGCATTACCTTTCTTTGGAATTGGAATGAAAACTGACTTTTTGCAGTCCTGTGGCCACTGCTGAGTTTTCCAAATTTGCTGACATATTGAGTGCAGCACTTTCACAGCATCATCTTTCAGGATTTGAAATAGCTCAACTGGAATTCCATCGCCTCCACTAGCTTTGTTCGTAGTGATGCTTCCTAAGGCTCACCTGACTTCACAGTCCAGGATGTCCGGCTCTAGGTGAGTGTGAGTGATCACACCTTCGTGATTATCTGAGTCGTGAAGATCTTTTTTGTACAGTTCTGTGTATTCTTGCCACCTCTTCTTAATTTCTTCTGCTTCTGTTAGGTCCATACCATTTCAGTCCTTTATTGAGCCCATCTTTGCATGAATTGTTCCCTTGGTATCTCTAATTTTCTTGAAGAGATCTCTAGTCTTTCCCATTCTATTGTTTACCTCTATTTCTTTGCACTAATCACTGAGGAAGGCTTTCTTATCTCTCCTTGCTATTCTTTGGAACTCTGCATTCAAATGGGTATATCTTTCCTTTTCTCCTTTGCTTTTCGCTTCTCTTGTTTTCACAGCTTTTGTAAGGCCTTCTCAGACAGTCATTTTGCCTTTTTGCATTTCTTTTCCATGGGGATGGTCTTGATCCCTGTCTCCTGTACAATGTCATGAACCCCGTCCATAGTTCATCTGTCTATCAGATCTAGTCCCTTAAATCTATTTCTCACTTCCACTGTAGGGTACTTTGATATAATCAAAATGCTAATAATATATTTCTAGAAAATTCTTTCTAAACCCACAGTAAACTATTTGAAATATTTTAATTTTTATGTTATCAGGGTTTTTAAAGGGGACTGATTTTTTTTTTCCTCAATAAGAATTTCAAGAAATTCAGTCATTAGAAGTTTCAGTTTCTGGTAGCTGTAAGTTGGAGCTGATATTTAAAGGGTCACATATCGATGTAAAATCCTAAAAACATGTGTGTGGCTGTCCATTCATCAGGAGGGTGCAGCACTGAAATAGTATCTATTTCAGGAATAGACTGGCAGCCAGGAGAATGTTCCTTGCAGGTCCCAGCTACAAGGGAGTGCAGCTGGACCAGGTAGACAGAGACTGCTAGGTTCCTTGGGAATCCATCTCTGTGTCTGCTCAGAGGCCACCCTCCTGCTCTGAAGCAATTACTCATCACCGCAGGTTCTTTCCTAGGAGACACGGCACTCCTTGGAATGCCAACTTTGGCTTGGGGAATCCTGATGGCCTTAGCAGACGCACCTTGGTCTGTAGTCCTTCCCCTTTACTTAGAGTCATATTTGCATGATGATCATAAAGCTATTCCAGCCTTTCAGGCTCTTCCACATTTCCTCTCCTAGGCGTTTCGCCCCTGCCCCCACCCAAATCTTTGCAGACCGAGAAGTGAAGTGAAGTGAAGTCGCTCAGTCATGGCCGACTCTTTGCAACCCCATGGACTGTAGCCTACCAGGATCCAGTCCATGGGATTTTCCAGGCAAGAATACTGGAGTGGGTTGCCATTTCCTTCTCCAGGTGATCTTCCTGAGCCAAGGATCGAACCCGGGTCTCCCGCATTGTAGGCAGACGCTTTACCGTCTGAGCTACCAGGGAAGCCCAACTGAATCCTGTCTCAATTTTTGCTTCTCTAGGCCCTGGACCAACACAAAGCTCAATGGGTAGCTATGTCAACAACAATTAAATATAACCTACAAAAGAAAGAATTAAACACTCCACTGGGGGAGGAAGCAATTTGAAGGAGTAAACCTCAAGAGGTCAAACTGTTTTCACTGTTATGTGTCCTTATTTCTTAAGTGCATGTGATAGTATTTCCTCAGGGTGATAATTTATGCCAAAGATTCAGATTACTATTTCAGTTCAAGAGACTAAGCAAAAAAACAAAAGAAAACAAAAAAACCCACTAAATGGATCACTGTTTCTTTAGAGAGGTGGTCCACTCTGGGTCCTGGGTGTCCCTTGCACATTTTTGCCAAGGGCTCCTTTCTGCAAAACTTACTCTTTTCCTGATGCTGAGTGGTTTGCATAGTTAGTCACAACAGCAACTATGTAGGTCGAGACTGAGAGAGAATAAATGCTCTCTCCCTGCAGGGAAGAGAATTGGCTTGTTTGTTGCGTGCAGGAATGTTTATGCTAGCTCAAATACATTGATGATCTGGAAGGCAATATGCTAAGGGAAATAAACCAAGCAGAGAAACAAATACTCTGTGATCTCACTTAGATGTGGAATCTAAAATAATTAAACTGATAGAAGCAGTTAGTTGGAATAATGGTCACTAGGGCCCCGGTGATGGGGGAAATGAGGAGATACTAGTCAAAAAATACAGTTTCACTTATGCAAGATGAATAAGTTCAGAAGATCTAGTGTATGATGACTATAGTTAATAATATTGGATTGTGTACTTGAAATTTGCTAACAATAGATTTTAAACGATCTCACCACACATACATCATACTGTGAGGTGATGTGTTAATTAACTTGTTTAAGTAGTCATTTCACAGTGTATGCACATATCAAAATATCACACTACAAAATAAATACTAACAATTTTTGTCAATTATTGCTCAGTAAAGCTGGAAAAAAATAATTGGGCCCTTGACCCTGGGTCCCTCTCCAGGAAGACAATCCACTGCATGTGTGTGTCACCTGTCCCTCCATTCTACTCAACCAGAATTGGGGGTCAGAGAGCAAAGACAAACTGACTGACTCTGACTGCTGCCTCTGCAGTAGATAATGACATTTCTGTCTCTGCCTCAAGAGTCCCACATCTTCTGTCACCATCTATACACTGTAGCAGATTGAATTGTTACCTTGTTATAAGGTATACCTTGTGATACCCTTGTCACTTGATGACATTCCCTATGTCTCTCTTTAGAAGTCTGCTTCTCCATGTTCCTTTTTTTTTTTTTTTTTAATGTGGGTCCTATTCATCCTATAAGGAAAACTTCTAAAATATCTAAGAACAACAATTGAAGTTCAGTGTAGGGCATAAAGGATACTAATGAAACACTCCTTTTATTCAATCAGAAAACACTGTCCTAACTAACTTAATGTAACCAGTACAGCTACTACTAGTTGAAGACATATCCTATAGGATTTTATGAGACACCATTTCATGTTAAGGTTATGGTTAAAAAATTTTTATTGGCTTGAGTATAACATCAGTTAATGAGCTACCATTCTGATGGCTTCATTTCAATCTTACAATTTACCTTAATTATTTGAGGCAAATTATAATTTAAAGGGTTTGCACAAATCCAGTTTAACTGTTCAGCTTTTGAGTATATTTTGTTTGCACATAGAATACTAGGTATGTGTGAATAAATTCCTATGCAATAACTTCACAAAATGAAGTGCATTATATAATTATACTCTTCCTACTGGCTTTGGGCCCATCTTCATTAAGCATCCAAGTGTCCAGATGTTTCAGGAAATGCTCAGATAACTAGAGATTACATATCAAAATATCTGTGCCAAATGAAAAATTAATGTTTCTTCCAATATCTTCACAGAGAGACCTAACTCTGGATTAGTAATGAAAATACAAGGGATGTAGAATTTTAAT
This sequence comes from Odocoileus virginianus, assembly GCF_023699985.2. Taxonomy (NCBI): domain Eukaryota; kingdom Metazoa; phylum Chordata; class Mammalia; order Artiodactyla; family Cervidae; genus Odocoileus; species Odocoileus virginianus. The sequence goes on from NC_069689.1 coordinate 24,842,139, forward strand.
CTTCTAAGATCTAATCATATACATTTATAAAATCAAAACTTCACTGTTGAAAGTATATATTTTTAGGGCATAAAGATAGTGAATCACATTGAGGAATTACTCTGCTTTCCTTTTATATCACCTTGACTTTAAACATATGTGAAATAAAGAAAGTCCCATGTATTTCAGATGCCCAACTTCTACATTATTAATGATTTTTTAGTAGCATTCAGCTATGCACACTACACGACACATTCTGAAGAAATGATTCAGTTTTGTTGGAACTCTATTTATTTAAGAGGGGGAAGGTAAAAAGACTGTCATAGTTTCTATTTCCTATCATTTATTGTTTGCTTGATTTCTAAAATATGTTGGAGAATAAAATGTATGAACCTTATCAAATGGTGCCTTAAAATGCTCTTTTTAATGGCCAAACTCTGTTAATGGATTACTAGCAAAGGCTCCATTACTGTTAACACAAAAATTACTGTCAAAAATAAAAAATGAAAGAATCAGGAAGGTTTCTTTTTAATGATGCAGCCAAAAATATTAGCTAATTGTCTTGCATTTTTCAAAAGGGAAATCATTAGTTTTAGAGCTAGCTTGTATTTGCCAGTTCTGTTGGTTGTGCCTCATCTCATAAACACCACACTGATTTTGTAGAAATGAACTGTCATTTGATATCTGCTTTCACTATTCACACTCCTGATGGTGCTCTTTTGGTAATGGCATATTCCACATTATATAAAATGTGAAACTTCAATTACAATTAAAATTTAGTAAATGTCTATATTTTTGAAGTGAAGAGAGACAAGAGAAACAAAAGGACTCAGAGGTTTGAAATTAGATAAACCTGTATTTGAACTTCTGCTGTGCCACTCAAGAACTACTATGTTCATTTAGACAAAGTACCGGGCTTCTCTCACTTTCCATCTGTCTCAGGTATACACTGAGGTGACCGAATGCTTCCTAGAATTATACTGGGCATTATATGTACTATAAATAATGTGTCTATAATGTGCAAAAGACATCATAGGGTCTCAATAAAAGATCCCTATTGTTACAAACTTATTTATTAAACTATATTCACTGTTGTTTAAACTTTTCATATATAAATTAATTGTTCAATTTATTTCTTGAAAACAATTAATTTGGTAATAGTTAACTCCAGTTATAACTAAAATTGAGTTTTTTCAGAGTCTTCTAGCTTTATCAGAACTATACTTATATGTATGTTATTGTCTTCTAATGATCTGTATAAATACATTTTTGTATTCAGACTGTATATTTTACAATATATTTTCAAATGAATGGAAATATTTACAATTCTAGTAAGGAAAAACTGCGAAAAGCATAATTATTTTGCTATTCCCATACCTTCTTACTTGTTGATGTGCTTTTTTTTCTTTTTTTGCATAATCACATTTTTTAACTCAGGCTTGAAAGCTCAGATAAGCCATTGACACTTTCAGCAGAGTTTTAAATTCTATTGTAGTTTGTTCTGAAATATTTATTATTTCTGTTTTCTTTCCAAATTGGGTGAGACAATAAATACTTAGAAACCATAGATAGATTGAAAAAGAAACCAAGAATACCTGGGAAAGTAGAACACCTTAAGAAAGCTGTTTCATAGGTGGTGGACCTGAGTTAAATTACCTTAATCTAGAGGACACACCAGTGTTTCTTGGGGATCAAGAGGCTCTGAGAAGACTGTGTGTTCATCTGGGAAGTTTCAGGCTCACTTGATATAAAGCACAGGGAAATTCCCTGCTCTTCTGGGCACCTTCTCCAAGAACGAGTCCAGATCAGAGAAATGGCAGTGGATGCCAAGAGAGCAGAGAAGGGTAAGATGAGCGAGGAGGATCCCAGAGCACAGCCTAGGAACCAATGGCTCTCCCTGGCTGCCATGAAAATGTGTAAACCTTGTTGCATACACATGTCAATCAGGGTAATTAAGAAAATATAACAAGGAGAATTTAAACTCTCCATGAATATCAGTACATAATTTAAAAGTAATTATATGCCTTTAAATACAAAAATAAAATACTAAAAGTTATCAGCATAAGTACTTCACAGCACTCAAGCTTTTCTTAATCATATGTTAAGTAAATTTGCATATAATTAGAGGACTATATAGGAGAAGGCAATGGCACCCCACTCCAGTACTCTTGCCTGGAAAATCCAATGGATGGAGGAGCCTGGTAGGCTGCAGTCCATGGGATCGCGAAGAGTTGGACACAACTGAATGACTTCACTTTCAATTTTCACTTTCATGCATTGGAGAAGGAAATGGCAACCCACTCCAGTGTTCTTGCCTGGAGAATCCCAGGGATGGGGGAGCCTGGTGGGCTGCCGTCTATGGGGTCGCACAGAGTCAGACACGACTGAAGTGACTCAGCAGCAGCAGCAGAGGACTATATATCCAAACTCATCTTAGATAGTCCTGGTTTATGCCTCTTGTCTCAAGACAAATAACCATTCTTATTTTATAATCAAAGTACCCCATTTTGGACTGTAAGTTAGAATTTTAGGTTACTTAATTCTATTTTGCTTGTAATGTGTCTTTATAGTGTCCAAACAGATTATACTTTTATAAGTTCTATATAATACACAACACTTTTGGATTCAGGTGTTATTTTAATAAAAATATTTTCTGTTTAATGCATGATGACTACATCATACATGTCTTTCTTGACCTTTACAGTAAGTGAAAAATTATTTTGTTGCAAGTTCATTTATCATTTTACTTAAAGCTGTTCTCTATATCAGTTTTTCAATTAAATCTATTGATAGCATTATACAGAGGATAATTTTAGCATAGTTATACAAGGAATGAAGATGAAACAAATATTTCTAATCCATTAAACATTGACCCACATATTCCCATTGATCTAGCATTTATCAGAGTAATCCTATAATTAGAGAGGAAAAGTTAGTTGCAGTAAATTTCATTTTTGGCAGTTCTTTAATTTCAGGTGTTCACCTATGCTCCTGTAATCTGACTTCTGTGCCCAACTATTTCTTAGTTCAGCAAATCACATTAAACAAATTCCACTATGTAAAAATTATATTTTATGGCAATTGAAACAGAACAAAGCATTTTTATAACTTGAAGATTTCATTATAACCAAACTCAGTTGTTGTTTCCCAAAATGATTCTCTTACCTAATATGAATGTTCAAAATCGAAAGCAAAGAATAGATGACTTTATCCATGTTGCTTGGCATGTGTGGTAATGCCACTTTCCAGGAATTTTTCACAGGAATATAATGGATACTGTCATATGGGACCAAATTTTGTCAACCTCAGTGCGTGCCATAAGTAAAAAGATTGGTCACAGGTGTAAACTGCTATACACAAAACAGTAAAAAGCAGGTTTTGAATCATTAAGGCAGTGGTGTAAAAGATAGGATTCCGGTGGGCATGCATTACAAAGGAAAAACAGCTGCACAGCTGCCTCATGTTTTATGAGCATCATGAGTATATTTGATGCTCAATTAAATCGTCATAATTTCATAATTGTAATTTAGGGGCTGCCCTCAAGAAAGAATACCTTAACTTTAATTATCTGTCCAGGAGTTACAACACTGTTTCGCATATATGAGCAATCACATTTAATCATAACACAACAAACCAAATTTTAAAACTATTTTGAAGGCACATTCTAAAATAAGTAATAGAGCCATTCATGCTGTGTAATATACATCTACTTTTATTTCTATAGGAAGTTCTTATATTATATATATATGATCAATATATATATTAGTCAAATTATATCAGTGGTAAATGATGACTAGAAGTGGCCCATCATTGTGGAAATTTTCATTTCACCAAAAAAAGGAATTTGAACAGTGTGTATATGACTTATATTATGACTGCTAACTTTCACTTTTTGTTAGAGGTTCTGAGTGATTTACAACTTTTTAAACATTTCTCCCTAAATTAAATGTTTCCTTTCTCTAAAGCCTCACCATAAAATACTTATGTAATCCTGGCTAAGTTGCTGAACTTCTGTCTTCTCAATTTCTCATTCATAAAGTGAGAAGGATATCTATTTATCAGGATAATTTTAAGAAGTAAATTAGTTAATAAATGTAAATTTTCTATAGTAATCCTTTAGCACATAGTAAGAGATCAATAAATGTAGCTATGGTTTTGAAGATATAACCAAGAAATGGAAAGGCTAAGCTATTTATCCAAGGTACATATTAGGATAAGAGTTTTAAAGCAATATTCCAATTTAAGTTTATATCTTATCGGCTGATTATGCTAAAGATTATTATAGGATTCCATGTTTTTGTTTCTTAAATGTTTCCTAGATGTTTTTAAATGAATTACAAGAGCTTCCATTAACAAAAAAGACCATGGTAACCAATTGGGAATACAAAATAACATAAAAAACAGTGAAAAGTCTAATGCTACCTTCAGTTGGCTTTATATTAGTAGGAATTTAGTTAATTTAATCATAGCAGTGCTCATATAAAGAGGAAACTAGGATCCAGAAAGTTTAATGAGTTTGCAAAATCTTCCTGATAGTGAAAAATTAAATCTAGATACATATTCCTGATGTCAATTACTGTTTTTTTTCTATTTAACTACAGACTTCTCTATCAGCCTATATTATTTTTTCTACTAATGTCCAATAAAAGGCATACAGCTCATGCCAGGTGCACACACACACACAGACACACACATACACAAGCCCAAATGCAACCCCCCCACATATATATCTGCAGTTATAGTGCTGGAGTTTTATACAATTATGTTCTAAACCATCCATTATTTCCCTTTGTGACTGGTGATGTAGCTGATGCCCAAATTGGTACCTGAATTAGCACCAACACAGAATCCCCAGTGACTACTAAAATGCACTTTTAAAGCAAATTCTTACAGTCTCTATTCCATAATGGAGAATAAACAAGATAATAGCAAGACCTCATTTCACATGACAAACACTTGAACTGATCAATTCTCTACTCAAACTGAGAGCTCTTTTCTCACCTCAAAATGTTTAATCCTGTACATCTGAGATCCTTTTTAATTTTACATTAGCAATATATCATGTCTTAGAAAAGATAATGTCAAATTATTCTTTTTGAATAATTATTAATTCTCAGATTATTTAACCCTCTCTATATTGAAATGTTGTCACTACTATAGTCTACATTCTCCTATTAGAAAGAATGATGTACTTTGCATATAAGTTAAATATACAGAGTACACCATGAGAAATACGGGGCTGGATGAAGGACAGCTGGAATTAAGATTGCCAGGAGAAATATCAACAACCTCAGATATGCAAATGACAGCACCTTAATGTAAGAAAGCCAAGAGGAACTTTCACCTCTTGATGGAGGTGAAAGAGGAGAGTGAAAAGCTGGCTTACAATAACATTCAAAAAACTAAGATCACAATATTGGGTCCCATCACTTCATGGCAAATAGATGGGGAAACAATGGAAACAGTGACAGACGTTGTATTTTCTTGGGCTCCAAAATCACTGCAGATAGTGACTGCAGTCATGAAACGAAAAGACACTTGCTCCTTGAAAGAAAAGCTCTGATGTATCTAGACTGTATTAAAAAAAAAAAAAACAGAGACATCACTTTACCAGCAAAGGTCCATATAGTCAAAACTATGGCTTTCCAGTGGTCACACATGGATGTGAGAGTTGGACCATAAAGAAGGCTGAGCACTGAAGAATTGATGTTTTCAAACTCTGTTACTAGAGAAGACTCCTGAGAATACTTTGGAAAGCAAGGATATCAAACCAGTCAATTCTAAAGGAAATCAACCCTGATTATTCATTGCAAGGATTGAAGCTGAAGCTCCAGTACTCTGGCCACCTGGTGCAAAGAGCCAACTCTTGGAAAAGACTCTGATGCTGGGAAAGACTGAAGGCAGGAGGAGAAAGCACACAGAGGATGAGATGGTTGGATGACATCACCAACTCAATGGAAATGAGTTTGAGCAAACTCTGGGAAATAATGAAGGATAAGGAAGCATGGTCTGATGCAATCCATGGGGTCACAAAGAGTCAGACACGACTGAGAGATTGAACTGAACTGATACCAAAGGATCTATGCTATGTACTATGTTTGTTCCATTCCTAAATAGTAATCTTTTATGGACAATCTGACTTTTTTTTTTTTTTTTTGCATATCCCGCATGCAGTATAGGGAGTGGTTAATAAAAGATGTTTTGGAATGAAAGACTAGATGCATTAAAATGTAAATATGATGTTAAACTACTTGATATCAAAAAGTATGGTTATAAAAAACATCCCTGAAAACATCATGTAACTATTTAGCATTCAAATACAAAAAGATACTAGTAAAAAGAAAAGTCTCATAGATGGTTGTAGAAAACAAAAGAAGTGTATGTATTAAAGATTTGGTAAACTGAACATTATGCAAACATGAGACAATTTTTATATCTACTTTCTATTCACCTTTTGATGACGAGTATATTTTCCCTTTAAAAGACAGCTCTAATTAATTCTACTTTTAATTTTAAAAGTTTAATGCTGTTTTATATAACATGTGTCTATCTTTTTACCACATGCTTTTTTCCACATGGGCCTTTATAATAAGGGCCCATGATTAATAAAATTAAATGAAAATTGCTATCCATTGTTATTAAAACAAAATAGACATTAAATTAATATCAGCTGTTTCAAAATGGTGGTCTTTTTTGCAAATGTAGGTATAGAATTAGGTCATAATTATGTCACTCAATTACACTTATTTTTCTCTCCACTGACTCTACCCTAGTCTAAGAGTCATCAGTTCTCTAATGACTGAGCAAAAATAGTGCGTCACAAATTATTATGTGGTGTTAGTCATTCAGTCATGTCTGACTCTTCGGGACCCCATGGACTATAGCCAGCCAGGCTCCTCTGTCCATGGAATTCTCCAGGCAAGAATGCTGAAGTGGGTTGCCATTCCCTTTTCCAGGAAATCTTCCTGACCCAGGGATTGAACCTGGGTCCCCTGCATTGCAAGACAGATTCTATACCATTTGAGCCACCAAGGTATTATACTTACTTTAACTGAGTTGGGAAGATCAGCAATTCTGGATACATGATTCTTTCTCACTAGAAATATTTCTCGTCCTATTTACTTTCCAATCTCTTCTCTCTCTTTTTATTACCTCGTAAAGTGAAGTGAAGTGAGTCACTCAGTCACGTCCAACTCTCTGCAACCCCATGGACTGTGGGCTGCCAGGTTTCTCTGTCCATGGAATTCTCCAGGCAAGAATACTGGAGTGGGTAGCCATTCCCTTTTCCATGGGATCGTCCCAACTCAGGGATCAAACCCAGCTCTCCCGCATTGCAGGTGTATTCCTGACCAGACATCTGAGCCACCAGGGAACCCCACATTACTTCATATAAGTCTGTAATTAGTATTGAAATAAATCAGGTGCATTACACTAAACTAAGTTGCTTAATCTTTTTAATAAAATTCCCGCTGAAGTAAAAAACTGGGAACACTCTGTTTCCTTGGATAAATGATTAACTTATCCACTCAGCTTCCTTCATTTATACCCCTCCCCAGGTGTAAGCTTCTCTATACTCTCCAGGAAGATTTAATACTTTGAAGCACCAAAGCTTACTTCCCTGATGACTAACATTGTAGTGAAGACATTTGAGGAAGTCTTCCAAGGGAAGATGAAGAATTATTTGTGTAACAACGTGCTCTCCCTTCTGAAACCCATGGGAGTATCTAAAATAGCATACTATTGTTTCACATTCCAAATGGATTAATAAGATTTGAAATACTTGATTTGATTATGATAATAATTATACTTGAAATCAATGCTGCTTATCATCTTATCCCAGGAGTCCACAGAAACTACACCACACGACTTCTTTTGAGATATTTAGCTGCAGTGGAGCAGATCAAAATAATTCCTTTCTCTTACTTAATTTTTAAAACTATGACCTCCATTTTTATTTAAAAAATAATCTTAAATCATTTAATTTAAATTACACACACACACATATATGGTGGAATTTCTAGAAATAGATTGAATTTCTTTGTGAATTAACCTAGCTAGTTTATTAAAAGAATTTGAACTTGCTCATTAAATAATAAGTACAAATATATAAGAGATCACAACAAATCAAAAACTTTTTTTGAAGATAGGCAGTTCTATTTGAGAAACAGACATCAAATGAAAGCTCAAAAGGGGGTGGTTAGTGTGATTTATCGGCAGATAAAACTCATTCAGTATTTCAGGTTTCTATGCTTACCCTGAGGCACTAGTCTCATTAGGGAGGGAGAAAATACTGTCCTACATCTCAAGTTAATTCTTTGAAAATGCAAGATCCTCAAAGACAGTAGTTGAAAGTTTTTCATATCATTTTTGTCTCATGGAGTAATATAATAAATGCAATATTATATTCAAAGTTTAATTTCTATTTGAATGTTTTTGTTGATATTGCCAATTAAATCAAATAAGACTAGATGTCACATAAAGTATTGTCTTCATTCCTATACTTTTAAAACTATCATTAATGATAGCATAATAAAAGCAAATTTGCTACTACTGATTACAAATGAATTCAGGATAATTTAAATTTACAGTCAATCACAACTGTTTATTATATTCCAGAAATTCAATATTATAAAATTCAAATTAATTATTTGTTGATTCATTAAGTTGAAATGCAAGAAAATTTTGATAGTTCACCTCCTTATGTAACACCAGCTACTAAAAATGAGCTAAATATTGACATTTCAGGATCATAATTACTATTTGGTTGCATTTATACAAAAGTTCACATGACTCATTTAAAAAGTTTTTTAAAAACCTTCCTTCTCCATTGGAAACAAAGCCAAGTTGAAATTTCATTTGTTTTCCTTTCTAGCCTTATACAAAATTATCCTTTACCCCTCTATTTCCCTTCCTACACACACTCCTAACGAATGCAGGTAGAGCTATGAATTATGTCTTTGAATTATGTCTGATGTTTCTGGCCTGTTCAATACAATTTAGTCATCACAATATGCACTAAATCCTAGTAATGAAAATTCCAATAACAATAAGCTAACATTTAATGAATATTAAGCTCTAGGTACTGTATGAACTGCTAAATATTCATCATTCAATGTTAATACTCCCAACAACTCTGTTAGCTAAATATTATTATCTCTCTTTTACAAATAAGTAGACAAGGCTTACTTGCTTAAGGTCACAAAACTACTAACTGACAGCTTTGACATTAACAACTGGGTCTACCTTAACTACTATGTTGTATTACGTCTCTGTATTATTGAAAAATAAAGCCCATTGCTAAATTGAAACCTATGAGAACTTAGATCTTGGTGTCTACTTCATCATTGTATTTCCCATGCCCTAAGAAGGAGTGTGGTGCTCAATAGATACTTGTAGAATGCATGAGCGTATCCATTATACAGAGTCTAAAATATTCTACAGCTGAAAACCCAAGGTTACTATGTCGTATCAATTCAAAAGGAGAAATCATGGTGTTGCCGTATCAATCTTATCTTTTTTCTTCCTAACTCAGCCTCTGTAACTAATTTTATTTCAATGTAGCACTTTCTCTCAAGATTTAACTTGCTTTCGTTGTACTCTGTTTCACCTTTGGGCAGATCTTCATTGTCTCATGCTTTCTAAATAGCCACTCTGACTTTATTCTCTGGCAGTTTATTCACATTCTCTGTAATCTTTGGCAAGTTAATTATCATTTGACATTCTTTGCAAGAGGAAAACAGAAAATAATATGTCTATTAATTTTTTTCACCTATAGGAAACTTCTGTGTTTGCTGAAGAACGGACCAGATAAACCTCTCATCATCTGTTGTCTACAATTAAAGAATCATACCTTGAGTTCCTTCATAGGAAGAGAGAAATTAGGAGAGGGAAGATTCTAGAGAAGACAAAATTTTCCGATGTAGTGAGTGTACTGTGGGAGAATGCAAGATAGAATATCTATCCTTTATAATGTTCGGGTATCTTTGCCTGAAAGATATTTTTCCCCCCTTTTTCTTTTCTCTTCGTTTTTCTTTCTTTCCTGTCTTGCTTCTAATGATTTATTTATTCTGACTCCTTAGAGGAGTAATCACAAGTTCCCCCTTCTCTCTCTGTTTAGCACATGCATGTTTAACTACTTTATTTTTGGCCTACTTGCACCAACTTTCAGACGTACAAAAGCAAAAATCCAGCATCCTCCCCTCCACACAAAAAAGCATCACGTATATCTTTCTACCTGGCTTTAAGAGTAGCAATTGTGTGTCTCATTAAGACAAAAATCCATATAAAAGAATGACAACAGCTTTTTTTTTTCATTCCATGTTGGTAATTAAGATCAAAGTTTAAGTAGTTGAAGAAGCCACCAAATTACTAAAATTCATTTAGGATTATTTATTAAGTAAAATTTTAGCAAAAAAGTTAATTCATCTACTGGTCTATTGTCTTCATTCTATATCAATGTTCAAAATTATGTTGCAGAACTTAATAAGGATTCCTATACCCTATCCTTTTAATAGATTCCTCTCTCCTTACTGATCTATCCACTGTGACCCCATTGATGATTCGTATTTTCTGGACCCACCAATATTTATAACATTGTGGAAAAAAATAAAGCCTACCTGAGTTAGACACATACCCAGCTCCTCCCTAATATCCATTCCTATCAGTAGCACCACAAGATGCTTTGTGGAAGGGAATAGTTATTGTCTTTTTTTAAAAATTGAAATGCAATTGCTTTACAATGTTGTATTTCTCCTGTATAATACTGCAAATCAGCCATGTGTATACACACAACCCCTCCCTCCTCAGCCTCTCCTCCACCCTCCATTCCAGCTCTGCAGGTCATCCCAGAGCACCCAGGTGGGCTCACTGTGCTACACCTCCTGCTAGCTAGCTATTTTACACATGGTACTGCATATATGTCAATGCTGCTCGATTCATCTGCTCCCCCCGCCTGCCTTCCCAGGTCCACAAGTCCATTCTTTACATCTGTGCCCTCTATTCTGCTCTGCAAATTGGTACTCATGCATTGTCTTTTAAAATAGCTTCTTCACTCAGGTATATATGCAAAATATTCTTCTGCTACCTTAAATATTATCTAGTGTAATTATCCATGAATAATATTCTGTGCTTTTTCCATTGGCTCTTTATAGAATTTTATTAGATTTATCCATAGGTTTCTTATCTTTAACATTTATCTTGTATAATGGCTCTTTTCTGTTCTCTGTAAGTTTATAAAAATACCATTTTCTTACTTTGCTGTTGTAATTAGCAAAATTGCTATGCACTCAGTAATTCTAACAGCTGTTTTTAATCTACCAATTCCCTTGGATTCTCTACATAGATACTCAAATCATCTGAAATGAGATTAGTTCTTTCCCACTCTTAACCTCTTATTTGCTTGGATAAGCCCAATTTGTGTGTTTGCTTTTAGATCAGTTTGTTGCTTCCTTTTCTCTTTTGCTCTGCACGCAGGAATCTGCAAACTACATTTCACAGGCTTCTTTGCCAACTAGTTAATACCTTGCTTGAGCCAAAGTTAGACCCTGAGATGAGATTAGATTAAATGATAAAGAGAATCTAGAATATTTATATATGTGGCTCAGCCGGTAAAGAGTCCACCTCCACCTGCAATGCGGGAGACCTGGGTTGGGAAGATCCCCTGGAGAAGGAAAAGGCTACCCACTCCAGAATTCTGGCCTGGAGAATTCTATGGGCTGTATAGTCCATGGTGTCGCAAAGAGTCGGACACGACTGAGCGACTTTCACTCACTCACTCACTCTCTCTGGTTTGTAGTGTCTCTGGCAGCAACTGCTTTCCTCTATAATCCCAGCTTTTACCAGATAGCCCCTCTCTCTGTGGTGATAACTCCCTCAGATCCTACCTTGGGTCTGAGAGTCAATAGATGGCCCCAGATCTTTGTCTTAAATAACACCATCTCTTCCCTTTGTCCCTCAAGTATCAGCCATTGGAGTGGTAGCCTTCACCCTGTAGTTGCTATTTCTAGTGGCTTCATCATGTTTTCTTGTTTTTGTTTTTTTTTTTTTTGATTGTAGTTTGTTTGTTGCTTGCTTGCTTGCTTATTTTGTTTTATTTCACTTTTCTCTACAAGCTTGTGACCATTTCACCTTTTAAAATGCTCTTTATAGAACTAAGGGTTATAGAGATAGTTTGTTTTCATACTGACCCTTGACTGAACGAGAGCACCTTGTTGACCTGTTGTCTTAACTTGGATTCCTAAAAAGCAGAGCATAAGACAACGACTTCCACAGCTGTGTTATTTGAAAAGGGACCCCAGGAAACTGGAATAAGAGTGTGGAAAGTAAAAGGAGAAGGAAAAGCATCAAAATAAAGGTTAAATTTGGAGGTCACTGCTGTGGGCAATGAGATTCAATTTTGCTAGGAACTCCAGAAGCTTACAGAATGTCTTCGATAGTTGTCTGACCCTCATCTTCCTTCGGTCAAAGATGGCCCCAGGGATGTTAATTCTGTCATCAATCTGCACCAGTGCAAGGACTGTGCACATTCTCACTAGCATCTGTAATTTTAGAGGAAGCCTGAGCAGAAAATTAAGACATCAGGCATGTGTTTGAAGCAAGATGCTATGAGAGCAAAGAGTCAAATCCAAAACAGAACTGTCTACCCCATTTCTGGTGGGAATTAGGGTTGTGGTCACAGGAATGTCAGAGACAGAACCAGAGGTATCTGGTGTATATATAATAAGATTTTTGGTAAACATACTGCAAAAATAAAATTACCTTCTATTCTTAGTTTACCAGCATGTGATTTTCTTTTTTTAAAAAAAAAAAAAGATTGTTGATTTTTAAAAAATTTTGTGCCAATTAAGATTTTTATTTGCTTCTTTTTCTCTACTGGTGTGATGCATTACAATTACAGGTTTGCTTATGTCAGATTATGCTTTTATTCCTAGGGTGAACCCAATAGGTTTGTGATACACACACATACAAAGTTAGATAAGGACGGACGAAATTTTAAGATTTTTTTCATTCACAAGGGGCTTCCCTGGTGACAGTAAAGTGTCTGTCTGCAATGCTGGAGACGGATTCGATCCCTGGGTTGGAAAGATCCCCTGGAGAAGGAAGTGGTAACCCACTCCAGTACTCTTGCCTGGAAAATCCCATGGATGGAGGAGCCTGGTAGCCTACAGTCCGTGGGGTCGCAAAGAGTCGGATACAACTGAGTGACTTCACTAGGCAGAATCACGTCCACCCTTACCTCAAGATACCCACATCCTAATCCTCAGAATCTGTGATTATGTTGTTTCAAATGGAAGAGACTCTGTAGGTGTTGATGAGATTCAGAATCTGGAAATGGGAGAGTATCCTGGATTATCCAAGTGGGCTCAATCTAATTAAATGGATCCATAAAGGTCCCAGCTCTGGTGAGAGGGAAAAGTAACTATGAGAAGATGGTCAGAATGGAGTAGGGAACTAGCAGCCAAAATGTATGGGTGACCTGGAGAAGCAGAAAAAGGCAAGGGAACGGATACTCTTTGACAGTCTCCAGATAGGAAGGCAGTCCTGGAACACTTTGATTTTAGCTCAGTGAGACCCATGTTGGGTTTGGGACCCTCAAAACTCTTCGATATTACATTATATGAAACTGCTAAATTGGTGGTGATTTCTTAGAGGGACATATATTACTAACACTGAGACTGATCTCAAAGATTCCTATTTGATATACCCTCTCCTTCTTTTGGAGGTTTGCTATTTTGATAAAATTTATTCTGCCCTTAAATATTGTGTTGGAGAATTTCCTTTTTTTTAATATCAGTCTTAGATTTTGTTTTACATGGTGGTTATTTTTTCCTTAACTGCTTTGTAAAACCCCCTGTAATACCAGCTGAAGCATGAGTTATTGTTGGAGATAGGTTTATTTACTAGCTCAATTTCTTCTATGATTATTTATTAAGAAATTAATATTTTCTTATGACTTATTCTTCTTGAGATAAAAGGTAATTTCATCATTTAAAATGTGATTTTCTCATAATTATTGTTCTCATTTTTCCCTTGATTATTCTTACTAGAAGAACATTGATTTTATTACTCTTATTGCTAAGAACCAGCTTTTGATTTCGATTATCTGCTCCAATGATCCCTGGTTTTTAGCTCTTTGAGAATTTTTTTCTTTCTACTTTCTTTGATTTATTCTGTTAAGATGTATCTAGTTTTTTGAGATGAATGCTGAGTTTATTTATTTTCAAAGAATTTAAAGCTAAATCATGTTAATGCTGTAAACTTATTTGTAATTACTACTTTTACTCTATCCCAGAATTTTGATATGTGGTAAGCTTATTTTCATTCAGTTGTAATGACTGTATTATCTTCACTATAATTTCTCCTTTTGTCTTTATTGGGATATAATTAATATATGATTATATTAGTACCAGACATACAACAGAATGATTTGAATTTGTATATATTATAAAGCAATAACCAGAGAATATAGTTCTCATCTGCTCATTATATATTTACAATATTTTTCTTATGCTGAGGTCTTTCAAGATCTACTCCCTTAGCAACTTTCAAACAGGCAATACAGTGTTATTAATAATAGTCATCAGGCTGTACATTACATCCTCATGACTTACTTAAGTCTGTACGTTTTGTCCCTCTTTACCCACTTCAACGGCCTCCTACTTCTGACCTCTCCTAACTATGAATGTACTCTTTGCATATATAAATATGAGCTAGCTTTTGTTTCTTTTCTATCATATTTCACATGTAAATGAAATCAAACAACATTTGTTTTTCTCTGTTTGACTTATTTTACTTAACATATTTTCTTCAGGATCCATCCATGTTATTACCAAATAGCAAGATTGCATTTCCTTTTATGGCTGAATAGTATTCCATTGCATATATACCACATTGTCTTTATCCATTCATTCATAGACAGTCATTTAGATTGTTTCCATATCTTTTGTATTATAAATAATGTTTCAATGAATGAGGGGTGTATGTATCTTTTCAAGTTAATGTTCTCATTTTCTTCAAGTAAATTCCAGAAGTGGAATTACTAGATTATATGCTAGCTCTATTTTTAATTATGAGAAATTTTCATACTGTTTTTAATAGTGGCTGCACCATACTTTCTTTTTAACTTATGTGTTGTAAGGGATAGATGGATAAGTATGAGAAGAAATCCTGTCTTCTCATACATGTCTCATACACACATCTACCTGTGTTCTAGATAAAAATCTGCATCATAGGAAAAAAAATCTGTACCATTGGCTACCCACCTTGCTTTCTCTTGTAAATTTAACTTCTGTAACTCATTGCTTCCACAGTGTGATAAGAAAATGTGCTGATACCACAGGTCCTCTACATTTCTTCAGTGACCTCCATATCTCCTATCATCTTCTCTACTTCCTAATATCTCCTCTCCTTTTATAGACAAGCTCCTTACTATTTACAGGATACCACCTCTCAATCTTCCAGAATATAAACTGATATTGAAACAAACAAATACTGAAATAATTGTGCTCAATTATCTATATACTTCTCTACATTCAAATCTGATGCACTGTTAGGTTCTCATCAAGAAAGAGCTCTGAAATATTGATATCTTGATATTCTCAATTTTCCTGGGTTTTGAAATATTATTTTTTTAGTTTCCTACTTCCTTCCTTTTCTTCAGTAGCACCACCATCATTATCACCCCTCAATCAAATGCTATTCCACAATGTTCTTAGAGTTGTCTCACATTATATACATATTTGGTTGATGTAGCTTTATTATAATTTTTGTACCTATATTTTATCTATATATTCTATATTCTCACCATGGAATATAGATATATTAAATATTCTGATCACTGCTAAATCCATATTTCAGTCCTATTTTCCTCTTCCAAGTTTCTGCAAAATACATTGCTTACTTGACCAAGAATTAATAACCCACATTTGCTGGGCTATTTTATATTTGTGATGAGGATAAATTTGAAGGAAAAACAAGAAAATGAAGCTTGATATCAGATTTTGGCAGATTGTGCCAGCCAGCCAATTCAAATTCTGCTTAATAGGTAATGAAAATGATCAAATGTTAACTGATGTGAAGGATAATATGCTTTAGAGAAAATCCTGTACTGCCATGTGGTAAACAAACCAGAGAAAGAAAAAGCAGGAGAGAGATGGGGAAATGTCATGATATGAAATTAGCAAAAGGAATCAATGGCCTAGAGTGGGATGGATGGCAAGAGCAGAAATGTAAAGAGAAGGAAAACTTCTAAAGAGTTTATAAAATATATTATATGATCGTATCATGATTACTGGAGTGTGAGAAAATGAAAGAAGGGTCAAGTAAAATGTTTAATATTCACTCTGGCTTAGTAGGAACTTCCCTGGTGGACTCAGATGGTAAAGCGTCTGCCTACAATGTGGTAGACCGGGATTCAGTCCCTGGGTTGGGAAGATCTCCTGGAGAAGGAAATGGCACCCCACTCCAGTATTCTTGCCTGGAAAATCCCATGGACGGAGGAGCCTGGTGGGCTACAGTCCATGGGGTCGCAAAGAGTCGGACAGGAGTGAGCGACTTCACTTTCACTTTCACTTTCTGGCTTAGTAGGAAAAGAACATGCCAATAGGAAAAAAAAAATAGCTCATTTTGTCTCATATTTAAGGTATCAATGAGACATTTCTGTGAAAAGTAGTTCTGATATTCAAGGAAGATGTCACGCAGAAGACAAAAATTAGGAAGTTACTAAAGCAAACGGCGGATGTTCTGTAAATGGAAGAGGTCCTCTAGAGAGATTTTATTAGAGCAAGTGCATTGAAAGTAGATCCCTGGAGCGTGACTGCATTTGTATATAAAAAAGAGGAGTTGATCTATGTGAAACCACGGTTAACAATTACAGTAAAAGAGAACACAGCACTAGGTAAACTAAGGGAAGAGCGCTCCAGGGAGGAGATTATGACCAACAGGGATAAAGTGTGTAGAAAAATCAAGGTATGGGAGGTTTGGAAAAGGGCTTTGGATATGGAACTTATTAGGGCAACACTAAGTATTTTTTTTTTTTTTTTCACTTATTTGAAGCTCATCTATTGAAGTTCCATGAAGAGTAGGGCAGCAGCTCTTCCTGATTCAAGCTTAGCACAGCGGTGTGCAAAATGCACTCAAGAAGTACTAAGCCTTCTGTTTGAAAGACACAGTAGGCCCTGGAAATAAAGTTTACAAACCTCGAGGGTATCCTAATTGGAGAGAAACAGCTATTCTTCTTTCAGGTAGAAATAGCTATGTAACTAAATTAGTGTGCTAAAGTGTACACTTCATTGTAAAAAAGCACTGTAGGTTCTATGGAAGAAAAACTCTTTTCAGTAATAAAAAGTCTTCGGTGAGACAGTGATATTAGACTTGAGTCTCAAAAATAAGGAGAATGAAACCTAGCAACTGCTTAAGTATGAGGAGAGATAAGACTGAAAATGTAGGTAGAAGTCAGATCATGAAAGGCACTGTATTCTGCCATGTGAACCATAGTAACATCTTAAGAAGATGTTAATATTCCAGAGAATATTTTAAAATACTAACAGTTTTCCCCATATGGCTTTCTCCCAATAGTCTTGGCCCCATTCAAGCAGAAAGCTATTCTATAAAAATGCCAAAATCAAGGAAGATAATCCTGCATCTTGGATAGAGAACCAGGGAAGCAGCAATATTCCAGAAACAGAAGATGTTGTTTGGAGTGTTTATAGATTGGGCCTCAGAGGTTCTCCTGCATGACAGAAGAGTGGCGGCATGATTGCTGAGCATGCAAGAATAGGCAAAACATGTAAAGTTCTGCTAGACCTAAAAGGACCTTGTAGACAGGGTTTTTGAGGCATCTCCAAAGTCACCTGGCTAGACAGATAACAAAGAAAATAAGATGCTCCCTGTTAAGTAGAAAGTTAGGCATGAACAATGAGGGGTGGCCTAGCTGAAAAAGATTTGAACTGAACTCTAAACCTCACCCCAGACCCCACCCAGTATAGCCCAGGAGAGCATACAGATATGATAGAAAATAACCACAGAGACTGTTTCTAACTCAAATGCTGGCATCCTGGGCCCACATTGGATACAAACCAACCACACGGGCTCCTTCAACTCCAGCCCATGCACCCTTCATGCACAGCTATGCTATCAAGTGACCTTAGGCAGCCAGGAGCCCACTATGGGTTCATAAATATTCTATACATACATACATTTGACTATAACATTGAATTATGGGAAAAATGTGTGATACAGCCTGTTGCTATGTAACTTGCAACTGTCAATCATAACTGTCAATCCACATCCACCTAGATGAATATGTAAAAGCCCTGCCTTGAAAAACCCAGTACCTCACTATTTCAGGGCCAGTGCCTCTTTTGGCTTGGCCCTCCCCTCCCTTGAGGTGTTCTTTCTGTTCTTTACTTAATAAACTTGTTTTGCCTTGGGTAAGACCTCAGATTCTTCATTGTGTCGTTACCAAGAATGGAGATCCAATGGAGGGTCCTCTTAAACTCTCTGTATCTCTGGTAACAACCCCCCACCTTCAGCAGACTTGACTGTATGTTAGTAATATCAGCTTCTACAACTCAACTTGTTCTTTCACTCAGATTACAACTTCAGTTCTTTTAAATAGTAAAAATCCAACACCACACAAACCTATCCTCTAATTCTACACTTTCTTGAAAGAAAGACTTTATTTATTTTCTCAGCACTCATTGAATCTGCTTATGTATTATATAGATGTTACTTAGTATTAGAAATAAGAATGAAGTCTCTTCATAGATACAGAGAACAAACTGATGGTTGTCAGAGGGACAGGGGTGAGAGAATGAATGAAATAGGTGAGGGAGATTAAAAAGTTCAAACTTCCAATTACAAAACAAATATCACGGGGATGCAATGTACCTTATAGGGGATATATTTAATAATATTATAATTTAATTGATAGAGACAGTGACTAGACTAATTTTGGTGATCCTTTTATAATGTATACAAATATTGAATCACTATAGTATACACCTGAAAATAACACAATATTGTAAGTCAATTATACTTCAGAAGAAAAAAAAGAAAAATTATTTCCCCTGGGGTTACAGAATGTGAGACAGCAGCTGCCTGCAGCCATTTTCATTCTTTATGCGAAGAAAAAGAATGAAATGAACATAGGGAATAGAGCCAAGTGCTAGAGAAAGTAAAAGAAAGAGACTAGAAATTTATCTGGACACCTGGATTCAGCCATACCTTAAGTTAGCAGTCCTGGAAACATTTTCTTTTTCATATTTATTAACCAATAGATTATTTTTTGCTTAAAAAGAGAGAGAAAGAAGCCTCTCATGAAGAGAAACTGTTTTAGCAGAACTTAACTAGATGACTAAGCATTGGATTGACAAAGAAGTTTCTTTGGGCTTTTCTGTAACATTTTACTGACAGGAAGAATGGATATTATAATATCCCCAAGGAGATTATATAGCACATATCCTTTATACTGTTTCTCAGTATAATAACCAAGTATTTATGTGAGAAATTATATATTACAAACTTTCCCTGATTAAAAGCCAAATTGGACATCTCAGAGTTAATACTGAAGAGGCACTGTAAAACACGATCTCATATTGAAATAAAAATGGCTCTGATGCACTAGGAAAATTGTGGTCATTCTTTTCCTTTTTATGTCTCCCTTCACATCTGAAGGGATGTGAAGTTGATAATGTAAGTTGATAATACATTATAAAATGACCTTCACAAACCTATACTAATGACTGCCTAGAACAGATCATAGTATTACAGATTACCAAATGAATAATGATAAGTTTTAATGAAAAGGTGTAGTAAAACTTATTTGACCCTGCCACTTCTGTATGTCCTTCCAAAGAATCACAGTAATATCTCAGTCCATTCATTCCCTGTAACTTAATGAGTTCTGATTTAGCACAACTATAGCAGCAGGGGAAAAAAAAAACTCCAGAAAATGTAATCCTCATTAATAAAATTAAGCTAAATGGTAAGGCAAAGCAGTAAAATCTCAATGACAGTATTTAATGTAGAACTTGATTTATCTGCCACATCAACCACAGATGGAAAGTGAGGATAGACTTGTGTATTTCAGCCAAAAGAAACATATTAAAGAAAAAAATCATCTTCCTCAAAATAATTAAAATACCATTCTTTTCCCTGAAACACATTTTTAAGTGAAATTTAAGCATAGAGAAGTTTGGACATCTAGATAAAATTTAATCTCTTTGAAAAATATATATTTCTAGAACTAAATAATCAGTGGACATTTGACTATTTCAATTTACTAAAGCATCTATTTGAGTGAATTCACTACAGTTGGAGATTGTGGAATCATGAAGGTTTTTCCATAGTCAAAAATATTAATGAACTTTAGAATTATAGCAACAATGTCATCAAAATAAAAATGAGGAAAACAAGATCAGCATATTTCACATTAACACTTGTTATTTACTGTCCTAAGAGTTAACAAAGTATATCAAACAAATCCTATATGTATAATTTGCCTCCATTAAAATGCTAAAGTAGTTTGAAGCTATACTTCCTCTCTGGAAGGAGTTAATACTTTTTCATTTTTGCTACAATAAAGGCTGATTCATATTTTAGCTTTCTATGTCATATTGCCAATACCCAATTTTTATTGTTTCTTCTACTATAAAGCATGTCCTCTTCTTGTCAAGCTCAAAAGGGCACCATGATGAACCTTGCATTGCATCGGCTCATGATCATTTTCCTGTCAACATCTATCACAAAACCACAGAGTGTCTTTCCTATAGTTACTGCAATGCTGTTATTATATAATCAGCAGTTATTATGCTTAAACATCACTGTTAAAAATTGTATTAATCAGGAAAATTTTAAAGAGTCTTGCTTGTTCTGGTTAATGATGTGCAATAATATTTATATATATGTGTGTGTGTGTGTGTGTATACATATATATATATATCTTAAATAATTCTCAAAAATGCCCACATTTAATGGAAAATTTGCTGAGTTATCCAGGAATATCAACAAACAGAAAAGATAAAATTAATGTAGATTGACTTCTAACCTGAATCTAAATTTTGCTTTATAGTTTTATATAACCAGTGAGAGTTTGTGCCTTCAGAGGAAGCTGAAGTTCTGAGTAATTTAATGGGGAAATTGATGGAGAAAAGTCAACAATTATGAACCACAAGGAGACCAGATGAACAAACCAGATGAACTATTAAGAGATTATGCTCTAAAGAAACTGAAAGACTAGCCTATGAAACACTGTCAGCTTGCCAAATGAATATGCTGTGACAGAGATATGGAAGACCAGGGTCATTCCCTCTTCATCTCTCATTTTTCAGGGTGACCTGAAAAGGCTCAGGCTTGAAATTGGACTGCTTTGGGTTCACTTTGTGATCTGCAGCTCTCTTAAAAGCGATGTGACACTGTGACTATAATTTGTATTGGTTGTCCTTTAGTTTCATTACTCTTCAAATCATGCAAGCTTGGTGGGTGGATTAGAGCAGTTTTTACAAAATATATAACTCACTTCTGGTGATTTTTAATCTGATGTTAAAAACTGACATGAATATAGTTTAAATAATGCTATTAATGAGGTTAGTTTAGCAATTCCAGTCTCATGTCAGAGAGCCCTCTCAGATGTTAAAGGTACACAAAAATATAAAGAATCATTTAGAGACACTATCTAAGGTTATCCTGGGTGGAGAGTTTCCTAAATGGTCTATTTCCTAAACAAAAACTATGCCTTCAAGATCAGATAAAAATGTTCCTTATGTACAGTCAGAGAGAAAATTTTCTTTTTACATTTATATAATGGTTGTATTCCCCACATAAACACGAGAACAATTTCAGCCTCATTAAACAAAGAAAAAAAAAAAATCAAAGACAACTTAAAAAAAACCCAAAACAACTCCAACTAAAGAAACAGGAATTCGTTTGTCTTAAGCAACTAAAACCCAAATGAAGTAACTTTGGAATTGTGTATTTCAAGAGCCTAGGGGCAGCTACCACTAAATAGAGAGACAGGACACCATCAAGGCTTCCTTTCTGTCTTTGTTTCTGGTCCATACGTCTCTCAGTTTATCAATTTCATGTTATATATTTTATTTTCTCCATAGAACTAGAGCCATGTCCACAACCTGGGATCAAACATTTCTAGAAACATTATACAGGAGAACAACCTATCTTTCAATATTAAGATGAGTTTCTAACTGCTCTAATTTAGATTAATTTACCAGCCCTGGGAGCATTGTCAAAACTACATCTTTGAAACACCAGAAATGTCCCAGAGTTGGGTCGTTTGACAACATCCATCAGTGATTAGGAATTTGTTATTGACCCTCGCTCTGCTAGAAGTAAACTTTAATCTGAAAAAGATTCAGTTCCCTGTGGTTTAAAGTACTAGAACCAATAAGGAACAGAAAATGTATGCTATAATAAGAACATAAAATGTTCTATTTATATACACATCAGCATATATAGATATATATAGATATCTAACATATATAATCTATATATATGTTAGAGTGAAAATCCCTCTTTAGTGAATGTTCAACAAACAATTCAGTTGTGTCTAACTCTTTGTGACCCCATGGACCGCAGCACGCCAGACCTCCCTGTTAATCACCAACTCCCAGAGCCTACCCAAACTCATATCCATTGAGTCGGTAATGCCATCCAACCATCTCATCCTCTGTCGTCCCCTTCTCCTGCCGCCTTCACTCTTTCCCAGCATCAGGGTCTTTTCAAATGAGTCAGTTTTTTGTATCAGGTGGCCAAAGCATTAGAGTGTCAGCTTCAGCATCAGTCCTTCCAATGAATATTCAGGACTGATTTCCTTTAGGATGGACTGCTTGGATCTCCTTGCAGTCCAAGGGACTCTCAAGAGTCTTCTCCAACACCACAGTTCAAAAGCATCAATTCTTCGGCACTCAGCTTTCTTTATAGGCCAACTCTCATATTCATACATGACTACTGGAAAAAACCATAGCCTTGACTAGACAGACCTTTGTTGGCAAAGTAATGTCTCTGCTTTTTAATATGCTGTCTAGGTGGGTAATAACTTTTCTTCCAAGGAGAAAGCATCCTTTAATTTCACGGCTGAAGTCACCATCTGCAGTGATTTTGGAGCCCCCCAAAATAAAGTCAGCCACTGTTTCCACTGTTTCCCCATCTATCTCCCATGAAGTGATGGGACCAGATGCCATGATCTTAGTTTTCTGAATGTTGAGTTTTAAGCTAATGTTTTCACTCTCTTCTTTCACTTTTATCAAGAGGCTCATTAGTTCTTCTTCACTTTCTGCCATAAGGATGGTGTCATCTGCATACCTGAGGTTTTTGATACTTCTCCTGGCAATCTTGATTCTGACTTGTGCTTCATCCAGCCCAGCATTTCTCATGATGTACTCTACATATAAGTTAAATAATCAGGGTAACAATATACAGCCTTGATGTACTCCTTTCCCGATTTGGAGCCAGTCTGTTGTTCCATGTCCAGTTCTAACTGTTGCTTCCTGACCTGCATACAAATTTCTCAAGAGGCAGGTCAAGTGGTCTGGTATTCCCATCTCTTTAAGAATTTTCCATAGTTTATTGTGACCCATACATCAAAGGTTTTGGCACAATCAATAAAGCAGAAATAGATGTTTTTCTGGAACTCTATTGCTTTTTTGATAATCCAACAGGTGGTGGCAATTTGATTTCTGATTCCTTTGCTTTTCTAAATCCAGCTTGAACATCTGGAAGTTCACGGTTCACATGTTGTTGAAGCCTGGCTTGGATAATTTTGAGCATTAATTTACTAGCATGTGAGATGTGTGCAATAGTGTGGTAGTCTGAAATTCTTTGGCATTGCTTTCCAAATTTGCTGACATATTGAGTGCAGCACTTTCACTGCATAATCTTTCAGGATTTGAAATAGCTCAACTGAAATTTCATCACCTCCACTAGCTTTGTTCGTATTGATGCTTCCTAAGGCCCACTTGACTTCAGACACAGGATGTCTGGGTCTAGGTAAGTAATCACACTATCGTGATTATCTGGGTTGTGAAGATCTTTTTTGTATAGTTCTTTTTTGTATTCTTGCCACCTTTTCTTAATATCTTCTGCTTCAGCAATGGATATACTCAAGTCCTTCAAACCACATCAGTTAAAAAAATAATATAATTTATAAAAATGATGATCATGAAAAGAAATACAGGGAGAGCAAGAAATAACAATAGGTTAAGGCTTTCTCCTTGGAAGGAAAGTTATGACCGACCCAGATGGCATATTAAAAAGCAGAGACATTACTTTGCTAACATAGGTCCATCTAGTCAAGGCTATGGTTTTTACAGTGGTCATGTATGGGTGTGAGGGTTAGATTGTGAAGAAAGTTGAGCACTGGAGAATTGATGCTTCTGAACTGTGGTGTTGGAGAAGACTCTTGAGAGTCCCTTGGACTGCAAGGAGATCCAAACAGTCCATCCTAAAGGAGATCAGTCCTGGGTGTTCATTGGAAGGACTGATGCTGAGGCTGAAACTACAATACTTTGGCCACCTCATGTGAAGAGTTGACTCATTGGGAAAGACCCTGATGCTGGGAGGGGTTGGGGGCAGGAGGACAAGGGGACAACAGAGAATGAGATGTTTGGATGACATGACCGACACGATGGACATGAGTTTGAGTAAACTTTGGGAGTTGGTGATGGATAGGGAGGCCTGGCATGCTGCAATTCATGGGGTCGCAGAGTCAGACACAACTGAGCAACTGAACTGACTGACTGAAGGCAGAAAAGAAACAAGATTGATATACTGACTTTTAGATTCAAGGTAGACTTTTTCCTAACATGACATATATCTCTATGCATTTATATACATACATAGTTTATAAACTTTTGAAATTACTCTTTCAATACATTTTTATATGTAGCCCTTAAATTAAATTGAAATTCATTTGTTCCTAAAGGACAAATTTAATAACCTTTCCATAAATTGCCTTAAGGAATGATTCCTCATACGTGTTTATTCTCATATGGTCAATGATGTATTACCTAGTCAGATGCTATACTATGTAAACATTATTATTAATTATGGTATGACAGCCACAAATAGAAAATATTACAAACAGTGACTTAGAAAAAATGAGTTTATGTGTCTTGCACAACAAGAAAGCCATGGATAGATATTCCACATTGGTGTGGAATTCCCAGGCATCTTTGCCACTTCCATTGTCCTGCTCAGTCACCTGTGGC
The DNA here is from genome assembly GCF_023699985.2 of Odocoileus virginianus. Classification (NCBI taxonomy): domain Eukaryota; kingdom Metazoa; phylum Chordata; class Mammalia; order Artiodactyla; family Cervidae; genus Odocoileus; species Odocoileus virginianus. The sequence goes on from NC_069689.1 coordinate 24,867,338, forward strand.
TGTGGCTTTCATTCCAGTGGTTAGAAAATGACAGTTACGTTGATTGATTTGCGGATATTAAAGAATCCTTGCATTCCTGGGATAAAGCCCACTTGGTCATGATGAATGATTTTTTTAATATGTTGTTGGATTCTGTTTGCTAGAATTTTGTTAAGGATTTTTGCCTCTATGTTCATCAGTGATATTGGCCTGTAGTTTTCTTTTTTTGTGGCATCTTTGTCTGGTTTTGGAATTAGGGTGATGGTGGCCTCATAGAATGAGTTTGGAAGTCTACCTTCTTCTGCAATTTTCTGGAAGAGTTTGAGTAAGATAGGTGTTAGCTCTTCTCTAAATTTTTGGTAGAATTCAGCTGTGAAGCCATCTGGTCCTGGGCTTTTGTTTGCTGGAAGATTTCTGATTACAGTTTCGATTTCCTTGCTTGTGATTATTTTGTTAAGATCTTCTATTTCTTCCTGGTTCAGTTTTGGAAAGTTATACTTCTCTAAGAACTTGTCCATTTCTTCCAAGTTGTCCATTTTATTGGCATAGAGCTGCTGGTAGTAGTCTCTTATGATCCAAACACATGAAAAGATGCTCAACATCACTCATTATCAGAGAAATGCAAATCAAAACCACAATGAGGTACCATTATACGCCAGTCAGGATGGCTGCTATCCAAAAGTCTACAAGCAATAAATGCTGGAGAGGGTGTGGTGAAAAGGGAACCCTCTTACACTGTTGGTGGGAATGCAAATTAGTACAGCCACTATGGAAAACAGTGTGGAGATTTCTTAAAAAGCTGGAAATAGAACTGCCATATGACCCAGCAATCCCACTTCTGGGCATACACACCAAGGAAACCAGATCTGAAAGAGCCACATGCACCCCAATGTTCATCGCAGCACTGTTTATAATAGCCAGGACATGGAAGCAACCCAGATGCCCATCAGCAGACGAATGGATGAGGAAGCTGTGGTACATATACACCATGGAATATTACTCAGCCATTAAAAAGAATTCATTTGAATCAGTTCTAATGAGATGGATGAAACTGGAGCCCATTATACAGAGCGAAGTAAGCCAGAAAGATAAAGACCATTACAGTATACTAACACATATATATGGACTTTAGAAAGATGGTAACGATAACCCTATATGCAAAACAGAAAAAGAGACTCAGATGTATGGAACAGACTTGTGGACTCTGGGAGAAGGCGAGGGTGGGATGTTTCAGGAGAACAGCATTGAAACATGTATATTATCTAGGGTGAAATGGATAACCAGCTCAGGTTGGGTACATGAGACAAGTGCTCGGGCCTGGTGCACTGGGAAGACCCAGAGGGATTGGGTGGAGAGGGAGGTGGGAGGGGGGACTGGGATGGGGAATACATGTAAATCCATGGCTAATTCATATCAATGTATAACAAAAACTACTGTAATGATGTAAAGTAATTAGCCTCCAACTAATAAAAATTAAAAAAAAAAAAAAAAAAGAAAATGACAGTTACGGTCCCAGGTATCCAGTTATGATATTGAAAGTGAAAAGGGAAGCCAAAATAAAGACCAAATAAAGACAGAGCAAACAAGCTGAATTTCTTTATATAAAGGATCCCCACTTTCCTGCAAGTCTAACCTGGAAACATCTTGAAGTCTATGAGCCAAAACTGGATCATAATGACCTTCTGTGGTTCCAAATTAATGTGAGAAGATAAATATTTTTAATTAGTATATATCTCTCAGGGAAAATGCAGAGTTCTTATTAGTCAAGAAAAAGACGGTGTCAACTGGGTAAGCAATTACTTGTATTAAGAGTGCTATCATGACATGAATATATCACTTCTAATTTACATCCTACATAAGCATTAAACACATGTGGTGTTACAAGTAAAAACAATAACCAAAACCAATGGTAGCTACAGCCAGATAATACCTAAACAATGTTTTAATAAAAATAAATTGTCAATTAGCACGGGTAAGTTAAAGTTGGGGGTCCGAAGAAGTTTTCAACTTGCTATACATTCCACCAAGCTTTTTTTAAAAATTAATATATGTATTTGATTTGGAGGCTAATTACTTTACAATATTGTAGTGGTTTTTGCCATACATTGACATGAATCAGCCATGGGTATAGATGTATCCCACATCCTGAAGCCCCATCCCCCTCCCCTCCCCATCCCACCCCTCAGGGTCATCCCAGTGCACCAGCCCTGGGCGCCCTGTCTCATGCATCCAACCTGGCTGGTGATCTATATCACATATGGTAATATACATGTTTCAATGCTATTCTCTCAAGTCATCCCACCCTCTCCTCTCCCACAGAGTCCAAAAGACTGTTATTTACATCTGTGTCTCTTTCACTGTCTTGCATATAGGGCCATCATTACCATCTTTCTAAATTTCATATATATGTGTTAATATACTGTATTGGTGTTTTACTTTCTGACTTACTTCACTGTGTAAAATAGGCTCCAGTTTCATCCACCTCATTAGAACTGATTCAGATGCATTCTTTTTCATAGCTGAGTAATATTCCATGGTGTACCACAGCTTTCTTATCCATTCATCTGCCGATGAACATCTAGGCTGCTTCCATGTTCTGGCTATTGTAAACAGTGCTGCGATGAAATTGGGGTACATGTGTCTCTTTCAATTCTGGTTTCCTCAGTGTGTCTGCCCAGCAGTGGGATTTCTGGGTCATATGGCAGTTCTATATCCAGTTTTTAAAAGAATCTCCTCACTGTTCTGCATAGTGGCTATAGTAGCCTGCATTCTCACCAACAATGTAAGAGGGTTCCCTTTTCTCTGCACCCTCTCCAGCATTTATAATTTGTAGACTTTTTGATAGCAGCCATTCTGACTAGCATGAGATGGTACCTCATTGTGGTTTTTATTTGCATGTCTCTGATAATGAGTGATGTTGAGCATCTTTTCATGTGTTTGTTAGCTGTCTATATGTCTTCTTTGGAGAAATGTCTGTTTAGTTCCTTGGATCATTTTTTGATTGGGTCATTTATTTTTCTGGTTTGAGCTGCATGAGCTGTTTATATATTTTGGAGGTTAATTCTTTGTCAGTTGCTTCACTTGCTATTATTTTCTCCCATTCTAAAGGCTGTCTTTTCACCTTGCTTAGAGTTTCCTTCATTGTGCAAAAGCTTTTAAGTTTAATTTGGTCCTATTTGTTTATTTTTGCTTTTATTTCCAATATTCTGGGAGGTGGGTCATAGAAGATCCTGCTGTGATTTATATACATTCCACCAAGCTTTTAAAAATTCCATAGAAGTAATTTATGATGGAGGCATATCTATTTTATAGATTAGAAACCTTACTTTCATAGAGTTTGAGTAATTTCCCCCAAGTCCCACAGCTAAAAAATAACAGGGTCAAGAATTTAACCCAGATATTTTAAAGTTCACATCTCTCTTTTGTTTACAACACTTTCCTTTCCATTCATACCTTTAGGCTGAACTGTTTTTGCCACTTGTTTCTCCCTCAGTTGTACAGTGATGTTCATTTCAACCAAGCTCAAAACCTAAAAAAAAAAGAAGTACAGTTTAGTATATATATCTCAGTGTGTAATTGGTTTTAGGCTTGAACTCTTTGACAAACAAAACCTGGAAAATCTTCAATACAGTGATTGTTGCTAAAAGTAAGTATGAAAAAATAAATAATGGAATAGCTTGTTAGTTAATTAACAAATAGGATACTTTTCTAGTGTGACAACTGATAAAGAAAACATTTTATTCATCCTAACACAAGTATGCAGAGAAGGCAACGGCACCCCACTCCAGTACTCTTGCCTGGAAAATCCCATGGACGGAGGAGACTGCAGGTAGCCTGCAGTCCATGGGATCACTAAGCGTCGGACACGACTGAGAAACTCTGCATTGGAGAAGGAAATGGCAACCCACTCCAGCATTCTTGCCTGGAGAATCCCAGGGACAGAGGAGCCTGGTGGGCTGCTGTCTATGGGGTCGCACAGAGTTGGACACAACTGAAGCGTCTTAGCAGCAGCAACACAAGGATGCCTTCAGAAGCAATGGGTTATTTTTAAAAAGGGAAGTGATTACTATAGTGATGGATTGAGTTTTAAATACATGTAAACGTCCTTGATTAATCTGAGAAGAATAGTGTTTCCAGATGAGAATGGAATCTTGGAAGAAATCTTTGAAGCAAAGCCCCAAAATGCTTAAAATTAATTAAAATTCAAATTTTACATGTGCCTATAACTGTGGAAGTTCTGTGGAAATCCATAACTGTTAACATAATCTTTCAAAGAAATAACAAACCAGAACTTTTCATGACATCATGAAATAATTAGAAAATGTTATATTTTAAAAGGAAAATAAGAAAACAATCACTCTATTTAGCACTTAGTCTACCCCCTGTCCTTTGCTGGTAATCCATGAGCAAATTATCTATGAATAACATTGATTTTATATTGCTGTCATTAACATATAAATGCACATTGTGCTTGATCCTCCCTGCTGATGGTGTTGAAGAAGAAATAACTTGCCACATCAATGGCAATATATTAAGAAACCAAAGTTCTGTATTTTATCTGCTCTGATAAAGATATACAATTCCACACAGCACCTGCAGTTGGGACTATTGCCTGGTTATGTTTATCGTAGTCTATCTCCCTTTTCAACATCCATAAAGTCTCTCTTAGCCAAGATATCTGATTAAATAGGAATATGACAGGGTCTACCTCCCCTACACCTTTAAGTGTTTTACAATGACACTAATCTCCAAATTCTTTCTTCTTGCAATGCCATTTCTAATTACTATATTGGTTGAAGTAGAAAAGGTCAGGTTCAGGATTTTCTCCTTGACCCTGTGTAGATTAATCTTATTTTCTTCTTCTTCCCTCCCATTGGTTTCAAGAAAATATGTACACTAGATTTTCAGGCTCATGCACCCATTTTTTCCTGTCTCAGATCTCAGAAATATGCTTTTAGTCTCCTTTGCAGCTCTTCTAACTTTATGACTAGATCTTTGGCCAATTTTTTGGAGCCATCTGCCTTCTAAATCTTCCATTGTAGATAGCAATTTTATTAAATCTTAGAATTGAGAATTGGCTGCACCGGGCCTACCCACCTTTTTTTTTCCTCCGAAACTTCCACCATTTACAAGAGCAACTATCCTGAGCCCCAGTGTTATAACTGCCATTGCTCCAATATTTTTCAGTTACCGTGTTTGTAGCATTTCTTAACACTTCACCTTGTTCTTGTGAAGTATCCCAATTAACCACAAGTTAAAGCATTGGTGCTACTATGCCACTATACACAAAGTGTTATCGCCATCTCACTTGTCATCAGAAGTAAGGTCCTAACTGCCATCCAGAGAAAAATCTGACTCTGAATCTTATCCACAGGGGCTGCTTTTCAGGATCACACTAGTTCCATCATCTTAGCCTTAGTTTCATATCATTAGCATATGAGACAGAGGCTTTTCTGCTCCTACTTTATTGTGATTTTGACTTGCAATCCCAAATAACAGAAATGGGGAGAAAAAAAGGGAAGCAAAACAGAAAAGAGGGAAAGACAAGACAAGAGAGTTTTACCAACTGGATATTTTTTAGCTATCAAGTGTAACCACTTAAATTGCTTAAAGTTTAGAATTATCATCCTTTGAACTACATAAATGCTTCTCCAGATCATTTATTGAATGAAGGGGTGAAATAACTTATTTACTCTCATTTCCTGTTGGTCAGTGGTTTGCTCCATGAAGCACTAAATTCCCCTGTACATTCTGCTATTATGAAGCCAGTAGATTTCATAGAATCCTAGAACTTAATATCAACAGGAGGGGCTGGAGCAGGAAGCAAGAGGGTATGAGGTGAACTATCTTAGAATGATGTCATCACATATTTATTTGGAGCACTTGCAGACTTTGTTAATTCAGTCTTCAGGGATAGAACACGTGACTTAACATCCTGAATAGAGGTGAAACCAAAAGTACTGAAATGGAGCATGAGTTATACAACACCTGAGAAGTTTATGTTGAAGCAATCATCTAAACAAAAATGACTGCTACCTTCTAGCTTCTAAGCTTGCTTTCTTATCACAACATTGACACCTATTTGTAAATGTTTTGCACAAAAAATTAAACAATTTACCAAACAAGTAAATTATGAGCTATTTTGATGAAGAAAATAATGTAGTTTATCTGGTAAGGTACCTAACCTCTGAAACCAATTAAATGATTAGATAATCAGATTTAAAATTTTAAGCTAAAAACATATTATTCATACTGCATTTTACACATAATCTACAATTTATGCCATGTAACCTGAGTAAATTTTTAAAACGAAATGGTTGATTTTTTAAAATAACGTGAGCATCCTCTGAGATTTGACTCAGCATTGAAGTTATTCTATAAACTGATGAATATTTTCATTGAATTACGTTTGCTTTTATATACTGATTTTACTCTATTTATGTATGTGCTCTTGGTCAGCCAGATAGGCTGATTTTAATCTTATAATTGCACTAAAATTATGTAATTTGTAACTTTAGTTGTCTCTTAGTTATGTTATCATTCCTTGCATGTCAAATAAAATTTTTCTTCCTTTTTAAAAAATTCTTTACTTGACTTTTCCATCTCTGTCCCCTGCTCCTCCATGTTACAGATATGCTCCTATTCTTGCTAATAATTTTCATTTCAGCTATTGCTTTATTTATTTTAGAATAATAAATAATGACATATATGTTCAACAGCATGATCTGTAGTATTTCTGAATATTGATGCTCTAAAATGTCCAATTAAAGATAAGCATGTTCTTCGAGTAAGTCTTCAGCAGAAATTTTAGTTTGTTTTGAGAAAGTATTCATGCTTAATAAGTGAGGATATTTTTTAAGCAACTGTTTCTTGTCACAACTGACAGTAACTAGTCTATTTAAATACGAGTCTGTATTGTAAAACACTTATTTAAAACACTATATTTTCCTTCTGCTATTAATAATCTCATTCCTTTAAAATATTTAGAGTATGATTCAGATGATCAACATGCAGTTCCATATATATTTAAATCCCATTCTATTGCTTTTTACTGAACCAATTTTGCAAGCAGTATTTCATAGCAAATAATATTTCATGCTCTTTTAATATAAAATTTCATAATATGACCACACTGCTTGATATGGAAATTGTGTTTTATATTAAAATATTCTTCAATATGCTTTTTAGAGGAATAATAGGAAATGATTTTTATGTCAAGGAAAAAGTTTCTAACACTAGGACAAGCATTTACCTTAGGCTATCATGGTTTCAGTATGAACCTAATCCTCCTTTTATTTATTCATTTTTAAAATATTCATTGAATATAAACTATGCAGCTGACATTAACATGGCAACTGAGCAATAACATCCATAGAGATATGCATTCCAAAGTCACCTTGCTACTTCCAAGAGACTCTTTTGGCTCTGAATTTAAGCTCACCCCAAGGTTGGGAAGAACCCCTGCAGGAGGAAATGGCAACACACTTCAGTATTCTTGACTGGGAAATCTCATGGACAGAGGAGCCTGGCTGGTTACAGTTCATGAGGTCCCAAGAGTCAGATACAACTGAAATGACTTAGCACTCACACCAAAATATTTCTGTTGCAATGGAGTGTTTTCAAAGCTTTTAGATCTCTTTAAGCTATCATTTATTCTTATCTGAATTTTCAATGTATGTATCTATTTATAAAAAGTCCTAATGTTGTAGACCTTATTTTAGCTAAAGATGATAACTAATAGTGTAATTATAGAGATAGACTCTTGATGAAAAATACTCATCCAATTTAAATGGTTAGTTGATGAGATTCACAAAGAAATAGACAGCACTAGTGAATTCACAACAAATAGCACCATTAAAACTGATTCTCTAAAAAAAATAGTAAAGGCTGATTGGCAGGTAGGGGGCCTTTTTAATATAATAGCTATGGCTGCTTGCAGTCTATTATTTTGTAGAGATTTTGTGTTTTGCTAATGAGCTTGTAACTATTGGCTCTTTCTATTTGTTCTAGGGCCAAAAACAAAAACAAACCAACAAACAAAGGAGAAAAAAAACACTAAAGGTGAGGTTAAAGGAACAATAGAGTTAATTGAGCACCCAGTCCTCTACCTAAACTCAATCAGCATAGTAGTTTTGTGTCACTAAAGGAGAAAGGTTGGAAGAAAATATCTGGAAAGTCTGCAGATTTCTTGGGTATTAAAGCGGTTGATTAATACAAGTAGGATAATCCCAAAACTAAAAGTAACATTCAAGCCCTGATGCACTTTCTGTGATGGTGTATGTAAGAGCCAAAGAAATAAAATGGTTCATTTTACCCCACAGAACAGCATCGGGTGTGGGTCACTTGGATCACATATCGTGCAGGCATGGAAAATGTCCCACTACAGAAGAGCCCTGAGTAAGCTTCCACCTATTTTCCTGGATCTGGAGAGGCTGGAGAGATGACAAGGGAGAGACCTTAGAGTGGAAAACTTCTAAGTCAGAGTAGAGAAAAATATATAAAGACCATACAATAAAGAGATCTAGGCAGAGTTGCTGAAAAGTGCCTCAGTCAAGGTTTTCAGACAAATGCTTTCAAAATGAGGTGTTTGAGGTAAGAATACCTATATATGTATTAGCGTGGGGAAGGTGACTTCCCTGCTGGCTCAGATGGTAAAATGTCTGCCTACAATGTGGGAGACCTGGGTTCAATCCCTGAATCGGGAAAATCTCCTGGAGTAGAAAATGCCAACCCAGTCCAGTATTCTTGCCTGGAAAATCCCATGGATGAAAGAGCCTGGTAGGTTACAGTCCGTGGGGTCACAAAGAGTCGGACAGGACTGAGCCACTTCACTTCACTTCATGGGGAAGGTAGCCTGAGCCTTTTCACTGCAGTTCCCACTAGAGATAGCGATATACTTTCTATGTAAAAGACGTGATTGTGGGGAAGACAGTTTTCTCTCACGAGATCTTTGAGATGGTCTCTATAGTTATATATGGTCAGTCCTGAAAGATCAGACATAGGATTTTGGCCTGGAGCCAGACTCAAGAACATTCTTTCTTGTCACCAAAGATTACATGATGCCTTGGGAACAATAATTATGCTTCATGTTCTGGGAGACAAATGGCTCATAGATATGAAAGGATTAATTTTTCATCACCTACTATCTGGTAAATGATATAATAAAGATGGTCATCAAGCTTGTACCCAGAGGAACATTATTCTTATTAAAGGCTCCAAGAAAGGTCATATTGGTACCGTGGATTATGGTGGAAAGCCAGCAAACAGCAGCTGAAAAACTTGAGTAAAATGTTCTGCACACAGATGAAAATCTGGAGATACTCTGAAATAAATTTGAGAATGATTGTATACGTAAATGCATAGTGATTCCAAGAATAGTAAGATTTCAATACTGTAGGACTCAAAAAAATGGTTTGGGGTAATAGCTCTCTCTGTGAACTGAAAGAGCTGTTTCTGCTAGTAGGTGCCACACAGGTCCACAGTCACTTGATTGTGATACATTCCTCAATTGATATTTGGAGATGGGCAAGACTGTCCTCATTTCATGGAGCAAGCTCCTGCCTAGGCAAATAAACTGAAATCTACTATTGCATTAATGCCAGCAGGTGAGAAACTGACCAAAAATATCTCCCTTTTAGGTCTCTTCTGGTTTAATCAATAAAATCTTGGACTCTCAGGCATAAACCTCGACAAATGTACTGCTCTATTTTTGGTATGGGAGAGGTAGTAGTGGCATGTGATCTCAAACTCTCTGCCTGAACCACAGGTGTCAGGGTGCTTGACAAACCCAGATCAAAAAATGGGGATGAATAGACTGAGAAAACTCATCCTTAAGATTTGCAGAAGGGCAGAAGTTGCAGAATCTTCTCTTGAGGATTCTCAGCTCACTAGATGTGGTTAGATGCAAGCAGAACGGATACAAAGGGTGTTTAAAACCCTAGACATGCTTGGAAATCCTAGAAAACGTCAGAAATCCCTTCTGATCAAGATGGGGGACTTGGAATATTCAAGGGTTGGAATAAACTAAAAGATACGCTGAAATAGCAAACAACCCCCAAATCTTAGAAGTGATTACGGTAAAAGTTTAGCTTTAATTTTTGCAAAGTTGGCTGAGGCTCTGAGCAACTCTCCAGGGCAGCTGTTCTCTGTAGCAACTCCGCCACGCAAGCTAGCGAAGCCCCCGTGGCTCTCCGGGTACTCTCCCCAGTACTCGTAGTCTCCCTAGTCTACGGGGAAGAGGAAGTCAGTGTGAAAATGTCTCCCTCCAGTCACTAAAGACTTTGGCCCTGCAATGACACATGACTTCTATTCACCAATCCTGTGCTAATTCTGGTCATATGACACCATGTAAGTAATGATGAGAAATCACCGGTGAGCAGTAGAAGTCTCTTAGGCAGAGTATCAAGTTGTGTATGCGTGCGATCTTGGTCGCTCAGTGGTGCCCAGCTCTTTGCCATCCCATGGACTGCAGCCCACCAGGCTCCTTTGTCCACGGGGATTCTCCAAGCAAGAATACTGGAGTGGGTTGCCATGCCCTCCTCCAGGGGATCTTCCCAACCCAGGGCTGGAACCCAGGCCTCCTCCCTCCCCCTCGTTGCAGGTGGGTTTTTTACCATCTGAGCTGCCAGGGAGGGAAGCCCAAGTATCAAGCTGTGAGATAGTGTAAATGCAGCCTAATTCGTACTCAGGGCAGTGGAGGTTGAAAATGCTAACACTAGATATAACCTCCACATTAAAAAGGTTGGGGAGTAGGGTGGAGTGGGATGATTCAATTACTCTCAGAGTTCTTTCTTCACTAAATAGATTATTTTTCACCTGTTTACATAGATAAATATTTCTTACAATTTAAGGCTATGGCACTAATGATTCCAATTTGATATCTACTACCCTAGGAGTCATTATTCAAACATAAATAGGAATATATTTTTGACTACAGCTAAGGTCTAGTGGATTCTTTGACAAAAATTGTAATTAGATCCTAGTTGTTAAGTTTCCTCTCCAAAAAGTATAAAATTCCTTTAAAGTTTAAAATATTTTAAAGTTTTAATGACTATCACTTCAAATCTAATAAGCCAGTAATCATTTTACACACTCCAAATTTCTATTACTACTCAGCATTTTAAATCAATTTTTATTAATACAGGGAAGATAACACGAATGAAAAAAACTGGAACAAATTATGGTCAAAGTCACCTAATGTCAAGACTGTTAAACAAGGCATATTTATGAACATAAACGTTTCTCCTCCTAATTATATTTTGATAGATCATCATCCTTTTTTGTGGTGGAGGGAAACTTTTATGAAAGTTGTTACTTCACAGCTGTTATTTCCTCTCACTAATAATTAGCTCATTGTAAAATTCAATCTGTTGTTACTTTAAGCCCAGCTATTTCACTAAGTCAGCTGCCAAAAGCATTATGTAACTTTCTTACTCATGGTCATTTTTTAAAACTATGTAGAAAAATATTCCTCCTGTTATCAGCAAAATTCACTTATCTTTAATGATTTTTATTTACATGCCTTTTGCCTCACTCTAACTCCCATCCTCATGGTATATCACCCCTGTTAAGTACTTTGGGAGATTGTAAATGTTAAGTATCTTCCTATTCCTCAGCTCTTCATTCTAATAAGTTAGTATAGAGTGCAATCTTGATTGTAGGGAAAACCAGACGGGACAGAGGTGGCTGGGTGGGATGGAATAAAATCAGTCTAGTACATACATGAGGAAAGAATGGTTTGGAACGCGACTGGACTTTAAGACAAAGATAATCATCCTTCTGCCACACAAAAGAGAGGCAATGACATGATATTCATAGTTCATCTTTATCTCCAATATTCAAATATTCCCTTTGGAATTATTTTCTTTCCCTCCCAGACCTGTATGTAGCGTAGTAATGTTTTATCAAAAGTGACAAATAGTCAAGGATATAAAGAATACTACAGGATGTAGTGTATTTAGAGGATATGTATGTGTGCATGTACATACTAACAAAGCATGCTCATGTTAGTTACAGGATATGTACATGACAGACACATAACATCATCCACATACACATGTCAATCACATCATACACACACACTCCACATCCATAACATACCACATATTCTCCCAAATCACAAACATACAACAAAATCACATTATACACACCAATCATCACACTCACTTGTTCACTTATCTCCCCCTCCCTCATCACACACAACACTCATACTCAGAATCCTGAAATCCATAGACTTTACATTATTAGCCCAGATATGTATAAGGTATAATGGATCTTTATCATACTTTATTTGTTGTCCATTTGTATTAAAAAGAAACTTGTGTTGTTTCCTAGCAACATATAGAAATACTTTAATCTACATACTTTCATACTGTTATCTATGCCTTTTGTTTTAAAAATGATTTTCAATATTCTTTTGGAGTATCCCAAGAGTACACTGTTTATAAGATTTTGTAAAGAAAAAGTTAATTTTCTTTTCCAATAGTTTTTTATTTCTCAAAAAAATCATTTCTAACATTGTTAAAAGTATTAAAATAATGAAATCATTAAGTTAATCCTTAATTTCATAAATGACTCTTTTTTTTTTCCCCTTTCACTGCACTATTTGGCATGCAAGGATCTTAGTTCCTGGACTAGGGATTGAACTCATGCTCTTTACAATGGAAGCATGGACTCTTAACCACTGGAGTGCCAGGGAAGTCCCCATAAATGACTTTTACCATAACACACTTCAGTGTTAGGGGTTATCACAAAAATAAAAGTTGAATCTTAAGATGAAATTATTCTTAACATTAACTTTAAAACATTAACTCCTGTTGTTAGATATTTGTTTCTGTAGGTTTAAAGAATACATAGTTATAAAAATGTTATCGTGAGTTTTGGAACATTGGCATCTTTATTCTGAAAATGTTTACTAAAATTATAAAATTATATCTACCAGTAGACCAGAGAGTCAGAAAATATTAAAAAAAAATATTGTGAGGGCTATGGTCATTGAAATAACTATACTGTTTTGTCAACCCTCATTACTGATCATATATTCTCCTTCAGAAAAGAAAAAGAGAGTATGTATGGTCAGAGAGAAAAAAAAGAAAGCAACAGGATATTAAGAAGTCTGTTGGGATAAAGAACAGGACAGATAAAATTTTTGATTAAAGGCAGATAAGATTGAGTAAATTAAAGGGGGAAAGAGACCTATACTTGGACCACTGTTTCACAGCAGATTGTCTAGCAAAACTAAATGCTTAAATTATAGAAGATTTTTAATAGATGCAGCAGTTCCCTGGCTCAAACATCCTTGTTGTGCACATATACACATGTACACATACACAGATACATCCAGATATAAGTAGAGAAGCAAAGGAGTATGGTAGGCACGGTATAAGGGAACATGAAAGAATAACTTAAAACACATTTTCTAAGGCTTTTCATGACTATGATTCAGGTTGGTTCTCTTCTACTTTGAAAATGCAATTCCTGTTTTCTAAGTGAATGCAATACTCCTAAGATGTGTTTTTCTACTTTTATAACAGTATTCTCTCTTTATCTCATGACTTATCAGAATAGTACAATTAATCATGATGATCAAACAGTGAAGACATCTATGACAGTCTGTTTTTGGAGTTCACAACAAGCCTAAATATTATTGAATTGGATGACAGAAGATGCCTGCATTGTGTCACCTCGAAGTCTTCCATCTGAATGCATCAGAATATACAGATGGACCATGAATCCCCCATGCCTGCCAGATACAATTGTAAGGAAAGTGGTCTCAACAACTTCATTCCAGTTACCATCACTGTTTCATCTCCATTCTTTCATAAAATTTCTATTTGTTATTTTATACACTTAGCTTAGCAAATGAAGCCTTTGGTACAAAAGTGACAGAGGTCTGGGCTGGGGAATGCTTCACTAGATGGCAAGTAAACACATAATAGGAAGACTCGAGAGATTCCTAAATTCTGAAATAGATGATGAGAACTCGAAAAACTACAGACAAAACTGTTTATATTAGCACCAAATCAAGCCAATTTAAATCTCTTCTTTTAATATAAATATAAGAAGATCAAAGAGAAGGGCAAATTGGTCAGTTAAAACTGCTGACTAAGCAAAACTTCTTAAGCATCTACCTTCCTTATGAGTGCAATACCTATCTCAGAATGGGAAGAACACTCAACCAGGATAAGTGTGTGACCAGTAGAGCAAATTCCTCTTCTAACTCAAATGTCTACAAAGATTCACAATAAACTGCCATCATGTAAGAAAAGTGGAGGAAAGTAAATGCTATCAAAAACAAACAAACAAAACAACATCAACAAAAACACAAAAAACCACACACTAAAACCACTCAGCATTCTGTAATGGGGAGGATTTTGTCTTATTGCACAATGACCTTAAGAGGACAGGTTGACTGAACTGACCTATATATTAAAGGGAAGGAATTCTGAGCTTTATGTTTATGTCTTGGAGAGATCTGAATGGCTAAAAGGATTCAAGCATGAAGAAAGTTTTGGGAAAATTTTTCATAGATCCAGAAAATGAAGTAGGAACATAAATAATGGGCTACCAGTAAAGATGGATGAGCCTCCCAAATTTTAATAAAAGTAGTGACTATGCTTGTTCAAATTGGTTACTGTTCTGTGTTCTGATTTCCTCCCATTGTAGACAAAGTTTCATGAAAATTTTGTGCCATATAACACATTGTTTAATAATGACTTGAAAGAAGGCATACAATTCTTATTCACACCCAGTAAAGGGACAAGTCAGAATAAAAGAACTCAAAGTGACTGATAAGTGAACCTGAAGCAAACTTTTAGAACAAGATGTGATAGGTGGCCAACAAAAGAGGGTAAGCAAAGCAGCACTATTTACAATAGCTAAAGAATATGGAAGCAACCTAGATGTCCATCAATAGATGAATGGATGAAGAAGTTGTGGTACAAATATACAATAGAATATTTGGTCAGTTCAGTTCAGTTCAGTCACTGAGTCGTGTCTGACTGTTTGTGATCCCATGAATTGCAGCATGCCAGGCCTGCCTGTCCATCGCCAACTCCCGGAGTTTACTCAAACTCATGTCCATCGAGTCAGTGATGCCATCCAGCCATCTCATCCTCTGTTGTCCCCTTCTCCTCCTGCACCCAATCCCTCCCATCATCAGGGTCTTTTCCAGTGAGTCAGTTCTTTAAATCAGGTGGCCAAAATATTGGGGTTTCAGCTTCAGCATCAGTCCTTCTAATGAATATTCAGAACTGATTTCCTTTAGGATTGACTGGTTTGATTTCCTTGCAGTTCAAGGGACTCTCAAGAGTCTTCTCCAATACCACAGTTCAAAAGCATCAATTCTTTGGTGCTCAGCTTTCTTTATAGTCCAACTCTTACATCCATACATGACTACTGGGAAAACTATAGCTTTGACTAGATGGACCTTTGTCAGAAAAGTAATGTCTTTGCTTTTTTAAAATGCTGTCTAGGTTGGTCATAACTTTCCTTCCAAGAAGCAAGAGTCTTTTAATTTCATGGCTGCAGTCACCATCTGCAGTGATTTTGGAACCCCCCAAAATAAAGTCTGTCACTCTTTCCATTGTTACCCATTTATTTGCCATGAAGTGATGGGACCAGATACCATGATCTTAGTTTTCTAAATGTTGAGCTTTAAGCCAACTATTTCACTCTCCTCTTTCCCTTTCATCAAGAGGCTCTTTAGTTCTTCTTTGCTTTCTGCCATAAGGGTGGTGTCATCTGTGTATCTGAGGTTATTCATATTTCTCCTGGCAATCTTGATTCCAGCTTGTGGTTCACCCAGCCCTGCATTTTGCATGAAATACTCTGCATATAAGTTAACTAAACAGGATGACAATATACAACCTTGATGTACCCCTTTCCCTATTTGGAACCAGTCTGTTTTTCCATGTCCAGTTCTAACTGTTGCTTCTTGATATGGACTTGGATAATTAAGCAACTAATTTTTTTGACATTTGCCAATCTATTGACATATCAACTAATTTGATATGGACCTGGATAATTAAACATCAATCTATTGCAGTCATCTAGAAACACAAGTGCTTCCCTGACAGCACAGCAGGTGAGGAATTCACCTGCAATGCATGAAGCACAGGAGGTGCAGGTTTGATTTCTGGGCCAGGAAGATCCCCTGGGGGGAGGCATGGCAACCCACTCCAGTACTCTTGCCTGGAGAATCCCATGGACAGAGGAGCCTGGAGGAGTACAATCCAAAGGGTTGCAAAGAGTCATGCACAACTGAGCACCTAGGCAGGCACACATGCAGAAACACAAAGTTCTGAAAATAAAGTCAGGACTGAAATAATATATTCAAGCAATGCTCTCTTTGGAGGTTAATATAATTATGAATAAACTTTCCTTATCCCTGGCCATCAATTAATTGTACCTTTAATTTTGAAAGTGACCTCCTAAATGTAACTCTTGGCCTCATAAGGGATTTTTTTTTTTGCATGACATATGGTATTTGTATATATAGATCAGTTTTGTTTGAAAACAATTGGAAAAGTGTGACAGTGAATTTATACTACCAACTTCTTATAACAACCAACAAGAAGAGAACCAAATGACATTAAATAATAATGCTAATGCTAATTGAGGGTGAAGTGTTATTTGTTCAGTCCTGTCTGACTCTTTGTGACCCCATGGACTGTAACCCACCAGGCTCCCTGTCCATGGAATTCTCTGGGCAGGAATACTGGAGTGGGTAGCCATTCCCTTCTCCAGGGGATCTTCCTGACCCACGGATGTCACAGCATTTTTATATAACTTATACAGATTCTCCTATACTTTAAATCATTTCTAGATTACTTATAATACCTAATGCAATGCAAAACTCTATGTAAATAGACATAAGTGCATTGTAAATGTTAGGTAGATAGTTGTCACAGCATGCCAAATTCAAGTTTTGCTTTTTGGAACTTTCTGGATTTAAAAAAAATATATTTTTGATACACAATTGGGTGAATCTCTGGATTCAGAACCTGAGGATACATAGGGCTAGCTGTATTCTCAAGATAAAAAAAAAAAAAAAAAAAAGATGAAAATGATGTTGAAAATAAAGAAAACAGAAAATATTAATTTAAGAATGGCAGTGAGTCTCCTTTTAAGAGCATGAAAAGGTAGAAATATCTTCTTTTGGAATTGGGCAGTTTTGAAAGAAAAATGGACACTGATTTATTTCTAAATGGTCTATTGAAAAAATATATATTATTTACAGCTAATCAGAAGATTACCATAGTGTGAAAATAATCCAACTGTCTGTCTTACTCCTTTAAACATTTAGCTTATTATAGTGTTTGAGTATAAGAAATTATTTCCTTGCATGTCATCACAGGTTAATTTAGAAAAATATAGAGCAAAGTGCATTCTGAACCATTAATGAGCTTAAACTGCTTTGAGATAATGGACATGACTCCTTTCCTCCTCCTTCCACAGAAAATATAAAAATAAACATATTTTCAGTGTTTGTTGCGATTTTGTCATCTTACTCAAACATGGCTTTAATAAAGAATTAGTACTGCTCTGAAACTATGTCAGCAGGAATTATTTAAGAGCATTCACTCTTAAACTAAAATCATCATTTTTCAAACATGTTTTCCAATATTTAACTGAATTGAAATTAACACTTTAAAGAGCTGCTCAATTCACTTAGTTTCTAATGAGTTACTCTAGTAATTTTGTGGGGGTCAGGGTTGGGGGGAGATAGATTTACTGATCATGTAAGTATTTAGTGAGAATAATACTGATGGAATTTTTTTATTACTATGTGACTATGATACTCTGGTCACTCACCTAGAACCAGACATCCTGGAGTGTGAAGTCAAGTGGGCATTAGGAAACATTACTACAATAAAGCTAGTAGAGATGAGGGAATTACAGCTGAGCTATTTAAAACCCTAAAAGGTGACGCTGTTTAAATGCTGCACTCAAAATGTCAGCAAATTTGAAAAACTCAGCAGTGGCCACAGGACTGGAAAATGTCAGTTTTCATTCCAATCCCGAAGAAGGGCAATGTCAAAGAATGTTCAAACTGCAATACAATAGCATTTATTTCACATGATAGCAAGGTAGTGATCAAAATCTTTCAAGCTACGCTTTAGCTATATATGAACTAAAAGTTTCAAGATGTACAAGCTGGATTTAAAAAAAGCAGAGGAACCAGAGATCAAATTGCCAAAATTTATTGGATCATAGAGAAAGGGAATTCCAGAAAAACATCTACTCCTGCTTTATTAACTATCCTAAAGTCTTTGCGTGGATCACAACAAACTGTGGAAAGTTGTTAAAGAGATGGGAATACCAGACCATCTTACCTGACTCTTGAGAAGCCTGTATGCAGGTCAAGAAGCAACAGTTAGGACAGGACATGGAACAATGGACTGATTAAAAATTGGGAAAGGAATACATCAAGGCTGTATATTGTCACCCTGCTTGTTTAACATATATGCAGAGTACATCATGCGAAATACCAGACTGGATGACTTACAGGCTGAAATCAAGAAAGCTGGGAGAAATATCAACAACATCACATATGTAGATAATGTGAGGCAGAAAGCAAAGAGGAACTAAAGAGCCACTTGATAAAGGTGAAAGAGGACAATGAAAAAGCTGGTTCGAAACTCACCATTCTAAAAACCAAGATCAGGGCATCTGGTCCCATCACTTCATGCCAAATAGATGGGAAAAAGTGGAAACAGTGACAGAGTTTATTTTCTTGGACTCCAAAATCACTGCATGGTGACTGGAGCCTAGATATTCAAACATGCTTGCTCCTTGGAAGGAAAGCTATAACAAACCTAGTTCAGTTCAGTTCAGTCGCTCAGTCGAGTATGACTCTTTGCAACCCCATGGACCATAACATCCAGGCCTCCCTGTCCATCACCAGCTCTCAGAGTTTACCCAAACTCATATCCATTGAGAAGGTGATGCCATCCAACCATCTCATCCTCTGTCGGCCCCTTCCCCTCCTGCCCTCAATCTTTCCCAGCACCAGGGTCTTTTCAAATGAGTCAGCTCTTAGTGTGAGGTGGCCAAAGTACTGGAGTTTCAGCTTCACCATCAGTCCTTCCAATGAACACTCAATGATCTCCTTTAGGATGGACTGGTTGGATCTCCTTGCAGTTCAAGGGACTCTCAAGAGTCTTCTCCAACACCACTGTTCAAAAGCATCAGTTCTTCGGCACTCAGCTTTCTTTATAGTCCAATTCTCACAGCCATACATGACTACTGGGAAAACCATAACCTTGACTAGATGGACCTTTGTTGGAAAAGTAATGTCTCTGCTTTTTAATATGCTATCTAGGTTGGTCATACCTTCCTTCCAAGGAGTAAGCGTCTTTTAATTTCATGGCTGCAATCACAATCTACAGTGATTTTGGAGCCCCCCAAAATAAAGTGAGCCACTGTTCCCATTGTTTCCCCATCTACTTGCCATGAAGGGATGGGACCAGATGCCATGATGTTAGTTTTCTGAATGTTGAACTTTAAGCCAACTTTTTCACTCTCCTCTTTCACTTTCATCAAGAGGCTCTTTAGTTCTTCTTCACTTTCTTCCCTAAGAGTGGTGTCATCTGCATATCTGAGGTTATATCTGAGGTTATTGATATTTCTCCCAGCAATCTTGATTCCAACTTCTGCTTCATCCAGCCCAGCATTTCTCATGATGTACTCTGCATATAAGTTAAATAAGCAGGGTAACAATATATAGCCTTGAAGTACTCCTTTTCCTATCTGGAACCAGTCTATTGTTCCATGTCCAGTTCTAACTGTTGCTTCTTGACCTGCATACAGATTTCTCAGAAGGTAGGTCAGGTGGTCTAGTATTCCCATTTTTTGAAGAATTTTCCACAGTTTGTTGTGATCCACACAGACAAAGGCTTTGGCATAATCAATAAAGAAAAAATAGATGTTTTTCTGAAAGTCTCTTGCATTTTCAATGATCCAATGGATGTTGGCAATTTGATCTCTGGTACCTCTGCCTTTTCTATAACCAACTTGAACATCTGGAATTTCACAGTTCATGTATTGCTGACAGTATATTAAAAAGCAGAGACATCACTTTGCTGACAAACATACATATAGTCAAAGCTCTATTACTTCCAGTAGTCATGTACTATACTGTTGTGCGTTGGATCGTAAAGAAGGCTGAGCATCGAAGTGTTCCTTGGACAGGAAGTAGATCAACCCAATCTTTCCTAAAGGAAATCAACTCTGAATATTCACTGGAAGAACTGATACTGAAGTTGAAGCTCCAATACTTTGGCCACCTGATGGGAAGATCCAATTCATTAGAAAAGAGCCTGATGCTCAGATAGATTGAAGGCAAAAGGAGAAGGGGAAAAAGAGGATGAGATGGTTGGATTGCATCACTGATTCAATGGATATGAGTTTGAGTGAACTCTGGGAGATAGTGAAGGACAGAGAAGCCTGGTCTGCTAGAGTCCACAGGTCACAGATTCAGCCACGTCTTAGCAACTGAACAACAACAATACTTTTGGTAATTTTATTTACCTGCTCTAAAATACATTTGAATTGACTGACACAATCATATATTCAATATTCAACTAAAGTGTACTGAGATATAATTCTGTGCTAGGCAGTGTACTAGCATTTTACCTGTGTTATTATTGAACTTAGTAACTATTACCTGCCACATACTGAACATCTGATTCAGATGCAAATCTGACTGGAAAAATCTGAAGCTCTAAACTAATTTTTTTTTGGTTTGTATGCTTTTTTGTTATCTAAGATGTGTTATAATGAGTTATAAATAAATCAGCATAAAAATATATCAGCATGAACTATTTATTTCATTTTTTGTGGACTAGTTACTCTCAAGTAATAAAAATATTTTCTTGTAGAAAACAAAAACTGTTTGACGTTTCAAAGAATAGACTCCTAGGTATAGAATTTGGGTTGAAATTGCTTAGATGACATTCAGATCATAACAATATGCTGAATAAGGGTTTTCCAGTACTTTTTCTGTTTTGTTTTAGTTCATGAGATAGTTTACTATTCTTTTGGACTTAGTTTCCTAGCCTCAGGATATCAAATAATAGAGACATTTGACAGTCCAATCTCAAATTCTTTATGAAAACTTCCAGACAGAGGTTAATTTTGTTGCCTTAAAAACAGTTCACTACTATATGGCTGTAGATTTTATAAAATAAACTTAAGGAAGTCTATACAGTAAATGAACACTCTTCCTGTGCTGTGCTGTGCTAGTCCCTCAGTCATGTCCAACTCTTCGCAATAATACGTATGTAACTAATCAGGCCAAATCTAATGTGATCAACCTGATTTTGTGATTAAAAGTTATATTTCTTTGGAATTATTATCTTCCCAAGTTGAAGGGTGGGTTTTGAAGAATTTTTAAATGTGTTATTGTAGCCATGAGTTCCAGGAAACAAACTCACTCACAAGGACAATGCAGTTTATTACACCAGCGGGCCCAAGGCAGAGTCTCCTCATAGCCAAGGACCCTGACCAGTTTTTGTGAAAACCTTATATACCCTAAGTGTACGTGCCCAAACCCACCTCCCCAAATTCCCTGAAACTAGTCTGAACAAAGGAAAAGAAATATACAATCAAAGTCAACCTGTGATTCATATGCCTTAGGCCTAGGTAGTTAACGGTGGACAAACAGCAATAGGCCTGTGGTCATAGGCCAATAAGCATAATAGAATTTATGATTCTATTTGGTTACACAGACAATTCGCATATTGTTTTAGGTGAAGGAGAATCTAGGTACGAGCCCTGGGCCTCTTCCATCTGGTGGGGAAGTCTGGTTTTCCAGTTGGTAGGTCATTTCCATAGATACTGGGCATTAGCTCAAAGTCCACAGTCCAGCCCAAGATGGAGTCCTGCTTTCAAGACAGAGCCTGTTCTGTCTGTTTCCTCCTTCAGTGTAAAATAAGACTAGTAGATATATTGTACAGATCACCCTTGCATTTCTCTGCATTTCATTGTCAAATATTTTATAACTCTATAATGTAGCAAACTGATAATAATGCAAAGTATTGTTAGGGGAAGCACAATGACTGAAACACCCACCCTGGCCAGGCAACATAGTAACCATCTGCATGAGTTGTTTTATGACAGGAGGTCCTAGTAAGGAACACGGAACTAAATAAGCCACCACCAACGGGAAGAGTTTGGGAAAGGTCAAAAGGAGACACCATGTGTCCCACCATCTCCCAGAATCCTTCTCCCTGGCATCCATCTTGGCTGAGCAATGGGTGAACCACCAGGAAGGACTCCAAATCAGAACGATTGGCCACAGACAGCCCAGAAACGAATCCTATTACCATAAAACCCAAGACTGTAAGTCATGTGGCATGGCAGTTCTCATGGGTTCCCTTACCCTACTGCTCTCCGCCCTGGTGCCTTTAATAAAATCTCTTGCTTTATCAGCTGATGTGTCTCCTTGGACAATTCATTTCCGAGTGTTAGACAAGAGCCCATTCTAGGGCCCTGGAAGGGGGGGGGGGTCTCTCTTTCTGCAACATCGATTATAGATTTTCAAACTTAATGGAGTTTCATGCAATGGACTTGACTATTATATGGATATCCATTCTGCATCTATTTGTAAATATATTGCGCAATTCCCTATTTCTAATATGTGTTTCTGCTCAAATTCTTCTTTGTACCAGCTGTGTAAGCAGATTTTGGCAGGAAAGAGCTTTCTGTAGGAGGCCCCTTTCGTTTTGTCACTTTAGTAAAGCTAATGTCAAACCAGACCCCTCCACCCACCCACCCATCTCTGGCTAAGCATACCTTTCAAATCTTTTGATCTCACAATGCCTGACTAACTTGTGGGTCCTTTCTGTGATTCAAAGAAGTAGAATGAGTCAAGTAATCAACAAATGATAATCAGATCTCTTCCCTAGCTTCCCCTCAATAATCTCCTGAACAAACTGTGTGAACATATAGTATCTAAAGAAAGCTCCTGAGGAGTCAGCCAGCCTGCATACAATGGAGAGTAGCCGAGTTTGGCTTCCTGCCTTAATGATCAACTGAGATTACTTCCCCCTTTCTCTTTAAAAATGTTCTTGACTGAGCAGAATCTTTGGAGTTGCTTTTTGGGACATTCCTTTTCTACAGGTTGTTAGCTTTTCTGACTAAAGCAACTTTTTTTTCTACCAACACGTGTCTTTCGAGTATTGGCTTTTTAGCTTGGAGCGACAAGCAACCAAACCTGAGTTCATACGTTATCAGTCCCCTTCTTAATAAATACGTTAAATAAAAATTTCACCACCTGTTCATTTTATATAGGTCCAAGAATCACAATTAAACACTATTTGAACATTTTTTGTTTAATGTAAAAATGTATTCAAAAAAACTATAGACATATTTTAAATATGACAATGATATTAGCTTTTGTAATAAATATTATTATATAACTTCTAGTTTACACAAATGCAAAGCAAATAAGCTGATACACTATTAGGAATATATAGCCTGCCTAATGAATAACCCTCAGTATTTCCAGAACAATCACTTTTGCAAGAAAATCAAGCTTCAAAGATTAGATGGATGATGACATCTGTTGGTGTGATATAATCCTTTCCTTTCAGGAGAATAGTCTCTTGAATGCAATAAAAAATAAAAAGCTGTACATGCAAATAGGCAGAAAAGAAAGCTGATTTTTTTTTTTCCTTCTGTTTTTACCACAAGAGGCAGATCAGGCCAGAGGTCTGAAATGGTAGTTAGATCACTCTACTCACCACAAAGCCCTAGTTTCCCTGGAATTACTGCAAAGATGCTTAGAGGTTTCCAGAACTAATTAAAAATGCTAAGAAACAAATTAACACTTTCTCTCTAATAAACTGCAAACACATAGTTAAGTCCCTTTAATAATGCTCCAAAGCCCCCCACACAGCTGGAGCAAGCCCAAACAGATTGAAGTAGACAAAACAAGTAATGCAAAATAAAGACAAATTGCCTGGAGAATATGGATGGCCTAAGACTGAATGGGAGAAATGAAGAAGCTGGACTAGAACAGACAGGAATTAATAAAAATAAAAATTTTGTACCCTATTGCTTCTTTGGGCATTTGGTAAATATCATTTGTTGATTTGCATCACTGTAGTACTTTTTATGGCCTTCCCAGGTGGCTCAATGATAAAAAGTCTGCCTGCCAATGCAGGAGACACATATTTTCATCCCTGGGTCAGGAAGATCCCCTGAAGCAAGAAATGGCAAACCATTCCAGTATTCTTGCCTGGGAAATCACACGGACAGAGGGGCCTGGCCAACTGCAGTCCATGGGATCGCAAAAGAGGCAGACAGAACTTAATGACTTAAGGAACAACAGGTTCTCGTCATTGTTACTATGTTACATTGTTACTAGTTGTCATTTTCTCCATGTAAATCACATCTCTCTTGATTTTTGTTGATTTTCTAGCATCCAGCATAGTGCAACACCAGAGCAGAGCTCAATACTTTTAATAAACTAAGTAGATGAGTAAGTTAAATAATGAACATATTGATGAAGGGAAATATGTTAGAAAAGAATTAGAACTATCAAGCAATTATCTATAATTTAATTAAATATAAAATATTTTTCTTGTAACCATTCATTCATTTATATAAAAATGAGTGTCTTTTTATGTCTCCTTTTCCTAACTGTCATCTATTTTTCAGAATCATATTTTCTTTTTTAAACAATATACAGATCACATCCCTCTCCTGTCTGAAAATTCCCAACAGTCAATTATGTCAGTTAAGAGACTTGACCCTCCACCAAGTCCCTATTCCTACTCATTTTTTGTCATGCTCACTTTACTCAACTCACTTATCTTGAGCCAGCTAGCCACCATGTACATCTCTGGGTCATAACAGTCTTTGATTATGCTTTTTCTTCCACATTGACTTACCTTCTTCTCTTAGTTTTTCTCTGACTCTGAATAATACCAGGTTATTAGAAAGGCCTTCCCTAAGCAAATAGCTATAAAAGAACACCTTGTTCATCACTATTCATTTAACTTCATTTTTTTCTTCATAGTAACAATCTATTGCCTGAAATTACTTTATAATTGATGTTTACTGTCCCTTCCTGCTGAAACTGAGCTCTCAATTTGTTCTGTTCACCTCTTTATTCCCAGTGTATAAACCATGTCTAAAAAGTACTACACATACAATATATTGTATTTTAAGACTAATTAACATTTAGGTAGCTGTAATATGTAGATATCTATATATAAGTATAGATAGATGAACATTATAAGTAATAATGTTTATAGATAGCAAGATTCAACATCATAAATGCTGAATTAATTTAGAAGTTTTGCATAGTAATCAGGAGTTAATTGGTTTTTCAAGCTAATTAGTAAATTCAGCATAATTTCATCACATATCAGTTCAGTTCAGTTCAGTCACTCAGTCTTGTATGGCTCTTTGTGACCCCATGGAATGTAGCATGCCAGGTCTCCCTGTCCATCACCAACTCCCGGATTTTAATCAAACTCATGTCCATTGAATCAGTGATGCCATCCAGCCATCTCATCCTCTGTTGTCCCCTTCTCCTCCTGCCCTCAATCTTTCCCAGCATCAGGGTCTTTTCAAATGAGTCAGTTCTTTGCATCAGGTTGCCAAAGTATTGGAGTTTCAGCTTCAGCATCAATCCTTCCAGTGAATATTCAGAACTGATTTCCTTTAGGATGGACTGGTTGGATCTCCTTGCAGTCCAAGGGACTCTCAAGAGTCTTCTCCAACTCCACAGTTCAAAAGCATCAGTTCTTCAGCACTCAGCTTCTTTATATTCCAACTCTCACATCCATGCATGACTACTGGAAAAACCATAACTTAGACTACATGGACCTTTGTTGGCAAAATAATGTCTCTGTTTTTTAATATGCTGTCTAGGTTGGTCATAGCTTTTCTTCCAAGGATCAAGCATCTTTTAATTTCATGGCTGAAGTCACCATCTGCAATGATTTTGGAGCCCCCCAAAATAAAGTCTGTCACTGTTTGCACTGTTTCCCCATCTATTTGCCATGAAGTGATGGGACCAGATGCCATGATGTTAGTTTTCTGAATGTTGAACTTTAAGCCAACTTTTTCACTCTCCTCTTTCACTTTCATCAAGAGGCTCTTTAGTTCTTCTTCACTTTCTGCCATAAGGGTGGTGTCATCTGCATATCTGAGGTTATTGATATTTCTCCCAGCAATCTTGATTCTGGCTTGTGCTTCATCCAGCCCAGCGTTTCTCATGATGCACTCTGCTTATAAGTTAAATAAGCAGGGTGACAATATACATCCTTGATGTATTCTTTTCCCGATTTGGAACCAGTCTGTTCTTCCATGTCCAGTTCTAACTGATGCTTCCTGATCTGCATACAGATTTCTCAGAAGGCAGGTCAAGTGGTCTGGTATTCCAATCTCTTTAAGAACTTTCCAGAGTTTGTTGTGATCCACACAGACAAAGGGTTCGGCATAGTCAATAAAGCAGAAGTAGATGTTTTTCTGGAACTCTTTTGCTTTTTCAATGATCCAATGGATGTTGGCAATTTGATCTCTGGTTCCTCTGCCTTTTCTAAAACCACCTTGAACATCTGGAAGTTCATGGGTCATGTATTGTTGAAGCCTGGCTTGGAGAATTTTGAGCATTACTTTACTAGCATGTGAGATGAGTGTAATTGTGTGGTAGTTTGAATATTCTTTGGCATTCCCTTTCTTTGGGATTGGAATGAAAACTGACCTTTTCCAGTCCTGTGGCAACATCTGAGTTTTATTTTCTGAGGTTGACAGCTGAGTCTAAATTTTATAAAGATTAAATGTCATAAAATAGTTAAAACAATTTTGAAAAAGAACAGAGTGGGTCAATCATTGTATTATATTATCATGTGTCAAGATATGTTGTATTTAATTGTAACAAATTTAAACTGATTGCATCAGTTTGATTGTGCAGAAACAGAACAGTAGATATTGATGCAGAATATAAGGTCTGGAAAAAGACCACAGTCAAAGTTTGACGAACTCTGTGGTTTGAGGCTGCAGTCCCCACAAAACTTTCCTCACTTCTGACAGGAATGGCTGGTTTGAGGGTTTGCCAAACTACCCTCCACTTAGAGAATTTACTAGAAGATTTCAGGAATTTACTGAAAGCTATTATATTCACAATGTTTATTACAGAGAGAGGACACAAATTAGATTCAACCAATGGAAAAAGGTGCATCTGGCAGAGTCTCGGAGGAGGGTCAAAGTCATCAGGGCTCTAGGTCATCCTCTCCCACAAAGTCATCAAGGGCTTTCCCTCTTCCTGGTGAGGATGTGTCATGATGCTCACAAAGTCTTTCCAAGCAAGAAAGCTCATATGAGGTCGGGTGTCAGAGATTTTTATGGCACACTCATTTAAATATTTCGATTAATTGATCACTCATGGGTTGAACATGGTCTCCAACAGTCCCTCATCCAGCAGTCAGATTGACATTGGATGGGGCCTCAACATCTCATTAGCATAAGCTATCAGGTGTGATCAGAAGGGTTCACAATGAACGCACTTCTATCACTGGGATTTAGTGGTTACTTCCCTGGAGTTTCGGGCTTCCCTGGTGGCTCAGGTTATAAAGAATCTGCCTGAGAAGGAGGATCCCCAAGTGTGATCCCTCGGTCAAGAAGATCACCTATAGAAGGGATTGGCTACCCACTCCAGTATTCTTGCCTGGAGAACCCCACGGACCGAGGAGCCTGGCAGGGCTATAGTCCATGGGGTCACAAAGAATCAGACATGACTGAGCTACCAACACTTTCACTTTCCCTAGAGCCTAAGACTAAAGTCAAAGATCTTTTTTGGCCAAGGCTGAATTTTTTACTACATAGACCTGTGTACCTGTGGATATTTATCTAGTTGACTATAATGAAGGAAGAGTGACTTAAATGTAACTTTTTGTGAAGAAAGGCTTTGCCTATGTGTTCAATGGAAGAGACCATATTCTCACAAAATCTCAGTAACTCCCTCTAACCTGAGAAAGAAAAACAAAATGTAGAGCAGTCGAGAGGTGCATTTGGGAAGAACCAGTTATTCCAGAAATGGTATCATAAATTAAAGGCCCTCGGTTTAGGTGGATGTGCAAAGCATAGAACACTATTGCAGACTTATAAAGACGGAGGCTATACTAGGAACCAACTGCTCATTACCCCTTGAAACAGAGACAAAGAACATTTCTTACTGCATTGCCAAAGCTAAGCGATACGGTTGCCTTCCTTTGGGTACATTCCTTCTCTGCTAGGGCTGCTCTTAGTGTTGAACCACCAAAGTCATACAAGAACAAATCTAAACTCATCTCCCCTTCATTGCAGCTTTTTCTCCTTCATGGATTAAGATTTACAAACTTTTATTCCAGGACTAATTAAGCCTAGGCTTTCCACTGTAAGGGTGAGCAGGAAAAATATATTTAAATGCAAGGAGTCTACATTAATAATCACAAGAAGCTCTTTCTTAGGTAATAGAATTATTGCAAGCTTGTAGGAAAAGATTGTATAAAACATTCAACTTGCAGTCTCAACAAGATAAGAGGACATGTCATCTATGGCATGACAGTTCAAATTTGTTAAGGATTTAGAAGAGAATTGCTAAGTCAAGAAAGATTATTTGGCATATTGACAACATTTTTTGGTGAGTATGCAGTAAGTCCCCTACGTATGAATGAGTTTTGTTCCCAAGAGCCTGTTCATAAGTCCAGTTTGTTCATTTAAGTCCAATAAAGTTAGCCAAGGTACCCAAGTAACACAATCATTAGCTATATACATCAGCATATACTATACTGGAATAGGTTTATAAGAATTTTCACACAAATAATACATAAAAAACAAAAAGTAAAGAAAACATTTTTCATCTTACTGTACAGTAGTACAGTACAACAGGTGGCATATGGGGGCTGACATCAATGAACAGGCAAGAAAGGTTACTGACTGAAGGAGGGAGAGGAGGTGGGAGATGGTAGACCTGAAGGATTGTTAGCAGTAGGTGATGGAGGGTAGGCTGCATCATGCCTGACATCGATGGCACAGATTCTGGTTCCTTGCTGGATACAATTCTATCTACCCTCTTGAAGAAATGATCCAGTGATCATTTGGGTAGTTTGGGTAGTAGCTTTTTTTTCCCCCCTATAAGATGGCACAGTAGCACTGGATTGCATTCTGAATAGCTCCTAAGACCTTTGCGTACTGTAATATGTTCAGGTTCCATGCCTCAAACACTAACAGTGTCTCCTCAAATAAAGAAAATTCCCCTGTCATTTCCTGCATCATGAATCTCTTTGGCTCTTCAGTTACTTCTTCCTTTCGTCTCCTTTGGTGCTTCTTAGCAGCATCAGCGACATCACTGCTGTTTTTACCCTTGCTTCTGGACTTGAAATAAAGATACTGTACTACTGTACTCTATATAGGACTATATAACAAAATACACAAAAGCAGAGCTACTTGTAGCAGATGCATGTACATCACACTGTATGCCAGGCCTGTGAACTTATTTATGTGATTGGACAGGCAAATGCACTTTTGCATCTTTGAAAGATAGCAACTTGAAGGTTCACATGTAGGGGGACTTATTTTCCAAAGAATAATGGTGATACCTCAACACATCCTACTGTGAGTTTTTAAGTTTGGGGTTAAATATTTCTATGCAAAGCCAGGGCAACAAAAAGAAGACAAAAAACATTATTCCCTTATTCTTCTCAACAAGTATTAAGGCCATAATAAAGAAGGGTATATAATAATAGAAACAACCTTCATGATAACCCTTTGCCTCTGTTAACTCCGAGAATAACTGCTACTCAAAAGTAGGGCACATTTTCCTAAGTTAGAGCCTCTGAGTGGCAGAGCCAGGGTTAAGCCCATGTCTATCTTCAAAGTAAGGATAGCTGACAAGTGCCTCTAGAGAGTTTTGTGTGGAAAAGCTTGAGAATCAAAACCCCTGTCTTCATTCAGTATTCTTGCCTGGGAAATTCCAGGGACAAAGGAGCCTGGTAGGCTACAATTAAAAAAAAAAAGATCCTATTTTAAGTAAATTGTTTTTCCTATTAAAGCACAACAAAAGATATTTACATATATCCATATTTAAAAAAAATAAACTTTCCACGCAGACTTGCTGGTGGAAAAAAATGCTCAAAGATATACTCCTTTCAGTCAGATAAACAATTAAGAATAGAGAAATTAGGATTCAAAAGCAGTGGTGGTTAAGAAGCAGTGTATTTTTAAAAAATCATAAAACATAGAATCAATTCTAGAATGATCACTCTCAAATTTTAATATAAATATCAAAGCAACTTCTTTGAGAAAAACTGAAAATTCAAAATTAATAAAATTATTCTAAATCTCTAAAATTGAGATTATGTTTTAATAGGAAAATTAAATAGAAGAAGAAAAGGAAGGGAAAATTGTACTAAATTTTGATGTGGAAATGATCCTATTTCAATTTTAATACAGGTAACTAGAAAAATGTAGGTTTAAATATATTTTCACTCTTAATTTTAAGTAATCACAAGTAGATAAAATAGGATGTATCTGCAAAAAATCTGAGTTATATTTACTCTCCCACCCCCATCTTTAGAAATTTTAGAGTACAGTTTTTCCTCAGCAACTTCTAGGATTAGTTCTAAGACACCTATGAATACCCAAATCAGTGGATACTCAAGTGCCTTACATAAAATGTCATGCTATCTCTATGCACATCTTCCCATATACTTTAAAACATCTCTAGATTACGTGTAATATTTAATATAATGTAAATGTTATATAAATAGGTTTCAGCAAGTGGTTAATTCAAGTTTTCTTTTTGGAACTTTCTGAAAGTGTTTTCCTTACTCAACATTTTTGATCTGCGGTTGGTTGAATCATGTGAACCCGCAGATATGGGTTCACTTGTACAAGCTCTTCAGCAATCTGGGAAAAACATTGTCCAGTTCAACTTCTATTGACTCTCCTTATCTCTCTTAGCCTGCTCCTTTCTTCCAATAAGAATCTTTCTCTTCTATTTTGATTCAGAGCCTTCACAATAATTTATTTTGACTTACTGAATGTGTTTTCCTCTACAAGTTGTATTTACTTTGTCTACACATACATAGGCTCACTTTGTGAAAATGTGAAATATGTTAATTCTAAGCATCCCATAGAAGACCTAAACATTTGTAGTTATTTATTCAAATGCTTACTGCAGTTGTTGACAACTGAGAAGTTTGTTTGGCCCTCAAAGAAGAATATATTCATCTTAAGTAAAACTTTGAAGAAAACTAGTAAGAAATTGAATTTGGTGACATTGATTATTTCCATGTTTACAAAGCTACTTCTCAATCCAAACTGGGTGCCAGTATTGTAGAATATCATTTTCAGTGGTCACACACCTCTTTTTCTTATCCCCAGCAGCAATTATTTCTAGAATCAGTGTCCTGGATCTGATGGAAATTTACTGTTTTTGATACTTAATTTGAGAATATGTTCTAGAATACAGAACTAATCAGGAGAATGTAGGGATTTGTGATCTGCACTGAAGTTCATCCAAACTGTATTACTGATACTGAGAACTACCAACACTCCATAGCTGGCATCTTTCAGGACCCTTGCCTCATTTCCAATAAATCAAATATAACTTAATACCAGGAGTAATAACGAAATTTCACAAAAAATATAGTCCCCCTCTCCTTTCTTTTGTATTAGAAGATCAAGTATACTATCAAGGGTGAAACAGATCACCAGTCCAGGTTGGATGCATGAGACAAGTGCTCAGGGCTGGTGCACTGGGAAGACCCAGAGGGATGGGATGGGGAGGTGGGAGGGGGGATCAGGATGGGGAACACATGTAAACACATGTAAATCCATGGCTGATTCATGTCAATGTATAGCAAAAACCACTACAATATTGTAAAGTAATTAGCCTCCAACTAATAAAAATAAACAGAAAAAAAAAAAGATCAGATATCCAAATGTGTGTGTGCACATGCTAAGTTGTGTTTGACTTGTTGTGGCTCCATAGACTGTAGCCCACCAGGTTCCTCTATCCAAGGAATTTTCTAGGCAAGAATGCTGCAGTGGGTTGCCATTCCTGCTCCAGGGGATCTTCCTGACTTAGGGATCAAACCTGTATCTCTTACATCTCTTGCATTGGCAGGCAGGTTCTTTACTACTAATGCCACCTGGGGAGCTCAGATAACCAAGGGCTCATAGTAAATTAGTGAGTTATTACAAGATTTATAGTGACAACTTCTGATCTATAAATCGTAAAGCTGCAGGTCTGTTAGCGACAAATTAGGAAAACACTAAATCTCTAAAATGGAAATGCTCGGGGGTAGTGTATGTGTCGGAGAAGGCCATGGCACCCCACTCCAGTACTCTTGCCTAGAAAATCCCATGGACGGAGGAGTTTGGTAGGCTGAGTCCATGGGGTCGCGAAGAGTTGGACACGACTAAGCGACTTCACTTTCACTTTTCACTTTCACACATTGGAGAAGGAAATGGCAACCCACTCCAGTGTTCTTGCCTGGAGAATCCCAGGGACTGGGGAGCCTGGTGGGCTGCCGTCTATGGGGTCGCACAGAGTCGGACACGACTGAAGCGACTCAGCAGCAGCAGTGTATGTGTATGGTTACATTCATGTATGTGGGTGTGGATATGTGTATTTGAGCCCACACTAAAGACAATTTCCTGGTGTGTGAAACTAAGGACAAACCAATAGAAAAGACGACTATCAGAAGAGGGCCCAGCGAATCACCTGAGTACCAAGAATATCCCTCCCTGGCTCCATTATGAGGTAGCATCTTAACTCTCATGATGACTAGAGTCAACTATCTCCAACAGTGTAATAACTCCCATGCTACAGTAAATCCTACACGAACCAATGGAAACTAAGGCTTTGCATTTAGGGGGATTCTTATTTTCCCTCCTTACCCCTGGGAAAATGATCATTCCTTAGGGATCCAGGATAACTAGAGCCAGGAGTCTAAATATTCAGGGATAGGAGTACAGATCACTTATTTTGGTCTTTGGAAGGAATGGTGAGTAGGGAAATTTCTGCCACTTGGTTTCCAGAACCAGGAAACTATTCTACCAAGGAACAGAGATAACAAAATGACCATGGCTTAAGACATACCCCATATCTTAAAGGATGGGCATCATCATTAAGCTGGCACCTCAGGTGCACCTACAAGTGGTAGTTCAAATGTGCTCTTTGATGGCGATTTGAGAATGGTGCAGTAAATGGCGGAATCAATGTTTCCCACTGCCATTACAGATGGAAGGTCTATTTGGCCTTTTCTATCATATTAGTACTTACGGTACTGGTGAAAGAACCAGTGTGAAATCTCTGCTAAATGCTGAGTATGTCCATTATGATTATATCATCAAAACTGAAAAAGTTATAACCACTGTGCTGAAGATAAGATGAACCCTTTGAGTGGACTTCTGCTGTTGTTATTTAGTTCCTAAGCCATGTCTGACTCTTTGCAACCCCATGGACTATAGCCTCCCAGGCTTCTCTGTCCATGGGACTTCCCAGGCAAGAATACTGTTAGAATTCCATATATCCTAGCCTAACATGGTGTGATAATTGTACTAATTATCTGTATATCAGTATCAGCTTAGGTCTTATATCAATAACCCTTAAAAAAATCTGAGAGTTTTCTTTTTCATCCATTCTTGATCTTTTCCTGTATATATAGAACACATTTAGAGAATAAATATGCAGAACATACGTATTCTGCATGTAAGGAAAAGATCAAGTATGAGTGAACTGAAGGTTAAGGTTAGCTTTCTCTGTGTGTGTGCATACACACGCATCAATATATGTTCATATATAAAATATCAAGAACACATGTATGTATATACATATGCATGTAGATCTATAAATATAGGAAAATGTAGAAAAATATAGTTATATAAAGATAGATATGGGTGCAGATATAGATACAGACACAGATATATATATAACATATATTATATATATTGTCCTTGCTGGCTGCCCAAATATTTTGCTTCTATACATACCAAATTCTCTTAGCCAGTTCCAAAGATCCCACATGGATCCAGGCTGTCTTGCTGCCATTAAACCTTGCTACATATCTGAGTCTCAACATTTTGACACAACACTCTCTTGAGGTATTGTCCAACAGCTCTTATTTTGAAGACAGATGTGGGCTTAATCCTGACTTTGCCACTCAGAAGCTATAACTTAACCCACACTGCTTCTACCAGTTAAGGTCTTCCACTAAGCCCCACAATTCTGACATCCCATTATCCCTATTACTAAAAAGCCCACTCTTTAACGACATTTCTTCCTATCACCTTGGCACCCAGAGAACAAAAATTAATGAGCTTTTCAGTAACAGCTGTGCCCCTCTCATCAGAGCATTCCATACTAACTCGAAGTGGAATGTTCCTAAGCCCTCCTATGGAATGTAATCAGCTGGGGAGCTAGTATATCCATTCTTGCAAGCCTTCTCTGAGCCTTTTAACTCTCCGTCTAAAGTCTATCACAGCAGTTCTGGCATCATTTCACATATACTATCACCTTTATAAAGCCTCCAAGATCCATCCAAGCAGTGTATTAAAACAGTCTCCTGGGCCCTTGATATGATATAAATCTTATGTCACAGGAAAGAATTCCTATTTGAACAAACTCACGATTTGGGGGAAGTCTCTACATCATATAGCTGAACTTATAAATAAACAAACTCCCTCTTGTTTATCTAGCTTTTTTTTCCCCCCAATTTGGTCCAGGCCTCTCAAGTTCTATTCTCAAATTCTCAGGCATATTATCACAGTCCCAGCTGGTAATGTTAGCTAGATCCTACAGTTTCTTTGCACAGAATCTCTCTCCTCCATGATAGGCCCAGAAATATTCCATATGAATTCTGCTGACATTTTCCCCAGTTGTGGGAATCTGAGGGTTCACGGTTTTTAACTGCATATATCCAGGATACCTATCTGAAATCTCACATCTGACCACTTTCCTCTTAGGTCTCTGACTTGCTGAGGCTTCTTTGAAACTCTGCCACTCCTAAAATCAATATTCAATTCTGTCTTCTATCCGGATGCCAGAGAGGAATCTCTTGCAGGGCTGCCAAGGAGGCCCTCTCACTCTCACACTTTCCATGAAAGTGTGCAAAGTGAAATAATGTGGTATTACCTAATAACAAAACATGAGTCAGAAAATTAAATTACTGCGAACATTTATTATTGGCACAGACATAGGAAAAAGGAAATCACAGGTATTGATATTATAAATTATGTGTTGTATTGCTAATGCAAACTGATATATTCACAGTCATTTCAGTAGAAACATGGGACTAAAGGGTTAAGTTCAACTATTGCTCAGCAGATAGTTATTCCCCCTTCCTCTCCAATCTCTATAGAAGGAGCATATTGCACGATGACTTTGATCTTGCTTGGTCGGTGATTTCCTGTAGTTAATAAGAGGTTAACAAATGTGACATAAGCAGAGACTTCAAATATGCTTACCAATCTGTAAAAGGGGAACGTATAGGGCCAAGTGACTAAGTCACACTGCACATTCTCAAGAATTCTGATCAAACCAGTCAATCCTAAAGGAAATCAATCCTGAGTATTTATTGGAAACACTGATGCTGAAGCTCCAGTATTTTGGTCACCTGATGTGAACAGCCAACTCACTGGAAAAGACCGGGATGCTGGGAAAGACCGAAGGCAAAAGCAGAGAAGGCAGCAGCAGAGGATGAGATGGTTAGATAGCATCATCCACTCAATGGACATGAGTTTGAGCAAATTCTGGGAGATGGTGAAGAACAGGGAAGCCTGGCATTCTACAGTTCCATGGGTTCGCAAAGAGTCAGATACAACTGAGTGACTGAACAACAACAAACCTAAATTTCAAGTTGCTGTAGTTGCAATTGTTTTAAATTTTGTTATTCTCTCCAGAGCCTTGCTACCTATTCAAATGCTTTTTGGGCTTCCCTGGTGGCTTAGATGGTAAAGAATCCGCCTGCAATGTGGGAGACCTGGGTTCAATCCCTGGGTTGGGAAGATCCCATGGAGGAGGGCATGGCAACCCACTCCAGTATTCTTGCCTGGAGAATTTCAGGGACAGAGGAGTCTGGTGGGCCACAGTCCATGGGGTCACAAAGAGCCAGACGTGACTGAGGGACTAAGTACAGTGCAGCAAATACTTTTTTGGAATAAGAAAAAAATTTATAAAAATTTTAGGATATTGTTTTTATCCCCAAATTCTGCCACCAGCTATTATAGGCTGCTGTCTAGCACATTAAGAAAACAGTTCAGGAACTGAAAGGACTTGGGTTAAAATCTTTGTTTTGTTAGGTTAGTGTCTCTAGACAACTCACCTTGAATCACAGCACCCATATTACAGTGATATTGTAACAACTGTAAATGAGATAATAAAGTGCAAATGCAAAAAAAAAAAAAAAGGTTTGTCCTTAGGGTTCCTTCCTTCTATTACAAGAAGTATATGCACAAGGTAGCTGCTGATTCAAGGATAGAATGATAAAAGAAATGTGGTGACTTTGACTCAATGCTCAGTTCAGAGCAAAGCCTTGCCAAATGTAGCCTAGATCAACTGAAGAACAACCAACTTGGAGGTTGTTCTTTTCATAGGAAAAATAGGAGGTTGTTCTAATTTTCATAGGAAAAATTAGTGTCTTCTGTCCTTATGTCATTGAATTCTGCAGTGATCTGTCACACATCATTATTGTGAAAATGAGTGATTCATATAGCTTCTTAAGTGGAAGATGCATTAGTATGCGGTATGGAAAGTCCACTTATGTCTGTTATAGACAAACCCGCACACATGTGTGTGAAGAGATATGTACAGTGATGTTCATGGCAGCACTATTTATTTTCCAGAGCCTGCAATTTAACATTCTTTATGCTACATCACCTTTTGAAACATGTAGGCCAGTGAGCACTAGCTGAAAAAGGGTTTATCATTTTTCCGACCCTGGGTAATGTGATTGTAAATTTCTTTGACTTTCAGCCTCACAACAATGTTGTCCACTACACTTTTTAAAAAACTGATTGCCAGCCCATGAATCCATAAATTTAGCCCCATTTCAGTCATTTTTGTAGCTTCATAAATGTAGTAGATGCTGCAAAGTGGTTTCATGTACAACCAGCAAGTTTCCTCTTTTCTTGGTATTTTTGATTCATTAACATTAATTTATGGCCCACAGCACTATAACTCATGCCTGAATGAAACCCATCAAACATACACATTTTCTCCATGAGGCACATCACAGCTTTCTTGCACTTGGGAACACTAGGCGGCACTTCAGAGCTACACTGGGAACCGTGTTAATCGGCATACTCACCAAACGTGAAAAGAGGAAAACACACTTTTTGAAAGTGGTACTAAATACACTATAAAAAAGACACTTGTTTACACAGTATGCGAACTGAAATAAGAAGGCAGGGTTTTGCCTTGTTCAACCTCAGCTGGAAAAATTTTATACATCAGTGAATGACATGACAAAAGTGCCTGAGTATTGATTCTGCATTACACATAGAATTTAGCATACAGGTGATTGGCAAATATATACCATATATAATAAGGAATGACCAAATTTATTTTAATAAAATATCAAAATGTGCATAGGAATGAAATTACCAAATCAGGATATTTCCTATGTCTTATAAGAAAGAGACCAAAGATGCTATGTGGGTCTTTTTTTTTATACTTAGTATTTTATTTTTAATAGAAAAAATTTTAAACTGATGTTGCTGTCTCTGTAATTTATAATAAGTATAACTGCCTTTAAGTTTGGGAATATTTGAAATGTTTTACAACTTTACATATTAAATCTTAAGTATAATCACAAATTCTCTTTGAAGAAAATATTCATAGGAACCAGAAACTTGAGCTAGGCAATTAGTCTTGGCACAGAGGGCTGGACAAAGCACAAATCTGGTAAATGAAGCCACAGAGGCACAGATCACCACTGATTTCCGAAATGGTCTCTTACTCTACATTTAGAAACCATTCTACTGTGGTAGTTTTCAAAGAATATTCTAACTGTGGCTACTAATATTTTTAGTTTTCAGTTCATTTAAAATCCTAAATCCATTAAAATATCCTGAGAAGGCAAGCAAGCTCTGAATTACTGACACCATACTGTCCACCTCTATCTCCTACAATTTGCACCAGCTCCAAAATGGTGACCCTCTCTTCCTTAGAAAACATTGACTTGTTTCTTTCCTGAATATTCCATCTAAATAAAATGCCAGTTATTTTCCTGGCAAGAAGGTAACCTGGAATTACTGGTTGAATACTCTGACCAAAGAACAGGATGACTTTAGTTACTACATTTCCACAGAGATTACTGTTATATGTTCCTACGAACTCCTCCAGAAACAAGTTATTTTTGATCTTACATATTGACCCTTTCCAGACCTTGGTCTTTGAGACTAGAAATAATAGTTATAATGCAATCTGCACAAGCTCAAAAAAGACCATGATTATTGTCAACACTCAGAAACTGAATCACAAACTGTAGTGAAGAATCAGGTTTGATAGGAACATTGCTTAGGTAGAATAGCTAGAAATTTCAAGAGGTGTAAACATTTTCTTATTCTCTTTCTTTTTTTCTTAAAAATTATTTATTATCCATCTTTTATAGAATCTGTATAAGCCTCTTCTGTTATAGCTAATAGAAACAATA
The DNA here is from genome assembly GCF_023699985.2 of Odocoileus virginianus. Classification (NCBI taxonomy): domain Eukaryota; kingdom Metazoa; phylum Chordata; class Mammalia; order Artiodactyla; family Cervidae; genus Odocoileus; species Odocoileus virginianus. The sequence continues at coordinate 24,905,977 of NC_069689.1, forward strand.
ATCCTATTATATTATATATATATGTATATATATATATATATATATATATATATATATATATATAATATTTGTCATTTTGGTATTCTAAAATACATCCTAGATCAAGCCATGCCCACAAAGAATAGGATACTATGACAATGACTAGGCTTTCTCTGCTAATCATTCTACCCAACCACACACAAACACACACACAAAACCCACCTCATTTTTAGGTGGACACATCATTCTGACTAGTATAATTACTACATTTTCTATTCTCTTGGCTCTAGGTATGCCTATGTGATAGAAGCTTTCTTAGTGGTAGCCTTAAAAGCGTGAAACAGTTACCTTGGCACCAAAGGACAACAAACCTGGAGTCAAAGATGGAAATAACATGGCACCATGTCACTCAAGCCTTTTTTAATCAGATGGGCTCCAAAGAGCTGCAACAAATTTGGTGAAAAGGGAAGACTGGGATGTAGGGAGTAGATGGAGCACAATCAGTTAAAAAAAAAAAAAAAGGTCATTTAGACGTAAACATTATCTGATCACAAGTTAGGCAAGATCGCTAGCTTTCCTTATTTACCTACAGTCCAAAAACTAAGTTTTTAGAGAATTACTTTGATAATCAGTCTTGGCTTGCAAAGGATGGTAATCATTCAACTCTATCAGTAACAGCTTTCCCCCTCTCCTCCTACAACACACACACACACTTGCCAGCTATATCACTAGGATGCTGGTTATGAAATTACACAGTCCTCCAAAAAGACATCTTGACAATGTTCACTTAAGATACAACCAAAGAAGAAAACAGTCAAGGAAGAACTTCCCAGAGAGCTGTATATTACCAGCTGAACTAGCCAAAGAACTTGTACTTTTATGATTTACATACAGCAAGATTTGATCATTGTCACAGACTTATAATCACTATGTATTCCTTATTCTTCTTTCCTCTAAATGAGACTTCCATGCTTATTTTGTGTATATGTGAGGAGAGGAAAACTATGACCCACAGGCCAACTCCAGTTTGCCTGTTTGTGTAAATAAAATTGTTACTAGAGCACAGCCATGCCTATCTAGTTTTATATCTGGTTGTTTTCACCCCTCAGTGGCAGTTGAATAGTTGTAACCAAGACAGTATGGTCTAGAAAGTTGAAAATACATACCATCTGGCCCTTTACAATAAAATTTCGCTGACCCCCGGTCTATGTCATCATTTTATATTGAGCATGCATGCTAACAGCAAATGCTTTGTTTCTAGACTAACGATAACTCTATCAGACTTATGAGGAGAGATTATACATCTATTAGAGACCCTGGGCTTTACGCTAGATAGCATAACCGAATGGAACTTTGCCTTTCAGAAGGGATGACATAGAAGGAAGTGCAAGGAAAGCTAGGTATTCAGGACAGACTGTGTCAGAGAAAACGTCCACTAGTTCTTCATTCTTTAGAAAGTAGAAACCTATATGAACATCAAAACTGCACATTTTTGGCCTCCTGAAGTATAGTTTTCTTTATCTGTCCTTTTAAATAATAACATCCATTTATACTGAAGATTTTGCAAGAAATAATCATGAAATTTCAAATTTGGGTCTATTATAAAAATATTGTTGAGGCTGTTTATTCATTATGTCATCATCATACTATGTACTCATCTCTCACAAGACAAATTATTATGATACTTATGAAGTTGATACCATTTTTGTAAGTATCCTGGCTCCATTTCGCTGCAACCATGTTTTCCCCAATTCTTTTCACTCTATCTTTATATAGACACTTTATGTAGCACTGAAAGCCACATAATTCCTTTCCTAGAATAAGCAGATAGAAAAATATACAATCCATCAATCAAGAAATGAAGCATTACTTCATTTGACCCTAAATATAACTTTTAATTCATTATTTCTATTTTTTTAGGGAAAAGGCAAAATCAGTTCAGTTCAGTCGCTCAGTCAGGTCTGACTCTTTGTGACCCCATGGGCTGCACAGGCTTCACTGTCCATCACCAACTCCTGGAGCTTACTCAAATTTATGTCCATTGAGTCGGTGATGCCATCCAAACACCTCATCCTCTGTCATCCCCTTCTCATCCAGCCTTCAATCTTTCCCAGCAACAGGGTCTTTTCAAATGATTCAGTTCTTCGCATGAGGTGGCCAAATTATTGGAGTTTCAGCTTCAGCATCAGTCCTTCCAATGAATATTCAGGACTGATTTCCTTTAGGATGGACTGGTTGGATCTCCTTGCAGTCCAAGGGACTCTCAAGAGTCTTCTCCAACACCACAGTTTAAAAGCATCAATTCTTCGGTGCTCAGTTTTCTTTGTACTCCAACTCTCACATACATGCATGACTACTGGAAAAACCATAGCTTTGACGAAATGGACCTTTGTTGGCAAAGTAATGTCTCTGCTTTTTAATATGCTGTCTAGGTTGGTCATAACTTTCCTTCTAAGGAGCAAGTGTCTTTTAATATCATGGCTGCAGTCACCATCTGCAGTGATTTTGGAGCCCAATAAAATAAAGTCTCTCACTCTTTCCATTGTTTCCCCATTTATTTGCCATAAAGTGATGGGACCAGAGGCCATGATCGTAGTTTTTTGAATGTTGAGTTTTCAAGCCAACTTTTTCACTCTCCTCTTTCCCTTTCATCAAGATGTTCTTTAGTTCTTCTTTGCTTTCTGCCATAAGTGTGGTGTCATCTGCATATCTGAGGTCCCATGTCCTGGAGTCTGTTGTTCCATGTCCAGTTCTAACTATTGCCTCTTGACCTACATACATATTTCTCAGGAGGCAGGTAAAGGCAAATTAAGTAACATGCAAAGGCAATCAAAAAATAACAAAAGAATATATAATATAAACACATACCTAACCCTAGAAATCATACCTTTCTTCCACTTTATCATGTTGTTTTCTTTAGGAATAAAGGTGGTAATAGAGTGACATTTTTCTAAAATATAGACCAAATTAAAAACTGAAACAGGCCTGAGGATGTGTTCTAAAGTCTTGAATTTAAAGAGTCTCATTTTTTTCTGTTTTATGGCTGACAATGGTGAAGAGATTGGTATGCATGTAGTGGGCTCTAAAAACCTTTAAGAAAATTTAGCAGAAACTACACAACATTGTAAATCAACTATAGTCCACTTTAAAAATTAATTAAAAATTGCATTGGTGGATTGGTAGAAAAATGCAAACCAATCCAGAAATCCATGACATGCAATGATTTTTAATACTGCTGAAACTGCTGAAATATAAATAATTAGGTACTATGGGATAGAAACCCGCACCTGAAGAGGAAGTCTGGCCTACCATCCAGCATTTAGCTTTCAATCTGGCTTCCTCATTCTTTTCTTATGTTTATGTAGGCAGTAACTCACAAAAATAAAAATGAATTCTTATTTTCATAGGCTAAAAAGGTAAACAATAATGTTTTGAATGTAACCTTAAGAAGTCTAAAGTGTTTCTCATCCAGAAAAATAAAATTTTTGAATAACAAATAGAACAGCAAATTCCCAAAGTTTCCAGATCTATGATATTCAAAATCATTATATATATATATATATTCATGCAGTAAACATAGTATATGGAGTTTTACCCCTACTGCAAAAATTGCACAATAATAGTGATAGAACTTAAGTGAAATTTTAAAAAGCAAGTATTTCTGCCTTTTCAAGTAAGATAGTCCCAGGAAATATGGGACTATTTCAAAGAGTTCTTTGCATCTGTGACAGTACACACACAAAAAAGACAACATTAGTGTTTCTTCCTGAAGGACCTGCAGTCTGAGTGGGGAGTAGGTGGGTCTCAGAAAGGAAGAGATATAAGCAGGAGCAAGAGTTCAACACTGATGAAATTCCTGACAAAATGTCTAGGAAAAAGGAGTATCATGGCTAACTATAGCAAAGCACATACTGAATCCTATATTGTGGCACTGTGGAAAGTTAGAGCTATGTCTATTCTATAATTGTGTTAATTCAAAACAAAAAAAGAAAATGAAAAATTTCATTCTTCCACTTAGATAGTCTATTGAAACATTCAAACACTCATGTCATGGCACAATTTATCATTTAACATGATTTCACAACTGTATTTGTGCTTAAGTGGTAATTCACAAATGTGAGATCTTGAAAAATATGATGTGATTTTTCCTATGAATGTCAGGATTCTCCTCAGGTTTCTTTTAGCAAACCCACTTAAATTAAAATGATCCCTAGCTAACTGACATCTTCTTCATAACCAGTCTTCCAACTGTTGCATTTCAGCAACCTAGCTGAAATCCAGCTGGCTCAGACACAATTATGATAAAAATCCAAAGTGTTGCTAAGTGACTAGGGAACAGAATTTGAAAACCTGACAAGAAATATTTCCTCGCCCGTGATTGAGGGAAACAGTGCACAGATGGTCAAGGTGATGCAGATTCTTGAACCTTTCAAAGATTAATTTCAATCCCTACACAGAAAGAGAGATTAATTTTTTAAAAAGTATCATTTTTAATCTCTGCTTTAAAGTGTCTGTTGTTAACTCCCATTATAATTTCGGTCTTCCAGGGCTGTGTTCACCACTGCCTGCTGTTTAGACTACTGCATGCACTTCCAATCCTACTACAAGCAGAAGTTTCTGTGGCAATTACAGTTCTTTCAGAGGACAAGAACAATGAGGTCACATCACAGCAATACTTCCTGCCCTGTACTGATACTGATCAAATTCTGTAAAATAATTTCAGGTTTTGGTCCTTAGCCTTAGGGCACAAAACTCTATAGACTCCAGCAATCTGAGAAACTTTATCATGTTCAACACCACATTACTTATAGCAACTATTTGCAACAATCAGTCTGTAGTACTGATCCTAAAACTTGAAATGGACAAGATTCTAGGTCAGAATACTTTAAAATCAATGAAATTGTGGAAATCAGTTTGAAAACTCCTATCAGGACATTAGAACATTTTTAAAGGCCTCGGCAACAATTTAGCAGGTCCATTCTTTCATTTACGTATCAAAATGTCAATCTTGAAGTCATAGCTTTATTCACTTCCCTCTCCCATTTTCAAAAAGTTAATTCATAGTTTCTAGAAAAACCCTCCTCCACCTGTGCAGCCTTAATTCTCCACAACCTACATGTCACATCATACTTAACTGTGAAATTATGAATGCTTTCTCCCTAAGATTGAGAATAAGGCAATATGTCCACTTCTACCACTTTAATTCTGTATTACACTGGAGATTCTATCCAGGCAATCAGACAAAGAAAAGACATAAAAGTCATACAGATGATCAAATAAGGATTAAACATGTTTTTATTCACAGCTGCCATGATTATGCAGAAAATCCAAAAGGATAAGCACGCATATACAGATGTACACACACACACACACACACACACACACACACACACACCCATAAACATACGAACTAATAAACAAGCCTAGCAAGTTTGCAGGATACAAGACAATATATAGAAGTGAAAATTCATAAACTGAAAACTAAAAACATTGCTGAAAGAGGGAACAAAAAGAAGCTAAAGAAAATCAATTCCATGTTCACGGATAGGAATGCTCAATACTATTAAGATGATAATTCTCCCCAAAATGATTCAGTGCAGTTTCTATCAAAATTATTGAAGATATATTTTACCAAAATTGAAAACTGACAGTCTGATACTAAACTGCATAGGGAAATATATTGGACCAAAAAAAGTCAAAGTCATCTACAAAAAAAAAGTTTCAGGATTTGCACTTCTTGACTTCACACTTGCTACAAAGCTACAGAAATCTAAACTATGTGGTACTGGCCTAAGGAAAAATATATACATCCATGGAATAAATATTCCTGAAATAAGCCCTTAAATATATGGTTAATTGGTTTTTCACAAAAATTCCTTCCAATATTTCATTGATGAAAAGATGGTATTTTCAACAAATGGTACATTTCCATTTCTCTACTGATTTGGAAGTTGTCAGTTCTAGTTTATACCTTACTGATAGCTCTGAATGTTATACTAAATCTGTCAGAAACAGAAATTGCTAGATTTCTAACCAATAATCTTTTTTTTTTTTAAATTTTATTTCTCTAAGAAAACCTTCACCTAGTTGGGGACCGTTTGAAAACTACCCTTTAATTTCTTGCGAAATTTCAGCAAATGTGACTAAGTATATAGCCAACATAATATAGGTTGAAATTTGGGGCTAAGGTTTCCAGCAAAGCTTTCTTCAAAGAGTGGTCTGAGTTAACCAGGAAATCATTTGCCTTTGACAAGCTCCTACTGCCTGATGTCTTTGTCCTGCTGACTGCCAACTGGCCACAGTGCAAGAAGGTACAGTCACTGACTTCCAACCAAATGCAAAAGACAGCAGTGCGGAGTCTGGATTTCTAAAAAATGTGGAGCAGCCCACGTTTCCCTTAGACTGCATACCTTTGTCTTATTTTATATGACAGAAAATAAGTCCCTGAGCTATTTAAGGCAGTCATTTTTGTATTTCTATTACAGGAAGTTAAACACAATTTGTAATAATGCTAAACAAATTTCATATTTATTTACTATCCTAACACTCCTCTCTAAAATATCAACTTAAAACACATTAAATCTAATTATCCCTACCTTCTAATGTAGGCTACTGTTATGGTTGACTGTAATTTTAATTCAATTTCATTTTATGTATTTTTCCTTATAAGTCCATAAATTAGATATCTTAGTATTGCTTTATAACAATATTTATTTGGATCCATTTGCATGTGTTAGCAGAATGTTTTGTTTATCATTCTTTTTCAACCTCAGACCTAACTTATGGTTAATTTCCTTTATTTCTGAAGTGTATTTTTATGCTGTGCATCTGTTAATGGTCCTCTCAGTTTTTGTTTATCTGAAAATGTTGATCTTTTAATGAAAGATCTGCTTGGGACTTGATTTAAGGTTTAGCTTTATATCTGTACTTGTGAAATATTATGTTACTTATCTAGCATCCGTTGTTTCATTTGAGAAGCCTACTGCCAGTATCACTGTCTTTCCTTTGGAGATGATCTGTTAATTCTACCTTAGTGAGTTCATATCTTCCATTAATTTTGGAAAATTCTCAACCATCTTTTTCTATTTCCTATTCCTAACAAATGACTCAGTCTGTCCATCAAATCTATTAAACTGATATATTTTACATTTTGTCGTCTCTATGTCTCTTGTTGTCTCCTGCATCCCCAGGAGTTCCTTCAGGTAGTTCTTTCTTCTGCTTTACAAATTCTGTTTCATCTGTATGTAACCTATCAATTAACCCACTTACTGTGCCATCATCAATTTCAGTTTCTATGTTTTTTAGAAGTTTTTTTTTTCAAATCTTTCCAGTAATTTGGATAAACATATGTCTATTGCATACTGTTTTTAAGTTTACCTCTCGATTTTCTGAACATTTCATATGTAATTCTATTTTTTATATTTTATTGAGATATAATTGATATATAACTTTACATTAGTTTAACTGGTACAACGTAATAATTTCATATATGTATTTTTGTAAAATAATTAGCACAAAAGTTTACTAAACATCCATCACCTCACACAGTTACATAATTTTCCTGTGATGAGAACTTTTTTTTTTTTTTTTTTTGATGAGAAATTTCAAGATCTGTTTCTGAGCAACTTTCAAATCTACAGTAGCATTTTGGTAACTATAGTCACTATACTGTACATTACAACTGTACTATTATTTATTCTTACAATTAGAAGTTTGTTCTTTTTGACTACCTTCATCCATTTCCTCTTACCCCAGAACCTCTGGGCAACACCAATCCATTCTCTGTGTCTGATTCAGTATTTTTAGGTTCCACATATTAGTAAGATTATACAGTATTTCTCTCTCTCTGACATTTCACTTAGCATAATACCCTCAAGGTTCATCAATGTTGTCAAACATAGCAAGAGTCCCTTCTTTTAATGGCTGCATAATATTTCAGAGTTTCTGTCTGTGGTGTGTGCATCATATATTCTTTATCCAGTTATCCTTTAATGAACACTTAGGCTGTTTTCCCGACTCAATGGACATGGGTTTTGGTGGACTCCGGGAGTTGATGATGGACAGGGAGGCCTGGCGTGCTGCAGTTCATGCAGTCGCAGAGTCGGACATGACTGAGCGACTGAACTGAATTGAACTAGGCTGTTTTCAGGCTTGACTACCCTAAATAATGCTATAATAATCATGGAAGTGCATATATCTTTTTGAGATAATGATTTCATTTCCTTTGGGTATATGCCCAGAGTTAGAATTACTGGATCATATGGTAGCTTTATTCTTAATTTTTAGAGATCCCCTATATTTTTTCTATAATGGTTGTACCAATTTACATTCCCACCAACAGTGCACAAAGGTTTCCTTCTTTCTTTATCCTTACTAACACTTGGGATCCTTTGTCTTTTTGAAGATGTCATTCTAACATGTGTGCAGTGATCTCTCATTGTGGTTTTGATTTGCATTTTTCTGATGATTAGTGATGTCAAGCACCTTTTTATGTATCTGTGACCATTTGTAAGTCGTCTTTGGGTCTATTCAGTTCCTCTGCCCAATTTTTGTTTTGGTCAGGTTATTTGCATTTTATTTGTTTTTTTTTTTTTTTTTTGAGTTATATGAGTTTTTTTAGGAATATTTCCTATGGCTCAGTGATGAGGAATTGGCTTTCAATGCATGAGACATGCGAGATGTGGGTTTGATCCCTGGGTTGGGAAGATCCCTTGGAGGAGAAATGACAACCCACTCCAGTACTCTTGCCTGGAAAATCTCATGGACAGAAGAGCCTGGTGGGCTACAGTCCATAGGGTTGCAGCATCAGAGACAACTTAGCAACTGAGCACACAGCCACAAGTTCTTTATATATTTTGGATGTCATCACATCGTCAAGCATATAATTGCAAACATTTTCTATCATCCTATAGGTTGCCTGTCTGTTTTATTTATAATTTCCTTTGCTGTGCAAAGCTTTTAGTTTGATGCTGATTTACTTTATTTTGCTCTTGCTTGGTCTTTCCTTTTGGTAACAAATCTAAAAAATTATTGCCAAGACCCAGGTCAAAGAATTTTACCCTGTGTTTCCTTCTAGGTGTTATGTGGTTTTATGACTATAGGTCTTACCTTATGTCTTTCATCCATTTTAAGTTGATTTTCATGTATGGCCAAGGAAACCTAGTGTGCTGCAGTCCATGGGATCACAGAGTCTGCAATGACTAAGCAAATGAATAATAACAACATAAGACAGTGACCAAGTTTCGTTCTTTTGCAAGTGACTACCAGATATTCTTGGGCTTCCCAGGCAATGCTAGTGGTAAAGAAACTGACGGCCAATGCTAGAGACCTAAGAGACACAGGTTCAATTCCTGGGTCAGGAAGATCCCCTAGAGGAGGGCATGGCAACCCTGTCCAGTGTTCTTGCTTGGAGAACTCCATGGACAGAGGAGACTGACAGGCCACAGTCCAAGAGATCATGAAGAGTAGGACACTATCTGAACAACTTTTAGCACACATCCCCACACACCTCATTTTCTCAGCACCATTAATTGAAGAAACTATTCTATTTCCTATTATATATTCTTCTCATCTTTGTTGTGAATAATTGACTACATATGCATGGGTTTACATCTGACCTCTCTCATCTATTTCATTGATCTATATCTCTGTTGTTATGGTTTTCTATATACAGTTTTATGTCAACTTAAATAGAGACAGTTTTACTTCTTTTCTAATTTGAATGCCTTTTATTTTATTTTTGTGGTCGTTGCTGTTCAATCGCTGAGTCATGTCTGACTGTTTGCAACCCCATGGACTGTGGCACGCCAGGCTTCCCTGTCCTTCACCATCTCTCAGAGTTCACTGAAACCCATGTCCATTGAGTCAGTGATGCCATCCAACCATCTCATCCTCTGTCATCCCCTTCTTCTCCTGCCTTCAATCTTTCCCAGCATCAGGGTCTTTTCCAATGAACTGACTCTTTGCATTTGGTGGCCAGAGTATTGGAGCTTAAGCTTCAGCATCAGTACTTCCAGTGAATAGTCAGGGTTAACTTTCTTTAGCATTGACTGGTTGGATCTCCCTGCAGTCTGAGGGACTCTCAAAAGTCTTTTCAAACACCACAGTTCAAAAGCAACAATTCATCAGTGCTCAGCCTTCTTAAATGGTCCAACTCCAACATCCATACATGACTACTGGAAAAACCATTCTGACAAAGTGATGTCTCTGCTTTTTAATATGCTGTGTAGGTTTGTCAAGTTTTTCTTCTAAGAAGCAAGCATCTTTTAATTTCATGGCTGCAATCTCTGTCCACAGTGATTTGGAGCCCAAGAAAATAAAGTTTGTCACTGTTTCCCATTGCTTTCCCATCTATTTGCCATGAAGTGATGGGGCCGGATGCCATGATCTTAGTTTTTTGAATGCTGACTTTTAAGCCAGGTTTCTCACTCTCCTCTTTCACCTTCATCAAGAGGCTCTTTAGTTCTTTGCTTTCTGCCATTAGGGTGGTGCTAATTGCATATCTGAGGTTATTGATATCTCTCCTGGAAATCTTGCTTACTGCTTGAGCTCCATCCATGCTGGCATTTTGCATGATGTACCCTGTATATAAGTTAAATAAGCAGGGTGGCAATACACAGGGTGACGTACTTCTTTCCAAATTTGGAACCAGTCCATTGTTCCATGTTCGGTTCTAACTGTTGCTTCTTGACCTGCATACAGGTCTCTCAGGAGTCAGGTAAGGTGGTCTGGCATTCCCATCTCTTTAAAAATTTCCATAGTTTGCTGTGATCTACACAGTCAAAGATTTTAGTGTAGTCAATGAAGAGTAGATATTTTTTTTTCTGTAATTCCCTTGCCTTTTCTATGATCCAATGGATGTTGGCAATTTGATCTCTGTTTCCTCTGTCTTTTCTAAATCCATTTTTGCCTATTGCTCTGGCTAAGACTTCTAATGCTACACTGAACAAAATGATTAGGGTAGTCACTTTGTCTTGTTACTATTCTTAAAGGAGAAGGTTTTTTGTAAATTTATTTTATTTTTTGAAGATAATATCAAAGATTGAAATAAAAATGAAAATATAGACAAGAGAGACAACAGAAAAATATCAGAGAAACTATGAACTGATTTTTTGAAGATAAAATACTAACAAATATTAACCAGTTGTAAGAACCTGCTATTTGCCAGCCATAGCCATATTTATTTCTCTTAAAAACTTTATGAAACAGATCATCTTTGTCCCTGTTTTACACCTGAGTGGGTAAAGCACTGGAAATGTATCTATAGTTGTGAATTAGTTTCTCCTATTCCCATCTCTCCTTACTCATGCTAACAACTCTTGAAGCAGAGATTCAGGTAATATAAGACTCATGTTCTATGTGTGATTAAATAGTTAATCATGCTTCTTGAGGTAGATACTTGGGCTTTTTAAATAATAAAACAACAGATGCTTCATGTGCCCTGCCTCTCTTTTTTTTCTCAGCATTCAAAGTTGGTATAAACATATGGATCTTTGCCCATTAGCTTTCCTTGGCTGGAATTGCCAAGCATTAACATTCTCAAGAAGAACCCTCATCGAATGAAGAACAGAAATTGGTGAATATATATTACAGCTCTGTCCTTAACAATGGACCAAACAGCTCCCACAGGCTCCAATGGGAAATAGCCCCCATTGGAAACTGTGTGAGCCTCTATTCATTAATATGCCTTGAATGACTTCTATACCCTTCTAATCTCACTTGTTCAAGGAATCACTCCAAATAATCTACCAACACTAAAACTCTTGAATTAGGGTCTGCTTATGGTGGAACTCAGTCTAAGTCAAATACTATATGAGTTTATCTCTTTATTAGGAAGCTAGGAAAGTTGAAGATAATTCTCCACAGGTAGATTTTATTCTTTATAATGAACTATGAAGTTCTTTTTCCCCATCCACCTGATATTTCAAAGTTATCATAATTTTAGGAGCTCCAAAGCTATGTTTTATAAGTTGTCTATAGAAGAAAAGCTACCCACCTTCAATTTGACTATTTAGACTGAATAACAAGCATCTCAGCATTGGCCATAATAGAAAAAAAGTCATAAGCAACCCTTATTGAGCTCATCTAGTCTACAAAGGGCTTCAGAGACCTCTGAATTAACTATGTGTTTAGTATAGGGTTCTTGAATTGATAAATAACTCTTCTCCTTCACTGAAGTTTGCTAGTTTTACTGTAGATATAGATACAGATAAATAGTAATGGGATATTTGGAAAAGCAGTAAGGATATTGGGAAAAGCAGTAGGGAAGTTAATTAAGACAATAGCCATATTTAATTTGATTTATTTTAGAATAGTTATGTAATATAACATTTGCTGCTTTCAAATATACTTCAAATTTTCAAATAATTTGTGGACATTATATATTGACAAATTTAGTATTTTCATGTTTGTTGTAATCAAGAAACATGTATTTAAGAAAAGAACATGGATAAGATGGGAAGATCCCTTGGAGTAGAAAATGGCAACCTACTTCAGTATTCTTGACTAAAATATTTCATGGACAGAGTGGGCTGGTAGGCTACAGTCCATGGGGTCACAAAGTCAGGCATGACTGTGTGACTCAGCACACATACGATGACTCTAAGAATAAAGTATTTTCCCTTATCCTAAGAAAAGTAACGTGCCTAGAGTCATGCATCAGAAAATCTGAAATAAAATAAATTTAATGGACAAAATTTTGAGTGAAATAAATTTTTTATATCTGTTCTAACTTAATTATACAAAATCTGTTAAAAAAAACATATATCCCAAGATTAATGTCTATACTCTCCTCTTATCTTAGGATAAAAGAAAAACTCTCTAACAGCCTGCAAGACTTTTCATAATCTCACTGTTGTCATAAGTGAAAGTCACTCAGTTGTGTCCGACTCTTTGTGACGCCATGGACTATACAGTCCATGGAATTCGCCGGGCCAGAATACTGGAGTGGGTAGCCTTTCCCTTCTCCAGGGGATCTTCCCAACCCAGGGATTGAGCCCAGGTCTCCTGCACTGCAGGCAGATTCTTTACCAGCTGTGCCACAATGGAATCCCAAGAATACTGGAGTGCATAGCCTTTCCCTTCTCCAGTAGATATTCCCGACCCTGGAATCAAACCAGGGTTTCCTGCACTGCAGGCAGATTTACCAGCTGAGCCACAATGGAAGGCCAAGAATACTGGAGCATATAGCTTTTCCCTTCTCCAGCTGATATTCCCGACCCAGGAATCAAACCAGGGTTTCCTGCGTTGCAGGCAGATTCTTTACCAACAGCTATTAGGGAAGCCCATAACCTCATGATTACCTCAAACCTTTCTCCACACCCTAACCCCATTCTACTTCTTGGCCTTCTATCTGCTCCTTCAGTAGTCAAAACTTTACCTACCTCAGGTTCGTTCTGTGTGTAGTATTTCCTTAGAGCATGGTCCTATTATGAAATTTGCAAAAATTCAAAGTTTTCTAACTAAAAGTAAGGAGAATTGGTGCTAAATCACTCACTAGTATTTGTTTTCTACTGATCAATGTGTATCTCAGGAAAGAAGCTTTTGCTTTGTTAACAGCTGCAATACCTTCTAAAAGATCTGAAGGTAAGAGTGTAAAAGGACACTTGTGCCTTCATTGAAGAAATATCTGTAATTTTTCTTTGTAAATCTTGCCATTTATTTTTACTTCTCTGAAGGAAAAGTGGGTTCAGGTTTATGCAATTTACACAACAGATTTATTTTAAATAATTTATTTCCCACATTTCAATTATCTTTCTATTTCATGGATAATCAGGCTAACAGATTAAAGTGTCTACTAATTCTCTAAATTTAGAAACAATCCATCCCAGACTGAGCAGAACTAGAATGACTGTTTATAGCATCATCATAATCACTACAAAATCACTTGTGGTGCTAAGATGCATTACCACCTCAGCAAAATATGCTAACAATATTTCACTTCATATCAATATCAATTTCTATTATGCATGACTTCTAGCTATAAAACTGACCCTGAGATATGTCTTACTAGTATGTCTTGCTGTAATAAATTATATTTTTTACAAGTCATGATTTTTCAGATCCTATGCTAGAAATGATAGTGAACATTTTAAACTGTAACAGTAGAAGCATTAAGGTAAATTTGAGATTGTTTATGTGAATTTGGGGGCTGATCCCTATTAATGCACTTATCTACTGGTCTCAAATATTTACATGGTGATAAGTTGCCTCTTGGAAAAAGAGTTCAAATGAACAGTGATTGATGTTGACAGTATTTATGAAAAGAAACTGAATCGGTATTGAGTGGCAAGAAGCATGGCAAGATTGAAATCCAGTAGTTCCACTGGGCAAAGAGTAACTTCAAAAATTAGGGACATGTGTATATGTATGTAAGTATATTTATATATCAAGAAATATTTACATAATGTATATTATATGTAATATAATGTAATATAATATATATGGTTTCCCTGGTGGCTCAGATGGTTAAGAATCTGCCTGCAATGCTGGAGACCTGGGTTTGATCCCTGGGTTGGGAAAATCCCCTGGAGAAGGAAATGGCAACCCATTCCAGTATTCTTGCCTGGAGAATTCCATGGAGAGAGGAGCCCAGCAGGCTACAGTCCATGGGTAGCAAAGAGTTGGACATGACTGAGTGACTAACACTTTCATTTTATTTATATATATATATATATATATATACATATATATATATACATATATATATATATACATAGAGAGAGAGAGAGAGAGAGAGAGACAGATAGACAGACAGAGAAAATGAAACATCTGGACCTTCGGACATTTATACACTCAGAGAGGGAGAGAGAAATCCATGGGGAATTTAAGTAGCAAACTGAATAGGAAGGTATATTCCCTTGTTAATGAAATTGACTTTGAAGTGGGCTTGGAGAGAACCTTAGCTGGGTTAAGGAAAATAAAGAAAGTAGGCCTGTGTCAGTAAGTAGAACAAAGTGGTACTGGGCTGACCAGCATTAGTTCAAAGGAAGCAGTTGGAGATACTGTCTTAAAGGTCCTCTTTCTGGGAATAGGTCAAACAAGAAAGGAATTTAATTCAGAATGTTATAGTCAGCTGGCATGCTAATGCAATGGCCAAAAAACAAAATGAGTCAGAATTCATAAGCATTCCTTATAGTGATGGCTTTCAAAGTTTGAGCCCTGAATCAGTAACATGAGAGTCAACTTGGAAAATTAGAAATGCTTAGAAATGCACTGTCTTGAGCTATGACCTGGACTTAACAAATTGAAACTCGAATGAGATTCACTCTTTAGGTGATGTTAAATGCATGCTAAATTTGAGAAACACTGCCCCAGAGATTTCCCAAATATTTTCCAAAAAAAAAAAAAAAAGATTGTGTTGGGCTTCACTGGTGGTTCAGAAGTAAAGAATCTGCCTGCATGCAGGAGACCTGGGTTCAGCCCCTGGGTCAGGAAGATCCCCTGGAGAAGGGAATGGGTACCTACTCCATTATTCTTGCCTGGAGAATTCCATGGACAGAGAAGCCTGGAGGGCTACAGTCTACAGGATCCCAAAGAGTTGGACATAATTGATCAACTAACACTATCACTTTCATCTGGAAAAAAAGATAGGATTTATAGGATTTTAAACAATTAAGTAGATTGGTAGCTTTAAAGTAAAAGTCAGTGAAACTCTGGTTTGCAGTACAGATTGATAAGGTTTGGACATAAATATTATATGCATTAATATGACTACATTTAAATCCATGTCTGATTAGTCACAATAATAGTTTGGCTACAGAAAGTTATCGAATTTTTTCATTTTGAGAAATTATGTACTAAAATTCCTTTTTAAAATGCAAAGCACTTATTTTAAGGAATGTACATTTTTATTATGGTAAAAGTTCAAAACTAGTCAGAGACAAGCCCTTGATGTCTAATTTTACATTTCTACAAATGAATTCAACATCTCCCAAAATTTATTTGAAGTCTATTTCTACAATAAATGTAGGAACCCTAAAATCATGGCAGCTTGATCATTAACCAGTTACTCAATTTTACTGCTATTCAGAATAAAGCTAAACACCCACCAATAAACGGATGTTTATAAAAGGCTTCACAAATTAGCACTGCATTCATTGCTCACATGAGACACCTTAAAAACAGACTGTAGAAATAAGTAACTAAATTTGAATCTCTTAACAGTTCAGTTCAGTTCAGTAGCTCAGTCCTGTCTGACTATTTGTGACCCCATGGACGGCAGCATGCTGGGCTTCCCTGTCCATCATCAACTGAAGCTTACTTAAACTCATCTCCATCAAGTCAGTGATGCCATCCAACCATCTCATCCTCTGTCTTCCCCTTCTTCTCCTGCCTTCAATCTTTCCCAGCATCAAGATCTTTTCCAATGAGTCAGTTCTTTGCATCAGTTGGCCAAAGTACTGGAGCTTCAACTTCAGTATCAGTACTTCCAATGAATATTCAGGACTGATTTCCTGAGAGTCCAAGGGACTCTCAAGAATCTTCTCCTACACCACAGTTTAAAAGCATCAGTTCTTCAGCACTCAGCTTTCCTTAGAGTCAACTCTCACATCTATATATGACTACTGGTAAAAACCAAAGCTTTGACTAGATGGATCTTTGTTGGAAAAATAATGTCTCTGCTTTTTAATATGTTGTCTAGGTTGGTCATAACTTTCCTTCCAAGGATCAAGAGTCTTAATTTCATCTGCAGTGATTTTGGAGCCCCTCAAAATAAAGTCTGTCACTGTTCACTGTTTTCCCATCTATTTGCCATGAAGTGATGGGACCAGATGCCATGAGATTAGTTTTCTGAGTGCTGAGTTTTAAGTCAACTTTTTCACTCTCCTCTTTCACTTTCATCAAGAGGCTCTTTAGTTCTTCTTCACTTTCTGCCAGAAGGGTGGTATCATCTGCATATCTGAGGTTATTGATATTTCTCCTGGAAATCTTGATTCCAGTTTGTGCTTCATCCAGCCCAGAATTTCTCATGATGTACTCTGCATATAAGTTAAATAAGCAGGGTGACAGTATACAGCCTTGAGGTACTCCTTTCACGATTTGGAACCAATCTGTTGTTCCCTGTCCAGTTCTAACTGTTGCTTCTTGACCTGTATACAGATTTGTAAAGGCATATAAACTTAAGGCTCTGATCACATGGACCACATCCTTAAATTTATATGATTTTATAAATGGTTAAAATGTGAAACGATGTTAATATAGTGAAATCAGTCAGTCACTTGGTTTTATTACATTTTCCAAGTTATCTTAATTGTACTCATTTCATGAGCTCTCGTTCAGATAAAATAGTGGTAGCTACTCTCTCTACTGTGTACCAATCAATAAATAATCCAACAAATAATCCAACTAGAAACCTTTCCTCTTCTCCATTTGCATCCTTCTCTCAATGTGATTCAGTTATGCAAATAGCTTTATCCCAAATTCTGCTACATTTCTTTTATATAAAGTGGCTCTTTTTTATTTTTTTAGTTTTCTTTTTTTTAATGGTTTTTATTTTTATTTATTTTTTTCATATATTTTTATTAGTTGGAGGCTAATTACTTTACAATATTGTAGTGGGTTTTGTCATACATTGGCATGAATCAGCCATGGATTTACATGTATTCCCCATCCCGATCCCCCCTCCCACCTCCCTCTCCACCCGATCCCTCTGGGTCTTCCCAGTGCACCAGGCCCGAGCACTTGTCTCATGCATCCAACGTGGGCTGGTGATCTGTTTCACCCTAGATAATATACATGTTTCGATGCTGTTCTCTCGAAGCATGCCACCCTCGCCTTCTCCCACAGAGTCCAAAAGTCTGTTCTATACATCTGTGTCTCTTTTTCTGTTTTGCATATAGGGTTATCATTACCATCTTTCTAAATCCCATATATGTGTGTTAGTATGCTGTAATGTTCTTTATCTTTCTGGCTTACTTCACTCTGTATAATGGGCTCCAGTTTCATCCATCTCATTAGAACTGATTCAAATGAATTCTTTTTAATGGCTGAGTAATATTCCATGGTGTATATGTACCACAGCTTCCTTATCCATTCATCTGCTGATGGGCATCTAGGTTGCTTCCATGTCCTGGCTATGATAAACAGTGCTGCAACGAACATTGGGGTGCACATGTCTCCTTCAGCTCTGGTTTCCTCGGTGTGTATGCCCAGAAGTGGGATTGCTGGGTCTTAAAAGCTTTTGCACAACAAAGGAAACTATAAGCAAGGTGAAAAGACAGACCTCAGATTGGGAGAAAATAATAGCAAACAAAGCAACAGACAAAGGATTAATTTCAAAAATATACAAGCAACTCCTGCAGCTCAATTCCAGAAAAATAAATGACCCAATCAAAAAATGGGCCAAAGAACTAAACAGACACTTCTCCAAAGAAGACATACAGATGGCTAGACAAACACATGAAAAGATGCTCAACATCACTTGTTATCAGAGAAATGCAAATCAAAACCACAATGAGGTACCATTACATGCCAGTCAGGATGGCTGCTATCCAAAAGTCTACAAGCAATAAATGCTGGAGAGGGTGTGGAGAAAAGGGAACCCTCTTACACTGTTGGTGGGAATGCAAACTAGTACAGCCGTTATGGAGAAGAGCGTGGAGATTTCTTAAAGTGGCTCTTATACAGTTATTTTGTTTAATAAAATCAAATCCAAAACAATTAACTTTAATGAATAGCCCTAAAACTAGGTTTCCAGGTAATGCAAAATATTTGATAGAATATAATTAATCCTCCTTTTTCTATGTAAAACATTAGTACATTCTAAACAGGTTTTGGGTTTTTAACTTTTCTCTTTTAATAACAATATAATATTTATTACATTAGCTACATTGAAAGTTTTAAATGATAGGGCAAATTTTGTTATTTTTAAACCTTAGGTTTTTTTTTTTTTTTTAAGAGAGTAATCACTTTTTAAAAAGCTCAAATACAGTATTTCATTTTCTGTCATTGCCCAAAATCCATATCTTGTGCAACATCATTCTTGGCTGAATTCATCTAAAAATTAATGCAATCAAGCATGAATAAAAAGTGACATAATTCATGTATCAAAAATGGACCATCATAATTATTTTGAATCTTACATGCTGACTCTAAATCTTGGATTAGTAACAAGGTAACACCTTGCTTTTACATCAATACCTAAAAAGATAGGATCACAAAGACAATGACAAAGAAGCACATTCTGTCAGATTCTTCTGTATTAGCCATTTTATCATCCAACCTCATAATACATGAATACTAATAGTCTGCTTTGCTAAGTTGTCTGGAAAGATGTAATTCATCTGTAGTGAGAAAAGGCACATGAAATTGATATACCAAATGCTAGCTCAGTAAAACCAAAAATTTGCTAAAATAAGACTATATTCAGTTCAGTTCAGTCACTTAGTCCTGTCTGACTCTTTGCAACCCCACGGACTGCAGCACACCAGGCCTCCCTGTCCATCACCAACTCCCAGAGTTTACCCAAACTCATGTCCATTGAGTGGGTAATGCCATCCAACCACCTCATCCTCTGTTGTTCCCTTTTCCACCTGCCTTCAATCTTTCCCAGCATCAGGATCTTTTCCAATGGGTCAGTTCTTCACATCAGGTGGCCAAAATATTGGCGTTTCCGCTTTGGCATCAGTCCTTCCAATGAATATTCAGGACTGATTTCATTTAGGATGGACTGGTTGGATCTCCTTGTAGTCCAAGGGACTCTCAAGAGTCTTCTCCAACACCATTGTTCAAAAGCATCAATTCTTCAGCTCTCAGCTTTGTTTACAGTCTGATTCTCACATCCATACATGACTATTGGAAAAACCATAGCCTTGACTAGATGGACCTTTGTTGGCAAAGTAATGTCTCTGGTTTTTAATATGCTGTCTTTGTCGGTCATAACTTTTCTTCCAAGGACCAAGCATCTTTTAATTTCATGGCAGCAGTCACCATATGCAGTGATTTTGGAGCAAAAAAAAAAAAGTCTGTCACTCTTTCCATTGTTTCCTCATCTATTTGCCATGAAGTGATGGGACCAGCTGCCATGATCTTAGTTTTTTAAATGTTGAATTTTAAGCCAACTTTTTCACTCTCCTCTTTCGCTTTCATCAAAAGGTGCTTTAGTTCTTCTTTGCTTTCTGCCATAAGGGTGGTGTCATCTGCATATCTGAGGTTATTGATATTTCTCCTGGCTATCTTGATTCCAGCTTGTTCTTCATCCAGCCCAGAGTTTCTCATGCAACCTGTATATCAGCTAAATAAGCAGGGTGACAATATAGAGCCTTGACATACTTCTTTCCTGATTTGGAACCAGTCTTTTGTTCCATGTCCAGTTCTAACTGTTGTTTCATGACCTGCATACAGCTTTCTCAAGAGGCAGGTCAGGTGTTCTAGTATTCCTACCTCATGAAGAATTTTCCACAGTTTGTTGTGATCTATACATTCAAAGGCTTTGGCATAGTCACTAAAGCAAAAGTAGATATTTTTCTGGAACTCTCTTGCTTTTTCAATGATCCAATGGATGCTGGCAATTTGATTTCTGGTTCCTCTGCCTTTTCTAAATCCAGCTTGAACATCTGGAAGTTCAAGGTTCATGTAATGTTGAAGCCTGGCTTGGAGAATTTTGAGTATTACTTTACTAGCATGTGAGATGAGTGCAATTGTGCAGTAGTTTGACCATTCTTTGGCATTACCTTTCTTTAGGATTGGATTGAAAACTGACCTTTTCCAGTTCTGTGGCCACTGCTGAGTTTTCCAAATTTGCTGGCATATTGTGTGCAGTGCTTTCACAGCATCATCTTTTAGGATTTGAAGTAGCTCAACTGGGATTTCATCATCTCCACTAACTTTGCTTGTAGTTATACTTCCTAAGGCCCACTTGACTTCGCATTCCAGGATATCTGGCTCTAGGTGAGTGATCACACCATCGTGATTTCCAGGGTCATGAAGATCTTTTTTGTAGAGTTCTTTGTGCTCTTGGCACCTCTTCTTAATATCTTCTGCTTCTTTTAGGTCCCTACCATTTCTGTCCTTTATTGAGCCTATCTTCACATGAAATGTTCCCTTGGTATCTCTAATTTTCTTGAAGAGATCTCTAGTCTTTCCCATTGTATTGTCTTCATCTATTTCCTTACATGGATCACTAAGGAAGGCTTTCTTATTTCTCCTTGCTACTCCTTGGAACTCTGCATTCAAATGGGTATATCTTTCCTTTTCTCCTTTGCCTTTCACTTCTCTTCTAGTCACAACTATTTGTAAGGCCTCCTCAGACAACCATTTTGCCTTTTTGCATTTCTTTTTTGGGGAATGGTTTTGATCCCTGCATTCTGTAAAATGTCACGAACCTCCATCCATAGGTCTTCAGGGACTCTGTCTATCCAATCTAATCCCTTGAATCTATTTCTCACTTCCACTGTATAATCATAAGGGATTTGATTTAGGTCATACCTGAATGGTCTAGTGGTTTTCCCTACTTTCTTCAATTTAAGTCTGAAATTGCCAATAAGGCATTCATGGTTTGAGCCACCATCAGCTCCTGGTCTTGTTTTTGCTGACTGTACAGAGTTTCTGCATCTTTGGCTACAAAGAATATAATCAATCTGATTTCGGTGTTGGCTATCTTGTGATGTCCATGTGTAGAGTTTTCTCTTGTGTTGTTGGAAGAGGGTGTTTGCTATGACCAGTGCTTTCTCTTGGCAAAACTCTATTAGCCTTTGCCCTGTTTCATTCTATACTCCAAGGCCAAACTTGCCTGTCACTCCAGGTATTTCTTGACTTCCTACTTTTGCATTCCAGTCCCCTATAATGGGTGTTAGTTCTAGAAGGTCTTGTAGGTTTTCATAGAACCATTCAACTTCAGCTTCTTCAGCATTCTTGCTCGGGACATAGACTTCGAGTATTGTGATAGTGAATGGTTTGCCTTGGAAATGAATGGAGATCATCCTGTCAATTTTGAGATTGCATCCAAGTACTGCATTTCAGACTTGTTGAGTATGATGGTTGCTCCATTTTTCCTAAGGGATTCCTGCCCACAGTAGTATATATAATGGTCATCTGAGTTAAATTCACCCATTCCAGTCCATTTTAGTTCACTGGTTCCTAAAATGTTGATGTTTACTCTTGCCATCTCCTATTTGACCACTTCCAAGTTACCTTGTTTCATGGACCTAACATTTCAGGTTCCTATGCAATATTGCTGTTTACAGCATCAGACTTTACTTCCATTACCAGTCACATCCACAATGGGTGTTGTTTTTGCTTTGGCTCCATCTCTTCATTCTTTCTGGAGTAATTTCTCCACTGATCTCCAGTAGGATATTGGGCACCTACTGACCTGGGGAGTTCATCTTTCAGTGTCCTGTCTTTTTGCCTTTTCATACTGTTCATGGGGTTCTCAAGGCAAGAACACTGAAGTGGTTTGCCATTCCCTTCTTCAGTGGACCACATTCTGTCAGACCTCTCCACCATGACCCCATCTGTCTTGAGTGGACCTACATGGCATGACTCATAGTTTTTTTGAGTTAGACAGGGCTGTGGTCCATGTGATCAGATTGGTTAGTTTTCTGTGATTGTGGTTTTCAGTCAGTCTTCCCTCTGATGGAGAAAGATAAGAGGCTTATGGAAGCTTGTTGATGGGAGAGATGACTGAGAGGGAAATTGAGTATTGTTCTGATGGACGGGGCCATGCTCAGTATATCTTTAATTCAATTTTCTGTTGATGGTTTGAGCTGTGTTCCCTCCCTGCTATTTCAGTTTCCTTCAGTCCAACTATTTGCAACCCAATGAATTGCAGCATGCCAGGCCTCCCTGTCCATCACCAACTCCCGGAGTTTACTCAAACTCATGCATCGAGTCGGTGATGCCATCCAGGCATCTCATCCTCTGTCATCCCCTTCTCCTCCTGCCCCCAATCCCTCCCAGCATCAGGATCTTTTCCATTGAGTCAACTCTTCCAATGAGGTGGCCAAAGTACTGGAGTTTCAGCTTCAGCATCAGTCCTTCCAATGAACATCCAGGACTGATCTCCTTCAGGATGGACTGGTTGGATCTCCTTGCAGTCCAAGGGACTCTCAAGAGTCTTCTCCAACACCACAGTTCAAAAGCATCAATTTTTCAGCACTCAGCTTTCCTCACAGTGCAACTCTCACATCCATACATGACCACTGGAAAAACCATAGCCTTGACCAGTTGGACATTTGTTGGCAAAGTAATGTCTCTGCTTTTTAATATGCTATCTAGATTGGTCATAACTTTCCTTCCAAGGAGTAAGCATCTTTTAATTTCATGGCTGCAGTCACCATCTGCAGTGATTTTGCAGCCCAAAAAAATAAAGTCTGACACTGTTTCCACTGTCTCCCCATCTATTTCCCATGAGGTGATGAGACCAGATGCCATGATCTTAGTTTTCTGAGTGTTAAGCTTTAAGCCAACTTTTTCACTCTCCTCTTTCACTTTCATCAAGAAGCTTTTTAGTTCCTCTTCACTTTCTGCCATAAGGGTGGTGTCATCTGCATATCTGAGGTTATTGACATTTCTCCCGGCAATCTTGATTCCAGCTTGTGCTTCTTCCAGACCAGCGTTTCTCATAATGTACTCTGCTTATAAGTTAAATAAGCAGGGTGACAATATACAGCCTTGACGTACTCCTTTTCCTATTTGGAACCAGTCTGTTGTTTCATGTCCAGTTCTAACTATTGCTTCCTGACCTGCATACAGGTTTCTTAAGAGGCAGTTCAGTTAGTCTGGTATTCCCATCTCCTTCAGAATTTTCCACAGTTTATTGTGATCCACACAGTTGAAGGCTTTGGCGTAGTCAATAAAGCAGAAATAGATGTTTTTCTGGAACTCTCTTGCTTTTTCAATGATCCAGAGGATATTGGCAATTTGATCTCTGGTTCCTCTGCCTTTTCTAAAACCAGCTTGAACATCTGGAAGTTCTCAATTCACGTATTGCTGAAGCCTGACCCAGAGAATTTTGAGCTTACTTTCCTAGCATGTGAGATGAGTGCAGTAGTGCAGTAGTTTGAGCATTCTTTGGGATTGCCTTTCTTAGGGATTGGAATGAAAATGGACCTTTTTCAGTCCTGTGGCCACTGCTGAGTTTTCCAAATTTGCTGGCATACTGAGTGCAGCACTTTCACAGCATCATCTTTCAGGATTTGAAATAGCTCAACTGGAATTCCATCACCTCCACTAGCTTTGTTCGTAGTGATGCATTCCTAAGGCCCACTTGACTTCACATTTCAGGATATCTGGCTCTAGGTGAGTGATCACACCATTGTGATTATCTGGGTCGTGAAGATCTTTTTTGTACAGTTCTTCTGTGTATTCTTGCCACCTCTTCTTAATATCTTCTGCTTCTGTTAGGTCCATACCATTTCTGTCCTGTATTGAGCCCATTTTTGCATGAAATGTTCCCTGGTATCTCTAATTTTCTTGAAGAGATCTCTAGTCTTTCCTATTCTGTTGTTTTCCTGTATTTCTTTTCATTGATCACTGAGGAAGGCTTTCTTATCTCTCCTGGCTATTCTTTGGAACTCTGCATTCAACCGGGAATATCTTTCATTTTCTCCTTTGATTTTTGCTTCTCTTCTTTTCACAGGTATTTGTAAGGCCTCCTCAGACAACCATTTTGCCTTTTTGCATTTCTTTTCCATGAGGATGGTCTTGATCCCTGTCTCCTGTACAATGTCATGAACCTCCATCCATAGTTCATCAGGCTCTCTGTCTATCAGATCTAGTCCCTTAAATCTATTTCTCACTTCCACTGTATATTCATAAGGGATTTGATTTAGGTCATACCTGAATGGTGTAGTGATTATCCCTACTCTCTTCAGTTTAAGTCTCAATTTGGCAATAAGGAGTTCATGATCTGAGCCACAGTCAGCTCCCGGTCTTGTTTTTGTTGAGTATATTGTTTTGCTGACTATATTGTTTTGCTTCTCCATCTTTGGCTGCAAAGAATATAATCAATCTGATTTCGATGTTGGCCATCTGGTGATGTCCATGCATAGAGTCTTCTCTTGTGTTGTTGGAAGAGGGTGTTTGCTATGACCAGTGCATTACCTGGGGCCAAACTATGGTGGAGGTAATGAAGACCATGGTGACCTTCTTCAAAAAATCCCATGAATGCACTGCTACACTCAATGTCCCCAAGTCACCACCACTGACCCACATCTCCACCAGAGTCTCCTGGACACTCATGGGCAAGTCTGGGTCAGTCTCTTGCAGGGTCACTGCTCCTTTTTCCTGGGTCCTGGTGCACACAATGTTCTGTTTGTGCCCCCCAAGAGTCTGTTTTCCAAGTCCTGTGTAAGTTCTGGCTGCTCTCAGTTCAGTTCAGTCGCTCAGTCATGTCTGACTCTTTGCAACCCATGGACCGCAGCACGCCAGGCCTCCCTGCCCATCACCAACTCCTGGAATTTTTTCAAACTCATGCCCATTGAGTCGGTGAGGCCATCCAAC
The DNA here is from genome assembly GCF_023699985.2 of Odocoileus virginianus. Classification (NCBI taxonomy): domain Eukaryota; kingdom Metazoa; phylum Chordata; class Mammalia; order Artiodactyla; family Cervidae; genus Odocoileus; species Odocoileus virginianus. The sequence goes on from NC_069689.1 coordinate 24,931,399, forward strand.
CATCACATCCTCTGTCGTCCCCTTCTCCTCTGCCTGGCGGCTCTATGGTGGGGTTAATGACAACCTCCTCCAAGAGGGCCTATGCCATACACAAGTCTGCTGCACCCAGAGTGCCTGCCCCTGCAGCAGGCCACTGCTTCCCTGTACCTCCACAGGGTACAATATTAACTCATCATAAATGAAATAAGGATAACATCAGGGAAGGCCAAGGAAGATGAGGATCAGAAATGTCCTTGTCTTCTCATTAAATTAATGGTCCATTTGTGAGTTGGTTATATTAGAAATGCAATTGTAATTCTTTTGTTATTCTCTGATTTGTTGTGAAATGCAGGAAATATACCTGGTAAAACTGTGCATTCAACACAGAGCCAGTTAGTGCCACTTAACTTTTCTGGAACGCATATAATCTGATAGGTTGCAACTGTATTTTCAGGTATTCTAGGAACCTCTGATATTTCTAAAGAATGAACAAACATTCAAAAATCATACTGCAAAAGATTTTCTTCATTCTGTCTTCTGCCTGACACAAGGGAATGCTATGCAGAAACTTAACACGGCATGTAAGGGATGTTAAAATAATGTCCTGATTGCTGAATTCATATTATCCTCTCACTAGGGAGCCATTGGGCTCAAAGATTAAATAAAAATAAATAACAGAAAGAATCCATTCTTGTGGTTGCCAACTGAAAATAAATTAAAAGCTGCTTCCTTTTTAACTATGTTCAATTGTCCTTGTCAGCAGGGACCATGCTTTGGAAATATAAAAGAATATATTTAGTTCTTGATGAAAGAATAATAATTTGGTAATTTCTCCTAGAAAAAAAAAGCATTAAAGCTATAGTTATACAAAACCATTTTACTGTCTATAAAAATTTTCAGATTTAAGAATAAATGCTTTGGAAAAAATTATCTCAACATCCCAGTTGCACATTTTAAATACCTCATTTAGAAAGAGGAATTAGAAAAAAAGTGAAGCATACATATGCTAACAGGGTTTTTTGATCTCCCAGAAATCAGTTGTAAAAATGAAACCATACATCTTGTTATCTAGGTGATCTTCCCACTATAATTCTGCTTCAACCAGAAATGATTTCAGGAAGGACTAAGAAAGTCAAATTTATGTTTAGAAAGTATAAAATAAACTTTACAATAAAATAATAAGATTGAGATCAATGTTCTAATTACACAGTATGAACTATTCTGGATATTTTTTACTATCATAATGTGTTTATTTTTTGGTTTTTTTTTTTTTCTGTTCTAAAATTAAAAAAAAAAAAAGGCAAGTATGGCATTGTTGACTCCAAAAGGAGTTTTAGGTAATAAAAACTAAAGAAAGGGAACATAGGAGCAATTTTTATTTTGTTAAATGTACTGAAGTAAATGCCATTATATATAACATTATATATTATATGAAAGTCCAGCTATATAAATTATATAATCAAAATTAATGTTAAAAATTAACACTGTAGCATTATTACAAAACTATTTTAAAAAAAGATTTAATTAGTCAGCAAAATATAATCTTTCTCTTAAAACAAGGTAAACCCCTGTTCTTAAACTGTGCTTCTAGATCTTGAATAGATCTATTTAAATAGATCTAAATCTACTTTTCATTTGTACTCTAAAGGATATGTATTATGTCTTCACATTTAATTGCAAAGCTCACATGTGTTCATATGCATCTACAGTCCAGAGTGTGTATGCATAGATTTGTTTTAACACCCATAGAGTCCATATCCCTGTGTTATCACCTTATATTTGGTATAAAGCAAGGTTAACATTCAGTTTGAACATGGTGTTGGCTATCATTGCTCATATTCCCAAGTAAAATTACTTGATCTGTTATTCAGCATTTATACACACTGTAAAGTCATTCACATACCTTCTTGAGGTATGTAAACCAACTCCAGGCCTCTCTTTTTTCCAACTGTCTTGATGAATTTTCATGCAGTTTCTTAAAAGGATATGTTCCTCTCCAGGCCTCTCTTTTTTCCAACTGTCTTGATGAATTTTCATGCAGTTTCTTAAAAGTATATGTTCCTCTCATTCCCTTCCACTAGAAAACTGCTTAAAATTTTGAGAGCAAGAAAGTAATATACTTGCTATATATAATATACTAAAAGTTATTAATTGAAATTTGCTAATCATTCTACATGTTCTTTCTCAAAGCATGATGATGACCCTGCACGGTTGGGATTATTAATTTCATTAAAGCAATGTTGAGAAATAAATATGGAGCTGAAGGAATGAAGCTCCCTGATTTCAGGTGATACTACAAAGTGACAGTAACCAAAACACTTAAGGTAGTGGCACAAAAACACATACAGATCAAAGGAACAGTATGAAGTGAAATGAAAATCACTCAGTCGTATCCAACTCTGCTATCCCATGAACTATACAGTCCAGGGAATTCTCCAGGCCAGAATACTGGATTGGGTAGCCTTTCCCTTCTCCAGGGGATCTTCCCAACCCAGGGATTGAATCCAGGTTTCCCACATTGCAGACAGATTCTTTACCAGCTGAGTCACAAGGGAAGCCCAGAAAAAAAACCCATGCACACATAGCCTTTTAGTCTACAACAAGGAGGAAAGAATATTCAATGGAGAAAAGACAGTGTCCTCAATAAGTGATCCTGGGAAAACTGGACTGCTAAATATAAAAGTGAAATTAGAACATTGCCTAAAACCACACACAAAAATAAACTCACAATGGATTAGAGGTCTAAAGATAAGGCTAGACACTATAAAACTTTTAGAGAGAAACATAGGTAGAACATTCTTTAGTATAAACCACAGCAAGATCTTTTTTGACCCACCTCCTGGAGTAATGAAAATTAAAGCAAAAATAAATGGGATCTAATTAAACTTGAAAGCTTTTGCACAGAAAAAGAAAACATAAACAAAATGAAAAACAACCCTCAGAATATGGGAAAATATTTTCAAATGATGCACCTGGCAAGGGATTAATGTGCAAAATATACAAACAGCACATACATCTCAACATCAAAAAACAAACATCATCAAAAATGGATAGAAGACTTAAGTAGACATTTCCCAAAAGAAGATATACAGATGGCCAAGAGGCACATGAAAAGATGCTCAACATAGCTAATCATCAGAGAAATATAAATCAAAACTATAATGAGGTATCACATCACTCCAGTCAAAATGTCAATCATCAAAATGTCTAGATATAATAAATGCTGGAGGAAGTGTGGAGAAAAAGAAACCCTCCTACACTATTGGTTAGAATGTCAACTGATACTATCACTATGGAGAACAGTATGGAGCTTACTTAAAAACCTAAAAATAGAGCTACATTATGATCTAGCATCCCCACTCCTGGGAATATATTTGGAGAAAACCACAATTCAAAAAAATACATCCCAATGTTCATTGCAGCACTATTTACACTGCAGCACTATTTATATTCAGGACATGAAAACAACCTAAATATCTACCAACAGAGGAATGGATAAAGAAGATGTGGTACATATATGCAATGGAATATTACTCAACCATAAAAAATGAAATAATGACATTTTTAGCTACATGGATAAACCTAGAGATTGTCATAGTAAGCAAAGTTATCCAGAGAAAGACAATTATATAATTTCGTTTACATGTGGAATCTAAAAAAAAGATACAAATGATCTTATTTATAAAATAGAAATAGACCCGCAGACGTAGAAAACAAATGGTTACCAAAGGGGAAGGGGGATGGGTGATAAAATAGGAGGTTTGGGAATAACATACATACACTACTGTGTATAAAATAGATAACCAACAAGGACCTACTATATAAAACAGGGAACTATACACAATATTTTACAATAACCTGTAGGGGATAGGAATCTGAAAAAGAATACACACACACACACACACACAACTGAATCACTGTGCTGAACACTTGAAACTAACATGACACTGTAAATCAACTATACTTCAATGTTTAAAAATTATAAAACATAATATCTATGTATCTAGCTATATATTATATATAACAGTAAAAACTGTTTGAGTTTAGTGAACAATTATTGTGCCCATGTCATTGTCCTAATAGTCATCTCATTGCTAGTATTTCTTATAAATCAAGAAAAAAGTTAAAATCTATAGGGAGTTTTAAGATATCAACTATTCATATGATATGTCAATAAAATAAGTTGAGAATTTTATAACTGTTTGTTAGGATAATAGGCTAATGGTACTGGAAAAAACTGCCAGTATTGCAAAAAAGTTGCATCAATATTTCCTATTCTTCACAATCAGGTTCTAGTGAAAAGCCTTAAAAAACACTGGAGCAGATCAAAGGGTTTATTGACCCTGGACTCAGTTCTGAGAGGAAAATAAGAAAGTCCTCTTAGTAGGCAAATATTTGGACATTACTTAACAGATACATCATCATGCCTACTAGCTTAAAATCTGTGGATTTATTTTTCCTAATGAAAATAGAGCCACTCAGCTATATTCAGAGCAATAGAATCACAAGTATTTTTGTGATTGTTGATAGTTTTCAACAGAGGAAGTTAGTGTAGAATGAATGTTGTTGCTGTCGTTTAGACACTAAATCGCGTCCAACTCTTTGTGCCCCCATGGACTGCAGCCTGCCAGGTTCCATGGGCTTTCTGTGCATGGAGTCCTGTCCATGGGATTTCCCAGGCAAGAATACTAAGTAGGTAGCCATTTCCTTCTCCAGGGATCTTTTCCACCCAGGAATCAAACAAGCGTCTCCAGCACTGGCGGGTGGATTTTTTACCACTGAGCCTCCAGGGAGGCCCCTAGAATGAATATTATACTGCATTATATTTTATTGCAAACAGAGGTAAAGTAAACTAATACTTCACTGTAACCAGGAATTATGTGCCCTTAATGATAGATAAAAACATTTTATATGTCTATAAAAAACATTTATATGAGTTGTAAAATATTTTATGGTATATAAATACAGATGGAAAAACAAAGAATTTTCCAATACACTATCACAATGCTATCCTCAGAAAGGTCAGCTGCATTTAACAGGAGTTGTTACAAAATATTTAAGCATCATTGTTTTTGTTTTTCTTCTCTACCAGAAATTGAATATAGCTGAATAATTTTGTTGCTCTTTCTTAGTTGATTACATTAGCAAAAATGGACAAGATGACTATTAAAATTTATGTTTCTCAGGAGTGCCACTGCTGTTATTGAATTGCTTTTCAGAGAATTTTGCTCCTAGCATATTTTGTTCTCTTACTGTTTCATGATAATAGGGGTTTTTGTGACTATAGGTGGGGCTTTAAAAAAATGTGTATGCATGCATACACACACACACACAAATACCCCATGAGGACATAAAAAATAAAATGTTCTTCCTGTGCAGTTATTATGCAGATATTATAAACATCTAGAATGGCCCAATAAATAAGTAAGCTTCAGGACATCTCATTTATTAAAGTTTTTACACCCTGCAGGTGATAACTAATTTAATCTGACACTCCACCCAGGATATGTGAAGAGGGTAGAAAAAAAACAAGAATAAATAAATTAACAGGCATACATGAGAGAGAATCTGTCATATTTTAAATTGCATACAATTATCATTAGATCAATTAGTATTTTATATCTATTATGATTTTTAAACTCATATTCCAACCATTTCCAATAAACACCAAGAAGGATTTTAGTCAACTTAAAAAAAAATAGAGATAAAATTAAACTGCATGACTTGAGTTCACTGCATGTTCATCTTTGATCTCTCATGTTGCATCATAATTTTAGAGCTGAAAAATCCAAAGGATTTTTAAAATCATCTACTTTGAGACCATTTTTGTATATACACAGAAGTTAGATGTCTTGCCACAAAGTCTACAGTTATTGGAAGTAACTGACTTCTGCTACAGGACTAGAAGTCAGTTTCAAACTTCTAATTTTGGGTTCTTTAATTTTCATTCAATTTTCTTTAACTGATAAAATTCCTACGAATATATCTGATGTTTTAAAATAAATTCTTCCAAATAGTTCAACAGAAGCATTTCCCCATCCTAACTTGGGCATCAGTATTATCAAACAAACATTTTGATTTTCATTCCTAAGAGAAAAATTCAAATTATGGAGTTTATTTTCTTTGCATGTCAACTTCTCAGCCTACTACCATAGAATCAAAAAGTCATGCTCTTGTACACTCATTTAAAAAGCACTGATACCAACTTCTTACATTTTAAAGTATTACAAATATTATTTTTCATAACTACAAAAATATTACATACAAACTCTTTGAACATAAATACAATAAATTTAGAAGATGCCAATTGAGCACTAGTGTAGCTGGTGAATAATAAATATTTTTTTGAAAAGTCCTTGACTTCAAGTAACTTAACATATAATAGGATAAATAAAAACATCTTTCAAATGGAAATATAAAAAGTCATCAGTTTATTAAATTATGGTTAATCTTTTATTCAATAGAGACATATTGGATGCTTACACAATATTCGCGTGCAACCATATCTTTGCTAGGCATTCAAGCATGCAATAATAGTAAACCGGAAAAATTATTTTTCTTAGGAAAGCTTACATTACGATGGAAGAAGAGCCAGATATATGAGCAAATACATTGCAATGTGACAAATGCTCACAGGATACTTGTGCATTCATAATAAAAGGAACTGAGCAAATGGTACAAAGTGCATTAATCCAGCCCGCACCATGAAAATGACACAGCATTTCCTGGTGAAAGAGATATCTAAGGATGGTTTAAAATTGCCAGATGAAAGCAATGAAGAATGAGGAGAGCACCAAGCATAGCGAATAACATAAGCAATGCCTCAAATTGAGAAAGAGCAGAAAAACTTTTGGAGAACAAGTGTAGGCTAGCAAAGACTAATTTGAAGAAAGTTATCAAATATTTTAAGAACTTCTTTTAATATTTGAAAAAGAATCCAGGTGCCTTGGTAAAATTCTATAGGCACTCACAAGAGAAACTACTTGGAGATTTAGGAAGTCTTTATCTGGAAATTGAAATTTGAGATGAACCTTGTAATAAGGACACTATTTTGACAGGCAGGAATGGGAGCAGAAAGAAGTTAGGCTGCTTTAAAAAGGACTGAACAGCATTCATATTAAAAGGCATCTTAAAAGTACAGACTATATTAGTGTCTTTCAATAGAAATGTGAAACAAGGAAGAAAAAATGGAAAATAATGCCTAAAACACATACTTAGGCATTTCTAAAATAACATAAGAAGAGCTCAAATTATTTCCTGATCAAAAAATATTTCACTGACATATTGACTTAAATTCCAACATCAAAAACATTCTTAAAATTTTCATGCATGCACACATATCAGAAAGGAGAAATCAGGATTCAAATCCACCTTTAACAATTTCTAAAGGTTATGTTCTCTCCACTACATCATGATTCTTCTCAGGTTGAATATATACTGAAAGTACACAAGTACTAAAAACATTCTTCACTTTATTTCAACCAGAATGTCCTGGTGGCTCAGTGGTAAAGAATTTGCCTGCCAATGCAGGAGATGCAGATTCAATCCTTGGGTCTTGATGATCTCTTGGAGGAGGAAATAGCACCCCACTCCAGCATTCTTGCCTGAAAAAAATCCCTTGGACAGAAGAGACTGGCGGACTACAGTCCATGAGGTCACAAAGAGTCGGACATGACTGAAGCAACTGAGCACCTAGCACTATTTTATTTCAAGCACAGATACAGGTTTTCCTGTAAGATAAATCCATGAAAAGGACATGAACAGAAATGAGAGGCATATAAAACAAATATCATTAATGATTAATTACAAATAATACTACATGATACAAATGTAAAAAGCAATTTTATTACATATGTCCTCTATAAGTCTGTAGACATCTCATATTTGGAAAATACTATTATATGAGATATAAATTCTATACATTCAAGCATATTTAAAATATAATCCTCTACTGAAACAATAAAACTGTTGTAAGAAATGCAAAAGGCATTTTTTTTGCATTTTGAATGGATCATTTTGAGAGTGTAGTCGGGAGTCTTCAATGTGATACCATTTGTTATAACGGGTTTCTATTAAAAAAAACTGGGGAAAAACATTGCTGTTTATGAACATTTGTCATTTTAGCAGAAGTATGTTTCTAAGAATGAAAGAATCATATGTCTGTACAAAAGAAGTGTTTAGATAATAAAAGTACATAGAATTTCTATGGAATGCATAAATCAAATGCTATTTCAAGTGAGCTATTTCAACATGTGCTCTTATATTTGTAATTCTTACAGTGCCTGCTCATCACAAAGATCCTTGTTTTCCTTTTTAAGACAACCAATACTTATGTATGCTATCTTTTCTGTATCCCAACTAGAAATAGGAAAACAAGTAATAGAGCTTTAGAATGTCGTAGTCAAGTACAAAGCAAGACATCCAGAAAAACTGAGGCAAGGGAACTGTAGTTTCTTTGTGGAAACAACAAAAACAGAAATCTTAAAACCCTGAAGCAGTACAATGGGTTTAACACTCCCTGAAGAGTACTCTGAGTCACACAAAAAAGTAACACAAAGTATTCTATAAAACCATAAATAAGTTTAGGAAAAAGCTGATTGTAGATACTCAATACTTCATGTCAAAAATCAGTGGTAGTCAGCAATTCTTTGTTCAGAAGTACAATGTCAGTCACAGGTATACATGATGTCCATCTGCTGCAAATATGGTTTCCTGATATTTGTATCAAAGAAGTAACAGAAAGCCTTCTGAAACTCATGAAAACTATGACATTAACTCTGTTGATTTACTTGGCAACAAATAGCCAGAGACAGAATAGCTCCAATATCCCTTTCAAGTGACAAGAATCTCACATATAGTAGGCTGAAATTTGGACTACAAGTTCATTTTTCCTTGCAGCTCAGTTATCATGAGTGGGAAATAAATAGCAGGTTATGTGGTGATTTAAAATAACCAAACTTGATTTTCTAGGCAAGGGATTCTAGTAAAAAATAGAATGCACTCAGAAAAACTAGAGGAAAAGATTCAAATGTTCAGATAAAGATAAAATTACATTCTACATAGAAAAACAGGCTTGCATTGAAAGAACAATGGTACAGGAGATATTCAATGATTCTCAGTATAGTCAGTAAGAGTGTAAAGAAGTCCTTAGACAAAAAGTTAGAACTCACTGCTCTAAAAGTCTAGTTACTTATTTTAGTTACTTCATTCTTGTGTGCATGTTTGGTCACTCTGTGTCTGACTCTTTGCAATCCCATGGACTCTTGCTCACCAGGCTTTTCTGTTTTTTTTTTTTTTTTTCATTTATTTTTATTAGTTGGAGGCTAATTACTTTACATCATTGCAGTGGTTTTTGTCATACATTGAAATGAATTAGCCATGGATTTACATGTATTCCCCATCCCGGTCCCCCCTCCCACCTCCCTCTCCACCCCATCCCTCTGGGTCTTCCCAGTGCACCAGGCCTGAGCACTTGTCTCATGCACCCAACCTGGGCTGGTGATCTGTTTCACCCTAGATAATATACATGTTTCGATGCTGTTCTCTTGAAACATCCCACCCTCGCCTTCTCCCAGAGTCCACAAGTCTGTTCTATACATCTGAGTCTCTTTTTCTGTTTTGCAATACTGGAATGGGTAGCCATTTCCTTCTCCAGGGGATCTTCCCAATCCAGGGATCAAACTCAGTCTCCTGCATTGCAGGCAGATTCTCTACTGTCTGAGCCACTACGGAAGCCTAATTCTTTTTTTTTTTTTTATTAGTTGGAGGCTAATTACTTTACAATATTGCAGTGGGTTTTGTCATATTCTTATGCAGTGAGCCTTTTCCCCTACTTCCTTACTGCTGAAACTCATATGGCAGATGAAGTTTAAATGTAACAAACCCTAACAGGCATATCCTGATCACAAGTAATACTTAGTATATTTCTATCATTTGTCATATATGTAAGAAATGTATTAGTTATCAAAATCTATTAAAACAGTCTTATAGATACAATCTTGAATCTGCCCAAATTTACTAAAGTAGACATGACTGAATCTTCTGCCATGTTGACATCAACATTGTCCAAACACTCCAAGTGTTTGCTGTCTTAGAACCTTTGAATACGCTGTTTCTTTTAACTGTAACCATATTCTCCTCCTTCATCTTTTAGGTATCAGCTAAAATACTGCCTCCTCAGATAGATCTGCACTTACCATCTATGTAAATCTGATACAGCCTAATATTTCTTATTACAAGATGCTTGTTGTTTCCTCTAGTGAACTTGTCACAGATTGCAATATGTGTAATTAATATTTTGGGTTGTCATTGTCATATTCATCTGATAAATTTTGAGTTCCATGAGTGTAAGGATTACACCTGTTTGATAATCACTTACTTATACTGTAGAACAGATTACTGAACTTGACACATAATTTATCATTTTTAACCTCATGCACTATTAGGGTATTATCAACTTCATATCTTCAAGTGTTTATTCTTATTTCTTAAATGAATTTTTGGTTACTTAAAAATAATTAATATATTATTCCTTGAATCTACTTGTCAAAATTTTTACTGTAAAAATATTTTCTAATTCACTTGCTTCTACTTTCATCAGTTTATCTCTCCTGATTCCTTCTATGTAGCTTCTCTCTCGCTTAACTTCTTTAGCTGTTATATATCTTCTTTATGTTTATTTTTTTTCTTTGTTCATTTTACCTGTCCTTTTTAATAATAAAAATATTACCTTTTAAAATAAACAGGTTGTCTTGTTTCTGTCAACTTACTTTATCTGTTTTTGTATATTACTGTTAACTTCATTTCCTGTACTTGGACATTTAGCTACTTAATGCTTATAAAATGCTCAATGTTTTGGAAGGATATACTAGGATATACTAGTTTACAGTTATTCTTTCCAAAACATTCTTTAACATACATTCTTATAAATACCATTATGCAGAATGAAATAATTCAATATCCTTTTAGCTCCTACATTTCACTCTGTAATACCATGCTATCCATAGTATCCTTTTCACTGAGCAGATGCTACAAAAATAACTTTGGAATTTAAGATATTGATTTGATAAGACTATTTATTAGTGAAAATACCATTCTGATATATGTAGCATTGTTTCTTTTTCCCAAATCTGCTAATTGGAAGCCTTACAACTCCTCTTTAAAGTCTTGGCCCTATGATAGTAAGACATTTATTAGAATCAATGGAAATTAAATCTGCTGCAAACAGCAAGATGAGAGAGCAATTGGACCCCGTTGTCATTAGTGCTGGTGATCTTCCCTCTTAACATATTCCATATGGTCAAGCCCAAATCTAGAGACACGTGCATCTACAGCAGCTCATTGAGGACTTTCCTTCCTCAGGCTGTCACAGTGCCTTATGTTGGTTGCCAATTTAAAAATGTTTTTATTTCACATTTACATGTTTTTCCAGAGTCCCACTATGGCCAGTTGGCTTGGCATGGAGAAACTTCCTGTGTTATCTGCATTGTGCTGAAGCGAGCCTTCTGATATATACTTCTTGGTCTTTGTTTTAAGTCAAGATCATAGACCAGACTCACCATTTCATCAGAGGTCTTATTGCCCTTACTTAACACCAGGCTTTGATCAAACTATCATTATTCTTTCCAACAGGTCTCCCTACGCAACCTATCACAATGTAAGAACCTGTAACCCTATTTCCATCGGAGAAAGTCCTCCTGGAAAAGAAAATCCTGGACTTCTTTAAAATAATAGGGGTTAACAGACCCAGAATATATTGAACACTACTATAAAGATGCCAGTCTTAGAATTTTATGGGTATGCTCTCATTTACTCTTTACTATTATTTTTCCCATGAAGAAACTGAGAAACTCACTCAATTTCACACAGTTGGTAAGAGATGGAACCAAGAATTCAACCAAGCTCTGACTCTGGATACCTTGTGCTTAATTAGTAAGCAAAACATCACCCAAATACAAATCAGTCTATCGTGTTTTTCAGATCTCTGTAGAACAAGAGAAATCTCAGCTCTGAGTGAGTTCCACAGAGCACAGGGTTTATTTACCTAGGGCAATAGATGCCTACTGTTTTTTCACACTTTTCACCAAAAGGGTTATAGGAGTTATCTTTTCAAGATAATAAATATTTACTCAAAGTTAACCTTCCCTACTTGCCAACAGAAAAATGTAGTAGCACTTTTTTTATTTAATTGATAAATAAATTTAGTTGGAGTCAGTACACTTATCCTGCCATTTCTACTCTTAATCCATTTTTGCCTTATCTTTCAGGTAATTATAAATGTATATATGCACATGTGTTTCAGTTGTATCAATGAAGAACTCAGAATAATTTTTACTGGAGAAGGAAATGGCAATCCACTCCAGTGTTCTTAACTGGAGAATCCCAGGGATGGAGGAGCCTGGTAGGCTGCCGTCTATGGGGTCGCACAGAGTCGGACACGACTGAAGCGACAGCAGCAGCAGCAGCAGCAGAATAATCTTTATGACACATATACTTAAATTTTTTTATTAATTTTTTTTCTCAACAAGTAGAGGAGACAGCATTTAAAAGAGGTTTACATTCTAGTGATGACAGAAGATGGTGATGATAGAGAGAAGGTAGATGGATAGATAGATAGATAAATAGATAGATAGATGATAGATCTCAAGTGGATCCAAAGTTTTATTTAAGCCCAAATCAATGCAAGTTTTTATTATAGTCCACTATTTTATGACATCCCCTTATGTCACATGTAGCAAGCTACCCATCAATAATTTCTGTCCTTATAGGATGATAAGGATGCAGACCTAGGAGTCTGGGTCCTTGAAATGTCATGTGGAGAAAAGCCACATAGAGACATTACACCTACAATGGACCATTTCCTGGGATGAGATCAGATTCGGTTGTTTTAAACTAGTGATATACACGGACATAGTATTTCATCAGCTAGTGTACCCTAACTAATCATCCTCAAATAAAATATTTTGCTAAATATCTTAATAAAAAAGCTTGCAAGTTATCTTTTATATGGGGCACTATATCTGTTCAATAAGCTATAAAATATGCTTATTATGAGAAACTGAATTTAATCCACTAATGTGTAAATAAAAAAGACAAAAAGATGTACGTCTTTAAACATTAAGAATTGAAAACATTAAGAATATTTTACAAACTTTCTACTACTATAGAAAAACCAAAATCATTTATGGCAGTCCAGTTCCTAACACTAAACTGTTTTATTTCTCCCACAATTCACAGGGCATCTTGAAGTATTTTCCTTAAGGAATATTTTTCATGTGTGTTTTACATTTTTTTCAAAATCCATAATTTGTCCATTAATTTTGTCCATGGTGTTAAACTTTTCACTTACAAGTATATTGTATCTCTTCTGATCTGGCAATAAATAAATTGATAAATATTGATCTATCTATATCTATCTATAGAGTACATGTTTGTTTATCCAGTTGATTTCACCTCCTTTCTCAATCGATCTTATGGAGCATATACAGTGCTTAACAAATGTCACCCTTCATTAGGAAAGGATTTGATGAATTAACCAGAGGATTAAAAATCCTAGCAAAAAGAGTTTTATTTTAAATACAACAATGCCAGGAACCAAAACACATATTACAAAGTTCTGAGACTAGCACTTGTCCTGTACTAATTAATCAATTAAAGTTAGGTATAAGTATCAAATTTAATTATTGTTTCTTTGTGGAATTCTTAAAGGTAAACTGAGTAGAATCTGAACTTCTCTTTTTACTGACTAGAACACAAATGTGGCAGTAACCAATCTCCAAACATTCAAAGATAACAACTGAGAAAAGAAGTTGAAAACTGAAAGTAGAAGAAATTGGGTCTCTAAATTATTTGGCAAAAAGAATCTGTTCTGTAATGCTAGATGTTATACAGTACTGACAGTACCTTCAGGTCACTATTACGATACCTGATAAAAAACTTGGAATTGGTCCAGAAGAGAGTGATTAGAATAATAAAGCAAATTATGAGAAACTATTTTATTGATCAAAGAAGAGAAGATGGTCAGGAGGACATTATAAAAATCTTCAATTATTTTAAAATATACTGATATAGAAAAACTATTTTGCTTTTATTTTATCTAATTATACGTCTAGGAATATTTATGCTTTGTGTGCCATTGCGTATTTATTTTACAGTGTGTATATATATATATATATATATTATACTCTATTAAATATTTGTTCAGTGTTCAGGATTAGGTAGTTTTGGTTTTGAAACACAGAAGACAAAGAAAAAATACTATACAATATAATTGTATGACTTTTTAAAATTATCAAAAAATAAAAATCTATATATTCAAAATACAGGTTAAGAAATAAAATATGGTTACCACACCCCAGAACACACTTGCATGTGTATTTAAAATTATTAAGGTTTTTATTATATTTTACCATTATACTGAAATGTATAAATTCTATCTTATTTTTGTCATAGCTCTCCAATAGATTATATGCATTCCTAAATATGCCACTAAATTTTGTTTTTTGAATCATAATCTATGAATTATTTCATGTCTAATGGTTTTTACATTTATATTTGTGAAATTCATCTATGGTTTTATATAGTTTGTGTCCTGTAATTGTTGCTTAATATTGTACTGGATAATGATATGACAGTTATCTCAATAAATGTCTACAGTTTCTACAGTTTTTAATTATTACAAATGACACTACTATAAACATCCTTGTATGTGTCTCCTAGTGCAAATGTGCACACAATTTTGCCAAGATAAACCCAGACATAGTGTTATTTGGAGTGTAATTTGGTGGAGTTACCTAGTAAAGTTGAGATTATACACCAATCTCCATGCAACTCATTACATTAATTCTTAATATCAGTTGTTTAAATTTCTAGTACCTGGTATTTCTAATGATTTTCTTTTCATCTCTGCCATGTCACTTTGTATGGATTCCAGTTACCTGCTGAAATTTTGGAGTTTGTCTTTTCTCTCTGAAACCAGTAGATTTAGTCACTTTACAGTTAATTTTCATACTTTCAATATCTGGAGACCTAATGAATGTTTTTGATATCTGTTATTACTCCTTTCCCATTCTATTGTTTTCCTCTATATCTTTGCACTGATCCCTGAGGAAGGCTTTCTGATCTCTCCTTGCTATTCTTTGGAACTCTGTATTCAAATAGGTATATCTTTCCTTTTCTCCTTTGCCTTTCACTTCTCTTCTCTTCACAGCTATTTGTAAGGCCTCCTCAGACAACCATTTGGCTTTTTTGCATTTATTTTCCTTGGGGATAGTCTGATCCCTACCTCCTGTACAATGTGAGGAACCTCCGTCCATAGTTCTTCAGACTCTCTGTCTAACAGATCTAATCCCTTGAATCTATTTGTCACTTCCACTGTCAAGGGATTTAATTTAAGTCATACCTGAACAGTCTAGTGGTTTTCCCTACTTTCTTCAATATAAGTCTGAATTTGGCAATAAGGAGTTCATGGTCTGTGCCACAGTCAGCTCCTGGTCTTGTTTTTGCTGACTGTTTGGAACTTCTCCATCTTTCGCTGCAAAGAATATAATCAATCTGATTTCGGTATTGACCATCTGGTGAGGTCCATGTGTAGAGTTTTCTCTTGTGTTGTTAGAAGAGGGTGTTTGCTATGACTAATGTGTTCTCTGTTCAAGCTGGAATTAGAAAATGCAGAGGAAGCAGAGATCAAATTGCCAACATCTGTTGGATCATCAAGAAAGCAAGACAGTTCCAGAAAACCACCTACTTCTGCTTCATTGACTATGCCAAAGCCTTTGACTGGGTGGACCAAAACAAACTGGAAAACTATTAGAGAGATGAGAATACCTGACCACGTGACCTGCCTTTTGAGAAATCTGTATGCAAGTCAGAAAGCAACAGGTAGAACTAGACACAGAACAACAGATTGATTCCAAACAGGGAAAGGAGTACATCAAAGCTGTATATTGTCACCCTGCCTATTTAACTTATATGAAGAGTACATAAGGAGAATGCTGGGATGGATGAACCACAAACTGGACTCAAGATTGCCTGGAGAAATATCAATAATTTCAGATATGCAGATGACACCACCCTTATGGCAGAAAGCAAAAAAGAACTAAAGAGCCTCTTGATGAAAGTGAAAGAGGAGAGGGGAAAAGTTGGCTTAAAGCTCAACATTCAGAAAACAAAGATCATGGCATCTGGTCCCATCACTTCATGGCAAATAGATGGGGAAACAGTGGAAACAGTGACAGGCTTTATTTTGGGGCTCTAAAATCACTGCAGATGGTGACTGCAGCCATGAAATAAAAAGACGTTTACTCCTTGGAGGAAAAGTTATGACCCACTTAGACAGCATATTAAAAAGCAGAGACATGACTTTGTCAACAAAGGTCCATCTAGTCAAGGCTATGGTTTTCCCAGTAGTCATGTATGGATGCAAGAGTTGGACTGTAAAGGAAGCTGAGTGCCAAAGATTTGATGCTTTTGAACTGTGGTGTTGAAGACTCTTGAGAATCCCTTGACTGCAAGGAGATCCAACAAGTCTGTGCTCCCAGACTGTGCTGCTGTGAGTGATTAATT
Source organism: Odocoileus virginianus (assembly GCF_023699985.2). Lineage (NCBI taxonomy): Eukaryota > Metazoa > Chordata > Mammalia > Artiodactyla > Cervidae > Odocoileus > Odocoileus virginianus. Next base: position 24,947,941 of record NC_069689.1, read on the forward strand.
CTATAGGTCCTATTCAATTCCTGTTTATCATCCTCTCAGTCCAAAGATGGAGTAACTAGGTATAGCCAACACTCCTGGTGGCATTCAGACTCCATCTTTTGTTCCCCTAGCTTTATAAGGCTTTCAAAGCTGTGTGAAGATCTCAAGATACCTTTCAGAGGTCAGCAAACTCTCCCAAGGTAAAAGTGGCCTCAAATCCCATGTTCACCTTTCTGGATTTTCTCTTTCTCCTGAGCTTTGGCCAAATACTACTTCTGTCTTATTAGCTCTTTGATGTTTTCATAAAATCATTATTTCTTTCATGTACTATGGTTTTTTTACTGAAAGATTCACTAATTTAAAATTTTGCTAGTATTGAAAGTGCAATCCAGGTTCACCTTTAGGGAAAATTTTGTACTAGATACTATTAGAGCAAGTGTTTTGTCAGATTTTTTAAATGCTATATCCTATTACCAAATGTAAGACAGCTTAGTAGTTATTTGTGAAATGAAAGAATAAAAGGTGTAAATCTAGTATTTAAACCTTTTATAGTTCAGCAAGAACTTAATTTGAATTTTTAGTAAATCAAATTGACAGAAAAACCACTTTATTCTCAGTGTTGGCATAAACACTTAATAAATTAAAAGCATTTTTAAACTAGAATGGGCTTTCTTGTGAAGTAGGTAGCTTACACACTATTACTAAAAAATATTATGTTTTGATAACTACACTCTTGGGAACTGAGATGATATTTCATTAGTAATTTGAAATATTTGTTTTTGAAATTTTATCAACTTCTGTACAATGAATACAAATTATATGCCTCTTTGAATCTCAGTTCAGTTCAGTCACTCAGTTGTGTCCAACTCTTTGTGACCCCATGGACTGCAGCATGCCAGGCTTCCCTGTCCATCACCAACTCCCGGAGTTTACTCAAACTAATGTCCGTTGAGTCGGTGATGCCATCCAACCATCTCATTCTCTGTCGTCCCCTTCTCCTACTGCCCCCAATCCTTCCCAGCATCAGGGTCTTTTCCAGTGAGTCAGTTCTTCTCATCAGGTGGCCAAAGTATTGGAGTTTCAGCTACAACATCAGTCCTTTCAAGGAACACCCAGGACTGATCTGCTTTAGGATGGACTGGTTGGATCTCCTTGCAGTCCAAGGGACTCTCAAGAGTCTTCTCCAACACCACAGTTCAAAAGCATTAATTCTTCAGTGCTCAGCTTTCTTTATAGTCCCACTCTCACATCCATACATGACCACTGGGAAAACCATAGCCTTGACTAGATGGACCTTTGTTGACAAAGTCATGTCTCTGCTTTTTAATATGCTGTCTAAGTGGGTCATAACTTTCCTTCCAAGGAGTAAGCATCTTTTTATTTCATGGCTGAAGTCACTATCTGCAGTGATTTTGGAGCCCAAAAAATAAAGCCTGTCACTGTTTCCACTGTTTCCCCATCTATTTGCCATGAAGTGATGGGACCAGATGCCATGATCTTTGTTTTCTGAATGTTGAGTTGTAAGCCAACTTTTTCACTCTCCTCTTTGACTTTCATCAAGAGGCTCTTTAGTTCTTCTTCACTTTCTGCCATAAGGGTGGTGTCATCTGCATATCTGAAATTATTGATATTTCTCCAGGCACTCTTTTTTTTCCCATTTATTTTTATTAGTTGGAGGCTAATTACTTTACAATATTGTAGTGTTTTTTTGCCATACATTGACATGAATCAGCCTGATTCCAGTTTGTGCTTCATCCATCCCAGCGTTTCTCATGATGTACTCTTCATATAAGTTAAATAAGCACAGTGACAATATACAGCCTTGATGTATTCCTTTTCCTGTTTGGAACCAGTCTGTTGTTCCATGTCCAGTTCTAACTGTTGCTTCCTGACCTGCATACAGGTTTCTCAAGAGGCAGGTCAGGTGGTCTGGTATTCCCATCTCTTTCAGAATTTTCCACAGTTTGTGGTGATCCACATAGTCAAAGTCTTTGGCATAGTCAATAAAGCAGAAATAGATGATTTTTCTGGAGCTCTCTTGCTTTTTCTTTGAGTCTAGAGACATTTTATTTATCAAATTATGAGATTTCTAATCATTTCCTAAAGATCAAACTGGAATATCAGGTACACACACCTCCATATAAAGATAGAGAGACAAAGTGAGAAAGTGAAGTAGACTAAGGAGTGTGAAATCAGTGCCATTTTCAAGGTCATTCACGGAAAAGTAGATAGTTTCCTCTTTTCCTTGTATGGTCCATAGTTGTTTCCATTTCATTGTAGATCTCAGAGAGAAGATAAAGATGTAGGGTATGAACAAGAACAGCAGAACTTTTCTCATAACAAATGTTTTGGATCAACCACACCTGGGCACATTATTGTCAAAGGCTTAACCATTTCTTATTTCTCATCACCAATCTTCAGTAACTACAGTTAGGAACTACATATACATATTCTCTTACTCAGTAAGACTTGCTTTTAATTATTCTCTCCATAAATACTTGTTGAATCTCTCCCACAGTTTAGGCACAGTTCCAAGCATTGACGATACAGAGGTGAACAAGGAGGACAGCATTCCTGCTCTCAGGAAGTTTGCATTCAATTGTCTACAAGCAGGCTGTGAGCAAACACGTGAGCTATTTATAACCAATAGTAAGTGATAGGAAGAAAATAAATCATTGTGAAGCGATAGAGAAAATGAGGGGACAGCTTTATATAGTCAAGAAAAGTCTGTCCTAGGAAATGACATTCAAAGAGAAATGTGAATGCTGAGACAGTAAGCCTCCTTGAAAGGTCAAGCGCAGGAGCATTTCAGGCAAAGGAAATAGGTAAGAAGATCCAAAGGCTCCAACAGAGAGCAGGCTCTGGAGGCCAGCAAAGGCCCCTCGGACTGAAGCATCAAGGACAACAGGGCAATCTGAACTCAATGAAACCGGAGACAGAGGCAGGGGTCACACCCTGCTCTGCAAGTCATACTTAACATTTTAGATTTTGTTCTAATTGGAATGAGAAGTAACTGGAGGGGTTCCTGTGCAGGAGGGTTATTATCTGCTTGGAGTTTATACAAATTTTCTTTAGCTGCTGTATGAAAAAATGACAGGGACATTGGTTGGCAAGATTCTGGAAGCAGAGAAAGCAAGATTTTGCAGTTGCTCAGAACTTTCCTGATCAACTGAAACAATCCCTACTAATGAAAAGCTAGCAGTTACTATTTGAGACCACTTATAACATTTAGGCATGAATTCATTTAGTCCATCAGGCTGAATTGTGATTTTTTTCTAGAAAGATTTTGGTTTTCTTTTTGCTTGCTTTTAACTTTTATATTCGAGTACAGTTGATTAACAGTGATGTGTTAGTTATAGGTGCACAGCAAAGTGATTCAGTTATAAGTGTCCATTATTTTTCAAATTCTCCCATTTAGCTTATTCCAAAATATTGAAATTGTGCTTCTTATCAAAAGACTCCACACTTCTTCAACTTCTATATATCTCTTACATGAAGTGACTTAGCACAGTGGAGGAAAAAAAAAAACCTAAGGCTATTCTACTATCAGCCTAAAGCAAAATATATATTTTACATTGCAAAATGTATATTTATACATATAAAAGTGTATACATTATCTCTAATGCTGCCTAACTTCCTTATTTTGTCTTTGGCTTTAGAGATCACTAACTTAGGGAACATTTTTCTTTTATTTATTTATTTATTTATTTATTTTTAATTTTTATTAGTTGGAGGCTAATTACTTTACATCATTACAGTAGTTTTTGTTATACATTGATATGAATTAGCCATGGATTTACATGTACTCCCCATCCCAGTCCCCCCTCCCACCTCCCTCTCCACCCGATCCCTCTGGGTCTTCCCAGTGCACCAGGCCTGAGCACTTGTCTCATGTACCCAACCTGAGCGGGTTATCCGTTTCACCCTAGATAATATACATGTTTCAATGCTGTTCTCTTGAAACATCCCACCCTCGCCTTCTCCCAGAGTCCACAAGTCTGTTCCATACATCTGAGTCTCTTTTTCTGTTTTGCATATAGGGTTATCGTTACCATCTTTCTAAAGTCCATATATATGTGTTAGTATACTGTAATGGTCTTTATCTTTCTGGCATACTTCGTTCTGTATAATGGCCTCCAGTTTCATCCATCTCATTAGAACTGATTCAAATGAATTCTTTTTAATGGCTGAGTAATATTCCATGGTGTATATGTACCACAGCTTCCTCATCCATTCGTCTGCTGATGGGCATCTGGGTTGCTTCCATGTCCTGGCTATTATAAACAGAGCTGCGATGAACATTGGGGTGCATGTGTCTCTTTCAGATCTGGTTTCCTTGGTGTGTATGCCCAGAAGTGGGATTGCTGGGTCATACAGCAGTTCTATTTCCAGCTTTTTAAGAAATCTCCACACTGTTTTCCATAGTGGCTGTACTAATTTGCATTCCCACCAACAGTGTAAGAGGGTTCCCTTTTCTCCACACCCTCTCCAGCATTTATTGCTTGTAGACTTTTGGATAGCAGCCATCCTGACTGGCGTATAATGGTACCTCATTGTGGTTTTGATTTGCATTTCTCTGATAATGAGTGATGTTGAGCATCTCTTCATGTGTTTGTTAGCCATCTGTATGTCTTCCTTGGAGAAATGTCTGTTGAGTTCTTTGGCCCATTTTTTGATTGGGTCATTTATTTTTCTGGAGTTGAGCTGGAGGAGTTGCTTGTATATTTTTGAGATTAATCCTTTGTCTGTTGCTTCGTTTGCTATTATTTTTTTCCCAATCTGAGGGCTGTCTTTTCACCTTGCTTATAGTTTCCTTTGTTGTGCAAAAGCTTTTAAGTTTCATTAGGTCCCATTTGTTTATTTTTGCTTTTATTTCTGAAATTCTGGGATGTGGGTCATAGAGGATCCTGCTGTGATTTATGTCGGAGAGTGTTTTGCCTATGTTCTCCTCTAGGAGTTTGATAGTTTCTGGTCTTACATTTAGATCTTTAATCCATTTTGAGTTTATTTTTGTGTATGGTGTTAGAAAGTGTTCTAGTTTCATTCTTTTACAGGTGGTTGACCAGTTTTCCCAGCACCACTTGTTAAAGAGGTTATCTTTTTTCCATTGTATATCCTTGCCTCCTTTGTCGAAGATAAGGTGACCATAGGTTCGTGGATTTATCTCTGGGCTTTCTATTCTGTTCCATTATCTATACTTCTGTCTTTGTGCCAGTACCATACTGTCTTGATGACTGTGGCTTTGTAGTAGAGTCTGAAGTCAGGCAGATTGATTCCTCCAGTTCCATTCTTCTTTCTCAGGATTACTTTGGCTATTCGAGGTTTTTTGTATTTCCATACAAATTGTGAAATAGATCACATCCTGGGCCATAAATCTAGTCTTGGTAAATTCAAAAAGATTGAAATCATTCCAGTCATCTTTTCTGACCACAGTGCAGTAAGATCTCAATTACAGGAAAAAAATTATTAAAAATTCAAACATATGGAGGCTAAACAACACGCTTCTGAATAACCAACAAATCATAGAAGAAATCAAAAAAGAAATCAAAATATGCATAGAAATGAATGAAAATAATAACACAACAACCCAAAACCTATGGGACACTGTAAAAGCAGTGCTAAGGGGAAGATTCATAGCATTACAGGCCTACCTCAAGAAACAAGAAAAAAGTCAAATAAATAACCTAACTCTACACCTAAAGCAACTAGAGGAAGAAGAAATGAAGAACCCCAGGGTTAGTAGAAGGAAAGAAATCTTAAAAATTAGGGCAGAAATAAATGCAAAAGAAACTAAAGAGACCATAGTAAAAATTAACAAAGCTAAAAGCTGGTTTTTTGAAAAAATTAACAAAATTGACAAACCATTAGCAAGACTCATTAAGAAACAAAGGGAGAAGAACCAAATTAACAAAATTAGAAATGAAAATGGAGAGATCACAACAGACAACACTGAAATACAAAGGATCATAAGAGACTACTACCAGCAGCTCTATGCCAATAAAATGGACAACTTGGAAGAAATGGACAAGTTCTTAGAGAAGTATAACTTTCCAAAACTGAACCAGGAAGAAATAGAAGATCTTAACAAAACGATCACAAGCAAGGAAATCGAAACTGTAATCAGAAATCTTCCAGCAAACAAAAGCCCTGGACCAGATGGCTTCACAGCTGAATTCTACCAAAAATTTAGAGAAGAGCTAACACCTATCTTACTCAAACTCTTCCAGAAAATTGCAGAAGAAGGTAGACTTCCAAACTCATTCTATGAGGCCACCATCACCCTAATTCCAAAACCAGACAAAGACGCCACAAAAAAAGAAAACTATAGGGAACATTTTTCTTAACATTTTAGGTGATCATGAATTCTTTCTTCAGAAAAATGCACACATGCATAAAAATCTGCAGATAGATTCAAAGGCTTCACCAAACACCTAAATTACATTCATACTAAGTCAATCTATTTTATTACAGCAAATAAGAAACCTTGCTATAAATATACATCATGATCCTCTCTTAGACTTATCTTTTACTTGTTAAAAAAATAAAATTCAATGTAGTACATTTTAAGAATCTGAATTGACTTTAGTAATTCATGAATCAGGTAATATCCAATTTAGCAAACAGAAAGGACTGAAGATCCATACAAGGGAAGAAATTTTATAGGCTAAAGGAAGTAAGAACAAGGAAGTTGGACTGGGCATAAAAGGGGGTTGGTTATTGCAAGGTTAGTTTCCTAATAGGAGACTGCAGGAGGTTATCATGTGGATTACCTAACTAAAGCTGGTCAAGCAAATCCTGATTGACTGGTTTAATTTTTCATTTCTGTGTGAGCCAAAACTGTAATTGGTTTGGTGACATGAAATCTACCATAAGCAACTTCATTTCGGGCCTATCTTCTTTTCTTTAACATATTTTTAAAAAATAAGTTCTTCTATACTGTGAGGAGATTACAATTTTAAATAATATAGACACCTCTGTTAGGTAGTTAGAATAGGAAAAAGGAGTCCAGAATGGTGGTGGCTGAAAGACAAGGAGGGGAAAACCTGTGAAAATAGGACGAAGGAAAGTCAGAGGGATGGAGTGAGGACCTCAGGTAAAGCAAACAGCACTCCTGGCTGGCCCAGGTTACATAGGGCAGGCCCAGAGGGAGAAGAAAAATCATATAAAAAGAGGAGCCAAAGGGCCGGGGGTCTCTCTCTCTTCGCATCTTTTAGGTTAGCATACCCTCATGCCTTGAGGATGTATTTCCTTTACTTCCTAAATAAAATTGAGCTGTAACACGGAGCTGTAACACTGGTCCATCGCTTCAAATTTTCATAGTGATGAGACAGAACCAAGGGAATTACACACTCCCCTGACACCTCCAAAAATAACATGATAAAAAACCAGTAATACAAATGATAAAGTATGGTCAAAAATCATAATGGTCTAGATAGGAATTAGTAATTCTTAAAGTATTTTAAAAGAAAAATAGAACATAAAGAATGAACTTCAATTGTGTGTATAATATAAACATCAATTTCTCCTCTTATATTGAAGTAATGCTGGGCTAGTTTCTGTGGTAACATATTTTGCTGAAGTGATTTTGAGAGGTGAGGAATAATATAAGGTGACCACACTTTCTAAACTTAATGAAGACCTTAAAAATAAAACACAGGGACTAATGAGCAACTCTGGGGTTGGGATCATTCACATAAGCATCAGATATTAATATTTCCTCTACATTTAATAAATAGCATAATGTAACCATATTGTCAAGCTTCTGGCTAACAAATAACAAAGCTCAATGCCTTGAAAGGCAAGCCAGAAAAAAATGAATACTTGGAAGAAAAAGAGGACTGTATTCATCTTTATTAGAAATTGAGCTTTTATTTCTTTTACAAGTGTGACAATAGAATATTTTAAATCTTCAAATAGATCTCTTGATATATAGTTATGTTTAATAATCATCTAGCAAAGAAGCATCTTTTAAAAACAAAAACTATATATATATATATGTGTGTGTATGTGTATACATATATATTTAGCAAACAGAAGTGATTCAGTTCAGTACACACCATTGAACAGACCTCAATCTCTCAGAGAAAAATTGAAAAGCAAAAGTGCGTGAACCATACCTATTAGGCTTTCATGAACCCTGTAAGTGCCATTATTGGGCTATTTTGGTGTGTGTGTGTTTTTTTTTTTTTTTTTTGGCAATATTTAAAATATTGTAATTCAAAAAGTAAAGCATATAACCCTACCCATTTCCCTCAGCATTATATAACATAATAATCTGATATTTTTCTTTGCCATAATCAAATCATTAAAGGATTGACTGTGTGAATGTCAGTGAACAGCAAAAGGTCAGGGAATAGTGAAAAACATATTCACATAAATGGATGGAAAAATCTGCTAAAATGAAATATTAACAAAACTAAAATATTTAGTACACAAAATGTGCCTTTTATAAAATGAGGTTTTTAAAATAAAGTACATAATTTTAATGCATTAGAGGAGACAGATTTGTTAAATAATACCACTTTGAAAAACTTGTAGAAAATGAGCATCTTTTCATAAGCAAATGTACTGAACCTTCCTAGTCCATCTATAGTTTACATGCACCAAATCACCAAGAAAAATACTAATATTTGCAAAACAGAAAAAGCATGAATATTCACTCATAAAAAGTTTTCATATGATTCCTTAAATCAAGAATTACTTGTTAGCAAATATATTATTTACAAACTACATTTTTAGGAGTGTCAAATTAATTAAACAAGGGAGCTGTTAGACTGAGGTTGTTTTAAGGACCTAGGATGCCTCTTAAGCAAAGCAAAATCTAAGCCTATAAATAGTTCAAGGTTATTGAAACCTAAGGATAAACTATCACAAACAGCAAAGCAGGATTTGAGCTACACTCAGTCAATCATTTCCTTATTTTGCTTCCATAGTTTCTCTGTAAAGTCCTGCCTCAGCTCCTGTGAGTGGAGCACTCCTAAACACTTCATGATTGGTGCTACCCAATTTTGGAAAAGACCCTGATACTGGGAAAGATTGAAGGCAGGAGAAGGGGACGACAGAAGATGAGATAGTTGGATGGCATCACCGACTCAATGGACATGAGTTTGAGTAAGCTCTGGGACTTGATGATGGACAGGGAGGCCTGGCGTGCTGCAGTCCATGGGGCTGCAAAAAGTCAGACACGACTGAGAGACTGAACAACAATTCAAATGGATTTTTGCTCAAATAAACCTAAAATTTGCAATGTGCCTCAGTTTATCTTTTAACAGAGTGTGTATAGTTTGTGACAAAGAATATTTGTGTATAGTTTAATAAAAGTGAAACTAGTTTTTTATTTCACAAAATTTAGTAAGTGCCTTTTGTGGCCATAATATCTAGGTGAATGAAATGCAACACTCTATTATCAGAAAGTATTATCACTAAAAAAAATGTACTAAATGCATTTTAAAAATATACTTAATGTATAGAAGTTGTTCCATGTCTGTTCCTTAATTTCTCTATCAAGTCAACCTAAAATGGCCATCTTTCATGTCCCTTTCTCAATCTCTCCATGAAATTTCCAGATCGTTTTACATATCTCCACTGAACACAAAGTATTGTAACTCTCATAAAATAGATTCAGTTTGGGTCTGTCGATAGAAAGGGTATTTGTCTTTCTCACTCTTCCAGGTAAAATGTCTCCAAGACAAATAAATCTTTTGCTTGCTAATATAGACCACATCTGAATTTGATGCATACTTTAACAGAATATATGTTTCTTTTCTCTGCTCAAAGCTGGTGTCCATAGAATGGGGAAGGAATAAAGGACATATACAGAAATTGAAAGAATTGATCTTTCCACTCAATTGCGGTCATTGTATACATCGTGATAACTTTGAAATGGGATGAGGGAGAAGGACCAAAGATAATTAAAATGCAGTTTGACCCCAAGAAGACCATAGACAGATCAGTAAGCAAATAATTAAAATTCAGTTTCACGAATGGTTATATGAGAGTCAGTGACATGCACAGTCACTGCTACTGTGAAAGACTCATGAGAAATTTTTGAAGAAGAAAACAGATATAAATTGAGTGCTCTTGAACCAATCATAAAGAATCCATGGTTTAAGACAGAGAAAAGCAAAATCACAACACTTTTATAATGTATATAGACCATACACAGGACTAGTAGGGGAAATTTTAATTTCTGAAGTTAAATAGCAGATACAGAAAGCAATAAATGTGAAATAAATATTTATTTCTCCTCCATGTTTTTTCAGAGGAACACAGGTCCTTACCAGACAGAAGATCTACAGCCAGCCCTAACACACGAGAGCTGCTCAGTACATGGAACTCACCTAGTGATTCCCATCCTCATCATCACTTCCTTTTCTATGCCCCTTTAAAAATAAACCTTCATATAAAATAGCCATGAGTGATATGATCATTAAGATGCCATGTCATTAAAACTATTAATGTAGAAAATGACTCATATTTCCATTCTCAATGTAAGGGAACAGACATTCAGTTTAATCAAATTTTCAAAACATCTGTAAATCATTAAGATTAAAAATCTAAGAGAAAATATTCAAAATGCTATTCCTAAAGTGACACAGTTGACATTTATCTTTGATCTGTCAAAACATTGTATTTTTACCTCACTTTCCAGAAGGACTCTCTTAGAAGTAACAGGGGTTCCTTGATGACATTTTAGCTCATGTCTACTTTCTGCCCACAGATTCAAAGTCAATACAAGCTATAAAAAATATTAAACTATTTTTAGCACATTTTTGTACAGTGTAGAGTATACAACAGCCAACTGTGTAATGATCAAACCTAAAAGTATCTGCCAGTCTATTATACTAATAGTATGAGAAATTCATGGAAACAATTCGACAAGGAGAAAATGGGCAAAGAGTTCAGAAACAATGTTCAATGAACTAATGTAAACATGCTTTTTGGGGAGGGAATGTGTAACTTTCTCTAAAAGAATGGTGTATATTACACTGTAGATCAATATTTGGTTCATCCAAGCAAAATAACACAGTAGGAGATCCCCATTCAAAGGAGATATATTAAATACATAAAGTAAACAGCATAGACAATGGTATGTGCCATGGATTTTTAAAAATATTATCTACCATATAATTAATACTTGTAATCTCACAATTGATCATTCAAAAAGCGAAGTTTTAGGCATAGCAGCAATTTATTAATGGATCCTAAAATATATGATTCAGGGATAACTGACAAATCTTTTTTTAGTAAAAGAGTTTCTACAAACTTGCTTATATACAGTAGGTGGAGATGAAGTGAACAATTCTGATAGATGGAAATAGTTGTACAGTTTTCTGTCTGTCTGGAAGGAAACAATTGTTACTTAAAAGAATAAAAAAGATACCTACTATAAATGAGATGTCCAATGCATTAGATTTTAAAGTAATTTCTAAAATGCAACGTTTGTCATTTTAACAATTCACAAAATATGTTTACTGTCTGTCTTGTATATGCCATGAACTCTGCTGGACACTGAAGATATGAAAGTAAGGGTTTAAAAATCCTAACTTATAGTTTAGAAATAGATGTATTTAGTTTAGAAATAGATAAAATTAAAAACTTTAAAAGGGCTGATTTTATGAGTATGACAAAGGAACAATAGGTGACGCCATTAATACGTCTAAAAATAAAATCTAATACACAGAGGTACAAGAGAGAGTCAGTCACTCAGTCATGTCTGAGTCTTTGCCACTCCATGGACTGTAGCCTACCATGCTCCTCTGTGCATGCCCTCCTCCAGGGATCCTCCCCACCCAGGGATCAAACCTTGGTCTCCTGCATCTCCTGCATTGGCAAGCAGATTCTTTACCACTGCCCCACCTGGGAAGTCCAGTTGCACTCTTTTCTTAGAATTTGTCAGTGTTTCCATCTTAGCATAGGTGGCTATAACAAAATACCATAGACTGGGTGGTTTAAACACCACATTTATCTCACAGCGATGGAGAATGGGTAGTCTAAGATAAAGGTGCTTGCAGGTTTATCAATCCCACCACGAGGGATTACCTTAATCTAAACTAATTATTACCCAAAGGCCCAAAATTCAGACACTATCAATTGAAGTTTCGGGCTTCCACATATGAGCTTTGAGAGGATAGAAACGTGATTCAGCCCATAATAGCTACAGTGATCAAAATGTTGTATAGGAGTTGTCCCATCAAATGACTGAGATGGAGAAAAAGAACAAAAACATTTGATAATAGGTGGTAAAACAACCACTCTCCAAAGCACAATACGCGATACTAACGCCTCATACATCACTACAGATTTGGGTGAATCATGTCCCATATGGCAATTATACCCCTCAACTCTGTCTAGAGAAGGATTAAAATTGTCACCACTAAAGCCTGTTAACAATTCCTAGGAAATTAAAAAAAAAAAAGAATCTGGTTAATTAAAATAAAGTCTAACCTTTGTGTGTGTGCGCGCTTACTCTAGTTCCACTTGCTCTCAGGGTGCAGCATGCAGAGGCTTTTTGCCAGGGTCTTCAGACCAGAGTTCCTAGTGCAAAACAGCTACGCTCAAAGCTTTGGTTCTGCACACTGCATGCAGTCAAATTTACCTTTGTTTTGGAACTGAACTCAGTCTGTTTTGTGTTCTATTGCCTCAAAGTGACACTGGAAGGGAGGACTCTTGTTGAGGACAGACTCGAAAAAGTTGATAACAGAATAGAAATCTGAAAATCGAGACAATTTGTATCAACGCAACCAGACTGGAGGGACTGAAAACAGATGACCTGTATCGATGTAACTGGGGGGATGGAAACCTTAGACAACCTGTATCAAGCCATTTGCACCAGGAAATTCTTATGGGAGAAGAGGAGACTTCAAACCTATAAATAACTTTACTGTTTACACTAGGAGATTATTGGAAATCCATATATCTGGCAAAGTGTTTGCTCATTTTAGGGAACAGCTCTCTTTTCATTAAAACAATAAGACTCACCTGAAGACATTTTCCTTCCTGTGTCCTCCAAATCTGAACTATTTTACATGAACTTAACCCAGTCCTAATCAATCCTCCAGTTTAATTTTTTTTTAACTTTTTATTTTACATTGGAGGATACTTGACTAACAGTGTTGTGTTCATTTCAAGTGTACCACAAAGCAATTCAGTTATATATCCACATGTGGGGGTGGTGGCGGTTTAGTCGCTAAGTTGTGTGAGTCTGCGACCCCATGGACTGTAGCCTGCCAGGCTCCTCTGTCCATGAGATTTCCAGACAAGAATACTGGAGTGGGTTGCCATTTCCTTCTTCAGGGGATCTTCCTGACCCAGGGATCTAACCCAAGTCTTCTGCATTGCAGGAGGATTATTTACCAACTGAGTCATCAGGGAAATACCAACATATAAATACATACATGCATTTATTCTTTTTCAAATTGTTTTCCCATTTAGGTTGTTACCTAATATTGAACAGAGTTCCCTGTGCTATAATGCCTTACTTTGAAAGACCCACCTTAACTTCTTGATCCTAAGTAAGAAACCTCTGAAAATACATTGATCTAACTTGTATCTGTTGAGTTAACTTACTGTGAAGTGGTATTCTTTCCTGCTGCGGTGAAGTAAGCTTTTCTTGACCAATGTATTTTTCTGAAGGCAGAATACAATTGTATCTATTACAGTGGTTCTCAAATGGGACATTTGGCAGTGTATGGAGTCATTTTTGATTGTCACAACTTGGGGAGGGGGGATTGACAGGCTTGTATGGCCTCTGGTGAGTAGAGACTATGGATATTGTTAAACATGTTATTGAACCAGATGGCCCTTGATTTCCCAGCCCAACAGAGATGTATCTGGTCCAAAATGTCAAAAGTGCTGAAATTGAGAAACTCAGATCTGTTTCATTTGATTGTGGTGAAAATTAAATGAGTACTACTTTTAATGTTATGGAATATACCCAACATTAAATACATTAGTCATTATTGTTATTATTCTTTTTGTTATGTTTACCAGAAAATTTAAGAAGATTCTTTACAGACATTTAACATCTATAAAAATGAAGAAAAAAATCTTTTTAATTCAGCAGTGTAACACTATATATGTTCTCATCACTAAAAATGCAGTGAGCCACAGTGAAAAGATACACCATTTCCATGACTTTAATGGTACAAATGCCTGTTGTATAGCACTTCCCAAATTTAAATGGGAAATGTCAAAACACATACAGCTCTGTCTGTAAAAATTTTAGGAATCAAACAGTTATCCCCCCATAATTGTCTAAACCTTTTCAGTATGATTATATTAAGTATTCTTGTATTGGAGAATGTTATTAATATTATTCAGCAGAGGCTCTCAAAACCACTTATACTTTTCTTATATATTTACCCCAATTGGCAATAATCAGTTCAGAATTTAAATGCTTGTTCGTCCATAACTGAAGTGCATTTTACTCCCTTGCCCATGTAGAAGAGCTCTCTTTTCTAGATTTAGTAGTATTTTTGGTTGGATTAGGTCTAATGTCTGATATGTTTAGAGGGTCCCTGGAAACCAGGATCCAAAAATAAATCTTAACTGACCACAATATCCAAAAACCAGTAGCAGTAGTGTAATAAGACCAATCACCCACTGATCAGACCTTCTATTTTTCTTTCAGTATCAATTAATTCAGAATTACCACACTTCACAACTCCATAGTGTTCTGGTAGAGCTGCCATTCACTATGTCTCCAAACTAGTCAATCAAATTCTCTTCTTCTCTAGAATTTGAATCTCAAGCATCTTTGCAAAAAAGGTAAGAGGCTATTTGACATCTGTCTTTCTAACATCAATGAAGAAAAGACCACTGTTGTGTGCTTAACTTTCAATATGGATTATCTTCATTGCTACATAGGTTTTTCAGACTTAAAAATTCTTTTTGATTCCTAGTGTCCTGATAATAAATTTATTTTCATTTAGAGTGAGTCACTTTCTGTTACTTACAACTGGAGGCTTCTCACTAATACATTATTAGCATGTGTGCCACAACATATGCTCATTCCAAAATCCTTCTATGTCCTGAATTAATTCTGAAAAAGAAATGGAAAACAGCTCAAGCTGCATCAGGTTTAGTGAATTGTATCGACAGCTGCAGGCCAAAAGATGCTCTTTAACATTCTAAGAGCATAGAAAAAGCTGCTACAAAAAGCTCTGGGTTTTCAACCACACCCAAAACCTGAAATGATAATACGTCACAGTATCATCCTCAAATATGAAGGACAGGATGTATTTCATTATTAATGTCTTTCTCACATCTTACTTAAAAAAAAAAGTCTGTGAATAGAAGCTCCTGGAAGAGTAAACCTTAATCTGATCTACTGTTCACCCTCTAAAGCTGCACCCTGCAATAAAATGAAGATTGAAAATTGAATCTCATCAGAGTGCTCATACCATCAGAGCTATAAATATTAATTCCAGAGATGACTACAAGGAAATGAAGGAAGGGGAAAAAAGCAATGACTAGCAATGGAGAGAGAAAGCCAGCTCTGGCAAACTGGCTAAACTACTTAAATTGTCTATTTACATTAAAAAAAATAAAAAAGCAATGACATAAAGATGAAGAAGGCTTAACTATTTGGATAAGATTATATGTCCTTTTTTAATCCTCTCAGTTGACAACCTTTTCTAACTTCCTCTATGCAGAATCATGACCAGACTATGAGTCAGTACAATTGAAGGCATGACAATAGGTTAACTATTGTGACTTTATGCTGCTTCTTTTTGCATGGCCTGGGGGTTTTAAGTCTGGCCTAACTTTTTCTCTTTTTTTCAAACTTTGGGCCCTAGGGCCTGTGTTAATTTACATAAGGATCTGCAGAAGAAACACTTTATAAAATTTCCATGTATAAATTGAAAAATTTCTATGAAATGAACTAGTTAAGCTTGGTGATAAATTTCTTTTACCAGCCATCTGGTTTAACTCTGCAAAATGCAATGTAGTCTCTATGACGAAAATAAGTGGAAATAACCAGAGGGAATTTTTTTTTTTTTTAAACTTGGAAAATATAAAAAGTTGACAGATTTTGCAGAGTTCCTTATAAAAGATCCCTTGGTATTTTTCACTAACAGCTTTGCTTACATTAAAGCACATAAGACTGAATATATGAATAAGTAGCAAAATACTGGTTGATGTTGGAGCCAATCTGGCTTTACTGAATGATTATTTCTTTAATCAGAGTTGGAAAGACTAATTAAATTCTTAATATCTTCCCACTCAAAAGCAATTACTGGTATATAATATGAAACAAATTTTGAGAACAATGATGTCTACCTTGCACTGCTTCAAGAGAAACTATAGCTCATGTTTTGATTTCAGCATTTGAAAGGTAATGAAAGTAAAAGTTAATTGCTCAGTTGTGTCTGACTCCTAGCAACCCCATGGACTGCAGTCCACCAGGCTCTTCTACCAATGGAATTCTCCAGGTAAGAATATTGGAGTAAGTTGTAAGTTATCATTCAGTTCATTCATTTCAGTCGCTCAGTCATGTCCGACTCTTTGTAACCCCATGAACCGCAGCACGCCAGCCCTCCCTGTCCAGCTCCCGGAGTCCACCCAAACCCATGTCCATCGAGTTGGTGATGCCATCCAACCATCTCACCCTCTGTCGTCCCCTTCTCCTCCTGCCCTCAATTTGTGTATTATCTCAAGTTTAACAGAAATGGAACAATAGTAAAAACTACTAAGTTCTGCTGCTACTTTGCTTTTGAGGCCCTCTTTTTCACTGAATCTAAATAGTAGGACGTGCATAGTCAATGTGAAATTATTTAAACTGTTGATTTGCAGACTCCATACTACCAAATAATATAATTGAGAGAAATAACATTCTAAGAAAGCAAAACAAAAAGAGTTCTTTTTGTTGACTGGAATTTTGCATTTCTTTCTTTTATGACTAGCTCTCTCTTAGTGTATTTCCATTTTATTGTTTGCAGTAGTCAATAACAGGCAAACAAAAAAAGAGAGAGAGAGAGAAAGTTCTAGCTGTAGCCCACCAGGCTCCTCTGTCCATGGGATTCTCCAGGCAAGAACACTGGAGTGGGTAGCCATTTCCTTCTCCAGGGGATCTTCCCTGACTAGGGATTGAACCCAGGTCTCTTGCACTGCAGGCAGATTCTACTGTCTGAGCTACCAGGGAAGATTGAAGCGTAAGTGAAAGTGTTAGTTACTCAGTAGTTTTAGACTCTTTGCGACCCCAGGGACTAGCCCACCAGTCCTCTGTCCATGGAATTCTCCAGGTAAGAATACTGGAGTGGGTAGACATACCCTTCTCTGGGAGAGTAAATCAGAGGAAAAAAAGAGAAAGTTATAGCTTTGACTAAATATTCCCCTGGACAAGTTCATGTGGAAATAACTTATGTAGCTAGTATGAAAGGGGAAATTTCTTATGATTGACAAAGTGCTACTGAATGATTTTCCACATAGTTCTATTTAACCTAGCAAATGATAAAATAATTACACTGGATGTTACATTATTTTGTTTTCTTTCATTGTTTCTTCAATAGTATGAACTCCTTCCAGCATAATGCTATCATTTTCAATAAAGTAAGGTAGTGATTTACATTGTTCAATCATAAAATCTGAGCATAAAACTGTCTGGATTCCATTAGCAAATATTTTTAATCAGATTCAAGTCAATCCAACTAGTTAATCTCAGCGTAATTATTGATGAAACTTCTTCCTCAACCAAACTTTAGTTAGGCTCCCCTGAACCCCTTCTCATTCAGGCTTCTACCATAGACAGCTTCAGCAAAGGACACTGCTTAGATGGTTTAACAAGAATCCCCCAGTCCTAAATATCTGCTGCAGTTTCTCATGTTCTACCTTTGATATTTGGTCATTTTGGCCTAACTTCAGCGAGAATCCTGTTGTCAGTTTAGCAAAAATCCCTTGAAGTCTTCTCTTTGTTATTTTCCTTTCACTGACCCCCATCACTTGGCTCCTTGGCTATAAATTTCCAGTTGTCTTCACTATATTTGGAGTTGAGCAAAATACTCCATGGCTGATTCATGTCAATGTATGGCAAAACCCCCATGATATTATAAAGCAATTAGCCTCCAATTAAAATAATCCCTTTTTCTTATTGCTGTAGAGTTAGCCCTTATTGCAACAGACTTGAACAAAGTCTTTCTTACTATTTTAACAAGTTTCAGAATAATATTTTCTTTAACATCACGAATGCCTGATTTCTGTTATAATGAATAATTGGGTTATATATCTTTTTGTTAGAGATATTACTTTTATAAGAGAGGAGGGAACTCAGCTGCTATGTCATAAAAGAAACACAAGCAGCCCTATGAAGAGGTTTCTGTAGCAAGGAACTTGGACCTTCTGCCAGCTGTTAGCAAAGAACTGAGACCTGCTCATAGCCATGTAAGTGGATTTTCCTGTCTCAGTCAAGCCTTCAGATGAATGAAGCTCTGGCTAACATGTTTATTGCAACCTCATGAGCAACCCTGAGTCCAGAACCATGAGGCTAAGTTGCTCCCAAATTCCTGATTTTTTAGAAACTGTGAGTTAATAAATGCCTATTGTTTCAAGCTGCTAAATTTCAGGGTAATTTATGCAGCCAAAATGATTAACATAGTACTTACATATGTCAAGTGTCATCTATTCTATTTTGAAATATATTTGGGATCAATGTGCCATTGTCCAAAATGTCAACAGGTCAGAAGTGTATTTATTATTCTGTCCTTGTGACTTATTTTTATAATTGTGTTTCCATTTAATTCTATCCCCATGGGGCTCATTATTTCCATTAAGTTTAGGAAATCTACCACAGCTAACTCTGGCTTCCTATGATGGCCCCCACAATTCATCAAGGCCCCATTCATTACTTCTTGGCAAAGAGCATATCCTGTGGGCCCTGGTGAAGGGGATACTGAGGGAGTAGTTGAGCGATTAGTTCATAACCCATTGAAAACTATTATCTTCCCAATATTCATACTCTTCTTCAGCATGCCAGTAAAAGTCTAGAAATTCACCCTCATTAACTACAAGGCCACCAATGAGTCCAGGCATGAATTAACCAATGCAATGAATTATTAATACCAGTCCCAAATGCTCAAGCTACTATGTTAAATCCTGAATCTCAGGTGAGGGCATCCATGAATTTGATTCTAACTAATCTGATATTTCAACTTCACTCATTTAAGAGCTACTGGATCCACACCCTGTATTAGCCCCTGTCTATATCTTCTATAACAAAGCACCAAAAATTGGGTTGCTTAAAATAACAGAATTTACTGTGTCACAGAACTGGAGGCTAAAAGTCCAAAATCAAGGTGTTGGCTGTACCAGACTCTCTGATAGCTCTAAAGCATGGTCCTTCCTTGTCTCTTCTAGCTTCTGATACTTGCTTGCAGATTTGGGTGCTCATTGGCTTTTAGCTGCATCATACCAGCAACATAGCCACCCTTCCCTGACTGTCATCAAATCATCCTTTCAACGTACATGTCCGCTTCTGTGTCCAAATTTCCCCACTTTTATAAGGATACCAGTCAGATTAGGATCTATGCTTAAGATCTTGATTTGTATTCATTGCATCTGCAACTATTTCCAAATAAAAACACATTCTGAGGTAGTGTGGGTTAGGACCTCAACATATCTTTTCGGGGGGATTTAATTCAACTCAGACACTCCCCAACCTCCTCCTAATACTAACTGAA
Source organism: Odocoileus virginianus (assembly GCF_023699985.2). NCBI lineage: Eukaryota > Metazoa > Chordata > Mammalia > Artiodactyla > Cervidae > Odocoileus > Odocoileus virginianus. Next base: position 24,967,596 of record NC_069689.1, read on the forward strand.
GTCTCACACTTCTCTCCTTACATATGCTCTATTTTCCCATACAATTCTGGTACCTTGCCTTTGTCTATGCTGGGATTCAACTTGTCGACCTGGAGAAGATGGAGAGTGGTTTCAAGGAAAATTGGCATCCTCTTGTGAGACAACAAACAACAGTGGTAGCTATATGTATGTAGGTGTGTGTGTGTGTGTGTGTGTGTGTGTAAGATTTGCCTGAGTGGCTCAGTGGTGCACACAACACAGGAGAGGCAGTTCCGAACCCTGGGTTAGGAAGATTCCCTGGAGGAGGAAATGGCAACCCACTCCAGTATTCTTGCCTGGGAAATCTCATAGACAGAGGAATCTAGAGGGCTACAGTCCATAGAATTGTAAACAGTTAGATGACTACACAACTGAACATGCACACATACAACTGAATCACTTTGCTATATACCTGAAAGTAAAACACTGTAAATTGACTATATTTCAACTAAAAAAAATTTTTCAGAAAACAATCTTACCCTGGTGAAATTTTCAGACTTTTATTAATTTTTATTATTAACCATTAATTATTATTAATTGACAAACTTGCACCATAACCATCATGAATGCTTGACTTTTCTACACATTCCAAGCAGTTTTACAGTTTCTTGCCTTTGTTAAATACTCTCTGCCCAGAATGCCTTGTTCTAACCTGACAAAAATGTACTTTGCAAATTCTTTCCCAGTTGTTTTCCCCTTTATGGAATTTTCCTAATACACTTAGACTCAGAGAATCAATAGTCAATTATTATTAACCCAGATAATTAATAAATTTTCTCCCTTTCATGTTGCATATCTAATATACATTTGTGGGTATAAAATGTTATCACACAAATATGTTTTGAAATATAAAAATAATAAAATGAATATTTCATACTTTACCACTCAGCTAACAGACTAGACAATTTTTAAACCACTGAGACTAACAATTGTTCTTTGCTTTTTTCAGACCACCTCTGGCCCTGAAGAAATAATCACCCAGAAATTTTGTTCATATTTTTCTTGTTATTTTCAGTTTTTTATAAGTTTCTGGATTTATCCCATATATTTATTTTAAATTATTTCATTTAATATTGTTTCTAGTGTGTTTGCATACTATTATATGTAGCTGTCTCTGATTTACTTTCTTTGCTGTTTACTTTTTCATGGTGGTCATAGAGTAAAATTAATTTAACCTGTTCTCAATGAAGAACCTGCTCACACCCTCTGGGTTTTTAAGCTTAGAAACACAGGTGCCACAATGCATGTCTCTAGGTATAGTATATTCTGTGTGCAGGATATTGTCATAGGCAGAATTTTCTTTAGAGTATATGGCAATAAATAAATTTGTTGAGTCTTAGTGTGTACCCATATTTAACTTCAGGTAATGGCTAATGGTTTTAAAATGTTATTGACCTAATTCAACTCACATCAAATGAGGTCTCATTGCTTTATATCATTAAAACACTTGTTATTTTCAGACTTCTAAGTTTTTGCCAATTTGGACCATGGACTAGGAATCTCTTATACTCATTTACATTGATCTGATTACTAACAAGACTAAATACTTTTCATACATTCAATAAGCAGTTATTTCCTCTTCTATGAAAATGCCTCTTCATGTCTTTGCTGATTTTTCTAAAGGTTTGTATAAATTTTATTTTCTATTGATTTGTGAGTTATTTATGTATTCTGGTATCAAACATTTATCAATTTTATGTGTTGCAGATATTTTCTCTTGTTTTGTAGCTTATGTTTTCAGTGTCTTTGTGGTGCCCTACAAAGAAAAGCAGTTTAAATTTTTAATGTATGCTGCTCTAACCATCTTTTCCTATACTTGGCATCTATTGTAATTAAAAAGCTCTTACCCACCCTGAAGACATAAAGTTATTCTTTATCATTTTCTTCTATTTGTTTTAATTTCCATCTGTCCTTAAATGCATAATAAACCTAGATTTCTATGATTTTCATTTTTAATTAAGAAACACTTTTTTTCTGTCTAGTTTGACTGTTTGTTCAGCACCATTTAATGAATAGACCTTTCTTTCCTCAGTCTTGTTACAGAACTGAACTTGTGTTCCCTTGCCTGCATGCAGTAAAGCCCATCTACTAAATCAGAGCTTTGGTGAAGAAGAGTGCAGCATTATTGTAGGTGTCAAACAAGAAATCAAGGTAGGTCATGCTCAAAAAAAACCCAGATTCCTTGATGAGTTTCAGGGGAGAGTTTTTAAGAGCAAATGAGAGAGGGGAATTGCAGCATATGTGATCAGCTTCTGACACTTCTCTGACTGGTTGATAGTGAGGTCACAGGGCGGTGTCACAGAGGTTAACATTAGCAATCCTCAGGCTTCAGCCAATTCTGGGATGACCTGCTTGTGGTCATCATGTGATTAACTCTGTCCAGTTGGTGGGGAATTTAGATTCTGTAAACAACTCAGAAATGTGCACCAGATACAGTTATCTATGTATTTCAAAGAGGAATTAAAGATTCTGTACCTGCTATCTGACTGATTTACTGTTTAAATTGCTGCAAATTTACCTGGCCCAACTGCTATTTTTGTTCCTCTATATTCATACACTTTCAATTATTAATGCTTGAGCCTGGCTTTCGTGACTCAGGATAGAGTGGGACACAAGCTTTTCTGCAAACATGAGGCAGGCAGAGGACATGGGAGTCCCTCCCAGGAATGCCCCAGAGGGTCCTGCTTGGTTCCAAGCTGCCATATACCATGTTTCTATACATGCATAGATATCTCTTGGGTCTCTGCTTCATCCTATTTATGTTAATATTTAGTGAGTTTTATTTTAGGTTTTATTAGCTCTTAATATCTAATGACAAAATATGGCAAATCTCCTATCTTCTTCTTCAGGAGTGTCTTGGTTTTCCTTAGGCTTTTGTTTTTCCGTTAGTATTCAAAATCAACTAATAGTTCTTTTAAAATCTGGTGCAATATTGATTTGAAATTATGGCAGACACTGTGTGCTTGCCAAAAAATCTCTATACCTTCATTTTGAGGTGTTTTGTTTACACAATGGACTAGGAGAGAAAATACTGCTTGAAACTTCTGAAATGAAACATTTGGGAATGGGTGTGATTTCTCCCTGGAGGAAGGCACAGCAACCCATTCCAGTATTCTTGCCTGGAGAATCCCATGGACAGAGGAAGCTGGCAGGCTACAGTCCATAGGGTCACAAAAATTCAGACATGACTGAAGTGACTCACGCACGCATACATGTGATTTCTCCACAAATTTCTCTTCCCCTCACTTGGTGATAAGATCACATGTGAGATATAGAAGAAAGTCTGAATCCTCAAGGAAGGGGTGCAAACAACAGTTTTACTGTCTTAGGAGACAATTTCTTCATTGTTTTCTCATGTTAGTGCACGTTTTACCAGCAAAGGCACTGGCTGTCTCTATTTGGACTTTCTTTTCAAGAGGGTTTGTATAGCAAACATCAGCGTACTGAAATAGTCTTGCAGTGTTGCAAAGAGCAGACACGCTACTCTCTAGCATAAAACATTGAGGTTCTCAGGCTCAGGATTCCTCTTCTGTAATGCAGTCCCCTGACTATGAGATGTAACTTGGCCCTCTTTGAGTTGTCCTATGGGAACTGGGCCATAGGAGCAAAGCAAATATGATCTGCAGGCTGCCTGCTGCCATGGGTAATAAAATCAGTTACCTCTGATGCACCATGCTGATTTATCGCTTGCAAGTAGGGAAAATATCAGATCCTTCACAGTTCTTGTTGTACTGCATTCAATATTATATTATTGAGAAGTAAAAAGTTTTCATGTTAACCCCCTGGTGTTTTTCTATTACCTTAAAAAGCTTGGTCCAACCTGATGCAGAATAGTCTTGAATCCTGTTTGTTCTCCTCCCTATTATTGTGTAAGATAATTCTTTATTTTCCTGTACTGGTTAGGTTCCCAGGGTAGTGACAAAAAAGGATGGGACAGGGCTTCCCTGATGGCTCAGTGGTAAAGAATCTGCCTACCAGTGCAGGGCACACAGATTCAATCCCTGATCTTGGGAGATCCCACATGTCTCAGAGCAACTAAGTCCATGTGCCACAACTATTGAGCTTTTGCTCTTGAGCTGGGGAGCCACAGCTATTGAACCATGCCTACTTGAAAGCCGTATGCCCTAGAGCCCATGCTCTGGAACAAGGGAAACCACTGAAATGAGAATCCCATTGCAACTAGAGAGTAGCCCCCACTCACCGCAACTATAGAAAAGCCCCTGCAACAATGAAGAACCAGCATGGCCAAAAATAATAAGTAAATAAAGGAAAGTATATTGAAAAAAAAAAAGGTGGGACAATGGGCACCCTTTTCTTTTTCCTAATTCTAAAGGTAATATTTCTAAAGTTTTCCCATTGAAAACAATGCCTACTGTAGGTTTTGGTAGCTATTTCTCAGCAAGTGAAAGGAATTTCCTTCTCTTTTTAACTCAATTAAGGTTTATAATCATGAAGAGGCATTGGATTTTATCAGATTCTTTTTTAAGTTCCCACTGAGATGATTATATATGTTTCCTCTTTAATCCATTACATATTTTCTAATGTTAACTGACCTTTGAATTCCTAGGACAAAACCAACTAGGTTAGGATGTGCTATCATTTTTGTATATCAATGGATTTGTTTTGCTAATACTTTGTTTGGATTGTTTCATAAATATGCATGAGCAAAATTTGCTTGCATATAATTGTTTATTTGTCAATCTCTTGCAGAATAATTATGGCTTCTGAAGCAGGACCATATCTTATTCATTTTTATATCTTCAATACTTAGTAAAATGCCTGGCACACAAACTATGCTAATAAACGTTTTGAATAAATGCACAATTGATTAATCATACTTGAAGAAAGAAATGAACTTATGGATAAGTTTTAAGCATTCTCAACTTTAAATGAGATAACACATATTCATCAAATTGAGGCTTATCCTTAAGTCTTAGATATGAAAGAGAGCTTTGACACCTTAGGCTTACCACAACCTACAATTTTACCTCCAAAAGGTTATTCTCATATATGCATTTTGTCCATTTCCATTCCCAGTAACATAGAACCACTCACTATCACCTCCTGTTTGAGCTATTGTAAATGTCTGCAGATTGGCTTCCCTAAATACAATCCTCCACTCCACCCCTCCATTAATCAAACAGAAAACAAAGTGATATTTAAAAAAAAATAAATAAATAAAATTGTCATCTGTCTCATGCTTAAAACCTTTCAACGGCTTCCCAATAGACTTGGAATAACCTCTTAAATACTTACAGTAGCCTATATGCCACTACACACCTGCATTTCATCTTGCTCACCTCCTCTTACACTTCTATTGTGTGGTTCACTACCATAGAACCATAGTGACCCTCATTCTGTTAAAATGCAGAAATTCTTCCTTGCTTCTTGACTTTGGAGATAAATGATTCAAATCTTAGAATAGGGGACTTCCTGGAATTCCAGGTCTAAATGATCACTCTCCCTATTTTTTTTTTCTTTGTAACTCCACTACATCATTTAATTATTTGCATTTTATATCTACTAGTTCAGTGATTTTTCTGGGCTTGCATTTTTGGCACCATAAATGCATCGAGTATGTCTATTTTGTCTACCATATATGTAGCCAGTCCATAGTTGAAGGCCTTAAATTTCGATGTTGCTCAATAAACTTTTTGAATGAACAAAAAAAGAATATATGAGTTATAAAACAATTCATACTTGACTTTGGAGATAATACACCAAGTAAGCAACTAAAGAATGTGTTTTGCTACTTATAATGCTGAAATTTGTAAATAACACTCAAAAGCTAAATGGAGAAATGTGTATGTGATTTGTGACATCTGAAATAGCTACTAAATATTGTGGTCATGTAAATTATGTCAACAAATGCTATTTGTTCATACAATACAAATATAGAAGATGCCTCTTCCATGTTCCTGAGTTTTATTTGCAGTTCAATTCAGGTATTTTTGGGAATCACTTGCATAGGTCCAACAGAAGACTGTTTTCAGAAATTGCTTAGGATTCCTGGAAAGATAAAACAGTCTAAACAAAGGAAAATACTACAAATGAGTTTGAACTAATATCAAAAATTTAGGCTTAAGGAGGACTGGATGATTTTGAGGGAAATATCATGCTTGTTTTTCAGATTTGTCTCCTGGTCCCACGTGCTTGGGCTGATGGTATATCAGCTGTACATGGCTATATTTGAAATTTTAAAGATCTTTTTTATTTAAAAACCCAGTATTTCTACTTAAACACTCATGTGGTTATTATCATAGAATATGCTAATAAATGGACTATCAGCCCAGAAGAGATAAGAATGAATGGACAAAACTATGAGATAGAGAAGGAACTAGATAAACAGGGCAGCAGAGTGAGCATAAAGCATCCAGCAGGAGAACCTATTCTGTCATGTCCATGGTTCAAGGCTTGTTTACAGATCAGCTCCCCAGAGACTGGACAGATACACAGTTTTGGCAGAATTAACCTGGCTTCCCTTTTAAAGCTTTAGTCTAACACATCAAAGCACTACCTCCTACCAACAATGTTTCTGAAACGCTGCTACTAAAGTACAAAACATCTCTTCTGACCATGGTTCCCATTTCCAAGTCTCTGACTTGCCCAGTCATCATATATCTCCAAGTTTCCCCAAATCAGCAGCCAGCCACATCTCACCCAGTCATGGCTGATCTTTTCCGCCTCCGACTTGGTAAAGTTGCAGATTGTTTATTACTATGAAACTCTCCCAAAGCAGATGCCACATTTATCCATATAAACTATACTAGAGACACTCAAAATCTTAAATGCCCATTTGTTGCAGTAACAGAAGAGGAGAAAGAGGCATACCCTCCACCCTGATTTGTCTCTGGTGTCTCTGGAATGAAGTCAGGACACCACAGAGCCAGTCTAAAAAGTTGAGTGGTGTATGGGAAACACAGTGGATCCAAAAAATCCACCAGGGAGCAAGCAAAAGCCGTAGCACAGAGCAAGAGGGTCACTGGTGGCCAGAGTACCTGTCTGTGCCCATTCAAAGAGGTTGGGGAAAAGGATGAAAATAAAACCAGAGTTGCCACATTACTACTGCAAATACTCTGTGAGCATATGTGGAACTGCCTTCTGGGAGTCCTGAAAATGTTAAAGACTAAATGAAGGATAAATATATATATATATGCAAAATAAAATACAAGATATATAACATGTGTATTGGAGAAGGAAATGGCAACCCACGCCAGTATTCTTGCCTGGAAAATCTCATGGACAAAGGAGCCTGGTGGGCTACAGTCCATGGGGTCACAAGAGTAAGACACAACTTGGTGACTAAACTACCACCACACACATATATATGAATAAACCTGAATTGTAAAATAAAGAAGTAATAGAATTAACTTTAGTTTCATATAGTTTTTTTAAATGAAGCTATATATTAATACTATTATTTTCAAGCTTAATCTGGTTTTAATGTAATTTTATGTGGTAAGATTTGTTGTATTATTTAAAAAGGATATACTTATGTTAATAGAAAACATTTTAAATCCCCTGATACACAACTTTGAATGAATATTTCTCCACTTTGGAGATAAAAGGGAAAGCTTGTCACCGCTGCTGGGAAAAGGAGTTAATCAGGTAGAAAACATCTAGGCAGCTGAGTCTGTGGACAGCCTTTTTCTGAGGTGAAAGCAACGTTATTGAGAACGAGTAACACTCTGGTGACATTCAGTCTGAGAGAATATTAGGAGGCTGACAGTTGGTACTAGAGACCAAATATCTATGAGCTGGATAGGCTGGATTCAATCAGAGAGCATATCTCTAAACTGGTTACATTAAATGGAATCTTTATCTAAAATAAGGAGCTTGAGAGTTTCTTATGAAAGGAACAAAAAGGACAGTTGAACAGGTGCTGTGAACAGAGTGACTGAATAGAATTCTATAAAAGCATTATATATTGTCAATAACTCTATCAAGTAAATCAGATTTTGTGGGCGAATACTTAATAGTTAGAAATTACTTGTTAACATGTAATAATGCTCTTCCTGCAAATTTAGCAAAATAGGTACTAGCTTATAAATTATTTTTATTATACACAAATGAAATATAATATTCTCCTTCCATCTTGCTATGCATAATTACTTAACCAGACCACTTAATTCATGTGGATTATACTCTGTCCTAATCAGCATCATGGTAGTAAGCTAGAAACAGAGCAACAGTCTAAAAAAATGTTGAAGACACTCGTAAGTGTTTGGGAACATAGCACCAGTTCCCAAGAGATTTTTTGTCACAGAATTAATTTGCTCTAATAGTGTTCTATTAGTAATTGAGATAAATGAGCATTGAGCTTGGAGCTTTGCCCTGCAAAGTAATAGATGATAACAGGAAGTCTGAGATAGGGCATCTTCCTTTTACCTTCTCTGTAAATAAAACCTCTGTGTATACCGTATCAAGTCTGGCCTTTCTGAAAGTATAAATAGAGATGTGTTTGGTTGTTATATTTTTGAGGAAAGTAAAGTGTTTCCTTTAAATCTCATGGTAATAAATGGCAAGCTGAAGATTAAGACAGAAATACAGATAAGGAACAAAGTCTTGATGAGACTATAAAGAATTTTTAGGTAGAAATAGAAAAAGGTCTGTGAGGGCATGGCAACCCAATCTGGTATTCTTGCCTGGAGAATCCCATGGACAAAGGAGCCCCGAGGGTTACAGTCCACAGGGTCACAAAGAGTAGAAGACAGCTGAAGTGACTGAGCATGCACACACACAAAATATAGGTCTCTTTGAAGTACCAGGTAGAATGTGTTTCTGTGCCAGATGTGTAAACCACATGGAAGAGTAATAACTGTCCTAAACTGAAATTTAGGAATCCCCAAATTCTAATTACTTCAAAAATAAAATATTTTAACCAAACTCAGAGAAAACAAGATCCAAGGATGCAGTGCATATGTAAAAAGGCTTCTCTTTAGTGCATACCAAGAGTACTAGTATTCCTGAAAGATAACAAGACAGGTTCTTCTCAGATGCTGAAACAGTGTTCCTCATCATAGAGGAGCAGTATTCTTTGAAATTCATTCAGAAATGATCCCAAACCAAAGAGATACTAGTGAGACATTTACCTTATGCCTAACTAGAGCTATTAGGTGCAAGCTCCACCCAGCCCAATGGTCTAAACTGGAACCATTTATCAAGACACTGTGTGGCGTGTGGACTCAGTCTTGTCCAAATCTTTGTGATCCTAAGGACTGTAGCCTGCCAGGCTCTTCTGTCCATGGGATTTTCTCAACAACAATACTGGAGTGGGTTGCCAGTTCCTCCGCCAGGGAATCTTCCTGGCTCGATGTTCAAACCTGTATCTCTTCAGGCTTATTGTTTACCACTGAGCCACTGCGGAAGCTTATCGAGACATTGCTTAAACCAAAATCATTCCTAAGATGTTTCACAACCTGTTTTGTGTGGAAACAGATATGGAAACTCAACAAAGAAGCTTTAACAGTGGGAATATTTCAATAACTCTAAGGAATCCACCTAAAAAACCCTCTTCTGAGACATAAGATACTTAATACTTTGCATACAACCTGCTACATTTCCCCCTATAATTTAAGATCATTTATTAAAAAATGTCTGGTGTTATCCATTGAATTAATTTAACAGATGATATTTTGTATTTTTTTTTTAAATGCCAGTCACTTTGTAAAACAGATTTGGTAAAGAAAAGACTGACTCGCCACAATGAAAATGATAAACACAAGATAGGATAATTTGGAATTATCTGACACATTACAGTAAGTACTTCATGATCTCAATTTGCTTTTCTCAAGTACTTCTGCTCTTCAAGTTTCTGACTGTATAAATTCCCACCCTTAAGCTGGGAAGATCCATAAATGTTTTTTGTTGTATTGTGTGTGTACTTTATACAGTCAAAGAACCCAGAAAAAAAAAAAAAAACAAGAATTATAAATGTTAAGAATAAAAGGTAATTATGTTAAAATTTCATCAATTAAGATTTAAATCAGAAGGACTACTTCAAAATAAAAGTATTTCAGGGATAGTAAACAAAAGTCAAAGAGAAAAAATACTCAAGAAGACCACAAACGAATGAAAACTCAACAGGATCCAAAGAGTTAGGAGTCAGCATCTCCTTAGGTGCTCAGTCATGTCTGACTCTATGAGACCCCATGGACTGTAGCCTGTCAGGCTCCTTAGTCCATGGGATTTCTCAGGCAAGAATACTGGAGTGGGCTGCCATTTCCTCCTCCAGGGGATCTTCCCCATCCAGGGACTGAACCAGTGTCTCTTTTGTCTCCTGAACTGCATGCTAATTCTTTACCATTGAGCTACCTGGGAGGCCCAGGAGTCAGCAGATAACATACAAAGGAAAGAAACAAGGAGAAAACGAGGGAAATTGGGGCATGTGTCAGGGGTGGCTATGGTGAATTTGAATTTACCTTGTTAATAGAAGGAATATTGGCTCCACTGAATTTCAACCATGTAGAAATGATTACTGTTAAAATCCTTATTTTTAATTTTTCAAAATAATCTAGCCATGTGAATTTTTATATAAAATGTTCAGATTTTAATCATTGCCTTAAAAAAATGTGAGGACTATGCAGACTGCATCTAATGTATTTCTGAGCCAGATGCTATCCTGGGGTCACACGGTTGTTACCTCTGGATGAAAATGGAGACAGAAAAAAACATTTAGTGTAAGAATTGCAATGAGACAATGAGTAAAGACACCATGAGACAAATCAAAAAGAAATACTGGATGCACACAATCATGCATCTGCAATTAATTTGGGATTGAATAACACACAATATAAACTACAGCTATCAGCAGTGACTATACTTGGTTAGCATTCCCATTCCTCTTGTTATATTTAGCACAAGTATTTCTTTGATGCCTAAAATAAGTTTGTTATACACATAACCATTTTATCTACTATCAGCAAGTCACAAGGATACATTATGGAATCCGCTTATACTTTTTTTTAAAGTCCTTTGTCAAGAACAACTGCAAGCTATTATCTCCAGAGTCTGATTAAAATATCATATTTGAAAAGAAGGTTTTGAATTGTCTAACATGATACATACACATTTAAAATCTTATTTTAATAATGACTATAAACATCTTCTAGGATAGAAATATAGTCATCTCCCCCATAACCACCAAAGCCTTGAAACAGTAATTTTGAAATTATTTTACATAAATTATCTTATTTGATCTTTAGAGATATTATAATATATAGATATAATTATACACAAATTGAATTTTATATAAATGAGTTATCCAGAGTCACAAGCTGGGACTTGAATTCAAGGCTCCGAGCTATACATCAATACCATACAGCCGCTTGGAAAACTGATGTTACAAATAGGACTATGCAGCAGCATAAGAGAAAATGAATTTGTTCACAAGACACTTAGAATGTATTGTCTAGCATAGTATTTAAACCACAATAGAATCCTTTTTAAACTTAAAGTGTAAATAACAATAATTAATTAATAAACAAGAACCTGTAACAGAAAAGAAAAGGCACGTTTCATGTGAAAAGATCTCATGAAGCCAAAAAAACATATAGGGTCTATCATACAAAAGGGCTTTTGATGAGGAAAAACCATTGTTGGAATGCAACTGCTATCTCAGCCTTACAATTCTTTATTCCCCATCACCTTGGTAAAAAAGAGAAAGTTCCTGAAGAAATAGTAAATAATAGAATACTCTAGGTAGTTTTATTTGGTAAGCCAAATATCTTTATTATGATAAAGATTGTGAATTTTATTTGAAGGTACTTTGGTTTCCAAATACAAAAAACAAAGAATTCAGCTAAATTTACCCTCTAAGCCAGCAGTATCATCTCAGACTAGCACTAGCTTCTGTTCATGGGCCCTGCCCCTGAAATGCTGTCAAACCCAAAGGAAAACATACTTTCCAAAGGCAGCTCGCTCCAAGAGAGATTCAGTCTTTCTTCCCTGAGGGGTAATAGTGGGGTAAGGTGGGTAAGCGAGGCCAAGAGTGATAGGTTAATAGTCTCCCACTGGAGGAAGTAAAGGTTAAATCTGGGAGGAAATTCTGTAAGACCCATGTGGGGCCTGAGGTATAAATTCTGACGAAGCCAAGGAAAGTGGGAAAGAATGGAACAGAGCATAGGGTTTATTCACAGTGCATAGAGGGAATGTTGAGATGTCTCTTATCATTTCTGATGAGAATTTTCTCAAAGCATTTGACTATAAGATCAGTAAGGCAATTGGTCAAATGAAGGTATCCAATTGGCTTTAATTGAATAGAGTTTCTCCCAAGAAAAGATCTGAATGAAGAAAAGAGGTGCCATTTACATAGAGTCAGTTCAGTTCAGTTCAGTCACTCAGTCGTGTCTGACTCTTTGTGACCCCATGAATCACAGCATGCCAGGCCTCCCTGTCCATCACCAACTCCTGGAGTTTACCCAAACTCAGGTCCATTGACTCGGTGATGCCAGCCAGCCATCTCATCCTCTGTCATCCCCTTCTCCTCCTGCCCCCAATCCCTCCCAGCATCAGGGTCTTTTCCAATGAGTCAACGCTTCGCATCAGGTGGCCAAAGTATTGGAGTTTCATCTTCAGCATCAGTCCTTCCAATGAACAGCCAGGACTGATCTCCTTTAGGATGGACTGGTTGGATCTCCTTGCTGTCCAAGCGACTCTCAAGAGATTTCTCCAACACCACCATTCAAAAGCATCAATTTTTCGGTGCTCAGCTTTCTTCACGGTCCAACTCTCACATCCATACATGACCACTGGAAAAGCCATAGCCTTGACTAGAGTCAGTCATTGTTTCAAAGAGATTTGTGAAGAACGACAGAAGGAAACATGGACAAATCTCGTCCAGGAACAGCTGGTGAGTCTTCTCAGGTGACTCAGCTGGTAAAGGATCCTCCTGCAGTGCAGGAGATCTGGGTTTGGTCCCTGGGTTAGGAAGATCCCCTGGAGAAGGGAATAGCTACCCATTCCAGTGGTGAATTCCATGGACAGAGAAGCCAGGCCAGCTGTAGTCCATGGGATTGCAAAGGGTTGACATGACTGAGAAACTCAAGCACACTGCAAGTGAGTGGGTAGCAGGGCTTTGGCTCACAGATTTAAATCTGGAACAGGTATAACCGCAACTGCAAAATTGAAAGTATCAGGTTTTTATTGCCTGCTGCAACTAAATATTTTAATCTTCCACCTAATTTTATTTATGCTAAATGCATAATCAACAAGCTGCATTTCAAGTAGTATTAAAGTTCACCTTTGGAAATACTATTAATAGGAGAACACAGTGATCACCCTAACATAAGCATATAGATCTTTTTCTAAATGTTTTGTTTCAATTAAGTAATTGATTTTCTTTTTCATTTAATGCTCACTGCCTTATGATGTTAGCCAGCCCCTCCAAAGTTTTCTGGGTGACCCTTACTTCCTGGAATTTACTGTCCTTATAGAGACCCTCTCATCTTGACACAGTGCTAGACTGAGCAACTGATAGAATACAGTGCAGGTAACAGTATATGGCTTTTAATGCTAGGTCATACAAGGCATTGAAGCTTCCAGCTTGGTGGAAAGCTAGCCACCTGCTATTATAATGCTCAAGCAGCACCACTGAGAGACTAGTGTAGAAATAAAAAGAGGACCCCAGCCAACAGCCAGGGCCAATATCCCAACATATGTACAAACCACATTGGAAATGGATCCTCCAACTCCATCCCAACCTTCAGATGACTATGGCATCAGTTGACATTAGACCAGAAACTCACAAGAGACTCTGAGATGGAATCTCAGCTGAGCCATTCTCAAGTTCCATAGGAACCATGAGAAATAATGTTATTATTATTGTATTAAGCCATTGAATTATAGAATGATTTCAAATGCAGTATTAGGTAACTGATATGGACGATATACTGTCTTCTGACATGAATCATTTTCAGTTAAGCTGTCACTTAGCTAGCTGTTTTTTAAATGGTGTTAGCTCTAAGTTATTAGAGATACATAGAATAATTTGGAAAAGATCCAACAACTAGAAAATATTAGAATGGGATTCAAGCACAGAGAAGCCTGGATTGAGAAAAACAACTACACCATAGGACCTCTCTGTATACAAAAATAAAGATGTATGTTTCTGAGCTTCCACACAATGGAGAGCTTACTATGCTGCAAGTCCCCTTGCTACTCTCTTTATGTCTGGCTATCTGAACTTGCCAGTGCCATCCTGACCGTCGTGGATTCTTTTCATCAGAATGCCAGAACTAACAGATGGTACACAGTGGAGGTAGAGTACTAACTATTCCTAATTATACCAGACACCTCCAGGGGTATGGACAAGAAGAGTAGGAATAGTGATGACAAACACTTTCTTGACATTGTTGCAATGTGTTCTTGACACACGAAAGAGAAGGTTTTTGTATTGCCTTTGATTATCTCCAATTTCTAATCTCATGAGTCTTACACACTTGGTCACTCAGTGCTTGAGCAAGAGATTGGCTTCTTGAAATGGGTGGTTAATTCTTTCAAGCTTTATATTTTGCATCCCATTTATAGACCTGACATACAGTTTTTCCACAGCCATAACCCAGGGAACAAACAGAAAACCTTGATTCAATTATTTGGAAATATTCTCAGGCACAGTTGACTATTTTGACAAAAATAGAACCTTTGTTAAGTTAGTAAACTGTGAAAAGAACTGTCATATTAACCACTTATTGTTTTCTAAACATCTTCTTTAATGTCATGTGAAATATACAAATACAATTTCTGCCAAAACAGAAGCAGCAAAGTAAGTGATTCATTAAAGAAAAACAATATTGGAATTTATAATTAAAAATGGGCCTGTCCCCCATGATAATTGAAATTCAACTTCTGTTCATTTAATTGTAAGGACAAATAATGCACATATTTTATAATGCTATTTTAATCTATAAAATAAGCTATCTTTGAAAGGCCAATGATTGTGAAATCTGTTGAAGGTGAAAGTGTTAGTCGCTCAGTCATATCCAACCCTTTGTGACCTCATGGACTATAGCCCGCCAGGTTCCTCTGTCCATGGGATTTCCCAGAGAAAAAATACTGGAGTGGGTTGCCACTCCCTTCTCCAGCAGATCTTCCCAATCTAGGGCTTAAACCTGGGTCTTCTTCATTGCAGGCAGATTCTTAACTGTCTGAACAACCAGGAAAGCCAATAGGTCTAGATTAAAAGTCCAATTTTATCACTCACTGAGTTGCGTTAAACACTACATATAAATATTGTTGTTCACAGCTTTTTACTTCCTGACTGTAAATGGATTATATTCCCAGGAATTGCAGTGCCTGTTGTGGGAGAAGGATAAACCCCAGCTGTTGATGTTGGGCTTGGTCACGTGACTTTCTTTGAACAATAGAATGTGACTAGATATCGCATTGACAGAAGATTTAAGAGTCATTATGTTTCAGAAGCTAACTTGCTCTTTCTCTTCTGAAATGAGGACTCTGTGTCCCAAATAGAGGCTGCTCCTTCACACTGAGTCTCTGAATAAGCCATTGACTCATACTAATGAGCATATTATGTGAGGAAGAAAATACTTATTATTATAAGTCAATGAGATTCGGAATTGAAAAAAAAAATTAAAATATGCACAAACAAGCTAAAATTCCAGTTTTATTTTCTTATTTTAAAACTATGAAGCATAATTTTAGCATTATAGCCTCACTTTGAGCAATAGATACATATTTAGGAAATGGTAGACTATGAACCTAATTTTTTTTTATATAGCCTGCAGAAGAAATCTAGTAAATCAAGTAAAGAGTCATAATTTTATTTAGTATGATATTGTTATGCTTTTAAAAGATAGCTTGAGCTTAGAGAAGTAAATTCTAATTTTGGTCCAGAAGGAGATGCAGGAGATGTGGGTTCAATCCCTGGGTTGGGAAGATCCCCTGGAGTAGGAAATGGCAACCCACTCCTGTATGCTTGCTTATAAAATTCCATGGAGAAAAGATCCTGGCAGGCTACAGTAGTCCCTGGGGCCACAAAGAGTTGGAAATAACTGAGCAACTGAACACACACACTCACTTCTCACTTACTCATGATATATAGACCCGTGTGCAGCCATGTCAGTCATGTCATGTCATTTATACAAGCTGTAAGAAAGTTCTTACACACTTGACTCTATATCATTATTACACCAAGAGCCCATGAGTGAATGGGGGCTCATAGCCCTTGGAAGCAAAAAGTTACTCCCCAATTAATTTTTGCTCCTTATTAATTAGGGTAATATAGTAAAAGTGTTTATATGAAAGTCAGTTATAATTTATATGGATTGTTTTGAAAACACTATTTTAGAATAATATGTAATTCAGTAATGGACACAAAAAAAACAAACAAGAAAGATTTACTTATACTTGTATATTTAAAGAAGAAAACATGAACCTTGTTATTAAATACTGTAAGGAAGAGCTTATAAAAAGATAAATGAGAAAAATGTAAAGGGAAATGATACCGAGTTTTATGCCTGATATATGTATGTGTATACATACACACACATATATATTCTTTTAGATATAAGATCATGGCATCTGGTCCCATCACTTCATAGCAAATAGATGGGGAAACAATGGAAAGAGTGAGAGTATTTTGGGGGGCTCAAAATTGCTGCAGAATGGTAACTGCAGCCATGAAATAAAAGACACTTGCTGCTTGGGAGGAAAGTTATGACCAAGCTAGAGAGCATATTAAAAAACAGAAACATTACTTTGCTGACAAAGGTCCATCTAGTCAAAGTTATGGTTTTTCCGTAACTTTTCCATCATGTATGGATGTGAAATTTGGACTATAAAGAAAGCTGAGCACCAAAGAATTGATGCTTTTGAACTGTGGTGTTGGAGAAGACTCTTGAGAGTCCCTTGGACAGCAAGGAGATCCAATCAGTCCATCCTAGGGTAAATCAGTCCTGAGCTTTCATTGGAAGAATTGATGCTGAAGCTGAAACTCCAATACTTTGGCCATCTGATGCAAAGAACTGACTCATTTGAAAAGACCCTGATGCTGGGAAAGATTGAAGGTGGGAGGAGAATGGGACAACTGAGTATGAGATGGTTGGATGGTATCACTGACTCGATGGACATTAGTTTGAGTAAGCTCTGGGAGTTGGCAATGGACAGGGAAGCCTGGCGTGCTACAATCCATGGGGTCACAAAGAGTTGGACACGACTGAGCGACTGAACTGATGTTCTTTTAAGATAGTTCTGAAACAAATTTATATTTTTTCCAGTAAGTTGAATATATGTGTACAAATCCTTCAATATGTAGGGACATTTTATTAAAAGTGATTATATTCCCCTTTGCAAACTTAGTTACAGCAAAAGGAGGGAGAAGAAGGAAGAAGCCATGATTTTCCAAAGAATCCCTAAGTTTTGGTTTTTGTTTGAGGTATTGCAGTTTCAGTGTACAAAGAATTCTCTACTCAGAGTCTGAAGACGATAAAAGTATAACTGCTTCCTCAAACTATCAAAGTGCTTTGTAATATCCTTAACATTATTATTATATCAAAACAATATGTTGAAACATTTATACTATTTTTAAGAGAACATTTGAAATCACTGAAATATTTTTACTTACCAAGACATATGTTTTCTTTTTTTTAAACTAAGTCCAAAAAATGATATAACATGAATATCCATAGTCAATGATAATTGAAAGTTGGTAACATATTATCAGATGTGCTTCTTTTAAAATATAATAAGTGAAATAAAATTTTCAGATAAAGTTTAATTAGGCATTGTTATTTATCCCCAATAATTTTAAAATCTGAGAAAAAAGTAACTTGAAGGACTAGAGGTAGTACATATTCCCCATCAGGCAATTTATTTGATATGGAACTATTATTGCTAACATCCTACTACTATCTTGAAAATGCTTCATATTTCAATCTTTATATTCTAGGAATTGTACATATATTAAGTATGGGAAGGATACCAAAATACATATCTGCTTAACATTTAAGCCTTCTGTTGTCTTTATTCATCCACCTCTAACTCCTCTCATCAATCCTGAAAATCAAGCTAGACCTGGATCCAGGTGCTTTGTATTATTTTTCCCCCATTACAGAGCTCTAATTCTTTAGTGGATTTCAATAAGAGATTTCTTGGCATAGAAAGGAAGCACCTGCTGATTTGAGCAATTCCATCAGCACTCAGTGAAGCAAAAATATTCTGTTGGTGATTATGGTCCTAGTATCAGAATACAACCAATAATTTTATCATCTTATTCTTAATTTGTAATTGGCAACTTTATCCACTGTTTAGCTATAGGGAGATTGGTGTTCAAAATGATCTCCAAATGCTGTTTGAAATATCATGGAATTTTGAGTGTAATTTCTACTCACATTTAGTTTGGATTATGTAAAGTTGCAACAATATGCTTGACTATTTTGGACCATGTACCGATCTTCAACACAACTAATTAAAAAGTAAAAATTCAGATATTCAAAAGCTGTGCTTATCACCAGCAATTATTAAGAAAAAAAAAAAACAATTTATTGACCGCCCTTTCTTTAAATTTACCTTTTAGTTGCCATGTTACCACAAACTTCAGCTATAGAAAAGTATGTACTTGCATTTGTGCTCAGGACCCCAGTCATGTCCAACTCTTGGTGACCCCATGGGCTATAGCCTAGCCAGGCTCCTCTGTCCACAGGATTCTCCCGGCAAGAATACTAGGGTGAGTTGCCATACCCTCCTCCAGGGAATCTTCCCGAACCAGGGATTGAACTCATGTCTCTGTGTCTCCTGAAAAATGAGATTGTCCAGGCAGATTCTTTACCACTGCACCATATGGGGAAGCCCCATATGTACTTGGCCTAAGTTTAAAACTGCAGTATTCTATTCTCTTTTACATGAGTCTCCACCCCAACTCTCATGCACACACATACGTACACATTACATACACTTGAGACATCTATGGGCCTCTAAAAATTGTAGTTTAGTTAAGTGCTAATCACTCCTATTTTCCAAGAAATATACCTTTATTTGACCAAAGATAATATGTTATTCCTTTATCCTGATATTTTATTAAAAAACAAAGCAAAGAAAGAAAGAAAAAAAAGTGGATAAAGGTAAACTGCAGTATATACCTGATGAGTAATGTATACCCAGTAGCCAATTAAAAATTTCTTTTTCACTAGTCCTATATCCATGCACATATTCAATAAGTATATATTAAGTATCTGAGAGGAAAAGGTGCCACATACTAAAGTGTTTAATGACACAAACATACCTCTGATAGCTTCGGCAACTCCAATAAGTATTATCAAAACTTTTATTTTTAAAATGTTGGGGGGGGGGTGAGAACAGCAAGTTGACAACATATTGTTCTTTCTTTTAAATGGTGTGCAATCTAGTGTTAATGTAGTTGTATGGAAATAAAGGCCAGGACACAGGAGTAAGATGAGTCAATAACAATCCTAATAGGAGAAATGTATGTAATGCAAAAGAAAATGTTAAAATATGTATAATAGCACAGAAAGAGGCAAGAGTGGGTTTTGTTTTGTTTTTTTCTGATTTGATGATCACTATTTTACTTTTAAAAGATCATGGAGACAGCAGTATGAAAGTAAAATTAGAAGTGGGGAATGATTAGCAGAGGAAGAAACATAGGTAAGATGGAGAAAGAGTATGAATCACAGCAGTGAGAGTAGGCTTGGATGACATTCTGCTTTTATAAGCAATGTTGTGAGTTTGTATGGGCACATGTGCGTGCATGTCCTCTGCTCCCCAGCAGCCTGGCTCAGCAGAATGATTACTGGCTCTAACAGATGTGGGTTCAAATCCCAGCTCCTTTATTCATTGGCTGTATGATCATGGCAAGTGATTTGCCATCCATTTCACTCTTATTCTTCTTGTGTGTATTCTTCTTGTGAATTGGTGTCCAATTCTTTGTGACCTCATAGACTGAAGCCCACCAGACTCCTTTGCCCATGGAATTTTTCCAGGCAACAGTATGGGGTAGGTTGCCATTTGCTACTCCAGGGGATCTTCCCAACCTAAGGATCAAACCCGCATCTCTTACATCTCTTGAATTGGTAGGCAGATTCTTAACCAACTGCCCCACCTGGGAAGACCTCTTAACAGTCTCTAATTCAGTGGAATGTTATAATAATGATATTACACAGGAAATAAAAGCATTGGGTTCAGTCTGTCAGGAAGTCAGTATTCAAAAAGCCTTTTATTTGAAGAATGTTTCAAAATCAAGAAAAAAAAAGAATGCAAACTTTAGAAGAATAGTTATTAATATGATTATTGTATCATTCTAGTACTTCCTTACTGTGTTTGCTGAATAGATGGAGTAGAAAAGATTTTGAACTCATTATCAAAATAATTTAAAAAAAACTTCTAAAATAATGCTTTGCATGAATCTAATTAGATATAATATCCTCTTTCTGTAAAAAAAAAAAGAAAATCTTGCTTAAAATTGCTATCCACCACAAATTTAGACTCCCTGGGAGTTATGTGGGCAAGATCTCCAATGACAACATAATGGCTAAAATCCTGTGCTCAGTCATCCTCTTGCTCTCTCTCTGTGGCATTTGGCACAATTCAGATTTCTCTTTTGAAACTTTGTTCACTGTTAATTCTCAGGAGACTCTATTAGTTTATTTCCTTCCTCCTTGATCATTCTTTTCCTGTCTCCTTTAATGAGATTTCTTCCTCCTCTCCTGCCTTCAGGTAGAACCTTCTTCAATTTTTCTTTATATTTTCTTTCTCTCTTTCTCTTTCCCACTTCTCTCTCTTTCTCAATTAGAACTTGGCAAGTAATTTGTTATTCTTCTGCCTCTTATTTCTCTTAGCAACTTAGCAATCTCTGACTATGAGGAACTTGAGAGAATTTATATATATATATATATATATACACACACAATATAGATTAGAAAACTAGATTATATATGATCCATATCACATATAATCTTAGAAAACTTATTTCTTCCCATAAATTCAATAAACATGCCTGTGAGGATGACTTACAGATCTTATCCCCAGGTCTTACTCTTTCCCAATACCTGTGTCTCATTTTTCAATGTCTATTAGATTTTACCATCTGAAGGTCCTTTACGGGCACTTCAAATTTAACATGCCTAAAAGATAATGTATTGCCCTTCTCTGAAACCAAGTTTTTCTTGAATTCTCCTTTGATTTATGGTTCTACCTTTATGTATGCTAAAAATTCCAAAATCATATTCACCATCCATTTTTAATGTTTTCACATCATATCACATAGATGCTTCATTCTTATTGCTTCCACCGTAATTCAAAAGCCATCTTATTGCACCCGAATATTGCCTGAGCTTAACGAGTGTTCTGTCTCTAGATTTCTTATAAAATCATATTTGGTCAGAAATTCTTTTTCATACCTACCTCAATGCCAATGCTCTCTTTGAGGCTTTTGATAAATTATCCTGGTCATCCACACAAGGCAAAATTGGAAATACACTAAATACAGTATTCTGCATTGCCTTTTTTTAAAAAGGAAAATGTTCCCCAAGGGTGTGGCTGGTTGTGAAAGAAAACTTGCTGCTGGGAAGTGTTTACTTGACCTGATGCAGAAGATGTAAAATACAGCAGTTTCAGTGGGCGATCTCAGTGGGAAGCAAATGGGGAAGACCAAACAGTTAAAGAGAAATCCTAGGAATCAGAAAGCCACAGAGAGGGTTTGATATTCTCTCCATAGTCCCAGGGCCTAGTGTGAGACTACATGCATCCCTTAAAGGGATACCAAAGAGGGTCCAACATGTCCATGCGTTCCTGACTGACCAGGAAACTGCAAGTGTGTAGAGGAAACACAGGAAGGGAAAAGCCAAGGCAGATTCAAAAAGTGCCTGAGCTTTGAAATGTGCTTGCAACCCACACCAAGGTCTACAGGGTAAAGAAAAAAGCCTTCCATTTTTAAGGTGTTTGAAGACAAAGTGCTGGCGTACTCGGGGATCACTAAACTGTGCAGAGATGGGGACAATTGGTAGAAACTAAGCAAAATAGATTAAGATGATACAAAAATATTGAGCAAAAATGTCAATAAATACTAGCTAAAAGAAATGATCAAGGTGTACCTGTCACAATCCAGCAGTTATCATAGCAGCTTTCACCATGGTTCTAGAGAATTTCAGTAGAGGTCTGCTTGCTCCTTTAGCTCTGTGCTCTCTTGCAGAGTGGCCTTTATTATGTTGATTTACATTAATTTTTAAAATAAAAATTGTGTGTATTTAAGATGCACAACATGATAAATTAACATACTTTGGCCACCTGATGCAAAGAGTCGACTCATTAGATAAGACCCTGATGCCGGGAAAGATTGAAGGCAGGAGGAGAAGGGGACAACAGAGAATGAGATGGTTGGATGGCATCACTGACTCAATGAACATGAGTTTGAGCAAACCCCGGGAGATGGGAAGGATAGGAAAGCCTGGTGTGCTGCAGTACATGGGGTCGCAAAGCGTTGGACGTGACTGAGCGACTGAATAACAACAAATAGTGAAATGATTACTACAAGCTAGTTGACATTTCTTCTACTCACATAGTTACCATTTGCAGGTGAGCATGATGAAAGCACCTAAAATTTTCTCACTTAGCAAATTTTCAGAATTCAATACAGTATTATTAACTATAGTCAGGATGCTATATATCAGAATTACTTTTCAAATGATCTAAACTAGAGCGAAATTGTCTTTCTCAGTCTAGAGGAAAGTAAGATTTGCATGTTCATAAAACTTGAAAACAACATTGCTTCCAGTACGCTATGTGTTCAGAACCAAATATTTTGCTGTTAGTTCCAACAAAAAAGCTGATACTGACTTGGTATATTATGGTCACATGCTAGATTGGTTGGAGGCATTAACAAGTACTTCCAACTTAGATGGTTAAGGATGAGTCTCCTGAATTCAGATATTCATACCCCATCTGTTTTCATTTCTGTCTCCCAAAAAGTCCTGTGTTAGTGCTTATGAGCCAGGAAACACATCCCAAACTTTTCGTATTCTAAATTATACTTTAATATCTAAGATGAACTCCTAATTTATCTATTGTCAAATATTTTGCCTCATAATGAATGCAGAGAACCTATTACCAAGTTCTAAAATCCACTTTGGCCTAATGGTGCTTGTAAATAATGCATTTGCATAATGAGCGATATTTATAAAAGCCAATTACTGCTAATATAGATGACCTTTTGGCACCAAATAAGCTAATAACCTTTGAAATGGGGACTAGATTACATAGTGCTAAAACAAAACTTAGGTATAATAGAAACTAGGCCCCCTTGCATACATAAGGATGAAGGTTATTTTCTATTTTGGCTGCACTTTTAAAGATCTATTAATTTGATATGAGATTTGAATTCAAAATCAATGCCAGCTCATTTTCAAATAGGGAACATTAGAAAAGAATGAAAGTGCCTTCTTTTTACAAATAATTTCTAATGGAGCAGCATTAACCTTAACATTAAATACCATGATTCTGACATTTTCAAAATATTCCTTTGTTAAAGGTCATATACATTTTATATCTATAGCTAGCTCTAAGATTTTAAGGGTCTTATTGATTCATATATAATAAATATTAATAATAATGATTAATCAGGTTGAAATTCACTTATTTTTTCAAGTACGCCAAAATATGTCTCCAAATATTTAATTTACATTTTTTTTATGTGCTATAAAACTAATCTATTTCACCTAATGTTAGTAGAACAATAGTTCATCTTATTAAGGTACTTTCATTTCTGAATATTACACTTTGTTTATTTTCGGTTATATATGATCTAATATTATAGCCTAGCCATGATGTAATAGTGTAATAGAATCACAGAACCTCTGTGTAGTATACCAGTGAAGTACTAATACAATGTATACTGGAATCAGATTTTGGCTTCACTGGCTGTATTCTATTCTACTTGAATCAGCTGGGAATCAAAATTCAGCTATTGAATAACATCTAATTATATATCCAATAATTTTCAGCATTCATAACATTACCATAAGTTTGTTTTCTCCTATGAGATATAACTATAGTAGAATTTCCTAAATTATTTTTAGTTATTTTGAGTACGCCACTCACCAAGGTTTTCTTCTTTATCTTCACTTCTTCACAACCCTGTACCCAGGTGACCAGAACTTTCATAATTATTCAGTGATCTCCCAGGCCACCCCCCACCCAGGCATGGCAGTACACCCTGCTATTTCATCCCCTATTCATTATCCTGTTTTGTAACTTTGCAAAATTTTCTCCTTAGAAAAATTGCATATATAAAATTTTCTTAACACTTTGATAACAATCATCTCATATGGAAAATTAATTGATTGAAGGCAGGAGGAGAAGGGGACAATAGAGGTTAATATGGTTGGATGGCATCACCAACTCGATGGACATGAGTTTGAGCAAGCTCCGAGAGTTGGTGATGGACAGGGAAGCCTGGTGTGCTGCAGGCCATGGGGTCTTAAAGAGTTGGACACAACTGAGTGACTTAACTAAACTGAATTCAATTTTTAAATATAGAACTATCTGCAAGCCCACTAAGAAATATCTGGACTATTTGGAATTTTACTTTCTCCAGAGTCAGGAGGTCTAGTGGCAGAGGCACCAGTACACAAGGCAATGTAAGTGTACTCAGTATCAAAGTTGATGCTGGTGATGATGATGTTAGGCTTTCCATATTGACTTCTTACTTAGAAACAATCACTGCTCAAAGATTTTTACATGGGAACAGGTAGAAAAATAATTTTTAACTGAGTAATCTGGAAAGTTATCACGAATAAATTGTCATTTGCTCTGTATTCTGAAGAACGACTAAGCTTTTCACAACTAGAAATGAAATGTGAAAGATTTCAGAGTAAGTTAGGATAAGTCCAAGAAGGTACTTGAAAACAACAATAAAATGACAATCTTCTGATAAGATTATAAAATATCTACATTGGAAAATAGTAAGTCCCAGAAAAAAAGATCAAGATAGTTCCATGCATTGACACATGAGAATGCTTACTCAGGGAGAGCTAGTTGAGTGCATGCAGAGAAAGAGAAACATCGTAAAACAATTATCACTGTAAGATGTAAAAATGCTCTTTCATAAACTAACATGATAATCATGACAAAGTCAATAATAAGAGGAAGACAAATTGTGACAGTTAATGTCATACATTTGAATATAGCCATCTGTGTATTTAATGATCTAAGTCTTCATTTTTAAAGGCAGAGCTTACATATTGTCATGGGCATACTCCCTTACCATGGGTAATAGGAATCTTTTTTAAATTTATTTTTTATTTGGAGGAAAATTGCTTTACAATGTTGTATTAGTTTCTGCCATACAACTAGGTGAATCAGTCACAAATTTTATATATAATATATAAATATATTTATATTAAATATATATGTATATATATATATATATATCCTCCCTCCTGAGCCTCCCTCCCTTCCCCGTATCCCACCCCTCTAGCTCAAGGCAAAGCATCAGGCTGGGCTCCCCGTGTCATATAGCAATTTACCACTAGTTATCTATGTTACA
Organism: Odocoileus virginianus; assembly: GCF_023699985.2. Taxonomy (NCBI): domain Eukaryota; kingdom Metazoa; phylum Chordata; class Mammalia; order Artiodactyla; family Cervidae; genus Odocoileus; species Odocoileus virginianus. The sequence goes on from NC_069689.1 coordinate 24,993,121, forward strand.
CAATAGTTATACATGTCAATGCTACTTTCTCAATTCATTCCACCCTCTCCTTCCACCGCTGTGTCCACAAGTTCATTCTCTACATCTGTATGGATGAACTTAGAGCCTGTTATGCAGAGTGAAGTCAGAAAGAGAAAAGCAAATATATATTGACACATATGTATGGAATCTAGAAAAATGGTACTGATGAGCCATTTGCAGGGTAGGAATTGAGACACAGATGTAGAGTACCACGACTAATAGGAAACTTTGGAAGATAATTAAAAAAATGACAAATTGGGGGCAATACATGGTGTCAGGCTATAATTGTCAAGGTAAATAGGCTTTCCAGTGGTTTTAAAATAGCCTCAAATAATTATTTTCCATGCAACAATGTACACATAGCATCAAAACTATTCCTTTTGTAGATTGTTCTCCACAAACAGACATTTTTAACAAGATTTTGTTTTTATTGTTAAATAAAGTCTGTAGAATATGCTGAAAATATATACATGATCTAAATTGAATATAATAGGTAATGATATTAGTGATTTTCTTTTTACTCCAACCTTTCTTTTCTGCTCATTTTTTCAATTTTGTAACTTTTCAGGTTGCTTTTTACACTATTGAGGTCAACAGCTGAAATGCTGCAGATAGCTGACATAAAGCCTGAAGACTATATCATACTCTCTCAGAGGGATCAAACTCTTTAAAAATCCTGCTGAAAGGAAAAGGGGGGAAAATGGGTCAAAATTTTGTGTTTGTGCTATTTTCGGTGAAAACATCTCTATTATCTAAGACCTCTGAACAACAGTTAGCTATCAACTCAGCAAGAGTCACAAAAGCAAAGCATCAGTGTCATCCTACAGCAAAAGAAGCTTTATGCCTTGGTGCTATTGAACACACATAGCTAGTATGACTCTGGGCTCTAAACACCATACTCTCTACTGCAAACCCCTCCTGAATCCCCTCGTATCTATCCTTATTCTTTACAGCGTCCTCCTATACGCATCTACACACAAAATCTTTTCTCTGTACCTTTAATTTTTTTTATTGAACTATAATGTAATATAGAAAACTTATAAGTCAACAGAATTGCAACTTATAGGTATATTACTCCATCTGTTTTCAAAAACAAAACACTCCCTTGTTAATATATGAATAAAGAACAAGATAGTCCAATATTCCAGAAAAGGAAAGAATAGGAACATATTGAAAAAATTCTCCAATATTGTTTCTACAGTAATAAAGCTGATATGTTAAGATTCATTAGCTACTTTGTTTTCTTCCAATTAGCTCAGAAATTGGGCTAGAAAGATGCTATATTTTAGCCCCTTCAGATTTTAATCTGCCTGTAGAAAGTTCCACAGATGCCTCTGGTTTCCAGCCTATTTTGGAATGGAAGAATATGCATAACTGATGAAACTTGAATGAACTCTGTGGATTGTATTGCAGGGGAACCAAACTTGCCACCCCAAAATGTCTCTTTGGGATGCAGATTATTTCATGCTGAAAATAATCAAGCCTCAGACTAATCAGGGAAACACTTTGACCTTCCCCAAAACTGCCTAAAGAATTTAAAGAGTCTGTTCCCAGAAGAAAACTATTATCAGATATCTGCAGTGAATATGGGCTAGACGTGGTTAGGGGAATCTCTTAGAGATCAGAGTCCACTTTGTGTCCCATTGTCTCTATGTGGTCCAGCAAACATTTTTTTTTTTTTTTTACCCATTTGCTTTTCTATCTGTCAATTGCCTCCCTACCCTTTAAAGTCCCAAACCATTACCCTCAATATCCTGTTTTGTCCCTAGCTGAATATGGTATTTAAGTGAGGATTTCAGCCATTTGGGTGTTAGTTTTCCTGTGTCTCTCCCATGTGCATGTGTTATTAAACTTTCATATGTTTTTCTCTTGTTAATCTATCATGTGAATTTAATTCTTAGGACAGCCAAAAGGACTTAGAAGGGTAGAGTAAAATCTCTTCCTCCCCAATAGCACCAGGGTCAGTTTCCTGGTGTTGATATCATACTATGGGGAAACTGGGTAAAGTGTGCATGAGACTTCCTGTTATATTATTTTGCAACTTCCCATGAGTCTACAGTTGTTTCAGAATAAAAAGCAAAAATAATAATTCCAAATTTATAAATATTATTTTAATGAAACTATTCTAAATTGGTTATTGCTTGAACATAATGATGATAATATTTAAATTACCAATAACAGATAATAGCTACTATATTTACTATGTACTAAGTATTATGCTGAGCCTCCACAGATGATTGTATTTAATACTCACAAGACACTTTGAGTTGTGTCCTAACAGAACTGAGCTGAAGAGAATTTGCATAGCACTCCCAAGATCCCCAACTAGAAAACTGTAGAACCTGGATTTAAACTCATTTAGACAAAGCACCATTATATCTTGCATAAAATTTCCCAATTATAGAGTTTTGGGGGCTTGATTATTTGTTTCTTTGCTTTTTGCTTGTTTTGATCTAGATCAAAGAAACCATCCTGTAGATAAGCAAAGATATCCAAACAGTATGGTTTCTTTTTTTGTTTCCAAGAATATGGCCTATGTACTTTAAAAATTTAAGTATAGTTAATTTGTAATGCTTCAGATGTACAGCAAAGTGATTTATATATATGTGTATATATATATGTATATATATATATATATATACACACATACACACACACACATGCATTTTTTCAGATTCATTTGCATATAGATTATTACAAGATATTGAATATAGTTCCCTGTACTATATAGTAGGTCTTTGTTTTTAAAATCTGTTTTATTTGTAATAATGCTTTTCTGTTAATCCTAAATTCCTAATTTATCCCTCCCCCCTTTTCCTCTTTGGTAAACAGTAGTTTGTTTCCAATGTCTGTTTGTCTGTTTCTGTTTTGCAAAGAAGTCCATTTGTATCTTTTTTATTTTTTTTTTAGATTCCACATACAAGTGATATCATATGATATTTGTCTTTGTCTGACTTAACATCACTTAGTATGATCATCTCTAAGTCCATCCATGGTACCAGAAATGACAATATTACATTTTTTATGACTGAGTGATAGTCCATTATGTGTATCAGTTCAGTTCAGTCGCTCAGGCATGTCCAACTCTTTGCGACCCCATGGACTGAAGCAAGACAGGCTTCCCTGTCCATCACCAACTCCTGGAGCCTATTCAAACTCATGTCCATCACATCAATGATGCCATTCAACCATCTCATCCTCTGTCATCCCCTTCTCCTCCTGCTTTTGATCTTTTCCAGCATCAGGGTCTTTACTAATGAGTCGGTTCTTTGCATCAGGTGGCCAAATATTGGAGTTTCAGCTTCAGCATTAGTCCTAATGAATATTCAGGACTGATCTCCTTTAGGATGGACTGGTTGGATCTCCTTACTGTCCAAGGGGCTCTCAAGAGTCTTCTCCAACACCACAGCTCAAAAGCATCAATTTTTCATCACTCAGCTTTCTTTATAGTCCAACTCTCACATCCATACTTGACTATTGGAAAAACCATAGCTTTGACTAGACGGACCTTTGTTGGTAAAGTAATGTCTCTGCTTTTTAATGTACTGTCTAGGTTGGTCACATATTCTTCATGTATTCATCTATTAATTAGACATTTAGGTTGTTTGCATGTTTTGACTATTGTAAATAGTGCTGCTATGAAAATTTCAGATTACAGTTTTCAGAATTTTCATCTCTGTATATACGCCCAAGAGAGGGATCACTGGATCATATAGTAACTCTATTTTTACGTTGGTAAAGAATCTCCATATTTTAAACAATACGGTTTCATGATGATGGTTTCCATCTTTCTTCATATGACTACACCTATTTCTTCATAGGGCAGATCATAACCTAAATTTTAATTAAATTTTGATTTTAGCTTGGCATGTCAAGTCTTATCTCTTATGAGTATGATTTTAATCATGAGTCTGTCAAAACTTACAGCATTTTATCGCCCACTATCTCTGATTACAGATAAAAATTTAAAAAATTTACTTTAAAATACATAGCATAGGGGGTTTCCCTGATGGCTCAACGGTAAAGAATCTGCCTGCCAATGCAATAGACATGGATTTGATCCCTGATCCAGGAAAATCCCATGTGCCATGGAGCAACGAAGCCCATGTGCCACAACTGTTGAGCCTGTACTTCAGAGCCTGAGAGCCTCAACTACTGAGCCCACGAGCCATAACCCCTGAATCCTGCATGCCCTAGAGCCCATGCTCTGCAAGAAAAGAAGCCACTGTAATGAGAAGCCTGTGCATCACTAGAGAGTACCTCCTGCTTGCTATAACCAGAGTAAAGGCCCACGCAGCAACAAAGATGCAACACAGCTAAAAATAATAAATGAAATTATATATATATATATAAATAGTATAGGGTGGGCTTAGAAGGAGTTAGAACTTGAAGCCAAGAATTTCTGAAATATATGAAGACAGTGATTTTAAGATTGATTTATGCTTTAGTGTTACTTAAAATGTAAGTAATAAATAAAATTTCTAAAATACAAGGTTTCCTATAAAATACAGCTGTTCTATATTGCTCAGAGTTCCTTTATATTCCCTTTTTCAATTTGACAGTTGTATAGACATTAATTTCAGTCATTGTTCCTGAAAGTTTATGAGTAACACAAGTAACTACTTTTAATCCATATATGTTCTCCAAGAAAATGTTAAAAAAATACTTTGGGTGCTTACATATTCAACTTTATACATTTTTTTTTTAAACTACAGGAAAAACCCAAAAGTACAGTATTCTCACTAAATCCTGTATTTTACAGAATTGGAAAAAAAATTCTCAACAGTTAGGGTGTGTATGAGTTTATGTTTATGCATATGTTTGCATGTGTGAGTATATAACTTAGAAACATTATAATTTTGGAAAAAATCATTTCTTAGACATTCCCTGGTGGTCCACTGGTTAGAAATCTGAGCTTTCACTGCCAAAGGCAAGGGTTTGATCCCTAGTCAGGGCACTGCCGCACAGCATGGCCAAAAATTTTTTAAGATAAAATAAAGTTTTAAAAACATTAAAAGAAGAGAACTTTGAGCATAGCACAAGTAATGTTTAAATAGTAGAAGTTCAATAAACATTTAAGTAAGTATACAAGTTACAAGCTACAGTATTTGGGGCTACCAAGGGGGATAAACAACTACTATAATTTTATACCCAGTGAATGGAACAATATTACAAAATAAGCTTTGCTTCCCATGACTGAAGAGAACTGGTAATTACAGATTTTAGGATAAAAACAATCTGTTAATTCCATGCTAAGCTACACATCAGCATATTTTTCCAAAGCTCCAAAATCACTCTGATTAAATTGCAAGCATCTTCCAGGAATATAAAATCCCATTATAACATCAGTATTAGCAGCATCCTTTGCTTTTCATAGAACACCTTGCTGACTCATAAAAGCCAGTATTTAGATAAATATTTCTTCCTTAAAGCAATATAACCAATCTCTGTATCCTGTTAAGACAACACTTTAGAAAAGGGAATATTGGGGAATTAAAAGAGGTGATGGACAGGGAGGCCTGGCATGCTGTGGTTCATGGGGTCGCAAAAAGTCAGACATGACTGAGCAACTGAACTGAACTGAACTGAAAATCAATGACCTCATAGTTATTTAAAAATATTACTCCACAAAGTGTGAAGTTATACACTTAGCCATAAATAACATGTCAGTTCTTATGTCATGGTACACATTTGCACATGTGAAGAAGCAGATTATTTAAAAGAAGTCAATTTTACACTTGATATTTAGAGAAAAATCTTCATTATCAGGCAAGAAAATGAAAGTGAAAGTGGCCCAGTTGTGTCTGACTCTTTGAGACCCCATGAACTATACAGCCCACCAGGCTCCTCTGTCCATGGAATTCTCCAGGCCAGAATACTGGAGCGGGTAGCCTTTCCCTTCTCCAGGGGATCTTCCCAACCCAGGGATCGAACCTAGGTCTCCCGCATTGCAGGTAAATTCTTAACCATCTGAGTCACCAGGAAAGTCCAAGAATCCTGGAGTGGGTAGATTATCCCTTCTTCAGGGGATCTTCCCAACCCAGGAATCAAACCAGGGTCCCTTGCATTGCAGGCAGATACTTCACCAGCTGAGCTATTCAGATTAAGCAGTGATCCAATATGCTTTTAATTTTTACTAAGATGTGCTATTGTTATTACCAGTGAAGCTACTTTCTACTAATTTAAAACCTGCTATTATATTTCATGCTTGCCCTGTGCATAAATGATTTCTTAATACCTCACATATTTTATTTCCTTCAAATAAATCCCCTCAGTATTTTTCCTTATTATTTTCATTACACTGATTTGGCTTAAAACATTCACTTTAACCAGGATACCTTTCTCTTTCCTTTACCCAGCAAAATATCCCAATGCTTAAATGCTTAAAAAGTCCAACTCAATAATAACAGTTTATTGTTGTTCAGTCATAAGTTGTGTCCAACACTTTGTGATCCGATGAACTGTAGCACACGGGCTTCCCTGTCCTTCACTATCTCATGGAGTTTGCTCAGACTCATGTCCATTGAGTCTATGATGTCATCCAACCATCTCATTCTCTGTCACCCCCCTCTCCTCCTACCTTCAATCTTTCCCAGCATCAGGGTTTTTCCAATGAGCCAACTTTTCATATCAGGTGGCCAAAGTATTGGAGCTTCAGCTTCAGCACCAATCCTTCCAATAAATATTCAGGGTTGATTTCTTTTAGGATTGACTGGTTTGACTTCCTTGCTATCCAAGGGACTCTCAAGAGTCTTCTCCAGCATAACAGTTTGAAGGCATCAATTCTTCAGCACTTAGCCTTCTTTACCAGCTCTCACACCCATGCATGACTACTTAAAAAACCAAAGCTTTGACTATATCAACTTTTGTTGGCAAAGTGATGTCTCTGCTCTTTAATACACTGTCTAGATTTGTCATAGCTTTTCTTCCAAACAGCAAGTGTCTTTTAGTTTCATGGTTGCAGTCACTGTCCACAGTGATTTTGAAGCCCAAGAAAATAAAATCTGCCACTATTTCCTTTTATTTTATTTTTTCCCATTTTCCCCATCTATTTTCCCTGTAGTGATAGGTACTGATGCCGTGATCTTAGTTTTTTGTATGCTGAATTTTAAGCCAGTTTTGCACTTGCATATAAGTCATCAACGGTTCATAGGTATGATTATTTATGTACAAGGCCTTGTGCCAAACATTTATGAAATTACCATTTACAATATTGTAAGGTGGGGGGTACATTTAACAACGTTAGAAATAAGATTTGGGGTTTAGGAAGGTTAAATAGTTGGCTCAAAACCTCACCAGTAGGAAGTTGTGGGGCTGGACTGCGTATGAATTCGGATAATCAGTTGTAGAGAAACTTTAGGGGCCTTAAGATAACATGGAAATGGAAAAGGTTCCAGTCATCTTCACAAAGGCATCAGATATGTGAGTAAAACCAACTTAGTTTTTCAAGACCAGAGCAATTGCTCACCAAATCAGTAAGGAACCACATTTAAGTGTCACATGGAGATGAGTAATTTTTCTAGCTGAGCCTTTCATGAGTCAGTCAAATTCCTGACTCATAAAATTATGAAAGTGAAGAAAATATAAACTTCAGAGTAGTTCAACATCAGGCCAGTTCTCTAAACTAGTATGTTAGACTACAGTCACACTCAAGGCCCACATTAATTTTTTACTTTGTTCATTCAGTAGTTACAGCAAATGTCAACACTGTCCTGGAAATGGGGATTCAATAATGAGCAGACAAAATGTGCTGTCTTGGTAGATTCTTCATGGGAGCAGTAGAGTTAGGATTACACAATTAACAATAACCTAAGTGACAATCTTTCATTTCAGCAAAATATTTCAGTATATTGAATTCTGTGTATTTCTGTAGTCCTATTTTTGTTATATTCTAAGTGTGTACAATTCTATACTTAGTAGTTTAATTCATCATAGTTAGAAAGTTTCATAACCAAGAGAGTAAATATTCTTCAGTATACTAAAAAGCATTTTAAATACCCTGCATTCTTTCAAGCTTTGAGTCCCAACACCATATTGACTTCCCTGATAGATTATCTCATAAATGGTGCTATTCATACCACTAAAATTATGCATTTTGATGACCCCCAGATGTAAACTCCCACAGCAAAAATCAAATTTAGAAGTTAAATTTCAAAGGCATTAATATCACAAACTACACCTTGTTTAATTTTCCTTTCTCATTTTTTGCATACATTAATTTTCATATTCCTTTTTCATCAAGAAAATATCTTATTACCTGGTTTTAAAAAAAAAACTTTTCTAATTTTCTAATTAGTGTATATAACCATCTTATAAAAACTAGAGAAGTTTGCTTACTATGAAAAGGACCTTGAAATACCAAATGACATGTTACTATGTAGAAAGAACACAGATAGTTTTAGGCATAAAGGAGTAACTGGTGCCTATGTATAGATAACAGCCAGGTGTCAAATTATCTTTATTTCTATCACAGAGCCTGAAATAACACTTTATAGAGTTGGATTTTTATTTTCTAAAGGTCAGTTAAGCACCAAGAATTTTCCATGTAAAATTAAATAATCTTTTTTTTTCTGGAGATAAGATATTTAATTTCTCTAAATCCATTTGATGGTATAAATAGGAACACATATGAGTTGAAGACAGTGATAAGTAGAAGTTGAGAAATAGAACTGTGAAGTTATTTGCTGCTGGTAGAGCTTCCTTAATCACCAAGAATATTGGGCCATATCTCACATTTTAGATAACTGAGAAAATATCCACACACATATCAAGAGGTACTTATTATTCTAAATTTCAAAATTAGACTAAGTTGTCTAAACGATTATTTAGGACAAGGCTGATTAGCAGCTAAGGTCATGGACTATGAAATCAGAATGACTTATGTTAGAATCCCAGTTTTGCTACTTACTATCTATAATTCTGAGCCTCAGTTTACTTAGCTATAAAATGATAATATCATAATTGGACCCACTATTAATTTATTTCCCAAAAAACCTATTTACTGAACAAGCACTAGACATTATTCCATGTGGGAGAGAGAGTAGTAAACACAGCAGATAAAATACATGAAACTTACGTTCTTTTAGGGGAAACATGATATAAAGAAAACAAGTGTTATGGGGGAAAATAAACAGAGACAAAGTTTAAAGGCTTCTGGGAGTATAGAGAAATTTCAGGGGAGTATTTAGGGAAACCCATATTGAGGATGGGCCTTAGGAAACATCACTATGAACAAAGCTAATGGAGGTGATGGGATTCCAGCTGAGCTAATTCAAGTCCTAAAAGACGATGCTGTGAAAGTGCTGCAGCTAATATGTCAGAAAATTTGGAAAACACAGCAGTGGCCACAGGACTAGAAAAGGACTGAAGAGGTATTTTTGTTCCAATCCTAAAGAAAGGCAATGCCAAAGCATGTTCAAACTACTACACAATTGTGCACATTTCACATGCTAACAAGGTAATGCTCAAAATTCTCCAAACGAGGCTTCAACAGTATATGAACTGAGAACTTCCAGATGTTCAAGTTGGAAAAAGGCAAAAAAGGCAGAGGAACCAGAGATCAAATTGCCAACATTTGTTGGATCATAGAAAAAACAGGAGTTCCAGAAAAATATCTACTTCTGCTTTATGGACTACACCAAACCCTTTGCCTGTGTGGATCACAACAAACAGTAGCAAATTCTTCAAGAGATGAGAATTCCAGACCACCTTACCTGCCTCCTGAGAAATCTGTATGCAGGTCAAGAAGCAACAGTTAGAACCAGACATGGAACAATGGACTGGTTCCAAATTGGGAAAGAAGTACATCAAAGCCGCATATTGTCACCCTGAATTAACGCTGCTCTGTTAGTTTAACTGGTAAAGATCCAGCTACAACGCAGGAGACCCGATTCAATTCCTGGGTGGGAAAGATGCCCTGGAGAAGGGATAGGCTACTCATTTCAATACTGCTGGGCTTCACTGGTGATTCAGTTAGTAAAGAATCCACCTGCAATGCAGGAGACCTGGGTTCGATCCCTGGGTTGAGAAGATCCCCTGGAGAATGGAACAGCTACCCACTCCAGTATTCTGGCCTGGAGAAGTCCATGGACCATACAGTCCATGGGGTCACAAAGAGTTGAACATGACCCAGTGACTTTCACTTTCTTGAGATTGCAAGACTGGAATGTTTATGGAGAAGTAATGACGAAGATAAGCTTAGTAAGTTTTCCTTTTCCTGGAGTGAAGCAGAAAAGGGAAAAGATAAAAGACCGATGAGTGAGAAGATGATAAATGTGCCTTCAACAAAATGGAGGCCTCATCAGAGTACTGAGGGCAAAATGCAGAACAGGAATAAAAGAAGTCATGAAATATAAAATAAAATAAATGTTCTTGATCTGAAAGTGACACGAATTATAGAACAAAATAATTTGCCATTTTCCCAGCCCAGACAACAAAATTTCTGAGACAAACAACTACAAGCATTTAGTGAGAAAAAAGTGAAGAGAATAAAACAAGATTATTCATAAGTAAGCACAAACCAGGACAAACTCTGGCTTTCTTCTGCCTCAGTAGACACTTAAACACAAAGCAACAGTGAATGCAAAGATAAAAGGAAGAAAATATGTTCTCTTATGAATTTTATACTCAGCCAAATTATATTTTCATTGTGAGGGCTACAACCCGCCCCCCCTGCCCCACCCCATCCCCTTCCAATTAGGTGATCTGTAAAGGGACACTCTCTTGTCACAGGGAAAGTTAATCCTAACCTTAGTTGAAGAGCTATGCATAAAGACTTTGTCAGTATATTAATCTTGAACTTGCTTCCACTTAAGAAATTTCAAAAACTTGACTATGAGCAACAGCATTTATGAGGCTTTTCTGTAGGCTATTACTGACATTCAATTTTATAGACAGATATAACTCAAAGTGGAGTTCATGAAAACATAAATATTCTAAGAATTTTATGAAAATTATCCTTGTAAATGCCCTGTTTTGATCTGTTCAGCCTGCACTGGGATGTATTATAAGAGATTTACCTGTATAACCAGCTGATACTACATTGCATAGTAGTGTTGTCTTTTTGTGAACCTATTGGAGAATATCCCACCGGTCTTAATACCAAGAGCGGTTGCAATTCTCCTCAGAAACAATCTGCATCAAACTGCCCTTCACATTTCTCCCAAACTGGTTTGAAAAAAGTATGAGCATCTATTGTCTCCTTCTCTAGTGGGACTTCACACTATGGAAAAAGAACAAAACATTGGAGGAATCCAGCTCATGCTTAGAACTCAAATGAGAGACATGTTTAGTCTACAAATCCATTTGAAATGCTGAAAATCTTAGCCTTTTGTCTGTGCCCTGTAATCCTTTATGGGAGAAAACATACGGGTTTTTCTCATCTGCATACAAGAGCTGTAGCGGTGTAGTGGGTTTTGTTGATTTGTTTTAATTGGGCCCCAAATGCACAGTAGCAGATTCACTGGAGAGCTGCTCATTCTTTCCATGGTATGTTCACTGGCAGTGCTGAGCTATGTCTTACAATTGCTGCCTAGGGAAAGTGGGTAGGTTGTGATGATCCTTGACATATCAACACCTCAGTTCTTCTCCTAGAGCAGAATCACAAATTGTGTTTGTGTGTGTAGACGTCTCTGTGTGTGTTGTGTTGTACTGAAGGAGATGTTCTGGGCTAGAAATGCCTGACCTGTATTTCTCATAAGTAGCCACCATAGACATTTTCCCCACAGGGGCCTAGGTTGTGTCTGGACTGGCCCTTTTGATTCTTATGATGGCAGAATGTACTTTAGCAAAAGCTCTCAGGAAATTTTGACAAGGTGCATCACCTTTGTGACATCTCTAAGTCCTGGAGGGTATACAGTATGCTCAAGGGCCGCACAGTAAGATCTCAAGTAAAAAGAGAGAGCAAACCTGAGGCTTTACTTTTGTCAGTGTACAAGGGTGGGATGCCTAGAGTCTTCTCTGTTATTATTGTCCAGTCACTGAATTGTACCCCACTCTTTGAGACCCCCTGGACTATAGCACTCCAGGCTCCCCTGTCCTCCATTATCTCCCGGAGTTTGCTCAAATTCATGTCCATTGATTTGGTGATGCTATCTACCCATCTCATCCTCTGGTCACCCCCTTTTCCTTTTGCCTTCAAACTTTGCCAGCCTCAGGGTCTTTTCCAATGAGGTTCACACTTTATTGGCTAGTTTAAAGTTTCAGAGAAGGAAGTAGGGTATGGGAAGGAAGACGTGGGATCACTCAAGCACCCGACTTTCTGAAAGAGAAACCTTCATACCTAGGAGCATCTAATTCCTGAACTGATTGTTTTGCTCATAGCTGTGTCATATATCTGGCAATGTTGATTCAAGATGGATATCTTTGGAAATGGACACCTCAGCAGTCAAAAGCTTGACATCAAGCATTTATCCTACAATCAAAAAGCTTAATGTTAGGCACTTATGCTAAAGTCTGATTTATCACAGCCAATCCATGTGACTCAATAGAGAATTTCATAGTCCCTGTAACTGCACTGGTTTTTCGGTACTTTTCCCCCAGCCATGACAAATAGGATCAACATGTTCTTTATTATATTCAACTATATTTTGCCACATTTTACTTATATATTGGTATATTTTATTGGTTCGCTATAGATATAAGCTACATACTAGATGGGTTTTCTTCATAATAGCTGTGTTAGTTGCTCAGTCGTGTCCAACTCTTTGAGACCTTATGTATAGACTGTAGCCCACCAGCTTTCTCTGTCCATGGGATTCTCCAGGCAAGAATACTGGAGTGGGTTGCCATTCCCTTCTCCCAGGGATCTTCCCAATTCAGGGGTCAAACCCAGGTCTCCCACATTGAAGGCAGATTTTTTTACCACCTAAGCCACAATAAGATATATTTATTCACAGCAAATTTTCACCTGTTGTACTAATTCAGTATTTCTAAACGTGAAAGCAATTCACACTTTATTTTAAAAACATTATATAAGCATCTCTGCAATTATGTTTAAGTTATTCTGAACAACTTCTATTGCACATGGAATACTATATGTATTGGTAATCTTTCTTGTGTAACAAACCACCTAAATTTAGTGGATTGGAAAAAGCCATCATTCATCAGTTCACAAAACATAGATTAGCAATTTGGACTAAATTCAGCTGAATAGTTCTGCTGATCTTGCCTCAGTTGACACGTGTGGCTGCCGCCAGCTGGTGGCTCTGTTAGAGCTAAATGGTCTAAGATATCATTATTCTCATAACTGGCAGTAGGAAGGCTACTGGCCAGGATGCCATGGTGCTCTTCAAGGGACTTTTCTTACATGCTAACTTGGACATGTTTTCATGTCTCTTCTAGTAGATTTAGATGAAGTTTCCTTTATTGCCATATATTATTCTATTCACATTCCATTATTCAGCAAGGGTCAACTATGTGCCCAACAACACGTGGAAAAGATTTTGAAATGCATGAAATATTTTGCTTTATACAGATTCCAGTATACTATTTGGGAAAATTAATCAATGTAGAAAAACATTAATCTTCTGCTGGGAGGTCTAAAAAACCAGTGGGAAAAATAAACCTATCTACATGCTATCAAATATATACTTACAGATAAACCTGGTGGCTTAGACAGTAAAGAATCTGTTTGCAATGCAGGAGACCTGGGTTTGATCCCAGGGTCAGAAAGATACCCTGGAGAAGGCAATGGCAACCCACTCCAGTATTCTTGCCTGGAGACGTCCATGGACAGAGGAGCCTGGTGGGCTACAGTCTATAGCGTTGCAAAGAGTTGGACACGACAGAGCAACTAACACCTTCTTTTCAAGCACTACAAAATCCCTTAGAGATCCACATTTGCTATCAAAATAAGTAAGGCAATTTTTATGTTTCTTTTTTTTTTCAAAAACATAGTGCTATTATTATATGACATAGGAAAATTTGAAAGCATTTTCCTGGAAAATCGTTTAAACTTAACTGAACAGAAAAGTGAACAGAAGGTATAAAGAACATTTTCAAAATTAAGCTAGAAAAAACATTTTTCTCAGATGGAACTTTATTTTGATAGTAGATATATGTTTATAGTATACCGAACAGACACAAAGTTCAGACTATAATGAAAGCAAAATCTTTTTTCATCCCTATCAAGTTGATGGAATGATTTGCATACCTAGTCTAGATAATTCTGTGGAAAGTCACTAAGAGAATAACCAGAAGAGAAAGTAAAAGATAACAAAAATCTGAACTTAAACCATGGACACTTTATTGTCATTTCCTTCAAATTATTAACTTTCATGTATTAATTCCTTTTAATTCCCATCTGATTAATCTTAGTAGACAATTGAATATATAACCAATAAAATGAACATAGGAACAAATTCATCTAAAATTGTCTGCAAAGTTTTATATTATTGAGACCATAACTCCAGGCTATTACTTTTTTTTTTTTCCACAAAAAAAGTCAGTTTTCAATAAAACCTAGCAGAGAAAATATGTTTGCCTGAGGGGGAGAATATTTTTCACCTTTATAGGCACTGAAATTGAATCTGTTTTACTCACAAGCTATTGTTCATAGCTGCTGTCATAAATTTTAAAGGTTCAAGAATTTACTTTTCAAATGAAACAATGACCATTCTCCTACTGAGATCCCTCAATATATCCCCAAAGAAAACATAGCACTCTACATTTTCTACCATCATTTTATGTACATGATTTTCTTGATATGGGAAAAAGACAGAGAACCTACACACTACCAAAAATAAATACTGCTTCATTTTTCAAAGATTCAATAGAGTTTGGCTTTACAGGGAACTACAGTATAAGAGACACACGTTCAGCCCAAAAATCTACAAAAAAAATAAAATACAAGTGCAGTGCTTCCAAGGAGTGCTTTGGACTGCAAGGAGATCAAACCAGTTAATCATAAAGGAAATCAATCCTGAATATACATTGGAAGGACTGATGCTGAAGCTGAAGCTCCAGTATTACAGCTACCTAATGTGAAGAACTGACTCAGGATGCCTTGAAAGATGGAAGGCAGGAGGACAAGGGAACAACAGAGGATGAGATGGTTGGATGGCATCACCGACTCGATGGACATGAGTTTGCACGAGCTCTGGAGTTGGATAATGGACAGGGAAGCATGGCGTGCTGCAGCCCAGGGGGGTGCGAAGAGTCAGACACAACTGAGCGACTGAACAACAGCAACAAAAAGTGCTTGCAAACGCAAAAGATGTGGAACACAGACTTGGAGCGCCATGGGGTCGCAAAGAGTTGGGCAGGACTGAGTGACTTTCACTTTCACACTTGGTCCAGAGATGAACAAAGAATGCATTCAAGAAATGAGAAACATTAAACCAAATTTCACAGGAAGTGAACGAACCAGAGAGACTATTTCCCTTTAAAAACATTTTGGCCAAAGTCAGAAACACCAATAACATCAAATGTTGATAAGGATTTGGAGCAAAAAGAACACTCATTCATTGTCAGTGGAATGCAAAATCGCACAAGCAATTTGGAAGACAGTTTGTCAATCTCTTACAAAATTAAACATGCTCTTACTGTGCAAACCAGTGCTCTCCTTGGCGCTGGTTTCATTTATTCATATCAAATGAAAATTTATGTCCACACAAAAGCCTTCATAAGTATGTTTATGGCATCTTTATTTATAATTGCCAAAGCTTTGAAGCAACCAATTTGTTCTGTAGGTGAATAGATAAATAAACTATGGTACATCTACATAATGAAATGTTACTCCATGCTGAAAAGAAATGAACTCTCGAGCCATGAAGAAACATGAAGGACACTGAAAACCATACTATTAAGTGAAAAAAGCCAATCTAAAAAGCCTACATGTTATGAATCCAATGATATGACATTTTAGAAAATGCAAAACTATGGTGATAGTAAGTTCAGAGGTTGCAAGGGCTTGAGGGAAGGAAGGAATAAATAGGCAGAGCATAGAGGATGTTTAGGGGGTAAAATTATTCTGTATGCTACAGTAATGAGGAGTCATTATATATTTTTTGTCAAAACCCAGAGAAAGTGCAAGGCCAGTGTGATACAGTGTGACATAGACTTCTGTGATAATGTGTCAGTATAGATTCATCCATTGTACCAGGGGCATGTGGGAAATCTCCCTACCTTTCACAGAATCTTGCTGTGAAGCTAAAATTACTCTAAACATATAAAGTCTACTTATATGCCAATTTTTTGAAAACACAAAAGAAAAAAGAATACATTGTTTTTTCAAAGGCAAGACAACACTGTTCTAATTTCTTAAGATTGACAACATTAGTATTTTCTACTTGTAGTTCTCACAATATATTTGAAGTTGTATGATAAATTATCACAAGTATAATAGTTTGGGAACTATATTTCTAGAAACATACTTGCATTTCTTGTAATCATCCTCTTTGTTTGTAGTAGGAATAGCCCAAGTTTGGCTTGCAGAAGTTTAAGAGAATGATTTTTTTTTTTTTTACACGAGTGAGGGAATGTAGAAATTAAAAAATCTAAAAAAAGTCTGGAGAATAAAATGTAGGATAATCATACCTTGACTATTCTAAACCAGCAGAGGTTTTAGGATGTGGATAGCTTTCATTTCCTAATTACCCAAGTAACATAAAGCAAAATTCTACACAATCGAGATAAATGCCTAATTTGGATTAGCCCAGCAAACACTGATCTGGTTGTCAATGTCTCCCAGAATTCTTGTCTATATTTCTCTTTGCTTCCATCTCTGCTCTGATACTGATTATTTTCTGCCTTTTACCTAGCATTCTTTTTTGAACAACTACTCAAAGATAGAAACCAGTAATGCAAGAGTGACTGTACAAGCTGTTTCAACTTTCAGATGGGTAGTTTCCCTGTCTAAAAGTTACCTCAATTACTTTCCCCGAAGAACCGGCTCTCATTGTTTTATGAAAGGCCTTCATTCTGCTATGCCTTGCACTCATAGACTCATGCTTGCAACACATTATTCTTTCATGCTATACCTAGATGCCTACTGTAAAGCCTCTGAATGATTGACAGGGGCCGTCTAGACAAGTTTCTGTGTGGTAAACCCTAAAGCATATTTAGAAAGCAGTAAAAAGAACACTGCTAAAAACTTTTTCCCCTTTTAAGACTGATCAAGCAGTTTAACTGATAAATCCTCCCTTGACATAAAAGAACAAAAACTGTAAATCTACTATATATAATTTTATTGTGAAGCAATAGTGCTATTTATTTTTTGACAACACACTTTATTTCCTTGCAAAATAGGAGAAAACTCTAAATCAAAATGCTTCTTTTATAGAAGCAATGCCACTCAACTGACTAATATTCTGACATTTACCAGGGGTAAAATGTTGAAGAGTGATGCATCCAACTTCTTAAACATCTGAACAATAACTAAACTGAAGAATGTGAGATGACAAAGTATATTTCTCATAATTTCTATACATTCAGCTTCATAAGGAAGCAAACATATATTCTCTGACAATTGTATCTTTTAGTACTAGAAAGTATAAAACTATCTTTGAAGAGTAGCAAAGAATTTATGTTTATCTTTATATTATCACATTAATAAATACCTACTAAATTCCTAGCAATACATGGACTGTGAGAAATTTGAACTTCAACACTGATAGCTAGACAAACTGACAATGTGCTCTTTTTGATACTGCACACATGGTAAGTCGTTTCAGCTGTGTCTAACTCTTTGCAATCCCACAGATTGTAGCCTACCAGGTTTATCTGTCCATGGGATTCTCTAGGCAAGAATACTGGAAAGGTTTGCCATGCCCTCCTCCGGGGATCTTCCTGACCCAAGGACTGAATCTGTGACTATTACATCTGCACTGGCAGGCAAATTCTTTACCATTAGCTCCACCATTAGTTCCCCCTCAAGATTAAGGTCATAGAGTAAGAAATGTATTTAGTGTAGTTACCTTATTCTGCAACAAAAGTATATGGATAGAACTTGGAAATTTTGAGTGTATAAATAAATTTTAATTATTATTTATGTAAAGTTTCCCTTCCAATGACATAGCATAATTTTTATGTTACAAATCAAAATGTCTACAAGTCAGACCTCTATAATGTTTCCATTGTGCTATAGTTCTTCAGTGTATAATTTCTGAGAAAATAAGGGCTTGGGAATAGTATTGAAATAACATTTCTTGTGATTTCAGGTTGCAATAATGCATAATAGGGTAAAGAAACACACGCGTGAGTTTAAATGTCGTGGTATATTATTTATTCTGTTAATTTTTTCTAAAGAATATGAGAAGCTTAGTATAAACATATATGCATATTAAGCATATATATATTCAACATAGACACTGACACCAGAAAACATTAGACAATGACATCAGAAAAGAATCAAGTTCCAAATGAGAGAGGAGGAAATAATGTATGTGTGTGTATGTATGTACAAAGGTACTCTCATAAATAAAATGTTCTGTCCTATCATGATTTTTTTTTCTAGATGAAAATATCAACAACAATATCTCAGATTTCTTATTTAAAGATTTTTCCAGTGGTCATGTATGGATGTGACAGTTGGACTGTGAAGAAAGTTGAGTGCTGAAGAACTGATGTTTTTGAACTGTGGTGTTGGAGAAGACTCTTGAGAGTCCCTTGGACTGCAAGGAGATCCAACCAGTCCATCCTAAAGGAGATCAGTCCTGAGTGTTCATTGGAAGGACTGATGCTGAAACTGAAACTCCAATACTTTGGCCACCAGATGCAAAGAGTTGACTCATTGGAAAAGACCCTGATGCTGGGAGGGATTGGGGGCAGGAGGGGAAGGGGACGACAGAAGATGAGATGGTTGGATGGTATCACTGACTTGATGGACATGAGTTTGGGTAAACTCCGGGAGTTGGTGATGCACAGGGAGGCCTGGCGTGCTGTGATTCATGGGGTCGCAAAGAGTTGGACATGACTGAGAGACTGAACTGAACTGAACTGACCTATGTACTGGGCAAGTCTTTCAACAAGATATTTGTAAAATTATATTCCATATTATCTGTATAGATGTTTTTAAGTTATCTTCCAGAAAACCAAAGGCATAAGGTTAAATCACAGCCCTAAGGAACTTTCTATAAAGGACTAAAGAAACTGAAATAAGATTGAAGGTTTCTGGTAATCTGACTTGCCACAGATGCAGAATTTAAGGAAACTAAAGCAATGATTCTCAAGGTGTTGTCTCCAGATCAGAAGAGTTAACATCATAGAGGATCTTGTTAGTGTGTGACTACTAAGGTCCTATTTCAATTCTACTGAATGAGAAAATCCTAGGGCAGGGAAGGAAATCTTTATTGGATCAAAGCTCTTCCAATTATTCTGAATCACCTTAAAGGTGGAGATACTAATCCCAGTGTGACATTTCTCAGAATGTGTTTCATGGATCATTAGCCCCGGAAAGTATCAAATAGTATTCCAGGGAAGAAAAAAAAAAACATTCTAGTGAAAACATAAAACTTTGGGTGAAAGTTAAACAGGTTTCTTTACCATAAGCTTTAATGTGATCAGGGCTACATTAATGTGATCAGGGTTTAACGTGCTACTTTTGCCTTAATACTCTAAAGTTGGTTCTCCAATCAATAGCATTAGTATCATGGAGACAGATAGAAATGTACATATCAAATCCTATCCTAAAACTACTGAATTTGAATCTGCAATTTTATGTATAGTAAGTCTGCAGAGCATTGCTGAAATGTGATTTAAGGGATATTGCAGAGTACAGACATGTGCATCTGCTAAAAATGCATTGGAGACAATAGTGAGAAAATCTGAGCCAGTGATGCGTGTCCAGCATGTGGTTAGAAATCATTTGTGTCTGGGATGATCTGGGTTACAAAAGGCAGAAGAAAAGCATCTCCTTCTATGGAATTCTTTTTCACTGTAATGGAGTGAAGAACTGGGGTTAGAGGAAAAGGATATTTTAAACATAACCAGAACACCTGTTTTCAAAGATTTAATGTTGTCTTTAGGCACTGTCAATCAGTCAGTCAGGAGGTAATCATCTTAGTCTACGAACATAGGAGAAGGAGGTATGGATGAAGATAGCTGGTTTAATAGAGAATATTTAAAATCTCTTTTTATTAAACATATTGACTTGATATTTCAAAATCTTATAGTAGTTCACATTGAAAGAATGGTTCCAAAGAAGAATTTCAATAGCTTTGGAATTGACGCAAAATGAAAACAGCCTTTCATAATAATGTGCTCATACCAGTGGTTTCTTCCTTAAAGCCACACAATATTTTCCTCAGATTTCCAAGAGGGCATCAGTTGAAAGGTCTAAAATTACCAGCATTTATGAATAGCTAAGATATTAAAGCAAACATTAAGAAATCAGAGATAAGATATAATTGTCTTATGTTTTATGCTATATGTATACTCTAGCAATATACATAATTTGTGATAACATTAGAAGCAAAAATGTAAAAGAAAATAATTCATTTAAATTTTATAAAATGTCTTTATGAGATTAAAAGCAATTGTATTTTTGAAGTTTGTTCTACTTGGATAAAAATACCAGTTATTATAGTAAAAGTAACTTACAACTGTGAACCCAATAAGATACAATTTTATTGAGCTATTAATTTAAAATATAATAATTTTCTGAAAAACAGAAATATCTAGAAAGTAATCATTCTTCATACTATTATTAGAACATAATGATGATGCTCTCTCACATAGTAGTGATGCAGATATACCAAAATATTTTCAAGTAGAATTATATTATAATAAAAACATATAATCTGTTTAATGGAAAATAGTATTCTTCTTTTTACTGGAGTGTGAAAATTAAAGCACTTAATTTTCACATATTAACTGTGTGTTTAATTAAAGGTAGATAGCTAGTGAGACAAAGAAATAACCAGTACTAGAGTTTATAATACATAGATCCAGATAACAAAATAGAAATCTTGTTTCAGAGTGCAGTGGAAATTCTAATCATGGTTAAATTCATCATACCAGAAGAACTATTTAAAAGTTACCCTTTTACCATGATAAGACAATGTTTATTAAACACTAACCTTATGAAAGACTTACTGAAGAAGAAGACTGTGATTTGGGAAGCTGGTGCCTGTTAAGAAAAAACAGATGCTTTCATGCATTCATGCCCTCTGCTCTCCCCTTTTGGCTTGAAATCTTTCTTATATTTCCAAAGAGAAAAGTTTCTTTCAGGCCCACTTCTAAAAATACCACTTATGTGAAACCCCTGCTGCATGAAGCAAAAAAAAAAAAAATCATTAACTGTGGAAGAGGTGAGTTTTCCTGCCGACTGCAAATGCAGCTTCCTATGTTTCTTTCTTAATGACCTTGGAAACTTCAGGAATCATGAGACCATAAATACATATATACATTTTTTGGGGGGTCTCCATGTGTCAGCTTTGGCAAGAACAGCTTCTTTTTATCTTTAGATCCCCAGGACCTACCATACTCCTCCTCAAGAAAACAGTCATATTTCTTAAATGTATGAATAGCCAGATCGGTAAATATCAGAGAATCAAAGCAGGAGGACCCCTCTGCTTTATACAATCCAGAAATTTTAGAAAGGTAAAGAACTGGAGTTGGGATTCATTAGTCTAAATACAATCAATTATTTATTTAGTAGAATTATTGAACTTGAGGTCATTTAGTACTGCAGTTTTTGGTTTGGGATTTGTGGACTCAATTTAGCTGCTATAGTATTGGAAGGATCCACATTAGCTTTAATATTTCAAAAGGCCTAAACATTTGCACAGAGTAAGCAAAATTCTGAGATTCTTTGTTTTAGCTGAATTTATATGGATTACGGTAAGTTTGCGGAGGCAAGTATACCCTTGTTCATGCCATGTGAGGATAGCATCCAACTCTGTGATCCCACAGACTGTAGCTCACTGCGCTCCTCTGTCCGTGGGATTCTCCAGGCAAGAATACTGGAGTGGGTTGCCATTGCCTCCTCCAGGGGTCTTCCCCACCCAGGGGTCAAACCAGTGTCTCTTGTGTCTCCTGCATTGGCAAGTAGATTCTTTATGAGACTTTGAATCATTTAATATATGTAATTTAAATGTGCATACATGCATGCATGTATAGGATTTATATAGAGAAAAATTAAAAGATAAATTTCAAAATTGGAAATTATTTATCTTGTGTTAAATGATGTGTCTAAGTTAAATATCTAGTAGTTAAAAGGTGAAGACAAACACCTGACATTATTTCTTAATCCAGTATTCATCTTCCGGAATAATAGGAAAGTTTTTCACTTCAAAGTAGCAACTATATCAAGGGAGAAATTGTAATAGCATTGCCTTTCAAATTTAATAAAGTAACAAAGGTAAAAAGTTTTAATTTATAGTCTCTAAATAGTAACTAGGCTGTAGAAATGTATAAGGCAATTATCTTTAATTGCCTTAGAGAAAAAGTGTTTAGGATGATAGAATAGGTTATAGGCCCAAGGCAAGCATTCATTCCTATTTAAACAACTGTTATTATTAGTTTTTATTTTTGGATAATTTTAGATTTACAGAAAAACTGTGAATACGGAAGTTTTCATGTACTACACATCCAGTTTCACCTATTATTAACAACCTATATCAGTATGGTATGTTTGGTATGCTTAACTAATTTTAATAGATTATTACTTAAAATTCCATGATTTGGATTTCCTTAGTTTTTATATAATGTCCTTTCTCTATTCTAGGATCCCATTCAGTTATCATAGTATATTTATCATATGTTCTTAAGCTTCTCTTGGCTCCAATAATTTCTCAGACTTAAATAATTTTTTACAGTTTTGAGAAGTACTGGCCAAGAATTTTGTAGAATTTACGTCAGTTAGGGTTTTATCATGATTTTATTGTTTTTAATCATGATTCAGCTGGTCCGATGTGTTTTAGAGATGACTACAGAGGTAAAATGTTATTTTCATCACATCATATCAAAGGTGTGACAGCGTATGTGACTTACTGTAAATGTTAACTTTTATCACCCGGCCAAGATGGTGTTTATCAGCTTTGTTCACTTGTAAGATATCCCCTCCTTTCCAAGCTGCACTATTTAAAATGAAGTTATCACAAATAACTCACACTTAAGAAATGAGGTATGCTTGTCCTCTTTGAGGGAGGAGTTAATCTATAACCATGTATATGTATATTAAGATAAAGAAGAATTCATATTCTTTCCAACAATCCACCTTGGATCCTTCTGGCCTCCTTGCCCCACTCAGGATGTGATCTTATTTGGAAATAGGGTTGTTGCAGAAGTAGTTAAGATGATGTCCTACTGAAGTACAGTAGATCCCCTAATCTGTTATGACTGAGACTCTGGAAATTTGGACACAGATAAGCACACAAGGATAACAGTGTTGATTCACAAACCTCAGGAATTCCCAGTAAATCTGAAACTGGTCCACATACATACGAGGCAAGGACAGACCAAAGAAAAAGAGGGAAATCTAGCCATATTGATAAGTGGCAAGTGTAAAAAGCAAGGGAACTTAATTTACAAGGTTTGTCTTGGGTGGCGATAAGTTGAGTAGATCTCCATACCCATCTGCCAGAATCTTAAGGGTTTACGCAGAAGGGCTCACTTGGGTTGAGTCACCTATACCATCCAGGTGGTCTCAATAACATCATTCTCCCAGGGCTTTGTCCTTGAAAACGACTCCCACTGTGGGGCCAGAAGAGAAAATGGAAATTCCAACATATGTGAGGGATGAACCTCAGATGGGTTCGGTCCAGATCCTGGGTCCGTGGGTAGTTGAATCTTCTAGATGACCTCCTCTTACACACACCGTGTGAAGATTAAACATCTCCCTGATACAAGCCAGGAAATTGCCAGGATCTTGAGAAAAACCTGGAGCAGGACCTTCCCTACTGACTTTGGAGGGAGCTTGGCCCTAAGTACCCCTTAACCTCAGCTATCTGGTCTTTAGAAGGGTGAGATAATACATTTCTGTAGGTTAAGCTACTCAGGTTGTGGTACATGTTAGGGCAGTCCCTAGACACTAATATGAGCAGTATCATAATTATTAACCTGTACCCCATGGGTAACAGGTTGATCAATTAGAGTACAGTGTTACTGCGCAGTTTTACTTGCATTGAGTCCTTTCATAATGTTAAAGGACTTGCTTGAGTCCCTTTATAATGTTAAACTCCTTTCCAATATCATTAGGTCAGCAGCCTATTCTTCACCTCGCTTCACTGAGGCTATTTCTTATGAGTGGTTGACATACTAAGTTCTTTCATTACTCTCTACATTCTATCCTTGCATCATTCAGTTTTCTAAATGATTGTTTTATCTGCATAAAGTGAAGTTCTCATTTCGTGCTATAAAATTCTAAGTAAAGAGTTAGTTGCTCAGTCATGCCCAACTCTTTGTGACCCCATGGGCTGCAGCCCACCAGGCTTCTCTGTTCATGGGATTTTCCAGGAAAGGATACTGGAGTGGGTTGCCATTTCCTTCTCCAGAGGATCTTTACCAACCCAGGGATCAAACCTGGGTCTCCTGCACTGCAGGCAGATTCTTTACCAACCGAGCTATGAGGGAAGTCCATATAAAATCCCAAAGGGTTTGACAAATGCAGTATCATACAGAATGTTTTTATCATCTGAAATATTCACCTGTGGTTCACTTATTCAAACCACCCTACCTCTCCGCAAGCAAACTCCTAGCAAATATAAATCTGTGTATTATCTCCATTTTTGCCTATTTGTAATGTCATATAATTGGAATTATAGATTAAACCTGTTCATATTGGCTTCTTTCCCTAAAGAACACACACTTAAGATTCACCCATGTCTTTTTGTGGAATGATAACTTATTTTTTATCACCAAATAATATTGTATTATATTAACATATGACAGTTTGGTAATCCAGTCACTTACTGAAGGACATCTTATTTGCTTCCAGTTTGGGACATCTTTGAATATCTATATAAACATTTGTGTGAAGGTCTTGTGCAGAAATAAGTTTTCAAATAATCTGAGTAAATACCTAGGGGTGAAAGTGATAAATCATAAGACTCTATTTAACTTTGTAAGAAAAGTGCCACATTATCTTTCAAAGTGGCTGTATTATTTTGTATTCCCATTAGCAGTGAAAGAGCATTATTGTTGCTCTAATTCTTGCCAGCAATTGGTATTGCTAGTGCTTGGAATTGTAGCTATTCTAACAATGATATCTTACTGTTGTTTAAATTTGAATTCTTTCACAGCAAATGATGTTGAGCATCCTTTTACATGTTTTCCCATCTACATGTTTTTAAACTGAGGTAACTGTTTAGACTTGGGAATAATTTCTTTGTTGTTAATTTTCTTATTGTTGGGTTTTTACAGTTCTTTGTATTTTTTGAACATAAGTCCTGTATCATACTTTTTTTTCCAGTCTGTGGCTTGTCTTTTGATTCTCTTAGTAATGGCTCTTATAGAATATAGATAGTGAAGTCGCTCAGTCGTGTCCAACTCTTTGCGACCCTGTGGACTGTAGCCCACCAAGCTCCTCTGTCCATGGGATTCTCCAGCCAAGAGTACTAGAGTGGGTTGGCATTTCCTTCTCCAGGGGATCTTCTTGGCCCAGCAATCAAACCTACACCTCCTGCATTGGCAGCCAGATTCCTTACCCAGTGTGCGACCTGGGAAGGAAATTCTATTATATGACATCATGAATGGACTTGAAAGACATTAAGTGAAATGAAATAAGTCAGCAACAGAAGAATACACAATTCCACTTAAATGAGGTGCATAAAAAAGTCAAAATTATAGAAACTTAAAATAGAATAGTGGTTGCCAAGGTTTGGGGGAGGGGGAATGATGATTTGTTGTTCAAGAAGTCAAAAGTTACCACGAATCAAGATGTATAATTTCTAGAGATCATCTGTGCAACATAGTATCTGTAATTAACAATAAGGTATTATACACTTACTTTGTTAGAGAAAGCAAAATATGTGTACTTGAAAGACAGAAAAGAAGCATAAGGGAATTGCAGAAATCAATAGCACCCACAAAGGCTGAGAAATGTGAAAGTATTTGAGAAATAGTGAAAATCCTAGTCATATAGTTGTAGAAAGTGATGGTTTAGGAGGCTGCAAAGATAGATCGAGGGTATGCTTTGAAAGAGCTTCTATGCTGTGATCAGAAATTAGGGCCTTTTTTCCATCAATTGCTAAAGGACTAATTAATATATTAGGGTATATTGGCACCATATTTGTGTTATGAATGTAATTTTTAAGTTTTATTTTTAAATATTTTAAAATAATACTATAAAACAATAGTCTGCTATCCATTACATAGAAAACAAGATTAGAGAGAGGTCTAGATTTTGCAACTTCAAAGTCCTATCTCAGACTAGTGATAGTTTATCACATTACAGATCATACATCTTCAATAAGAGGGATGACTTTGGGAATATTTGCCTCATAAGCAATCTATTTACCAAATTTGGTTTCTACTTCTCTGTCTTGCTAATGAAATGATGACTACTTTAAACAACAAAGGCTGAAAATTATTTAAGAGATTTTTATGATGTACTTCAACAAGTAAACTAAAATATAAATATACATTGAAATAAGGACTCTGATTACATTAGACTACATTAGAATATTTTGGGGTGATGAATGCAGCCAACAACTAGATTAGAGTTGGCTCTTGTCCATTAATAGAGTTGAGAGCCACTTGGATTCTCCCAGCAAGGACTCTAGTTCTTAATTAGCATAGACAATATTTTGGCTGTGTGCATAGAGCTTGAATTTGGATAATATTTTGATAAATAATCAGAAAGATTGTATTCAGCACTATTGTGCTGTTCTTAAAAAGCCTAATAAAACATCTGTCTGAATGAAGAATTATTATTCACAAGTGATCCCAAATAATTCACACAGTATTTGTTGTCTTAATATTGGTAATAATGGCATATAAACAAAATAACATATACTTAAGTGAAAGAAATTGTGATAAATATAGCCTTATGCCTGTGTTATTTATACCCCCTGGTTTAAAACATGACCTATATTTATTCTTCCTTTCTCTAGTCCATTGTATTTCATGGTCATAAAATTTTTGATGTATTCTAATCAGTGGAGATAATTAAGTAAACAATGAAATGTAAAGCATGTAAGTTAGTGATAAATGGCATAAGAAAAAAAGGGTAGCAGTTGTTAAGGTCTACTTCTATGAGGTGGAAAGGAAGTGAGATGAATGAAGTCTTTACTGCCGCAGAGACTGGAGGACAGTAGCCATCCATGTAAACATATGGTGAAGAGTGTTCCAGACAGAACTAGCAAATGAAAAGTTCATGATGATTTGCATATTATCTTTGCGGAAATGCAAGGAAGCCACCAGAAGTTGTTTACTACTTTGTCCACAATATTTCAAAAGTCCCGACCTCATTGTAGGAACTCAGTAAATAATTTGATGACTCAGTCCATCATTCTAGAGCTTAGGGAGTGAGGTGAGGAGTGTAGGAGATTTAGTATAGAAGTTCCAGAAGGGACTTATAGGCTAGTTACAAAAACCTATGGCTTAGAATGAGAGAAATGGGAAGTCATTAGGGCATTTGGAAAATAAAAATAACATCAACTGACATATGTTTTAATGGGACCGTCTGGTGTTCTGATTTTAGAGACTTAAGAAGAAAAGGTAAGAAGCAAGGAGAGAAATGATAGCATTTTGGACCAAGATAGTTTCAGTGGATGTTGTAGAAATGGTAAGATTCTATATGTGCTTTGAATATGTGAATTGTAGGACTTATTAACAGATTTATGAATGTGATTAGATAAGAGTCAAAGAGGACACCGAGGTTGTCACATGAGTATCTGTAAGAATGTTATAAAGCATCCATAAGCATTATATTTACTGAGTTCCCTGTGCTATACGGTGGGCCCTTGGTTATCCATTTTAAATTTGGCAGTGTGTACATGCTGATCTCAAACTCCCTAACTATCCTTTCCTCTCACCCTTCCCTGCTGGCAAGCATGAGTTTGTTCTCTAAGTGAATTTGTTGGATGGCTGAGTTGATCTTCTCTGCACCTGAAATTATCACAGCATTGTTAATCAGCTGTACTCCAATGTAAAATAAAAAGTTTAAAAGAAAAGAGTTATATATACTGAGATGAGGAGACTGTGGGAAGAACACATGGGGAAGAGATGCAGAACAAGGAGTTTGTTTGGGAATACATTGAGTTTGAAATGTGTGTTAGACAATTTATGAAGCTGAATGGACAACCAGAATCACAATGATGAATTTCAGGCTATAGTTCTAGACTTGGGAATTCTTAACACACATGGTATTTAAAGCCATGTGATGAGATCATCAAGAGAGTGAGAGTGTGAAGGAAATATCCACAACTGAAATCTGAGGAACACTGATGGCCAAGAGATAAGGAGATGAAAAGAAACCCATAAATGAGATTATGAAGGAATGGCAAGTGAAATAGAAAGAAAACAGAAAGGAATTTTGGCAGGATCACGTATCAAGGAGAATGTGATGAAGTCAATACATCAAGAAGATGAGTGATGGTATGTCAAATAAGCTGAAAACTGATATGAGAGGCATTGATGATTTGGACAAAAATCTGCAAAAGAACAGTGAAAACAAGTTTAATTGAGAAAGTTTAAATCAGAACACTGATTTTCTGTGAGTGTGATCACTTACCTAGAGCCAGCAATCCTGAAATGTGAAATAAGGTGGGCCTTAGAAAGCATCACTATGAACAAAACTAGTGGAAGTGATGGAATTCCAGTTGACCTATTTCAAATCCTGAAAGATGATGCTGTGAAAGTGATGCACTCAATATGCCAGCAAATTTGGAAAACTCAGCAGTGGCCACAGGACTGGAAAAGGTTCGTTTTCATTCCAATCCCAAAGAAAGGCAATGCCAAAGAATGCTCAAACTACTGCATGAATGCACTCATCTCACACGCTAGTAAAGTAACGCTCAAAATTCTCCAAGCCAGGTTTCAGCAATACATGAACCATGAACTTCCAGATGTTCAAGCTGGTTTTAGAAAAGGCAGAGGAACCAGAGATCAAATTTCCAGCATCCGATGGATCATGGAAAAAGCAAGAGAGTTCCAGAAAAACATCTATTTCTGCTTTATTGACTATGCCAAAGCCTTTGACTGTGTGGATCACAATAAACTGTGGAAAATCTGAAAGAGATGGGAATACTGGACCACCTAACCTGCCTCTTGAGAAACCTGTATGCAGGTCAAGAAGCAACAGTTAGAACTGGACATGGAACAACAGACTGGTTCCAAATAGGAAAAGGAGTATGTCAAGGCTGTATATTGTCACCCTGCTTATTTAACTTATATGCAGAGTACATCATGAGAAACGCTGGTCTGGGAGAAGCACAAGCTGGAATCAAGATTGCCGGGAGAAATATCAATAACTTCAGATATGCAGATGACACCACCCTTATGGCAGAAAGTGAAGAGGAAGCAGAAAAACCTCTTGATGAAAGTGAAAGAGGTGAGTGAAAAAGCTGGCTTAAAGCTCAACATTCAGAAAACTAAGATCATGGCATCTGGTCCCATCACTTCATGGCAAATAGATGGGGAGACAGTGGAAGCGGTGTCAGACTTTATTTTTTTGGGCTCCAAAATCACTGCAGATGGTGATTGCAGCCATGAAATTAAAAGATGCTTACTCCTTGGAAGGAAAGTTATGACCAACCTAGATAGCACATTAAAAAGCAGAGACATTACTTTGCCAACAAAGGTACATCTGGTCAAGGCTATGGTTTTTTCCAGTGGTCATGTATGGATGTGAGAGTTGGACTGTGAAGAAAGCTGAGCACTGAAAAATTGATGCTTTTGAATTGTGGTGTTGGAGAGGACTCTTGAGAGTCCCTTGGACTGCAAGGAGATCCAATTAGTCCATCCTAAAGGAGATCAGTCCTGGGTGTTCATTGGAAGGACTGATGCTGAAGTTGAAACTCCAATACTTTGGCCACCTAATGCAAGAGTTGACTCATTGGAAAAGACCCTGATGCTGGGAGGGATTGGGGGCAGGAGGAGAAGGGGACAAGAGAGGATGAGATGGCTGGATGGCATCACTGACTCGATGGGCATGAGTTTGAGTAAACTCCGGGAGTTGGTGATGGACAGGGAGGCCTGGCGTGCTGCGATTCATGGGGTCACAAAGAGTCCGACATGACTGAGAGACTGAACTGAACTGAAATCAAAACAAGAAGAAAAGAACTATAAACAGCAAAAGTAGACAAACTTTTGACATTCACAGAGAGAGTGGGTGGTATCTGGAGGGATATGTGTGCTTCAGGTTTTGTTTTGTTTTAAGTAGGATAATATTATGTGATATTTACATGATCATGAGAATGATTCAACAGAGTGGAGAGGCTGACAATGCAGGATGCAAAGGGAGCACTTTGATACAATGATGTACTTTGATACAGTGCTGTACTTGACTGGATGATGGGTTGTTCATAAATATGAATGGCCAACTTATTCATAATAGCAGAAAAGAAGGCAGAGGGAGAATACAGACAGATTGGTAATGTGTGGAAATCATCTCTTCTTTTTCATTTTTTATCAGTGAAACAGTAAAGAAGATCATTCTCAGGGGTGCAGGAGGGGGCAGGAGGTGCTATAAAATTAAAGAGAGGAGAAAAGAGGCAACCATGTTCATCTAAGATTGGAACCATGAACAAACTAGGGAGTGTATCAGGATTACTAATATTAACACTACGGGCTCATGTAGGTTTGTGGTCATTAAGTTAAAATGAGATCAGCGGACACAGTTTTGTCTTTTTCCCCAAACATGTTCAGCTACTTGGTATGGACATGGAGAAGACGTAGGGCTGAGTATAACCAGGATTGGGGCAAGAATTTGTCATGAGTAAACAATATATTCCATGCAATAAGCATTCACATATAAATAACTTCAAAATAAATAAATAGATTCCCAGCCATGTGAACATATATATGTATAACAACATGGGGGACTTCCTGGTGGTCCAGTGACTGACTCTGAGTTCCCCATGCAGGGGGCCTGTGTTTAATGCCTGGTCAAAGGAATAGATCCCACATGCTACAGCTAAGGGCCCTGCATGCCACAAGTAGAACCCACAGCAGCCAATTAAGTAATATTAAAAAGTAAAAGATCCTGTTTTTGTCTACTAATTTTAAAGTAGAAACAACATATAAACTACTCTTGTTTTGCCTCTGTCATATCAAGTAATCATATTTAAAATACCATAGACAAAGACAATTTCCTTGTGGACACTGATATTTTGATTATTGTATCTTTGGCAAGAGTCAAATATGAATCTCTCTGTCTCTCTCCTCATCCCTCACCACCACCACCCACACACGAGCACTTTAATGTGTTTATCTGGGATAGGGAAATAAGTGGTGCCTGGTCCACCATCAGCATAACTGCAGCTCAGAAGTCATCCTTGTATCTTTGAATCTGAGAACTACAACTCCTTCTAGTGGAAGTGAGTGGTTTCTTTTACCTAGAGAGGGAGGGATGAAAATGTACCTTGTCACGTATGGATGTGAGAGTTGGACTATAACGAAAGCTGAGCGCTGAAGAATTGATGCTTTTGAACTGTGGTGTTGGAGAAGACTCTTGAGAGTCTCTTGGACTGCAAGGAGAGCCAACCAGTCCATCCTAAAGGAGATCAGTCCTGGGTGTTCATTGGAAGGACTGATGTTGAAGCTGAAACTCCAACACTTTGGCCACCTGATAAGAAGAGTTGACTCGTTGGAAAAGACTCTGATGCTGGGAAAGATTGAGGGCAGGAGGAGAAGGGGATGACAGAGCATGAGATGTTTGGATGGCATCACCGACTCAATGGACATGGGTTTGGGTGGACTCTGGGAGTTGGTGATGGACAGGGAGGCCTGGCGTGCTATGGTTCATGGGGTCGCAAAGAGTGGGACATGACTGAGCGACTGAACTGAACTGAACTGATCTTCCATTGGAGGCAAGGTCACTGTTCATTCAGCATTTACAATAAAGATTTTCCTTTCTCCCAATAGCTACTTTGACAAAATAGATGGAAGGTTTCATTAAAAAAAAAATATAAGACTCATCCTGAAAAGCAAAACAAAAGTTTTTAAATGTCCCATTTTTACAGTAGGTTCTCATTAACTGGTAAAAAACAATTTCATGAAACTTGTGACAGATTCCTTTGTAATAATGTAAAGTAATTTAAAATAATTAAAGAAAAATAAAGAAAACATTCAGCAATGAGCTGGATGAAATTGAAAGTGATTTATACAGTTCACATTCATGCTTTTCAGTACCAAACACTTTTGAGAGTCTGCCTACTTTCACAAACCTTTCTGACCAATTCCAGAGAAAGAATTATTTCAAGAAAAATGTGCATGAGCTAAGGCACTTCAGTGTGTCTGACTCTTTGCTACACTGTGGCCTGTAGCCCGCCAGGCTCCTCTGTCCATGGGATTTCCCAGGCAAGAATACTGGAGCGGGTTGCCATTCCCTTCCCAGGAAATCTTCCAAAGCCAGGGATTGAACACACGCTTCTTATGTCTCCTGCATGGGTGGGAGTGCTCTTCACCACTAGTGCCACCCGGAAAGCCTCTATTAAGGAAAAATGGGTGGAATTATTGCATGTCTATAAAGTGCATTCAAAAATAGACTTCCAAATTTTATTAGCGAGTTGAGAGAGTTGAGTTATCCTTTGAACTTAACATTAACTGTTATTGAACAACTTCAGAATTAAGGTCTATCCATATTTACCATAGACCAAGAGGATGAAAGTGGGAGTTGGTGCACGTCATAAGTGTTTATGTTACACTCACAGCTCTCATTTCTGTGTCAATATTTATACAACTGCTTGAAATGTGAATTCCATTCCCTTGCAGGAATATCCTTTAGTTTCAAACAACATCCTTTTCTCAAACTGTAGGTCTAGATGCTCTATGTCTGCCAAAAAGTTTAGCACTTGAATAAGCTTCCAGGATTCACATATTTCTTCACAACAACTTTTCCCATTAATTCAAGGGAAAAAATGATTTAGTTTTAAAAAGACTTTAAATTTGGGACAGTCTTCAGGAGAATTCTCGGAGTTTTCTTAATTTTGGGCTTCTGAAGGATAAGTCTTAGATTAGAAACCTTGCTACTAAGATAATTTGCTCCAGGAACTTCTGTTGTTTTGGTTTTCCAATAGCTGCCACTATACTGACATTCAAAGTTTTGATATTTCCAAAATTTTTCCTTTTATGTACTCAGTATATTAGAATAACACACATGTCACCCTGATATCTCTCTCCTCTCTTCACTCTTTTCATCTACCAATTTCTCATTTTAAATAGTACCTGTCAAAGCTGATAACATTTAAATTACATTCTGTAAAAATATTCGTCTATGAATATTTTATAGGTTGACTGAATATACAGACAATGCTTGCATTCTATTTTCTTTGTAGTAAACAATTTTTAAATAAAGGTCCAACAGTAGGTAGAATTATTTTTCCTTCTTTAAAGATAAAATTTCATAACCTCTGTTCCAATCAGACAATCATTGCTAGTATACAGGTAAAACTAACTTGTATTTGTTATGGAGTCATCAATTTTTCAAAAATCATGCAATATTAAAACATGATTTGCAAAATATATTAATTATGGCTTTTTCCTATATTTTAACTTGACTTTATAGCTTTCCTTTTTCTTTTTCACAAGAGAAGCAAATGCTATATTTGTGAAATACAACCAAGTGGTGATTTAACTTAGTTCAGTTAATGTATTTTAGTTTTTCTTTTGGAAGATTTTACCATTGAAGCCCAGTAATTCTGTATTTTAACTTTTACCAACTGATTTTTAGGTGTGCCACATGATTTTAATTTGGGGTTTGTTTTATTGCAAAATCATTTTCAGATATATATTTATTATTCTAAGTTATTCATTTCTTTGATTCTCATATTTGTTTTGCTAACTTTTTGTCAAGGCACAATGAGTAGTAAATTTTCAAAATAATTTTATCCTTCAAAATGCCATTTTTTTTTGTTGCTAGAGTAACCGAGCCTCACACTTACCTGACAGTATAATGGAGCATACAATTCTTGGTCCATAAAAATACTAATTCCAAATTTAGGAAAATTTTGCTCCAATGTCTTCCTGTATTCAATGTTTCTGATTTATCAAGACAGTTTTATATCATCCCTTTGTAAAGGACATATTTCCTTTCTCTTCATATTCTTGCCAAAACTTGCTATTTCTTGCCTTTTTAATGCCAGTCATTTTGAAAGGAAACCCTAGTAGACTGTTGGTAGAAATATAATTTGGGTCAAACAAGCATCTTAATAGATTTCTTGTTTCACTATTTTCACACTTCACTATAACCAGGCATCAGGAAATCTTTCGCCTTTTTTATTTTCCCTCAGTTGGCCTTTTCACCTTTATTATATAATGAAGTTATCAAATATCATTAGTTTTATATCTAGATAACTATAAAAATGTCTACCTAATTCTGATTAAAAACAAATCACTTTTTCAAACTGCAATATTCCTTTTGAAAAGTCACGTGTATGCTATAATGAGTAAGTTACAGAGATTTTCTGTAAAACCTACTGACTATAGTTAACAAAGTATTTTGCACTTCAAATTAACAACAGCAACCAACAAAAAACAAAACACAAGGAAACTTTGGAAAGTGTTGTCTATTTTCTATTTTCTTGACAGTGATGAAAATATCAGATATTTGCACATATCCAAATTCATCACATTGTACACATTAAATTGTGCAGTTCTTTGCTTATCAATTATATCTCAAAAAAGCTGTAAAAGAAAAGCCAAATGTAACAATAATATAACATATGGAAAAATAAAATTCAAACACATTTGGCATGATGTAAAATATACACAACAATAAAAGATTTGTGAAACACTCAATCTATCTTATATTTCAGAAAACCTCCTAAAGGCAAACTTCCAAAGGGAAGCTTACTCTCAATTTGTAATAGCTTATCTTGAGGAGGTCTGAAAGTAGATAAACAAAAAATCTAAGGGCTGTTATATCAGG
The DNA here is from genome assembly GCF_023699985.2 of Odocoileus virginianus. Classification (NCBI taxonomy): domain Eukaryota; kingdom Metazoa; phylum Chordata; class Mammalia; order Artiodactyla; family Cervidae; genus Odocoileus; species Odocoileus virginianus. The sequence goes on from NC_069689.1 coordinate 25,028,114, forward strand.
GAGTGGGCTTCCCTGAAGGCTCAGCAGGTAAAGAATCCACCTGCAATACAAGAGATGCAGGATCCATCCCTGATTCAGGAAGATCCCCTGGAGAAGGGAATGGCAACCTACTCCAGCATTCTTGCCTGGAAACTCCAATAGACAGAGAAGTTTAGCAGGCTACAATCCATGGGGTCACAAAGAGTCAAATATAACTGAGTACACAGCACATATCAAGGAGTATGCTTTTTAAAGTTATTTTATGTTAACCATTTTTGCCCATTTTAGGACTATTTTTCAGTTAAGATCTAATCTAGAAGTGATTTCTTTTGCTCCAATACAAAGCCTATGTAACATCTTTACTCTATTACACCACAGCTGTAAGAGAGAGATGCTGGATGATACAGATAATCCAACTGAAGCTGGCATTTTCCAAGAGGTTGAAAGAAAAAAAAAAGAAGATCAGAGAGCACTGAGTAATGAGCATATCCATGAAAAATTTTGTAGAATCTATTGGAAGATTAAGAACCTGCTTATGCTGCAAAATTTGTCAGTTTTATGAAAATGGGGACTTCACTTGATTATGATTTATTACTTTATGTTTGAACTTAATATATAATAGTAAAGTCTGTAATAAAGATAAGTAGTAACTTAAGTGCATAACAGAAAAAAGAAAAATAGGATACAATCAACTAGTACAATCAGGAAGGCAAATGTATAGTAGTACAGAATTAGAACCAAAGAAGGGAAACCATCCTAACCATAAATGAACAAGATGACACAAATCATTCCACAGTGAGGAAGAGAGAGGGAAGGAAAAAGCACTGGAGGCAGAATGAGTCTCAATCCACGAGCAAATAGGAGGGTGCCTTTTCTATGACAGTTTGGAAAGCAGGGAGAATGTGTAAATGATGGGTTTCTTAGATGAAGCCCTGGTAAGTTACACTGCAAAGAGGAAAAGAAAGGTTCTCCGTGTCTTCTTCAACCTCTGCCAAACCAGATCAGAAAGGGAAGCGCTGCCGGAGTTCGCTTTGAGGAAGAATAGAAATGTTATATCCCAGGAAACAGATTCCAGAGATACCACATTTAAAAGTGTGGCTTATCTTTCCTCAGAGAAGTTAAACACTAAGAGAGATTTGTGGCTTGGCTCAGAGCCTGCTCCTTCCCTCTTGTCTCCCAGGAACTATGCTTAATTACTCTGGCAGTTTTAATCACCGCACTGTTTCTTGCCCTCTTGACTCAAGTGTACTCAAATCCCTCTCATCTCAACAAAACCAGAAATTTCATTGTTTCTAATGTATCTATTTTACATGTCCTATAATTTACCTTTGCATTGCCAAACTTCCCTAAAGATTAATTCATAACTATATTTTCCTCTATCTTCTAAGGCCTGAATCACATCTCAGTATACTTTAGCCTGTCTTTCCTACATATCATGGCTAAAATTTATTCTCTCAAAGGCTACTGATGATCTTTTAATTGCAAATTCTATGGTCATGAAGCAATCTTTCTCTTATTGGGCTTTCTACCTTGACAGTTTCCCACCTCATTATTGAAACTGTCTTCACCCGCTCACATCCACCTATTTCTCAAATTACTTATTTTCCCTTACTTTATTAACTTTCCAAATGTTTGCTATGTCTATAATGTCCGGTATAAGGAAAAGAGTTCCATTTTTTCCCTTCACTATCACAATACACTACACCTCACTGACATAGACTCGGTGTCCTATGATTTAACTCAAATTTGACCCTATCCACCTGGAGAAAGCATCAATCTCTCAGACGAAGGCCTTGGTCCCACAAGACTGCCCCACTCCAGATGCCAACCATATGTTCAGGGTTTGTCACCTGAACTTCTGACCAACTAGCTATAAAGCGGGCTTCTCATGATTCCTTCTTGACTTTGATAATTTGCTAGACCAACTCATAAAACTCAAGGAAACAATTACTTACCTTATCTTTTAATTATATAAGAAAAGATATGATAAGGGATTCAGATAAACAGCTAGGTGAAGAGATACATAGAGTGAGGTCTGAAAAGTTCCCAAACACAGGAGATTCTGTCCCCATGGAGTTGGGGTATACCACCCTCCAAGCCTGTGGATGAAATTCACCAATCCAGAAGATATTGAACTCCATAACTGGGGGATATTTATGAAGGCTTCATCATGTAGGCATGATCCATCATGAACCCAATCTCCAGCCCTTCTCTCCCTCCTGGAGAATAGGGCAGTGGGGTGTGGTAGGGCTGAAAGTCTTTAAACTTCTAATCATGTCTTGGTCATTCTGGTGACCAGCCCCAGGCCCCATTCTGAAGCTATCCAGGAGTCCACCAGAGGGTGCCTCATTAGAACAAGAAAGACATTCCTATCATCTATCTTATTTCAAGAGCTTAAGGAGCTCTGTGCCAGGAACTGGGGTCAAAGACCAAATTAGAATTGAAGAGACCAGTAGTATGCTTGTTACTTAGGAAACTTCAAGAGTTTTAGGGGCTCTGTTTAAGGAACTGGAAGCAGGAATTATATGCATATTCTATTATTTTACACATCCACTTTCATTTTTATGTACAATTGATACCAGAATTCCCAATGCAAAATTTCTTTTTTCAACTCCAGATCAGTATTCTGCCTGAATACTGATGGCGTATCTATTGTGTATCTGCCTGAATATACATGTGCGTGCTTAGTCGCTCAGTTGTGTCTGATTCTTTGCGACCCCATGGACAGTAGCCCACCAGACTCTTCTGATCATGGGATTTTCCAGGCAAGAATACTGGTGTGGGTCACCATTCCCTTCTCCAGAGAATCTCCCAACTCAGGAATCAAACCCAAGTCCCCTGCATGGCATGTGGATTCTTTACCATTTGAGCCACCAGGGAAACCCAAATATATATAGGAACCACAAATAAAATGCTTAGAAGTCATCAACTTTCTTCCCTCAATACTTTTTTGTATTCACTATATCACTGAATATCATCATAAACCCAACATGCTGTGGAAGTATAAAATTGGTAGTTCCATTAATTTTTTTCCTTTACCCCATTTACTTTGCTTGCAACTAATATGATATTAAGTTGCATTGATTTAACTCCAAACAGTGATAAATTTGTTTATACCTCCTCATCTCCTTTGATATTGCTTTCTCTTTTTTACCTGGGTTATTACTTCAGTATCCCAAGTGATACTGTGGAGCCAGTTAAGAAGTTGAGACTTATTCTTACCCTCTTAAATTCTTACTTAAGGAAGAAAAGAAAAAAACTGATTTTCACTGATTCAGTTTCATGGATTGGATTTGGCCACATTCTTAACAGATGGAATTTCCATCATCATCATTTCACTGATTGAAGGCATAGTATATACTAGACACTATTAAAAATTCTTTGCATAATTTATCCAACCATGTGAGTCACTCGCACATATTATAGGAAACTGAATCTTAGAAAGATTAAGTAAGTATCTAATAAATAGTGGAGTTTGTATTAGAAGTTAATCTGGGCTTTTAATCTCCAGATTGGGATCACAGCTGTTTCTCATGTCTTTCATTATGTGATAATAGACTGATTATACAAAAGAAAAATGACTAGACCACATATGAAAAGAAATTTCTGACTGAAACAACCAACTGAAGTAACCAATCCATTATTTCCAGTAATCAGCCCAGGAGGCCAGCCTGCTGTCTATAAATCAGACTTATGGAAAGTCAGATCATTATCTTTAGCAATGGGTCCAGGAAACCAAACATAACCCCTATAACCATTAGCCCCAAACAGCAGTACTTGATTAGTAACTGATCATTCCCTCTTGACCTTTGTTCCACTTCCACTTACGGCCAACCAGAGAAATCCAAACATACACACCTGACCAATCACATCAGTTCAGTTCAGTTCAGTTGCTCAGTCGTGTCCAACTCTTTGTGACCCCATGAATCGCAGCACGCCAGGCCTCTCTGTCCATCACCAACTCCCGGAGTTTACTCAAACTCATGCCCATCGAGTCAGTGATGCCATCCAGCCATCTCATCCTCTGCCGTCCCCTTCTCCTCCTGCCCCCAATCCCTCCCACCATCAGGGTCTTTTCCAATGAATCAACTCTTCACATGAGGTGGCCAAAGTACTGGAGTTTCAGCTTCAACACCAGTCCTTCCGATAAACACCCAGGACTGATCTCCTTTAGGATGGACTAATTGGATCTCCTTGCAGTCCAAGGAACTCTCAAGAGTCTCCTCCAACATCACAGTTCAAAAGCATCATTTTTTTCAGTGCTCAGCTTTCTTCACAGTCCAACTCTCACATCCATACATAGGATGCCCCAATTCTAGTTGGCCCATTGAGGCTATGTCAACAGACTACAAACAGGGCATATCTAAAAATCTAGCTTTTAAAATTTTCATTGAAAAGCTTTCCACTTTCTCATATAAGAATTTTTCTGTATTCACTCACTAACATTAGAAAACTAACTGTATGTCCACTGCTCCATGTGCATTTAATTTCTTTTTCTTAAGTTATATCCACATTGCTGTTCATTGAGATTGTAGCAGTTTTACAATTCCATCAGTGTGTGAATGGATTTTTTTGCAGACACTCAACACAGCTTGCTATCAAATGCTTGTGATTATTAACAATCCAGTTTTCCTATCATTTTGAGTGAGGATCTATATAATATACATATTTGTGCATATAATATATTTTTAATGCATATGCATGTATGCATGCTAAGTTGCTTCGGTCGTGTCTGACTCTTTGTGACCCTATGGACTGCAGCCCACCAGGCTCCTCTGCCCATGGGATACTGCAGGAAGAACACTAGAGTGGGTTGCAGTGCCCTCCCCCAGGGGATCTTCCTGACTCAGGGATTGAATCCATAAGTCATGTATCCTGCATTGATAGGTGGGATCTTTACCACTAGTGCCACCTGGGCTTTTTAATGCACACAAGATATTAAAGGACAATTTCTTCTGAAGATATAATGAACAGTGTTACTGTTCTCATTGAAAGTGGATATTATTTTCCCAATTTAGAAGAGTTAAAGTTTAGAACACAGAGTCACTTGTATGATTTTTAAAAAGAAATTTGGATACTTTTTAGATTTAAATTCAATTTTTTCCCTTGTACCTTTGAATATATCTTACTTAGAAAATAAAGTTAAATAATAGAGCTATTAAAAAAAACACACATTTGCTTGAATTCCAATGACTCTTTCAGGATGATTCTTGATAAACCTATATTTTTTCTTTTCCATTAAATTTACACTATGAGATATAGTCAAAATATCTTTCTAATTGAAGACATTTACTGCAAAATATCCATTTCTCGTGCATGGGCATGCTCAGTCACGTCCAAATTTTAGTTTTTAATATTGAGCTGCATCAGCTGTTAGTATATTTTGGAGATTAATCCCTTGTTGGTTGCTCCATTTGCAAATATTTTCTCCCATTCTATTTACTCCCATTGTTTTTGTTTTGTTTCTGGTTTCCTTTGCTGTACAAAACCTTTAAAGTTTAATTAGATCCCATTTCTTTATTTTTGTCTTTATTTTTATTACTCTTGGTGATGGATCAAAAAGATCTTGCTGCAATTTATGTCAGAGAGTGTGTTCTGCCTATGTTTTTCTGTAAGAGTTTTATAGCGCCTGGTCTTTCATTTAGATCTTTAATCCATTTTGAATTTATTTTTGCATACAGAGGTTCCTTAAAAAACTAAAAACAGAACTACCATATGACCTAGCCATTCCACTCCTAGGCATATACCTGGAAAAAGACCATAATTTAAAAAGACATATGAACCTAAATGTTCATTGCAGCACTATTTACAATAGCCAGCACATGGAAGCAACTTAAATGACCATCCACAGAGAAATGGATAAAGATGATGTGGTACATATAAAAAATGGAATATTATTCAGTCATAAAAATTATAAAAATACTTCCATTTGTAGCAACATGGATGGATCTAGAGATTGCCATAATGAGTGAAATACATCAGACACAGAAAGACACATCATATGATATCACTTTTATGGGAATCAAGAAAAAAGGTGCAAATAGACTTATTTACAAATAGAAGCAGAGTCACAAATGTAAAAAACAAATTTATGGGATAAATTGATAAAAAAAAAACCAAGGGATAAGGAAGTGGAGGGATAAATTGGGATAATGGGATTAATACATACACACTATTGTATATAAAATAGATAATAATAAGAACCTACCCTATAGCATAGGGGACCCAACTCAGTACTCTGTATTGGCCTATATGGGAAGTAATCTCAAAGAAAAAGCCAAGAGCAGATATATGTTTATGTATAACTGATTCATTTTGCCGCACACTTGAAAGTAACACAGCATGGTCAATCAACTATTCTCCAAAGAGAAAAAAAAGAATAAGAACAAAGACCAGAGAAGATGATGTGCATGATGTGATCAAGGAACAGGAAGGAGAATATTGTGACTAGAAGAGAGAGAGAGAGAAAAAAAATGGGCTTGGAGTCACAGATGGAGACAGTTTCCAAACCTAGAGCCAGATCATGAAGGCCTCTTAGGTCAGGGCAACTGTGTTGACCTTCACACCGGGAAGGGATAGCCTTAGAGTAACTTGACAAAGGCATTACATAGATAGAGTTATGTTTTATGTTCTGCTATTCAGATATTCTACTAGTGATAAACAATTACAGTTAACAGTAGAACTAAAAGGGAAATGTCTGGTTCATATCAAAATGAGGAAATTTTCCGAGCACTGTTTGCTATATGTGTTGAAAATTCACAAGATCACAAATAACAGGGATTGGATTAGATAATATCTAGAGATTTGACTATAATGCTATTGTTAGCTTCTTACAGGTTAGGGGTTGGGGTAATTATCACATAATTAAGTCTGAAATGTGGAAAGTGTTTAAACCACGTTAATGAGGAAAAGTCTCTTGTCAAACTCACATTAAAATTAGTGCAGGCATTCAATAGCCTATTTTCGGCTTCTCCTTTTTAACTAAATGTTAAGATAAGTTTGGCCTTTAACAAATGTATTGAAAATTTTTTCACAACTTACAAAACAATTTTTAGGTAGAAAGCAATAATCTGATAATAATAAAAATGCTATTCACATAGTTTAAGAATAATGACTCATATATATTAATATTGAAAAGAAATATTGCAAATTGTTGATTTTGGTGAAAAGCTATTCGATACATAAATAAAATAAAATATGTTTATAAAGTAGCATACTTTGTTAATTTAAGAAGTATAATTGAGTTTTCATTATTTATCAGTTTTATGAGTTGTCCAAGTAAGGTAATATAGCTTTTGAAGACCATGAAATATTTATTCTTATTAGTTCATCTCATTAGTTCATATCCTATTACTGAGATTATTCTTTAAAAAGAGAATAAAAATATCCAGTGCCTTTGTTAAATATTTTGCATTTTGAGCTTAATTATTTGGGTAGGAATTCAATACTGAATTATCATATGACTTAATAGAAAACTTAATGCTCTTTATTAAATTGTTCCTCTTTAGTGACCTCATATTAGAGGAAAAAGATAAATCACTGTATGATCCTATTACACATTTCACAAAAGTCATTTTGCTAAATTTATTTAAGGAATAAGATTTCAAAAATTATTTATGTAATCTTACTTTTAAAACTACCTCTAAAAGCATCATTAACTATCATAATCTAGGACAAAAGATATAATCAGAATGATAAGCATAATTCATTGACAAAACTAAGGGAAATGGAAGAGAATACAGAGGTTAAGGAGAATACAAGGTAATATTATATAGTAAATGCAGTTCAATATTTTCTTAATATTAAAATTTACAGAGACAAGTGGTGAAAATTTATATGAAAGAAATTTAAATGCATAAATGAATGACAGCTACCAATAAATGTCAGGCCACGAATATATGTTAACTTTGACAGCAGATAGAAATATTCACTCATCACTTGTCTTCAGAGACAACAGAATAATTAAGCTTATGGTGTCCTTCTTTTTGTCCCCAGTGAGCCATGTTCTCTACTGCTAGTATAAAGCTAAAAACATTAAATCGGATTTAGTGAATTGGCTAGCCAGTAAATTGTGGGTTTCTCGAGAGCTGAAGTTATGTTTTATTAATTTAGTTATTCTAGTGCTGCCTTTAGTGCAGTAATGGCTTATCAAGGAAAGCCTAAAGGACCAGTCTGAATCCCGGTCACACTTCTTAATCACACTCCTTCTACTCATTTTAGTTGCATTTTATCCCCAATGATTCTAACAAAAATGTTACCGAATGACATCATCTCATCCTAATTCAACTCTTATATCTAAGAACACATTTTATTTGTCTTCCCAGAAGCCTCCCACATTTTAACTTGCAATAAATTAATATTCCTTGTAGGATGTCTCTTTCTAAGGAGTCCTTGACCGTACATTGGGTTTTTTTCCCCTCCAATCTCCACATTTCTTTTTTACAATTTCCTCTGTGGGTATAGGTGCCTTACTCTTATCTCCATGTTTTTGAAGCATTCTAGGACCTTGTTCCCTTAGCTGTCCATTTGAGTTTTATCCCTATGGGATCTCACTGACTTTGTAATTAAGAAAAAACAAAAAACAAACATCTAAATGGAATCCTTGCCTGACTGTGGTCTGAAACCTTCCTTTTTCCTTCATCACCCTGATAAAGCCATTTGTTGCTCAGCCACTAAGTTCTGTCTGACTCTTTTGTGACCCCATGGACTGTAGCCTGTCAGACTTCTTCTATTCATGGGATTTTTCAGGCAAGAATACTTGAGAGGGTTGCCATTCCCTTCTACAAGGCATCTTACAGACCCAAGGATTGAACCTGGGTCTCTTGCATTGCAGGCAGATTCTTTACCATCTAAGCCACCAGTGAAGTCCATTAAATGGATAAAGCCATGATAAAGACTGCTGGCTCTCACAAATATCTGTGGTGTGCTTCTGTTCTGGGTTTGGCTACAGCACATTTGTCAGTCCTCTTAGATTTAGCTGACATCATGAAATTAGCTCTGGCCAATGAATTATGGTAGGGCTTCCCTGGTAGCTCAGCTGGTAAAGAATCTGCTTGCAATGCAGGAGACCCCAGTTCAATTCCTGTGCTGGGAAGATCTCCTGGAGAGGGGATAGGCTACCCACTCCAGTATTCATAGGCTTCCCTTGTGCCTCAGACAGTAAAGAATCTGCCTGCAATGTGGGAGACCTGTGTTCAGTCCCATGTTGGGATGATCCCTTGGAGGAGGGCATGGCAACCCACTCCAGTATTCTTGTCTGGAGAATCCCCACGGACAGAGGAACCTGGTGGGCTACAGTCCATGGGGTCACAAAGAGTCGGACATGACTGAACAGCTAAGCAAAGCAGCACAATGAGTTATGGGTGAAAGTGATGCATGTCATCTTCAGACATGCTTCTTAAAAAGCTTTTCTGTTTGATATTATCTTTCCATGTCTCCTGGCTAGAGGCAGAGAGAATATTTAATTCAGTATGGGGTGCTGCATTATACAGCTCTTCCATGTTGCTAGTGTGTGTGTGTGTGTGTGTGTGTGTGTGTGTGTGTGTGTGTGTGTATGTGTCTGCGTGTGGGGGAGGGGTCAGGGTTGTTTGTTGGGTTATTGGGATTCTCATTTTCTGTTTTATCTTTAAATGTTTTATATTGATTTAATATAGTTTATATAGAAGGAGTTAGCTCTTTTGCACTTCTGTGGACAAGGATGCCAATTTTATTTCGTTTATCAACTTTCTAATTCAAGAACATTCCTTTCTTTTCTCTGGAGAAGGGAATGGCTACCCACTCCAGCATTCTAGCCTGGAGAATGCCAATGAACTGTATAGTCCATGGGGCCGCAAAGGGTCAGACATGACAGTGTTTCACTCACTCACTCCTTTCTTTTAGTGTAGCAAAGTATGGTTTCTTTATTGGAACAAACTGGTTCAAATAAAGTTTGGGAGAGTTTCGAGTTTCTTTCCAGTTTTACCTTTCTTTTTTGTTGTTGCTCTGCCCTGAATTCCCCCCATGCGTTGTAGCTGTTCTCTCTGCTGCCCATTTCCTTAGGGCTCCTAACACTTGCTTCTATTTCTCTTCTGTCCTTGGGGCATTATCATTCTAAGGCAATAGTCTTATGTTCCCTGTGTGCCTTTAATTTCCTTTTCTGGAGTTAGTGCTTTGATCTACCGATAGACTTTCTCATTATTTTAATACATAGAGTGGACTTTCTTATCCTGAGGATAGCTTTTGATCAATCTTTGTCCTGTTTATTACCCTTTTTGTCTTTGCAGTTTTCTCTGGATTTTGTTTCTCTCTGTGAAGACATGCAGGAGAAATGCGGTGAATGGCTTGCAGGGATTGGGTGATGCTGTGCATGAACGTTTGATAAGACTCTGTTTCCCAGTTAAACTCTTAAAGTCTTCTATGATCTACGTCTACTATTAGATTTCGATGACATAAAGTTTTTGATTCTTAACACAACTCCATGTAGATAAGTGCCCATTTTGGTTTTAGAGATAAGATAATTTCACACCATTGTTAAGAAAAAAAAATTAATTCAGGTCTTCAAATTTCCTAAACCATTGCTCATTCCTTTCTTCTGTATTCTCACTCAAATGTCAGATTATTTGGTGATCTGTTTAATTTTTAGTCTTCTCACTTGCTTCCATCTTAGGTAAAACTCAGAGTTATGGTATCCTGCTAGCAGCAGAAACCTGAACACTTGAAGTTCAAACTGAAAAAGTTATTTTAATTGAGTTGTGCTGAGTTGGCGATTTAGAATATACTTCACTATTATTTGATATTTGAATAATCTCAGGCAAGTATTATTTAATCCTGGTCTCCACATGATGATGAGTTTAAATCAAAGTTCTCATATTTCTCTCATAAATAATGAAATGTTAAAAAGAAAACATGTCATGATGGCATATACCATTAGGAGTGATTCATAATATACATTTAATGTATAGACAAAATAGGAAAATTTCAACACACTCCTCGATGCAAATTTTGATGTGTGTGTGCAATTATGAATGAAGCTGCTATTAACATCTATATGCAGGTTTTGTGTGGACATAAGTTTTCAGCTTCTTTTGGTGAATACCAAGGAACTCAATTGCTGGATAGTATGGTAAGAGTATGTTTACTTTTGTAAGAAACCTCCAGACTGTTTGAAAATGGCTATATCATTTTGCAATGAAAGAGCTCCTACTGTTCAACATTCTCACCAGCATTTGCTGTGGTCAGTGTCCTAGATTTTGTTCGTTCTAATAGATGTGGAGGTATCTCATTGCTGTTACTGCTGTTCTAATCTGTATTTCCAAATCATAATGATATAATACAGAACATCCTGTCATATGCTTATTTGCTTTTTCTATATCTTCTTTGGTGAGGTGTCTGTTAAGGTCTTTGGCCTGTTTTTAAATCAGATTGGTAATTTTCTTACTGTTGAGTTTTAAATGCTCTTCATAATATATTTTGGATAGCATGACTTAGTCAGATGTGTCTTTTGCAAATATTAGCAGTGTAATTAGACTGTCAAGGTGATACATGGGGGAAAAAAAATAACCATATCTGTTATCTGGGGCTTCCCAGGTGGCGCTAGTGGTAAAGAACCCACCTGTCTACACAGAAGAAGCAAGAGATGCTGGTGTGATCCCTGGGCTGGGAAGATCCCCTGGAGGAGGGCATGGCACCCCACCCCAGTATTCTTGCTTGGGGAATCCCATGGACAGAAAGTCTGGCAGTCAGGAGTCCACAGGGTTGCAGAGTTGGACAGGACTGAAGCTACTTAGTACGCACGCATACATCTGTTACCTACTTTTGCAATATTGCGCTTTATGCTGTAATACTCCCAAAGCTCTGTAGCTTAGAGAGCAAAATCAGTTTCTCACACAGGTCTCCAATGAGTGCAGTTTGACTGACACAGTCTATGCTTGGCTCCAGAGTGTTGTTTCAAGGTAGGTTTGACTCCAGGTTAGGACCAGGTCAGCTCCACGTGAATGTCAGTACTAGTAGATAGATAGCTGCCATATAAAATTCTCATAACAAATTAAAGAATATTAAGAGCTGAGCCAAACAATGCAGCCATAATTTAAGCCTTCTTGAAATATTATTCACAATAGTCAAAATATGGATACAATTCAAATGTCCATTGACAGATGAATGGACAAAAATTTTGGCATGTGGTGGTTTAGTTGCTAAGAAGTGTCTGACTCTTGGGATCCCATGGATTGTGGCCTGCCAGGATCCTCTGTCCACAGGATTCTGCAGGCAAGAATCCTGGAGTGAGTTACCATTTCCTTCTCCAGAGGATCTGCTCAGCCCAGGAATCAAACCCAGGTCTATTCCATATAATATTATCCAACCTTAAAAAGAAATGGAATTCTGATATATGCTACAACATGCATGAACCTTGAAAACATTATGTTAAGTGAAATAAACCAGTAACAAAAAGGAGATACTATGTGATTCCACTTATGTGAGGTGCCTGGAATAGTCAGATCATAGAAACAAAGACAGAATAGTTGTTAACAGAGGTTGAAGGGAGAAATAGTAAATTATTTTTTGCTGTGTATGGAGTTCCAGTTTGAGATGATGAAAAGTTCTGGAGATGGACAGGGTGGTGGTTACACAACACTGTGGATGTACATTGTCACTGAATTATACATCTAAAAATGGATAATATGGTAAATTTCATGTTACATATATTTTAACAAACGTAAAAAAAAAAACACATACCCCCAAAAAATTAATCATGAAAGGATACTAGGTGAGTGATTTGAATATACCTAGGTTTAACTAAATTTGTACCGAGAAGGGCCTTAAAACTTTCACAAATCTGATCAAGACAGATCTCAAGATTAGGGCACACAATTAAATTTATTTTCATAAAGCCAGTGAAATGGTGGGGACTTGGCTTGAGTTTTGGGACGTGGAATAGGAAGTTAGTGAAGTGCGAAAAACAAACTAAGAACTCTATAGTTAGACTGATCAGAGTATAAAATGTATAACACAGTGCCAGGTAACTGAGCTAAACACCACTGAATTCATCTTGCTTCTTATAAAGATTCATACTTAAAAGTGAAAGAAAGCTAAGCTACTGTTGGCATTAAGCAATTCAGGGCTCTGGGAGAGTGGGACTAAAAAGGTAAACAAAGACTGACAAATGAACTTTATTTTACTCAAAGTCTGCATCTGTGACTGTAGTAGTTTCAGTGACTCTGTGATATTTTCTAATTCAATAGAATTCTCCCACAGCAGAGCAGAAATCAATAAATGGGACTTCAACTAGCCTATCAACAATTGATGTTTGTCAAGAGAAAAGAAAAAATGAAGTGTTTTTTCTCTGGTACATTCCTACGATAAATCATAACACTTAGGTCTTTGACCAGACAAGATAATGCATCAGCAAAAGTTATCATTAATTATCCTATTTTCCTGTAGCTCCCAAATTTGCTACCTGAAAGCTCTTTCTGCCTTTTAAAGTTTCCATATCAATAATATTTCACTAATATTCAAAGAAATCAATTATGTAACTAATATCTGATGATTATTACTGTGTTACAAAGAATCAAACAAATGTCACATGATAGTTTTTCTATCCAGGTAACAAATTGTGAAATAATGATAATTTGACTATACAGATTTGTCTTCTACATGAGCATCAGATTTATATTTGTCTACGTTCCTGTCAGTATTAATAATGTGCATCATTAAAGAACACTAGGAGCAAGCAAGGTGAAAAGCAAAGGTCAAATGGAATAAATAGAGGACTGTCTTAAATCAGTGAAGACAGTCCATATGAAAATAGGAAAAAAAAATGAAAGCTTAAAGAAAAGTATTTTAATGAATTATAGAATAATTTAAAACCCTTAATGGAGATCAGGCTATTAAGAAAACACTTGCTTTATGCTAAAATCAATTCATTTTCACTTTGATAAAATACAAAGGCTTGTACTTATAGTTTATGATTATGTATGGCATAATTAATCATATTTTTGACTCCCACAGATTGAGCAAGAATGATGTGCTTCAGTGTAACTGTTATAATAATTACTCTAAAATTAATTTTAAAAGATTCACTATAACTCAATATTCATTCTACTACAGAATTTAATATCAAAATAATATTTTTCATTGTATAGTACCAAGTATAATTGATCTTCCAGATATGTATGTCAGACTTGTAGAGGGCATTTTGAATCTCCTAACTTAACTATATACATTTGCTGAAATGTATTCAAATCTAGTTTGAAAAGGAAAAACCTATAGAAAGACAGGTCTTATACCCTAATTTCCCAGTTTTAGGTTTGTGTTAAGGTCTAAGTTATCAGAAGAAAACATTTTAAATCTGCCCACAGACTCTGCTTTTGCTCCTGCCTTCTCCTGGAATTGACATACTACAGAGAAAGCTGAGTCTCAATTCAAAATAAGGAGCCAAAACTTGGTTTGTTGCAGACCATCTAGGTAGTCACTGTTCACACTAATTTATCAGTTTATCAATGAGCATAGAATACCTTCCTGCAAATGAAACTCAAGGAAGTCTGCAAGAAAAATCAGACAAACAAAAGCTCAACTTCCAGGAGCAAAGCAATTTTGTAAACTTCAGATTAAAATACTAATAATTGAAAACACTGGAGATTGACCACATGTAGGCAGAAATTAGAGAATATTCTCACAAATGATGAAAACTATGCTGGGTGAGATTCACATTCATATGAATTTTACCTGCAGCCCTTCTCCAAATTATGGAATGTAGTGCAGCTATAATTCAAGCCAGAAAAAAAAAAAATTCTGGCACTTGTAAAATTCAAATAAAATTTTTATTGAATTCAGGAATTAGAGGAATAAGTTTGGGGCTATCATGCTTCTGAAAATTCAGAAGGAGAGCACCAGACAGAAAGATGCGTTGGGATTTTTTAAAATGCTCATTAAACTAAGCTTAATTCCTTGAAAGACCCCTGAACGGAACATATGCAGGATCTCTGAGGGTATATGAGCAGAAAACAACAGCTGGAGGCATTAAAAAGGTTGGACAGGAATTTCAGCTGCTGTTCCCCAACTTTTCAAGTGAGACTGAGTTTGCAATTTCAGTGTAACTAAGGTAACAACCTGCTGATGCTGCTTAGTCGCTTCAGTCATGTCCGACTCTGTACAACCCTATGAACTACAGCCTGCCAGGCTCCTCTGTCCGTGGGATTCTCCAGGCAAGAATACTGGAGTGGGTTGCTATGCCCTCCTCCAGCAATCTTCTCAACCCTGGGATCGAACCCGTGTCTCCTGCATTGCAGGCAGACTCTTAACCACTGAGCCACCAGGGAAGCCCCAGGTAACAACCTGCTAAACTATAATAAAAATTATTCAATGAAAGATAACAGAATAAGGGATTTTACAATGCATTATCCGCAATATAGAGTACGCAATTTAAAAACAATGTATGGGCTTTCCTGGTGGCTCAGTGGTAAAGAATCTGCCTGCCAATGCAGGAGACATGGGTTTGACCCCTGGTCCAGAAAGATCCTACATGTGGCAGAGCAGCTCAGTCCGTGCCCCACAACTATTGAGCCTGTGCTCAAGAGTTCAGGAACCACAACCCCTGAGACCACGTGGCACAACTACTGATGCCCAAGCACCCTTGAGCCCTCCTTGCTCCACAGCCAGAGAAGCCACTGCAGTCAGAAGCCAAGGACCACAACTAGAGTGGCCCCTAGTCTCTGCAGCTACAGAAAAGCCCACCCAACAATGAAGACCCCGCACAGTCAAAAATACATAAATAAAACAAATAATTAAAATGATATAAAACACTAGATATACGAAGAAGCAGGAAAATGTAGACCAGTAGACAAAAACAAAATAAGTAGGAACAGATGACAAAAATATCTATACAAGTACTAGAATTAGAAGATGGCTTTTAAGCAGGATTATAAATATGTTCAAGGACCTAAAGCAAAATATAGTCATAATGAGTAAACAGGTGAAGAAGTACTACAGAAAAATATGTATATATAAAAATATAAATTGTTGAAGTGAAGACTACAATATCTTAAATAAAAACTTCACTGTATGAGCTTTACATCATATTGGAAAAAGTTAAAGTGCTGGTAACTTAGAAGATAAATTAATAGAATCTATCTGCATGACAGAGAAAAAAAGTTTTCAGTAAAGTGATAATGTCTTTAGTGACCTCTAGAAAAATATCAGGTGAATACCAAATGTGCAACTGGAGCTAAAGGAGGCAAGGAAAGGCAGAATTAAGCAAAAGCAATAGAAAAGAATTAATGGTTTAAAATTTCTCACTATTGATGAAAAATATAAATTTATAATTTCAAAAGGCTTAACAAGTGTATAAGATGATAATTACATAGAAAACCACACCTACTATGTAGAAAAACTGTTGAAAAGTAAAAAAAAATAAAAATGTTGAAAGTGGCTAGAGAAAAATATCAATGCATTATATAAAGGAAATCAGCTATGCAAATTAAATCTGATTTTGTCTTAGAAATAATAGGGACCAGAAGATAAAGAAATGTTTTTAAGAGGGGGATAAAGACATTTAAAATACAAAAGCTGTGATAATTTGTTAGCAGAAGAATTAATAACAAGTTTTTCAAACTAAAGGCAATAACAGAAAGGTTTGGATACAGAAGAAAAACTGAAGAAAAATCTAAAATACAGCAAAATAGGAGACATTTTAAATTCATAAAACTTATTTGAAACACAAGTAACTAATTCCAGCTTTTAAAAATGTACATTATGGGATTCAGGAGATGTGAAGGATATGATGGTTACAGTATTAAAACTACATGAGGGATGAACTTAAAGTAAAAGTACAATCATATTGAAAGTAAAACAAGAAGAAAATACTGGGTTGGCCAAAAGGTTCATTTGGTTTTTTTATTTTTTTTTTATGGAAAAATAGAAGTATACTCTCTGAGAAATTCATTTCAAGATATACTATTTTCTCTTTGTTTCATTTGTCCTTGTGTGTAACAAAATGGAATAATCATTTTGGTGATTAAACTTGAAACAACTTCAAGTTTAATCAGTCAGTTGTGATTGCAGTCAACGATAATACAGGTTACCAGAAAAGACAGAATTTATTAGATGATCTGATTTTGGCATAACCATAAAAAAGTCAAGATTTTCTTGCCTTCAATAATTCCTTTTATAGCGCAGATTTTGAATCTCCTATGATGCTCTCTTTCTTTGTGAGTTATATCAGTTCACTACTTTTACTTTCATCTAAGTAATATCCAACATTTTACCATTCCTTTTAATATTTATATTTCTATATTCTGTTATTGACTTACAATCCTATTCTAGCTAGTCACTAGCAATAAATTATGCATTTATTGGACAATAAATAACCACTATGATGCCTATATGCCCAGAACCCCATATAGTTGACCAACAAATTACACAAAAAGAATGAAATATATATTGGAGTAGAATGCGATTAAGGATGACATATTGTGTAAAAAAATTTAGTCATTTCTTTTATATTAAGTTTAGAAAGGATCAAAATGAAGGTGGCAAAAGGCCAGGTTCTTTTTTTTTTTTTTGAAGAAACGTGCCCAGGCAAATAGAGAAGACCAAAAAGAAAACTAAATAAAATAAAGAATTCATTTGTGTGCCTTATCTCTAAAGAAAAAGCATACACTTGGGGTGTATAGACTTGAATATTGGAAAGACACATGAGAACTGGCAACTGGTGGAAGAAAAGAAAGCAAGCCAGTTTAGTGCTGGCTTCTACTAGTAGCAGACTCTGATAAGACATGGAAATCTGAGGATGGCATGTGGAAAGCATAATTTGTGTTTTTTTCCAGAGATTCTATGTAAGATAGTCTTCTCACATTTTAATGGGTTTCTGCATCACCTTGGGATTTGGCTAAAATAACTTTAATAGTAGATCTGCATTTCCACATTTTTTATAAGCACTTAGGTGATGTCAATACTGTAGGTCTGTGTGCAACATACTGGTTACATTCAGAAAATTCAGAAAGAGATGTAAATACGTGTTAGAAAACACAGGATAAAAATGACATTAAAATCTTCAGGTAAAAGAAAGTTATGTATAGATAATGTTACCACTAGTCATGTATAATTTATAATCACCATGCCAACACAAATTCTAAGTTTATTAAACATTTATTAATAAGTAATATCACAATAAAAATAACTGAAAATGTATATTTCCATAATGATGTGAAAGTCTCTTTAAAATGACATTTAAGAGAAAACATAAAAACTGTTAGATCTACTGCTATTAAAAACAACAGGAAAACAATAGATCTTGATGGCATAGTCACCAGTGAATAAAAAGGAAAAGGCAAATGATTGCTGGGAAGAATTTGCTATGAAGGATGTATGTTCTTAAATATAGTGTGCTAAATAGCAATAGGAAATAATAATAGTAATAATTTACTTTGAGAGTAAAAGAAATACATCATTGAGAAAATATGTGTAGATGGTTAAAAACAATGGAAAATAATTCAAAATCACTTAAAATTTAAAAAATGCAATGAAAAAAACACTTTACACATTTTCCCCAAGTTAAATTGTCAGAGTTAAAAATTAAGAACTCAGATTGACAAGACTATATGTAGGCAGGTATAGCAAACAGCTTAGGAAGTGTAAATTGGCACAATCATTCAGGCAGGAAAACAAACTAACAACATCCTTAACATTTAAAACTGTATGTAGCATTTGACATACAGTAAAATGTATAAAATGACATATATAAAAATGTGTGTAGCATTTGACATGGCTAATCCACATCCAGAAACTGACTGCAGAGATCTGGTGGCAAAAATATTTGCTGAAAATATTTATAATAGAAGGAATATGATTTTAAAAAATGCTCCCACCAGTGGTCCAGTGATTAAAAAATACAAGACATATTTGTTGCAGTGGCATTTTATTCAGTGTAAAAAACAATGTTGCATAGAGTAAATTTTAATGAAAAAAGTTTCAAAGCAACATTTACTGATCCATGTTCACTTATTCTGGCCAGCAACTCTTCCCCTGACAAATACCGGGGCCCTCAATGCTCACCTTGCTTGCTTTCTGGCAGGAGCTGGCTTGGAAAGGGATCGCGTGATTTGTATGACCATCCTGGTGGAGCTCGTGGTAAAGAACCCGCTTGCCAAAGCAGGAGATAAAAGGGATGCAAGTTCTATCTCTGGGTCAGGAAGATTTCCTGGAGGAGGACCTGGCAACCCACTCCAGCATTCTTGCTGGAGAATCCCATGGCCAGACTAGCCTGGCGGGCTACTAGAGGGTCGCAGAGAGTCGGACACAATTGAATGGACTAGGTACGCACACAAGCTTGTATAACAGGGCTGGTGTGACTAGACCTGGGGAGACCCTGTGTTTGGACTGGCTGGATAGCCCAAGTAACCTAACGAATTTGTTTGGGAGAATTAGCCTCTCATGGGTATAATTTTGATGTGGAAGTTGAGGCAAACAGATATTATATACTTTAATATCAGCTAGGTAGTAATAATGGAGAAGGCGACGGCAACACACTCCAGTGTCCTTGCCTGGAGAATCCCAGGGACAGGGAAACCTGGTGGGCTGCCGTCTATGGGGTCGCACAGAGTCGGACAAAACTGAAGCTACAGGAGCAGCAGCAGCAACTAGTAATAAAGTTATAGAGTTTGTTTACAAAGTGTATTTTAACCTCTATGATATATTGTCTAACAATCTCTGAAAAACAGTCTGCATTTCTAACATTTCTACGATAGTCACAATTACTTATATAATAAAAGCATGTAAAATAATAGCTTGATTTGTGCCTGAATGGTCAGTCATGTACAACTCTTTGCGATCTCATGGACTATAGACTGCCAGGCTCCTTTGTCCATGGAATTTCCCAGACAAGAATACTGAAGTGGGTTGCCATTTCTTACTCTAGGGCATCTTCCTGATGCAGGGATCAAATCTGTATCTCCTGAGTCTCCTGCATTGGCAGGCAGATTCTTTACCATGGGGCCACCTGGAAAGCTCCAAATAATAATTAGTTCAGTAAACAATAAATTCAGAAATAATTTCTGAATGATGGAAAACTCTTAGGAAGCATGTAGCCCTACTATATCATTATAGAGATAATCTATCACTGAACATCAGAAAACAGAATTTTTCTTGGCCTCTTCTATCTGGATCAGTGTGGTCTCTTTGGAGTCACAGATGATGGGCCAGCCCAATTTTTAAAAGTAGAATATGTGAACTGAAAATCATCCATTGCCCATCGGTACATTATGGGAATAGAGATGTCTAATACTTGCACATACTCATGTGTATTAAAGCTGAGCTATGTTGAATCTTAACATGCTGTCATATTATCTTTAGAGACTTTTTAATGAAATAAACATTATAGCTATAGTTGAAATCTCCTGTGAGCATCTCTTTCTCACCTGCCTTTCCCAGAATTAGTTTAAATGTAATTAGAGGTATAAATTATTGCATTCCTGAGTGGTAAGAATTTTGTAAAATTATCTGGATCTGATGTTAATGGCAGATAGATTTTTAACAGTTAGATTCATTACATCAACTTTCATCAAGATATTAAAATTTTTAATTTTTGTACAGTAAGTTTTGGTATGTATTTTTTTTCCCAAGGAAACTGGATACTCCATCTACATTTTTAAAGTAGGTTTAGAGGCTTATTTAATTTTTAAAATGTTCTATAATCACAGGTGTTCAGCATAATGAATTCTCTCAAAGGGAAATCAACTATACATCCACCAACCAAGTTAGGAAATTATCACTCTAAATTTAAATTTCCTTATAATAATAGGATTGTGTGTGTGTGCGCACTTGGTTGCTAAGTTGTGTCTGACTCTCTGCAACCTCATAGACTGTAGCCCACCAGGCTCCTCTATCTATGTAATTTCATAATATTAGGACTAGAGCACTGAAAATTTAAGATAGCACAACCAATAGATTGTTGTTGCTGCTGTTGTTGAAAGAGGAGAGTGAAAAGGCTGACTTGAAACTCAACATTAAAAAAGACAGATCATGGCATCTGGTCCCATTACTTCATGGCAAATAGAAGGAGATAAAGTGGAAGATTTTATTTTCTTGGGCTCCAAAATCATTGCAGCTGGTGATTGCAGCCATGAAATTAAAAGACCCTTGCTCCTTGGAAAGAAAGCTCTGACAAACCTAGTGCATGCTCAGTTAGTCACTCAGCCATGCCTGACTCTCTGCGACCCTGTAGACTGTAGCTCATCAGGCTCTGTTCATGGAATTTTTCCAACCATGAATACTGGAGGAGTGGGTTGCCATTTCCTTCTCCAGGGCACCTTCCCAACCCAGGCGTCAAACCCTAGTCTCCTGCATTGCAGGTGGATTCTTTACCACTAAGCCACTGCCAGAAGCCCTTGACAAACCTAGACAACTTAAAAAGCAGAGACATCACTTGGCTGACAAAGGTCTGCAAGTCAAAGCTATGGTTTTTCTAGTAACCATGTATGGATGTGAGAATTGCTCCATAAGGAAGGCTAAGCACCAAAGAATGGATGCTTTCAAATTAGTGCTTTCAAAGTGGTGCTGGAGAAGAGTTTTGAGAGCCCTTTGGATTGCAAAGAGGTCAAGCCAGTCAATCCTAAAGGAAATACGCCCTGAATATTCATTGGAAGGACTGATGCTGAAGTTGAAGCTCCAATATTTTGGCCACCTGATGTGAAGAGCTGACTCACTGAAAAAGACCTTGATGCTGGAAAAGGCAAAAGGAGAAGGGAGCAGCAGAAGATGCGATGGTTGGATGGCATCCCTGACTCCATGGACATAAATTTGAGCAAACTCCAGGAGAGAGTGGAAGACAGAAGAGCCTGGCATGCAACAGTCCATGGGGTCACAAAGAGTTGGACTTGACCTAGCTACTGAAAAATAACAACAAACCAACAGATAGGTATTATAAAAATGTATGCTTCAGATTGAACAAAAACAAAATGAGAAATGGAATAATGGAAAAAATTCTGATTAGAAAAAAAACTGCCTATCATACACTCCTCATCACTCCCAAACCTGAACTTACTTTTAAATCACAGAGTACACACTATTTTGTGTCTGTTTCCTTTATTCCACATTGTTTGTGAAATGTATCTAATTGCAGCATCACAAGTCAATTTTTGATATGACTTCCCTAATTTGTGAATGATAGGAACTCTCTCCTGCCTTCCAGCTCCTTCTCCTCCTATACTACCGTAGGTAAGATCCCCTGGGAGCTTACCATAATTCCACTCTTCTGGGTTAGATGGACAATCTGGCCTTACCCCATGAAAGCTCAAAGCGCCCCATCTCCTGTGGCTCATAAAGGCACATGCTCCAGATCCTAGTGCTCAGCCTCTGCCTGCCCCTGCTTTGAGCTTCTGAGCGGCGCCTCAAGGCTGCCCTGTTCTTTCCGCAGGACCATGTTTTTTTTTTGTTGAACGGAGGCCCACCAGCTGACACTCTCTCAGGGCTCTACTCCAACAAATGTTAATTTAACAGAAGTCACAACCCTCACACAAGTGTGGTTTGAGGGTTCCTGAAAGCAGCACTCTGGGGCTTCCCAGGGGGCGCTAGTGGTAAAGAACCCGCCGGCCAATGCTGGATATGTAAGAGACGCAGGTTCCATCCCTGGGTCGGAAAGATCCCCTAGAGAACGAAAGGGCAACCCACTCCAGTATTCTTGCCTGGAGAATCCCACGGATAAAGGAGCCTGGAAGGCTACAGTCCATGGGGTCACAAGAGTCAGACACAACTGAAGTGACAGCACGCACACACTCAAAGCAGCACTCTAGCAAGTCTGTGTGAACGGACTTTTCATGGCTCTGCTTATGTCTCATGCTCAGTATCCCATCAGCCAGCCAAGTCACAAGGCCATCCCAGAGGCAGTGTGGGACCATTCTGGCCAAGCGCGTGGTCATGGGGCAAGGGGTAATTGGCCGCCATTCCCCCAAGCTACCAAGCTCGTGGATCTGTACACTTCCCATCTAGGCTTTTCCCGTTAGTAAATTATACAAAAGTAAAAGACCCTGATGCTGGGAGGGATTGGGGGCAGGAGGAGAAGGGGACGACAGAGGATGGCATCACCGACTCGACGGACATGAGTTTACTGAGTAAACCCCAGGAGTTGGTGATGGACAGGGAGGCCTGGCGTGCTGCGATTCATGGGGTCGCAAAGAGGCGGACACGACCGAGTGACTGAACTGAACTGAACATTAATTAAATAAAAAAATAAAGCAACCTCCAAGAACGCTAAGCACAACAACATGTGGACCTCTTAATGTTTTAACAGAGGTGGTTCTTGAGCTAAAAATTTGACCATTCTTTTTTTATAATTCTGGAAATTTTTATTTTGTATGTTCTTTTTCTGTAAGCACAGCTGCAAGTTATTTTTATCTATAAATCTATATACATGTATATTTGTTTAGCCAACCTTCCCCATAAACTTAATTATCCTATGGTATGTGCATGAAAATAAAATATGTATTTCCAGTATAGGATATTCATATCAGTAATCTCACTATGTTTGCCTTTTTATTTTAATGCATTTCATTGAATTAATAATTGAATGGCATTTTATCAATGACTGAACTTCATTTGTACCAGTGTGCAAGGTTTATAAAGGATACACATGTTCTACCTTTGTTTGATATTTCATTTAAATCGTTGCTAAAGTAAAGGAAATAATTAGAATTTTTAAGATCTCAAATATTCTATTCAGCTCCAAACCATTTCAATTAGTATCATTTTCCTCTGATAGGGAAAGCATCTTTTCACAGATTCAAGTGGCTTGTCTTCAAGGCCACACTTTCTTCCATTATATTATAGTTCTTTGTAAAACAAAGTAACAAAAGCCTTTTTCAAGGTCAGAAAATTATATCAAGAGCCACCCTCTGTCAATTTTGTACTGCTGCTTCTAAAAGAAATTCGATCATACTTACTACAATCTTCCTTTCAGGAATTCCTGCTGACCAAAAATGAATTCCATGACTTAATTTTTAGGTCATAATGGCAGACAGTTAAGTGCTCAGTTTGCCTGAAATCTTGATATTTACAACTTGAAAGCTCTAAGAATTTAACCCACTGCACATTACATTTTCCTCATTTTTTCTGATTTTATTTATTTTTTAATTTTTTAACCTTTAAAATTGTAACAGGAATATTTTGTAAGTTTACTGTCAATTTCAATGTACTGTATGCTCATTTTGAATATATTTTGGTCTCCGCTTTATCACTGCATTCTAAATTTCACCACAGTCAAATAACTAATTGAAGGATATTAAAGTACTTAACTTTTCTAAAAGTAAGCCAATTTTTAAAATCATGAATTTAGAATGTACCTCTTCCCTTTTTTTCTACCTAGAGTTCTCTCTAGATATCTATTAGATTACACCTATCTATATCTCACTACATTTCATAATTCTTAAGAGTCATGCATTCCACATGACTTTGAAACTGTGCTTTGTCTTAAAGTGATGTCATCTTAAAATTATTGCTGGTCTTGAATAGTTGTTACTGCATAGTTGTCATTGCTCATTGTGTACAAAAAAATGAACATATTTGTCATAATTTTGTCTCTTTAGTTCACTTAAGTGCGTTGTTGATAGTAAAATGTTAGGTTTAACTGTCATATAATCTGTGAAACAGATGAGTTTCAATTCAGAAAATTCAGAACAGAAAATCATTGCATATATGTATATGTATAGAGTTCAAGCATACAGATGTTCAATTCAGTTTAGTCGCTCAGTCATCTCTGACTCTTTGTGACCCTAGGGACTGCAGCATGCCCGGCTTCCTGTCCATCACCAACTCCCGAAGCCTGCTCAAACTCATGTTCGTCGAGTCAGTGATGCCATCTAACCATCTCATCCTCTGTCGTCCCCTTCTCCTCCTGCCTTCAATCTTTCCAAGCATCAGGGTCTTTTCCAGTGAGTCAGTTCTTCTCATCAGGTGGCCAAAGTATTGGAGTTTCAGCTTCAGCATCAGTCCTTCTAGTGAATATTCAGGAATGATTTCCTTTAGGATTGACTGGTTTGATCTCCTTGCAGTCCAAGGGACCCTCAAGAGTCTTCTCCAACACCACAGTTCAAAAGCATTAATTCTCAGCGCTCAGCTTTCTTTATGGTCTAACTTCAAGCATGCAGATGCAAGTTTGATCAAATTGAAAGTAGTTACTGTTGGAGAAGTGAAGAAAGCTTTCTCACAGCTTCTGTCGTGTGAGACACTGCCGAAGGCAGCTATCTGCACCTGAAGAGAGTCCTTCACCAGAATCCAGTCTGATTTTTGACTCCCATCCTCTAAAACTGAGAAATAAACTTCTGTTGTTTATGTGCTGCCCAGTCTATGACAAGCTATTATATCAGCTCAAGAGAGCTAGCACAAAGGGCCTTGTGATGTGAGGCGACATGCCCTGTTTATACCCAATACATAGCTTGTGCAATTTAGTTGAAATAGAGTTTTAAGGAGGGCATCTTCACCTGTCCTAACTGCAAGTTTTTTCTGACTATGAGGTTTAGTGTATAAATGTGAGTGGTATGTATCCATGCCCAAATAGTAAGCACTCTAAAAGCGATGCTTCCAGAATTCATTCCCTTGTCA
Organism: Odocoileus virginianus; assembly: GCF_023699985.2. Taxonomy (NCBI): domain Eukaryota; kingdom Metazoa; phylum Chordata; class Mammalia; order Artiodactyla; family Cervidae; genus Odocoileus; species Odocoileus virginianus. The sequence goes on from NC_069689.1 coordinate 25,053,656, forward strand.
TCAACAATTAATATGCTACATGAGATAGGAAAAACTTTGTTTTTGAAGATGAAGCAGATCGCTTTCATTATCTCAGCAGAGTGCAATTTTATGGGTGTTATAATCCACAAATCGATGTAGAACTATCAATGAAAAAGGAGATGGTATGTGAAAACCTGTGAAATAATTCAGACATGTTTAGAAAAGTATCAATATTATGTACATTCAGTGAATGTGTTACAAAGTATAAAAGCGCTGGACTGCAGGGGCATGTTAAAGTACTCCAGTATCCATTTGGGTAATCTATATTATGAAAGGGCTGAGGAATGAAAGTAAGGATTCTGATATCATAGCATAAAGACAATTAGTTGTTTCTGCTGAGCCTATTTTTATATAAAACAAAGAAAATTAAAATATTTTCAAAAACACGATGGAAATCTAGAGACAAGCTATTATAAGCAGGATTATGATATTTCTGGTTTGCAACAAAATAATTCAGAGCTGGAGATCAGGCTTAATAGTAGTTTTCAGGAAAAAAATTAATAGAAATTTAGAATTATAAATGACAAATATACCTAATACATTCACTTAAAAGCAAATAACCATAAATAGAAGTATGCAGGAATTATTCTTGACAGTTAAATAAAGTAACACATAAATGGATTAAACTCACCAATTTTACTCAGTTGTTAGCATGGTTAGTGAAGTTGCTCAGTCGTGTCTGACTCTTTGCGACCCCATGGACTGTAGCCTAAGTGTTTAAGAAAATAAGCACTGTTTCATGGCAGAGAATGCACAGGTAGATGAGGGTTGGAGTGAAAAACTGAATGCTCTCTTGAGGAATGATCTCAACCTGAACAACTTCCAGACCAAAAGGAACCACATTTTTACATTATCCAGTGAACCTGGATTTTGAGCTGGATGAAGTTAAGGGGAGGTAAATTTGAGTTGTCTTGCTTGGGAAGGGGGTGGGGAGGATGTAGATATGTCCTCAGTGGGTAGAATGGTGCCTGAACATGGATCAGAGCAAAACTACTGGCTGTCCCCTCCCATAGTATATTGCTGTGGGTTGGAACAGTTCAGAGCAGTGTCCCAGACTTCTTGGAGCCATACACTTAGTTCCTGCAAAAGGCATGTGAGTGGAGTTCATATATTTCAGGCCAAGGTTTTCAAAGCAGTCGTTATTTATCCTAGCTCCTAGCCTCCTTGATGCAGATACCAAAGAGGAAGAAACTTGGTCTTTAATGACTGATTGAATGACAGTAGCCTCATTGAAAGGAATATCCATAAATAAAAGCTTATTTTTATAAATAACAAGTTATATTTTTTTAGGCCAATACTTTGGCCACCTGATGCAAGCAGCTGACCTATTCTAAAAGACCCTGATGCTGGGAAAGATTGAAGACAAAAGGAAAGGAGGGTAGCATCACCGATTCAATGGACACAAACTTGGGCGAACTCTGGGAAATGGTGAGGGTCATGGAGGCCTGGCATGCTGCAGTCCATAGGGTCACAAAGAGTTGGAGACAACTTAGCAACTGAACAACAACATATTTTGTTATAAAACTTTAGTCTGTCTTAATTAATACATTGAAATAATGTCATTTGCAAATCAGCATGACTGTCTGGTTTCCCCAGGTGGCACTAGTGGTAAAGAACCCGCCTGCCAATGCAGGAGACAGAAGAGAAGAAGGTTTTATCCCTGGGGTTGGAAGATTCCCTGGAGAATGGCATGTCAACCCACTCCAGCATTCATGCCTGGAGAATCCTATAGACAGTGAAGCTTGGCAGGCTACAGTCCATAGGAGTACAAAGAATTAGACATGACCAAAGTGACTAGGACACACATGACTATTTGGTAGGTAATTTGACAGTGTTTCAGGATCTTTACAAAGGTATGACTGCTTTTAATAACTTTCAACTAAGGCAAAATACTATATTTCTTCTTTAAGGACTTACATATAGGTTATTCCTAACATTTCTGTCTACCTTGAACAATACATTGGGAACAGCATAATTGCCCCAAATTTAGAATAATATCAAAATGATAAAGGATCCTTATAAAATAATATTCTGCTGTCACTAAAACATATCTTGGAATACTGAAGAATGGCTTTTAAGTCCTCAAAATATAATAAATAAATAAACAAGATACATCAGTATGTATTACATTTTTCATTTTTTAAGGAAGAGAGGAGGTCTATGGAAATTTTAAGCATCAGTACTAGGTGGTGAGATTATGCATATATGCATTTTATACATTCATGTATTAAACATATTTCATATAAGATGATCCAAAAAGATTTTTCAAAATTTTTGACTATTTTAGTGGATTCAAATTCAATATGGTTAGAAGTAAACATTAGCTTCCACAGGCCAGATCATAATCAAAACTGAAATATATCTGTTTGGTAGAAATGTTTCCAGTAATAGTCTTATAATAATATGAATTATGTATAAAGTATGATAATCTAGATATTTATTATCATCAATATATTTATGTGGATGCTATTCATGTACAGGATAGAGCAATTAACAAAATTTCCTTAATGTATGTTTAGAAAATATCTCTTTAAATATAAAAAACAAAATCTTGAGCAAGTATAGAGGAAAAATACATTTTCTAGATTGAGTTATTTAAATGGCCTTTTAAACTAATTCATTACATATCAAAGAGTATATTTAGGTCAGAAGAAATGCACAAAGCACAGGGTTCTACCAAGATAAGACCGTCTAGTCGGAGTGAAATATTTGAAACTGAAAAACAGGCTCCTCCCTGGGGCAAGTCATTATCTCTGCACTATTTCATTTACAATAGTATGCATTTCCCTCAGTGATTAAATTTTAAAGAAAATCATCAACTGTGAATGGATTTGGCTACAGTGATTATGGTGCTTATTAGATAGTAAGTGTTTAATAAATGTTAATTATATCAATAAAAATACTAAACCATCATCAAAAATTTAGCTAAATCTCCAAAATCAGTGAGATTTAATGTCATCCCCAGGTTTCCCTGGTGACTCAGTGGTAAAGAATCTTCCTGCCAATGCAGAAGACATGAGTTTGCTACCTGGGTCAGGAGATTCAAGTCATAAACACCACCAGGAGCATGTTATTTTTATTGGTGGAAACTTTTTAATGTAAGTTTGTTTATTGATTTAGTTTTGGTTGTGCTGAGCTTCCACTGATGTGCCCGGGCTTTCTCTAGTTGCAGTGAGTGAGGTCCACTCTCTAGTTGTGGTGCATGAGCTTCTCACTGTGGTGATGTACGTGTTGCGGAGGAGGGGTTCTAGAGCACAGGCTCAATAGTTGGGGTGCCAAGGGTCTAGTTGCTTCATGGCACGTGGCATCTTCTACATGCCGGGGATCCAACCTGTGTCTCCTGCATTGTCAGGTGCATTCTTTACCACTGAGACACCAGGAAAGCCCTATTCATGGAAACTTGCTATTTCAGACACGTGAAAGTCAACTGTAAATGTGATATGAAAGTTCCGCTCTTAACCTTAAAGTTTGTCAATCAGCAAGCTTTTATGTAGACAGTTATGTATATTATGCTTTAAATAAATATATATGGAAAATAATAATGTGTGATTTATGTATCTGCTGCCTTAAACGTTGGTTAAATACTAGCCCAAATAAAACTCACTAAAAAGTGAATAAAAGATATATATTCTTACTCCTTTAGTCAAGATTCTTGACTAAAGTTCCATTACTTTATGTTCCTATCAAATATTCTTTCCTTTTTGTGACAGCTCTATCCTCAAACTGGCTTGTCTTAAAGAAGCAAATGGCTTCAGCAGAGCCAAGCTTTAAGTTATGTATCACATCATGAAGAAAATTATCTGTGTGTCAGTGTTCTTAGCAAATTTTCGGAAATTCAAGTACATTGAACAAATCCTGAACCATTCTTTGTGCTCAGACCAGTGTCACACAAACACACACCATTGTTCTCTGCCTGGGATTTAGAGACGAGATAAGACCTAGCAATGAAATAACAGCAACAGTAACGGTGGTAAAAGGTATAGGATCCAAAATGGTTTAAATGCAGAGAGAATAGTCATATCTCTTCCACTTGCACATTACATAATAGGTGGAGAGAGAAAAGGATGTTACAGAGACCTCAGGATCCACTATGGCATTCAAAGCTAACTAGTTAGACAACATGGGAAGAGTCCAGTGTGCGTGGCGCATGTATTTACATATCTAATTCTTTAATGAGGAACAGTGCAGAGCTACTGGATCTAAAAATTAAGGTTGGTGAAGTAATTATGCCCTGTGTGTATAGATTCATATTCTTTCCATAAATGTAGCCCTACCTGATTAAAAACCTGAAGATAATAAAACTCTATCATGTGTCAGAGGGCCACTTTATTTGGAGGAATTATCACTAGAAAGTATCACTTTTTCTTTATTCTAATTTTAATGTTTAGTCGTATCTTTGTAAAGTAAGCATTTCAAATATTGTCATGCTTGAGTAGTATTTTACTACTGTTATAGTAAGATTTTTCTTGCTATGACTAGTGGTTTTGTGGCAAAGAATTAACTTTATCGAAATCATGGAACTAGTTTTTTACCTCCCATTATACACAAAAATTAACTCAAAGATGAATAATAAACTTAAATGTAAGAGATAAATTTATGAAACTCATAGAAAAAAATATGAGTAAATCTTCAAGATTTTGTTAGATTAAGGCTCCTTAAATATGACACCAAAACCATAGGTGAAAAAGAAAATACATAAACTGATTTCATAAAAATTAAAAATATATTTTAAAGCACACTGTGATGAAAATGGTAACGCTGAAACTCCAGTACTTTGGCCCTCTGATGCAAAGAACTGACTCATTTGAAAAGACCCTGATGCTGAGAAAGATTGAAGACGGGAGGAGAAGGGGACGACAGAGGATGAGGTAGTTGGATGGCATCACTGACTCAATGGACATGAGTTTGAGTAAACTCCGGGAGTTGGTGACGGACAGGGAGGCCTGGCGTGCTGCAGTCCATGGGGTCGCAGAGTCGGACATGACTAAGCAACTGAACTGATGGTGAAAATGAAAAGTCACCCCATAAAATGGAGGGAAATATTTGTAATTATATAGCTGGTATAATTCTGGTATCCAGAATATAGAAAGAACACCTATAATTCTACAATAAAAAGGCCAATAATCAAATTTTTTAATAGAAAAAGAATATGAATAGATATTTCCCTAAAGAATAAATATAAAGGTGATATACAAATAGATCATATTCTGGAATTAGATAGTGGGGATAGTTGCAAACCTTGTGAATACAGTTAAAAAAAAAAAAAAGCAAAATACTAATTTGTACTTTAAAATTGACTGCTATATTATTTAACTATATAGCAATACAAAATCTTGATCTGATTGTCAGTTTATAAAAATATTATCTCTACTTGGAATAAAATAATCAATTCTTGAGTATGCTTTTTTTAATTATAGCAGGAGCTCTTAAATCATCTGATGTGAAATGACTGAATCCTAACATCTAAGACTCAAAGGATGTAGAAACCAACTAAGAGAAATAGTTAAATTTTTAAGGGATTTTTAAATCCCTCTAAGAATAATATGAGTACACTTATGCAAATGTTAAGTCTAGGCCATAGAAACATGTCTTAATGTTAAATTTGGCTTAATCTTAGGAAGACAGATGTCCTTTTCCTCAAGTTTAGATGCATATAGTTTCACCTGACCAGTGCTATTTATATTAATACAACATGGAATACTAAATGTTACATCTCTTGTCTCAGCAAAAATAAATCCAGAGCAGTGCTAGAACCTGGTTAATGAATGTAAATTTGTCCTCTAAAGCAAAATCAGCATTTTTTTTTTCTTTTTACTCCAACCAGGTTCAATGATAAACTCTTAGTTCAATTTTTCTTGTTGCTTAAATTCTTGGTTTTGGAATAGCAGCCCAGATAGTGCATATGAACATTATTTATCCCTTCAGGTAGTAATCCTAAGTAGTATGTGCATGCCTTAGTTTGGAGATTTCCAGGTACAATTCCCAGTGGAACAATGTCTCTTGGAGGAGTAGGGATTCTTAATATATGGAAATCTTTAATAATAGTAGCATGAACACAAGGCAAGTTGTATGCAGTAGACAATTGAAAGTCTGCTTTCCACTTAAGAAATAATACCCTGGTGAGGAACATATTGTACAATTTATCACATCAGGGATAAGCCAATTATCCATCCTTGAGATTAGTAGATTCTCTTAGTGGAAATGAATAATTCCTGAGAAGCAGGCTGGAGACTCTCTGAAAAGAACAGAATGACTACTGTGGTGAGAATAGTTCCTGCATCAGTTGTTTCCCCTGGTGAGTTCACTTATGCCCACGGGTGGAGTGCTCTATACAGAAACATTCTGGTGATTTGTGGTGAGGGTTCAATTACTACAAGATTGAGAGTGAGAATTAACATGTGAGAGTAATTTCTAAACAGAAAGAGACCTGTTGGAAGGAATCTGCCCTCTCTAGTATTTAAAACCATATATTAATTAGATCTTCATCAGGTGCTTAAGTGAAAGAAACTAGCTTCAACCATCGTAAAAATTCAGATAAATGTACAGATGAGTGACTTCTTTACACAATAGAGAAAGGTAAATGGGAGTAAAGAGTGTGATAATAACACAAAAGTATAAAAGAATTTTGAAAGATCCCTTTAGGCAATTGCTAAGGTTTATTTACATAAAATAAGAAAATTTATTGCAAAGTAAGGAGAAGAAAAGAATAGCACAGATCTCACAACAAGATTCTTTTTCTGACTGTAGATGGAAGCCTTCTATCATATGCCAATATTGTCTTGATTTGAAGGTGTTGGTTTACCTACTCTTAGACCAAGATCATCTATTTCTAGGGAATTCTTAAGATTCCTCAGTTTGTGCTCTCACAGTATAACTAGCACATAATAAACAGGATCTAAGTTGAGGACAGTATTTTCAAATTCATAAGATGTCCAGTTATTAATTCATACGAAGAGTGTCAATGGAATCTCAACAGTGACCTCATTGTATCTAAAGCTAAAAGCAATTCATAAGATCAACAAAATAAGGGATTTATAAGTTGTTGACTAATTTGGGGTTTAAAAATTCCATTTCCCTTTTCTACACTGCCTGAATTTTAGGGTGATGTGGGCATGGATTTTTTTTTTTTTATTTAACTGAGTACACTTCTCATCAGAGAGAGAGAGATACCAGTGCTCCACAAAGGGGTTGAGGGTTTGAAAACAGCAGGATCCTTTATGAGAGAATTGTTTGTAGGAGTTGCCTTGAAAATATTCATGCCCTTTTTTGGCTCTATTGAGATATAATTGACATATTAGTGGCATAGTGGTAAAGAATCTGCCCACCAGTGCAAGACATGGGTGTGATCCCTGGATCTGGAAGATCCCCTGGAGCAGGAAATGGCACCTGACTCCAGTACTCTTGCTTGGAAAATGCCATGGACAGAGGAGCCTGGTAGGCTACAGTCCATTTTGGATCACAAAGTTTTGGACATGACTGAGCAACAGAGAACCCATGCACATAAAGCTTAAGGTAAACAATATGTTGATTTGACACACTTATATATTGCTACCACTCTAGCATTAGCTAGCATTTTTTACCACATTACATAATCTTTGAAGGATCCTGCATAGCAAAATATATTGAAGTAAAGGTTGCCAGATAAAATACCGGCTGCCATTTAACTTTGAATTTTAGATATACAAGAGCATAAAAGCATGTCCAAATGTTACATGAGCATACTTTGACTTTAAGAAAATTACTCATTGTTGATCTGAAATTCAGTTATCTGAATATCTTTTTCTCCTCTAAATTTAGCAATCCTACTCTGAAAGGTGAGCAGTGGGATTAGATAACCGAAATTCACTTTCCTTACTCTCTTTGCTCTTCAGTTAGTTTTCCATTTGACTCAAATGACCAGAAGATGCAGTGAGGAGAGTTCCATTACTCTAGCCTACCCAGGTCAGTCTCAGGCAGAGAGCAAAAAAGAATCTGTGGGAAAGTATATTACAAGGAGCAAGCAGGATACTTTCAGCATACTTTAATTTGGGCTTTCTCATAGGATCCCTTCTAACCCAACTAGATCTTAAGGTATCAATAATATTTCACACTGTTTCTATAAGATCATTGAGTGAAGTATTCATGTAATCCTTTATGTAGAAAGATCAGACCACTTAGAGTTACACATTTAATCAGAAGTCTCAGCACTAGGTCCTGCTGCACAATGGAAGGCTGTTTCTCATATTGCACATTACAACCTCAGTTCGCAGCTGCAGAAGTTGATGGCAGGGTTTTGTTGCTAAGTCGTGTCCAACTCTTTGCAACCCATTGGAATATAGGCCCCCAGGCTCCTCTGGCCATAGGATGTCCTCAGTGAATACTGAAGTGAGATGCCACTCTTTTGCCAGGGGATCTTCCCCACCCAGGGATCGAACCCGAGTCTGCTGCATTGGCAGGTGGATTCTTTAATGCTGAGCCACCAGGAAACACCATTAGTTAATTTGATACCAGCCTAAACTTTCAATTGTGACTCTGAGGTACCTTTTCTGTGAATTTACATGAACTGAGGTGTGTATGTGTTTCATGTGTATATTTCACATCTTTTTACATAACTCCTTGTTGGTAGCAGAGAGTTTTTGCATCAATTTAGTGTGCTATTTATTGTTTTAACTTTTCATCACCTCTGTCTCTGCCATGACTGTAAGCCCTTGAATATTATAGTGCCTGGTACACAGTTGGAGTTCACCTTATATTTACCCCAAAATTAGTTAAATAAAATTGAGAGAGACAAAACAACTGAATTAGTAGATTGATGCAATTAATTTTAAAGCCTCAAGATATAATGAATTAAAGTCGCTCAGCCATGTCCATCTCTTTGAGACACTATGGACTGCACCAGGCAGGAATACCAGAGTGGGTTGCCCTTGCCTCCTCCAGGGGATCTTCCCAAGCCAGGGCTAGAACTCTCATCTCTCAAGTCTCCTTTATTGGCAGGTAGATTCTTTATCACTGTGCCACCTGGGAGGCCCTCAAGACATAATCAGTTCAGTTCAGTCGCTCAGTCGTGTCTGACTCTTTGCAACCCCATGAATCACAGCACGCCAGGCCTCCCTGTCCATCACTAACTCCCGGAGTTTACTCAAACTCATGCCCATCGAGTCAGTGATGCCATCCAGCCATCTCATCCTCTGCCATCCCCTTCTCCTCCTGCCCCCAATCCCTCCCAGCATCAGGGCCTTTTCCAATGAGTCAATGCGGGGAGCCAGCCTGCTCAAGGCCCAAAAAGGCCCTGGGAAAGCCTTGAAAGAGGCTATTCCCTGTCCCGCTACCCCATGATAAAGTAGTAAAACATTTGCTGGGCCTCCTTTGTTCTTCCTTGAGAAAAACATAGTAGTGACCTTCACTTAGTAGTTTATCTTGGAATGCCAGAAACAAGATGTAAGCTTCTGCAATCACTTAAGACAAAAAATTGTATTGATGTAACAAACACCAGATGGCATTTTTTATGAACTATGTTTTCTGCTTGTACTAGTATAAAAAGGTAGCTGCTTTACTCAATAAAATCGCTGACTTGCCTAAAGAGCAGTCAGTCCTCTCGACCCCATTCTTTACTTTCAGCTCCTTTTTCTCAGGCTTCTGTGTTGCTGCGGTTGAGACCTGTTCACATTGCTGGCTGGTACCGGCAAGTCAATGCTTCGCATGAGGTGGCCAAAGTATTGGAGTTTCAGCTTCAGCATCAGCCTTCCCAATGAACACTCAAGACTGATCTCCTTTAGGATGGAGACTGGTTGGATCTCCTTGCAGTCCAAGGGACTTTCAAGAGTCTTCTCCAACACCACAGTTCAGAAGCATCAATTTTTCAGTGCTCAGCTTTCCTCACAGTCCAGCTCTCACATCCATACATGACCATTGGAAAAACCATAGCCTTGACCAGATGGACATTTGTTGGCAAAGTAATGTCTCTGCTTTTTAATATGCTATCTAGGTTGGTCATAACTTTCCTTCCAAGGAGTAAGCGTCTTTTAATTTTATGGCTGCAGTCACCAGCTGCAGTGATTTTTGAGCCCAAAAAATTACAGTCTGACACAGTTTTCACTGTCTCCCCATCTATTTTCCATGAAGTGATGGGCCCAGATGTCATGATCTTAGTTTTCTGAATGTTGAGCTTTAAGCCAACTTTTTCACTCTCCTCTTTCACTTTCATCAAGAGGCTTTTTAGTTCCTCTTCATTCTCTGCCATAAGGGTGGTGTCATCTGCATATCTGAGGTTATTGCTATTTCTACTGGCAATCTTGATTCCAGCTTGTGCTTCTTCCAGACCAGCATTTCTCATGATGTACTCTGCATATAAGTTAAATAAGCAGGGTGACAATATACAGCCTTGACGTACTCCTTTTCCTATTTGGACCCAGTCTGTTGTTCCATGTCCAGTTCTAACTGTTGCTTCCTGACCTGCATACAGGTTTCTCAAGAGGCAGGTCTGATGGTCTGGTATTCCCATCTCTTTCAGAATTTTCCACAGTTTATTGTGATCCACACAAGACATATAGCTATATTTAAATATTTTTAATATAGTGATTTACCAACAATGCCTTATCAAATCTTCAGGAATTGATATTATTTATGTTTATATCATTTTACCACAATATTTCACTCTAATTCTATATAATAACTAAGATATTGAACAATTACCACAATTATTTTTATAGCTGTTATTGGCAATTGTGGAAAGAATTGCTGTTCATGTAGGGGAATTTTTATTAACACACCTTTTATTTTTCATCATTAATATATTACATATCTGTTGCAAATGCCTTCCCAGGTTATTTACTGTATTTGTTTTTGTTTTTATTTATTATTACATACAATGAAATGCAGTATTTGGTTTACCTTTCCATGCACGTTGGCAAATGCAGACAATCATTCAACCAGTACCACAATCAAGATAATCCCAAAATCAAAAAGGATTTTCTCCTGTTATCATTTGGTAATCAATCTCACCACTTTCACCAAGTCCTGACAAAATACAATTTTTCCCAATTTTATAGTAGCTTCTTTCTAAATACTTTTCTTATTTTAAACTATATTAGGACTAAAGGGAAGTAGTTAGAGTAGTATAGAAAGTTTCCATTTATCCCTTACTCAGTTTATACTGAAGATAATATCTTACACAATTTTCACAATTTACAAAATTATCAGGGCCACTATGAAAACTAAAAACCTGATTGGAATTTCACCAGTTTTTCCACTGCTGTCTTTTTTTTCCCCTTTCAGGATCCCATTCAAAATCCACCCTTGTAATTGTTTGCTTTTATTCTCCACAGGTTTCTGCAATCTGTCATCATTCTTGAGTATGTTCTTGTTCTTGAGTACCTTCTTGAGTTTTTTTTTTTTTCACCATCTTAAAATTAACATTTTTGAGGTTCACTAGTCATTTTGCTGCAAGTCCCTAAAATTAGCTTTGTCATAAGTTTTCATAGTATTGGACTGGAGCATATTACTTGTTCAGGGAACCAGAAAAATTATGTGTATTTCTTGGTCCATCCTGTGATGTTTAAACACTAGTTCACTTCTGATATTGATCAATTAGTAAAGAAGGCTTCTGTCAAAATCATTCACTTTAAAGTTAATGTCTTTTCTCTGTGGTTAACAAATATCTTGGGACACATTTTTAAGACTATGAAAATTCCATTTTCTTATTTGACTTTTAATTGTGTTTACTTTGGCTGACAAACTCTAGTTCAAATTCTGTATGTACAATTCAACATATATTTTACTCTGTGGCAATTGCCTCTGGATGTATGCATATAAAGAACTTACCCACATTCCTCTGTGTTAAATTTCACATCACTCTATCCTTCTAGAATTTAAGACTTCACATTTTTAGAAATTTTGAAATTAAATTTTAGTATTTCCATCAGTTCTCTGGGAAATAAATTATAAATGCTCATGGAATAACCAGTTAACCCAAATAATAAAATTCATGAGATTTTTTAAAAAGAATTAAAATACAGAGGAGATACATTTTAATTCAAATTTACTTAGTTTAACCAATTAAGCTCAAGTTAAGTTTTATCATTTTATAAATAATAAATTACTGTATTTGTATATTTAAACGATGACCAAGGAAGATGTTCACAGTCAAAACTAACATCAAGTGGTATTGCAAGTGCATAAGTTTAATCTTTATGAAAAATTAAACATAAAAATATAAAATAGATAGTAGTACCCAAAGCAATCTATAGATTCAATGCAATCCCTATCAAGCTACCAATGGTATTTTTCACAGAACTAGAACAAATAATTTCACAATTTGTATGGAAATACAAAAAACCTCAAATAGCCAAAGCAATCTTGAGAAAGAAGAAAGGAACTGGAGGAATCAACCTGCCTGACTTCAAGCTCTACTACAAAGCCACAGTCATCAAGACAGTATGGTACTGGCACAAAGACAGAAATATAGATCAATCGAACAGAATAGAAAGCCCAGAGATAAATCCATGAACCTATAGACACTTTATCTTCAACAAAGGAGGCAAGGATATACAATGGAAAAAAGACAACCTCTTTAAGAAGTGGTGCTGGGAAAACTGGTCAACCACCTGTAAAAGAATGAAACTAGAACACTTTCTAACACCATACACGAAAATAAACCCAAAATGGATTAAAGACCTAAATGTAAGACCAGAAACTATAAAACTCCTAGAGGAGAACATATGCAAAACACTCTCTGACACAGCAGGATCCTCTATTACCCACCTCCCAGAATACTGGAAATAAAAGCAAAAATAAACAAATAGGACCTAATTAAACTTAAAAGCTTTGGCACAACAAAGGAGACTATAAGCAAGGTGAAAAGACAGCCCTCAGAATGGGAGAAAATAATAGCAAACAAAGCAACAGACAAAGGATTAATCTCAAAAAGATACAAGCAACTCCTGCAGCTCAATTCCAGAAAAATAAATGACCCAATCAAAAAATGGGCTAAAGAACTAAACAGACATTTCTCCAAAGAAGACATACAGATGGCTAACAAACACATGAAAAGATGCTCAACTTCACTCATCATCAGAGAAATGCAAATCAAAACCACAATTAGGTACCATTTCACACCAGTCAGGATGGCTACTATCCAAGTCTGCAAGCATAAATGCTGGAGAGGGTGTGGAGAAAAGGGAACCCTCTTACACTGTTGGTGGGAATGCAAACTAGTACAACCACCATGGAGAATAGTGTGGAGATTTCTTAAAAAGCTGGAAATAGAACTGCCATATGACCCAGCAATCCCACTTCTGGGCATAAACACAGAGGAAACCAGATCTGAAAGAGACACGGGCACCCCAATGTTCATCACAGCACTGTTTATAATAGCCAGGACATGGAAGCAACGTAGATGCCCATCAGCAGACGCATGGATGAGGAAGCTGTGGTACATATACACTGTGGAATATTACTCAGCCATTAAAAGAATTCATTTGAATCAGTTCTAATGAGATGGATGAAACTGAAGCCCATTATACGGAGTGAAGTAAGCCAGAAAGATAAAGACCAATACAGTATACTAACACATATATATGGGATTTAGAAAGATGGTAACTATAACCCTATATGCAAAACAGAAAAAAAGACACGGATGTACAGAACAGACTTTTGGATTCCATGGGAGAAGGCGAGGGTGGGATATTTTGAGAGAACAGCATTGAAACATGTATAGTATCAAGGTGAAACAGATCACCAGCCCAGGTTGGATGCATGAGACAAGTGCTCAGGGCTGGTACACTGGGAAGACCCAGAGGGATGGGATGGGGAGGGAGGCGGGAGGAGGGATCGGGATGGGGAACACATGTAGATCCATGGCTGATTCATGTCAATGTATGACAAAAACCACTACAATATTATAAAGTAATTAGCCTCCAACTAATAAAAATAAATGGAAAAAAAATTTTAAAAAAAGAAAAAAATAGATAGTAGTTAATAAACTCATATATGTTTCAGCAAAGTTTTCTGACTCAGCATCACCTTAAAGCTGTTGCTATTTTAAATTTCCATGGTATTTAATATAACTATCTCAAACAACAAAATGCATTTCTTTTATTTGATTTGATCTCTTTTAATTATCTTGCTAGTTCAAAGTGAATTTATTCTCTGTCTTAGGTTATAACTCTAAGGATTATTCTCTTTTATCTTTAAATAGTTTGTTTTCTCTTGCCTCTGCCCAGCCTGATGCTTGAATGGGCTTGGAACTCATACTACTTGCTGTTCTAAAAACAATTACATGTATGTGTATGTGTGTGTATATATGTGTATATATGTAATTATTTTTAGAACAGCACAGATGTATAGAGCAGTCTTTTGGACTCTGTGGGAGGGGGCAAGGGTGGGATGATCTGAGAGAATGGCACTGAGACATGTATATTATCATATGTGAAGCAGTTCGCCAATCCAGGTTCGATGCATGAGACAAGTGCTCAGGGCTGGTGCACTGGGGTGATCCAGAGGAATGGGATGGGGATGGAGGTGGGAGGAGGGTTCAGGATGGGGAACACATGTAGATCCGTGGCTGATTCGTGTTGATGTGTGGCAAAAACCAACAGTATTGTAAAGTAATTAGCCTCCAATTAAAATAAATAAATTTTTTTAAAAATTAAAAAAAAAAATAAAAACAATTACATATAAGACATTACATATGTAACATGTGGTACCTCTTTCTCCAGGTAATTACAGATCATATTATCTCATTCCTAAATTTCACATTTAGTAAAACACCCAGGTTCATCTAATAAACTAAGGAAATAGTGTTTTGGGTCTTACCTACTTTCTTTAGTTGAATTCTGCCTTATGGAGACTGAGCTCAGTCTCCATAATCTCAGGCTTCCATTCTCCAGAACAATGAGAAATTCATTTCTGCTTTTTATATGCCACCCAACCTACAGTGATTTTTATAGCAGTCCAAACCAAGCCCTTTCAGCAAAGAAGATATACAGTTGGCAAAGAAGCATATGAAAAGATGCTCCACATCCTATATCATTAGCAAAATGCAAATTAAAACAAATTTGGGTTACCACTACTCACCTATTGGAATGGCTATAATCCAAAGCACCGAGGACACCAGCTGCTGGCAAAGACATGGAACAATAGAAGTTCTCGTGTATTCCTGGAGGGAAGGCAAATTGTAGTTACCATGGAAGATAGTTTGAAAGTTTCTTTAAATTCTAAGCATATTCTTACCATATGATCCAGTAAGTGTGCACCTTAGTTTTTACATAAAGGAGGTAAACATATTTCCACACGAAAACCTACATATGGATGTTTGCTGCTGCTGCTAAGTCACTTCAGTCATGTCCAACTCTGTGCGACCCCATAGACGGCAGCCCACCAGGTTCCGCTGTCCCTGGGATTCTCCAAGCAAGATCACTAGAGTGGGTTGCCATTTCCTTCTCCAATGCATAAAAGAGAAAAGTGAAAGTAAACTCACTCAGTCGTTTCTGACTCTTTGCAACCCCATGGACTGCAGCCCACCAGGCTCCTGAGCCCATGGGATTTTCCAGGCAAGAGTACTGGAGTGGGGTGCCATTGCCTTCTCTGTGGATGTTTACAGTAGCTATATTCATTATTGCCAAAATTTGAAAGCCACCAAGGCTTTTTTTTTTTGACTCAAAAAATCTGTACTTCAAGTATATTTTTTTCTCATAGAAATATGAAAAATTTCCCATTGGAATGTTAAAGATTCTTACTGCTTTACTTCATGAAGCAGCTGATTTACCATACCAAAAAGTCATCACTTTGTCAGAAAAGAACACTACAGACCTGACAAAGTGATACAGAAGCTCCAACAACCAAGCAGTTTTCCTCTTACGCTTTCCCCACCTCTAGGGAAAAAAGACATCCTTGGACAGCCTTATTCAAGAAGGAGAGATACACAGAACAGACCCAACCTCAACTTAATACCTGGAGAAAATAGCCCACCTATGTTCCCTTGAACTCCCGCTGTCTGACACAGAAGTAAGCATTATACTCACATCAGTATATGATATATGGTATATATTCCTTTCTTGCTTTTAGAACCAACTTTTAGACAAAGATTAGTGTATTTTATTCATGATCATAGAACATAATAATAATGTTTTCAGCCTTAATATCATCAAAGTACAGATGAGAGAAGCTCAGAAGTTAAGGAATAGCAGTTTGATTGAACAGCTTCTTTTGAATGATTACCAAATAAAAAGTCAGCTTACTACATTCAAGGTCTTTAAGAAAGCTACATTGCTTGGAAAAAGACATTAGCCAAGCAAGAATGAAAGGAACGAAACCTTCTATACAAAACTACATGGCAGGAGTTGATACTTTATTCTCACAGTTTCAGGAAATGAAGTGGTCCTGTTCAACTGGTGTGGGCTTCCCAGGTGGTGCTAGTGGTGAAGAATCTGCCTGCCAATGCAGGAGACATAAGAGACAGGGGTTGGATCCCTGGGTTGGGAAGATCCCCTGGAGGAGGGCATGGCAACCCACTCCAGTATTCTTGCCTGGAGAATCCCAAGGGGAGTGGAGCCTGGCAAGCTATACAGTCCATGGGGTCGCAGAAGGTTGGACACTACTGAAGAGACTTAGTATGCACACACATTCTTCAGATGTATATGAAAATCTGGAAGAAGAAAAAATGTTATCTCTACATAATAAGATGGGATGAATTAATCAAGTCGCTACTGTTCGGGTTAGTTGTTTGACTTCAACAGATTTATAAGCATTTCATATCATGATTCTAATAGCTTGTAAATAAATAAAATAAACATTATTCTTCTGTAAATATCTCTTTTAGTTATTTCCTTCATTTGGTATGTGTTTAAAGAAATCTGATTATTTTATAGAGAATATAATTATATATATTTTGGTCATTAAAAAATATAATGCTTTTACTGAATCCATTTTTTTTAAGTGATCAGAAAAACCTTTGAGTTAAGGTACAGTCTACAAAATAAGTGCCTGTTTGGGTCAAAAATACCGAAGTAATGAAAGGCACAGGAAAACTGAGGAAGTTTTCCAGACTGAAGGAACCTAAAGAGATGTCAACTAAATGATTTTGAATTGGATCTGAATCCATAAAATGAAATATGAGAATCATCAGCAACATTTTAACATCCCAAGAATAGATGAGAGAATTTTACTAGTGAATATGTCCTAATTTTGACAGTTGTACTATTGTGATAAAAGGAAACATTGCTCTCTATAAGAAATATACACTAAAATGGTAAGCAGTTATTTGGCATTGTGTCTGCAACATAAGTGTTTCATAAAAGTATTTTATATGTATATATCCATATATACCTGTAGGTTGATAGATATTGCTACATTGGTAGATTGACAGAGAATGATGAGATAAATGTGGTAAAATGCCAAAAACTAGAAAGTCTGGGTGACAGCACATGTGATATCTTTGCACTCTTTTTACAACTTTTTAAAGGTTTGAAACTATTTTCAAATTGAAAGGTTACAAAGAAAAATATTGTATTGGAAACCAAGAAAACACCTAAATTTAGAAACATAAAGAAGGAAAAAAACTATCAGTTTATAATCTGAGATGTCCATCCTGTTACATGCTCTTAAGTAAAAAAAAAAAAAAAAATAAGAAGAAGTGAATACACATGGGAGGGAAAAAACCGTTATTCCCTAAGTTTCTGTAGTTGGAAGGATGAAATTTTTCCAAAGCAGATTAATAGATGAACCTCTTTCTTTTCTTCTTTGTTTCTCATGAGATAGCAATTGAACATCCAATATATGTTAGGTGCTTTTCACAGTGCAAAGATATACACTGAAAGCAGAGCCGATCTGAGAAAAAAAAATCCTATATCTCAACCCATACCTCACAAGACATCATTCGAGGGATCCAAAGTATTTTGTGCACAGAGGGTGATCATAGCAATAAAAGAACTTCACCCGGACTCTTAACTAGATCAACTGAATCCCTGACCTTAGGGTCTCATAGAAGGAACGTGTGCCATGCTCCTGCTACTGCTAAGTCACTTCAGCCATGTCCGACTCTGTGCGACCCCATCCCTGCGATTCTCCAGGCAAGGACACTGGAGTGGGTTGCCATTTCCATCTCCAATGCATAAAAGTGAAAAGTGAAAGGGAAGTCGTTCAGTCATGTCTGACTCTACCAGGCTCCTCCGTCCATGGGATTTTCCAGGCAAGAGTACTGGAGTGGGGTGCCATTGCCTTCTCTGAACATGTGCCATATTCACACATAAAAACATATAAAGTTATATTCATGGTAGATGAAAAGCTTTGAATAGACAGAATACCATATTCAAATACTGATTATAGAATCTAGTCTAGCACAAGTTAGAAACAATATAGCTGAAATACAGACAGGAAAGATAAGATTATGATGGGCACAATTTGGATGGAAAGAAAGGAAAAGATAATATCATAATACTATGTTTATAGTTTAATCTCTATGCATTAAGACAACACTAAAAGATTTAAAGCAAAGGGTTTAATATCATGAAATAGTTTCAGTTCTTGAAGAAAGGGGTTTGCATGATGAAATAGTCTCACTTAGTTAACATAGTAACTTCATACTGAATATGCTAAAGATTATATTACGTAAGTGCATTTCAGAAACCTTAATATCTAGCTGTTCGACTTCCAATTTTCTGCTCAAAACTGACAACAAACTTTTTAAAAAACAACTTTGCAAGCTATTATTTTAAGGGCTTCTGAGTGGTAATTTGATGGGAATTGTATGGCTTGTTTCTTCTACATCTATAATTATGGTCAATTATTTATGTTTTAAGTATTTATAGAAAGCCTATTATTTTGAAACATTGAACTGAGTGTATACTTCATGAAAAGTGAAAGTGTTAGTCGCTAGCCCTTTGCCACCCCATGGACTGTAGCCTGCCAGGCTCCTCTGTCCATAAAATTCTCCAGGAGAGAATACTGGAGTGGGTTGCCATTTCCTACTCTTGGGGAATCCTCCTGACCCAGGGTTTACCTGCATTGCAGGCAGAGTCTTCACTGTCTGACCAAGGAGGCCCGTATACTTTGTAGATGCAGAAATTTAGACTCAGAAGAGTTGAGAGAGTTTTCTAGAATCAAATGACCAGTAAATGCTAGAACTGGAAACTGGAATTCTTTCTTTCTGGTTCTCAACTCATATTTGCAAAATCATGAGTTAAATTTCATCTTACAACAGAAAAAAATGGCTTTAACTAGAATGTGTTTCCACTTTTAACAAAATATTTTGAATTTGTTAATATTTGAATAAATAATTAGTACCATACTATGAAACGCTGTTTTTATTTTTGTGGGAGTATTGTTCTGGATTTGCTTTCTCCACTAAAAACAAAATTAGCACATGTTTAACTTTTCTACTTGCTTCTGCATGTTAATTTTAATAACAGTCTCTCTAGAATGTTCAAGGAATTTGTAATTATACGTTAAACTTCTTTGGGAGTGAATTTTATAAACCTGATTTATTTGCATAATTGTAATTGATTGCTAAAAATAACTGACTTCAAAACTAACAAATTTTCATGTTTAAAGTTCAAATATCTTTTTTATAAATATAAGATCCAATATATAATTTCATTTGACAATTATTGAACCCCACTAGCATGCACTAGTACCTGGCCCTTCAGTAAACAAAGAATAGTTAAAATACAAAGAATAACCTTTAAGCACTTAGTGTTAAGTAGGGGATAAAGTACACACATGATTATGATAATATAAAATGTGTTTCCATTTTCATTTTTAAATTGTCTTTGTATATGGCTACCAATTTTTCTTTTTTCTTTCTTTTTTTCTTTTATTGGTATGAGGGATCTTAGTTCCCTGACCAGGGAACGAACCCACGCTCCCTGCACTGGAACCTCAGTCTTAACCACTGGACCATCATGGAAGTTCCAATTCTACCAAATTTTGAGGAGGGGAGAGTGATTATTTTGCTGCAAAGATAAAGTGTTTAGTATTATATATGATATTCAGCCATTCTGTCATCTTTTCTGGCCTTCCCTTCTCTTCCTCTCTAATCAGGTTAAACACACACTAAGTACAACAAAGACATAACAAATAAATGAGAAAATATTCTTCCAAATTACTTATGGAAACCAATTCATCACTCACCAGTTTCTTCCCAGAACACAGAAATTTGCTTCTTCCAGTATACCGAATGACATTTCAGAATATTTTTGCAAGAATGGCTTATATACTGGGATCCATAAACTTCTCTTTAACCCATTAGTGTAGAAAATAGGGGGCTTCCCAGGTAGCATAAGTGGCAAAGAACCCACCTGCCAATATAAAAGACACAGTTTCTGTCCCTGGGTTGGGAAGATCCCCTGGAGAAGGGCATGGCAGCCTACTCCAGTATTCTTGCCTGGAGCCTGGACAGAGGAGCCTGGTGGGCTACTTACCATCATAGAGTCTCAAAGAGTAGGACAGGACTGACAAACTTAGCATGCATGCACGCATAGAAAATAGAAACTAAGAACGCAAAAACAATATTAATACTTAGGGAATAAATTTTTAATTCTGTGCAAAATTGCTGAATACTTCGGAAAATTTACTGGCAACTTCTGAGTTCCAAGTCAGTGGTATAAACATCCAGTTATAATAAACAAGCCCTGGTATAGATTTTTTTCCTCTCCATTTACCTGGTTACACAGAATGATTCAAGTGAATAAATAAAATACATACAGTCAAGTGTGCAAAATCAGAAATAATAAAGGCAATGCAGGCAGATTCTGTGAAGTAGTCTGTTTGTAGTCTTTTGTTGTTGTTAAGGGATGAAATTGAATGGATTTAACAAAGCTATATGGGAACCTCATGTTTTGGTATCAGGCACTAGAATGGCTGATAATCAGTATGGGATTGCTATACCATTTGTTAATTTCTGTGTGTATGTGTTATCCAGAATTTTTATCTTCTTTGAGAATCTAGAGGGTAAGAGAGATGATTAACAAGGTGAAATTTGGCACTTCTAGGTAAACTAACCAAATTATATATAATAGTAGCACAAGACCCACAAAACCCCTCAACACTGTATTCTGATTTAGCATTATGATTAAATTTAACATTATGCTGAACTTCTGAATAGTTAATGTATTCAAGGGCAAGCATCAATGGATCAGTGCAGCTTTTTATATTCTTGGGGGTAATAGGGGGTATAACTCTCTGTTAAGCTATTATTAAAGTTCTCTTTACTTTTGTGACTATATTTTGAATAAATTATCAGCTCAGCTCCATTCAATTCCCTACCAATAGTGAAACTACATCAAGGAGTGTCTGAAAAGATATTTCCTATGTATATGAAAACCAAATATTCTAATTATGAATTAGCTGGTGGAAAGGAAGTCTGCATCAAGACAAGTAAAATTCTCTCCTGAATGTTTTCCAATCAAATCTGGAAACACAAGCAAAGGTGAGATTTTTCTGAAGATTATAGATAATTTTATAAACATTTAAACATTTTAGAAGTTATTTTATACAGATGATACATGCATATGCTTCTTGATTAACACAAGGCACTTAGGTTGCTTTCCTTCATTTTTAATAGCTTGGCAACAATAACAAAAATGATAATGCCATTTTTATATTATAGTTTCCTTTTTTATAATTTGTTCCTTCTGCTGTTGGTTTTTTTCAAAGGCCATTTAATATTTGCAGGAAATTTAATGTAGTATTTTTCCCCCAAGAAAGTAGAATGATTTTTATAGCTCTAATTTAATATTCCTTAGATAAGTAGGTACATCTGGTTTGCATTGTTTATTTTGAGTCAAAATAACCTTAACTTGCAGACTGTTATTGCCTGTGTTCTGCTACAAATTTTCAGGCTAAAAAGTACACAAAAAATTACCTAAGGAATTTACACTTGTTGAATTTAAAACATATAGAAATAGAAAGTATCAAGAGAATTGAATCATATTTGGTCATAAGTTTGGTTGATTGTGATCATATGTAATTTTTCAGTAACAGAATCAGAAATAAGTATTATTCAATTTTTCCCAAGCATCTTTTTGGAAAGTGCCAGTACTTTCATCCAGATTCATGACATTATAACAACATTCCAAGCTACTGAATTGAGGAAGCTCAATCTTACTGATTCAGTTAATGGAGAGAACATATTGTGTTATATTTATCTAGTAAAATATAAGAGCAAGATTAGGACCCCTAACCAACAATAAGTGAATTAAATAACAAGTGAATAAAATATCTATATAATTAAATGTTTAGTATGTAGGTGAAATTTAATATGTAGGTGAATAAATTTTCATTTCTATTTTAGCAAGAATTTTTGTTTGTATCAATTCTCTTAAAACTTCTTTAATAATTTTCATGATTAATTATATTTTAGTTGACATAGATACAGAACATAAAGTTTCTTTCTTCTGAAGTATTCTATAAGAATAAAAGTGCTTTAGAAAAAATGAGACATTTTGCCTAAGACAAAAGTTTACCTTTATTTTTAACAAGGTGCTTTATCTTAGTGATAAGTGAAGACTTATCACTAAGTGATTAGTGAAGACAAAATACCTCCATCTCTATAAACAATTTTCCTAGGAGTACTGACTTTCATGTTTATAATTATTTCTTTTTGGTATGTGTGTGTGTGTATGTGTGTGTGTGTGTATGTATACCCATGTCTGTCTCTGTGAATACAGTAAAACAGAAATTGATGGCATCTGCAACACTTAATAAATGATGTCTACACACACAAACATCAAACACACATACACTTTTTCTAACATCATAACTTCATACTCTCATATTCTCCTTTAGATGTGTTTGGTGCTTTCAAGCATATTCATTAGGATGTACTGACTTTCTATATGTCGATGTTCTTAATTTCAAGCAACCCTAGGGCTGACAGAAAGAGGGAAAAAGCAGGAAAAGAGTGCAGTAAAAGAAGGGGAATGATCTCATTGGAATATTGGGAGAGATGGAGAAACTTGCTTAAAGCTAGTTTTCGGGAGATCATGCCTTAATCTACTTTGCACAATCGACAGGATGTCACCAATGCCTTTGCCACAGCTACCCTGAATGCAGTAGCCAGGAAGCTCCAATAGTGTCTATAATCCTGCCATGGACATAATCTTCAGCAGCTGCTCCTGTCACAAGCAATATAGCCAATCCTGCAATCACTGATGTCTTCAGAATTGGAATGCTGTTCCACCTTCCTTTCACCCTGTTCCCATTTCTTGGTATTGCCCAAGGGCATCACCTGCCAGTGCCCAAGACGCAAAGAAGCATGGAGAAGCATGGGTTCTAGTCTCTACTTTGGGGACATAAGGTGGAGAATTTCCCAAACTACAGAAAGATGCTCCAAATGTACTGGGCAGTGAGACAAATGAATGATAAACTGGCTTCCTCTGTTCATCACTGAGAGTTGAGTACATACCCACTGAAGGTTGGAATATTACTCAGCCCCCTGTTATGTGGTAGAAAATTACTTTTCAAGATCACTTGCTATATTCATTGGGATGCAGACTGTATACTCAATGACACCATAATGTAGATTATATAGTACAAAACAAAACAGCAATAACAACTTTGGCAAAAACTTATTGTTAGTCTGATTTTGCTAATCTTGTTCAGCTGTCAGTAAAGTCCTAGAAGAGATGGATGAACTGAAGGCAGAATTAACCTCACTGCCAAGGGAGATGGCAGGGAATAAAATCAGTTGTGCAAAGAGATGTGCTCTCTGCTTACAGCACGAAATAAAACTTGTCTCAGATTTCTCCAGCTCAGAAACTTGCCAGGTAGAAAAAGCTACATTCCCACACTTATTGATTCTATTAGTAGAGAATGTCAAGTGTTTGCTTTAACAATATATATAACTGAGACCTCAAACTCTTCTGAGCACCATCCATTAAGGTTTTTTTTTTT
Organism: Odocoileus virginianus; assembly: GCF_023699985.2. Classification (NCBI taxonomy): domain Eukaryota; kingdom Metazoa; phylum Chordata; class Mammalia; order Artiodactyla; family Cervidae; genus Odocoileus; species Odocoileus virginianus. The sequence goes on from NC_069689.1 coordinate 25,077,542, forward strand.
TGCCAAATGAAATGGTAGAGTGAAACCACAAAACGACTGTGTATATTAGGAAAACGGAATGGTATAGCCATTAACCTACAGGTTAGACAAAACACAAAGTCCAGTAAATGAAACATTATAATTTTCAAATTCAAGGACTGTGTTGATGAAAGATCCTGATTGTGTTTAGGGGCACACACAACTCAAGCTAATAGGCATCTTTGAAAGTTTTGAGGGAACACTTTTGCCAATATGGAAACTCAGGTATAGCTTGCAACAGCATGTGATGGTTCTAACTCCAGCTTAATTTATAAGCTTCCAATTTCCATCATGGAGAAGGCAATGGCACCCCACTCCAGTACTCGCCTGGAAAATCCCATGGACGGAGGAGCCTGGTGGGCTGCGGTCCATGGGGTCACTAAGAGTCAGACACAACTGAACAACTTCACTTTCACTTTTCACTTTCATGCATTGGAGAAGGAAATGGCAGCCCACTCCATTGTTCCTGCCTGGAGAATCCCAGGGATGGGGGAGCCTGGTGGGCTGCCGTCTATAGGGCTGTACAGAGTCAGACATGACTAAGGTGACTTAGCAGCAGCAGCAGCAATTTCCATCAAGTCAAAATGGGTTGATAAATCCACACAACCCACCAGGAGAGTGTCATTCCCTGTGAGCCACTCAGAAATGACGATGACAAGTTGTAACGCATAACTAGGATTCTTCCAAAAGTGAAAGCAGGGCTTTTGTGTTAGCTAAAAGAACAGGCTCTCCTCACAGTCACATCAACTAACTTTGATTTGTGCTATAGACGGATCATTACTTCCAGGTTTTCCCTTGACCCTTTAGAAGAAAAGGCCTTGCTTCCTTTTCCTTTGGTGCCACTGTAAAGTGTGTATTAGCCAAGCATAAACTGTTGTTTAGGTTACAGGTTATCAGACCCTAAGATACAACAACCACATATGATAGATTCCAATTTCAAGGCAGATGCAGTCACTGGATAAGCCTTAAAGTCAGTCTTACCTGAGGAAAGAGATGATATATTGTGTGCATAAGGGAAAACAATGAATGTGATTAATGGATAGTTACGTAAGTTGACTAAACACCTAAATACAACTTTTCTAATAGCTTGTTGGTTTTGTTCAGTAGCTAAGTCATGTCTGACTCTTTGCAACTTCATGGACTGTAGCCTGCCAGGCTCCTCTATCCTTCACTATATCCTGGAGTTTTCTTAGATTCGTGTCCATTGAGTCAGCAATGCTATCTAAACATCTCATCTTCTGCTGCCGCCTTCTTTTGCCTTAAGTCTTCTCCAGCCCCAGGGTGTGTGTATTTAAGGGAAGAAAAAGAATTATTCAAAGCAATAGATACAGTAATTAGCCTAATTAGCAATACTATAGGCTAGCTATTCTCTGAATAATGAAATATAGGAAAAATAATCCAAATCTTGCAAGTAGTAATTTAGATGTGAAACTCAGAGATAAGTTAGGACATAAGCTTAACTAATATATTACAAAGAGGGCTTAATTTTTAATCAGACTTCTGATGATTTCAGGAGAAAAGATATTTAATTACTGCCTGGAAAATTTTCTATGACTTACATGTCAAATAGTATGGATGCTTCTCAAATTATCAAGATGGTGCATTTTAAATAAAATTGTTTTATCACCTCCAGGTTTGGAGCAAAGAATATACAAATTAGAGTAAGGATGTAGAAGAGACCCCAAATCTCTTACTTCACAACCTTGGCTTTGCTCAGTTTTGACTTCAGCACATGTTAAAGCCTGATCCTTCTCTCCTGGGTGTTTTAATGGATTCTTATGTGGTTTTTTTGTTTGTTTGTTTTTAAGGAGACATTGCCACACATCCTTTATCCTAACAGACTCCATGTAGCTTTTCACAGACTCAAGCCCTCTATCCTGTTGCAATAGCCCGTTTCAGGCAGCCTCTTACAATCTTCAGCATCAATGAAGTGTCTGGAATAAACTTCAAAAGATAAGAAATAAAAAATGAAACATAAGCATGATTTAGAGGGAAAAAACTACATACAGGCAAGAATCAATAAAGATTAAATGTGCATAGGATCACTATTTTTGAAGGAAGAAAAAATAGGTAAAAATATATATATTTACTATTTGTTAGGGAAAAATCATTTATCAGTTCAGTCACTCAGTTGTGTCCAACTCTGTGTGACCCTATGGACTGCAGCACGCCCGGCTGTCTGGTCCATCACCAACTCCGGGAGCTTACTCAAACCCATGTCCATCAAGTCGGTGATGCCATCCAACCATCTCATCCTCTGTCATCCCCTTCTCCTCCCACCTTCAATCTTTCCCAGCATCAGGGTTTTTTCCAATGAGTCAGTTCTTTGCATCAGGTGGCCAAAGTATTAGAGCTTCAGCTTCAGCATCAGTCTTTTCAATGAATATTCAGGATTGATTTCCTTTAGGATTGCCTGGTGGGATCTCCTTGCAGTCCGAGGGACTCTCCAGAGTCTTCTCCAACACCACAGTTCAAAAGCATCAATTCTTTGGCACTCAGCTCTTTATAGTCCAACTCTCACATTCATACATGACTAAATCATATATACATATATAAATATATAAATATACACACATATATAAATAAATATATATAAATATATATTTAAACATTTAAATATATTATAAATATATTAAATATATATAAATACACATATATACACATACACATATATATGTATATATAAAGAAACATCTTAACCTGAAATTGAAAAGACATAATGTAAAAAGAAGCACAAATAATTGAAAAAAAAAATTAATCTTGATGAAATCACTGAATTTAAGGAAAGACAGAATCTTAAATTTTATCCAGAAATAATACAGATCATATTCCAAAGAAATAAAGCTTGCTTCAAACTTCCCCACAAGATAGATGCCAGTGGATATTAGAACAAGATCTAAGAAATGTTACAGGAAAGCTTATGAAACTTTTAATATTCGCTCAGTCTAGGCAGTGTTCAGTGGTAAGTAAAAAAGAAAGTTACAAAAATGAAAAAAAGAAAAAAACCATCTTCTTCCTGAAAATCTGCTTGGACATTTAATTCTTTCCCGCTCATAAATGAAGGAGGAGCAACATATTAAAAAGGAGAAATAGGCTAGCATGACCAGGATCGAGAAAGCCTTCCCCTGTTCCTCCTCCTTTCCCCTTCCCTCCCCTCCTCCTTTTCTCTGGCTGCGTTCTCCTCTTTCTCCTTCACCTCCTGCTCTTCCTCCTCCTCTCCGCAAGTTGCTAATCACGCCTCTAAGAGCGATCCAGGGTTGGCTTGTAAAATATGACACTTGAGGGAAGTGGTCGAGTAGTCAGTGGTCAATATGAGCCCCTGAGGTAGCAGAAACTGACTAGGAACACGAAAACGCAAGTGATAGAATCTGAAGGAGATAGGGCGAAGGGCAGGCATTCCAGGACGCTGCACCGTGGGCTTCGGAGTTCCTTCTTTTCCCCTTATCCTGTCAGTGATGCGTTGCTACTCCCTACTTCAGTGCCTCTCTCCTGCATTTTAGTTGCATTCCTGGAGACCACAGCTCCAGGCTGACGCCCCCGCCCCCTCACCTAGACAGCAGGTCTCATTTAGCACTAGGGACAGTTTTTCCCCCAGTCCCTCCAGCTGCGGGGCAAGACCACTTGCCTTTGCTGGTCTCCAAGGACTGCATCATCCCTAGTTTGTTCTTTAATCCAGGCTTCTAGGTAGCTCTGGTAGTCAAGTCTTTTAATTTGTGTCAATGGAATTTAATTATGTTTCTTGCCAGGACTTAAACTGGCATATTGTTGTCATGACTAGAGATATTTCTTAATAAAATTAATAAATTCTAATATCAACAGGGGCTGCCCTGGTGGCTCAAATGGGAAAGAATCTGCCTGCAACGTGGGAGACCCAGGTTTGATCCCTGGTTTAGGGAGATTCCCTGGAGAAGGAAACGGCAACCCACTCCAATATTCTTGCCTTGGAGAATTCCGTGGACAGAGGAGCCTGGCAGGTCCCAGTCCATGGGGTCACAAAGAGTCAGACACAACTATGCCATTGACACACAAAAAAATATTAACAGACCACACTGAAGACCTAGCTGATTGCTGTTCTTGAATCTATAGTGATTTCATATAGCACACATGGTTTAAACATGGTTACTATAATTAATATAAAATGTAAATGCTCCAAACTGGAAATTCATTGGGAAATTAGATAACTTTTACTCAAGAGCTCATACTTCTTTTTGTCTTTACTAAAATAAATAAATAGTACTGTTGTCTGGAATTCAGGAATCAGAAGATCCAATGCCACAAGTTATCAGTGACATATTTTTTAATGGAATAACTGGAAGCTATAAAGACATTTCACTAGAAGAATGACCAAAAAAATATTTTAATTAGATTATTCAAATTTCATGCTCATAAAGGATGATCCCCACTGAGGAACACTCAGCTCCAATTTTAAGGTAAAAGGAATATTTCTTTCTAGAACACTTTCCATAAATAACATTATGTAGAATAAATCAATTTAAACAGCACTTGAAGGGCAGAATCAGAAAAACCATGCAAGTGCCCAGGGGGTGCATCAGACTTGGTCATATAGCAAATCAGGAGATGACCAAAAGGAGTTAACACCCCTGTTGCTATAGTGCTGGAATTTATGGGACATCTGTTGTCTAATTTCTGCAGCAAAACAGATAACTCTCCACTGTTGACTGACTCGTTAAATCCCTGCACTGGCATCAACAGAAGGAATTTCCGTTCTCAAACTCTCCGCTTGTATAATTTTGTTCCCCTCACTTCTCTCTAACCACAGTGAAAAAGCTAGACAGAAGAGATCTATAAAGTATACCTAATTTTGACACATCTATTTGAAACTATACCATTTGCAATTCTGATTTTTATTTCTTCTTTTTTGTTTTTTGAAAGTGTCAGTATGTTCTTTTGTTCATAACTTTTATAACTTTGATTTTTTTCTGATTTTAGGTAAAATCAAATAAAAAATATTCAGTAAGTTTTTTACATTGTCAAAATGGATCCAGGTTTTTCTATTCCCTCAGAAATGGCTTGAGAGATTTAAATAATATTGAAATATTTGATGTTAGAAAATAGGGTATGATTTGACATTTCACTATCCTTAGGAGTCTAAATTAATTGGAATTAATTTTAAAGTTAATTTGTAATTATTTTTTTAAACAAACTGGTTATTCAGTTGTATTGAAGAAAAAAACAATTCAGATAGGGTTCCACCATTCAATACATATAACTCTCTCATCAAAAACATATTTATATATATTAAAGTTGATCTGTAGTTGTATCAATATATAATTTGTTCTTAAATAGATATTTCATTATGTTAGTGATAAATATTTTCTATATATAATATTATATGTGCAGTGTTTGCAACTTTAATGAGAATTGACTTAAGCTCAGGAAATTGCATTTAAGCATTTATCTAGATTGTTGTCTCACCATAGTTTGATTTACTTTGTAATTACTCCTTAACTGAAATGAATTCATGATGAAAATATCAGGGAATTACTAAAGACCCAAAGCTATGCTCTTTTAAAAAAGAAGTTACAGTATGAAAACATCTAAGCTAAATTTCAAAGCAATTTTATTTATCCCTGTAAACTCTCTCCTTCTGATGAGACATGCTTTGGGACAATATTTCAAAGAAGATGTGAAGGAAATTTTACTATAGTCTTGTAATGTTAGTATCTTTGTAGAAATTATAATAATTTTGTGTGGAGAGCTGTGAATTGATTGTAGAGAGTGCCAGTATAGGATATACAGGCATAAAGGGTTGGTATTCATGATATTATTTCTAAACTAGTGATGATTTAAAATTGGATATTTATTAGTGAAAAGACAGGCTACAATAATATTAGTAGTACTGTACTCACTCAAAGCACAGACAGTATTTGAATGCTATTGTGATTTCAAAATTCAGAAGGTAATTTCAATATACATGAAATATAGAAATTATATGGATACTTCTGTTACAGAATGATATTAGTTTTCCTTTTTTAACTCTTCTACATGACAGTGTGAAGTAAAATAAAGGCTTATTAATGATAATATTTTTTGAAATACTATATGTAAAAGTACCTGTTATTTAATTCTCTAGAAATGGTCATTTTGATTATCTAAATTATGTGAAAGCCATTTCAGAAATACCAATTTTAACAGAATCATCAGTGTCACTGAAAATAATTGGCATTTTCTTTTTAAAAAAAGGTAGAAAAAAATTCATACCACTTGAATAACACAAAACCTGTAGGAAAATACGACTTTTAAAACATTCAATTATCAGCTTTTAATTTTTTTCTGTACTTTTAATTTAATTTTCTCTCTACCTAATAGCATTCCATTTTGTAATGCTCAGAACAAATAACCTATAAAAATAATATAGATTGAGCCTCATGAAGTGATTCTTGATATCTGCTCACAAAATCCCTCCAGTAATACACAGCCATCATGCCTTTTGGATATTGTACTTTAAAATATACTATATGACTATGAGGACAGACAGCTGATTTTTATATGACAGATTATTTGAGTTTTGGAGGAATTAACTCCACTTTTCCACACTTGGAATATGTTCTTTAGTTAATTTATATAATCTCTTATATAAATTAATATAAAGTTAATATAAAGTTAATTTATATAATCTCTTATATAAATCTCTTCTCTAAAGAAGAATAATTTCTTCTTTAGAAATATCTCTTTAGGAAGGGATAAATGAATATTTCATAAATGAATATAATATCTGCAAAAAATCAATAACGGGAGCCTCAATTAAATAGAGTCAGGAGAAGAACAAGATGGTGGAGGAGTAGGTGGACATGGAGTACATCTTTCTCCACGGATACATCAGGAATACACCTTCAGACACAGAAGAGCATGCAGAACAGCAATTGAGAGCAGACAAGAGTTGTTGGAACCAGAGGAAAAGAACATATAGGCCTACGCAAAACTCAGTAGAACAAAGGAACTAGGGGAAAAACAGGAGTGTTAGTAGGACTAGACCTGCCCTCGATGGGTGGGGGAACTGAAGCAGGGGTCTGATTCCCAACAGAGGCAACTGTCTGAGTCAGAGGAGAAACATTTCAGGCTGAGAGTGAAACAGCTGATCTACGGCAGCCGAGATGGAACAAGAATCAGACAGTCCTTGCCTCAGCTGTATATACCCTGGATATGGACATAGATCCCCGAGAAGGTGCAACAGCTGGGAGCTGGAGTTTAGAGATTGTGGAGCAATCCCAGGGTGAGGGCTGCTGTTCTGTGGAGAGACAGATTGAGGGCATGTGAAGGAGGAGATTGTGGTGGGAAATGCCTGAGGAGGAAAGCCGGGGAGCCACAGAAGCAAGGCAATAAAGCTGGGCCATGGGTTGGGGATGAAGCTATCACCATAGCTTCTCTCCCCTCACATGACAGCAATGCAGCTGAACAATAGAGAGGCTGGCCCATCAAATGTCCGATGTACTGAACTACAGACTAGGACCCCCGCTGGAGGCCCCCTGTATGTGCCTGACATAGAAATTTTGAACAACCCAAATACAAGCACTAAAATCGAAGCCGTGATCAAAAATCCCCCCGAAAACAAAAGCCCAGGATAAGATGGTTTCACAGGAAAATTCTATCAAACATTTAGAGAAGAGATAATGCCTATCCTTCTAAAATTCTTTCAAAAAATTACAGAGGAAGTAAAACTTCCAAACTCATTCTATGAGGTCACCATCACCTTGATACCAAAACCAGATAAAGACAACACAGAAAAAGAAAACTACAGGCCAATATCACTGATGAACATAGATTCAAAAGTCCTCAACAAGATTTTAGCAAACAGAATTCAGCAACACACCAAAAAGCTCATACACCACAATCAAGTTGGGTTTATTTCAGGAATGCAAGGATTCTTTGATATACACAAATCAATCAATGTGATACACCATATTAACAAATTGAAAGAAATAAACCATATGATAATCTCAATAGATGCAGAAAAAGCTTCTGACAAAATTCAGCACCCATTTGTGATTAAAAGTCTTCAAAAAATGGGCATAGAAGGAACCTACCTCAGCATAGTAAAGGCCATATATGATAAGCCTGGAGCAAACATTGCTCTAAATGGTGAAAAACTGAAAGCATTTCCCCTAAGATCAGGAACAAGACAAGGGTGTCTAGTCTCACCAATATTATTCAACATAGTTCTAGAAGTCCTAGCTATAGCAATCAAAGGAGAAACAGAAATAAAAAGGAATCTAGATTGGAAAAGAAGTAAAGCTGTCACTGTTTTCAGGTAACATGATACTGCACATAGAAAACCCTAAAGATAGTATCAGAAAATTACTGGAGATAATCAGTGAATTTAGCAATTTGCAGGATACAAAATCAATACACAGAAATCACTTGAATTTTTATATACTAACAATGAAAAATCAGAAAGAGAAATTAAGGAATCAATTCCATTCACCACTGCAACAAAAAGAATTAAATATCTAGGAATAAACTTACCTAAGGAGACAAAAGAACTGTACACAGAAAATTATAAGACACTAATGAAAGAAATCAAAGATGACATAAACAGATGGAGAGATACTTCATGTTCCTGGGTAGGAGGAATCAATATTATGAAAATGACTATACTACCAAATGCAATCTACAGATTTTATGTGATCCCTATCAAATTACCAATGGCATTTTTCACAGAACTAGGACAAAAAATTTCACAATTCATATGGTGCACAAAAGACCCCAAATAGCCAAAGCAGTTTTGAGAAAGAAGAATGAAGCTGGAGGAATACACCTTCTTGTCTTCAGATCATACTACAAAGATACAGTCATCAAGACAGTATGCTACTGGCAAACAAACAGAAATACAGACCAATGGAACAAGATAGAAAGCCCAGAAATAAACCCATGCACCTATGCGTACCTTATTTTTGACAAAGGAGGCAAGAATATACAACGGGGCAAAGATAGTCTCTTCAATAAATGGTGCTGGGAAAACTGGACAGCTACATGTAAAAGAATGAAATTAGAACACTTCCTAACACCATACACAAAGATAAACTCAAAATGGATTAAAGACCTAAATGTAAGACCAGAAACTATAAAACTCAGAGGAAAACATAGGCAGAACACTTGATGACATAAATCAAAGAAAGATCCTCTATGACCCACCTCCTAGAATAGCAGAAATAAAAACAAAAGTAAACAAGTGGGACCTGGTTAAACTTAAAAGCTTTTGCACAGCAAATGAAACTATAAGCAAGGTGAAAAGACAACCCTCAGACTGGGAGAAAACAATAGCAAATGAAACAACTAACAAAGGATTAATTTCCAAAATATACAAGCAGCTCACACAGCTCAATGCCAGAAAAACAAACAACCCAATGAAAAAGTGGGGAAAAGACCTCAACAGACATTTCTCCAAAGAAGACATACAGATGCCTAACAAACACATGAATAGATACTCAACATCACTCATTATTAGTGAAATGCAAATCAAAACTACAATGAGATATCACCTCACCCTGGTCAGAATGGCCATCAACAAAAAGTCTACAAACAATAAATGCTGGAGATGGTGTTGAGAAAAGGGAATGCTCTTGCACTGTTGGTGGGAATGTAAATTGATACAGCCACTATGGAAAATGGTATGGAGATTTCTTAAAAACCTAGCAATAAAACCACCATATGACCCAGAAATCCCACTCCTAGGCATATATCCTGTGGAAACCAAAATGGAAAAAGACACATATATCCCATTGTTCATTGCAGCACTATTTACAATAGCTAGAACATAGAAGCAACCTAGATGTCCATCAACAGGTGAATGGATAAAGGCATGGTACATATACACAATAGAATATTACTCAGCCATAAAAAGGAATACATTTGAGTCAGTTCTGATAAGGTGGATGAACCTAGAACCTATTACCCGGAGTGAAGTGAGTTAGAAAGAGAAAGATAAATATCATATTCTAATGCACATATACGGAATCTAGAAAAATGGTACTGAAGAATTTATTTACAGGGCAGCAATGGAGAAATAGACATAGAGAATAGACTTATGGACATGAGGAGAGGTGAGGATAGGGTGAGATGTATGGAAAGAGTAACATGGAAACTTACATTGTCATATGTAAAATAGATCGCCAATGGAAATTTGCTGTATGGCTCAGGAAACTCAAATAGGGGCTCTGTATCAACCTAGAGGGGTGCAATGGGGAGGGAGATGGGAGGGAGTTTCAAAAGGGAGGGGGCATACATATACCTATGGCTGATTCACTTTGAGGCTTGACAGAAAACAACAAAATTCTGTAAAGCAATTATCTCTCAGTAAAAAAAATTAAAAAGAAAAAAAAAGAATCACCATAGTTTTAGCATTTTAAAAAGCCACATATATAAAAAAATATATATAGTCAGGAGACCAGAAAGGGGAGTTCTCAAGCAGTGTGATGATAGCTAAACCTAACAAGAAGAAGAAAGACTCCCTATTCTTTCCTGGCAAGATCGCAGCCAAGGAGAGATTGTCACAACTCAGCCAATAAATTCCATAGATATTTTGCTTACTATAGTCCTCTCAACTTCCTTTTTGCTCTCTATAATATAAAGAGTTCTCTCCATTTTTGCAGATGACTTGTGTACTGCTCACCATGGTTGCAGACCCTAAATTGGAACTCTGCTAACATCAAATGAACCCATTTCTGATGGAGAAATAACTATCAGTTTCTCTGTTTCAGGTCAACATTTTGGCGACTTGCACAGGCATCCAGAGAAGGCCCTTCATGATTCTGAGGCAGGTGAACAAACAGATGAGCAATGTTTCCTGACAAACCTGGGCTTGGAGGGCAAATCTCTCCCGGATCCCTGCTTCCATCCTGTTTGCAGTTTTAAAGTCCTCCAGGTTATATTCAGGATCTATTTTAAGGACCCTTCCTTTCTGGTTAAGGCTTTTTTCTGTATGTGAATACTCCTTTGACATTTTAGCCTGATTTTGAAAATAGGCTGTTTTAGCTGCAGCTGGCTAGGCTTTGGCCCGTTCCTTTTGGAGCAGGGGCTGTTTTTTATTGGAACTGTGCTAAGCAGCTTTTGGCCTGGCTTCCCCAGGATCAGACTGTTCCCTAAAAACTGGCTGGTTTTAGGCCTGTAGGTTATTTAGTTGTTCAAGCTATTTGAGCTATTTAGGCTGTTTGAAAATTATTTTCTTATTCTAGGGAAAAACCCCTGAGAAATAGGATCTCGGTTATCTAAATGTTTTATGGCACCCCATGCCCCCACTCCTACAGAAACCCTGGCCAATTTTATGTTCGAAAACCACACTCTATCCTCATGCACATTTTTAATGAAATCAAGAAATCTAACCAAAGGGAATTCAGAATATCAATGGACATTATGGGGAACTTTTGAAATCCCCAAACATACTTTCCTTAAAATAGAATCAAACAACCATAGCTCTACAATTTCCAAAAATGAATGAAATGCCTATTTTGACTGGTATTTTGAGGCTCCCAAATGCTATCAGAAATCTAAAATTGTGTCATTGTCAAATAAGATTTTAAGATTAACTCATGTAAACAAACATCAAAAAAAAAAAAAGATCAAATAACTTCCAAAGCCTAATGCTTCCTTGGCGTCTTTGTCTCAGACTCTGTCTCAGGCTCCGTCTTGTCCGTCTCCGTGGGCCCCTCACATTTAGGCCCCATCTTCCTCCCTTTTATACTTCCTACACCTCCTCCCTACCCTCAGTGCCTCCATAATGATTCTCTCCCTGATCTTCCCTTTTTCCCTGAAGCTCTCTCCACTCCATTGCCCTCTGAAATTTTCAGAATCTCTCCCTTTAAAATAGGACACCTGAGGATCTAAACACTAAACTCTTAATTTCTTATATTCCCTGGACTAATTCTTATATTCCTTGGACAGCAAGGAGATCCAACTAGCCTGTCCTAAGGGAAATCAATCCTGAATATTCATTGGAAGGGCTGATGCTGAAGCTGAAGCTCCAATACTTCAGCCACCTGATGCGAAGAACTGACTCACTGGAAAAGATCCAGATGCTGGGAAACACTGAAAGAGGAAAGAGAAGAGGACAACAGGATGAGATGGTTGGATGGCACCACAGACTCAATGGACATGAATTTGAGTAAACTCCAGGAGCTGGTGATGGACAGGGAGGCCTGGCCTGCTGCAGTCCATGGGGTCACAAAGAGTCGGACACAACTGAGTGACTGAACTGAACTGAAAGCTGAACTGTGAGCTGTTGTCAAAGATATTTCCAAAGTAACTAAAGATTCTCACAGATTTGCTGAGGAATTTAATACAGCCATTCAAAATTTACCAACCTGGTTTCTCTGACTTATGTCAAATATAGTTCGTGTGTGTGTGTGTGTGTGTGTGTGTGTGTGTGTGTAAGTCGCTCTGTTATGTCCAGCTCTTTGCAAACCCATGGACTGTATGTAGCCCACCAGCCCATTCAGCCCACCAGAATTCCTCTGTCCATGGAATTCTCCAGGCAAGAATATTGGAGTTGCCATTCCCTTCTCCAGAGGATCTTCCCAACCCAGAGATCAAACCCAGGTATCCTGCATTGCAGGTGGATTCTTTACCATTTGAGTCACCAGGAAAGCTCAACTAGTTAATATACTTGTCAGTAAACCCAGTCCCAGCATTGAATGAAAAATGCTAATTGGGGAAATCCTAAAGGTTTCTACAGCGAAAACTGAGAGACTAACCCATTAACTTATTATATCAACAGGCTTGGAAAATCACTAGGCTACTTCATTGGATTGTTCCAGTTCCTAGGGCTGTTCCAAAGCTGGGTGATGGGAACTAAATTTTGACTTACACACAAAATTTGATAAATAGTTTATGACCATTATAATCGATTTCTGATTATTTTTGGAGGAAATTCTGGTCTTTTTTCAGATGTATGTTCCACCCAGGTAGCTTTTAACACTGTGTTTATTTATGGGCTGAACCAGCACTTTTCCCTTCTAGTGAGAAAGGACCAGGATGAAATGAAAACCTTCCCGATTTAGTTAATCTACCAAACCAGCTTTCTCATACTGTAAATGAATCACCTCCAAGGAAGACTACCAAGATTCTTAATCTTCAAATGAGCAATTGAAGGCCCTAAATGAAACCCAAACCCTCCTAGTTTCTGATATTATTGCAAAAAGCCAGGACATGGACAGAATATTACAAATTTAAATGTTTCGGCTGCTCTCAGACCTCCAGCCAGCCTTTCGAATGATCTTTCAATTATCAATGATGGGGCTCTGAGAAACCACAAGGAATCATCCCAATTCTCCCTCATAATCAGTTTAGAAAAACATTTCTCCAGATCGAAGAAAAATCTCTTCCAGTTCTAATTGACACCAGAGCCACACTGCTGGTGCTCTACCCTATTACTTTAAAACAATCCCTGTCCTGGCTTATAAAAATAGCTCAAATTCTAAGGATGTCTAATGAACTGCAAGGGGTTCCTGTTTCCGAAACTATTTCCTCTTGTTGAGGCCCTTTGAGTGATACATATCCTTTTCTCCTAAGTTCTTTTGGTGCCATTTATTAGGCAGAAACACAGATTCATGAAAAGGGGGAAAAGAATTGCAGAATTTTACAATAGTTATCAAATCAGTCAACCAGGTTTATTAAATGGCCTTTGATATCTTTTATTTGCTCCATCTCTGGTAGTATTAGAACTGATTCTGGAAACACTGGTCATTTGTCCCTATCGACAGTTATAACATAGGTCTTGTGTGCAAAATCTCCAACTGACAAGGGTAAAATTCACAGAGCCCCTCCTATCAACATTCAAATAGATCCCACAAGATTTATGCATAGAATTAATCAATACCTGATAAGTAAATAAGTCTTTCAAGTCATAAAGCCAGTAGCAGACGATTATAAGGGCCAAGGCCTCATTATCTTCTGTACCAGTCCTGTAATATTTGTATTTCACTGGTGAGAAAGCCTAAAGGCTGAGGGTGGAGTTTTATACAGGACCTCTAAGCAATAAACAACACTGATATCCCTCTCCACACTCTTGTTCCTAATCTTCATCCATTATTACATCCATTCCCCCACTAAAGCAAATTCTTTACTGTGATGTATTTGTATAGCTCATTCTTTAATATTGCAATTGATAAAGCTCATCAATGGATTTTGTCTTCACTTGGGAAGAAAAACAATTCACCTGAACAGCAGTGACTTATGGTTTTACTGAGAGTTCTTATTTCATACAAACCCTGAGGATTGATTTGGATGATACAGGCTCTACTTTCTCACAGTATGTGAATGATTTGCTTCTTTGTGCTCCTTCTCTAGCCTCTTTACAGGAAGATAGCATCTATTTGATAAAGCATGAAAGCTTTACACTGAAGCTTTTAAAGCTACATGAGGTTGCCAAAACCAAAACAAAACAAAATAAACCTTGCAGTTTGTCCAAACTCAGGCTCAACATTTAGGGTGTCTGATATCAGAACAAGGTTTACATTAGATCCCAACAGTCTTTATGGTAGAGGATGAGATGGATAGATTGCATCACTGACCCAATGGACATGAACCAGAACCCCAGGAGATAGTGAAGGACAAGGAAGCCTGGCATGCTGCAAGTCCATGGGGTCACAAAGAGTCAGACACAACTTAGCAACTCAACAACAACCTCATAGTGTTCTAAATTTTCCAAAATCTAAGTGCCGACTGCAAGGTTTCCGAGGGATAGTTGGTTATTGTAGAAATTGGATTCCACATTTCTCTCTATGGTCAAAGCCCTGTATGTTTTATTCAGGACCAACAACCTTGACTCAATTTTATAGGTGGACCTGGACAACATAGCATTTGAAACCTAAAAGTATTTAAATGAGGAAAAGTAAAAACAAATAAACATAAGTCTCAGTTAAATAGAGTCAGGAGACCATAACTGAGAGCTCTCAAGTCACATGATGGTAGCAGAGCCCAACAGGAGTAAGAAAAAAGACTCCCTCTTCTTTCCTGGCAAGAGCTACTGAGAGGCCGTCATAATTCAACCAATGAGAAAGTCATGGACTATTCATTTCCCAATAACTCTTTGAACTTTATTTTCCTACTATGCTCCTGCTGCTGCTAAGTCGCTTCAGTCGTGTCCGACTCTGTGCAACCCCAAAGATGGCAGCCCACCAGGCTTCCCCATCCCTGGGATTCTCCAGGCAAGAACACTGGAGTGGGTTGCCATTTCCTTCTCCTACTACGAGAAGTCTCCTTTCCATTTCTTGCTAGGGAATCGCACATGGTTTGCCATGGTTGAAGACCCCAAATTGAAATTCTTTGCAGATCCCAGATGAACCCATTTTTGCTGGAGAACTAACTGACAGTCTGTTTCAGGTCACATATCGCATACACTAGCCTTTGGTTCTTAAAGTACGAAGTAGCTGGACAACAGCAGCACCAACACTTGGGACTTTAAAAATTCAAATTTTCAGGTCCCTTACTAGATAACTGAATCACAGTCTCTAGTGGTGGGATTCTGAAATCTGTGTTTTAACAACATCTTGAGATGAATTTGAGAATCGCTGTCCAAACTATACTCCAACCAAGGTCAGGTGTTTCAACTCACTAGTACTGTCAACAGTTACTAGTTTATTCACTCACTCTTAAAATTTCTCTTTCTCAAAGGAAAATTAGATGCTTTGGTTGCTCCTTTAAAAGGAATGATTCAGCCATTGTGATTATTGTCATGTCAGCTGTGTATCTAAAGGGCCTTGATATAGAATTTTTCAGTTTATCTCAGGCTTGACAATAATATACTCTGAGGATAACAGCTTCTACCAGAATCAAAGTTTTTTCCACATTACATATTATTATACTTCATATGACAGCTAAAATATAAAGTACAATTGAAACTTATATTACATTTCATAAATGCACTTATATTTCACATGTCTAGATAACACTTCCACAGCAATGACCTATATACATATAGCATATTTAATATACATGTCCTCTGATATTCTACTATCAGGAAATAATTATGCAAAATTGATAGATTATATAGCTAATATATTCAGAACTTAATCGAAATTGAATTTTACTCTTAATAGTTATTAAACAAAAAATCTTATAGAGCAAATTATAAAATTTGAAATAAATACCATTCATAAGAATCATTAAATTAATTCATAGAGAATCTAACAGGAAATTTATTCTGGATGTTAAAAGTAACATGAAGTATTTGCAGATTTACAACAGAGAATGATATGACATTTATATTACAGTCATCAAGTTGAATATAATTTTCAGAGCTTCAGGTTCCAATATTTATGAAGAAAGCTAGGTAATTTATTCAGACTTTTTAAAATTAACATGTGTACAAAAGCCTATAGACTTCATCAACCTTGTCTGGTGGCATCTATACTTCACAGACATGAAGTTAATCCCACACACTTGACTAGTAAGACTCTTTTAATTTATGATAAGTCATGAAAACATGAAGTCGAACTCACAGTGAATAGAATGAGATAGTGTTACAACATTGATCAGTCAGTTATATACATACTTTACAGAAGTATTGCTTTTTACTCCTTTGATCTTCCTTATGACATTAAAGCAAGGAAATAGAAATAAAGTGTGAACTTTGGTTAATAAAAATAATAATATATAGATACTGATTTAATAATTGTGAAAATGCATCATACTGATATAAGATGTTAATATTATATTAGGAAAACTAGTGTGGGGTGTGTTGAAATTCTTTTGACTATTCAGTTCTTTATATTCCTAAAACTGTTCTAAAACAGAAATTTATTTTAAACTGGAGCTGCGCTATGATATATTATATTTGGGGTGAAATGCTAAAGTAAAATACTAAATTCTGATTATAAATACAAGTTTTCTTCCTTTTAATAAAACCGTTACTTTGGGAACTATAAGGTGGTTCTTTTAACTTACTTACCCTATGGTTATTTTACAGATGTGTTGTAGTGCAGTTATTTTGATGAGATCTACTAAAAACCAAGTTTAAGATATTCAAGTATATAATTTTATTTTATTCAGCTTTGTGGCATGGTTTTTTCTTGTTTATGTCTTATTATAAAGAATAAAAAGTCAAGAACAGAGGTGATAAAGATCACAAAATATTTATCAAATGCCAACACACCAAGAAAATGGCATGTTCTAATAGTTTGTGATCCACTATTGTATCTACATTATTTTTGGTCACTGATAAATTAATTTTAATTTTATACAACTCCTAAAGTGATTCACGGAGAATGCAATGGCACCCCACTCCAGTACTCTTGCCTGGACAATCCCATGGACAGAGGAACCTGGTGGGCTGCAGTCCATGGGGTCACTAAGAGTTGGACACGACTGAACGACTTCACTGTCACTTTTCACTTGCATGCATTAGAGAAGGAAATGGCAACCCACTCCAGTGTTCTTGCCTGGAGAATCCCAGGGACAGGGGAGCCTGGTGGGCTGCCGCCTACGGGGTCGCACAGAGTCGGACACGACTGAAGCGACTTCGCAGCACCAGCAGCGGCGGCAAAGTGATTCAGTTCTTAGGTGTACTGCTTCTAGCGCCAATAACAGTTTGGGAAAAGGAAATTTATTTTTATTTGAAAGGGAATAAAATATATTTGAAAACATAGATGTGCTAAGTAGATATTAAGGGCTAAAAGAGCCATATATATGTATGTTTTAATTTAGTCTTCATAGTCTTCTCATTTGTTCAAAATGTAGCATGTCAAACAACACACGAATTATATACATAGATTCCTAAAATGTTACTTTGTTGTCAAAACTTTGAAATCAACAAATTTTCAAAACTGCAGTTCTCGCATGCATTTGCATTGTTTTTTTTTTTTTCCTCTGAGGGAAGTCTTATTTCATTGTTTCAGGTCTTTGCAATGCTGAGCTGAAACTCCAGTGTAATGAAAAGAAGGTAATCATACACGAAAGTTTATAGCTGTTGGCACTGTGTTCCATTATAAACATCCTGCAGATCTCTGATGCTAAATTTATGAGTGCTTTCTTACAATAGCATGAAATTATTGAAAACTAACCAGCTGCTAGTTAGTTGTAAAGGAAAGAAAAAGGATTAGGGGTCATGATTCCTAGATTTTATTCCAAATTTTGTAACCTTAGTCAGTCAAACTGTCTAGATATGAGAAACCTCATATGTAAAATAAAGGGGCAGGATAAAGCAATCTTTAGGTTTCCCAGGCGGCACTAGTGGTAAAGAACCCGCCTGCCAATGCAGGAGACACAAGAGATGCGGTTTCAATCCCTGGGTCAGGAAGATACCATAGAGTAGGAAATGGCAACCTGCTCTGATATTCTTGCCTGGAAAATTCCATGGAGAGAGGAGCCTGGCGGGCTACTCTCCATGAGGTTGCAACAAGTTGGACATGACTGAGCAGTTGAATACACACACACACACACACACACACACACACACAAAGCAATCTCTAAATTAAAAATACATATATAATTTTTAACTTCAAAAGCATTGCATGAAAACAAGCTAACATCAGGAACAAAAGACAGCCTATGAATTTCTAAAATAAATATAGACTTCTTAATTTAGATCACATAATAAATAAAGGAAGTACAACTCATGTTTAATTCTAAGGGTCTTGCCTTATGGCTTTAGAAGAACTTATCTAATTACAAACAAGATAGCATCTGTTACATAGGTTTGAAAATATGTTGCATATGATCATCACTGATTCTAAGCAAAACAGACTTTCAATGGGAAATATCTCAAAGAAAGAGTAAATGGAATGTTCTGAAAGTGGTGAACAGCTTCCAAGGTGGTTCCTGGTGGCATTCACCTCATGGCATTCAACTCCTAGGTAGCCTTCTCTCAAGTTATAGCCAACACTACATCATGTTGTGTAGCCAACACTACATTACAAAAGTGTCGGTGCATGACTTCTGATGCTAAATCAGAAAAGACATATGGCCTCTGGCTTGCTTTTGCTCATGGATCATCTACCCTGTGGCAAAAGCCACATCTGATGCCACTCAGGCAACTGCAGTTACCACCTTGATTACTTTATATCTGCAAAGTGGAGTAACTGGAACCATTATCAGAGTAACATGAGCCTAACTTATTTGAATTTTTCAAAATGAATATTGCTGGCAATAAAAAATTTTATTTTGAATTTTCACTTCGTTCACATTCTCTCCACTGACAATCACTGAATAAATCAATTATTTGTGGCTGCTATCTCAATATATTCAATGTCATCATCTTTGTCTCAGTGCCTCAGTTAACACTATTTCTCACCAGGATTTGATCATGGTGGTCTCATGACTGAATCCTGAGCAACAAGCATAGTATCAGACATATAAACTAACACTAAAAAATTTTCATTAAACAGGTAGTGATTAAAAGGCAAAAGTATCATGTCATTAAACAGAAGAAAAAAATTAAGAGAGAAACTTCAAATATTTTCCCAGCTGCTTCTGACCCCAAAGAAAGAAAGAAAGAAAGAAAAGTTTTCAGAATAAAATGGAGGATATTTTATGAACTGAGATGCTTTATTTGAGTATAAATCATTAGCTGCTGATACCTAAGCTTGTTGCAGTAGCTCTACTACCAATAGGAAAAACAGTGATACCCTGGTTTTCTAACACCTGTGCATAACTCAGTTATAATTGCTCTGTAGAGAAAGGTGGCCAGATGAGGAATAAAACTGGTGGTGATTCTGTAACTTATATGTTATAGGAAAGTCTGTGTTAAGTTTAGCTACAAATTAGTTCAAGGAGAGTCCAAAGTGTATAGACTAAGTCACTGCAGTATCTCCTAGTTGTTTATTTTTCTTAACTTTGCCTCTTTTGGTTTTTCCAGATTCTTTATTGTTTCCTTACGTGTAATTTAAAATGAAATCATGTTTTTGGTAATTAAAAAAAATCCTTATATCCCTGCTGAAATATTTAATCTACTTTATTTATAACCATCTTACCTAAAGGTCTTTATAGCTGTGAGCTCACAAGGGTCTGTGTGAACACAGTTATGACAATTTTAGATAGAAATGCTACAGCACAGTCCTAGCTATGGAAGTACAAGCCTATAATTTCTACTTTGTTGAGACAACCATGAAAATAACTTTGCATAAAATAAAATCCAATAATGTTGCTCACCCACCCAGTAATATCAGAAAATAAGTCTTTTTGTATAAAAGCACATATCCAGAAAAGTTATTGTAAAGGAAAAACCTACAGATTTTACCTCCCCATATATGGAATAATTCAGTTCTTACCTACTACATTTTTCTCTCCTGTAATTCCCTTTTTTACTCACATAAATACTTAAATTTTGGTCTCCAAATGTGTGTATGAGGGTTTTCTCCTGCACCAAGCAATTCTCTGCTAGCCCAGCTAAAGAAGTATGAAAGTGTTAGTTGCTCAGTCATGTCTGACTCTTTTTTGCGAGCCCATGGACTATAGCCCACCAGGCTCTCCTGACTGTGGAATTCTCCAGGCAAAAATATTGGAGTGGGTAGCCATTCCCTTCTGCAGGGGATCTTCCCAGCCCTGGAACTGAACCTGGGTCTCCTGTGTTGCAGGAGATTTTTTACTGTGTGAACCAGCAGGAAAGCCCACACCAGCTGGGTGTCCTGCAACTAACCTTAACCCTAACAGTGTTATTTGAGTTAGTGTCAGATCCCAGAGGATTAAGGACTCAGTCCCTTAAGGCTGTCCCCCATCTCCCCCACATTTTGGACACCAATAGCAAGCCAGGGTATCACTTGTGTTTCTGATTAGGCTAAAGAACAAATGTTCCAATGACTCAACTCCTTGGGTTTGATTAATTTGTTAGAGTAGCTCACAAAACTCAGGGAAATATTTATGTTTATTAGTGTATTAAGAATATGATTAGGGATATGGATGAACATCCAGAAGGAAGAATGTGTAGAGTCAGGTGTGTGGGAAGGGGTATAGAGCTTCCATGCCCTCTCAGGGTACTCTACTCTTCCAGCACCTCCACGTGTTCACCAACCTGAAAGCTCTCCAAATCCCAAACTACTGGAATTTCACAGAGGCTTCCACACATCTGTTCCGTTCAGTCACTCAGTCGTGTCAGAGTCTTTGTGACCCCATGGACTGCAGCACGCCAGGTTTCCCTGCCCATCACCAACTCCCGGAGTGTACTCAAACTCATGTCCATCGAGTTGGTGATGCCATCCAACCATCTCATCTTCTGCCATTCCCTTTTCTTCTCGCATTCAATCTTTTTCAGCATCAGGGTCTTTTCAAATGAGTCAGTTCTTTGCATCAGCTGGCCAGAGTATTGGAGTTTCAGCTTCAGTATCAGTCCGTCCAATGAATATTCAGGACTGATTTCCTTTAGGATGGACTGGTTGGATCTCCTTGCTGTCCAAGGGATCTCAAGAGTCTTCTCCAACACCACAGTTCAAAAGCATCAATTCTTTGGTGCTCAGCTTTCTTTAGAGTCCAACTCTCACATCCATACGTGACTTCTGGAAAAACCATAGCTTTGACCAAATGGACCTTTGTTGACAAAGTAATGTCTCTGCTTTTTAATATGCTGTCTAGTTTTGTCATAGATTTTCTTCCAAGGAGCAAGAGTCTTTTAATTTCAAGGCTGCAATCACCATCTGCAGTGATTTTGGAGCCCCCCCAAATAAAGTCTGCCACTGTTTCCACTGTTTCCCCGTCTATTTGCCATGAAGTGATGGGACTGGAGGCCATGATCTTAGCGTTTTGAATGTTGAGTTTTAAGCCAACTTTTTCACTCTCCCCTTTCACTTTCATCAAGAGGCTCCTTAGCTCCTCTTCACTTTGTGCCATTAAGGTGGTGTCATCTGCATATCTGAGGTTATTGATATTTCTCCTGGCAATCTTGAGTCCAGCTTGTGCTTCATCCAGCCTGGCATTTCTCATGATGTACTCTGCATATAAGTTAAATAAGCAGGGTGACAATATACAGCCCTGGTCTTTCTGATAACCAGCCCAACCCAGGAGCCTAGCAAGAGTCACCTCACCAGGAAATATATGCTCCTAGTACTCCTATCATTTGGGCATGTGCAATGGTTTTAGGATCTTGTTTTAGAGATGGAGTCAGACAAATATTAGAATAATAGGTGGTCCTAGTTCTTATCACTTAGGAAATTATAAGGGTTTTAGGTGCTCTGTGCCAGGAAGCAGGGCCGGGACCATTATACATAAGGCTTCCCTGGTGACTCAGATTGTAAAGAGTCAGCCTGCAATGCAGGAGACCTGGGTTTGATCCCTAGGGCAGGAAGATCCCCTGAAGAAGGAAATGGCAACCCATTCCAGTATTCTTGCCTGGAGACTCTCATGGACAAAGAAGACTGGTGGGCTACAGTCCACAAAGAGTCAGACAGGACTGAATGACTAACACTTTCAATTTCTGCCACTTTAAAGAAAATAATTCTAAAACTCGTTCAATGAATGATGATATAATAAAGTTCTGACTTTATTTCTTATATTTTAATAAGATTTTTAAATAGATATCTTCTTAAATGAGTATATTGCGCTTATGCTGAAGTCTAATAACCCTGAAGGAATATATACAAAACAACTCAGGCTTCTGTGGATTTTGTTTGTTTGACTTGCTTTGTGATTAGTTCCATCTACACCATCATTTATCCTCTAATAAGCCTGTTCTCACAGCTCCTATTTTTCCTCCCCTTTCTGAGTACTGTGTATCATTACTGTTGTTAGCCCTCACTTCTGTAAATGTTATCAAAGATAACAAAATAATCAAGTACTGGAAGAAAAATGTACTTTGTGACAAAACAGATTTTACAGGTGCACTAGCTACTTCAACTGGGTTAAATAGTTTTCTTTTTATTTCAGAGTCTAAAACTAGGTTAGAAAGTTATGTTTGTTTGTTTAACTCCTCAGAGCGAGGTCAGCAAGGAATAACAAATCTGATATAGCCTAACACAATTGCATCCATGCATTTAATAATATATGTGGAAAACATATTATTAATATGTTTCAAGCACCAGTAAGGCACTTGAATATAGAAGAATCCATACAGGAAAAGGACTTGTCTGAAGATAGAAAATAAATTTTTTGAAGAAACATATATGATATAAAGAAGATAAACAGTTCAAAGTGTGTGTGTGATCTGTTTGAACTGTGGCAGTCAGGGAAGATCCACTTGAGACTTGCAAGATGCCTCGTTTTCTTCTGAAAATAGAAACATTATCTACTGGTAATAAAAGACAAATGATTTTTTTTTCATATAACGAATGTAAAGTATACATCTAGAGCCTGACAATGTCACTGCCGCATATGGGTTTAGGCTCTCGTCCTAGAAGGTAATCTAAATCATAAAGTATAGCACTGTTTTCAGCAACCATAGAGGGAAGGACTCCAGTTACTTATCCCATTTCCTTCCCCCTTCCCCCTATTCTCCTTGGTACAGAGCCCTGATTTTATTGTAGGTGACAATGTGCTCAGCTATAATGCTGCCTTCTCTGACTTCCTTTGAAGATAATGGTGACCTCTGAGATGAAAGATCTAAGTGAAAGTCATTGAATGGGGCACCCAGCAGAATTCTTTTTCTATTTGTCCTTTTTTCTTCCTCTTATGACTGTCTAGAGTGTGTTCTTGATGTCTAAGCTTCAATAGTCACCTTTTCAGCTTGAACGCAGAGGCAATGTTAAGTAAGGAGAAGCATTACAAAACAAAACAAAAAAAAGGAATGTTAGTGGAATTTCCATGCAATCTCTGGATTATCTACCTCTAACTTCCTTTCCACTGAAAAATAAAATCTTAAATTACTTGAGTTACTATAATAAAGTCTCAATTAGTAGGAGTTTAACTGAATTCTAGTTGATATTCCACATATATATTTATACATCAAAATCTGTTCTCTTTTTTCCCCATGAGTTTAGATATATGTAAATGGAATTATACCATAAACAGTATTGTTTGCTTACTCCATATTATATTGAGATTCATTTAGTTCCTAATTTCCACCACTGTGTAAGATTCTTTTGAGCATATAAACAATAATTCATTTGTCTCCTTTGTTGTTGATGGAGATTTGGGTTGTGTCCAGGTTTACTTTTATTACAAATAATGTTGCTAGAAGTAGTCTTGAATATATCTACTGGGTGACTTATATCTTTTGTAGTGTATACTGCTATTGAAATTCTTAGATAACTGTATGAAAGTGAGAGTGTTAGTCACTCAGTCATGTCTTACTCTTTGAGACCCCCTGGACTAGGGCCCTCCAGGCTCCTCTGTCCATGGAATTCTCCAGGCAAGATTACTGGAATGGGTTGCCATTCCTTTCTCCAGGGGATCTTCCTGACCCAGGGATTGAACCTGGGTCTCCTGCATTGCAGGTGGGCTGAACTGAACTGAAGAGCCTATCCATTATAATGTAAAAATCTGTTATTTTTATAAATAAAAAATAAATGTATTAATAATTTAATTGCTAAGTGACTGACAATTGATTATGCCATTATCATTTCCAGAAAGTTTTGATGGTCATCTTTAAGACTGCATGAGTGTGTGCTCAGATGAGTCACTGCCAGGATTCTCTGTCCATGGTATTTCACAGGCAAGAATGCTGGAGTAGGTTGCCATTTCTTTCTCCAGGGGATCTTCCTGACCCAGAGATCCAACCAGTGCAGGATTCTTTACTGCTGAGACACTCAGCAAGCCCTGAAGACTTTAGGGCTGGCATTTAGCATTAAGTCAGTGGGAAATTATTTGGGAATTGCAAAGTCCTGGCAGCCCTCAGATTGCAACCTATAGCATGGTATCTGCTGTACATTTCAGCAAATTCCTACATAGTCAACAAATTCGCTGATAAAATCTATAACTCAAGTTTTTATTTAAAACATGTAAAACATTAAAGTGTTAGTTTGCTTCATGATTTTAGGACCTGTTTTCATCATGCTGAATATAAGTAATAAGGGAACTGTGAATGTTACTCATGGAAGCTTTTTATTGCTTATTTTGGCTTAAAACATCTGATTGCATTTGTCCTTAGTTGCTCAGTCACGTCTAACTCTTCGAGACCCCAGAGGCTATAACCCTCCAGGCTTCTCTATCCATGGGATGCCCACGCAAGAATACTGGAGTGGGTTTCCACTACCCACTCCAGGGGATTTTCCCATTCCAAAGATCTCCTGCACTGACAGGTGGATTCTTTGCCACTGTGCCACCAGATACAAGTATAAAACAGAGCCGTAGGCTTTTATTTACTGCACAAACTATGATTTCTTACAGAAAGAAGTTTTATTTGCCTGATTGACATTTTAGTCATGATTTTATATCCTATTTGATGGAAATAAGAGGAGATGGAGAGGACTAAATTAAATAGGAAACAGAGATACTGTCATCATTAAAAGTACAAATAGGAAGGTCACACCATCTGGGTTAGAAAGCTGGTTTCACAATACTGTGCAGCATTACAATGCCTTATTCTGCCTGATTTCCTGATCTGCAAATCAGATTTCCTTATCCACTAATCTGATTTCCTGGTCCACTAATCTGATTTCCTGATATGCACATCTGTATACTCATAGAGTCAACTTCATAGATACTACTGTGTGACTATTAAACTTGAAAACATTTTTTAAATGTTGACATATGTTATTCAAATTATTGGTTTTTTTGCTCTTGTTACCTTAGTTATGATTATTACTTCCCATTGCTATTACTACTTTCACTAATACCAGAAGGATTATGTATAAATCTGTGTATATTTAAAAAACAGCAAGGTGATGAGCTACATACTAAAATTATTAGAGGGTAAAATGTATAAAATCAATTTCATGTATACATTTAGATTTTTCCTGGTTTTTCTTGGTAGTTAAGAGCCACGCTTTCAAGTCAGACTATCTGTGTTCCAGTTCCAGCTATTCCCCTTAAGAAATATATTCTAACTTTATTATGGAAATTTCATTTCAAACTTCATATTAATTTTTCTTCAATTTACACTTGTCATCTAATATTGCTGAAGCATGTGAGAACAGATACATAAACTCAATATAAAACCTGGATCAATAATAAGTGATAGTAAATAGGTTAATGCAAATGATGAATTCCTAAATTATATTGAGTAAACTGTTTATCATCATAGTTGAGAGTTCGTAGTAAAAACCAGTAATGAAAATTTCTGAACTGTGGTTTCTGGAACTAACATTATGCATTAGAATTTTGCAAATAAACTAACAGAAAGTTTGCTAGCAGCCATCATCAATTTTATATATATATATATGTATATATATATATATATATTTTTTTTAAGAGTTCAGGCAAGTGATCACAACACAAAGTAATCATTTCAAAAAATATATTGCCGAGAATAACATTCTTTTCTCTTTTAAATATGTCATATGAAAAATATAATGGTTGAAATTTTTTTATTGAGATTTTATAATGTTAATCTTCACAGAAACGAACTGTGCCTGCCATATAAAGCTGTGTGTGTGTTTTTTTAATATCAGCAATAATACGGCATTGGATATCTTAGAATTCCTTTTTGAGGAATCAATCTAAAGAAAGTATTTAAATTCAAAAAGATAACTTTAATTCTGTAGAATGTTTTTGCTGTTTAAAAATACAGAGGATTCAAATTATGAGGCATAAATCAACTCTCAATAATCCCAACTCTGAGAAATAACCTATTCAAAGTTTTTCCACATTTTTGATGTCTTGACATAAGATATTATTTTCAGGAAAAATTTGCTGAAGATTAAATGCTATTAAGTTACTTGAGAGAAGCAATATTTCATGTACCTAAACATTATTAATGAGTTTATATGGATTAATTTTTCACTAAAGGTCAATAACAATGACAAAAAAAAACCCTCAATATTTAGGTAGAAGAAAACAGACATAGGTCAAGCAGAATGCTGAAGTAAACAATTTTTCACTACTTGCAACATGTTAACTCTAAATATTCCCTAGTATATCTAGCTTATTCAAAGCTAAACTTTAAATAATTCAGTAGGTATAAAAGAATGAAATTAGAATGCTTCCTAAGAGCATACACAAAAATAAAACTCAAAATGGATTAAAGACCTAAATGTAAGACCAGAAATTATAAAACTCTTAGAGGAAAACATAGGCAGAACACTCTATGTCATAAAGCAAAGCAAGATCCTCTATGATCCACCTCCTAGAGTAATGAAATAAAAACAAAAGTAAACAAGTGGCACCTAACGAAACTTAAAAGTTTTACACAGCAAAGGAAACTATAAACAAGGTGAAAAAACCCAAAGAATGGGAGAAAATAATAGCAAATGAAACAACTGACAAAGGATTAATTTCCAAATTATATAAGCAGCTCCTGCAACTCGTTACCAGAAAAACAAACACCACAATCAAAAAGTGGGCAGAAGACCTAAACAGACACTTCTCCAAAGACAAATAAATGGCTCATAAACACATGAAGAGATGCTCAACACCACTCATTGTTAGAGAAACACAAACCAAAACTAAAGTATCACCTCACACCAGTCAGAGTGGCCACTATCAAAAAATCTACATACAATAAATGTTGGAGAGAGTGTGGAGAAAAGGGAACCCTCTTGCACTATTGTAATGTAAGCTGATACAGCAACCATGGAAGACAGTACAGAGATTCCTTAAAAAACTAGAAATAAAACTATTTTGTGTGCTGTTGCTTCGGTCATTTCCAACTCTTTGTAACCCTATGGACTGCAGCCCTCCAGGTTCCTCTGTCTAGGAATTTTCTAGGCAAGAATACAGTGTGGGTTGTCATGCCCTCCTCCAGGGTATCTTCTTGACCCAGGGATCAAACCTGCATCTCCTGTGGCTCCTGAAATGCAGACAGATTTTTTTTACCACTGAGTTACTGTGGAAGCCCAAAACTAACATATGACCCAACAAGCCCACTACTGGGCATGTACCCCAAGAAAGCCATAATTGAAAAAGACACATGTACCACAGTGTTCATTGCAGCACTATTTATAATAGCTAGGACATGGAAGCAACGTGGATGTCCAACAACAGGTGAATGGATAAAGAAGGCATGGTACATATATACAACAGAATATTACTCAGCCATATAAAGGAATGAATTTGAGTCCGTTCTAGTGAGGTGGATGAACCTAGAACCTATTATACAGAGTGAAGTAAGTCAAAAAGAGAAAAACAAATATTGCATATTAACACATATATATGGAATCTAGAAAGATGGTACTGATGAATCTATTTGCAGGGCAGCAATTTAGATGCAGACATAGAGTACAGACTTATGGACACAGGCCGGAGGCAGGAAGGAGAGAGTGAGACGAAAGGGGATAGTGGCGTTGAAACATATACACTACCATATGTAAAATAGAGAGCCCTGTATGAGTTACAGGGAACTCAAACCCGGGCTCTGTGACAACCTAGAGGGGTGGAAGGTGGGAAGAAGGTTCAAGAGAGAGGGGACATATGTATACCTAGGCTGATTCATGTTGATGTTTGGCAGAAACCAACACATTTTAAAGCAATTATTGTTCAATTAAAAATAAATAAATTTTTAAAAATCAAATAAAAAGGAAGAGCCACCTTCCACCTAAATAATATCTTAATAGTATATCACTGGAAAATCCACAGAACATGTAACATGAAGTCTCTCACATTTTTATAGCTAAGATAAAGAATCATATAAGTTTGATGCCAAATCAATTAGGTAAATTAGTAACATATCAATGACCCCAACTAGAAGGAGTTGGCTAAAGAAAGAATGCCATTTTCTAGGAGGACTCTTAGTTATGTGTAAAGAATCACTACTCTGCCTTAACCCATTCTAGCATTTTAAATTAATGACCTAAATAAAGACATTTTAAATGTTATTAAAAGCTGTTAATAATGAGAATTGATGACAAAATTAGGATAACATTAATTTGCATAATTGGATAAATTTATAAGATTTGATATAATATCAATGTATAGAAATGCTTGAATATTCATTCTCAAATATAACTGCAAAAGTTTCAAGGGAGACGAATCTAAAAGTAATCCATTTTGAAAATGTTTAATAACATATCATATCATTCTATATTTATTGTGTTCCTATATATGTACTACTGGAAAAGGAAACAGCAACCCACTCCAGCACTCTTGCCTGGAAAATCCCATGGACGGGGTATCCTGGGAGGCTGCAGTCCATGGGGTCACAAAGAGTCAGACACCACTGAACGACTTCACTTTCACTTATTTATTATGTACTAAATAGTCATAAAACAGTAGCCTAATATGGTTACCAGAACAGAAACTGTGGATTAGTTCATAGTCAAATTATCCATAATTATAGATGGGATGACCTTTGCCAAATAGATTTTCAAAAGTTCTCTAAGACATTGAGACATTATCTCAAGTGTTATATAAAGACATATAAAATAAGGTACCATTCTTAAATTCAAAGATATTATGAGGGTATTGACTAAGAGAATTCAGGTATTTGAACCCTGTTACATGAAGCATCATTAAAAAAATTCCGAGCAATTAGTCTGAAGCAATACAGACCCGGACTATGAAAACTCTATTTAAAACTGTAATTTTTATCAGTAAGAGAAGTTGGATAGACATGTTCTTAAGAAAATAATCATCAACATAAAGATTTTAATAAATGGTGAGAAACTTTTCGTTTTATGAAAAGAAAAAATTGGATTTATTTTTTCCTTAAAAGCTGAATTGGCTTCAATTTGTAAAATAAAGAAGAAACATTTTGCTTTGTTTACTGCTAATGAAATATAATCAATGTCAGGTTTTAATTTGTTCAAGATTCTAATCAGAAAATAGTGACTATGTTAAACACAGATGGGTGTTGATTTTAAAACAAACAATATGGTATTTTAAAATTTAAAATTTAAAAAGGATGAGTTAAGGCCAACATTGGTCTTCTTCTTCCAGAAGTATATGCTGATTACCTTAAAAGTCCCTTTTCCTGAGGGCAACACAAATGTTGGATTACCATCCATTTTTATTTTTAATTTCATAAGGCTTGTTGGTTGATTATATCCCCCTGAAAACTTTTGGTAACCCACCAGTGGGTTTTTCCTTGCTATTATCTAAAGCAAGCTCTATCAAAATATTTGTGATACTGAATTGTAACTCTGTGCTTATTCATCCCTCTAGACTGAGCTGATTCAAGGCAGAGACAATAATTCATTATTAATTCCATTGTGTTTACAATGGTAGCATATTGTAAATGCTTGATAAATCATTTTTAATAAGAAATGCACTCTATCCTTTTGTAATTTTTCTTTTAGCATCCTCGAACACTGTTGCCCACACTAAAACCATGCAAGTTATTTTAACACTTTTCAATGAATGTGTAAAGTTATTTTAAAATACAAATTATCAGTTGGAGCTCTTTTAGTCTTATGGCATTGTTACACTTGTATTTTAAAATTAATTCTCAGGAACATAAAAATAGGCATCAAAATGATTTCTTTTAAAAATAACTAAGTTTTACCAGATATCCAATTTGGCATTATTCTATGGAGCATTTTAATGCCATGTTCAATGGATTTTCATTTACACTTGTTTATTTTTAGAGCTATGCTCAGATGGTAAAAATCTGCCTGCAATGCAGGAGACCTGGGTTTGATCTCTGGGTCAGGAAGATCCTCTGGAGAAGGAACAGCAATCTACTCCAGTATTCTTGCCTGGAGAATCCCATGAATAGAGGAGCTTGATGGGCTAGAGTTTGTGGGGTCTCAAAGAGTCAGACACGACTGAGCAACTAACCCACCCACAAAGATGTTATCAGAGAGCTAAAGTTACATTTAGTATGTAAATCATGAGGATTATCAATTGCAGCCCAAAAAACAGTTGATAATGTGAAATAGAAGATCTCATTGATAATGTATGATATACTATCAGAAATAAGTAAAAAATCTAATAATCACTCACATTATTATCAATCATGGATCAAATATTTTAATATCATATATCACTATGAAAGACTATGCATTTATTTTTAAATAAATGGTTTAATTTCAGTCTATTATTAACCATTCCAGTACAAAGACTAGTTACTTAATAATAACAGAAATTTTGGACACAAATAGGAATTTAGGAAAATAGGGTCAATGATGATTAATTAACAGTTAATCAATATTTAAATATAAGTATAGATTAAATACATCTTCAGTAGGATAAAAGAGTAGGATAAATGCTTTTGACATTCAAAAGCATGTTTATTTATTTACCAAGTAAGTTAGTAGCAGTTCAGGATTTATGGTCTATATTTTGGCCTTAAAGTTTATAAGAATTCAAGTAAAGTGATATAATTTTAACTGAAAATAAATTAAAATGTATTTGTATGCATGTAAGAGCAGGAGAAACCAGATGAACTTTTTATATACATATTATAATAAAATAATCATAACATTTTATATCATAGATATTGTCTCTGTTCTCTTTTAAACAACAGAAATATGTGGCAGAAATAGTTGACTTTGATTTATGGTTTTATGATTTAAAGTACAACATACACTTAAAATGTAATTAAAATTATTTCCATTTCCCTGGAAATATTAAGTTGAGATAAATGATTTTCTTGAGGCATTGCCAAGAATAATTCCTTTGGATTCATAGTCAGCATATTTACCTCATTTACATAAGGACAAGAAAATTAAGATAATTTATAACATTTGAATTTTAAAATTATCTTCAAAGTAACAAGTTCAAAATCAATAAAACATAAACTTGATTTAAGAAAAAATTAAATGTATACCTTTGCCATACATTAGAGTTCCCAAGCAGTGAAAGATCCAAAAATCAATTACATTGGCCTCCCTCTGAGCAAGGACTGAAATATGCTTTGCTTTGTGGGAACACTGTGTCTGCCTTAACCTAAACTTTTCCCTATCACCAAGAAAGCCAGGCTGCCACCATCAGAGGATTAGAGAAACTGACTACCATATACAGATGCCATTATCAAGTAGACAGTGATCAGGGGTCACATTTCAAAGGTAAGGATATGCAAGTCTGGGCAAAAGAACATGGCATTGTATGGAGGTTCCATCTGTCCTATAACCCACAATCAGCAGGGTTAAAAGAAAGGAAAATTGGAAAGTTAAAGCAGCAGATCAAGTTACTAAAGGATAAAACCACTTTGGCTGGATGGACTAAAGTACTGACAAGGATTTAACATATTTGAATGATCAACCAGTAGGGCCTGCTGCACCATATAAGAGACTGGGTTACCCTACTGAGGTAACCAATAGCATAAACACCGACTCTCACCATGGATCAATGTGCTATGCTGCTGAGAACATCAAACTTCATCATGCCTGGAAAAGAAACTGTCAATTTGAATATGCAATGAGATATACTGCCAGGATGGGTGAGTTACTTTGCACTCCTGCCTGAGGGGAAACTACTCAATCTCTGTTGTCCGGCAGCAAACTGGACCTGTTGAAAGATACTCTACCTGAAATGGAACATATATCATTGAAAGAAAGGAGAAAAGGGGGTACTGGTCTGGCATACCCTGCCCAATCCATCTCCTTATACCTGACAGTGATATCTCCTCTGAGCAACATGCATGATGTAGAGTTCAGTTCAGTTGCTCAGTCGTGTCCAACTCTGTGATGCCATGCACTGCAGTAGGCCAGGCCTCCCTGTCCATCACCAACTCCTGGAGTTCACCCAAACTCATGTCCATTGAGTCAGTGATGCCATCCAACCATCTCCTCCTCTGTTGCCCACTTCTCCTTCCACCTTCAATCTTTCCCAGCATAAGGGTCTTTTCAAATGAGTCAGTTCTTTGCATCAGGTGGCTAGAGTATTGGCGTTTCAGCTTCAACATCAGTACTTCCAATGAATATTCAGGACTGATTTCCTTTAGGAAGGACTGGTTGGATCTCCTTGCTGTCCAAGGGACTCTCAAGAATCTTCTCCAATACCACAGTTCAAAAGCATCCATTCTTCAGCAGTTAGATTTCTATATAGTCCAACTCTCATATCCATACATGACTACTGGAAAAACCATAGCCTTGACTAGATGGACATTTGTTTACAAAGTAATGTCTCTTCTTTTTAATATGCTGTCTAGGTTTCTCATAACTTTTCTTCCAAGGAGCAAGCGTCTTGTACAAGCATAATGTACAGGACTAAATCAAGTTCCTAAAGCTGCCAATCTTCTACTCTTTAAGACCAGGTGGGCAGGTTCTGTTTCCCATTGATATGATTTGGCCAACATCTTTGTTCCCTCCATTGGCCTGGAGGATATTAAATAGAAAGTCCAGGAGGAAGGGTGAGGGGGAAGGATAGTTAAGGAGTTTGGAATGGACATGTAAACCCTGCTATAAAATGGAGCACCAATGAGGACCTACTGTATAGGACATGGAACTCTGCTCAATGTTATGTGGCAGCTTGGATGGGTGTGAACTTAGTAAGAAGAATGGATACATGTATATATATATGGCTGAATTCCTTCATTGTTCACCTGAAACTATCATATCATTGTTTGTTAATCACCTATATTCCAATACAAAATAAAAAGTTAAAAAAAAAGAAAGCCCTTACTAAGTTCACTCAGCAAGACTTCTATGATAGCTAACAACACCTGTCCTTACCAAACTCTGAAATATCTCTAATGAGAAAAGATGTTCTCCAAAGTAGGATGACCTTGGAAATTATTGTTGCCTTGCAAGAAGGCACTTGTGCCATTACTAAAACAAGATGTTCTGTGTTCATATTTGATGAGTCTGCTAATGCGTCATCTTTATTAAGTCATATGAAAGCACAGACAAACACCCTCAAGGATACAATCCAGTATAAAAACTTAAAAAATCAGTGGTTCTGATATGGGTCTCTTGGTAGAAAAAGTTGTCACTTATTTGATAATCATTATCTTTACCTGTGCTTTGTCTTGCATGCGCCTCTATTTCTACTGTGGTATCTGCCTCCAAAGCAAACAGATAGCCGCCAGACAAGACACCTCTGTCCAAGTGAAACCCCTTGCTGATCTCTCAGGGCACATTGGGGAAGAGAAGGTGGTATAAGATTCTAAGAACTGATGAATCCTGGTGATCAAATGCTTCTCACTCCCACCCCTGACCTTGGAATGACATTCTGCCCACCATTCCCACATTAGACACTGTTTCAAGGACACATCCTTGAAAGAGTGAGATTTTGAGACCATCTGGATAGCATACATGACTCAACCGAGTTAAGATATCTACATAAAGTTTTAAGATTTGACAGGTGAGTGTAGAGATCTACTCCAAGACAAGCCTCATAAGTAAGTTCCCTTGCTTATTAAAACAGAGAATATAAGAGTGATAATCAGGACCTGAGGGCTGGGAGATACAGAGATTTGTAGTTCAATGGGTATAAAGTTTTGATTAGGCAAATGAATACATTCTAGAGAATGTACAATATGGTGTCTATAGTTAACAATACAGCATTGTACACTTCAACAATACTTCAGCATTCATGTTAAACATTCTCATAACACACACACACACACACACACACACACAAATGAAGGGACACAGGAAAACTCTGGGAGTTTCTGGATATGTCTACTACCTTGATTGTGGTAATGGCATTCCAGGTGTTTGCATATTGCTATGTTCATCAAATTGTACATGCTAAATATGTTCTGTTCTTTGTATGTCCATTATACTTCAATAAATCTGTTTTAAAAATTAGTTAACCACCAAGTTGATGAATTATACTTTAAGTTTGGGCTTTTAAAATTGGTTATTTTTCCATGATAAGATTTAATAATTTCTACAGAGTTTCAGATTTTTTTTTACCAGATCTGCTAAATCTCCCACATGCATTTATAAGATGCTACTACATTAAAGCAATGTATAATAAAGAATCTACATCTTCTCAGCCAAATTTGAAAAACTTTTTCCTTAATTATTGATGTGATTTACTGACTGAAGACTAATGATAATTGACTATAATCTTTTAACTGAATAATCTTGTAAGGTTATTTCTCCGTTTTATATATACTGCATGGCAAGGGAATAGAGCTTTAAGATATCAGAACTTGTGACTCCTAGGCTAGAGTCAGTCCTATTATACCATGCTGTCTCTTACTACAGGCTATAGCAATAAATTTTGAAAAAGACTTCAAATTATAGATATCCTAAATGAGGTATTACTATAAATAATATATAAAATCTATAATATGAAGGTTGTTTGTGTCATGTATTTAAAATTTTCAATATTTTCGTTTCCAGACTAATGCATTAGGATCAATTAGGACAGTATTTACCTATGAAATGCCCAAAACTGAATAAAACAAAAAACTGATGTAAGCCAATAGAATTGTGGCAAGTGCTCCAAAAAAAAAAAAAAAAAAAAGTGTTCCTCTTAAATCTTTCTCAGCCTGTGACATTTTAGCTTATGTTCTCAAGATTTCTATTTCAATTCCGGTCATTGCAAAAATGATTTCCACTTAATAAATTTTGCTTAACTCAAGGTACATTTGTATGTGAAAATAATGCAGAATTCTTGTCTAAACATTCTGATGTATATGAAAGATGATCTTCAGGAATCTGTATTTTAGCAAGCACATCTAGATAACATTTATTATTATAATACCAAAGTTTGGGGAAACATTTTTGAATGCTTTCCTCAAGGGCATCACTGATCACTGCAAATTATAATTTTTGTTGTCCCCTTCATTTTCTGAGGCAATAAAATATTTCTAGTAACTCAGTAGAAACAATAAAATCTTCCAAAATGAAACAAAGTTTAAAAAACTAAACAGTTGCTACTTTTTATAAATTACAACCTGAAATTAGGTGAGATGTACTTGCTTAGTTTTCCTATTCTTAAACATGTATTTTAACATGAATTATATTTAGCCAAAACGTTGGTCCCTTTGTAATTCCTACAGGTTGAGAGAAACACAAATTGGGGAAAAACCTAAAATATATTTTTAAAGTTTAGAATAAATGTATACATTATATCTGCTGGCTGATTTTTTTTCTGTTTGGAATTAGCAAGATTTTGTGAATGAGTTCTTATGAATAATACTACACTACTTATAAAAGGAGAAGAGGTTTGTTTTTTTTTTTTTTTTTTTTGGTCCAAGAACAAATATATAACAAGGATAAAAGGATAAAAACCATTCAGAAATTTCAAAGAATTGCTATGAACTCCAAAATGGCCAATTTTATTAATGTATACCCTTTGAAACTAATTGTAGATTGTCTTGATAGTATAGAATGATGGCCTGAAATAACTTTGCATGGAGAGAATATATTGACTAATATGTTTTTCTCAAAAAAGAAGTAATGTCTTTTAAGATAACAAAGGGTTTGAGCAACTTTGATGTGGAAGCTATTCATTTTATTCTTACCAAATTGATCTTGATTAAATGTAATTTGTCAAATGAAAGGGCTATTATACTTGTTAGTAGATTAGAGTAGTAACAAGGAAAAAATTATTAATGTAATTGAATCAATGTTTGTTGAGAGAAAGAAGGAATTATTTAATATTGCGAGATAAAATCTTATTGGATTAATTTAAAGTTTTTCTCAATATGGCTATTGTTTCAGTAGCAGTTTTGCTTTGAGCTTTTGACTTGGAACTTTGCTTTCTTTAAATTATTATGATATTAGATTTAGGTGTGGATAAACTGAGTTTTGAATTTTGTGTCCACTCACAATTTTTATAGCATAAGTTGTAAAAAACTATTACATTTTTATTGATGCTTTCTTTTTCTTTTATTCTTTTTTTGGTTGTGCTGTGAATCCATGCCCCCTGCAGTGGAAAAGCAGAGTCCTAACCATTGGACCTTCAGGGAATTTCCTTTTTAGATGAGGATAAAATAAAATAGACACTGATTAATAGTTTACATTATATAATTTTAAAATATATTAAATTTTAGAATTCTAAAATATATACATACTAATGAATTTTTATTCTTAATTTGAGGAAATTAAAAAATGAAAGTGTCTATTACATTTCTTCTTTTTATTTATAATATTATGTATAAACAAAACCTAGAATGAAAAAAAAAATGCATATATATATCCACAATAGTTGGAACATCTGTCTTAAGTATTCCTCACTGATATCCAGCATTAAATAACATATTGCCTAGCATGCATCAAGGACTCTTCTGCAAAAATTTTTTGGAATCTATGTAATAAACATAAAAAACTTCAATATATACTGTGGTCTCAATATATACAAGACTCAAATGTAAATAGTTTTAGATCTCCATCTCCATTTATTCAGGCTTCCAGGTGGTACTAGTGATAAAGAATCAGCCTGCCAGTGCAGGAGATGTGGGTTCGATCCCAGGGTAGGGAAGATACCCTAGAGGAGAGCAAGGCAACTCACTCCAGTGTTCTTGCCTGGACAATACCGTGGACAGAAGAGCCTGTCGGGCTACAGTCCATGGAGTCAAAAAGAGTCAGATACAACTGAAGCAACTTTGTGTGCACTCCGTTTAGTTGATAATTTGTGTTTTTATTTTTTTTCTCTCACATTTTAAAGAGAATACTATTAACACTAAGATTCTAAACCCCTTGGGGTATAAAATGAATTGCTGTACTAGAAAAGCAGGGTATCTTAATACTGAGAAAAAAGCCCACTCTCCCTAAATGTGCTTCAAATCACATAGTCTGACAACTTTGATTAACTGTTCAATTATTCAAACTAGGTTGTGTTTGCAAGCATGCATGTTCGGTCATCTCAGACTGTAAACCCATGGACTGTAGCCCCCCCAAGCCCTCTGTCCATGGAAGTCTAAGCAAGAATACTAGAGCAGGCTGTCAGGAAGATCCCCTGGAATAGGAATCGAACCTGAGTCTCTTGTGTCTCCTGCATTGGCAAGTGGGTTTTTTATGACTGTGCCACCTGGGAAGCCCTAGCTTGTGTTTACAGATTTACTTTAACAACTACTAATTTGGACTATTTTTAAATAGGCATACTTTTCAATTTCCATTATAAATTTTATTTCTTGCACTTTTTGTGCTAGGTTTGTCTTCTACTGCTAGAAATTTGATATTTCAATCAATCACAGAGTACTAATAAAAAGTTGATCATTTACTGAGATTTACTTGTTTTTACAGTCAGCAAAAACAAACCAGGCTCAGATAATGAACTCATTGCCAAATTCAGACTTAAATCGAAGAAAGTAGGGAAAACCACTAGACCATTCGGGTATGACCTAAATCAAATTCCTTATGATTATAGAGTGGAAGTGACAAATAGATTCAAGGGATTAGATCTGATAGACAGAGTGCCTGAAGAACTATGGACAGAGGTTCGTGACATTGTACAGGAGGCAGTGATCAAGACCATCCCCAAGAAAAAGAAAGTCAAAAAGGCAAAATGGTTCTCTGAGGAGGCCTTACAAATAGCTGTGAAAAGAAGAGAAGTGAAAGGCAAAGGAGAAAAGGAAAGATATTCCCATTTGAATGCAGAGTTCCAAAGAATAGTAAGGAGAAATAAGAAAGACTTCCTCAGCAATCAATGCAAAGAAATAGAAAAAAAAAACAATAGAATGGGAAAGACTAGCGATCTCTTTCAGAAAATTAGAGATATCAAGGGAACATTTAAAGCAAAGATGGCACAGTAAAGGACAGAAATGGTATGGACCTAAGAGAAGCAGAAGATATAAAGAAGAGGTGGCAAGAATATACAGAAGAACTATACAAAAAAGATCTTCACGACCCAGATAACCACAGTGGTGTGATCACTCACCTAGAGTCAGACATCCTGGAGTGCAAAGTCAAGTGGGCCTTACAAAGCATCACTGCAAACAAAGCTAGTGGAGGTGATGGAATTCCAGTTGAGCTATTTCAAATCCTAAAAGATGATGCTGTGAAAGTGATGCATTCAATATGCCAGCAAATTTGGAAAACTCAGCAGGGGCCACAGGACTGGAAAAGGTCCATTTTCATTCCAATCCCTAAGAAAGGCAATCCCAAAGAATGCTCAAACTACTACATGAATGCACTCACCTTACACACTAGCAAAGTAATGCTCAAAATTCCCCAAGCCAGGCTTCAACAGTACTTGAACCGTGAACTTTCAGATGTTCAAGCTGCTTTTAGAAAAGGCAGAGGAACCAGAGATCAAATTGCCAACATCCGATGGATCATCAAAAAAGCAAGAGAGCTCCAGAAAAACATATCCTTCTGCTTTATTGACTATGCCAAAGCCCTTGACTGTGTGGATCACAATAAACTGTGGCAAATTCTTCAAGACATGAGAATACCAAAACACCTGACCTGCTTCCTGAGAAATCTGTATGCAGGTCAAGGTGCAACAGTTAGAACTGGACGTGGAACAACAGACTAGTTCCATATTGGGAAAGGAGTACATCAAGGCTGTACATGGTCACCCTGCTTATTTAACATATATGCAGAGTACATTATGAGAAATGCTGGGCTAGAAGAAGCACAAGCTGAAATCAAGATTGCTTGAAGAAATATCAGTGACCTCATATATGCAGATGACACAACACTTGTGACAGAAAGTGAAGAACTACAGAGCCTCTTGATGAAAGTGAAAGAGGAGAGTGAAGAAGTTGGCTTAAAGCTCAACATTCAGAAAACTAAGATCATGGAATCTGGCCCCATCACTTCATGGCAAATAGATGGGGGAAACAATGGAAACAGTGACAGACTTCATTTTTGGGGGCTCCAAAATCACTACAGATGGTGATTCCAACCATGAAATTAAGACACTTGCTCCTTGGAAGAGAGGTTATGACCAACCTAGACAATATCTTAAGAAGCAGAGACACTAGTTTGCCAACAAAGGTCTGTATAGTCAAAGCTATGGTTTTTCCAGTAGTCATGTATGGATATGAGAGTTGGACTATGAAGAAAGCTGAGCATTGAAGGATTGATGTTTTTGAACTGTGGTTTTGGAGAAGACTCTTGAGAGTCCCTTGGACATCAAGGAGATCAAACCAGTCCATCCTAAAGGAAATCAGTCCTGAACATTCATTGGAAGAACTGATGCTGAAGCTGACTCACTTGAAAATACCCTGATGCTGGGAAAGATTGTAGGCAGGAGGAGAAGGGGATGACAGAGGATAAGATGGTTGGATGGCATCACCGACTCAATGGACATGAGTTTGAGTAAACTCCAGGCGTTGATGAAGGACAGGAAAGCCTGTCCATGCTGCACTCCGTGGGGTCACAAAAAGTCGGACATGACTGACCGACTGAACTGAATTGAATCTTTTACTGAACCCAATCACTGGTGGCCTAGAGGAATTGAGGCTTTTTAATTCCAATCTTATAAAATAAACATATCTGAGCTGGGCTTAAATCCTCACTTATTTCAAATATTAAAATTTATTCTGTAAGGGACTATTGATTCAAGTCTTGAAAGGAAAAATATGTGCATAGTTGAAAAAAATAGTGACTAATGATGCATATGATAGATCCATATTTTGTGATTTTTAACACCTGTGTTCAATATTTACCTGAAATATAATTATGTGCTCACTGATTTAGCTATAAAAATAGTGAAAATTTACACTCAAAGAATGGCTAACAAATAAACTGGGATTAATAACATATTTAGCAACTTTTTGGTAAGAATTCACGAGGGATATAGTCAGACTTCTCTATCCAAGAGGAATTGGTTCAGGAGTCCCTTGTGGATACCGAAATTCTTGGA
Source organism: Odocoileus virginianus (assembly GCF_023699985.2). Classification (NCBI taxonomy): domain Eukaryota; kingdom Metazoa; phylum Chordata; class Mammalia; order Artiodactyla; family Cervidae; genus Odocoileus; species Odocoileus virginianus. The sequence goes on from NC_069689.1 coordinate 25,118,123, forward strand.
TGCTCAAATATCTTATATAAAATGGCACAGTATTTGCATATAACCTCAGCACATCCTCCTATATACTTAACTTGTCTCTAGATTACTTATAATAACCTATGCAATGTAAATGCTATGCATATGGTTACTGGCATGTAGCAATTTCAAGTTTTGCTTTTGGGAATTTTTTTGTTCAAATATTTTGAATCAGCAGTTAGTTCAATCTGCAGATGTGAAACCTGTGGATATGGAGGGCCAGCTAAACTTAAATCAGTTTTTCTCATATAACTTAGTTCTCATTAAATCACTTTATTTATGTAAATATGTATTTGTGGACATGTGATTGTGCTTTAAGAGATTACTAGACCAATCAAAATCAGTTTGGGTTCCTATGCTTGTGTATATTTCTCTCCTGAACTTAATGAATTAGGCAGCTCTTATTTGCCTGGAGAAACCCACAGACAGAGGAGCCTGGCAGGCTACAGTCCATGGGGTCACAAAGAATCAGACACACCTGAGCAACTAACACTTTCACTCACTTATTTCTATAAACCTCCATCCCCAGACATCTTGAAAACCACATTATGGGCATTGGAATAAGACATGACTTATTGACAAATTCCATTAGAAAACTCCCTCTATGTCAATTTTCTGTATTCTAAAACAGCTTTGCATCAACAGTATATTTATATACTTCCCTTTTATTTCTTTGAAAAAAAGGTCACCTTTTTTTCAACTGTAGATTTAGTCCTCTGTCTACACATACTCTAAACCTAACTTGCTCATGCTTATCCAGGATTCTCCCTAGGTCACTTTCACTCTTTTCATGTTCACATTTTTATGTAGGTATATGCTTTTGATTATCTACAGGTTTATAACAAGAAGTGGCATTTTCTGTGTCCTATGGAAACTGGTATGTTTTTCATCATTATCTTATTTTTTAAACAAATTAATTTTGTAATAAATATTAACAAAACAATTATTGTATGGATTGTGTTCATTACTAACAAAATAAACACATTAACTTAGTGTAGGAATATCTATCCCTTCCCGGAAAAATTGTCCTTTACTCATATATATCAAGATTAACATAAAGTGAAATATATATCAAGAACCAAGTTTCAGTTAAGTTCCCAATTCCAGATCTTTGGTGGGCATTGCCAAAATATTTTTTTTTAATAAATGTTGTACTGATATATGTTCTCAAAGTTATTCTTCTACAATTATTTTTCACCTTACTCTATGGAAAATCGTCAAATTCAATATATTTCTTATAATCATCAACTGTACAAATTGATGTGTCTTGTTTATATTTAAATGAGAGTTTTCATCTGCAAGAGGACATATACATAAATTGCATTCATCATTTTTGAGGTGCCATAGCTTAGGGGAGCCATGATTTTCCCAGGATTTATAGCTGTTGGTCCTGGGGCTAGTATCCTTGAACATTTTCCTTGGGCTAATTAATAGCCCTCTTGAGTTTGGACATTCTCTTCCCCATCTCTGTCTTTTAGTGCATTGCATAATTCTTGAGTTTATAACGGTCTTTTTAAAAATCTAAATTCCCAGTACCAGCTAGTTACCATAACTTATCTTCCTCCCAGAATAATGGCCTTTTTAGCAGAGCAATCTGAATTAAGTCTTTTCCCTTAGTGGCTTTTCTTTTCCCACAACCCCAAGGAATTTTTTGTTTGTTTGTTTCTCCCTCATTAATGCACCATGAGGCAGGCACAGTAGGACTGGAATAGTATTTTCATGACCTCATTTTCTTATCCACTGGTCTTAGCATGATACTTACATCTTTATCCTTATGCAACGATTGTACCAACTTTGAGCATCATATCCTCCTACTAGGTAGGAAGAAGGGAGAAGGACATGTATCACTGAAAAACCTCCTTTTCATTAGTTAGGAAAACAGCAGATTTCCGAGAGATCTTAATTTTATACTTCTGCTTATATCTCACTGGTCAGAACTTGGTCAAAGGATCTCCTTTAATTAAAAAGGAATCTGTGCATCTGTGAAGTTGTACATTTTTTTTTAATTAAGTACATTACCAATTGTCAACCTGGACAATAAATGAATAAATTATTGAGTAAGAAAATAGTTATAACTACCACACATAATATAAATGTCTATGTTAAAGGATTATGAACTTTTCCAATTTTCACATCAGGTTTTATATGGCAAAAGACAATTTTTATGGTCACCTGTGAGGCAGTTGGACTTCTATTCAAAATTCAGTGCAGATATCAAGGCTGATGACACCACACATCTGATGTGTCCTCAAGAGGTATGGAAAGTGTGTTACTTACAAAATTCTGCAGATGTGAAATAGTTTCAGAGTGCAAGAAAAGGAGACTGGTCTAGATGTTTATTGTGGTCAGGATAAGGGGCCTGGGTGAGGTTGAATCTCCCACCTTCACCAAAGCAGAGACCACTGAGGCTGTCTTATCAACTTGTCCAAGGTATGGGGCACAAGTGGAGAGGGAGGGTTGAGCCTTAAGAGATGTCAGTTACCCAAAAACAGTCAGACTCCTCAGTAAACATGAAACCAACTCCAAGTATCTCAAACACCCCCGCCCCACAAGAAAGGTATCTTTCTGATTAGCAGTCTCATCCAATGGCACTGAGATACCTATCTTACCAATTCCATGCAGATTCAATGCGTTTGCTGTCCTTCACATAGAAGTGCTTTCAAATGCATGCCTTTTTTTTTCTATCTTGCCCCATCTACAGCATTCACTGCTCACTACTGAACTAGGATTTTACAATTAATCCAACATCAAGTTCCAGAAGAGAGTACACAATCTGTGCCACATGGGTTGGCTTCTGGGTGATTTGCTAGTTTCTTCTTTTAGTTTTCCCAACATTGCCTTCTCTCTCTTTTTATTCTTTTGGATGTGCTGAAATGTTTCTTACATTTATTTCTACCAATTTTATTGAGATGTAATTTATATACCATAAAGTTCACCTATTTTATACCGAAATGTACAACTCAATGATTTTTATGAAATTTACAGATATGTGCATACAACACCACAAACCTGTCTTAGAGTGTTTCAATTACTCTGTAGATAATTCCTACCTGTTAACAGTCAGTTCCTGCTTCCACCCAAGTCCCAGTAAATGTGTGTGGGTGTTCATGCTAAGTCACTTCAGTCATGTCCAACTCTTTGCAACCCCATGGACTGTAGCCCGCCAGGCTCCTCTGTCCATGGAGATTCTCTTAGCAAGAATATGGAGTGGGTTGCCATGCTCTTCTCCAGGGGATCTTCCCAACCTAGGGATGGAACCTGAGTTTCTTATGTGTCCTGAATTGGCAGGTGGATTCCTTATCATTAACACCACCTGGAAAGCCCACCCAAGCCTCACAAATTCATTAATTTGCTTTCTGTCTTTACAGACTTTATATCTTTCCCGGATATTTTAGATAAACAGATGCATAATATTTGTAGTTTTTTTGCATCTGGTTTTTTTTTACTGAGCATAATGTTTTTAAGATTCATCTATGTTGTATATAAATACTTCATTTCTTTCTTACTGTTGAATAGTATTTCATTATGTAGATTTGTCACAGTTTGATTAGCCATTAACCGTGAGCCATAAACTTTTGCAATAGTTCCATTTTGGGGACATTATAAATAATACAGCTTTGAAAATGCATAGTATTTTAGGGGCTTGGTTTTATATTTTTCTTGGATAGATACCCAGAAGAGGAAAATTTAGGTCACATGGTAAATTTGTTTAACTTTTTAAAAACTGCCGAACAGTTTTGCAAAGTGGCATCACCATTTTACATTCACATCAGAAATACAGGGGAGTTTAAGTACTTCCAGTTCTTCAACAACTCTTATTATTGCTTGTCATTTGGTTAGAGCTATTTTAGTGAATGTGTTGGAGAAGGAAATGGCAACACACTCCAGTGTTCCTGCCTGGGGAATCCCATGGACGGAGGAGCCTGGCAGGCTACAGTCCATGGGTTCAGAATGGAGTTGGACAGGACTGAGTGACTGAGCGTGAGTGGATGTGTAGAGGCATGTTGTTTTCATTATAAGTTGCATTTCCGTACTGACTAATGATGTTGAGTTTCTTTTCTCTTTGTTTTTCATATGGACATATGAAACTTCAGCTACATTGCCCTGACTTGCATTTCTTTTGTTGATTTCACAACCTCTCTTAACACACACACACACATACCACACACACTTCACTTGATCTCAGATACATTATTGACAAACTTCTGTGCTCTGTTGATTTGCTTTTCTAGTTCAGTTGTCTTCTTATAATGACAACTGCTGCTATTTCCTAAATTTTTAAATGGTAAATTCTTTAGATCCATTAATCACCAATGGAAGTATTTTGAAGTACCAACTACAAACTACAGGCATATTCTTCTCAGAAGTCAGGTTGTTTCATCAAGTTTTTGTTTTTTTTTCTGTTATGCTTTACTATGCATTTAATAAATGACTTTTTTTAAATGCTTATAATGTATACATTTATTTAGCACACAGGTGCTATTGATTTAACAGCTGGTCCCATGAGGAAAAAGTAATCACAGGGAAGCTTTTTTTTTTTCGCTTTGATTAGACTGACTTTAACAAGAAATTGTCTCCTAATCAGATTCAAGTTGCTTAAAATCAAGTAAGGAACTGTAAAATCTATTCCAGGAGGCCATTATGCAAGTTGGGGAATTGTAGGGTTTTTTTATTAAAGTCCTGGTACTAAATGTTCATTTACTAAGTGGACATTCTCTGAACTAAGTGGAACATTCTTAGCATATCTTGTATTGATTACGTGGGAACTCTGAAAAGAGACTGTAATCAATGGAGAAAAGAGGAGAGGGTCTGGCAGCTCATTGTGTGTGCCTCTGCCTGGGGGCATGATCTCCTCTGCTGGAGGATGCCTATTCATTATTTTTCCAAATTACAAATAGTTTCCCTACTTTTTTCTCCTCTATGAAACACTGAACAAAATGTCAGTTGGAGCCAATCGTATAAAGTAACAAAATCCCTAGAGGAGACCAAAGGAAGAAAACATAATTAAAATGATAGAATAAAGCAAAATGCTTTTATTAGCCACATTAACAGAGAATGTGTGTAAATCCCCAGTGCAGGTTTTGGATTTAAAATGTCTTTATGGCTAATATAAACAAAGGAGTCCATTTCTGAGGACTCCCAGATGTACCATCATGTAGTTAAATAACATTTTTAGTGACATTGCATTAACTTGCTTTGCTGGAAAAATGATTCCTCACCAAAGTCCCCTCTGCCAAATAGATACACTAATATTTTCTCTTAAATAAAGGAAGCCTGGTGGAATTATATTTAAACTCTCCAATGAAAATAGAATCTCAATATAAATTGCTAGACTGTACAAAATAAAAGAAATACTTTCTTTCATGCTCACAATCTAATGATATTTAGGTAAAAGAAGTAGTGCTAAATTTGAAGACATTTTGAGAATAGAGAATAGAAACTGAGTTCCCATGGAATTAAAATAAACTGCTAATGGTCACACTTTAGTAAATTATGCTGTGGTTCTGTTTAATGGTTTTTAAATAGAAATATTAGCTTTGTTCCATCCTGCCTGTGTTCCTCTTTGTACTAGAGGATTCTTTTACGGATTTCTTTATGGAGAAATATCTTTATCTTTAGGATTCATTTATGGAGGCAGAGGGACACTGCCAATCCACCATCATAACTAACTCAATTTACAGCCTAATACACGGTTGATAGTGAAGTGACAGGGTCAGTTGCTCAGCTGTGTCTGACTGTGATTCCACGGACAGTAACCCACCAGGCTCCTCTGTCCATGGAATTCTCCAGGCAAGAATATTGGAGTAGGTAGCCATTTCCTTCTCCAGCGGATCTTCCCCACCCAAGGATCAAACCTGGATCTCCCTCACTTCAGGCAGATTCTTTACCGACTGAGTCACCAGGGGAGCCCAATAATAAATCTAAAAGATGCCTCATTCTTTAGGGGCATTAAAGAGAAAGTCAAGCCTATGTTATGACTGAGGGTTTTAGAAGATATTTTATATATATTATAAAACTTGTCACTTTTCACCAGTACAGCATCATAAGTTTCATAATGTTAAAAAAAAATGTTTTGTTTTGTTTTTTTAGAAACATCACTGATCTTCTACCTACAATGTGACAATAACTGAAGAAGAAAAGGTTTCTACTCAGAGGAAATAACAGAGCTCTTCTCCTTCAACTTACCGAATACTTTTGTACTCCAAATACATAGATTTTCCACAGCAAGTAGTCTGTGACAGCAGTTGGGTATCCTACAATCTAACTTCTGACACTATTTGAAAATAATGTCAGATTCCACAGGTTAAGGGCTCCATCACACAACACTATCCCCAACTTCAGATGCCAATTGCAAGTCCAGGAGATCATGTGGGCTGACCGATTATAAGCCAGAAATTCCCAAGACCCCTCTAGTGAGGTTCAATCTTTCGCTAAAATGTTTCACAGAACCAAGTCATAGTTTTCTTACTAGATTTCTGGTTTATTGAAAGGTTATAACTCAGGAACAGTTGGATGAAGGGGATGCACAGAGCAAGGTATGTGGGAGGGGACACAGAGCTTCCATGCCCTCTCTGGGTTACCATCAGCCTGGTATTTCCACCATTTACCACCAACCTGGAGACTCTCCAGACCCCTTCAGTTAGAGTTTTTATGGAAGCCTCATTATGTCAGCATGATTGATTAAATCACTGGTTGAATCATTGATTATTACTGATTAACTCAACTTGCAGCCCCTCTTCCCCAAAGGTTGGGGTAAGAGCTAAGTTCTAACCGTCTGTTCACACAGTTGGCTCCCCTGGTACAAACTCCCATGCTTATGGGCTTTCAAAAAGTTACTTTATTAATATAAACTCCCAGGGTGGTTAAAGGAGCTAGTTAATTGAAAACAAACAAACAAACAAAAAAACTCACTTTCACCTTTGGAGCTATTTAATCTGGAACTATTTCAGGAAATGTAGCTTTAGAAGACAGAAATACTCTATAAATATTGAAACAGAAGATACTCCCATCACTCGCATTGCTCAGGAAAATTATAAGTTTTAAGAATTGTATACCAGAAACGTGGGGGATCAAATAAATATGTCTTATTATAAATCACAACATTACATTAGTGTAGTGCCATCAATTGAAACTAAGAATGCTTCTACCTATGTCCCATAACTTTTACTTTGAAAGTCTAATATTAAAAAAAAAACATTCCAACTATACACTGGAAGTCCCAGATTTTAATTGTATCACCTATTATTTAAAAAAAGAACCTAAGGACCCACCAAAAATGAATGTATATATTAAATTTGATGCATCCTACAATTTAATACAAAGCATGTATAAATGAAAATTCAATCTACATAACTTAGTATGGGTATTAAAAAATATCCCCTGAGCAGTATTTAAGTATAATTTACCTTAAAAATGTAGAAAACTATATAAAATACTATTCATAATTTTTATAATGTTTTAACTATACATAAAATCTCAAAATCAATGATGAATGATTTTGAAAAATAATGATTGTCTCTGGTGAGGTGAGGAAGAGAAGTGACAGGAGACCGGAATGATGATTAGGGGATAATTTTAATTTTGTTAACAATATGCATATAAGAAAAAGCATTCACCTACTACTTTATAATCAAAATTTAATAATATTGGATAGTTCTCAAATTTTAATAATCATTAACATTTATGAATGATTTTTTGGAAACTGTTAAGTAAATATCATGTCTGTCCCATATCACAGACTTATATTAAGGATTAAGATATATTTCTTCCAATATGTGAAACTATTTTCAGCAAAAGAACCATTTTTGTCAAATCTGTATACCACAGGGAATGTATCTTGTAGCTATCTATGAAGAAACCACATAGCTCAAATTTAATGTAATCACTAAAATGTTAGCATTATGTTTTTATAATAATGTTAACAGTGATGGTACATGTACAATATGGTCTACTTTTTTACTAGCTCATTTGCTTGCACTATAATGAGCCAGATTCTATTTTATATGATTCCCAGAGTTATGACTACAAAGAGTTACATGCTGCCATATTTGTTGTGTAATTCAGAGTTTCTTCACAAAGACTAGCTCTATCACAGTTTTGATTTCAGAAACTCTCCTCTAACAAAAATTATTTTGATTTAGGCATTATATAGATTACAGGAGGTGCTAGTGGTAAACAACCCTCCTGCCAACGCTGAAGACATGAGATGCAGGTTCGATCCTGGGGTTGGGAAGATCCCTTGAAGAAGGGCATGGCAGCCCAGTCCAGTATCCTTGCCTGGAGAATCCCATGGACAGAGGAGCCTGGCAGGACTGTGGTCCATGGGGTCACAGAGAGTGGGACATGACTAAAGCAACTCAGCACACATGCACACATATAGATTTTACCTTACCAACATTTTTAATAGCCACTTATACATGAGCAAGGGATGGTTTAAATTTGTGCTGGACTGTGAGCAAATCCAGAAGGGAAGAGTACTAGGATTAGGAAGTTTGGGAGCGAAAGGCAACTGTAGTTAAGGATTCAAAAAACAGAGGTGAGAAAGAAATGTGGTAGTGTGGAGGGAGGATGATCAGCTTCATACCTATTTTGTAGAGCCATTCTTTATTATTCAGAGCTCTGAATAATAAATCAATATATACACTTTAAAAAATAAATTCTCCTTTTCTGAGAAAACAGTTAAAATTTCTCTTTAAAGAAAACAGGCTATTAAAGCTTCTGCCTGATTCATTTTCTGCATGTTCTATCAAACATTCAATATTCCACAATAGAGCAAAGTAGAAATATATTGATAAAAAGTCACTTTAAAATCAATCTTGTTAATATGACATACAATATTCTGACATCTATAAATATCACTGAAATATTACAGTAGAAGAGTAGCTCATAGTCCAAAAAGCATAAATCTATAAAATAGCATGCCAAAATCTTAATTTTCTAACTAGTACAATTAGATTTCCTCTAGATTTTCTTTATAATATAAGAAAATAAAATACAGGCTTGTGATTCCATAAGATGTTTTGGATTTTTAGAAAACTAAAGGTCCCCAGAGGAGAGAGCCAGATGACACAACTACGGGATAGGATAAGGAAGAACTTTTGATTTGTGCTCTTCCTTTTGCCAACATTTCCTGTGTGGATCAGTGTTTTCCTCTTTGCTTTTCAAAAGGGACATACAGATGGCTAACAAACACATGAAAAGATGCTCAACATCACTCATTATCAGAGAAATGCAAATCAAAACCACAATGAGGTACCATTACACGCCAGTCAGGATGGCTGCTATCCAAAAGTCTACAAGCAATAAATGCTGGAGAGGGTGTGGAGAAAAGGGAACCCTCTTACACTGTTGGTGAGAATGCAAACTAGTACAGCCACTATGGAAAACAGTGTGGAGATTTCTTAAAAAACTGGAAATAGAACTGCCATATGACCCAGCAATCCCACTTCTGGGCATACACACCAAGGAAACCAGATCTGAAAGAGACACGTGCACCCCAATGTTCATCGCAGCACTGTCTATAATAGCCAGGACATGGAAGCAATCTAGATGCCCATCAGCAGACGAATGGATAAGGAAGCTGTGGTATATATACACCATGGAATATTACTCAGCCATTAAAAAGAATTCATTTGAATCAGTTCTAATGAGATGGATGAAACTGGAGCCCATTATACAGAGTGAAGTAAGCCAGAAAGATAAAGACCATTACAGTATACTAACACATATATATGGAATTTAGAAAGATGGTAACGATAACCCTATATGCAAAACAGAAGAAGAGACTCAAATGTACAGAACAGACTTTTGGACTCTGTGGGAGGAGGCGAGGGTGGGATGTTTCGAGAGAACAGCAAGTATATTATCTATAGTGAAACAGATCACTAGCCCAGGTGGGATGCATGAGACAAGTGCTCGGGCCTGGTGCACTGGGAAGACCCAGAGGGATGGGGTGGAGAGGGAGGTGGGAGGGGGGATCGGGATGGGGAATACATGTAAATCCATGGCTGATTCATGTCAATGTATGACAAAACCCACTGCAATGTTGTGAAGTAATTAGCCTCCAACTAATAAAAAAAAATAAAAGCAATGGTTGTCAGCTAAAGGCTGTGGGGCAGTATGACCATAATGTGTCTGCTTGTCATGGCGGGTATCAGAGAACCACCAGTGTAGATGGGCTGGATGGCCTCAGATTGCCGGTTATCCTTCACTTTACCTTTTAAACAATGTAATTATAATGGAATGAGACCATCTTTTGCAAAAAGCAATTTTTAGGGCCAGTATAAAGCAAAACCTGACAGGAGATCAACTAGCAGGTGTATCTGGAAAATTTGGTTTACAGACTTGCAGCCCTAATAACCAAGAGCCCTAATAAGTGAGCTATACTGAGAAATAACAGACTACCTGATCTAACTCTTTAGCTATTCAGCTTCATTACACTATTTTGCAATATTTCCTTTTTTTTTTTTTTTTGGCCCGCACCATGTGGCATGCAGAATCTTAGTTCCCTGAACAGGGATTGAACTCACGTCCCCTGCAGTGTCAGCATGAATTCTTAACCACTGAACAACTAGTGAGTCCCTTCAATACGTAAATTTTCATATAATAAAATGAAAAAAAATCATACTTTTACTTAATACAACTATTCCTTCTACAAATGAAGACACTTTGCTTAATCACCAAAAGAACACATAAAGTTCCAAATAGTTACTGCAACCACATATGATGATGGATCCTTTCAAATTCAGTCCGAATCCTACCTGGATATTCTGTAATGAACGCCTTCTATTGCCGAGCAGTTTTTATTGATTACTTCAACTTTTCTAATAAAATCGTTCCTATTTTAGGGATATTGAGCCATCTGATATTTTGAGTAAAGTGCCCCTGAGTAAACCAGGGCAGCCTCATTTTGGAGTTGAGGTCCAAGTTTGCACAGGGTCATCATTCAGGTGAGGTGGGGCCAGAAGCCACGCCCCCTAGTAGAGTATGGCTACTGGTGTGGCTCTATGCCTTCGAGGGGCTGTAGGATGGGCCCCATGACTGCCAAGGGTATCTGGTTTGGCTCCCTGGTCAGGCAGGTCCAGAGGCTCTGCTCCAAGATGGCTGTGGCTGCTGGCTTGGCTCCCTGTCCAAACAGGGTCATAGACACAGTTCCACAGATGGAATGGTCCAGTGGTTTGAGACCCAAATTGGGCAGAACTGCCAGCTGAGCTCTCAGGCTAAATCGTGCCCCAGGCTTGGCTCTGCAGAAGAACAGAGTCACCACTAGGGTCTCTGCTTGGATATCATCCACATAAGAATGCAGTCTGCCAAGATCCATGTGCTTCTTGTGGGCCCTCAACCCCATGAGGCAATACCTAAGTGGGCCTCTCAGGAAGCACCTGGGAATGCTGGGGAATATGAATGTCTACCTTAGATTCTTGTGTTACCACTGGAGAAGCTGTCAGTCCAGGGGGACCCCCTTACCATGACATCACTTCAGCCTGGGGAGGGGCAATGCAGTCAGGGTGAAACCATTCCTCTTACCTTTTTAACATAGACTTTCTCAATTTTTGTGGTCCAGCAGGATGTTTCATCTTCACCCCCAGGTTCTAAGATCTTCATAGAAATATCTTGTCTGTGGACAGATGCTAGTCGCTTTCTCTGAGGGGAACTGAAGTCAGGAATCATCTAGTTTTCCATCTTGCTCTTACTCATTGTGTCTCACTCCATTTATTCCTCGGTGTTTATGTTGCCCCTTAACACAAAAAGAAAGAGAGAGAGTTTAAGAGTAAAAACAAAAGGGAAAACACAAATTACAGCAACTAAATAGTTCCTATAAAATAATATTTTATATGATAAACCAAACAATTATGCCATGAAAAACAACCATCATATTATTTGTCATAATGGATATTGGGAAGATTTCATTTTGACATCCAAATTTTCTCTGTTTGCCAATATGCAAATAGAAATGGCTTATCTTTTCCACCTGCCTAATTTACGGTCAGGGTCTCTTATCATTTTAAATTTCTAAGTAGCTTCCACATCTGCCCACTCTTTATTTTTTCTTTTTTTTAACTGAAATTCAATTTTTTTTTTCCATTTATTTTTATTTGTTGGAGGCTAATTACTTTACAACATTGCAGTGGTTTTTGTCATACATTGAAATGAATTAGCCATGGATTTACATGTATTCCCCATCCCGGTCCCCCCTCCCAACTCCCTCTCCACCCCATCCCTCTGGGTCTTCCCAGTGCACCAGGCCTGAGCACTTGTCTCATGCATCCAACCTGGGCTGGTGATCTGTTTCACCCTAGATATACATGTTTCGATGCTGTTCTCTTGAAACATCCCGCCCTCGCCTTCTCCCACAGAGTCCACAAGTCTGTTCTATACATCTGAGTCTCTTTTTCTTTTTTTGCATATAAGGTTATCGTTAAACAACACACTCTTCTCGAATTTAACAGATCTAACTTTAAGGAACTTGCCCCCTTGCTGAGGAATTAATACTTATCTTTCATACCATGTTATTTCATTTTCCCCTCTAGACCAATGAATCATTTTTTTCTCTTTTGTATCTGTCTGAATTAGGCTCTTTTAACTTACTGCCCCAATTCTAACACAGACAAGAAAGGACATTGAGAATCATTTGTTCTGATGGTAAAATTATATAATATAATGACATTCATACATCCTGACCTTAACAGTTTCTATTTTGTAGGCAAAATTTTGCTTATTGATCAAGCCAGATAATTTTTAAAATGGCTAAACTAATTACCAAAAAAAAAAAAAAAGTAGAAGAATGATGTAATTAAAGAACCTCAGACCACAAGGAAATATTCTGAATGAAATGTTATACTTTATATTGGGGAGAATCTCAAAGTGCTGTAAAAGGCAACAATTCCTCTTTTGTGTTTTATTGAAGTATTTCCTCATATAACCTTGCACTGAGAAGCAAAAACATTTTCCCTGATAACAAAGATAGACATATAATGGAGCCCATAGAGGATAAGGCTGGAGGTTTGACATAAATATCAAATGAGTACTCTAAAAATAGGAGCCCTCTAAAATATGAACCTTAAAGAAACTACAAGCTACTTTCAAAAATCTGAAGGAAATCTCGCCTAAGGACATCAGGTATAACTGCCTAAAGCTTGCCTTATTGATATTTAAAGGTGTAAGGGACGAAATTCACCACCCCAAAATATGTCTCTTCAGTGGCATGTGGGTTACCTCTAGGAATAAATAATCAAGGGCCAGGAGACTCAGAAATAACCTTGGACCTTCCCTAACTGCCTAAAAGAATGTTATAGATGGATGGCCTGTTCCAGAAGGGACCTATCACCATAAATAACTACAATATGAACTACAGGTGTGGATAGAGAGGAACCTAGCAAAGTCTATTAAAATACACCTCTGTGTCCCATTGTCTGTGCAAGGCCCAGCAAACATTTATTTACCAAACATTTGCTTTTCCATCTTCATATGAATCGTTTTCCTCCCTGTTGAAGTCCCAAACTACTGCCCCTAAATATTCTCTTTTGTCTTTCATTGTAGGTGGTATTTAAGGTGAGGGTTTTGGACATTTTAGTGAGTCACTTGGTTTTCCTGGGTCTCTCTTACATATACATGTCACTAAACTTTTGCTTGATTTTCTCCTGTTGCTCGGTATCATGTCAATTTAGTTCTTATATCAGTCAAAAGAACTTAGAAGGGTAGAGGGAAATTTCCTCTTCCCCAACATAGGTTTTCATGGGAACAACACTGGGGTTGGTGGCAATGATATCAGAATTTGGAAGACCCCCAAGTTGGGGCTTATCACAACTTTCATACTCCCCTAAAGACATTACCTGAACTTCAGTGTAAGCATGACATTTTTATGGTTACAAGCATTGTTTTTGCAGAGATATAATGATGAACAGTTTGTGGTATACAGTGTCAGTTCTCTAGAGGATGTGCTAAAACATATCATCCTAGTGATCTGAATGGCAGATACCAAGAATTTAAATAACATTGAAGCTAGAGGACAACAATGATCAAAAATATTCACTATGTTGTGAGTAGTTTTCAAAATTTAATTATACAATTGATCCTTGAACTACATGAGTTTGAACTGCATGAGTCCACTTACACATGGATTTTTTTCACTAGATACTATGTGATCTGTGGTTGACAGCATTCATGGATGTAGAATGTTAGATAAGGCAAATAAACAGATGGCCTACACTAAAGTTGCGTGCGGGTTTTTTACTACACGGAGACTCAGTGCTCCTAACCCTCTTATTTTCAAGGATCAACTGTACTTTTCTGTAATTGAGTTAACACAGGAAACTGAAAACAATTATGCTTTTCTTCATCAATTATTTCAGAGATTCAGATTTATTATATAATAAGATCCCCATCCATCCTTTTACTTTTGTAATATCTCATGATGTATGATTCAGATAGCTCAATGTTATTATTATGGAATTATTTCACTGTGTTATGATACAGTTATACCTTTCAAGGTGTCTGAAATCTGTAAAACAATTTGACCATTTTTAGCTAAAGTTTACTGGGTTCTTATCATGTATCACTTTCTAGTTAGGAGCTTTATTACTTTACTGAATACTTATTAGAATATTTTCATTTTATAAATTAGAAACCTCATGCTGATAAGTTGTATAAAATTGCTGTTTCACTGCTAATGATGTGGTGGATCTGAGTCATTGTTTGATTCCAAGACATCTTGCACACCATCTACTACATAAACAGTTGTTATGCTAAATGAATTTGGTTGTCTTTTTTAAGTAATTTAACCTATTTTTATAGCTTTCTATTTTTTCCTAACCTATTATACTGCAGATAAATACATATATATACACACACATGTGTGCATTTATACACACTTAAATACACAATCACACATATACATGTATAAAAGCATAGGTTTGTGTGTGCATGTATGTATATGTATATATATATACAGTATGTTTTTAAAGTGTGTGTGTATTCATGTGTTTCACATGTGTAGATATTTTTGTCATTTGCAGTATAACAGGTTAGAAAAAACTAAAAATGACAAAAATGTGTGAAATTAGTTTTAAAGGACAATAAAGTCTGTTTATTATAAGAACTGTATATATAGCAATGTGCACATATTTATATACTACTGTGTATACTACATGCACACATACACTCACAGTTGTTCACAAATCTATTCTGTTTAGTGTTGGAAAGGTAAATAACAAAGCTTGTTGATGAGATCCTTGGAATAAAGAGATTTTATTTTTGATCTCTAAAATATATAATTAGAGGATATATTTGAACAAGCATAAAAGAAGACAACTGACAAGACTATACCTTATACCTCCACAGTTGTTCTCCAGTGCATTTAGGTTTTAGAAATCTATCTTTTGAACAAGTGAGTGAAAGGTGCTGAATCATGTCTGACTCTTTGCGACCCCATGGACTATAGAGTCCAGGGAATTCTCTAGGCCCGAATGCTGGTGTGTTTAGCCTTTCCCTTCTTTAGGGGAATCTTCCCAACCCAGGAATTGAACCCAGGTCTCCCACATTGCAGGCAGATTCTTTACCAACTGAGCTATCAGGGAAGCCCTTTACCAGGGAAACCAGCAGAGGGGCACATCCTTCACTGCCACTTTGATAAGAACAGTCATTAGCAAGGCAGGAAGGTCAGACATGTGAGTAGAATGAGGGTGAAGCAGGTGTTGATTGAGCAGGTGATGTATAGAGAGCAGGAGAACAGCCATCCTGAGTGGTCTGATCGTACAAACTTTAGAGAAATGTCATGAAAATACAAGGAGGAATTTTTTTGGAAAGGATGTTCACCCTCAATAGTTGAACCCCAAGATATTATGCACTGAGGTTAAAGTAGAGTAAAAGCAATCATCCCCGGTGACTCAGTTGATAAAGAATCTGCCTGCAATGCAGGAGACTGTCTGCAATGCAGAACTTGGTTTGATCCCGGAGTTGGGAAGGTCCCCTGAAGGAGAAACTACCAACTCATTCTAGTATTCTTGCTTGGGAAATCCCATAGACAGAGGAGCCTGGTAGGCTACAGTCCTTGGGATTGCAAGAGTCAGACATGATTTAGCAATTAAACCACCACAACCAGAATAAATGGAATCAGACATTTTTGTATTAGTCACTTCTTAAATATAGATACTAGTCATTTCTTAAATCTAAATTTTTAAAATTATAAGGTTTTTCTTGAGTATACTTGAAAATTATAAATAAACAAATGAATAAATATTAAAATCATTTTATAGACCAATTGGCATGGCTGAAAGAGCATAGCCTACTTTATAGAAGCTTCTTTAAGGAGACAAATTTCACTTTCTCACCTAGTTAAAAAGGGCATTCATCACTACTTGACACACAGATGCTGTGAAATAAATGTACTTCCAAAGAACTCAATGCCTAGTTCAATTTCCTCCTGACAGTAGCTTTCAAGTTATTTTCCTGGTAACTTTTGTGTGTCGACAGATAGTATTGTCGAAGTGCTAATTGACAGACACATTCCCCAAGTGACAGATGGTAGCACAGACCCAATTGTCAGAGTGCAATAATGCTAACTGTCAGAAATGAGAAACAAACATATCAGAGATCCTTGATTTACACACACACACACACACACACACACACACACACACTGCAGTGAACTACATTAAGAAGTTCATGTGTAGAAGTTAAACATCACCCTTAAAGTTAAAGGACACTGGATCATAAACTATACCCCAGAGACTTCCCTTAAAAAGATAACTTCTCATCATGGTATCCAAGGTGATTTAGGGTAGTAGAAATTGTTCTCACAACAATTTCACAAACTTATGGACACTGTTTATGTATGTTTAACTTTCCTTAACCATGATTCACTACAGCTGTCCTAAGATAAACAATAAAATATTGTATTTACTATGTCACTTATAAATAAATACTTTGTGCCTTATTTTAAACTGTATTTGAGAAAAAAAGAATAAGTGTTACTAGTATGAAAATCAAGGGATTAACGTTTTATGTAAAATCAGGTTATTTTAAACTTAAATATATTCCCAGAATTCAGAAAAAGAATTCCAACTGGCATGTTGTATATTATGCTATTTATAAGAATTTACTTTAGAATGTACATGCTTTAATAAGTGCAAAAAGTTGAAGCTGTGAAGGAGATAAGAGTCATATAAAGGGCCATCAGAAGAACAGAGGAAAAATCTGAATTTTAAGATCTCCTCTAGCTTTCATATTTTAGTCCCAGAGAAATTTCAACCTTTCTCTTATATGTCATTTTATGGGCAGGATTATTGATTAAACTTGGCATGAATTTCATATAATGAACCTGAAAATAATCTCCTTACTCTGTCCAAACTAACACAGCACTCTGGCAAAATGACAATCAAGACAATGAATTAACAATAATTCCTGAAGAGCTTTAATTTTTGTCTTTCCTGTTTTATGAGACTATTTCTTTAAGTACAGTAGTATATACAGAAAATATGTCTTAACTTCCATGTACAAACATTCACATTCATAGCTCATAAAATGTGTTTCCTTCAGACTTGGAGGCATTGTAATTCCACTGATAATATTAGTTTAAAAGCAAATTCATGTATATTTTCATTAAAGGTTAATTGTACTTCTAAGCATAGTTAAATGAAGAGGATTCAGGTTCTCTTTTGGTTCAGCTCAGTTGGTCAGTTGTGTCCAACTTTTTGCGATCCCATGAATCGCAGCATGCCAGGCCTCCCTGTCCATCACAAACTCCCGGAGCTTACTCAAACCCATGTCCACCAAGTCAGTGATGCCATCCAGCCATCTTATCCTCTGTTGTCCCCTCTCCTCCTGCCCCTAATCCCTCCCAGCATCAGGGTCTTTTCCAATGAGTCAATTCTTTGCATGAGGTGGCCAACATATTGGAGTTTCAGCTTCAGCATCAGTCCTTCCCATGAACACCCAGGACTGATCTCCTTCAGGATGGACTGGTTGGCTCTCCTTGCAGTCCAAGGGACTCTCAAGAGTCTTCTCAAACAACACAGTTCAAAAGTATCAATTTTTCAGGGCTCAGCTTTCTTCATGGTCCAACTTTCACATCCATGCATGACCATTGGAAAAACCATAGCCTTGACTAGACAGACCTATGTTGGCAAAGTAATGTCTCTGCTTTTTAATATGCTGTCTAGGTTGGTCATAACTTTCCTTCCAAGGAGTAAGCGTCTCTTAATTCCATGGCTGCAGTTACCATCTGCAGTGATTTTGGAGCCCCAAAAAATAAAGTCTGACACTTTTTCCACTGTCTCTCCATCTATTTCCCATGAGGTAATGGGACAAGATGCCATGATCTTAGTTTTCTGAATGTTAAGTTTTAAGCCAACTTTTTCAGTCTCCTCTTTCACTTTCATCAAGAGGCTCTTTAGTTCCTCTTCACTTTCTGCCATAAGGGTGGCGTCATCTGCATATCTGAAGTTATTGACATTTCTCCCAGCAATCTTGATTCCAGCTTGTGCTTCTTCCAGCCCAGTGTTTCTCATGATGTACTCTGCATATAAGTTAAATAAGCAGCCTTGACGTACTCCTTTTCCTATTTGGAACCAGTCCGTTGTTCCATGTCCAGCTCTAACTGTTGCTTCCTGACCTGCATACAGGTTTCTCAAGAGGCAGGTCATGTGGTCTCTTTTGGTAACTAAGAAAAAATCTTGCACTTTGCATTGAAAACAACTTCTTTCGATTAAGATAGTGAACAGAACAAAAGCTAATGCCTTCAAGTCACACAAATGACAGTAAAATAATTTTTAAAGTGCAAATACATAAATACAAAAAGAACAAGAGATATGAGAGAGCCACAAATGTTGGAAACTGTAAGCTAAAGAGTAGGTCATAGTTGATTGAACAACCCAGGGAAGTCATATGTTAAATAGGATTGCAATATTTAGCAAATACAAATAGAAGATGCCCAGTTAAACTTGAATCTCAGAAATACCATGACTAATTATTTTAGAATAAATCTGTTCAAATTTAACTGAGAATCCTGTATGTTATGTGGCAACTCTAAGTCTTTGGTGGGAGAAGTTGAAAGGCAACATAATCAATAAAGTAAACATCAAAAAAACTCAGGAAATGCCTCTGGAAGCAGAGTTTAAGGAGGAGAATAAAAGAAAAACTTAAGCTGTGAGTTTTTATGAGGCAAACACCCATTTAACCTAACAGGCAGACTAGAGAATTATTGCCTAAACAGCAGTTCCCAACCTATTTGGCATTAGGGACTGGTTTCATGGAAGACATTTTTTTCCATGGATGGTGTGTGAAGGATGCTTTGGGGATGACTCAAGTACATTATCTTTATTGTGCACTTCATTTCTATAATTATTACATCAGCTCCACCTCAGATCCCCAGGCTTTAGATCCAGGAGGTTGGGGACTTCTGGTCTAGAGAATAAAACAGAGAGTATGATATATTTAGAAAATTCAGACCCAGTTGAGGTTAAATATTATAGTGAAAACTGGGAGTATGTGAAGCAGGGTCCCGAACCTACTAGCTCTCATCCAAACTTTACTCTCAGAATACTGACAGGGAGATTTATTCTACCTAAGACAGAGGCTGAAAAAGTCTTCTTTATGAGCTCTGAACATGCCAGAGAAACCACCTTAGATACTGATAGGAAATTCTTCAGGGAAAAAGCCCATTCACATGCTTCTCCACTGATGCTCAGAAGTGATGGCCACGCACACATACACAATTTCCATCAACCTAGTGCAGGCTTCATTTCTGCATAGACAGTCAAGTATAGCTAGATACCTGAACAAAGTATCTAAGAAGTAATACCGAGATCTAAACAAGTAGATAGGGCTTTCCTGGTAGTTTGGTGGTAAAGAATCCACCTGTCAATGCAGGAGTCACGGGTTCAATCCTTCATCCAGGAAGATCCCACATGCCATGAAGAAATTAAGCCCATTTGCCACAACTATTATTGCTCCAGAGCCTGGGAGCTGCAACTGCTGAACCTGAGTGCCCTAGAGCCCATGCTCCAAAACAAAGAGAGGCCCCTGCAGTGAGCAGTTCACACACCACAGCTAGAGGGTAGTCCCCTTTGCCAGAGAAAACTTTGAGCAGGAACGAACATCCAACACAGCCAAAAATAAACAAATCGAATTATACATATATATATATACACACAAACACACACACATATATATATGTATACATATTAAAAATGTGAAAATTAGAAACCTGGAGGAGTAAGAACCATACAAGGCAAAGATAATTCCAAAATCTAAGTGAATAACTGAATATACTGAATCCATGAAAAAGAGTGTTTTGGTAAAAGCACATTATTAATATTAAAAAATGGTATGTTAAAAGCAAAATTATAGAATAATTCAATAAGTATTTCTCGAGTAACTTTGAGAACACATCAAAAATTAGAGAAAATACAAGTAAAAGAGAATTAAGAGAAGCAAAAGGTTCAGTTCAGCCACTCAGTCATGTCCAACTCTTTGCGACCCCATGGACTGCAGCACGTCAGTCTTCCCTGTCCATCACCAACTCCTGGAGCTTTCTCAAATTCATGTCATCAAGTCAGCGATGCCATCCAATCATCTTATCCTCCGCTGTCATATTGTCCATCACCAAGGTCTTTTCCAACAAGTCAGTTCTTCACATCAGGTGGCCAAAGTATTGGAGCTTCAGCTTCAGCATCAGTCCTTCAAATGAATATTCAGGACTGATATCCTTTAGGATGGACTGGTTTGATATCCATGCAGTCCAAGGGACTAGCAAAAGTTTTCTCCAACATCACAGTTCAAAAGTATCAATTCTTTGGCACTCAACTTTCTTTATAGCTCAACGCTCATATCCATAGATGACTACTGGAAAAACCACAGCTTTGACTAGATGGACCTTTGTAGGCAAAGTAATGTCTCTGCTTTTTAATATGCTCTCTAGGTTGATCATAGCTTTTCTTTCTAGGAGCAAGAATCTTTTAATTTCATGGCTGCAGTCACCATCTGCAGTGATTTTGGAGCCCAAAAATATAAAGTCTGTAACTGTTTCTATTGTTTCCCCATCTATATACCATAAAGTGATGGGACCAGATGTCATGATCTTAGTTTTCTGAATGTTGAGCATTGAGCCAAATTTTTCACTCTCCTCTTTCACTTTCATCAAGAGGCTCTTTAGTTCTCCACTTTCTGCCATAAGGGTGGTGTCATCTGCATATCTGAGGTTATTGATGTTTCTCCTGGCAATCTTGATTCCAGCTTGTTCTTTTTCCAACCCAGTGTTTCTCATGATGTGCTCTGCATATAAGTTAAATAAGCAGGGTGACAATATACAGCCTTGATGTACTCCTTTCCCTATTTGGAACCAGTCTGTTGTTCCATGTCTGGTGCTAACTGTTGCTTCTTGACCTGCATGTAGATTTCTCAGGAGGCAGGTCAGGTGGTCTGGTATTCCCATCTCTTTAAGAATTTTCCACAGTTTGTTGTGATCTATACAATCAAAAATTTCATGTAATCAATAAAGCAGAAGTACATGTTTACTTGTATTCTCATGCTTTTTCAATAATCCAACGGATGTTGTCAATTCGATCTCCAGTTCCTCTGCCTTTTCTAAATCCAGCTTGAACATCTGGAAGTTCACGGTTCACATACTGTTGAAGCCTGGCTTGGGGAATTTTGAGTATTACTTTGCCAGTGTGGGAGATGAGTTCAATTGTGCAGTAGTTTGAACATTCTTTGGCATTGCCTTCCTTTGGGATTGGAATGAAAACTGACCTTTTCCAGTCCTGTGGCCACTGCTGAGTTTTCCAAATTTGCTGGCATAATGAGTGCAGCACTTTCACAGCATCATCTTTTAGGATTTGAAATAGCTCAGCTGGAGTTCCATCACCTCACTAGCTTGTTCGTAGTGATGCTTTCTAAGGTCCACTTGACTTCACATTCCAGGATGTCTGATTCTAGGTAAGTGATCACACCATCATGGTTATCTGAATCATGAAGACCTTTTTTGTACAGTTATTTTTTGTATTCTTGCCACCTCTTCTTAATATCTTCTGCTTCTGTTAGGTCCATACCATTTCTGTTCTTTTTTGTGCCCATCTTTGCATGAAATGTTCCCTTGGTATCTCTAATTTTCTTGATGAGATCTCTAGTCTTTCCCATTCTATTGATTTCCTCTATTCTTCACATTGATCGCTGAAGAAGGTTTTCTTATCTCTCCTTGCTGCTCTTTGGGACTCTGCATTCAAATGGGTATATCTTTCTTTTTCTCCTTTGTCTTTCACTTCTCTTCTCAGCTATTTGTAAGGAAGGCCTCCTCAGACAACCATTTTGCCTTTTGCATTTCTTTTTCTTGGAAATGTTCTGATCCCTGTCTCCTATATAGTATCACAGACCTCCATCTATACTTCTTCAGGCACTCTGTCTATCAGATCTAATCCCTTGAATCTATTTTTCACTTCCACTGTGTAATCATAAGGGATTTGATTTAGGTAATAACTGAATTGTCCAGTGGTTTTCCCTACTTCCTTCAATTCAAGTCTCAATTTTGCAATAAGGAATTCATGATCTGAGTCACCTCCCAGTCTATAGCAAAAGATAGCTACAGGGTTAATTCCAAGAGCAGTGATTTCTAAGTAGAAGATTTCTAGAAATTAAGATATGGGGGGAAAAATTATTGTTTGAATTTCCAATGGAAAGAAACTATCAAATGTGATAGATATAAGTATGATATATCTATGTATATCTATATATGTGATATAGCTATATAAGTATGATAAATATAAGTAGATGCACATCAAGTCTTAAGTAATCACAAAATCTGAGGACTTTTCTTGAAGACAGTGCATGTCCTATAAATTAAAAACAGCTTACTTACAAATGATCAACGATTGCATGAGCTGGGACTTTTTAAGTGCGACATTTTAAACAAAAGCCAATGTAACAGTGTCCTAAAGCTTTGGGGAGAAAATTCCCAGTTAGAATTCTATTCCAAACTTCATAGTTATGTAATTATGACAAGTTTTGCAGACATGCAAGATTTAAATGGATTTTGTTTTCCACACCCATCTCCTTTTCAGGAGACTACTAGATTTGATGCTTCCATAAGATGAGGGAATAAAACAAGAGGGAAAGCTTGGGATCCAAGAAGCAGTTGATCCAACCTACAAGAGAAGTAAAGCAAATCCTTAGGTTAAGGATAAGGACAGTTCCTAAATGAAAACTGTGCAGCTAACTTTTGAGCAATACATCTTTATTGAGGCAAATCAGAAATTCTGGTAGACATGATTTTGAGAAGATAAAATGGACAGAATACTGGATATGTTTTACTGTATTGAGATAAATATGTAGACAAGGTATGGTTTGGATATGAATTAGCTTTAAGAACAGAGAAAACTATCCTAACAGCAGCCAACAATAAGGAAGCTTATTAAAAAGGGAAAATTAAAATCCCCAAAAAGGAACAAAAGTCATCATATTATATTGTATTGATTAGCTGTGAACTACATTTATATAGATAGGAAAATAAAATTACCTAGGATGTATGTGTACATTACATATATGTACACAAACATATGAGCCTCAGAATAGAGTGGGCTGCTTGATAATCTTTTAGACACTATGAATAATGTTTCAGCTAAGATGCCTCTTTAACTTAGAACATTCCAAACTAAGTTAAGGTAGAGCTTTTAAGAATATGCTTCTTAAAATAAAATCCACACCCAAATGGTCAATTGATCTTTGACAACTGTGCCAAGAAAATAGAGTGGGAAAGGATAAGCTCTTTAACAAACGATACTGAGAAAATTGAAAATCCACATGTAAGAAAATGAACACACAAAAATAAACTATCATATACAATAACCTGGAGAAGGAAACAGCAACCCATTCCAGTATTCTTGCCTGCAGAATTTCATGGATAAAAATTCCTGGTGGGCTACAGTCCGTGGGGTCACGAAGAGTCGGATATGACTGAGCAACTAACACACTTATACAATCCACAAAATTAAGCTCACTATCTATTAAAAACTTCAACTAAAAAATATAAAACCTCTAGAGTAAGGGGAAAACCTCATGATTTTAGTTTTGGAAATGACATCAAAAGAACAGACAACAAAATAAAAAATTAATAAGTGGGACTTCATTAAACCAAAAAACAACACAGTGAAAGGCAACCTATGGAATGGGAGAAAATATTTGCGAGATCTTATGTCCAATAAAGAGTTAATTTCCAAAATGCATAAGTAACTCCTGTAACTCAGTAGCAAAAATACACAAAAAACCTAATAACCCAATTTAAAAAATGGAATAAAGACTTAAACAGATATTTCTCCAAAAAAGACATATAAACAGCTCAACATCACTAATCATCAGAAAATGCTAATCAAAAACAGAGCTACTATTTTATCCAACAACCTTGCTTCTGGGTTATCTATCAAAAAATTTAAAATGAGGGTCTCAAAAACATATTAAACTATTCATTGTAGTGCTTTTCACAATGATCACAATGTAGAAACAACCTAAATATCTTTCAGTGTATTGAATAAATTGGAGAAAATGGGATATACAGTTAACCTTGAACAACAAACAATGTGGGGGTTAAGGTAACCCTGCTAGCAATTTGAAATTCCACATAACTTTACAGTCAGTTGTCCATTTTCAAGATTTGCATGCTCAGATTCAACCAATCACAGATAGTGTACATTATTTATTAAAAAAAACAAATGGGCATAAGTGGACCCAGGCAGTTCAAACACATGTTGTTCAAGAGTCAACTGTACATTCAGTAGAATATTATTCAACCTTAACAAAAAAACAGAAGAGAGAAGGAAATCCTGTCATTTGTGACAATGTAGATGAGATTGGAGGACATAATTGGAATAAGCCAATCTAAGAAGGACAAATACCACATGATGCCACTTTCATGAGGCATATAAAATAATGAAATGTAGAAGCAGAGAATAGGATGGTGGTTGTCAGAGGCTTGGGGGAGGTAGATATGGGGAACTTCTGACTAGGGGGTATAAAACTTCAGTCATGCAAGACAAGTAAGTTCTAGAGATCTGATGTACAATGTTGTAACTACAAATAGTGGTAGGGTATTATACATTTAAAAATCTATTAAGAGGGTCCATCTTTTGTTAAGTTTTCTTAGCATAATTTTTTTTAAAAGAGTATGATTCTGGAATTATTTTATGAGCATCTGGCTTACAAATGTAAGTCTTGTACTAGTGAGTGAGTGCAAGTCATTCAGTCATGTCTGACTCTTTGTGACCCCATGGACTATAAAGTCCATGGAATTCTTTAGGTCAGAATACTAGAGTAGGTAGCCTTTCCCTTCTTCAGGAAATCTTCCCAACCTAGGGATTGAACCCAGGTCTTCCACATTGCCTGTGGATTCTTTACCAGCTGAGCCACAAGGGAAGCCCTGTACCATGAGAAACCTGAGCTATTCTTCATCTGTGTAAATACTGTTTTCTGAAGATTCTACCTTCTTTTATTACATACAGTTCATTTGCAGGCTACACATTCCTGTAAATAGCTGGAGGAAGGAGAAGCAGAGTTGGATTGGGATTAGATAACTGATGGGGTACATTTAAAGAAAAACACTTCAGTAGCAGCATATGACGACAGAATCAAGACTTTTCTACTTTATTCTATGTCAGAGGACTAGAAATCTCAGTGAGGAATAGTGTTATCTCAAGACAGCAGAACTGAATTCGT
Organism: Odocoileus virginianus; assembly: GCF_023699985.2. NCBI lineage: Eukaryota > Metazoa > Chordata > Mammalia > Artiodactyla > Cervidae > Odocoileus > Odocoileus virginianus. The sequence continues at coordinate 25,143,833 of NC_069689.1, forward strand.
CACAGGGAATTGACTAGAATCTTCTATGTATACCTGACTTCTGGCTGTGACTATAGCTCTGAGGGGAGATTCACTTAATAACTAAGTAAAGAAAGATGGAGAATAAGTACCATGTACCTCTCAGCCGATTATAGAACATGGATTCAAACTATTCTCTCAGCTGAAGGATAATCTGACAAAGTAGTTCAAAAATTCGACATATTCAAGAAAAAAAAAATCAATGAAACAAGAACCAAAATGTAAAATATAATTGTCTTTTAACATTATAAGGTAGAGTAAATGTTACATACATCAGATTAGAGGAAAATATTACCTACTGTGTAACAAAATTCAGACTTTCCTTGGATTTCTGTTTTCAAATGCCAGAAGTCAGCACGGTGTCAAGTACTGGGGTTAGCAATGTTAACTATATATTGGGGGTTTACTATGTGTCTGGCACAGTTTATCCACAGAAAAATCCTTATCGGTAAGAACTAGTGTTATCTCTCTTTAAGAAGTGAGGAAATTGAGGCATGGATGGCTTAAAATTCTTATCCAACGATAGATCTTATAAAATGATTGACATAGGAATTACAGCTAGGACCTCAGGCTTTATAAGTACTATGGTGCTATGCTATGTTCCCTCTTCCAAAATGTAGGACCAAATAATTTTAACATTTACATAAGAAAAAACAAAAATAAGATGTTTTAAAATGTGCATAAAGTCAAAAATTGTACCCTGTTTCTGACTCAGAAAGGAAACAAAGATTAGAATCCAGGAATGCAAAGGATGGGATATAAAATAACTGAAAGAAGTTATTTAAACCGGTTATGCACAGAAGATATATTGCATAAAATATATTAATTTAATATAATATTCTGCATCTGAAGGAGAAGGCGATGGCAACCCACTCCAGTGTTCTTGCCTGGAGAATCCCAGGGACGGGGGAGCCTGGTGGGCTGCCTTCTATGGGGTCACACAGAGTCGGACATGACTGAAGCGATTTAGCAGCAGCAGCAGCATCTAAAACCGCAGCTATTTTAGCACATATAAGTAAATATGGAAGGTTTCGTTTCACATTTAATAAAGCAGGCCAAAATTTTTGCTTTACAAAGAAAAACTTTTATAAAAGCTATATTAATCTTGAAATATGATGGAGAATTATATGAAAGTGAAGAAATATATGACTGAAAATTTCAGATCTGTTCATTCAAATAGAACAGATTTCAGAACAGATTTCAGTATGCACACTCAACTGATTGGGTCATTTCCTACTCTGTACGACCCTAGGGACTGTAGTATATTATAAACTGGAGCAATATATTGATTCTCGTGTAACCGTTAGGTTGTGTCCAACTCTTTGCAACTGCATGGACTATAGCCCACCAGGCTCCTTTATCCATAGGATTTCCCAGACATGAATACTACGATGGGTTGCCATTTCCTTCTCCAGGAGATCTACCTGACCCAGGGATTGAAACTGCATCTCCTGCATTGCCACTGAGCCACCAGAGAAGTCCCAATATAGTGATAGATAATATCAATTTTTAGTATATGTTGACATTTCAAGCAATCTATTACAGAAATGGAAATTTCACTCTGGCTTGTTGCATTACTGTTAGACTGTTTGCACATATTTCGTGTGGTGTATTTATTGCACAGAAAAGAATCATAAACGTGACAGTGACAAATTAGGTAACCAAGAAAACAGAAAATAACAATGTAAATATTATAACAACATACACTCTGAAATGTGTCACTGGTGGTTAGAGAATATAAATAATAATTTTTGTTAGGAATGAATGCTATTTTCTTTATTATCATGTCACATGTCATGTGATAGTCATCGGCTTGTGTAAAACCTGAATTACTTGGTCAATTGTGATTAAAATGGAAAAAGGAATAAATCATTTTCTCATTATAAAACTAAACTGACATGGCATTCATAAGTATTTTCTTAGCAAATTTCAGTTGGAAAGAAAAATGAAAGAAATTCAGATTATATTTCTACAAATTTCTGCTGTTAAGCTTTGGAGTTAACAAAGAAGATTTTTATTATTACTATTCCAAGGCTGTTACTTGCTGTCAATTACATATGCAATCCAGGAAGCAGAATAACAATTATTACTTTTGTTCATGAAGGAAATAGAAGATATTCATTAGTTCTGGTTAAATAGCCCAATCCTTTCTGTCAGAGTGACAAGACAAGTTCTCTTGGATACATAGTAACAAATCCTGTAACAAAGGAATTCTGAAAGGTAATTAAAAAGGACCAAGGAGCAATTGGATCTTATCTAAGAACCTCAAAAAGTGACACAGCCCATAATATTAAGAAAATGGCAGAACCAGTCAAGTTGTCAGTCTTCTCCTCTGTCTCTTGTTGCCTTGTGTTCTAAGTGGAAGAACAGCTGTGGTAAGTGTACAGAGGGTCCATAACTACAAGGCTTTACCCTTTATCATTCTCCTGAGAGTGACATGCATTTTCTGTCTCAGACACCCATACTTATGGAAGTGGCTAAATATGCACAACATTTCTGTTCAAACTTTGAATATTATTAAGTATTAAACTTTGTCTTTTGACATCTGCCCTCTGCAGAACTTCTGTTCCGACCTTTAAGAATTTAGAGTCTACATTTCAACTCTGTAGCCATTGTTAAATGCAAATTCTTTCAATGCATGAAGATTGAACATTTTCAGTTATATAAAAATGCACAAGCAAATGTTTGCTAAAAACATGTGATTTGTTGTTATTAATGTCATATTTGCATGTTATTAGATTCATTTTACATTATAAAGCACTGCCATAATGTACTGAAACCTCTCACAGTTAAAATCAGAGGCTTTAAGGGAAAGAATAAAATATTGACCAGTTTATAGCTTATTTCTTGAGTTACTTTTGTGAATATTCCTGTTAAGAGACAGGTGCAAAATGATTCTAGATGAGTAGTACAGAACAATATAAACCAGTGGTTCACTTTAATATGTGGCAAAAGTATAAAATTAAATATATAATTTCTATTTTGAGGCATTAGGTGTTATTATATACTATGAGCTCTATTAATAGGAAATTTTTCTGAAAATTATGTATATGAAAAATTTCCATTACTATGTATTAAGAATTTCTACCCTTCATTAAGCTTCCTTTTTTCAATTAAGTTAGTGAAACAAAATTTTATTCAGAATCTGTCTTATAAAACATACTCAGGAGGTAGTAATTGACAACAGTGAGTAGGAAACTCACTTTTGACATGCAGATCCAAAATAAGATCTGCACTTAGTTTTAGCAGCCAGGTGGCTTCAACCAAGAAAGGCACGCATTGTGTCTCTTCCTGGTCCATTCTAAAGTCAGTAGCCTTAACCAGATTAAACAACCCCATTTTCCATCTTCCTTTTCCATCAGTCCTTTCTGAGGCAGAGCCTATCTTATCTGGATGTTTCTTCATGTTCCTTTTCTTTAGTTAAGTGATCTCTCCAGGACACAACTAGTTTTTCCAAACAGAAATGAGTGACTTAGAGTAAATGATAAAGCTTAATAAGCTCACTCATAAATGCAATTATTTTCTTATTTTCCTATAGTAATTTTATTTACATACAACTTTTTACTGAATGCTTTCACTAGATATGATCTAGTGGTTAGTAATCCTATGAAGAAAAGTGCACAGTCTCATTGGATTGATTTTTCTCATAGAGAAACTGATCTTTAAGAAAGCTGTGCCTAGAATACAATTTTGGAGATTCAGGTAATGGTCTCAACTATTGTCTTGATAAAACCATGTGTGCTTCTAACATCTAAGTAGAGTTTAGTTTAAAACTTCATAGTACACATAATTAAATATTAAATTTATTATGCATATGTAATGTCTGTTTGCTAATTTAGCTGTTAAAGTACCATGATGTTTTACATGTTATTCTTGCTTGACAGAATTCATGGGGCCCCCTTTAAAAGTTCACTTTGGGAAAGATCCTCAAGCAAAACTTTATGAAACAGCATATTCGTTGTCATGTTTGACTTTTTCATTATAGAAAGAAATGTTCCATATAACTACTCTGAACAGTTAGCATTAATGTGAGTATGGCTTTCCAGAGCAGTATTTTCTGACAGGTTTTCATTCGTGTGGCTTGATTTGCATTATCAACAACCAAGAAGGATTAAAAGACAAGAAAACTATGGATAATATATCATAAGCTTGATTTACAAAATTCCCATAGGCAAGGCTGTTTGCTGTACATCAAATTAGCAACATGGGCAAGATGTAATTTATACTTGCTTTCAGGCAATGTAGAGACAGAATGCTTAATCATTTATTAATGAAGCCTTAATTAATCTTCTGAAATTCATTTGTTTGAGAAATAAGGGCTTTATCTTACAAGGCAAAATATCAAGTAATTAGCAATATAAAAATTATACTCTGTTGCAAATTCAAATGTTCACCTAACGTCCACAATCTCTATGCAATGATGCTAACACTAATGCAGCAATTATTCAATCTCCATTACTTACAGAATTGATTTATAATTTAGTAAAAGGGCATAACTTGCATGGCCTAGTTATTTTTAAATCATTAATAAGCCTCCATTTGCTTTAGAATATATATATATATATATTTACATATATGTAATTTAAAATTAAGACTACTCACATATTATACTTTAATTAGATTTCATGACAATGGATGGATTTTTGCTATCATTTCTGTCTCAGATAATGATATCTGTTATAGAAAAATAGCATAAACTGGTATGTGTCTATGGAGAAAAGTTATAAGCTAAATATTACATATATTATTTATAAAAGCTATGCATGGTTTTCTTGATTTAATAAAGAAATATAATATTAAATGTTAAAATACTGAATGCTCCTTTAAAATGTGTCCTTCCAAAATATTTTTATAAGACCAGGTTCCATTTCATCAGAGAAAATGTTGAGGATATTTTATAGATGAAGAAATTATTTGAGTAAACTTGCCCAAGGTGAGAGGCTAAAAATGTGGCAGATTAAGACTTGCAACCAGGAGGCCAAGTTCTCTTCATTCAAACAGATAATACATTTTCTCCAAGAACCTTATACACACAGGTCCCTTAGGTTTTCCAAAACTTTATCTTCGTCTAAAAAACCAAGTAACTTAGCCAGATACCTTTCATGCGTTTCATATTCATAAAACATATCTTTGTCCTTATTTCTAAAGAACTTGTTGCTTTTTTGGTGTCTCACTTAAGAAGGTGCTTTTTCTTTTCTTTTTTTTTTTTTTTTTGAAAGTAGGAAGAGATGACTTGAAATAAGAAATACAGTGAGACATTATGTGCAATTTCAAATAAAGTTCAAAAAAAGAAATATTGAAGCTATCTAGACTACTCAGAGGGAAACTTACAGAGCAGATAGAATTTGCTCATGATCTTGGAAAAAATAGAAAGGGGGTGGATGAACGAAAGGGAGTCCAGAAAGAATTGTAGTGCTGATGGTGGGCACAGTAAAAGCTGAGCAAAGATATGATAGGAAAACACATCAGGCCTTATGGTGAAGATAAAGAGTAGGTCCATCTCATGGCACTTGAGAATATGCTCAGTTTGTATATTACAGTACAGAAATAACTTTTTTTCCCCCCACAACTACTCCTTGTATATGATTACAGTTAAGAGAAAGACAAGAAATCTTTTTATAGAGTACACACAAATAATACATAACAACACACACAAATTAAAACATTTTCAATCTTACAGTACAATATCTTGAAAAGTTCAGTAGTACAGTACTGGTTGTATTGTAGGGGCTGTCATCAAGTGAATAGGCAAGAGGAGTTCCTGGCTGGAGGAGGGAGAGGAGGTGGGAGACAGTGGAGGTGAAGGACCATCAGCAGTAGGGGAAAGAGAGCAGGCTGCAATTTCACTCACACCTGATGTTGATGGCACAGGTTCAGGTTCCTTGCTGGATTCAATTCTATTTTCTTGCAAAAAATGATACAGTGATGTCTGGATAGTAGTCTTTTTTCTCTCATCATAGATGACATGGTATTACTGGATTACATTCTGAATGGCTGCTGCAACCTTCCTGTATGGTTTAAAGTTTGGGTCCTGTGCTTCAAAAACTAACCGGGCCTCTTCAAATAAAGAAATCCCCTTGCCACTTACCACATTCAGAATGATGATTTACATAGTAATATCAGCTATTGATATATCACCACTGCTTTTACGCTTGCTTCCAGATATCCTAGGCTTGAAATAAAGAGACTGTACTACTGTACTCTATACAGTACTGTAAAGTACACAAAAGTACAATGACATAGATGATGGACACATATGACAACGTATGCCAGATGCATGAACTAACTTACATGATTTGACATGTGAACACACGTTCAGATCTTAGAGGTTCACAGCTTGAAGATTTGTATGCAGTTTGTATCTCTTAATCTCACACGTTAGGTAGCTAGAATCGGGAAAAGGAGTCCAGAATGGAGGTGGCTAAAAGACAAAGAAGGGAAAAGTCTGCGAAAATAGAACAAAGGAAGGTCTGAGGATAGGAGTGGAGACCTCAGGTTAAAAAAACAACCCTACTGGCTAGCCTAATTTGCATAGGGCAAGCCCAAGGGGAGGAGAAAAAACATATTAAAAGAGGAGCCAAATTTGGGCCGGGGGTTTCTCTTCTCTTTGCATCTTCTGGGTCGGCATTCCTCATGCCTCGAGATGTTTTTTTCTTTACTTTCTAAATAAAACTGAGCTGTAACACGGGGCTGTGACACTGGTCCATCTGAGGAAATTACATGGGGCTGGGGCTGTAACACTGGTCCAGCCGTCACTTCAAATTTTTGTTGCCGTGAGACAAAACCAAGGAAATTACAAACTTCCCCAACATCTATGGTGCCATAACGTGGATTTAACCTGGCTGAAACAACCTCCACTCGGCCCTGGCGGGGCAGAAGCCAAGCGCAGCAGAAGCCCCCGACCCAATTTTGGCTCCTCTTTTCATGTTTATTTTTTCTCCTCCTCTTGGGCCTGCCCTATGTAAACTGGGCTAGCCAGGGGGCCTGTTTGTTTAAGCTGAGGTCCTCACTCTGGTCCTTGAACCACATTGAAATATTTTCATTAAGATATCTCATAAATAAGAAATTATAATTTGTCTTTGGTAATTAAATTGTCAATTTAAAAATGGTAAAAATGGTATGATTTAATGGGTATGATTATTATCATTAGTAATTTTTTTTTTGTGGTTTCTTGAAATGAATCAAGTATATAAAACATTGCATATCATGTATTTCCCACCATTGTGAAGACCTGATCAATTTCTCAATCTTATTTTATGTAAGATTCCTCACTTGTAAAATGAGAAGAGCAGCACTTTTATGTGTGGAATTTTTGAGGGTGAATATATCAATAAAATATAAGAAGTTGAAATAGGGCCTGTCATATTGTGTGAGCTGTACAAGTTTTAGTTATGCCATCTACTGTACCTCTTGATTCTGAAAACCTTAATGCATAGCACTGTTTTCACTGATGAATATATGCATTCACATTCATTGGGATGAATGAAATGTTAAATAAATTTCTCTTAAAAAAAAAACAACAACATTACAACCATGTGTCAAAATTATATTTGAAACTTGAAGAGAGAAGAAAAGTAAGCCCCAGCTTGGGGAGGATGGGTATGAAGGGAGAGAAGAAGAGGTAATATAAATAAGGAGGTAGTAAGATGCTGGACTATCTGCCTAAAGGTTACTAAACTAAACTATCAGTTCACTAGTGATCCTAAATTTCTAAAGAATTTTAATTTCATTAAAGTCTATCAAATATCATTCAAGTATTTAATTCAGAATACCAAATATGCCCACAAATGGCTGAATTACAAGGATGTTCTGTATCCAAAAGACTTAGGACCATTTTCTTTCTTCAGTTCCAGTGAAGAAAGATCTGCTTACTTGTGAAAAAGTTATTAATTGCATTTGCTGCTTATTTTATTACTTTTAAAATTCCATATAGATATTGGCTAATTTATACAGTAAATATACAATCATAATTATTAGTAATATTGTAAATACATTGATATGATTCTCTTAAGTAAATTTACTACATTAAGGGAAATTTTCCAAACAAAAATCTCTTTGCAATTCAATTTCCATGGTAGATATTTCAGTTAGTCTTTGGACCTGAAATTTTATATTTTGTATGTTTGAATTTATTTGCCTTAGTCTTTACTCCTCTCTGCCCTCTTCTCTCTCTTGTAAGTGTAATGAGAAGCATTAACACACATAAAGTTCCTGGTCTGGTTTGGTTCTAACAAGTGATGCATATGAACTAAGGTAAGAGAATGAACTTCTGTCAAGACAATTCCTACAAAGGATTAATCTCAAAAATATACAAGCAACTCCTCCAGCTCAACTCCAGAAAAATAAATGACCCAATCAAAAAATGGGCCAAAGAACTCAACAGACATTTCTCCAAGGAAGACATACAGATGGCTAACAAACACATGAAAAGATGCTCAACATCACTCATTATCAGAAAAATGCAAATCAAAACCACAATGAGGTACCATTATACGACAGTCAGGATGGCTGCTATCCAAAAGTCTACAAGCAATAAATGCTGGAGAGGGTGTGGAGAAAAGGGAACCCTCTTACACTGTTGGTGGGAATGCAAATTAGTACAGCCACTATGGAGAACAGTGTGGAGATTTCTTAAAAAGCTGGAAATAGAACTGCCATATGACCGAGCAATCCCACTTCTGGGCATACACACCAAGGAAACCAGATCTGAAAGAGACACGTGCACCCCAATGTTCATCACAGCACTGTTTATAATAGCCAGGACATGGAAGCAACCCAGATGCCCATCAGCAGACGAATGGATGAGGAAGCTGTAGTACATATACACCATGGAATATTACTCAGCCATTAAAAAGAATTCATTTGAATCAGTTCTAATGAGATGGATGAAACTGGAGCCCATTATACAGAGCGAAGTAAGCCAGAAAGATAAAGACCATTACAGTATACTAACACATATATATGGACTTTAGAAAGATGGTAACGATGGCCCTATATGCAGAACAGAAAAAGAGACTCAGATATATAGAACAGACTTGTGGACTCTGGGAGAAGGCAAGGGTGGGATGTTTCCAGAGAACAGCATTGAAACATGTATATTATCTAGGGTGAAACAGATCACCAGCCCAGGTTGGGTGCATGAGACAGGTGCTCGGGCCTGGTGCACTGGGAAGACCCAGAAGGATCGGGTGGAGAGGGAGGTGGGAGGGGGGACTGGGATGGGGAATACATGTAAATCCATGACTGATTCATTTCAATGTATGACAAAAACTACTGTAATGATGTAAAGTAATTAGCCTATTAAAAAAAAAAGAAAAAAAAATAAAATAAAATATACACTCTTCTCAAAAAAAGAAATAAAACAAAACAAAAAAAACAAGTACTCAACTCTGCCATTATAATGGGAAAACAGTCATATAATACTTAAGTGAATGAATGTGCTCATGTTCCAATAAAACTTTATTTACAAAACCAGGAAAAAAAAAAAAAGGAATCCAGAGCTATATTTTTGATTAATTCTATTTTCTCAGAAATTAAAATAATGTTATTTCACTGCCCTATTTACCACTTCCTATGATTAAAGGACAGAACTTAAAAGAGTCCAGTGTTTCCTCTCAAGGTTTTCCCATATGTTTCTTAATGTGAGATCACATTACTAGAACCGAGAGTGAATGAAACCATTTAGTAAATACTGGATAAACATCCTGGTACTGATAGGATATTTTAGGTATATATGAAGGGCTGCTCTTGTTCCATAATTCCATAGCTTGTTGTAGCTAATAAAATGGAATTTATCTGTAATTGTGGCACTCCCACAAGCTTAAAAAAAAAAAAAAAACTATATCCAGACATGAAAGTAGATTCACTCTTACTGAAGCTATGAACACAACTATATTTCAATGAAGAATGACATAAGCCAGTAAAGAGACTTCAAATAATATTTGTTCTATTTATGTGTAGAACAAAGTCATAGCTTTCACACACTAATTTTAGACCCTGACAGAGAAAAAACCCTAAAAAATGTTTAATTGTTTTCAAATGTGGAGTGGTTAAAAATAGTAAGTTTAACATATATTTTTTTCTCAAGGAGGCTGTGATTTTTCTAAGCTTGATCAGAGGAGTAAATCACTCCTATTGTTATTATTATTGCTGTTCAGTCCTGTCTGACTCTTTGTGACCCCAGGGACTGCAGCACACCAGGCTTCCCTCTACTTCTCTATCTCCTGGAGTTTGCTCAAACTCATGTGCATTGAGTCGAGGATAACATCCAACCATCTCATCCTCCGGTGCCCCTTTCTCCTCCTTCCTTCATTCTTTCTCAGCATCAGTGTCTTTTTAAATGAGTCAGTTCTTTGCATCAGGTGGCCAAAGTATTGGAGTTTCAGCTTCAACATCAGTCCTTCCAATGAATATTCAGGGTTGATTTCCTTTAGGATTGACTAGTTTGATCTCCTTCCAGTCCAGGAGACTCTCAAGAGTCTTCTCCAGCACCATACTTCAAAAGCATCAATTCTTCAGCACTCAGCCTTCTTTATGGTCCAACTCTTACATTACATGACTACCGGACCCTGATGCTGAAAAGGAACCGAGATAATTCTGTTGTTTTAGAGGTTGCACCCAAGCACTACATTTCGGACTCTTTTGTTGAATATGAGGGCTACTCCATTTCTTCCAGGATATTCTTGCTCACAGTCATAGATATATGGTCATCTGGATTAAATTTTCCCATCCCTGTCCATTTTAGTTCACCGATTATTAAGGTATTAACCATTTTGCATCTTCTGCTTGACCACATCCAATTCACTTTGATTCACGGACCTAACATCCCAGGTTCCTATGCAATATTGTTCTTTACAGCATCAGATTTTACTTTAGCCACCAGACACATCAGTAGCTGTTTATCATTCCTGCTTTGGCCCAGCCACTTCATTCATGCTGAAGTAATTGCCCTCTACTCTTCCCCAGTAACATACTGTACACCTTCCAACCTGATGGGCTCATGTTCTGGCATCATTTAATTTTGTCTTTTCATAAGTCCATGGGTTTCTCATGACAAGAATTAGTGTGGTGCCATTTCTTTTTCCAGTGGACCAAGTTTTGTCAGAACTCTTCACTATAACTGGTCTGTCTTGGATAGCCTTGAACAGCATGGTTCATAGCTTCATTGAGTTACACAAGTCCCTTCACCACGACAAAGTTGTCATCTATGAAGGCAATCCATTTAGTATTTACTATGTGGCAGACACTGTTCAAAGCCTTACAGCGATGTTATTTGAAATTAACTCTATTGCAATGGTTACTTTTATGTTTCAACTTGACTAGGCCATGAGGTGACCAGATATGTGGTCAAACATCAATGGGTTACATGAAATTAACAGTTAAAGTCTAAAGCAATTAGACCCCACAAAGGATGGGCATCCTCCAATCGGTGAATACCTGAATAGGCCCTCCTATTGAGTTAAGGTTGACCCTCCTATGAGTTAAAAGGAAATTCCTCCCATCTGACTGGCTTCTGCCTGGGACATCACTTTTTTTTCTTCTGTCTTCTGACTCACACTGAAAAATTATCTTTCCCTTGACAACCTCCATAATAATATAAGACATTTGCTTATATTAATCTCTTTATGTATGTGTGTGCATACATAGCCTCTCGGTTCTGTTTTTTTGGACGACCCAGACTAACACACCTACAAATCTTTAAATATTTTTGTTATTGCTATTATGTTGATTCTTTCTTTTAAACTTTTTTGGCACTGTTTTTTTCCCCACAAAGATACTGAAAATGAGAACTTAAATAACTTGTCCAAGTCCACACAATTAGTAAGTGAAGAAGCACAGGTACAAAGCCAACTTGGCCAAACTCCACAAACATAGTCTATCTATTACACAATACATCTCTATTCTCAAGGAGATTTTTTGTGGACATTCTATGTGCACTAAATCCCTTAGGTACTCACAAGTTGAAACAATAATCTTTAATAACTTTATAGATTTTAAAAATAATCTGTGGGCTTTATCTAATTAAGCTTCAATTGTAGCTAAAGTTCTCTCAGAAACTCATCATTAAAAATAGGTTAAGGGAAGTGAAGTCGCTCAGTTGTGTCTGACTCTTAGCAACCCCATGGACTGTAGCCTATGAGGCTTCTCCATCCACGGGATTTTCCAGGCAAGAATACTGGAGTGGGTTGCCATTTCCTTCTCCAGGAGATCTTCCCGACCCAGGGATTGAACCCAGGTCTCCCGCATTGTAGGCAGACGCTTTACCATCTGAGCCATCAGGGAAGTCAAAAATAGGTTGGGTTCTTACAATTCCTGGTGACTATAAAGTATTTAAGATTGCCTCTATGTCATATAAACCAGATTAATGAATAATATAAAACAAAATTAAAGGGCTTTTATTCAATTACATATATATTTCATGTGTAAAATACAACAGGTGGAAATTAAGCTCGCGAATGCACTTGTATACCTGTAGATTAAATTCTGCAAAGTTATGGTAGGAAAATTTCTTGTCATATACAAGATTTATAACACAAGAGAACAGTGCCATGAGGAGTATCAACTTTTGCCTGAAGGAAAGAAAAATATTATGCTCATTTCCTAGTCATATAAATTTAAGTCAAAGTTGTGAATTTATTCATCTCTTTTCTATTTACATACAGTATGAAAGAATTTTCTGAAATATAAATGCCATGTTTAAACATTTCCATGTTTTCATGTACATTGTCAAAGTGACACAGACAAATATCAGAAGTTATCATTTCCTTTGTTCAGTAAACAGCAACAGAAAAATTTCATATTGGGTTACATTGAAAACAAAAGAGGTTCATTTTCCAGACTGTGAAATATTCTTCTTAAGCTAAAATCATTAAAACATCAACATAAAATATAACTAGTTATTTCATAAATATTCTTCTCTTGCTACAAAAGTATCTTTTAATCAATATTTTTTGTTTTATTGATTCCTTTTAATAGTCTTAATTGATAATGTGCATTTTAAAATATCAGAGCTAATATTTCATCCCTTGATGAATACAAAAATAACTAAAATATGACTTTTTATGTTTATGTTTGTTTTTATTATGTAGTAGGCATCTACTAAGCAGAATCATTATTTTGCTGACAAAGGTCCATCTATCAAAGCTATAGTTTTACCAGTAGTCATGTATGGATGTGAAAGTTGGGCCATAAAGAAAGCTGAGCACTGAAGAATTGATGCTTTTGAACTATGGTGTTGGAGAAGACTCTTGAGAGTCCCTTGGACTGCAAGGAGATCAAACAGTCAATCATAAAGGAAATCAGTACTGAATATTCAGCAGAAGGACTGATGCTGAAGCTCCAGTACTTTAGCCACCTGATTCAAAGAACTGATTCATTGGAAAAGACCCTGATGCTGAGAAACATTGAGGGCAGGAGAAGGTGATGACAGAGGATGAGATGGCTGGATGGCATCACTGACAACTGAACAACTGAACTGAACTGAACCAATTTTAGGGAAGTTTATATGAACATCACATCCTAATTTTAAAGACACATGTAATTCAATGAGTATTCAAGTCAATTTACTTTAAACTTATATAGTTAGTTCTCTACTAAACAGTTATAGACTTCCTCTGACTTATAAAAATATGTCAGATCCTATCATTTACTTATGAAATTCTTTTATTGACTTAAAAAGTGTAAATAAAATCCAAATTTATAGCATGGTTTTCAAAGAAAAAGACTACGCATTCTCACTCAATCTCAATGATTACTTCTACCATTCTGACTTCCCTCTAGCCACATCAACATTTATGCTCTTCTTCAATCACAAGAACCTATGCCACACAGGAGCCTTAACAAGCTGGATATTTGTTCTTTCTATTGGCTACTTCTCCTGTTTAAACAATAGCTCCACGAGGGCATGAGCCTTTGTGTCCGAAATGTAAATATTTAACATATGAATGAACAAATTTATTGAGTGTTTAACTCTGGGCCAGATACTAGGAGAAGCTGAGGATACTGATATGAATAAACCATATCCTTACTCTCAAGGCATATTAGCAAATAATTTGCAGGCAAAACAAGTGATATAATGCTTCCCTGGTGTCTCACTGGTTAAGAATCACCTGCCAATTTAGGAGCTGTGGGTTCAATCCCTGGTTCAACAAGATACCACAAGCCCCAGAGGAACTAAACCTGTGTGCCACAACTATTGAGCCTGTGTTCTAGAGCCCAGGAACCTCAATTACTCAGCCCAAGCTCTGCAGCTACTGAAGCCTGTGCACCCTAGGGCCCATGCTCTGCAACAAGCGAAGACATTGCAATGAGAAGCTCACACAGTGCAATTACGGAGTAACCCCCACTTGCTGCAACTAGAGAAAAGTCCACACAGCAACAAAGACCCAACATAGCCAGTAAATAAATAAAATTATTTTTAAAATGTGTTATAAAAATTCTTTAATGCTAATAGCGTAAATTATGACATTGTGTTAAGCTGAAATGCTGTAGTTCCATCACATTCTAGCTGCATAATTTGGGGAAAGCTGTTTCCCTCTTAATACTTTAGTGACACCTCTATAAATTGGAATTAATACTATCAGCTACCATATGATTATTTTGAGGAATAATTAAACCTAGTCAGTATTTGATAAATGTCTGTTATTGTGTTATATTTATCATTTTTAAATTTCTTTTCCACTTTTGCCACCTAATTTCAATTTATGGCCTTAATCAAGATGGTTAAAAAACTCGTAATCTCCTCTGTCACAAACATATGTCATCTGATTCCTACCTCTAAAGATGATTTCCTCTAGTGACTCATAAAATACAGCAAGAACAAAAAATTTTTTTGATTAAAATAGAACAAAGACTTAAAAGCAAACAGAAACAGACCTTAATGGACACCTCAGTAAAGAAGATAGACAGATGGGAAATAAACTTATGAAAATACACTCCACATCACATGTCATCAGGGTAATGAACTTAATGCAACCATAAGGTGATGTTAGACACCTATGCGAATGGACAACACTAACAACATCAAATGTCTGTAAAGATGTGGAGCAACAGGAACTCTCATATATGCCTGGTGCACATGTGAAATTGTACAGTCACTTTGGAAGACAGTTTGGTGTTTTCCTACAAAACCAAATGTACTCTTACCATCTGATCAGCAATTGCACTCTATGGTATTAATTCAAAGCACTTGAAAACTTATGTATGAATCAAAACTTGCCTACAGATTTTTATAGAAGTTTTATTCATAATTTACAAAGCTTTGGAAGCAACTAAGATGTTTTCCAGAAGGTGAATGGATAAATATTCCTTGGTTTTATTTATTTTTTGTGCACAAACATCCAAACAATGTAATATTCAGAGCTAAAACATGAGTTATCAAGACATGAAAAGACATGAGGAAGCTTAAATTCATATTACTAAGTGAAAAAATCAATCTGAAAAGGATTCATACTGTATGATTCCAGTTATATGATGTTCTGGAAAAGTTAAAACTATGGAGATAACAAAAAAAAAAAATCAGTGGTTGTTGATGGGGGAGGGATTAATAGGCAGAGCACAGTGAATTTTTAGGGCAGTGAAAATATTCTATCTGAAATTATAATTATAGATATATGTCATTATAAATTTGACCAAACCCACAGAATGTGCAACACCAAGGTAAATCTTTAGTTAACCTGTGAACATTGAGTGATTATGGTGTGTTAGTATGGGTTCATACTGACAAACTTGGTTAAAGAAAAAAAAAGTTGCATTGTGGTGGGTGATGTTGATAATGTGGGAAGCTGTGGAGTGTGTGGGGCAAGTGGCGTTTGGGAAATCTCTGTACCTCCCTATCAATTCTGTTGTAAACATACAAACTCTCTTTAAAAAAAAGTCTTTAAAAAGATAGACACGTGGACCTATATATCATCTCCACCGAACAGATTAATTAGTTACATAGGTCTTATAGTGCATTGGAATTACTACCTCTACCTTGTCCGACTCTGAGCACAGAAGAATTTATGCTTTCAAATTGTGGCACTGGAGAAGACTCTTGAGAGTCCCTTGGACAGCAAGGAGATCAAATCAGTCCATCCTAAAGGAAATCAACCCTGAATATTCATTGGAAGGACTGATGCTGAAGCTGAATATCCAGTACTTTGTCTGCCCACCTGATGGGAAGAACCGGCTCATTGGAAAGACCCTGATGCTGGGAAAGTTTGAGGGCAAGAAGAGAAGGGGACGACAGATGATGAGATGGTTGGATGGCATCATCGACTCAATGGACGTGAATTTTGAGCCAACTCCAGGAGATAGTGAACAGGGAAGACTAGCATACTGCAGTCTATGGGATCACAAAGTGTCAGATAACACTAAGTGACTGAACAACCAACCACCCTGTCCAACAATATTAAACACCATTGCACTGCACTGTAATTGTTACAACAAAATGCAAATAATGCATGTTTGCACAACATGGATCCTGCAGTATGAGCAAACTAATGTGATAAAGTATTGACAATCTCTTAAATGAACTTTATCCAACTGCATGGGTAGAGAATAAAGGTATTCTGTTAAGAGTTTAAAAGGCCTAAATAAAAAGAGCATTTCTTTTAATTAGGAAAGACTGTTGTGAAATTAGAATTATATTTAGCCAAAAGAAAAAGATAGGAAAATGTGAGTAATGTAACAAAAAGAGGAACTCTGTTGAACTTGGCAAGGAAAAATACAACATTATATTCATGTTTCTGCCCAAGAATTTTCAGCAGATTCATGACAAAGAGAGTAGAGATCTATATCAAATCTACATATTAATTCTTTGATTTATTGCAAATATTTACACACAACTCATAGTAAATCATTCTGTCTGGGTTTACCATATATTAAATAGTAAAGGTTATATGTACAAGAATTAGAGATAGTATCAAGGAGTTGATCACTGTAATTGAATATTGTTCAGAAATGAATTCTAGCAGGAGGTGATAAATCTAAGCTGGGTGTGGAAAAATAAAATGAGGAAAAATTAATAATTTTAAATACAGTCTCTGTCATATCAGCTGTGTTTTGGGGCTTGTTATTTAATCTTTATGAGTTCTTGGCTACAACATTCTCTAGATAAATGGAAAAATAAAGTACACTTCACAAAGCTATGGAGAGACTAAATGAGATACTTTGGGAATTATAATCAGGTTGAGCACATATCATAGATTAAAAAAAAGTTGAATTAAATTTCTATTTTTCACAATAATATATCAATTAGTATAACAATAGTATATGATATAGTTAGTATATAAAGGATTGTGCCTTCTTGAAATGAATTTTATTTTAACTTGCAGAATGTTTTATAAATAATGTAATTTAAATGGAGAAATATTTTATGTTGCTTATTTAACAAATATTTACTGAATGTCCACCACATGCTAGGCAATATTCTAGGCACTTGGGATACATAAGTGAATCAAAGAAATAAGATCATTTTTCTCCTGGGAGAATATAAACAATAATGGCAGCAATGAAAACTTTAATGAGCCAAATTAAATGTAGGACAGGGTAAGTGGGATACATGAGGCTGTGATTTACTGGAACTGTGTAATTAAAATAGATGTGTTGCTTTCCCCACATCTCTACCACTCTGCTAGATTCAATCCCTACTTTACTCTGTATCCTGGAAGGTTTATTTCTATGAAGTGGCATCACTTGGGGTTTTTTTCTAATTATTTTCTGAGCCAGTTAAGCCAGTGGGAGTTAGTGACAGAAATCCGAAAAGAAGAAACAAGGGTGATTCTTCACACATCAGCACTTCTGGCCTAAAAATCATTTCCTCCTTCTACTACCATGCATATCAATGGACTTAGATATTTCCTCCCGCTAGAATCCGTTTCTGACCAATATTCAATACAGTAATCAACTTATTGATACTCTCTCTAATTTTTGTACATATAACCTTTACTATTTAACATATGGTAAACCCAGGCAGAATGATTTGCTACCAGTTGTGTGTAAATACTTGCAATAAACTATAAATAAATATAGATTTTATATAGATTTCTAGCCTCTTCATCATGAATCTGATCAGTGTGAACCAAGGAAAGATTAACCACAACATTCCTGAAGCAGCTACAACTTTAAGGAACTCAAAAACACTGTCTCCTCACAGATTCCTTTTACCTTCTTGAGTCTAAGATCCTAGCCATTGCTCTGTCATGATTCTCATGTTGAAAATATGAGCCTCATTTGAGCCTGAAATAAAAACAAATACATCTACCATACTGCGGTTTTGATGTGCATTTCTCTGATTAGAGATACTGAACACATTTTCATAAACCTGTTGGCTGTTTGTGTGTCTTCTTTAGCAAAATATTTATTCAAATATTTTGCCTATTTTTTTAACCAGGTTCTTTTTTTTTTTTTGCTACTGAGTTGTAGTTCCTACCATTAACAATATGGTATTGTGCACTTAAAAACTTAAGGGAGTAGCTCTCATACTCAATGTTCTTACCTGCCCCCACCCCCCACATGGAATAAAAGAAAAAGGAGAAAAGACAGAAAAGCAAAGGACTCTTTTGGAGGTGATGGATATGTTTTTTACCTTTTCTTATTGCTATGGTATCATGGGTATATACATTCGTGCAAACTCATACAAATATATATATTAAATATATGTAACTTTTGTGTACATTAAGTGTCATAGTAAAGTTGGGTCACTCTTCCTTGACCCAAAGCTATGAAGCATGAAATTGAGCAGATATAAAATTTACATATATATCTCAGCTCTATGTTTGGTTTCTTTTTATATTTCAATGGACTATACTCCAACCAAAATGAAAAAAAAATGTATTACAATATCTTATTTACAAGATCTTTATAATAACATTTCAGAATGCGAAGGATAATTCTACCCTTCATAGTCTTATTTTTCTGAATATAGGATGTGAGCTTCTTTCAGCCTTTTAATCTTCCATGTAAATTTAAAAATCAACGTAACAATTTACATGTAAAAATTTGTTGGAATTTTTATTGGAACTACACTGAATCTATAGAAGAGTTAGTGGTGAATTCACACCTTAGAGAAATGACTATATAACATCATTTTTATGGTACTATGTTAACTGATATTTTCATATTTTCTAATTCAGGCATTCTTCAATAAAACCACTTTGTTATGCTATAGTACATTACTCAGTAAATGCTACATTTGATTTGGCAATATTTGGCTTAAAATGTTCACATCTTGATTTATGAGAAAAATGTACTTCTAGTTGCCTTCTTTATCATGGATATCGTGTATTTTGACTTTTTCAATACCAATTCCTTTCCTTTTTTGGTAACTGGAATCATAAAAACAAGTTAAAAATATTTGATGCTTTTGTTCTCTAGAAGAGTTTGAAAAATATTTCAAAGGTGTATTATTTGAAAGTCATTTTAAACTTATTTCATAGAATAAAAGAAAAATCAAGCCTTAGACTTCTTGTCCAGAACTTCCATTTCCCTCTTTAAAAAAAAAAAGAAAAAGAAAAATCAATGCTATATAAACCCTTTAAATTTTAATTCAAAGTATGTATTTGCATGTCAAATAATTTAGCTCTCTAGTGTAACAAGAGATTAAATCCCCTATTTGAGCTCTATCAAATCTATCAAAATAAATTAAGCTTGAATATTTATTCATTATCACAAATTGCTTTTGAGATTATTTTATTTAAAAGGCTATTCTAGAGGACACTAAGTCTGCTTTGAAATTATAAATATGTGTAGATAAATCATTGAGACTTGATACTTGGAACTTCCTTTGAGTAATAACTTGCAACTGTAATTCGACACAGTACATTTTTTATCATCTTTAAGTAGTACTCTTTTATCTAACCTAACAAAATGCAAAATTGTTCTTTAGTTCGCTCAGATTAACTCATCTATAGGATAGAGGCTGGGCTTCTCTTGTGACTCAACTGGTAAATAATCCGCCTGAAATGTGAGAGACCTGTGTTTGATTCCTGGGTTGGGAAGATCCCCTTGAGAAGGAAATGGCAACCCACTCTAGTATTTTAGCCTGGAGAATTCTGTGGACAGAGGAGCCTGGCAGGCTACAGTCCATGGGGTAGCAAAGAGTTGGACATGACTGAGTGACTAATACTTTCAATTTCACTTTTCAACTAAAATATAATAAAAATATGTTTTCATTTCTTACCACAGTTAGATTGGACTGTAATCAGTAACCCATATTTGTTACAGAATAGTCATAGAGGTTGTTGCTTTGTCAACTGACTTCTAGGTTTTAAGAAGTTATTTTAAATGAAAAATTTATTTACACAAAGTGGAGACAGCACAGCAACAAAGCCATTGAAATATGTTGTGATCACAAACTATAATTAATATATATTATTTTTATTTCAGCACCTAAGAAAATTCATAGTTTAAGAGCTTTTCTTTGGATACTCTCTAAATAGGGAATAGGGAGAAAAAATATATCTGAATTAATTTACAGAAAATCTGATGGTATAGAACAGTCATTTCTCTCAGGACTTCTCTCAAACTGAGCTGTCATACTTAGGGAAAGCCTTATAAAATTGTTTAACTCCCACAGGAAGAATTGAGGGATATTAGCAATATCTATTAATAGATATTAGCAGACAAGTTTATATAATTATTAACTATCATTCATTTAATATTTTATCAAACTGTTATAGAAAAACTGTCTAATTGCTCACCTTTTCTCAGAAGTACACTATTATACAACTACCAACATTATTCTACTCCTAGCTTACTTTTGTTGTCTTTGTTGATTATACTGTTGCTTAATATAAATCATCTTAATGAGTTTATTGAATAGGGAGAAAAATGAATCATTCTAACATCTTCTCAAGACCAAAGCAAAAATTACTTCAAAGCTGTTAACTCCTCAACTAGGACAAGTGTTAAAGATAAATAAAAAAACAAATCCTCACCATATCAGATACACTGATATACTAAAATGAGACAAACTCTAACAGATATTCTGAGATTGAGCAAAAATATCTAAGAACATTTATTAATTCAATTATTTATTCATTAATATACCCACAATTTAAAATACACACACACATACACATATACAACTCTGTGCAACCCAAAGGACTGTAGTCTGCCAGGTTCCTTTGTCCACGGGATTCTCCAGGCAAGAATGCTGGAGTGGGTTGCCAGGCCCTCCTCCACAGGATCTTCCCAATCCAGGGATGGAACCCATACCTCTTACATCTCCCGCACTTGGAGGTAGGTTCTTTAACATTAGTGACACCTGGGAAGCCCAAAAGATACACGTGAAAATGAACGAAAGTCACTCAGTCATGTCCGACTCTGTGACTCCATGGACTGTATAGTCCATGGAATTCTCTAGGTCAGAATACTGGAATGGGTAGCCTTTCCCTACTCCAGGGGATCTTCCCAGCCCAGGGATCAAACCCAGATCTCCTACATTGAAGGCGGATTCCTTACCAGCTGAACCACAAGAGAAGCCCAAAAGATGCATAAGGATAAGTAAATTGTTAGGAACATAGGTTGGGCCTTCAGCTTTCCTGCATTCCAAGTTGCTGCTTATTTTTATCCACCTAAAATACAAGTTGCATCAATCTAAATCTCAATATATTTGTTCGTAAGATCAGGCTGATGATAGTAACTGCCACCTAGAGACTTTTTAAGTAAATGAATAAATGTATATTAACTTCAGTTTTAATTACTATGACTATGAATAGAATTCACAAGTCTGTTGTCTTAGCATGCACACAATTGTTTGAAGGGCTCCTACGCTCCATCAGTCTTATTTTGAAACATTTCAAAATGTTTTTATGTTTGAAAATACAAACTTGCCATCCACAGTGAGAAGATGCCTTCAATCCTTAAATAAGTCAGAAAAAAGTCAAAATAAGTTACATAAATGTTTAGATGAGTTAAGAATTATAAAATAAAATCTAAGATCTGTAAAATCATGGGTCTCTGTGTTGTTAGGAATACTGAAAGGACTTAGAAACTAATTAATTTTCACTCAGTTCTCTTTCTCAGCCTTGTTCTGAGTATATTTTTAGCCTTTGTTTTACAGTAGCTTTGAAACTAATCACCCAGATTTTATGTGACATTTTCTCCTGCTCTCCTTTTAAAGACAGAAATAAGAGGTCACAGTGAAAATCTTACAAAACACAAAGTAATTATGCTGTTGTCTTACAGAGAGAGACTGATTAGCATTAACCACAAAGATTCATCTGCCAGAGGAAGGAAAAATGATAATGTTGTACTTTCCCCAAAAGGTACTAGAAAGCATGGTGTTAAGAATGAGAATTCTAGAGTCAGAAAGACCTGTCTTAGAATGTGTGCACCACTGGTGAGCGGAATGAGCTTAGAAAAGTCCATTAATTTCTCTGTGCCTTGGTTTCTTCTCCCTTGAGACAAACACGTGCACAAATCTGACATCTCATAGTGCATTTTTCATGATTAAATGAAGGAATGCTAGTAAAGAGTTTAGAACATACACTAAACTTTTAAGTTAACTTAAGCACTTGAAATATGTTAACTATTAATAGATTCAGTTAACCACTTTGCCTCTTCTCCAGCTGATAATTAAGGGTACAGATTGTGTTTAGATTCCTTAAACCCAATTATAACTATCAGTAAGGTGAGTTTTTCAGACATTTGCAGGACATTCAGTTGGCCCAGAAAGCAAGTAAAGGGAAAAAAAAATCACTATACTTTCCATAAATCAAAACCTTTCTTGTTTCTTAAATTAAGCAGTTTTCAAAGGTGTCACTTAGGAAGGTGACACCTGTATTGTGAACAAGCAGAGGGAGGCGGTATCAGGGACATGCTGTCAATTCTTATGACATTGGAAGGAAAGGTGACAAGGACAAAGGGCCTTGATGACTTGCACCTGCCACAACTCCGCTCACAGAGCAAAGGAGACAAGATCAAGCTGAGACTGCTGGAGACAAGGGGATGAATACATTAAAGAAATCTGTAAATAGACATTAAACATGAAGGTAAGAAATAAAAACTTAAGTACAGAATCTTTCCTTCACTAACAAGCATATGTTACCTAATAGTAAAAGTGAAACAAAAAGACTTTTCTACTTTTTCATTAATCTGTTTATGTCTTGCCTTAAAAGAAGAAGTATGAATGACAGCATAGGAACAGGTCACTAATTACCTCAATATAAAGTGACTGTCAAGGGAAGACAAATGAAGAGAATGTGTTTGAATGTAATAAGCAATGTACACGATGTACCTTAAACATATTAGGCATTTGATAAAGGGTGACTCATTGGAAAAGACCCCGATGCTGGGAGGGATTGGGGGCAGGAGGAGAAGGGAACGACAGAGGATGAGATGGCTGGATGGCATCACCGACTTGTTGGACATGAGTTTGAGTAAACTCCAGGAGTTGGTGATGGACAGGGAGGCCTGGTGTGCTGTGATTCATGGGGTCTCAAAGAGTCAGACCCGACTGAGCGACTGAACTGAACTGAACTGAATAGCTATCAACAGCAACATAAAAATCTGTACATAATCCCCAAATCATAATATTTTCGACTTTTATTTACTTCTAACTCACTTCGTTTCCTTTGTCTTTGAGAGGGAGTAATTATTATCTGCTGAGACTTCCTCACGGTAAGAGCAGTATCGCTGCGTGAGAGAAGTCTATAACCTAAAGGAAGCAGCCGTCACTTTTCAAACACAGAAGAGTTACTCTCTTAATCCCAGTGTATTTCTCTTCATGCATTAAAATTATGTATTCTATATCTGTTTTTCTTTGGCAATAGACCTTCATTTCTTTTCTCCCTTTTCCTTCCTCCTTCTCTCCTTTCTTCCTCAACAAGAATCTGGATAGTCTTAATATGTACCATCTTACGTTCAAAACGAACCTGGAAAATCTATCTAAGGGTAAACTCACAATTATTTCATTACATTTCCTTGGCCATAAGTAGAAGATGTAAGTCAGTGGTGATTGTTACTTAAAAAGAACCTCTACAGTTTTATAGCCACCGACATTTTAGTGGATTTACCATCCTTACTTCAGGAGAACAAAGCCCACACGTCTGATTTTGGTAGAATCTTTTTAGGAAAATTGAGTACAACTTTGTCAAATATCAGATTATTAATCATGTATATCTATAAACATTATGAAAAGGAAATGATTCACAAAACTAGAATCAAACAAAGGAATTCAAGAGAATAGAACTACTTAGCTATAAGACATTGTTAATATGTTTCCACAGTTACTTTTTGAGAAATTGGTAAATTATAAATGAAGTCAATGTTATTCCATTTGGATGCAGTTTTTGAACAATTTCACTTAAGAATATGTAATGTTCTTTTGCTAAAATGGAAAACCTCTTAAACATTAAAAATGTAGGCTCATATCTCAGTTGTATATAACAAAAATGATATAAAACTAAAACTAAGAAACTTAGTTATGCCAAACATCTATAACCTTACTTTGCCTCTCTCATATTCCTGCACCATAATTTTCATTATATATACTTTAAAAAATTGTATTTACTTACATATTAAGTTCCCTTTTCTATTCTAGCATTTTGTATTCCTAAATACATAAATGATGGTATACATGCTCTTACAAATCACAAATCTAATAAGAATATTGTAGCTAATGGAGGTTAACAGGATGTACATTAAAAAGTATCACAAAGATGCTCTTTTGACCAAACTTCAGCCAGTCTCCTCTAAGACATATTCTCAACTGGGTTTCCACATTTGCATTTCCATGTCAATCTTTGCATTCTCAAGATTTCTACTCTGTTTAGCCAGAATCCTCATCTTTGAGATCTTGATATCTGACTACTCTCCATTTCTGGTCAGATTCCTCACTTGCCAGTCCCCAGGTGATATCTGAGAACCCTGACTTGCCTTCACCAAGAAATTCACTGGGTCTGTGTAGCCAGAATCCCCTCTTCCCCTGGTGCTCCCCCTTAGTAAGCACCCATCCACCGATCCCCACCCTGCTTTTGGCTACACATCTCCACTTTCTTTCTTTAGCTGGGGCTGTGCTCATCTACTGCAGCGCCTCCTTGGGGTAGTCCTTTCTTGAATAAAGTCTTCCTTACCATCATTAATAAGTATTGGACTCCTAATCAGAATTTATATTCCAGGGTCAATCAGATGTTTTAGAAATCTATTAGTCACTTAAATAATCCAAGTCCGTTTCTTACCACTTATATTTTAATTACCATAGCTATCTTTAGGTACAAATTATAAGTTTACACCTTATTAATCATTTAGGTGACCTCCCACCAAGATCAAAGTGACTTCCCATCTCTTAGGGTTTCCAGGATGTCTGGTGACAAGGTTTTCTTTCTTTTTAGGTTCTTGAATAAAGAGGATTTTAAAAAGGAAAATGTCCATTTTTAGTTTTTACATCCCTTTGCTAAGCTTCTGGCAGATTTTGTCTTTCTTTCTTAAGGTTCATTTCACTTCTTCCCCTCAAAGATTTATCAACAGCCCACTTGCATATATTCTTACAATTACAGCTTTATATTATCTGCTATCAGTGAAATATGGTGGTGAAGATGGGAGAGAATCAACCCATTACAAAAAACATCTCATGTGGCGAGGAAGTGGGCAGATGGACTAAACTGCTTCAAGGAGCAGAACACCAAAGGCTCTCCTGAGATACAAAAGGGATGATACTTAAGTTATCAGCGTTGAGGTTTCAAACCTACTGAGTAGTATGCAGCTATGGAAAATCTATGAAGTGGAGTTTTGTAACTGGAGTGATTGTTTATAGGAGAAAAAATAACACCTAAACAGATTTCTAAATAAACAGAGGGAAACACTACTACAGGGCTGGGGGCTCAGACAACTGGCAGAGACCTGGGCCTCTGGGAACAGAGGTCAGGGTTGCAATGCAGATTCAGAGGTTTATCTAGTAAGACCATGCAGAGCTACAAGAGTGTGGAGTTTGAGAATGTGACAACAATGAAGAGCTCTTTGGTTTGCCACTTGCCAGGAAGTAAGTGTACTCACGGTCCTCAAGGCTATGATATCATCAATAACACAGGAATAATACTTATTAGGGAGTGTTACAGTAAAGGTTGCAGAAAATTACCTGCACAATATTTTGTATATAGGCTTATTAATGTGAATATACACACAGATTTGTTTTTTGGTGTAAAATTACCAAGTTAGACAGACATTTTGCAGATAATTTTGGAATTCTAATATTAAAGATATGTAAATCATATTATGTTATCAATATGCATGTAGCCACAATATTTTTTGTACATATATTTAATTCCAATCATGTTTGTTATCAGAATAATTTGTCCTTCAAAAAGTAGCTTTATAAAGTTGCTAAATTTCAGGGAATATTGTTATATCAAAGTCAGCAGTGTTAGGTATTTTTCCACGTGAGCCAAGAGGGTTTATGTTGAACTGTGTGGGTGCTAAGTTGCTTCAGTTGTGTCTGACTCTTTGTGACCCAATGGACTGTCACCTACTAGGTTCCTCTGTCCATGGGGATTCTCCAGGCAAGAGTACTGGAGTGGGTTGCCATGCCCTCCTCCAGGGGATCTTCCTGACCCAGGAATTGAACATGTGTCTCTTGCATCTCCTGTATTGGTAGGTGGACTCTCTCACTGGGCCACCTGGGAAACACTCCTATGTTGAACTAGCACTTCCTAAAGTTAAGAATATGCTCTATACTTTGCAGAATTTCTTCAAAAAAACTAAAAAAAAAAAAAAATACAGATTCTAGAATTGACTTATCTTAGGTTTCTACAAAAGCAAAACCTGTGCCAAGAATTTAGAGTTGTAGTTTATTTGAAGATGCAGAAGAGGAAAAGGGAATTCAGGAGTACACTACAAAAACATGATATTCTGGAAATTCAATCAAGGTGTTGCCTGTATCAACAGTTACTTCTTTTTATCCTTGAATATTAATAATATTCCATGATAGGTATATAGTACAGTTTGTTTAACCATTTACTAATAAGTGATAATTAGGTTGTTTCCTGATTTTGTCTATTACAAATAAATCTGCTTTGAACAAATATCCATTCTCAGGTTTTAGTGTGAACATAAATTTTCATTTCCTTGGAATAAATGCCCAGGAGTGCAATAGCAGGTTCAGATGGTAATTGCTTGCTTAGGTTTTTAAGAAATTGCCAATCTGTTTTATGGAACAACTGAACCATTTTATATTTCCTCCAGAAACATATGAGCAACCTAGTTTTCCCACGTCCTTGTCAGTCTTTAGCGTTGTCATTATTTTTAATTATAGACATTCTAATAGATGTGTATTTATAACTCATTATGGTTAAATATGCATTTCCCTACTGGCTTAAGATAGAGCTTCCCTGGTGGCTCAGTGGTAAATAATCTGTCTGCCAATGCAGGAGATGTGGGTTTAATCCCTGGGTTGGAAGATCTTTTGGAGAAGGAAATGGAAACCCATCCCAGTATCCTTGCCTGGGAAATCCCATGGACAGAGGAGCCTGACAGGCTGAAGTCCATAGGGTTGCAAAGAGTCAGACATGACACAGTGACTTAGTATGCATGCACTGAGGCCTGCAAAAAGAGATACACAGAATTACATGAGAGTCTCATTAGACTCCAGCTAAAAACACAGAGAACTATGAATAGTATTTCCAGCCAGTTGCCCCATGATCATAGTCACATAACAGACCAAGGTGATGTTGGGTCTTGAGCCAGACTCACAATGCTCCCTGGCCGTGGCCTTGGAACAAAGTCTCTGCATTTGATCTTTTTGATGTTTTTCAGGATCATGTCATGTAGAGTGACATACTGATTCCTTAGTTCTGATACGATGAGTTGAAGGCTGTCATATTCTTTCTCATCAATCTCTGTCATGGTGCAGGAGGAAAGTCCTCCATATGGGGATATTTAGCTATTTTGAAAATTGATTTGGCTCCTGTAACATAATATCCAGAAATTGATTCAGATGAAATGCAGCTCTCAACATCCTGAGTTCTGTATCTGTCTTCTCCTGAATATATTCCCCAAAGTCATTCCCATCGTATATCCTAGGAATTAGGAGCTGTACCCACATTTTTACCAAGTCACATTTCAGGATCAGCAGCCAGATCACAGGTTTCACTTTCTCAAAAATGTCCAGTAATTTCTGGTTTCTTTTTTAGCATCCCATGCATCATAAACACCCTGGTTCCCTGGAAGGCTTCTTCACACTCACTCAATCTTTGCTACTTGGAAGTGGGATCTTCCAGGCCATTGTGGCTATTGGTGAGTAGAACAGGGCCACAGATTCAGGTCTGAGCAGATCTGAGTTAGGTTATGAATGTTTAGGATTGGTTTCTTCAAAAAACCGATAGGCTCTAACAACATCTTTGAAGAAAAGTATGCCACCAAGTATTCTGCCTCATTGGTAATCCAAAGGGACTAGAAGTATCTCAGTGCTGCCCTAGCTTGACTCACACACCACATAGCTTGCACACTCCCACCCTCAGTGCTGCCTTTGTACTGTTCTCCCGATGCCTGCTCATTCTGTGTTGCTGGTCAGTGCTCAGTTGTATCCTACTATTTGCAACCCCATGGATGCACCACACCAGGTGTCCCTGTCCTTTACTATCTCCTAGAGTTTGCTCAAATTCATGTCCATCAAGTCGATGATGCCATCCAACCATTTCATCCTCCTTTACCCCCTTCTCCTCCTGCCCTCAATCCTTCCTAGCATTAGGGTTTTTTCCCAGAGAGATGGCTCTTCACATCAGGTAGCCAAAGTATAGGAGTTTTAACTTCAGCATCAGTCCTTCCAATGAATATTCCGGGTTGATTTCCTTTAGGATTGATTGATTTGATCTCCTTGCTGTCCAAGGGACTCTCAAGAGTCTTCTCCAGCACCACAGTTTGAAAGCATATCACTCCTTCTACATATACCTGTGTTCCAATTTTTACTTCAGTCATCGAATAGAAAACTTGAAAAAAAATCTAATTTGCCACATATTAGCTATTTCCATGTTGTTTCTTTCTTCCTAAAGTCCCAAGATTCCTTCTTTTATCATGGACATTTTGCTTAAAGAAGTTCCTTTAGCCATTCATTTACAGTAGGTGTGCTGGCAACAAATTCTGTTTCCCAGTATTTGAGAATGTCTTTATGCTCTCCTTAATTTCTATATTTAAGCTATTGCTTTTTGTCTTCATTTCTGATGTTCCAAATTTCTGTGTTCATTTCCTCTTTGTCTTAGCTTCCTAGGGTTGCCAAACAAAGTACTATACACTTGGTGGATGGTCTTCAAAAACAGAAACTTACTGTCTCATAAGTTCTAGATGCTAGCTGTCCAAGATCAAGTGGTTTGAGGATTTGTTCCTTCTGGGGTCTGTGAAGGAACATTTGTTCCATTCCTCTCTGTGTCTCCATGTTGTCTTCCCACCTTCCTTGTCTTTGTGTCCAAAATTCTTTCTATAATGACACCAGTCACATTGAGGTGGACTGGAGACAACCTTAATGGTCATATTTCTCTTGATTCTCTTGTAAGAAATCTGAGGGCTTCAATATACCTTTTTTGGGGAGACTGGGGGGGGGGAGACACATCAACCCGTAACATTCTCTTTTTGAAGAAACTCCTTTAAGTGATCATTTTAGAACAGTTCTCTTGCAATGAGTTTAGTTTTGCTTCATCTGAGAAAGCTCTTATTTTATCTTTATCCTTAACTGATATCTGCCTGAATATTGAAGCTGGGTTTACAGCTTTTTCCTTTCAGGACTTACCAATGCTTCCCCTCTTTTCAGGAGCTCATGGTATCTAGTGAGAAATCTGCAGTCATTAATTTACTGTTCCCTACAGACAGTGCTTTGCTATTTTGTTTTCTCTGAGAATTTTTTAAATTTATTTTTCTATATATGTCATTTTCAGTAGTGTCTGGTCATGGAGTCCTATTTACCCTATTTTGGAATTCACTAAGTTTCTTCAACTGGTAAGTTTACATCTCAGTACCATGTTTAGGAAGTTTCTATTCTTGGTTTTTTCAAAGTTTTTTCAGCACTTTGCTCTTTCCCTTCTCCTGATACTCCAAAGACAGAAATAATGTACATATTTGGTTGTAGGACATAAGGCTAATATCATTAATTTTTTTCACTCATGTTTCAATTAGATAATGAAACTTTATCTTCAATTTCATTATTCCTCTGTTATCTCTACTCTGCTAATTATTCCCTGTATACAGTAATTTGTGTTTGTCTGGTTTGTTTTTTCCCCCAAGTAACATGTATCTTACATTTCATTGCTGAAACTAGTTTTCCTTTTGGTTTCAAGTATCTTTCTAAATCGTTTTCTAGAGCTTTGTGAAATTAATAGTGTCTTTAAAGTCTTTGTCAAACAATTCCAATATATATGTCACTTCATCACTGGTGTGTCTTGATTTTTTTTTCCCATATGAGATAAAATTTTCCTGGTTCTTCAGATTCTAAGGAATTCTGAATTTCAGCCAAGACATATTTATTGTTGTACAATGAGACTCTGAGTCTTGATTAAATCCTGTGGTGAACAGGATTTAATTTGACAGCCTCCCATGAGCTACTGTTTTAAATTCAGTTTTGATTCCAATCCTTTTTGCATTATTCAGAACTGTTCCATGTGTGTACCAGTCAATATTCAGACCTAGGAAGTGGTCTACCCATTCAATTCTTAAAGCACTTGACGTACTGAATGGGATCAGATGCACACATGCAGAGTTTGAGGACAAGCTAAGAAATGTTTAAACAGCACTTTCCTCTACACATCACCTCATACTTTTGGTTTCTTTGGGTTCATCTCTGGAACTCTATTCAGAAAGCTGGGGTTTTATATACTCTGCCTTGCTGTTCAGGCCCCAAACTGCTCCTGCATACAGAACCAAGAAAAACAAGGACAGAAACAAACAAACAAGAAACAAAATGGAATCCCACCCATTCTATTGGAAACACAGTTCCAAAGAAGGAGAAAGAAGATTCCTCTCCCCTAGAATTTTGGCTTCTTTAAGCTCTATTGTTGCCAGCTGAGGCTGCCATGATGGGATTGCTTAAGGATCAGAGCAAAGAAGAATGGAAGGAAGCAAACAAAAGAAATAGTTACAGACACTCTCTGAGTGTTAGAAGTTCCCTTTTGCACCCCTTGGCCAGACTAAAGGCTTTGTATTGGAGTTCCCTCTGTTTATTTCCAGTGGCGTCTTCTGGCACTTTGGGTTCAAATCATGACATACTAGAGGGGAAAAATGGTAAACTTCCTGTAGATTTTGCATGCTCTATCTGCTTGTGAGGCCCCTCAGCATTCATTAGGACACACAGGTAGTGTGTATATGTATCTTTTCCAGAACGTGAACCCAAAATATATTTATTTTAGTGTAATTTCATTTTATACTAAAAACAATAAGGGAAACACATGAATAGAATACTACAGACCAATTTCAGTTCTTCAACACTGATATAAAAAGCCCTACACAAGATAGCTTCTTGATTCCATGATTTTACAACATTTCAAGAAGCAAAGCAAAGCAAAGATGTATGTTCTGTGTATATTACATATTGATCATACACAACAAAAGAATACTAGAAAAAATGGGAATGATACTCATCAGTTTCAGAAATTTTATTAACTCTAGATTCTAAGAAAGAGGAAAGAACAGTTTGTGGACTTAAAGTCTATTTTTGCAAGTTTTCTTTCTAAAAGAGAAATAAAATCATCTAAAGGTAATATAATGTTCATTTGATTATAATAATAAACTGGTAGCTATATGTAATATTAGTTTCTGCTGTTTTCTCTGTGTTTGAAATGTCACAATGAAAAGTTAAAATACTAAAAATTTTATAAAAACTAATTTTCTCAGTTCAAGCAGACACACAGGCAAGTTTGGCCTTGGAGTAAAAATAAAGCAGGACAAAGGTTAACAGAGTTTTGCCAAGAGAACTCACTAGTCATAGCTAATATCCTTTTTCGACAACTCTATACATGGATATGACCTGGCGGTCAATACCAAAATCAGATTGATTGTACTCTCTGCAGTCAAAGATGGAGAAGCTCTATACTGTCAGCAAAAACAAGACTGGGAGCTGACTGTGGCACAGATCATGAACTCCTTATTGCCAAATTCAGACTTAAACTGAAGAAAGTAAGGAAAGCCACTAGGCCATTCAGGTATGACCTAAATCAAATCCCTTATGATTATACAGTATAAGTAACAAATAGATTCAAGGGCTTAGATCTGATAGACAGAATGCCTGAAGAGCTATGGATGGAGGCTTGTGACATTGTTCAGGAGGTGGTGATCAAAACTATCCCCCTAAAAAGAAATACAAAAAGACAAAATGGCTGTCCAAGGAGGCTTACCAATAGCTGAGAAAAGAGAAGCTAAAGGCAAAGGAGGAAAGGAAAGATATACCATCTGAATGCAGAGTTCCAAAGAACAGCAAGGAGAGATAAGAAAGCCTTCCTAAGTGAACAATGCAAAGAAACAGAGGAAGACAATAGAATGGGCAAGACTAGAGATCTCATCAAGAAAATTAGAGATACCAAGGGAATCTTTCATGCAAAGATGGGCACAATAAAGGGCAAAAACATCATGGACCTAACAAAAGCAGAAGGTATTAAGAAGAGTTGACAAGAATACCTAGAACTGTACAAAAAAGATCTTCAGGACCCAAATAACTATGATTGTGTGATAACTCACCTAGAGTCAGACATCCTAAAATGCGAAGTCAAGAGGGCATTAGGAAGCATCACTATGAGCAAAGCTAGTGAACATGAAGGAACTCAAGCTGAGGTTTTTCTAATTTTAAAAAGCTGATGCTGTTAAAGTGCTGCACTCAATATGCCAGGAAATATGGAAAACTCAGCAGTGGCCACAGGACTGTAAAAGGTTAGTTTTCATTCCAATCCTAAAAAAGGGCAATGCTAAAGAATGTTCAAATTACTGCACAATTGCACTCACTTCACATACTAGCAAAGTAATGCTCAAACTTCTCCAAGGCTGGCTTGATAGTACATGAATAGAGAACTTCCAGAAGTTCATTCTGGATTTAAGAAAGGTGAGGAAAAAGATATCAAATTGCCAACATCTGTTGGATCATAGAAAAAGCAAGAGAATTCTAGGAAAATATATACTTTTGCTTTATTGACTATGCCTTTGACTCTGTGGGTCACAATAAAATGGAAAATTCTGAAAGAGATGGGAATACCAGACCACCTTGCCTTCCTCCAGAGAAACCTGTATGCAGGTCAAGAAGCAACAGTTAGAACCAGACATGGAACAACAGACTGGTTCAAAATTGGGAAAGGAGTATGTCAAAGCTGTATATTGCCACCCTGCTTATTTAGCTTCTATGCAGAGTACATCATGTGAAATGACAGGCTGGATGAAGCACAAGCTGGAATCAAGATTGCCTGGAGAAATATCAATAACTCCAGATATGCATATGAAACCACCTTAATGGCAGAAAATAAAGAGAAACTACAGATCCTCTTGATGAAGTTGAAAGAGGAGAGTAAAAAGCTGGCTTAAAACTCAACTCAGAAAACTGAGATCCTGACATCGAGTCCCATCACTTCAAGGCAAATAGATGGGAAACAATGGAAACAGTGACAGACTGTATTTTCTTGGGCTCCAAAATCACTGTAGGTGGTGACTGCAGCCATGAAATTAAAAGACACTTTCTCCTTGGAAGAAAAGCTATGATAAACCTAGGCAGAATATTAAACAGCAAACATTACTTGGCTGACAAATGTCCACCTAGTCAAAGCTACGGTTTTTCCAGTAGCCATATATGGATGTGAGTGTTGCAATATAAAGAAAACTGAGCACCAAAGAACTGATGCTTTTGAACTGTGGTGTTGGAAAAGACTCTTGAGAGTCCCTTGGACTGCAAGAAGATCAAATCAGCTAATCCCCAAAGGAAATCAATTCTGACTATTCATTGGAAGCTCTGATACTGAAGCTGAAGTCCCAAAACTTTGGCCACCTGATGCAAAGAACCAACTCATTAGAAACGACCCTGATGCTGGGAAACAGTGAAGGCAGGAGAAGGGGATGATAGAGGATGAGATGGTTGGATGGCATCACTGACTCAGAGGGCATAAGTTTGAACAAGCTCTGAGAGATGGTGATGGGCAGGGAAGCCTGGGATGCTGTAGTCTATGGGGTCGCAAAGAGTCAGACATGACTCGGCACCAAACAACAATAACAACTGCTAACTCTAGTAACAGTAATTTGTAGGGAGATAATAGCTATATGACAAAGAAATGAAAATTAAACCTTTGCTAACAGTTTTATATCATATTTGTATTTTGTAATGGTATAATTTCATATAAAAGATATCATCTATAACATAAAAGTGACAACATACATCTCCAAATACAAATGGTAAGCCATTTGGGGCATATATACTTGAGCTGAAACTAGTGGGCTGGTGGATTAGATAAAAGAAGAACACGGAAGTGATACATTTCAAATCTGAGTGTAAGTGAACTTATGAAAGGAAAACATGCATTTGCCACTAGCATTTCAACATGTTTGAGTACCTCAATTGATTTAGGAATTATTATTCTTACAAAACACAAAGAGTCAAGTCATTTGGTAAAGTGGAAGGATGCTCTTAATTTTGTAAAGTGATTTTGTCATTCAAAATTTCAATAATAAACATATTTTATAAAAAGAAAATAAATTTTACAAATTATACTCCAGTGTGATATATATGTATTTGCCAATTATTTTCACTTGTTTGATTCTGCCCTACTCTGAAGTTATACAAGACTGAAAAAGAGATTTAATCATTCCCATTATCATGACATTTTTGAATCTTATATTACTGAGGACAGCAAAGTAATTTCTTAAGGCCAGACTTATCTAGTATGCACTGAATCATCTAAACCCTTTTCAATTTTTCCTTTTAAGGAACAGGAAAGTAAGATTAAAAAAAAAAACAAACTATTACTAATTTGGCCCTTTATTTGTCTAAACTATGTTATTATTATTTCCCTAAATTATTTTTCTCATATTTCACAGCATTCAGCTAGCAGAGTCATCTGAACATGATTAATATGCAGTAAAATGTGGAATAAATTAATTATAAATACTCAGAAGTTAGCATTATACTCATAAATTTTAGACAAACACATAAGCCAGTAAGGGAATAAAACTATTTTAGTTTGAATAATTGAGACTATTGCAAGGTATATTCAGTTCAGTTCAGTTCAGTCACTTACTCATGTCTGACTCTTTGCGACCCCATGAACTGCAACATACCAGGCCTCCCTGTCGATCACCAACTCCCAGAGTTCATGCAAACTCAGGTCTGTTGAGTCGATGATGCAGTCCAACAATCTCATCCTCTGTCACCCCCTTTTCCTCCTGCCCCCAATCTTTCCCAGTATCAGGGTCTTTTCAAATGAGTCAGCTCTTTGCATCAGGTGGACAAAGTACTGGAGT
This sequence comes from Odocoileus virginianus, assembly GCF_023699985.2. Classification (NCBI taxonomy): domain Eukaryota; kingdom Metazoa; phylum Chordata; class Mammalia; order Artiodactyla; family Cervidae; genus Odocoileus; species Odocoileus virginianus. Next base: position 25,179,236 of record NC_069689.1, read on the forward strand.
TTCAGATTCAGCATCAGTCCTTCCAATGAACACCCAGGACTAATCTCCTTTAGGATGAACTGGTTGGATCTCCTTGCAGTCCAAGGGACTCTCAAGAGTCTTCTCCAACAACACAGTTCAAAAACATCAATTCTTTGGCGCTCAGGTTTCTTTATAGTCCAACTCTCACATCCATACATGACTACTGAAAAACTCATAGCCTTGAAGGACCTTTGTTGACAAAGTAATGTGTCTCCTTTTTAATATGCTGTCTAGGTTGGTCATAACTTTCCTTCCAAGGAGTAAGTGTCTTTTAATTTCATGGATACAATCACCATCTACAGTGATTTGGGAGCCCCAAAAATAGTCAGCCACTGTTTCCACTGTTTCCCCATCTATTTGCCATGAAGTGATGGGGCCAGACGCCATGATCTTAGTTTTCTGAACGTTGAGCTTTAAGCCAACTTTTTCACTCTCCTCTTTCACTAACGTTGAGCTTTAAGCCAACTTTTTCACTCTCCTCTTTCACTTTCATCAAGAGGCTCTTTAGTTTTTCTTAACTTTCTGCCATAAGGGTGGTATCATCTGCATATCTGAGGTTATTGATATTTCTCCTGGCAATCTTGATTCCAGCTTGTGCTTCTTCCAGCCCAGCATTTTTCATGATGTACTTTGCATATAAGTTAAATAATCAGGGTGACAATATACAGCCTTGATGTACTCCTTTTCCTATTTGGAACCAGTGTGTTGTTCCATGTCCAGTTCTAACTGTTGCTTCCTGACTTGCATACAGGTGTCTCAAGAGGCAGGTCAAGTGGTATGGTATTTCCATATCTTTCAAAATTTTCCACAGTTTATTGTGATATACAAAGTCACAGGTTTTGGCATTGTCAATAAAGCAAAATATATGAGATTTATTTCTAATTTTCCAAAAGAGACATCTGTAAATGGGATATGTGTCCTGGATTTCTTTTTTTTTTTTTTTTTTTTTCTAGTTCTCAACAATCTAGCTGAGCTGAAAGGTTATCAGCATACTGAAAACCATGTAATTGAAGGACTATTATCTCTTAGCTTTGCTCTGATTCTGAAGGAAGAACAGTTACTAGAATGATGTCAGAGTAAAGAGCCTTGATAAAATTTAGAGCCCAAGGATTGTAATGCACCGTGGACAGGTATTGTGAGTTTTATTTCCCTCTAGTGGATAAGTAAATGAATAAACACAAGGAAAAAAGCACAAGTGTGCTTTGATGTGCTTGCTTAAATTCATTTATAATATTGAGATATCTCATGTAGAGTACTGAGCATTGTAAAATTTGCAAACAGAAAAATAAATATGTGCTTATTATCCAGCAAGGGTGCTGAATCAGTGAAATGAATCACTAGAAAATCTGCAATCAGTATCAAATTATTTTTCTGTTTTCTGAAAGTCAATGGTCATGAGGCAGAAACAATGAGATAAAGTGATGATTTTCCTCTTTCAAGTTAATAAAGGAAAGTTACAGAGCAAACATTAACAAAAGGAAATTTTAAATGTCATTTTTATTTGCTTTTGAGAGAATTAATTTTTGTAGAAATTAGTATTTACATTGCTAATAATTATTTCTGATAAGACCAAATCTAAAATAACTTGCATCACCTAAACATATGGTCTTGGGCAGAAAAATCATCAAAAAAGAGTAAGATATATCATTTTTGAAAGATCATATGCTAAACAATTAGATAAAACATTGAATTCTCAGGCCAATATCATAATTGATATAGCTTTTCACTTTAACTGTCTTACAGATAGCACTGAAGGAGTTTGGTAAAATGCTTTCTAAGGTGACAGCAAATGGTAGACCAAGGATTGAAACACAAGCAGTCTGGTTCCAGACTTTACAGTCTATTAGGAAGGCATCAAGGCATGTTATGACAGATCAATCTGGTATAGTTTAAATGTTTCACATGTATAATGGATACTTGAATAATCTGGATTTATTTTTAGCATAAGATACTGACAGAAAGGGCCAATGATTAAGAATCCAGATGGCTCAGATGGTAGAGAAATCTAACTGCAATGCAGGAGACACAGGTTTGATCCCTGGGTCAGGAAGATTCCTGGAGGAGGGCAATCCATTCCAGTATTCTTGCCTGAAGAATTTCATGGACAGAGAGAATTCCATGGTGGGCTCCAGTCCATGGGATCACAAAGAGTCAGACATGACTAAGTGACTAAAATTTCATTGACAGAAAGTGTTATTGAATCAGGGTTTCATAGCAAGGTGGAGAAGGAAATGGCAACCCACTCCAGTACTCCTGACTGGAGAATTCCAGGGACAGAGGAGCCTGGTGGATTACAGTCCATGGGGTCACAAAGAGTTGGGCACAACTGAATGACCAACTTTCAACTTAATAGTAAGGAGCGATAAGAAGGACTTCTTAAATGAACAATACAAAGATTTAGAGGAAACAAATAGAATCAGAAAGAATAGAGATCTCTTCAAGAAAACTGTAGATATCAAGGGGACATTTCATGCAAGGATGAGCATGATAAATGACAGAAATGGTAAAACACAGAAGAGATTAAGAAGAGGTGTCAAGAATACACAGAAGAACTATACAAGGAAATTACTAATGACCTGGATATCCATGATGTTGTGGTCACTCACCTAGAGTCAGACATCCTAGAATGTGAAGTCAAGTGGGCCTTAGGAAGTATTACTATGAACAAAGCTAGTGGAGGTGACAAAATTCCAACTGAGCTATTTATAATCCTAAAAGATGATGTTGTTAAAGACTGTACTCAATATGTCCGCAAATTTGAAAATCTTGGCAGTGGCCACAGGACAAGAAAAGGTCAGTTTTCATTCCAATCCCAAAGAAGAGCAATGAAAAGAATGTTCAAACTACTGTACAACCATGCTCATTTCACATGCAAGTTTATGCTCAAAATCCTTTAAGCTGGACTTTAGCAGTACATGAACTGAGAACTTCCAGATGTACAAACTGGGTTTTGAAGAGGCAGAACAACCAGACACCAAATTGCCAACACTGGTTGGATCATGGAGAAAGCAAAGTAATTCCAGAAAAAAAACAACCTACTGATGCTTCATTGACTCTGCTAAACCTTTGACTGTGTGGATGACAACAAACTGTGGAAAATTATTAAAGAGATGGGACTACCAGATCATCTTACCTGTCTCTTGAGAAACCTATTTGCAAGTTAAGAAGCAACAATTGGCACCAGACATGGAACAACTGACTGGTTCAAAATTGGGAAGGGAGGATGACCAGGGTATGTTGTCACCCTGCTTATTTAACTTCTATGCAGAGTACATCACCTGAAATGCTGGGCTGGATGAATCACAAGCTGGATTCAAGACTGCTGAGAGAAATATCAACAACCTCAGATAGGCAGATGGTACCAATCTAATGGCAGAAAATGAAGAGGAACTAAAGAGCCTCTTGATGAGGATGTAAGAGGAGAGTGGCAAAACCATGCTGAAAACTCAGCATTCAGAATCTAAGATCATGGCATCTGGTCCCATCACTTTCTGGAAAAAAGGTGGAAGCAGTGACAGGTTTTATCTTCTTGGGCTCGAAATATCACTGCAGATGGCGACTACAGCCATGACATTAAAAGACGCTTGCTCATTGGAAGCAAAGCTATGACAGTCCTAGACAGAATATTAAAAAGCAGAGGCATAGAGAGATCACTTTGCCCACAAATGTCTGTAGAGTCAAAACTATGGTTCTTCCAGTAGTCATGCATGGATGTGAGATTTGGGCCATAAAGAAGGCTGAGCACTGAAGAACTGATGTTTTCAAACTGTGGTGCTGGAGAAGACTCTTGAGATTCGCTCAGATAGAAAGGAAATCAAACCAGTCAACTCTAAGGGAAATCAACCCTGAATATTCATGGGAAGGACTGATGCTGAAGCTGAAGTTACAGTACTTAGGCCACCTGATGCAAAGAGCTGACACATTGGAAAGGACCTTGATGATGGGAAAGATTGAGAGCAGAAGGAAAAGGGGGTAACAGAGGATGAGATGGTTGGATGGCATCACTGATTCAATGGACATGAGTTTGAGGAAATTCTGGGAGACAGTGAAAAACAGGGAAGCCTGGCATGCTGCAGTCCATGGGGTTGCTAATAGTTAGACATGACTTAGAGACTGAACAACAACACAAAATTACTAAAAAAAAAAAAAAAAATTGATAATGAGGAATAATAATTTTTCCCATTAGAGATGTAAAAATACAATAAGATTCGGTGTTCTAGTCATATCTTTTGGTTATGTTTTCAAGGAGAGAATACCAAAAATATTTAATCAATTGAAACTTCATTGACTAAAAAGGTAATGTTTGTGAAAGACAACAAATGATGGTCAATTTAATGGGCTTCATATAATTAACAACTTCTAAGAACATTTTAATAGGTTAAATATTCCTATTATTTTATAATCACTTCTCTACACACTGGAAATCATCTATGATCCTAGAAATACCATAAAATGAAATTCAACAAAAGAGAAATTTGTATAACCCTCAATGGTGAAAAATTGAAAGCATTTCCCCTGAAATCAGGAACAAGACAAGGGTGCCCACTCTCACCACTACTATTCAACATAGTTTTGGAAGTGTTGGCCACAGCAATCAGGGCAGAAAAAGAAGTAAAAGGAATCCAGATAGGAAAAGAAGAAGTGAAACTCTCTCTGTTTGCAGATGACATGATCCTCTACATAGAAAACCCTAAAGACTCTACCAGAAAATTACTAGAGCTAATCAATGAATACAGTCAAGTTGCAGGATATAAAATTAACACAGAGAAATCTCTTGCATTCCTATACACTAACAATGAGAAAACAGAAAGAGAAATTAAGGAAACAATACCATTCACCATTGCAACAAAAAGAATAAAATACTTAGGAGTATATCTACCTAAAGAAACAAAAGACCTATACATAGAAAACTATAAAACACTGATGAAAGAAATCAAAGAGGACACAAACAGATGGAGAAATACACCGTGTTCATGGATTGGAAGAATCAATATTGTCAAAATGGCTATACTACCCAAAGCAATCTATAGATTCAATGCAATCCCTATCAAACTACCAACGGTATTTTTCACAGAACTAGAACAAATAAATTCACAATTTGTATGGAAATACAAAAAACCTCGAATAGCCAAAGTAACCTTGAGAAAGAAGAAAGGAACTGGAGGAATCAACCTGCCTGACTTCAGACTCTACTACAAAGCCACAGTCATCAAGGCAGCATGGTACTGGCACAAAGACAGAAATATAGATCAATGGAACAGAATAGAAAGCCCAGAGATAAATCCACAAACCTATGGTCACCTTATCTTCGACAAAGGAGGCAAGGATATACAATGGAAAAAAGACAACCTCTTTAACAAGTGGTGCTGGAAAAACTGGTCAACCACCTGTAAAAGAATGATACTAGAACACTTTCTAACACCATACACAAAAATAAACTCAAAATGGATTAAAGATCTAAATGTAAGACCAGAAACTATCAAACTCCTAGAGGAGAACATAGGCCAAACACTCTCCGACATAAATCACAGCAGGATCCTCTATGACCCACATCCCAGAATTTTAGAAATAAAAGCAAAAATAAACAAATGGGACCTAATGAAACTTAAAAGCTTTTGCACAACAAAGGAAACTATAAGCAAGGTGAAAAGACAGCCCTCAGATTGGGAGAAAATAATAGCAAATGAAGCAACAGACAAAGGATTAATCTCAAAAATATACAAGCAACTCCTCCAGCTCAACTCCAGAAAAATAAATGACCCAATCAAAAAATGGACCAAAGAACTAAACAGACATTTCTCCAAGGAAGACATACAGATGGCTAAAAAATACACGAAAAGATGCTCAACATCACTCATTATCACAGAAATGCAAATCAAAACCACAATGAGGTACCATTATACGCCAGTCAGGGTGGCTGCTATCCAAAAGTCTACAAGCAATAAATGCTGGAGAGGGTGTGGAGAAAAGGGAACCCTCTTACACTGTTGGTGGGAATGCAAATTAGTACAGCCACTATGGAAAACAGTGTGGAGACTTCTTAAAAAGCTGGAAATAGAACTGCCATATGACCGAGCAATCCCACTTCTGGGCATACACACCAAGGAAACCAGATCTGAAAGAGACACATGCACCCCAATGTTCATCGCAGCACTGTTTATAACAGCCAGGACATGGAAGCAACCTAGATGCCCATCAGCAGACGAATGGATGAGGAAGCTGTGGTACATATACACCATGGAATATTACTCAGCCATTAAAAAGAATTCATTTGAATCAGTTCTAATGAGATGGATGAAACTGGAGCCCATTATACAGAGCGAAGTAAGCCAGAAAGATAAAGACCATTACAGTATACTAACACATATATATATGGAATTTAGAAAGATGGTAACGATAACCCTATATGCAAAACAGAAAAAGAGACTCAGATGTATAGAACAGACTTGTGGACTCTGGGAGAAGGCGAAGGTGGGATGTTTCAAGAGAACAGCATTGAAACATGTATATTATCTAGGGTGAAACAGATCACCAGCCCAGGTTGGGTGCATGAGACAAGTGCTCGGGCCTGGTGCACTGGGAAGACCCAGAGGGATGGGGCAGAGAGGGAGGTGGGAGGGGGGACCGGGATGGGGAATACATGTAAATCCATGGCTAATTCATTTCAATGTATGACAAAAACCACTGCAATGATGTAAAGTAATTAGCCTCCAACTAATAAAAATAAATGGAAAAAAAAAAACAAAAAGAGCAATTTGTTTTGGCTACAAAATAACATTTAGTTGCTGAAATGAAAGCAGAGGCAAAACTGAAGGAAACCAAGTAATAAAGGTACACCTGATCACAAATTTCATCTGATCCATTTAGTAAAACAACTGTATAATTCCTTTTGACTTGTACTGTCACCACACATTATCCATTTAATTTCAATTGGAAAATGAGAGGAATGTTGAAGACAATTATGTTAGGCTTTCTAATCACTGCTTATATTCATGACTTGCTTCATTACTAATACTGAGGTAAACATATATATGAAAAACTACACTTAGAAAAATAGACCTCATATTGGACTATTGCACATGTTATCATTTTTTTTTGGCCACACCAGGAGTCATGTGAAATCTTAGTCCCTGACCAGGGATGGAACACCCATTAGCTGTAATGGAGGTGTGGAGTTTTAACCACTGGACCACCAGGAAAAGTTCCAATATAATTACTAATAACTATATTTATTGATAGACGAACTCACTTTTGAGGACCATGTATATCTTATACAGTAGATTAGAATTCAGGTGACTCATTTAGTTGGCTTAGCCCAAAAGAACCCCAAACCAACAATTCAGCTATCAATTGACAATCATGGCCAACATCCGTACTGAGATAGGTTGATAATATCTGTATATATCAGAAGATTTGTATAATTTTCACATTACGATACTCAAAATATTCACTTGAATTTTTATAGATTATCAAAATGTATTTACATTTCTGGAAAACAATCAGAAACTGCTACTAAGTTCATATAATATAGAAAAACAAAGAAATTTATTTTTAAAATTTAGAAATAACTGTATTTACTCATTTATTTTCAAAGAAAAGTCCAAGAACTATCTAAGAGATACTATATTATACCAAATTGATACTCTCTATCTCTAAAATAAAGCCAAAAAGTGAACTTTTAAAAATATTCTAATGTAAATATAACTTAGAATAGGGCAATTTGAAATTAAAAAGAATAGAAGTAAAAAATAAAGTCAATAGGAAGAGAAGAAAAAAAATCAATGTCACTAGTTTGGTTAATTATGCTTTGAAGTAAAGAATTTTATGAATTTTAGAAATAATTAAATACTTTTTTATTCAGTATAATAAAAATTAGCATATTTACATGAAAACATGCCCTAGGTTTATGCAAAGTGGTACATATAAGTCAGCAATTATAAATATTTGTGAATAAATGTAGCAGAACAACTGAATCACTAAAACTTTCCCCCTCAAAGTTGAACTTAAGCATCTACAATTGCTCAAATAATATGTGCGGAAATGTGAGCTTTTCTTATGTTTACTGAGGGCTAAAGAGCTTATTTTGTCAAAAATATTGTGGGTAGATCATAAAGTGGTTAAGTGTGGAAGTTTGATTTTCTAAAGATGGCTGCTACTATATGTCTAGAATTTTACCACTCCTGTATCAGGGATTGATTATATCTTCTTCCCTTGAAACTGGGTAGAATTTTCTGACTGGTTCAATGAAGAAGTGCAGCATAAATAATTCCATGTAATTCTGAACTGATGTCACAAAAATGGTCCATACTTCAGTCTTCTAGTCCCTCTTGTAACCTTGCCACCCTACTTGGCAAAAGCTCAAGTAACCTGCAGAAACACCTTGGAGAACAGCGGAAACACCCTGCTGAGCACCATGCCCACAGCAGGCAGCATATGGCGGCCACCACAATGATCAAAAAAGTGAGTCCTCCAGTGTGCAGGTGAGGCACTCAGCTGTCCTGAGAGAGAGAGAGTTTCCACTAGATTTAATGTTTAAATTAATGAAAAAGTGTTTGAGAATTAACTTACTAGTTTTTTTTTTTAAAGAAATATTTCTAGTTTAATGAAACTTCCCAAGTGGTCTTGTTAATAGTTCTTTAACTAAACAAATAATTATCTCATTTTTTAATGGAGAAAAATTTCCATTTGAGTTTCTTAAGAATTAGGCCATGTGTGATCGACTTTTTATTGCTTTGCTTTTGTCTCCCTGCCTCCCCCCACCCCCCAATGAAGGCTTTGCTAAAGATTCAGTGAGACAGGTGAGCTACCTTGATGTTTCTTCATTTACTAAAATTTGTATTTCATAAAAGGAACAGCTTAATATGATTGACTGTAGAAATAATTCACTTCTCTTGGGTCATTCTCATTCCCTATTTTAATTTTTCCAGATACCCAGAAGCTATAGTTGTTGGCTTGAGTGAACACACTGTAATAGTGTAGTCATATCTTTTCTTGCACTGTGGTAATCTGTTGAAATGTAGAAATAAATATTGGAAACTATTTTCACTCAAACTCTGTCTCTGTCTCTTTGTCTGTCTGTCTTTCTCTCTCTCACATCATCTCTCTCTGTCTCCAATCAAGACCCTTAGCAAACTCAGAGGTAATCTTAGACTTGCTTGTCCACATAAACAGATAAAGCTAGTATGAAATAAGAGAAATCATTGCTTTAAGTTCATCAAATTCTATTTACCTATATTTTAAGACAAATAATGTGACAGATACTTTGAAAAGTACTTTGTATACTTAAACTATTTAATGTAAAACATATGCATCAATTCCAAATGTCAGAATGATAAAACCAGTAATTATGAATATACACAAAATCATTAAATTCAAATAACCCTCCTACCAGGCTTCTTAAGATACTCCTACAGATGAATTGCTGCTTCCAAGACCACATGTTAGAATATCAAAATATTATAACAGGCTCCCTCAAGGACTACTAGCTCAAATGAACAAGTTTAAGAATTAAGAAGTTCACATAGCATCTGTGTCTCCATAAAGCAATTGGAAATGTTGCTAATCTGAGTACTACCAGATTTCACTGAGAGTCATTCATCTTTAATCAGGCTTTTCTTGATAGGATTTGAGCTGCCAACTACCCAGAAATTACATTGCAATTCAAAAACTAAGAATATGTGACTATACACTGCTATATTTAAAATGGGTAACCAAAAAGTAGATAACCGCAATGGTGGTGTCACTCACCTAAGCCAGACATCCTAGAGTGTGAAGTCAAATGGGCCTAAAGAAGTATTACTATGAACAAAGCTAGGAGAAGTGATGGAATTCCAGCTGAGCTATTTCAAACCCTAACAGATGATGTTGTTATAGTGCTAGACTCATTATGCCACCAGATATGGATAACTCAGCAATGGCCACAGGACTGGAAAAGGTCAGTTTTCATTCCAACCTTGAAGAAGGACAATGCCAAAGAATGTTCAAATTACCAAACAACTGTGCTCATTTCATATGCTAGCAAGGTAATTCGCAAAATCCTTCAATTTTGAATTTAACAGTACGTGAACCGAGAACTTTCAGATGTTAAAGCTGAATTTAGAAAAGGCAGAGGAATCAGAGATCAAGCCGCCAACATCCACCGGATCATCGAAAAAGCAAGAGAGCTCCAGAAAAGCATCTACTTCTACTATATTAACAATACTAAAGCCTTTAACTCTGTGGATCACAAAAAACTTTGGAAAATTCTTAAAGAGATAGGAATAGCAGACCACCTTACCTGCCTCCTGAGAAACCTAAGCAGGTCAAGAGGCAACAGTTAGAACAGGACAAGGATTAATGGGCTAGTTCCATACTGGGAAAGGAGTACAAAAAGGCTGTTTACTGTCACTCTGCTTATTTAACGTCTATGCAAAGTGTATCACATGAAATGCCAGGCTGGATGAACCACAAACTGGAATCAATATTGCTGGGAGAAATAGCAACAACCTCATATATGCAGATAATACCACCCTAATGACAGAAAGGGAGAAGGCAATGGCAATCCACTCCTGTACTCTTACCTGGAAAACCCCATGGGTAGAGGAGACCGGTAGGCTGCAGTCCATGGGGTCACAAAGAGTCAGACATGACTGAGCGACTTCACTTTCACTTTTCACTTTCATGCATTGGAGAAGGAAATGGCAACCCACTCCAGTGTTCTTGCCTGGAGAATCCCAGGGACGGTGGAGCCTGGTGGGCTGCCGTCTATGGGGTCGCACAGAGTCAGACACAACTGAAGCGATACAGCAGCAGCAATGACAGAAAGAGGAGAGGAATTAAAGAGCCATTTGATGAAGGTGAAAGAAGAGAGTGGAAAAACCTGGCTGAAAACTCAATATTCAGAAAACTAAGATCATGGCATCTGGTCCCATCAATTTCTGGAGAAAAGGTGGAAGCAGTGATGGATTTTAATTTCTTAGGCTCCAAAATCACTGCAGACAGTGACTGCAGTGACACCTGCTCCTTGGAAGAAAACCTGTGACAAACCTAGACAGTATTTTAAAAGCAGAGATTGACTTTGTCCACAAAGCTTTGTCTAATCAAAGATATGGTTTTTCCAGTAGTCATGTACAGATGTGAGAGTTGGACCATAAAGAAGGCAAAGCACTGAAGAATTGATGCTTTTGAATTGTGGTGCTAGAGATGACTCTTGAGGGTCTCGTGGACAGCAAGGAGATCAAACCAGTCAATCTTAAAGGAAATCAACCCTGAATATTCATTGGAAGGATCAATGCTGAAACTGTAACTCCAATACTTTGGCCACCTGATGAAAAGAGCTAACTCATTGGAAAAGACCCTGATGCTGGGAAAGATTGAGGGCAGGAGGACAGGGGGATGACAGAAGATGAGATTGTTAGGTGGCATCACCGACTCAATGGACATGAGTTTGAGAAATCTCATGGAGATAGTGAAATATAGGGAAGCCTAGCATGATGCAATCCATGGGATCACAAAGATTCCAACAGAACTTAGCAATTAGACAAGAAAATCAAGAACCTACCGTATAGCACATGGAGCTTTGCTCACTATTATGTGGCACCCTGGATGGTAGAGGATTTGGGGGAGAATGGACTCATGTATGTGGATGTGTATGGCCGAGTCCCTTTGCTGTTCATGTGAGACTATCGCAGCATTTTTAATCAGCTATACCTGAATACAAAATAAATTTTTAAAAAAAGAATACATGATGATAATAATAGAAAGCTTCAGATTACATGCAACTGAATTGAGCACTCAGGTAAAGAATATAAGTGACTTCCTTTATTATCTCAGGTGAGTATATTTGGCTCACATTAGATTATTAGTTCTACCTTGTGCTTGGGCATGCTAAGTCACTTCAGTCATGTCTGACTCTTTGTGACCCCATGGTCTGCAGCCTGCCAGGCTTCTCTGTCCATGGGATTCTCTAGGTGAGAATACTGGTGCGGGTTGCCATGCCTCCTCCAGGGGATTTTCCCCATCCAGGGATCTAACCTGTGTCTCCTGCGGCTCCTGCATTGCAGGCAGATTGGCTATGGTAACCCACTCTAGTATTCTTGCCTGAGAGAATCCTATGGACATGTATAAATAAACACATTAAAGCAGAAAAAAAAAGAGAAAACTATCCCAGCTTTCACATAAGTTACATTCCACTGGAGGGTAAGAGTGATAAAACACAGAGTAAAAACTGTAGAATATATATTACATGATGTGAAAAGACATTTTTGGTTTTGGCATTCTCCCCTTCTCTTTTTCTTGTTCTCTATTTTTTTAGGCTTTTTAGAATTTTATTTTAATTTAGAAGTCGCTTAGCAGTTAGTTTTTGGTGGTCAATCTAGTGATTGTTCAGCATGTATATCTCCCTTTGCCCAGTTGTTTTAAAATTTCTATATTGTAATTTTTAGTTCTAAAATCTACATTCAGTATTTTGTTTCTTGTAGTCCTCTGCTGAAATTTCTTTTCATTCTTCATTGTGTATATGCAGAATGTATCACTGAACCTTTAACTTTTATATCAACATGTATATATACACTTATACAATATATGTATATATTTCAGTTCAATTCAGTCGCTCTGTCCTGTCCAACTCTTTGTGACCCCATGGACTACAGCACGCCAGGCCTCCCTGTCCATTGCCAACTCCTGGAATTTACTCAAACCCATGTCCATGGACTCAGTGATGCCATCCAACCATCTCATCCTCTGTTGTCCCTATCTCCTCCTGCCCTTAATCTTTCCCAGCATCAGGGTCTTTTCCAATGAGTCAGCTCCGTATTAGGTGGACAAAGTATTGGAGTTTCAGCTTCTTTTTTTTTTTTTTTTTTTTGGAGTTTCAGTTTCAACATCAGTCCTTCCAATGAACACCCAGGACTGATCTCCTTTAGATGGACTGGTTGGATCTCCTTGCAGTCCAAGGGACTCTCAAGAGCCTTCTCCAACACCACAGTTCAAAAGCATCAATTCTCTGGTGCTCAGCTTTCTTTATAGTCCAACTCTCACATCCATACATGACTACTAGAAAAACCATAGCCTTGACTAGACGGACTTTTGTTGACAAAGTAAAGTCTCTGCTTTTTAGTATGCTATCTAGGTTGGTCATAACTTACCTTCCAAGGAGTAAGCGTCTTTTATTTCATGGCTGCAATCACAATCTGCAGTGACTTTGGAGCCCCCCAAAATAAATTCATTGTTTCCCCATCTATTTGCCATGAAGTGATGGGACCAGATGCCATGATCTTAGTTTTCCGAATGTTGAGCTTTAAGCCAGCTTTTTCACTCTCCGCTTTCACTTTCATCAAGAGGCTCTTTAGTTCTTCTTCACCTTCTGCCATAAGGGTGGTGTCATCTGCATATCTGAGGTTATTGATATTTCTCCCAGCAATCTTGATTCCAACTCGTCCTTCCTCCAGGCCAGCATTTCTCATGATGTACTCTGCATATAAGTTAAATAAGCAGGGTGACAATACAGCCTTGACGTACTCCGTTTCCTATTTGGAACCAGTCTGTTGTTCCATGCCCAGTGCTAACTGTTGCTTCCTGACCTGCCTACAAGTTTCTCGAGAGGCAGGCCAGGTGGTCTGGTATTCCCATCTCTTTCAGAATTTTCCAGAGTTTATTACATTATGAGAAATCAGCATTCTGATATGTACTTGTGTAGGTTGGAAACATTTTTATTTAAGAAAGCTGTTAACCTGGTTATGTTCAAAGCGGGTTCCCTGCTGACTCCGTGGTAAAGAATCTGCCACTATGTGGAAAACATGGGTTCAATCCCTTGGTCAGGAAGTTTCCCCCAAGAAGAAAACGGCAACCCGCTCCAGCATTCTTGCTTGGGAAAGCCCATCTACAGAAGAGCCTGGCAGGCTACAGTCCATGGGTCACAAAAGAGCTAGACATGACTTAATGACTAAACAATGAAAACAATTCAAATAGCAAAATTTGTTTTCTTATAACTCGGTGGTGAGGGGCAACTCATTAATACTTTTATACTCATTGCTTTGAGTCTGCCTGCATGTGTCTGGCTTGGGGTCAGCCAGAGATGAGTAAAGTCAACAAAGAGAATCTGGGACTACCATAGTTCAGGTTTTTTGTTTGTTTTTGCTCAGTAAGCCCTCCCACTCTGTATGGGCCATAGAATTCCCAAAGTTTGTTCCCACTCTTTTCAGGCCATTCGCCATCGTGCGTCACATCTGAAGGACCTCTAGCAACATCAGCTCACCCCACATCAACCCTTTCCCCCAAAATTCAGCTGCCTCCCAAAATATGTCTACTCTGCTTTGTTCTCCAAATCCCTCCTGTAGCTTTTGTGTGTGTCCAGGTTTTATACTTAAAAGAAAATAATTTTGTCAAAGTTTTACAGTCATCCTAGAAGCATAAATAGTAGACCCAGAGGGATGGGGTGGAGAGGGAGGCGGGAGCGGGGATCAGGACGGGGAACACATGTAAATCCATGGCTGATTCATGTCAATGTATGACAAAAACCACTACAATACTATAAAGTAATTAGCCTCCAACTAATAAAAATAAATGGGAAAAAAAATAAATAGTACTTTTGGCAAACTTTTTTTTTCTTTTAAGAAAGAGTAAAATGAAATGCCCTGGAATAATTCTGGTCATTTTCATGTTTCTGTAGTATCACTGAACCTTTAACTTATAAATGGAATATTACTTTGTACACAAAAAGAAAAACATCTCTTAACAAGACATAATTCTACATGTTGTTCTTTTGAAGTTTTAATGAGGAAATAATCTTGCACTTATAAGAATAAGTGGCTTTAGATTGTTCACCCTAATTTCCAACCCAGGTCTACATAGAAACCTGTTTTTTGACTTTTAGTTAATGCAGAAGAGTAAATCAATGTGAATACAATTGTTCTCATTGTGTAGACAGGATTCACAAAACTGATTTAACTTTCTCTCTGCCTACTTTGACAATCTTAGTCATTTCAATGATTAGTAACTATGCTGGTAAAAAATTATACTATAAAAATCATTCAATTTCTCCCCTCCCAAGGAAAACATATATCCCATGTTCTAAGACAAATTATTTCCTATTTCAACAACATTCAGCAAACATTATTACAACAATGTATTTCAACTGTAAATCCTTAGTCCTGCTTCCCTGGTAGCTATTGTATCTGCTCAGTAACAATTCTGTTATAAAACAAAACTCTTGTATATTGTGCAAGATGAAAATATGCAAAGAGTAAATGAAACTCACTGTCATGTTTAATGGAGTTTTAATACTCTGTTACTAATTCCAGTGCTCTAACTAGAAAAACAAATTGCAATAAATCCCTAAAGACTACAATCTGAGGTGGAAGTGACAGGGAAGAAAGCTAACTAGTGAAAAGTCTATTGAAAATAAATATTCAATTTATACCTAAAACCATCAAGACTTTTCATAATTGAGCTGCCACTGTGATTCAAAGAAACTGCTATTTTCTGACACTAAATTCTTTTTGTTAACATTTATCCATGTATTTGACATTATCCATTTATCCATGTATTTTTCAGCAGAGTATCAGAGATTTTCCTTTAGTAAACATAGATAGCAGTGAACAATGAGCATTTTTGAGGCAAAAAATTCAGTGAGGATCCTACAGGGGTCACATCAGCATCATCATCAGATATAACAAATTGTGTTAGTTAATTACTAGTATTTACAAATAAATATTGGGCACTTTAAATAACTGCATAGTACTTTTCATAAGGTCACACTATTACATTTTGCATCATATAGTGGAATATTATGCAATTATCTATATTTTAAAAGTGCAAATAGCCCTGATTTTTGATAATATAACTAGAAGATGATTCTAAATTATTCATAAAATGAATCTGATTATTGAGGTAGTGAATTGAAGTCATATGAAACAAAATATACACAAAGTATTAACTGTTCAGTGTCTTATAACGCATGACTCATGTAATGCTAAAGAAAAATTTTAATTTTCAAATTTTGACTCAGGTAATACGCAGTATTTTTAGAAAAGCTTATGTTCTACAAATAGATGCTTCATGCTTAATTGAAGATCTCATATATTTTGCTGAAAATATTATTAATATTGTCCACATTATTATCTTCAAAAGAGCTTACACAAAAAACAACTTTGTGTTGGGCTCTGTCACAGCAATTTGTGGTTCTCATACTATGTTTGTTACAGACCCTTTTTCCATCTTTATTTTCCTTTAAAGTTCTAATCTTCATAATGTCATCTGTATCTCTGCTTAATAGAGCATCAGTAAGTAGTATGTCTTCATTTTGGATTTTCAAATGTATTTATGTTTATGATTTAATCATGAAAATAATTGTTAAAATTAGTATTATTTTCAATGTATCTACCATTGATGATTTTTGTAGGTTTCTCTGTAATTCATGCTGCCTGAATAAAGTATCCAAATTATCACATGACAATTTTACCTTTATACGCTTAGAGTATAAAGTATTAATATATTATTTATACTAAATGAATCCATTGACACAAACTGGATAGTGACATGTTTCCTGTGTATTTCTGGCAACAAAGTAGGCATCTGACAGGCACACAAAAAATCAGCAATAATACCTTTGTATACAATGCCGCCATTAAAGTCAAATGTAGTCCTACCAGAACAATAATATTGAGTTAATACAAAAATTATTTTATACTGCTTCACATTTTTAGTCTAAACTTATATTTATTAAAATATAAGTGTGTGAATTGTTTTTGCTTATAGTTAAATAAACTGATTAAGGAAATATCAAGTAGGTGTTAGCCAAGCCTACAGTGACAATCATATTGTGATATTTAAATGTATCAACATGCTGTACAACCCCCCCAAAACTGGTACTAAAATCACAAACAACAATAAACTGTAGAGAATGAACATTTGTTGTTTAAACTTGCTGAGCATAGAGGAATTTGTTTTGCAGTGCTAGATAACTTCGTTTAGTGCAAAACTGTGGCTTTACATTGTTTAACTTTGTCCTTTGGTATTGGAATACATTCTTAAACAAATGTGGTTATGTTATACATCATTTTAATGCACGTTTCTCATTTAATGTTTTTTTTCTTTTTGCAAATGACATTATTTGCTGCTTATTTTATATTTATTTTAGACTATGGACGTGATGTTAGACAAAAAGCAAATCCAAACAATTTTCTCCTCCGAGTCCAAGATAGGTCATAAAGTGGTAGAGACAACTTGCAACATCAGCAACTGTATTTGGCCCAGGACTTCTAACAAACATACAGTGCAGCAGTGGTTCAAGAAGTTTTGCAAAGGGGACAAGAGCCTTGAAGTTGGGGAGCACAGTGACTGTCCATCGGAAGTTGATAACAACCCATTGAAAGGATCATCAAAGCTGATCCGCTTACAACTACATGATAAGCTGCTGAAGAACTCAATATTGACTATTCAAAGGTCATTTCACATTTGAAGCAAATTGGAAAGGTGAAAAAGTTTGATAAGTAGGTACCTCATGAGCTGAATGTAAATTTAAAAATTGTTGTTTTGAAGTGTCATCTAATCTATGCAACAACAATGAACCATTTCTAGAGCAGATTGTGACATTAAAAAAAGTGGATTTGATACAGCTGGTCATGACCAACTCAGTGGCTAGACTGAGAAGAAGCTCCAAAACACTCCCCAAAGGCAAACTTGCACCGAAAAAAGGTCACGGTCACTGTTTGATTGTCAGCTGCCGGTCTGATCCAGTACAGCTTTCTGAATGCTGTTAAAGCCGTTATATCTGAGAAGTGTGCTCAGCTACTTGATGAGATGCACCAAAAATTGCAATGCCTGTAGCTGGCATTGGTCAACAGAAAGGGCCCAATTCTCCATGGCAATACATGGATACACGTCATACAACCAACACTTCAAAAGTTGAATGAATTGATCGATGAAGGTTTGTCTCATCTGCCATATTCACCTGACCTCTGGCTAACTGACTACCATTTCTTCAAGTATCTCAACAACTTTTTGCAGGGAAAACACTTTTGCAACCAGCAGGAGGCTGAAAATGCTTTCCAGGAGTCCATCAAATCCCAAAGCATGGATTTTTATGCTACAAGAATAAATAACGTATTCCTCATCGGCAAAAATGTGTTGGTTGTAAAGGTTATTATTTTGATTAATAAAGATATGTCTGAGTCTAGATATAATGATTTAAAATTGATGATCTGAAGCCACGATTATGTTTGCACCAACCTAATAATACATAGGGCTTCCTAGGTGTCACTAGTGGTAAAAAAAAAAAAAAAAACCCGCCTATCAATGCAGGAGACAAAAGAGATGTGGGTTTGATTCCTGGGTCAGGAAGATTCCCTGGAGGAGGTCATGACAGCCCACTCCAGTATTCTTGCCTGGAAAATCACGACAGAGGAGCCTGGCAGGCCACAGTCCATGGGATCACAAAGAGTCAGACATGACTGAAGCACATGCGTGCACACACGCACACACACACACACAGTGCCTCATCCAGTCATTCCCACTTCAGAATTGTCCCCTTATTTTCTGTAGATCAAATGCCAATGCCTGTCATTTCTTGTTAGGGCAGAAGAAATTCCCTTAGCCAGTTTCCACTTAACCATCTCTTTGTCTGCATTCTGTAGACACTGATGCCAGTAGACCCGGCCTATTCCTGCTCAGTGCTGTGGCTGGATTCAACTCGCACAGTACTGGGTTGTATACACAATCAAGAGTCAGTCAGGTGGGTCCCCAAAATATCCATGCCACTTTTACATGTACAGTTGTGTACTTAATTAAAACTTCGGTTAACTGATATAGAAAAGTAGAAAAAAGGCTGAATGCTTTGGAAATGCTTGAGTTTTAAAAGTTGAATTACGTATGGATGAGAAAACAGTGAAAGACTGAGGAAAAAAACATAAAATATCTTAAGATCCTGCCCTTTGATTTGTTAAAAAAAAATTTTGTCACTTTATTTTAAAGAAAATGAAGTTAGTAATGGTAGAAAATGCATCGTGATGAATAGGCCTTGTTCCTACAACCAACAACCAATCAATGGATGAGTATAAGCTTATGTTGTAAGTTTAAATGAATTATTAAAATTGTGCTTATAAGTTTCATTTCTTATAATTCTCTTATTTAACTAATTTTTTCCATTAGTCAACCTAAGACATGTTCCAGTTGTATCATTAAGAGGGTAGACATTGAGTCCTGCCCCAGGGGCACAGGTATGAGACCTTGTACCAAGGCCACAGAAGTGGAGCCCAGAGCCAAGGACACCTCCAAAGCTCATCGAGACCCTTTGTAACCATTTCAAAAGCCCCTGATCATCACTAATTAGATTCCTGACTCCAAATTAGGCAAAGGTGCCCACTTCAGTAAACTCCCTGTAGCCCCCAACCAATCACTTAACACCAACCTTCCATCAGGAATGTTCTCTGTCTTGAGGCTACAAAAATTGGCTGTTAACTCTTGAAAACTGTCTGCTTTCTATGGTCTTTCAGGAGGCTGGCCCACTGTGCTTGCAGTGCCTACCTTATCTCTGCTCTCTGTTCTTAATCAACTCATTCCCTTCTAAAAGGCTGTGTCTGGAAATTCTTTTTCAGACTGCCTCAACAGTGGATATGGGTATGTATGTTCCAGAGCCGATAATTAACAAGCAAACAATAATGACAATGAATGAATGAATAAAATTAAAAAGCTCACTTGCATAGTTGCAGTAGCCTCATATGAAGCCTCAATATTCACATGTGATACTGGGGGAAAAGTTTTGAACAGTGCAGATTTCAATCCCAAGAGAGTCCTATAGATATATTTGTGAGTTTTTTTCTTATTGAGCTTGGGAAAAATGTGTTTTCCCTCAAGGCATATGAATTAAATTGTTTCTATTGTGACAAAATAGACACAACATTCACTGTTAAAGAGGGAAAATTCAAGACCTCATTTGGTACATTTTTTTTTTTTTAATGCTAGAAAGGTAACCAAAATCTTTCATGATAGAGGATTAGAAGAATACATTATTAAACATCTGCTCCCTGCTTCCCTCTTTAGATGCTGGGTATTCAGTAAGTTTTCATGCATCTAACTCTTTATCGAAAATGTAATGAAAAATATACAGCGACAAGAAAAGTCCTTCAAATATACTCTGTTCTCTTTATCAGAAAATTGCTCATGTCAGAAAACTATTTTATTTTTACTTTAGAGAGTAAAATAAATGCAATGTATAATATCATTTTTGATACTACTTGATATTTAGGGTTTTTTAGACATAAGTCAATTTTAGTTTCAGGTTTGTTGGCTAACATTCTTCTTACTTGCTGCTGGTTCTATTCTTGAATTGGTGTCTCTGGGACTTTTCTTTGTGTTCCCTATGGATGGAAAATATGTCCATGCTTTAGAAAAAAATCAATTAACTCTTTTCTTTTTTTGTATTTTCCCATTTATGTTGGCAGCTAGAATTTTATTTAAAAGTCTACAGTAAAAGAGCTTAAGATTATCTTAACAGATAATTACTGAAAACTTCTAAAACTATATTTTATAGCTTTGGGAATGTAATCTTTTTGCTTTAACCTGCCACTGGACTCAGACTATTTTAAATTTCCCATAACACTATTTGTTTTATTTACAATCCATTGTCTTGATGAAGTAGATTTCATACCAACTGGAGTGGATCCTGAAGATATAGTAAACCACAGCATATATTCCAGAATGGAAGTGTCAACTGCACTAATCAACAAGATAAATGAACAAGCCTATAGGGGATGATTAAGTTAAATTGTACTGAAATCCACTTGGGAAATAGAGACTATACTTGCCCTCTGTCTCCTCAGTTCTTATCAGCTATGGGGAAGCCAAGTCTTGAGAGTATTTTCCAGAAATTAAACTTTAGAAACAAAAGGTGTTTTTTTAATTGGACAATGAAACATTTCATAGAGCAGTGAATGACTGATGGAATATGTAATCAACAAATGCTACTGAGGAAGCAAAGAAAACTGATCTTTTCAAAGGGGTTTTCTCCATCTATCTTCTCTACAAAAGAGGATAACACTTGGGATTGAAAATCCAGCCACATTGTCAAGAAAGAATGGCAGTCATAAGATGGGTATATGTGCCTTGGTTTTAATTATTTGCTTTCAAATCAAACAATTTCTATGAGAAGTAATATTTTTATTTCTTGAAATTATTTCCTTAAATGTCTAGTTCTTGTGCATATGAAATCTTTCATTATATCAAGACTATGTTTTAACCACCTACTTTACAATGCATTTTTATCCACTCACTCATTCTGTTTATACTTGTGAAAAAACTAGAATAATTAAGCCTATTAAGCTGGCAAACCAGTTATCAAAGTGCATATTAAGAATATCAAACAAACACCTTTTTATTATCATCACTAAATTATTATTATCCTCACTAAATCAATGGAGCATAAATTTAGAATAGCTATTTTTTAAAAAAATTCCCTAGGACCATGAACCGGCGGGATCCAAGGTTTTGCTTTTACCAGGCAAAATGAACTTTCATCGTAAGGCACTAGTTCAGCTCTCCCTTTAGTTTATCTTGCCATTCGTTTTAGTGACTATTCTGCTAGACAGTTATAAATAAATTGAATAAGAAAGTGTAGAAAACTTCATATTTTTCACATCTCTTGAATCACTACCCTCTTTTACCCAGTTTTAATTATCAGTTTTGGCTTCCCTGGTGGCACAGTGTTAAAGAACCTGCCTGGCAATGCAGGAGATGTAGGTTTGATCTCTGGGTTGGGAACATACCTTGGAGAAGGAAATGGCAACCTGCTCCAGTATTCTTGCCTGGGAGACTATGGGCAGAGAAATCTGGCAGGCTACAGTCCATAGGGTCACAAAAGAGCCAGACACAACTCAGTGACTAAACAACAATAAATTAGCAGTTTCATCCTAGGTTTCAAGAGAAGAACTACAATGACTTTGTAGACAGAGCAATGACATTACTGGCATTTTATTTACCTCAATGCTTACAAGAATTTTTCCTACATTAAAAAATATTCTGCAGTATTGTAGCCAACTGATACTAAAAACTTACATAGTCCATCATGACATTTTGGAAATATTTTAAATTAGTAGTTAACCATCAAAAAAGCAACATCATAATTCAACTGATGAATTAAGGATATTCATAAAGAATATCCCAGGATAATACACGAAATACTTTATTGCTCAGTTTTTATACTTCGGGGTTAACAGGCAAATCTACTTGATTAACCATATGAAGCTTCCATTTTTAATAAGAGCTGATTCATTATCAGTGTATTAGTTTTCTTCGCTGCATAACAAATTATTACAATAAACTTAAAGCCATATCCAGTTAAAATTCCATTATGCATTCCTTATTTATTATTCTGTTAGATAAACAGTTTGGGTTGGCTGAGTTTGGTTGTGTGCTGAGGGTCTCACATCAAATTTAAGATTGTAGCCAGGCTAACTTCTCATCTTTTTAACGTCACACTGAAACTCTTTGTTAATGCTACATGGAAAGAAAAGGCAATAAAAAAATACACAGATAGGGAAAGAAGATATAAAATTGTCTTTTTTGCAGACAACATGACCATATTATGAAATAAGAGACAAAAATACTACTGGAACTAATAAGTGGTTAATGCAAGATTTCAAAATTTAAAATTAATATCACTTCAGTTCAGTCACTCAATCATGTCTGACTCCTTGTGATCCCACGGACTGCAGCATGCCAGGCTTCCCTGTCCATCATCACCTCCCAGAGCTTGCTCAAACTCATGTCCATCAAGTCGGTGATGCCATCCAACCATCTCATCCTCTGTTGTCTGCTTCTCCTGTCTTCAATCTTTCCCAGCATCAGGATGCTCAATGAGTCAGTTCTTCACATGAGGTGGCCCAAGTATCAGAGCTTTACCTTCAGTATCAGTCCTTCAAAGGAATATTCAGGACTGATTTCTGTTAGGATTGAGTGGTTTGATCTCCATGCAGTCCAAGGGACTCTCAAGAGCCTTTTCCAACACCACAGATCAAAAGCATCAATTCTTTGGTGCTCAGCTTTCTTTGTGGTCCAACTCTTACATCCATACATGACCACTGGAAAAACCATAGCTTTGACGAGATGGAACTTTGTCAGCAAAGTAATGTCTCTACTTCTTAATATGCTATATAGGTTGGTCATAGCTTTTCTTCCAAGGAGCAAGTGCTTTTTAATTTCATGGCTAGAGTCACCATCTGCAGTGATTTTGGAGCCCAGAAAAATAAAGTTGTCACTGTTTCCACTGTTTACCCATCTATTTGCCATGAAGTAATGGGGCTGGGTGCCATGAACATTGTGTTCTGAATGTTGAGTTTTAAGACAGCTTTTTCACTCTCCTCTTTCACCGTTATCAAGAGGCTCTTTAGTTCTTCTTTTTCTGCCATTAAGGAGGTGTTATCTGCATATATGAGGTTATTGATATTTATCCTGGCAATCTTGATACCAGCTTGTTCTTCATTCAGTCTGGCATTTTGCATGATGTATTCTGCATATAAATAGAGTAACAATATACAGCTTTGGTGTACTCATTTCCTAATTTGGAACCAGCCCAGAGTTCCATGTCCAGTTCTAACTGTTGCTTCTTGACTTGCATACAGATTTATCAGGAGGCAGGTCAGGTGGTCTGGTATTCCCCTCTCTTGAAGAATTTCCCACACTTTGTTGTGATCCACATAGTCAAAGGCTTTGGCATAGTCAATTAAGCAGAAGTAGATTCTTTTCTGGAACTCTCTTGCTTTTTCTGTGATCCAATGGATATTGGCAATTTGATCTCTGTTTCCCCTGTCTTTTCTAAATTCAGCTTGAACATCTGGAAGTTCACAGTTCACATATTGCTAAAGCCTCTCTTGTGTTACTTTGCTAGTGTTTGAGATCAGTGCAATTGTGTGGTAGTTTGAACATTCTTTGGCATTGCCTTTCTTTGGGATTGGAATGAAAACTGATCTTTTCCAGTCCTGTGGCCACTGCTGAGTTTTCCAAATTGAGTACATATTGAGTGCAGCACTTTCACAGCATCATTCTTCAGGATTCGAAATAGCTCAACTGGAATTCCATCACCTCCACTAGCTTTGTTCATAGTGATGCTTCCTAAGGCCCACTTGACTTCCCACTCCAAGATGTCTGGCTCTAGGTGAGTGATCACACCATCGTGGTTATCTGGGTCATTAAGATCTTTTTTGTATATTCTTCTGTGTAGTTAATTAAAATGTAAAAGTCAATTAATTTAATATTAAAGTCAATTAATTAATATGAAAATGTCATTTTTTCTTCTACCAACAATGAAGAGGAAATTTGAAGTTAAAAACACAAAACCATTTATATAGCACCCCCAAAATGAATTACTTATGTATATATCTGTCAAAATATAAGATTTTCAAGAATAAAACCATAAAACTCTGATGAATGAAAGTAAAGAGCTAAATAAATATGTAGAGATTCTATGCTCATGCATAAGAAGACTCAATGTTGTCAAAATGTCAGTTCTTCCCAACTCTGTAAATTACATGCAGTCCCAATCAAAATCCCAGCGAGTACATTATGGTATCAACAAACTGGTTCTAATGATGAAAGGCCCTGAACAGTCTATACTGAAGGAGAAAAACAAAGTTGGAGAAAGAAACCCCCAATTTCTAGGCTTACTATGAATCTGCAGTAATCAATACAGTGTAGTCAGGAAACTCAACATAGTGCTCTGTGACAGTCTAGAGGTGTGGAATGGGTTGGAGGGTGGGAGGTAGGCTCAAGAAGGTGGGGACATACGTACACCTGTGGCTGATTCATGTTGTATGGCACAAACCAACACAACACTGTAAAGCAATTATCCTCCAATTAAAAATAAACAAATAAAAAATGAAGAGATAGTGTAGTACTGGCAAAAAGTATTTAATAGACTAATGCAACAGAATAGAGAGCCCATAAATAGTCCACTATAAATATCAGTCAACTAACTTTCGACAAAGGAGCAAAAGCAAAACAATAGAGCAACAGTCTCCAATCTTTTTGATACCAGTTTCATGGAAGACAATTTTCTTGGATGGGGTGGGGGAAGAGAATGGCTTGGGGATGATTCAAGCACAATAGTGTCTCACTCCTATGAAAATCTAATGCCTTTGCTCATCTGACAGGAGATGGAGCTCAGATAGTTATGCCAGTGATGGGGAACAGCTATAAATATTGATGGTACTTCATTCACTAGCTCACTGCCACTCACCCCCTGCTGTTCCTAACGGGCCATGGACTGGTACTGGTCCATGGCCTTGGGGTTGGGAACCCCTGCAATAGAGCAAAGATAGTCTTTTCAACAAATGGTGCTGGAATAACTAGACATTCACATACGGGGAGAAAAATAAAAGAATGTAGATACACTTCCTCAGAATTAATTCTAAATGGATCAAAAACTTCAATGTAAAATGCAAAACTATAAAAAAATCCTAGAAGAAAACATAGGAGAAAAACTAGATGACCTTGGATATGATATGCCTTTTAGATATAATGCCAAAGGTCTGCTCAATGAAATAAATCACTGATAAGCTAGACTTAATTAAAAGTAAAAATTTCTGCTTTGTGAAAGACAATGTCAAAGAATAAGAAGACAAGCCGTAGACTGGAAAAAATATATGAAAAGACACATCTGAAAAGGATTGTTATTGAATACACACACACACACACACACACACTTATATATATGTGTATATTAAAAAAAAAACTCTTAAAACTCAAGAATAAGCTTCCCTGGTGGCTCTGTGGTAAAGAATCTGCCTGCCAATGCAGGAGACATGGGTTTGATCCCTGACCCGGGAAGATCTCACATGCCCTGGGACAACTAAGCGTGCACACCACAACTATTGAGCCTGTGCTCTAGAGTCTGGGTGGTGCACCTACTGAGCCCAGGGGCCCTATAGCCCGTGCTCTGCAACAAGATTAGCCACTTAAACGAGAAGATGAGCACCGCAGCGAGAGTGGCCCCCGCTTGCTGCAACTAAGAAAAGCCCATGCAGCAGTGAAGACCCAGCACAGCCAAAAATAAGATTATTATTTTTTAAACCCTCAAGAATAAATTTAAAGGTACTCAATAGATAAAGGTGGCATCAATTTGCTGATTAAATTGCTCTCCTGAAAAATCATGTGGCCATCTGCTTCCCGGCTGCAGCTCTCCTTCATGGATTACGTGGGTTCTCTCTCTGACTAGTGTCCCTCTTTGTGATGCGGAGCCCTGTGAGAGGGCAGCTATTTACTCGTAGGTTTGCTTAATCATTCCTGTATGCATGTATACATTACAACTTAGATTTTTATTATCATTCATTCTAAGTATCAGACACAACTGAGCGACTTCCCTTTCACTTTAGAAGTATCTTCAGCCCTGAAAGTGGAGAAAGGAAATCAGTCTCTCCCCATCATAAGCCAACTGAGTTTAAAGGCCTCCAGTCTGTGGCTGAAGTCCTTGGCATTAAACTTCATTCTTCTCTAATCACCATGCCCTCCAATACTCAGGGACGAGAGTGCCTTGGCACATCCAATCTGCAAGTCTTGTCACGTGTGTTTCCAAGGAAATCAGTTATTTGTCACGGTAAAAACAAGAATCATACCAGAGATAATTAGGAAGAAAGTATTCAATAGGGACAGAAACCACAACACAGTCTGAACTCAACTTCACTGAGACAAAAGGTAGAAGAGGTTATAAAAGCTGGGGTGGAGCTGCTAAGTCATCTGCTTTTTCATTGACTTTACCCAAAGGAAAAGTAAACTTTCTCACCTCTGTTTGACGGGATGTAGCTTTACAAGTTGAAGCAAGGTGCCCACTTATGTGGGAATCCTCACTGAGGATAGGAGATGCGTGCTAAGTTGCTTCATTTGTGTCTGACTCTTTGCAACCCTATGGACTATAGCCTGCCAGGCTCCTCTGCTCATGGGATTCCCCAGGAAAGAATACTGGAGTGAGTTGCGGTGCCTTCCTCCAGGTGATCTTCTTGACCCAGGGATCGAACCCAAATCTCTTATATCTCCTACAGTGGCAGGTGGGTTGTTCACCACTGGGACCACCTAGGAGGCCCCAAAGATAGGCGATAAAGACATATCTTTGATGATTCATTTCAAAAGAATGACTACCAGGTCATTGAGAAAGTCCCAGGTCCTGGGTTTTAAAGCTGAGAAGAAACTTTTTAAATTATTTAGTTATATCTTTAAATAAATAAATATAGAGAGAGGAGATTTATAATTACAAGTTTTCTAAGTAAATGCTCTAAGAAAAGGGAGAGAAAGGACCTGTGTGCTTAGGCTGTCTAGATTCTGAAGAGCTCTGGTGAGAGGAAGGGCAGGGTCTAGAGGCAAGAAGTCTGGCTAGAGCTCAATTCAGCTGCTGGAAAGGTTAAGGCTATCTTTCTCAGGACCAAACTCCCACTCTAATATCAAACAAGTATCTGAGAAAAGGCTTATGTTCGGAGCTAGTAATGGAAGAGGTAGAAGACAGACTCAGAGTGTCATTTGCTAAAATTCTTGAGTATTAACTTAATTACTAGCATCTTTTTTTTTTAAGAAACCAAAGAAAATCTCAAGGTTTTTAATAGGTGCTGAATAATATGTTTTTTTAACTAAGAGAAACATCTGTATTTCTATTGGACATAAATTTAAATTTAATGGGAAGATAATCTTGTGTGGCAAATTATTACACTAATTTACAATAGGGACTTCCCGGTGGCTCAGCGGGAAAGAATCTGCTTGCCATGCAGGAGACGTGGGTTCGATCCCTGGGCTGGGGAGATCTTCTAGAGGTGGGCATAGCAACCCACTCCAGTATTCTTGCCTGGAAAATCCCATGGACAGAAGAACCTGGTGGGCTACAGTTCATAGGGTAACAAAGAATCAGACATGACTGAAGCGATTTAGCATTGCACAGCACTCCACACACAATCTATAGAAACTGTCTATGAAATGTAACTACAGTCAATGAAGTATTAAGATTACATGCTATTCACCTTGGAGAAGGAAATGGCAACCCACTCCGGTATTCTTGCCTGAAGAATCACAGGGACAGAGGAGCCTGGTGGGCTGCCGTCTATGGGGTTGCACAGAGTTAGACATGACAGAAGCGACTTCGCAGCAGCAGCAGCTATTTACATATATGTCCAGATGACAGAATTCTTACTTCCTATGAGTGATCTGACATTTTGAGTACAAGACAATGAATTAAGGCCATATTTCATTCCTGTTTATTTTCTAGTAAAATATATTCTCTTATAATTGACTACCTTACTATACACATAATTTTGATATTTAACCCAAGAAAATGGCATTCTTAGATCTATGCCATACTGTGCAATGATTAAATTATGCAATATAACAAGACAGGAATCTTGTTATGTGAAAAATGCTGACTCGTTCAAAAATGCTAATATCCAATTGTTAAGAGTTTCCTTTGAGAATAACTTTCATGTAAAATTAACTGTTCTAACAAGATTTGACATAAATGAAATCTGCAAATGAATGAATATTTTATAGATGCTGTATTAATGCCAGAAGTTTCCTGGTGAAACATGCTTATTCTAAATTGCCAAGATATGATCCTAAAGGAACATTAATCTTCAATCCCCAAACAAAGTGCCTGTTACCTCATCTAGTTAATGACTGAATTTAACACATTTTTTGTTCACCCCCTTTTTACTTTATACTCTTAGTCAAACAATTTAATGAAGACATAATTCATCATTTTTTGAAATCACTTATCAACAGGATAAATAAATCAGCAGAATTATTATTCTGTTGGGCTAATTTAAATATTAAATAAAAATAGAGGAAGAATCATGAATGAGCCGGCTTGCTGAAAGTAAAATGGCTTTAACACTTCTTAAAGGGGTTAATTATTATGGTAAAATCTTAAGCGATTCCAATAAGGAAGAAAATATACAGCCATCTGTCACTTTATTCTCTTAAATCTGAACCAAGAGAACAGAAAGTGAAAGTGAAAGTCGCTCAGTCATGTCCAGCTCTTTGCGACCCCATGGACTATATAGTCCATGGAATGCTCCAGGCCAGAATACTGGAGTGGATACACTTTCCTTTCTCCAGAGGATCTTCCCAACACAGGGATCCAGGTCTCCTGCATTGCAGGCAGATTCTTTACCAACTGAGGTATCAGGGAAGCCAATAGATGGCAAAAAATAAAACCTTCTATTCTTGAATCTTTTAAAGCTGAAAGGAAATCTGCTCACTAAAGAACATTTAGAACATAGAAACGAAAAGACAAATGATGACAATGCAACATTTTAGCAGTAAATTCGATAAAAATCAAGATGAAAAAAGGAGAAAGGGTAAAAAGTGAACTATAATCTCATAGTTAATGTGAGGTCTTATGTAGTCTACTCCTAAGATGAAAAATGCATGCTATATGTCTCTAAAGACCAATCAACTCTCTCTGTGAAGATAAATTTTTTAAACTGTAAAGAAATGGATTTGACAGAGGTGGTAAACTTGCCATGTTTCATGGGTGTTTCTAATGGGGTAGGGCTGTAGCCATTTCATAGGAATGGGAAGTTTGGTAGCACCTCCCATCAACTATGGTGGTAAAGGAGAACGGTCCTATCAAATAATCCATCAAAGTCTTTGGCAATTTTCATCCATATATGAAACATAATTCTAGTATTTTCCTAGTCTTTATTTTTTAGGAAAGTTCTACTTAAACTTTGGATTTCTTTTCAAACTATATTCTTGGGAGATAAAATATTTTATGTATAAGATGGCCATGGAGACAGCAATACTTATTTCAACATTACCTGAGATAACACAAATGGCTTTACATATTTATGAACCAATTACAATATTTACACAGGGCAAGCAGATCCCGGTTCATTTAATTATAATTTGATAACTCTTTTGAATAAACTTAGCAACAGTGGCAAAACCCAACAGATTATATTAGCATTTTACAAATGAATTACATGTTATGAGATAGAAAATTATTTTTGTGACTTTAGGGTCATAATCAAAATCCCATGTGCCTGAAGAGAGAAACAAGTGGGATGTCTTACCTATTGTCATGTACATGGGTAAAATAAATTATTATACAAGCCACGCTTCATACTATTATTATGCTATGACACAATTATGTTATAATCACATTGTTTATTTGAATATATTTTAAATATCTAAAGAATAGGAAAGCATTAATTCACTTGAGACTTGGTACAACTGATATTTATATTATGATCTTCAAGTAGTTATCTTTTCTGAAAATTTGTAGGAATTACTAGTCCATTGGAGCCAATGGGATAAGTTAGTTATGGGATAAGCAAATATAGGGTATGATCACATAGTAATTTAAATTTATTATTTTATATTCTTCAGATTTAAATAAAACTATTAACACCTTATAAGAAACTTCTGCTTGGAGATAATCTTGGGAAGTAGCTATTTTATCCTGTTTGATTTTGTCTAATTTATCTCTGCAACAACATTTTGTTTATCTAAGGCTTTAAAAAATGTTACTATGCTTTCTCTTTCTGTATCCCTTTGTCTTAATATTTACAGTGGTTCTTATAGACAATAGATTATATTCTTGAAACATTACTTTCCCCCTCCTTCTGCCAGAATCAATAATGTATTTTGACTTTTCACTGGGAGAACTCACAAATGTATTAGGGACCCCTAAGACTTCATCCTTTTAGGAGTTTCTCATGATTAAGACAGTCCACATTCAACCTCTAGCAATTTGTGATTATCACTTAAGTATTCCTCCAGATTGTGACTCTAGCAGCTTCTATTTTAGATAAACTGGTCTTAGCTGTGACTCCCTGAATGTACCTGTTTCCCCAGACTTCAAGCTGACAGTTTGTTCTACATCCTCAATTGTTTAATGGGTCCAAGAAAAGCCATTACTTTTAAGTCTGTTCAGGTTTTCCTTATTGTGAGAAATTAAAATGTTATTGACTGAAATGACCATTTCCAAGCTCTTGACATAACAGAAGTGAAACCAGAATTCTTATTAAAAGGTTATTTTTAAGAACATCAGTTTGTATCAGAAAGGTACCTGATGTATTCAAGCCTTGGAATAGATATGAAATTTGCTTTTTGAACAAAAAAACATAAATTCAACTCATTGAAAGAATAAACAGACCTGTCAAATTTAGTGATTAAATATTTTCAATTCAAACTGTGAATGATAATTTACAAATGATAAAGAATAGAAGGGGTGTGTGTGTGTGTGTAAAATACATTGACCACACAAAGAAAACTTCGGGTAATCTCTAAAAGTATGTGTGATATTGACGGAGGGAACAAGATGGAATGGGGGCAGAGCACAACCTTTAAAAGAATGACATTGCCTGAGTACACAACATAAACTGATTAGAACAAAACAGATCCCGAGATGGCAGAAGAGTTAACTTCCACTAGGCTTTGAACCTCAGTATACACTCATTGTGGGCTTCCCTGGTGGCTAAGATGGTAAAGAATCTGCTTGCAATGCAGGATCTGCCTGCAATGTAGATCCCTGGGTCGAGAAGATCCTCTGAAGAGAATGGCTATCCACTCCAGTATTCTTGCCAGGAAAAGTCTATGGACAGAGGAGCCTGGAGGGCTATGGAAGGGTTAGTGAAACGGCTAACACTTTCACTGTTTCATACACCCACTGTAACACAACAGCAAGCTAAATGACATACGCACAGGTACCATGACAGTTCCAAGGCCGACCATATAGGTAAAAAGGTGGGCGGTGGCCCCATTCATGGAAGTCTCTACAGCTTCCCCAAAAGAGCGGGAAAACTCCTCCCACTCTGTAGACTAAGAAATTACCCACCCATATAAAATCTGACAACCCCATACCCTGGGGCCACTCTTGCCTTCTGACACAGCCCATACTCTGTGGAGTGTGGTTCTCTCTAAAAAACCTCATTCTTGACCATCACTTTGTCTCTCACTGAATTATTTCTGCAATGAAACATCAAGAATGTGAGCATCATTAAACCCTGAAGCCAGGTGTGTGATCTCAATTAAAAGACCATGGGTTTGACTTTCAATTAGGGGTTCAAGGTTTCATTGTGACCACAGTCTTATTGTGGTAATTTAATGAAGCTATGAGCTACGCCAGGCAGGGCCACCCAAGACAGACGGCTCATAATGAAGAGTTCTGATAAAACGTGGTCCACTAGAGGAGGAAATGGTTGTCCCAGGAACTCCACGAACAATATGAAAAGGCAAAAAGATCTGGCACTGGAAGGTGAGCCCCCAGGTCAGAAGGTGTCCAATATGTTACTGGGGATGAGCGGAGGGCAATGACTAATAGCTCCAGAAAGAATGAAGTGGCTGGGCAAAGGTGGAAATGACACTCAGCTGTGCATGTGTCTGGTGGTGAGAGTAAGCCCAATGCTGTAAAGAACAATATTGCATAGCAAACTGGAATGTTAGGTCCAAGAATCAAGATAAATTGGATGTGAACAAGCAGGAGACAGCAAGAGTGAATATTGACATATTAGGGATCAGTGAACTAAAATGGATGGGAAAGGGTGAATTTAATTCAGATGACCATTTTATCTACTATGGTGGGCAAGAATCCCTTAGGAGAAATGGAGTAGCCTTCACAGGCCTCAGAAGAGCCCGAAATGCAGTACTTGAGTGCAATCTCCAAAATGACAGAATGATCTCTGTTCGTTTTCAAGATGAATCCCTCAACATCACAGTAATCCAAGTGTGTGTTCCAACAACTAATGCTGAAGAAGTTGAAGTTGAATGGTTCTATGAAGACCTACAAGACCTTCTAGAACTAACACTAGAAAAAGATATCATTTCCATCATAGGGGACTGAAATGCAAAAGTAGGAAGTCAGGAGATACCTGGAGTAACAGGCAAGTTTGGCCTTGGGGTACAAAATGAAGCAGGGCAAAGGCGGATAGAGTTTTGCAAGAAAATACACTGGTCATAGCAAACACCCTCTTTCAACAACACAAGAGAAGACTCTATACATGGATATCACCAGATGATTAATACCAAAATCAGATTGATTATATTCTTTGCAGCCAAAGATAGAGAAGTTCTATAGAGACACCAAAAACATGACCAGGAACTGACTATGACTGAGATCATGAACTCCTTACTGCAAAATTCAGGCTTAAATTGAAGAAAGTAGGGAAAACCACCTAGTGGCCTACCTAGTGGCCATTCAGGTGGCTCAGATGGTAAAGCGTCTGCCTATAATGTGGGAGACCCGGGTTCAATCCTTGGGTCAGGAAGATCTCCTGGAGAAGGAAATGGCAACCCACTCCAGTATGCTTGCCTGGAAAATCCCATGGACGGTGGAACCTGGTAGGCTACAGTCCATGGGGTCGCAAAGAGTTGGGCATGACTGAGCGACTTCACTTTCACTTTTCATTCACGGATGACCTAAATCAAATCCCTTATGAGTATACAGTGGAGATGACAAATACATTCAAGGAATTAGATCTTGTAGACAGAGCACCTGAAAAACTATGGATGGAGATTAATGATTTATAATAAGAAATAGGTATTTAGTTTTCATCTTGTTTCCAGCACAGAATTCCTATGAGGAGAGCAACGACGTGTCCTTTCTTATGTTGATGATTTATTTGAGAAAGCCCCTATATCATCTAAGTGTGAGGCTAGACACCAGAGGAGCTAACTGCATGACTAGAGTCTTTAGCCCTCCAACTCCCATACGAAGTGGGAAGGAGAAGAAATTGAGTTCACTCACCTAAGGTCTATGATGTAAGCAATCATGTCTATGTAGTGAAGCCTCATAAAACGCCAAAAGGAGCAGGTTCAGAGACCTTCTGGGTGGTTGAACGTGGAGACGCAGGGAGCATGGCGCACTAGGAGAAGGCGTGAGAACTCTGACCTTCTTCCCACATATCCCATCTATACATCTCTTCATCTGGTTCTATTTGAGTTATGTCCTTTTATCATAAAGGAGTAAGCTGGTAGATAAAATGTTTTTCTGAATTCTCTGAACTGCTCTAGCAAATTAATTGAACCCTAGGAGGGTGTCATTGGAAACCCCTATTGATAGCCAGTTAATCAGAAGCATAAGTGACAAACCAAGCTTCCCACTGGCTAGCCAAAGGGAAGTGGGGGGCATTCTTTTAGGACGGACTTCTTTTATTTTTAATTTATTCATTTTTAACTGAAGGATAATTGCTTTACAGAATGTTGCCGTTTTCTGTCAGACCTCAACACGAATCAGTCGTAGGTTAGGACTGAGTTCTTAACCTGTGGGATCTGATGCTATCTCCAGATAAGCAGTGTCAGAACTGTATTAAATTGTAGGACACCAGGCGGTTGTCAAAGAGCTACTTCCCTCCCCCTAGACTGGGTGCAGAATTGGCAAAGAGAAATAATAAACTATCCATAATTTCAGTCCTTTCCAATATAGGTGACTAGAAAGCAAAAGTAGGAAGTCAAGAGATACCTGGAGAAACAGGTGTATTTGGCCTTGGAGTACAGAATGAAACAGAGTAAAGGCTAATAGAGTTTTGCCAAGAGAACGCACTGGTCATAGCAAAAACTCTGATCCAACAACACAAGAGAAGACTCTACACATGGACATCACCAGATGGTCAATATAGAAATCAGATTGATTATATTCTTTGCAGCCAAGATGGAGAAGTAAGGAGTGCTGATCTTTAAGGCACAGAAACTTCATCCACTTTAAAAACAACCATTGCAACTTTCCAGCTTTAAAAAATCCATTCTCCCAAAATTCATTATTTTTATACTTTGAAAGGATATTATATATTAATATATATATATATCCTATATGTTTATATGTTATATAAACACTACCTTCTTTTTCTGAATTTTTTCCTGCATTTTTCTTGAATTTTGCTTATTTCAACACTCATAAAGGCAATCAGCTTGCCAATAATTCTGTGCCATCACAAGAAAATTCAATATTAAGCCAAGTGAATGACAAATGACCAACATAAATATTTTTAAGTAATTTCAAATAAATTTGATTTCCTAAACCCTGGGACAAATTTCACACGATTCAATTCATACAAAAACCCACTAAATAAGATTCTAGCACATTTCCACATCTACATAATGAAATTATCTGCTGTTTCTGTCAGGGTTTGGTTAGGAAAATAAAAGCAAGGACATGTATTCCAGAGATATAGACATTAATTTGGGAATTACAGGTTCACCCAATTGGCAACAACTGAGGAGTGAGTGACGAACATAGAAGCTTCTAATGAATATCTCCACCTCAAATCCTGAAGAGTGTGGTTCTCAAGAACTCAAAATAAAGTAAGTGCAATTTTTAAAGATCTTTGCTAAGCTCTCACCATCTACCTCAGTCCGTGGCAGCTGTCTCTTCTCAAAAGCCTGCCAGGAAGTTCACTTCAATTCAACTGTCCCTGAGGAATAGATTTGTCTTTCCCTTGTAAATCACTCGTGAATGTCATCCAATGTCAAACTCTAACCTGAAACCATATGTGAATGGGGATTTTGCAAAATTAAGCTCTGTGTTATTTTCTGTGAGGCAAAGGAGACCAGAAAAGGGAGTAAATTGATGACAGACAACCCAGCGGTCTACACCATTTCAAATCTGTATTTATAGGCGACCTGTTGACACACAGTTCACTTCTCAATGAAGAGGATAGCAGCACTATGCCTGCCTGATGTGATGTATTTGCTCTTTGTACAGTCACACACATGCTGACATTTTCCCTAAAAGGGGTAACGCTTTTGTCTCTTTGCCTAGTAACAACAGTTTATATACTGAAACTTAAATGCTGAATTATAGAGTTGAATGTTATTTACACAACTTATATCTATTATCAGATAGTGGGAAATGGAAGAAAAAAATATTTAATGCAATGAAATATCAAAGCAAGGAAGAAAAATATGCACAGTTACTATTATCCTCAGCCTGAAACTGTTTATGTGGCTGGAGTTAGGAGTCATAACTTCCTTTTCCCAGTTTCAACTCAAAGTTTGCTTTGCCCTCATCCAGAACCTAAACTTGACATAGCTATTTATTTGGCAGAAAGGCAAAAATATGCACTCCTAAGGGGGCTGTCACTAGTGGATATTTTTATTTTGGCTTGTTATAGTTTTCACTTGAATTTTGGACAGGTGAGTACCAAGCCCAGAAAATCCAACAGGTCCAGACATCCTCCTTCCTGCCCATTGTGTAGTAGCCGCATTATTGCCTATTAATAGGCAACCATTATCTAGCTTTTTCTCTTCCAGCAGTATCAACATGGGGTTTCCCCAGTGGTGCAGAGGTAAAGAGTCCCCCTGCAACAGAGCAGACACAGGAGACATGGGTTCGATCCCTGGGTCGGGAAGATCCCCTGGAGGAGGGCTTGCAACCCACTCCAGTATTCTTGCCTGGAGAATCCCATGGACAGAGGAGCCCAGCAGAGGAGCCCATGTAACCTTATGGTCCATGAGGTTTCAAAGGGTCAGACACGATTGAAGCGACTGAGCACAAATGCACAAATTATCTATTAATAGTTCTTCCCTTTGGGTGGAATCATATATTAATTAAAACTATCTGAAAACAAGGCCCCAAAGTTTCTTCTTATCTAAATCCTTCTCTACCTCCCTGAAGAAGCATCTCTCAATAAACACTCTGCTCACAGAATACCTTCTCTCGACCCACT
Source organism: Odocoileus virginianus (assembly GCF_023699985.2). Classification (NCBI taxonomy): domain Eukaryota; kingdom Metazoa; phylum Chordata; class Mammalia; order Artiodactyla; family Cervidae; genus Odocoileus; species Odocoileus virginianus. The sequence goes on from NC_069689.1 coordinate 25,215,862, forward strand.
GCTGCCTTGGTGCCCTACTGTGGCAGAAGACTTGATACAGCTCACAGCTGACTGCGCACAAATGGAAAAGGAGGAATAAAGCTGTGCTGTGGGTCAATATTCACATTTAAAGATTGGCTTGATTTACAGCTTTTTGGTTGTTTCTGACCTCATTTGGCTGACCACAACACCTCTTAGTTTCTTTCGCAGGTTTTTTTCATTCTTCATTATCTTTATTTTAACCTTTATTTAAAACCACTTATAAGACAAATTCTCTTTCATTCATGAAGAACAATGGGTTCCTCTACCATGAATCCCAAGAACTTTTCATCCTTTTATAAGTTTTTCTACACCACACCACCCATGCCATGTTCTCTTACCCTCAAAGTGTCAAGAATGTGGTGCCCCCCAGCTGGACAAATATATACCTGCCACACAATTATTATCCTTATTGCATTCTTTCACTACCTTGATTGGCTGGATATGCATTCTTATTAGCTTTCAACATCCTTTTAAAAGGATAGAAGGACCAGAGTCTGCAAGACTGCCCTCACTTCTGGTGCCAACTGCAAGTTCGGGGGTAGAGGGTTCCCAAATTGCCCTCAGGGTTGGTAATTCACAAGAAGGACTTACAGAACTTACTGAAAGCTGTTATATTCAAAGTTATGGATTATCACCAGAAAGCCATATGATCAAAATCTGCCAAGAGAGGAAAGCACAAAAGACAGAACCCAGGAAAGTGTCAACCATGAAGCTTCCACTGTCCTCTGCCTGTGGAGAAGTCTCATCTGTGTGTTATAAGCATGTGAAACACTGCTGACCAGGGGAGTCTATCTGAGCCTTGATGTCCAAAGATTTTTATTGGGGCTGTAAGGTCAACTGCCTATATGGCAACCTCAGTCTGCAATACCCTGGAGGTCAGACCGAGAATGCATGACTTAAAGTCCTATCTCAAACCACATTGTTAGACTTAATAATGTCCCTTGGCCAACAAACACAATCCTATAAAGATAGGACATTTCAAGTGCTTAGAGAGCATCTCTCAGAATCTTAGGGGAAAAGCCAGCCATCTCTTTGGATACAATGATTTACTACACACTTATCTAATTTTTTTTTCCTCTCAGTCAGTAAACACATCCAAAGTTGCCCATTCTAAAAATATTTTTTTCAACATTTCCCTTTAACAAATTTCTTCACCTTTTTATTCAAACTTGTTCAAGTCTCCACTTACTCATCTGCCACTCGCTTCTCAGAGCACTCTAGTTTTGCTCTTCATCTTTCCTGTCATTATCCTATCCCTTCAATATTGTTTGCAGTGAACTTTAAAAGTGACAGATCTCAGAAGTCTCTTCAAATTTAATCTGGTTTATATTCTGCCATTAACAATTGCTTGCCCATCTTGAAAATGACACTGTTTTATACATCCATACATCTCTTCTGTCTTCAAAACACTCTTCAAAATAAAAATGACATTATATTTATTCTGAATGTTTTTCAGCCTCTGTCAGTTTTACTTGAACCACCAAGGCTTTAACATTTTCTCCTTTAAGTTACCTCAGCATGTTACAAATACATACTTACTTAAATCAGAAGTATGCTTATAATGGGCTTGTCTATTCCATTATGCTAGAAATATATTGTCATATTTATCAACTTTTTTACCCAGTGTTTACTACAGTGTAGGAGACATATAATGCTCAATAAATATTTGCTGACTCCACTGCTCAGAGAAACTTCAAAGAAAAATTGAATCCTAAGCAGTGTCTCTAGGAATGAGCTGAACACAAAGCAAATAGTTCAGTGTATCTTGGTAGTGTTATTTTCTGATGGCAAGGAATGAAGTGACAGATCACAGTAGGTTGTATGAAAAGGGAGAGTGGCAGGCTTGAAGCTAAATGGTTGTATCCTAACCTGGATAAAGGAACTTATTATGAAAAGTGTTATATATAAACTATAAAATACATTACATACCAGGAACTTTAGCTGACATTCAAAGATAATTGGGAATCAAGGATAATTAAAACTTGGTCCCTAAGAGTATACACTAGAGTAGGAGATACAGAGCTTTGAGGAGGCTAAAATCACACTAAAATTCTGTTGTTGTTTTTTTCCCCTCTAGACAATTTCAAAATGAAAAGATTAGCTGATACTGGAGTAAATGACTTAGGTGACACTTTGGCAAACCTGAGGTTTTAAGCATGACTCAAAAAATTAGATTTAATGAATCAAGTAATTACTTACTAATTTGTCTAGTCATTAAGTGAAAAATCATAGGCTTCCCTCAGAGTGGCCTTCTCTGGAAAACATTTACAGAATAGAGTAATAGAGTAGGAGATCTGTTTCTTGAAGGTCTCCAGAGAAAAGTAGGAGGGAGCATTGTTATCCATGTTTGGTTGTGTTCTGAAATGCACTAGTCAACTTACCCTTCTCTGGAGGCGTTTGTGTGAATACATTTAGAAGGGTCAAGAGTTTTACTCTTTGGGTGTTTCTCTACCTGGCAGGAAAATCAGGCATCAGAACTTAACATTTGCATCTAATGGTAAGCATAAGATAGTAGTAATAACTAATGCTTATTGAGAATGAGTTTTAAAAGTACATTTATTGTTACCAGTACTGTCATTATGCCTATTTATAGTGATGAGAAAATCAATGCTCAGAGAATTTCAGCCACTAGAATATGGCAGAGTTAAGGTACTAACCCAGTCACACTGCATCCTTAAACTTTATACTACACTGTTTCTAGTTATTGGACTATCAGGTTGGCCTTGATACTTTCCATAAAAAAAGCTGACAAGCATCCTGACTGCAGTCTCATCTGTAAGGCATTATGCTGGTACCACATGCCTGTACTGTCATTGCCTTAAGAGTAATTATCTGACCCAATTGCAGCTAAACTATAAACAAGCCAGCAGTCTCTGAGGGGAGAGCTCTGAACATAGGAGATAAGTCATTACAATTGCACAGATAAGAGACTAAGATACTGTGATATGGAATGTTTGGATATGATGCAATGGGTCTCTTCTGGTTTTGTAGAAACAGGTCTGCAAGAAAAACAGAAAAAGCAGACACTTCACAGCATTAGGTGGAAATTTAAACATCCTCTGCTGCTTTTTGAAAAGCAAGAGCAAGAGAATCTTCTCATCAGATCTCTTTAGTAATTTGAATAACCTCAGTATTTCTTCCTATTGTGAGCATCTGTCCTAAAGTCCATTTGCTTCAGAAAATACTGGCATTTGTTTTTTGATTTTGGTTTTTTTTTTTTTTTTTTTTTTTTGGCATCTTGGAGTAAAATCAAATATATAAGACCTGGTTGCCTTATTTTCATGTGTTATTTTTAAATAAAACTCTCAGTTGCTTTAGAACACAGAAAAAAGTTTGACATAATATCATGGGAGTTCAGGGAAGAAGCAGGATTACCAAGAGAATTACCAAGTTAAAATTAACTGCTGCCTATTTTCAATACCGTAATAAACGGCTTTGACAAGCAGACCTTTTCTATTTCTACATATGTTTATTAACACTAAAGAAATAGGAGAATCCAAGAGCATTAAATAAAAAAGCTAGCATTCACTGAGAGCTTTTTCAATGTTGGGAATTGTACTGTCTTTAAACATATTATTTAATCTCAAAGCAACCGTATGAGGTGTTTACTATTAATATAAAAATTCCTACTTTATAAATTATTTAAAAAAATACTACAGAAAAATAGTAAAGCAGGATTTACACAACTAGCAACTGGTGAAGTTGAAATTCAAATCCAGGCAATCTAATTCCAGAGCAAACTTATAATTTATAATCTATATTATTTTTAATGTAGAAGGATTGATAATATTTGTCCCATTAAGATATTTATATGAAAACATCTTATGATGCGTTGCTATGTTACTTTGTTTTGTTTTCTCTCCAACAGAGAAGTTAGAAACTATAGGAAGAGGGTAAGGAAGCAGGGGTGTGGGGAGCAGAGCAGAGGTAAGAGAGGGGAGGGGGAGACTAAGAATCAACAATAAAAACAAATTGTGATATTTGAGGAAGAAAAGGTAAATTGATCATGGAGTCTAGAAGGAATTACATATATGAGCAACTGCTAAGACAATAAAATGGTAACACATTTGTTAGAAAATTTTTTTCAAATGAGATTTGGAAAAATCTTTTACATATAACAGGCTCCCCAAATTGGTTTACTTAGTGCAGAAAATCCAGTTCAGTCACTTGTGTGTCTGTGCTCAGTCTTTGCAACCCAACCTCACAGATTGTAGCCAGCCAGGCTCCTCTGTCCATGGAATTTTCCAGGCAAGAATACTGGAGTGGGTTGCCATTTCCTACTCCAGAGGATATTCTCAACCCAGGGATCGAACCCACATCTCTTGCATCTCCCTCATTGGCAGGCAGATTCTTTGCCACTGTGCCACCAGGACTTATTATTTGTGTTTTTAAAAGAGCATGTGTTTATTTTCACTGGAATAACAAAAGCAAAGCAACTGAATTATAAATATAATATGTGGAGGTTTAGTCACTAAATCGTGTCCGACTCTTGCGACCCCTTGGACAGTAGCCCACCAGGCTCCTCTGTCCATGGGATTCTCCAAGGAGGAATACTGGAGTGGGTTGCCATTTCCTTCTCCAAATGATATACAGAAATGTTAATAATAAAAATTTGACTTATAATAATAGCTAATATTTGATTCTTCTTATCCAACTTACCCTATATTACTTTTTTTTCTGGAAGACAAACTGAGGTTATTATTACTATGGAATTTATTTTAATAATAAGACTTTGAGGAAAAATAGAAAATATGTTTTAAAAATGTATATCTGTATCAGTTTAATAGAATGGAGAATCTAGAACTAAACCTATGCACTTATGGTCAAATAATCTAGGACAAAGGAGACAAAACTATATACAATGAGGAAAAGATAGCTTCTTCAACAAGTAGAGCTGGGAAAATTTGACATCTACATGCTAAATAATGAAATTATATTCGCTCGTACCATAAAAAACAAAAAAACAAACAAAACCCTCAAAATGGATTAAAGACCTAAAGGTAAGACCAGAAGCCAAAAACACCTAGAAGAAAATATAGGCAGAACACTCTTTAGCATAAATCATAGCAATTTTGGGTGTTTTTTTTTTAATCTGTCCACAAGACAAAGGAAAGAAAACCAGAAGTAAACAAGTGGGACCTTGTTAAACTTAAAAACTTTTGCACAGCAAAGGAAACCATCATCAAAATGAAAACACAGCCTACAGAATGGGAGAAAAATGTCACAAATTATACAACCAATAAAAGTGATTAACAAAATATATTAACAATTCATACCACTCAAAAAAAAAACAAAAACACGACCCAATTTTAAAAATGGACAGAAGACTGAAATGGACATTTTTCCAAAAAAGAAATATAGATGGCAAAAAGACTCATGAAAAGATGCTCTATATCGCTAATTATCAGAGAAATGAAGACCAAAACCACCATGAGATGTCACCTCATACCTGGCAGAATGACTATCATGAAAAAGGTCATTAATAAGAAATGTTGGCAAAGATGTGAAGAAAAGGGAACTCATACATTGCTGGGGAATCTAAATTGATTCAGCCACAGTGGTAAACAGTATGGAGATTCTTCAAACAAAATTAAAACTGCCATATGACCTAGCAATTCCATTCTTCGGTATATATCTTAAGAAATGAAAACACTAATTAACAAAGATACCTGCACCCCAATGTTCAGAGCAGCATGATATACACTATTGTGTACCCCAAGATAGGGAAGCAACCTAAGTTCCTGGTGGGGGTATTATTTTGATGACATTAGTCAGAGAAAGAAAATTACTCTATGCTGTCACTTATATGTAGAATATAAAAGGTTCAACAAATAAATGCATATAACAAAAATAGAGATAGACTCACAGATATAGAGAACAAACTAGTGGTTACCAGTGGGAAGAGGGAAGTGAGGAGGAGCAAGATAGAAATAGGACAGTAAGAGGTACAAACAACTATCTATAAAATCAATAAGCCACAAGGAAATATTGTACAGAATAGAGAATATAGCCAATATTTTATAATAACTTTAAATGGAGTATAATCTACAAAAAATTTGAATCACTATGTTGTAAACCTAAAACTAATATTGTAAATAAACTATACTTCAATTTAAAAAATCTGAAATTTAATCTTGGGCTTTTTCTTCCTCCTTCAGTTGGTCACATGGAACCGTCCCACTGGACAGGAACAAACAATAAGTTGAACTGGTACAACTTTGGTGGGTGACGTGGGCATCTGGTCTACTCATCTGCTATTGCATTTCACATATGCCTTTTGGCAATGCTCAGACTCAATCCTGAATATACTAGTTCCATCCTGTGATGGTTTGCTTCTGGATATGTATTATCCTTGGGACTTGGTAAGACCAACAGAACCCAGATCATAATGAGAAGTTCTAGGTGCATGGTCACTTGGTGTTCCATGATCAAAATGTTCTCTTTCTGCCAAGGCCTTGACATGCCAAGAATTTTAAGACATACGAGTCTCTGCTGATGAAAGTATGGCCTTACTCTAGAACCTCAGCTCTTACATATTTATTCTCCCATTGAGACTTGCCATAAGTGGATAACTATGCTGTTCCCTACCATTGAAATCTCCAACAATATACAGTGTACCAGACTGTGGGGTGATGCAGAACTTCCCCAAATCTCCCTGCTTTCTGGTAGGGGAACGGATGCATGTGTAGCTTAGTTTTATATAGTTCATAAAACTGTGAATTGCAAAGGTTCAAAAATACTTATGAAAATAATTAATGATTAGGAAAATACAGCTGAATATGACCTTAAGTTTATTTTCTCTCTCTCTCTGACATTTACAGAAAGGACACTACTTGAGATAATGGCACTTTGCATAATAATTCTGGTTTAGGAACATGTAGAAATTCTGATCAGGTGATATTATTTAAATAATTTGCTCATCTTTCACTTTGCATCCAAATATACAGAAAGTATTCTTAAATAATTAGATATTTATGAAAACATGCAAGATAGTACAGGAATAATAGCATAATTACTATTTTCCAATAATATCTCTGGTAAATAACTGGCACACACCAGATTACAATGTCTTTAGTAAGTTACCAAAAATAATGTAACCCTCGTGTGTGTGTGTGTGTGTGTGTGCTGAGTCACTTCAGTTTTGTCTGACTCTTTGGGATTCCATGGGCTGTGGCCTGCCAGGATCCTCTGTCCATGGGATTCTCCAGGCAAGAATACTGAAGTGAGTTGCCATGCCCTCCTCTAGGGGATCTTCCTGACCCAGGGATTGAACCAGCGTCACCTACGTCTCCTGCATTGGCAGGTGGGTTCTTTACCATTAGCACCACCTGGGAAGCCCCTTGTAACCCTCTTAGTAAAGTATAATTAATTATATTTGATAAATTTGTTAAAAAAAAAACTTTTCTTATTTTACAAGTATAATGTACATGATAGAATTCATGAGTTAAATAAAGTAAGTATAAATGAACATCCATGTACCCACCACTTATATTTGAAATAAAATATTATCAGTACCTTTTTAGTTGACCTTATACCCTTTCCTGACAGCAGCCCTGTGTCTCAAACTTCAGGAAAATCACAACTTTACATTTTACATTAACTATGTTGCTTTTCACATTTTAACCAAATATATATAAATATAAATAACATTTTATTTCGCTTGTTTTTGAACTTTATATAAATAGAATTATACTCCATATATTCTTCAATTTGCTTTTTTGCTTAAAATAATTTGTGAGATTCACCCATGCTCATGCCTGTATCTCTATTATATTTACGTTCTCTGGTGTATAACATATTTTGGATGAATACAAATAATTTATTTGACTATTTGTTTCATTGATATTTGGATTATTTTCATTTGCACTATTCTATAACTGCAACAATAGCATATCTCTTACTGCACATGTATAATAGTTCAGTATAGGCACATCTTTTTCCTGTATCAGGAGAATTTTTAAATTATTTATTACCTTAATTGAATAAAATGGCATTGCTGTGCTTTAAATTTGCATTTCCCTCTTTAGCTTTGGATTTGAGATTTTATACACAATAAACATACACAATTGGATATGTAAATAACATATATATTACATAATATGTATATTATATACATACAGTGTATTATTTATATTATATATATGTTATACATATGTTTTATATATATATTATATATACCCATTATTACATATGTAACATATATGTGATATATTACATGTATGATTTATAGTAACCTGGGTCTCCTGCATTGCAGGTAGATTCTTTATCATCTGAGACCCCAGGGAAGTCCCATATTTAAATGTGCTATTATATATAAAATACTTAATATAAATAGGTAATATAAATGTAATATATGTATATAATATTTATATAACATGTAATATAAATAATATATATTAAATTAATTCATACAATATATATGAATTATAATATGTGAAAAAACTGTCAGTAAAATGTGCATATGCATATAACACATTTACATTTTATAATCTATCATGTATTAATATATATATACTTATGCACTAAGTGACCACTTCCTCTTCAATGATATGCATACTCATTGAATTATCATTTTATTTTTGTTGGTGCTTTTGACTATAGGAATTTTATCTACATTTAGCACACTAACATATTTCAGTTACATGTATTAAAAATATATTTCCAAATCCCTGATATGTTTGACATGTTTCTTTCTAAATGGGCAGTTGGTCTTATTTTTGATATGTCTTTAATTTTCTCATAAACCTAAAGCATACTCAACCAAAAACAAATTGAAAGTGATGTTTTTCATCTGTCATCTCATCACTTTCAGAGATAATTACTATTGATTATTTGGTATATGTTTTTCTAAATTTTTACAATTAAAATCATGTCTTTCATATATATTCCATATTCTTACATATAACTGATAATATTAACATTAATTATATAATTTAAACTTACTCTATATGTCCCAACTTACAATTACAGGAAATATTTATTTAGTACAGTTCACACATTTTGACCTATTTTCTCTTCATGTGTCTAGAATAAAGTTTGTTACCTGTTAATATGTATCATTTGGGGTTAAGATTAATTCATATTGATACTAGTAAGATCACAATAACAATCATATGCACTGCTGTTTAATTTTCTGATTTATACCTATTTTTAGGCAATCCTATGTGAGAGCAATGGTTTGTTGCAAGGTAACAGAGGGCCATGTGCTGTGTTATGCCTTAGTTGAATGAGTAGGCAAAAGAGGATGGGAGAACAAATGTTCTGAGAGAAGTAGCTGGCGTGAAGCCAACAGTCAACGTCCTGCTCTGCTTGGTGAGTGTCTGTGCAGGCCATCCTTAGGGTGGCTTGACTAGGCTCGGCAGGGAGTTTCTCTGAGATGTTCTATGCTGTGTGCTCAGGCGCTCAGTCGGGTTCAATTCCTTGCGACCCCATGGACTGTAGCCCAACAGGCTCCTCTGTCCATGGGATTTTCCCAGCAAGAATGAGACTACATCTATGAAAATATTTTGAAGAAAACCTAAGTTGAGGCACAAAAGATGAATATTGCATCATGGACAGCAAGAGCTATGTACAATTAAGAGGAGGTACCAGTTTAAAAATGCATTTTAGGATTTCAATCAGTAATGAAAGGGTATGGTAGGATTTAATTATATGACCACAGAGTGTTTAATGGAAGACTTCTAGCTGAAGAAAACCATGGAAGGAACTTTTGAAATGATTTAAATAGTTGTGAAACCTGTGTTAAGAGGTCCCACAGAGAAAGAGTCATGTCTCAATACAGAATGAGACTGAAGAGCTAAAATCAGATAGTCAGGTTTAGCAGCATCAGCACTACATCAAACAGAAATAGAGAAAAAGATGAAAAATCCTTTACTCTTAACAGGTTAATGATGGGCTTCTTTTGTCTGATATTGAGTTATTTACTAAATGCTGCTGTTGAAAAATTTGACTCAATAAGTCTAGTTCAGTTATTTTGCAAAATCTTGGCATACAGTGATAGCACACTGGAGATGCAGTTTCAATAAGAAAAAGATCCACATGTTCAAAAGTGCTTTAACACTTTTAAAAGTGATTTTAGAATATATTCTAAAAATGATTTTACCACTGAATAATAACAATAAAAATGGTGTATACTGGAAATATATGAGGGGACATGTAACTACTATATACTTAAAATAATACACTGATAAATTTAAAATAAAATTCCTTACCTCTAGCAGAAAAGAGGTATGTACAAAATGTTTAATTGGGATTTATTTTAGAATTTCATTTCTGAACATAATAATTCCCTTACTCCCATTTACTAGTGTGAATTTATGTTGTTAAAGTTGATAACACCTTAATAATCTAAACGTAAATTGAGTTCCTTCACCTAGTAGCCAATATATTGCAGGACTAACACATAAAGCATATATACAATTTTAAAGTTTTAAAACTGAGGATACATAGTAACTTATGTTATATTTTTATTTCTTGTCTAGACTAATTTCTTTCTAGGTCATGTAGTATGATTTTTCTATTAAACAGCTTTACAAAATATTAGGCAATTCCCTTCATTATAAACTTTGACATATAGCGGGAAAAAAGACTAGTTTTAGCTTAATTGACCATATGCTGTTTAGGCAACATTTCAAATAGTTAAAAATAGCTTGTAATGGTAAAACCACACTTGGTTAATAATATCAACACATAGTATTAACAGCAAGCCTTATTGACTCAATAATTAAATCCATCCTGGGATGGGTACAGGACATTACTATAAATGTATAGCTGCAAAATACACTATCAAATGAATATTCTTCTCAGCATACACTCTCTAAATAGGCTTTTAATATGGTAACAACCATTTCAATATTTATAACCTTGTAAGGTTTATAAGGAACTAAAGAGACACTTGATGAAGGTGAATGAGGAGAAGGGGAAAGCTGGCTTAAAACTTAACATTCAAAAAACTAAGATCATGGCATCCAGTTCCATCACTTCATGGCAAAGAGAAGGGAGAAAAGTGGAAACAGTGACAGATTTCAGTTTCTTGGGCTACAAAATGACTGCAGATAGTGACTGCAGCCATGAAATTAAAAGACATTTTCTCCCTGGAAGGAAACCTATGACAAACAGACAATGTATTAGAAAGCAGAGACATCACTTTGCCAACAAAGTTCTATGTAATCTAAGCTATGGTTTTTCCACTAGTCATGTACAGATGTGAGAAGTGGACCACAAAGCAGACTGAGCCCCAAAGAATTGATGCTTTTGAACTGTGGTGCTGGAGAAGACTCTTGAGAGTTCCTTGAATAGCAAGGAGATCAAATCAGTCCATCTTAATGGAAATCAACCCTGAAGGAATGATGCTGAAGCTGAAGTTCCAATACTTTGATTACATGATGCAAAGATCTGACTCACTGGAAAAGACCCTGATGCTAGGAAAGATTGAAGGGCAGGACGAGAAGGAAGGGACGAAAGATAAGATGGCTGCATAGCATGACTGACTCAATGGACATGAATTTGAGCAAACTCAGGGAAAGAGCAAACTCATATTGAAGCCAGAGAAATCTGGCGTGCTTCAGTCCATGGAGTCACAAAGAATTGGACACGACTTAGTGACTAAATAGTAACTACTACAAAGCTTTCTAAACCAGGCATTTTTACCAATGTCTTACTTTGTTTTAACTTCTTTAATTGTGGTTCTTCCCTTGTTGTATCTTAATTTCACAGTTGGCATGCAACTCCTATAGTTTTCCCTCTTCCCTAAAGAAATGAAGAAAATAAATGACCAACTCTGAAGCATAATCTGTTACATCTGGATCTTTTCTTGTTAAAAAAAAAAGTCTTAAACTTTCCTAATTTACTGTTTTCAAATTGACTTATCTCCTCTTTCCATACCCTTATGCATTTTCTTTGTGTAAAATTAAAAGAGCCTAAATAAGAGAACATATGTCATAATCAGGGTTTCCCAGGTGATGCTAGTGGTAAAGAGCCCACCTGCAAATGCAGGTAGATGTAAGAGACCTGGGTTCAATCCCTGGGTTGGGAAGATTCCCTGGAGGACAGCTTGGCAACTCACTCCAGTATTCTTGCCTGAAGAATCCCAAGGAGGTGGAAGAGAAGCCTGGTAAGTTACAGTCCATAGGGTTACAAACACATGACTGAGGCAGCTTAGCATGCAAGCACACACACATCATAATCAAGCATAGCCTATTAATAACACAATTACACAATTATAATATATCTTAAATAATAAAGGTAGATCACTAACACTTATTAATAGTATTATAATTTTAAAACAATGATTACTATAAGCCCAAATAAGATGGTAAGCCCCAAAGCACCACTAAGATGCCTTTGTTCTTTTACAAGAAAACAGCCCCCTCCTCTCTGATGAAGTTTGTCTCTGTGTTCCTATAGGGCTAGGAGTTAATAATGAACCATTTACATGGAATTTCCTTTTATAGATTTAATTTTTTAAACTTATTTGTATTGATTTCTTATCTTTATTTTTATAGCGTAACCTTGAATATTATTTAGTATTAAGCAGAGACAGTAAGCATCAATATGAAGACAAAACTTGCAATTCCAAATTATTCTCTCCTTCAATCAAACCAAAAACATCTATTTTTTTCTATAGTTACATCAGAAGTAGTTTTCTAAAACAAATAAATAATAGAGTAGTTTATAATTATGGTTTAGAGACATTGTGTAAACTGGGCCAATTGTTTAATATATAGGGATCTAAATACTTTTAACTCTATAACAAGGATATAATTTCCCTATTTGACAGAATATTGTGATTCTGGAATGAAATAATTATAATTCATGTTAGACTACTTTGTGAACTATGAGTTTCTGTAAATATTTTTAATGTGCTCATTTCTAAAATTAGAAGATAAATTATATTCTTTCTCTTTCGGCCCTAAAGCTATCTTATTTGGTTCCCATTAGAATTATCGCAAGCACTTATTTTGAATATTTTAATTTTCACCTTCTGCTCATAATCTATTCATCTTTGGGGCGATCTGTGCTCACTTTCCAGGCACTTTTATGTTACCACCTGGTTTTGAGAACCATCCATACCAGGAAGCCAAAGATCAATACTCTCAAGTTACTTTCAGTTCCACTTGCCAAATCCTCGTTGTCTTGGAGCTTTGTCTCAAAAGCCTGGTGCTCTTCATCATATGGGCTGATGTTAATACCAGATCTAAATTGAATGTGTTTCTATATCAGCAAATACTTATAGTTTTGAAGTATTGCTGCCAGAGGTTAATATCTAATGGTAGACCTCTGTCAGTTCATGGAGGATCAAATATCGATAGGGTAATCTGATCTGATATGCTTAAAATTATAACACATGAGTGAATATCTACTCTGAATAATTATGATGTATCATTTATGTCACCTGTGGGTTTATTCCAAGAGATCCTTGGGGGCAATAGGCTAATTGGGTGAATGTCAAAAATTGTCTATTATTTTGATGGCACTTGTCTTAGTTTTGAGGGCTTCCCTGGTAGCTCAGTTGGTCAAAAATCTGCCTGCAGTGCAGGAGACCTGGGTTCAACCTCTGGGTCTGGAAGGTCCCCTGGAGAAGGAAATGGCAACCCATTCCAGTATTCTTGCCTGGAAAGTCCTATGGAGAGAGGAGCCAGGTGGGCTAAAGTCCATGAATTGGCAAAACATGGACATGACTTAGTGACTAAACCACCACCATTTTAGTTTTGAGTCTCAGAACTTCATCATAACTGAACTTATGTTATTATGTACAATTAGTCCTTACTTCTCAGTGATACTCAATATTAGCATCTGAAAGTTTGTGATTTCTTATAACATCACATAAAATTCAAAAAATAAATCCAATAGCACAGAGTGGCTCATCAAAAATTATAAACAGTGATAGATTTCTTCGTACTGAGAATCTTTTCCAACAACAATGCTATGAAAATAGATATCAATTACAAGGAAGAAAATGTAAAAAACACAGACACATGGAGGTTAAACAATATGTTTCAAAATAACCAACAGGTTACTGAAGAAATCAAAAGGGAAATCAAAAAATTTATAAAAGCAAATGACAATGAAAATGCAACAACTCAAAACCTATAGGATACAGCAAAAGCAGTTCTAAGAGGGAAGTTTATAGCAATACAATCCTACCTCAAGAAACAAGAAAAAACATCAAATAGACAATCTAAATTTCTACCTGAAACAACTGGAAAAAGAAGAACCAAAAAACAAACAAACAAATAAAACTAGCAGAAGGAAAGAAATTACAAATTTCAGAGGAGAAATAAATGAAAAAGAAATGAAAGGAACAATAGTAAGATTAATAAAACTAAAAGCTGGTTCTTTGAAAAGATAAACAGCATCAACAAACCTTTAGCCAGACTCATCAAGAAAAAAAAGAATCAAATCCACAATATTAGAAATGAAAAAGGAGAGGTTACGAGAGACAATGCAGAAATACAGAGAATTATTAGAGACTGTTAAATCGGGAAAGGAGTACTTCAAGGCTGTGTATCGTCACCCTGCTGACTTAACTTACATGCAGAGTCCATCATGAGAAACGCTGGGCTGGATGCAGCACAAGCTGGAATCAAGATTGCCGGGAGAAATATCAATAACCTCAGATATACAGATGACACCAACCTTATGGCAGAAAGCGAAGAACTAAAGAGCCTCTTGATGAAAGTGAAAGAGGAGAGTGAAAAAATTGGCTTAAAACTCAACATTCAGAAAACTAAGATCATGGCATCTGGTCCCATCACGTCATGGCAAATAGATGGGGAAACACTGGAAACAGTGAGAGACTTTATTTTGTGGGGGCTCCAAAATCACTGCAGATGGTGACTGCAGCCATGAAATTAAAAGACGCTTGCTCCTTGGAAGAAAAGCTATGACAAAACTAGACAACATATTAAAAAGCAAAGACATTACTTTGCCAAAAAAAGGTCCATCTAGTCAAAGCTATAGTTTTACCAGTAGTCATATATGGATATGAGAGTTGGACCATAAAGAAAGCTGAGTGCCAAAGAACTGATACTTTTGAACTGTGGTGTTGGAGAAGACTCTTGAGAGTCCCTTGGACTGCAAGGAGATCCAACCAGTCCATCCTAAAGGAAATCAGTCCTGGGTGTTCATTGGAAGGACTGATGTTGAAGCTGAAACTCCAATACTTTGGCCACCTAATGTGGAGAGCTGACTCACTTGAAAAGATCCTGATGCTGGGAAAGATTGACGGCAGGAGAAGTGGATGACAGAGGATGAGATGGTTGGATAGCATCACCAACACAATGGACATGGATTTGGGTGGCCTCCAGGAGTTGGTGATGGACAGGGAGGCCTGACATACTGTGGTCCACGGGGTCACAAAGAGTTGGACACAACTGAGAAACTGAACTGAGCTGAATATAGAATACTACATACATTTCATTTGATAAATCAGTGGCAGGCTGAGAGGAATGACTCCAATTATGGAGGAAGTTCTCCTGTGAATAAAATGCTATCAAATCACATTGCAGAGAAATCCACAGAGAAATCATTTTTGAGAAGAGTCAATCTATGTGGCAAACTTCACTGTTGTCTTATTTTAAGAAATTGCCTTAACCACCCCAATTTTCAGCAGCCACCACCCTGATCAGTCAAAGTCCATTAACTTCTAGGCATCACCTCCACCAGCAAGATGATTACCACTCTCTGAAGGCTCAGGTGGTGGTTAGCATCTTTTAGGAATGAAATATTTTCTTAAATTAAGGTATTACATTTTTTTAGACAAAATGCTATTCTCATGTATAGTGTAAACCTAACTTTTATATGCCCTGGGAAACCCACAAATTTGTGTGACTCTCTTTATTGTGACATCATAGTGGTCTGAAACAGAACCCTCAATATTTCCAAGGTATGCCTACATATAGAAGAGTATCTGGTCCTAGAACTCAGAGCTTCCATTTAGACAGCTCCTGGACCAACAGGAACAAAGTGGTTCATTATGGCATAGATCTGTGGATTACTGGAGGCTGTTTGGCTTTGGTTTTGACTTTAGAGTAGTGAAGCCTTCTGGGAAATAAGCATTTATTAATAGATAGGGAACTTCAGAGGTAAACTGTATCCATCAATTATATAAAGTATTCTATGTATATTATCCTTGTTCTGGAAAATGAAAGACATGGTTTAGGGGACAGAACAGCTCAGCTCTTTCCCTTACCCTCAAATGTTCCAATCTGACCCAGCTCTAAGCCCATTTACAGATAATTAAAAGAAAAATTTCCCACCTTATTTTGTTCCCCTTGCCAATACCAAGGTTCCATAGAAAACACTTTGTTGCCATGGCCTTAGTGACAATGAAGATTTACTTATCAGTGGTCTAGTTTGACACTCTTGGCCAGAGTGACTCAGCTTGTTCCCCCTTGGCCAGAAGGATCATATTGATTCTTAAAAATTGCAGTAAAGTTAATTATTATTCTTATTCAGTTGGTTTGTTTTCTTTATGAAGACTCTGAGTTATTTGTTCAAAATAAAAATCCAATTGTCAGAACACATTGGGAGCATTGAGTCTGGGGGAAAAATGAAATATGATGTTTTTATTGTTTCTCATTGATTTCTTCCCTTTGGTTAGATGATCACTTCAACCCAGCTTTTCACATTATTTTTATAAAAGCTTTTTTGAGGTAACATATTGGGATTCTTTATAAAAATAACAAAAGTCTAAGTTGTGACTATGCTTAATCTTGCTGTTCTATAAGATGCATGACTTAATAACATAAAATTGCAGGTTGAAGAATAGTACAATTGTAGGAAATAATATACTTTCTGGAAGCAAAGGCTGTATATCAGTCTAACATGCTGTGTAGGAAGACAATATTGTTTTCAGTTTTGGAGAAGACCATTTTGTATGAAGAAGAGTGAAAATAAAAGAAATCCTCTGCTTTATTTACACTTAAATTTTCAAAAATGTCTCATTTGTGCTATGTGTATAGGTGAGCAATTTCAATAGCTTTTCTGTTTATATTCAGTTCAGTTCAGTCACTCAGTCATGTCCGACTCTTGGCGATCCCATGAACCACAGCATGCCAGACCTCCCTGTCTATCACCAACACCCAGAATTTAGCCAAATCCATGTCCATTGAGTCGGTGATGCCATCCAACCCTCTCGTCCTCTGTCGTCCCCTTCTCCTCCTGCCCTCAATCTTTCCTAGCATCAGGGGCTTTTCCAATGAGTCAGCACTTCTCATCAGGTGGCCAAAGTATTGGAGTTTCAGCTTCAACATCAGTCCTTCCAATGAACACCCAGGACTGATTTTCTTTAGGATGGACTGGTTGGATCTCCTTGAAGTCCAAGGGACTCTCAAGAGTCTTCTCCAACACCACAGTTCAAAAGCATCAATTCTTCTGTGCTCAACTTTCTTTATAGTCACATGACCACTGGAAAAACCATAGCCTTAACTAGACGGACCTTTAATAATTGTATTTGACCATAATAAAATAAGTTTAATAAATAAAGAAGTTTAATAAGTTTATTTTATTATGGGAAATATACAACAGCTTACAGATACTAAAAATTTCAATTAGCTTTATTGTCAGGAGGTAAGTAGAGATGATCTTCACGATCAATTATCCAAATTTCTGTGGATTATTTTTTAACACACTTGTCCTAATTAAGGCTTATAATACTTAACACACATTTAAAATAATTGGTCATCCTCACTTGCTTTGTGTTTTATTGTGATATTTTTCACCTTTCTCTTGAGATTCCTCACATTCCCCACCTCCTCAGTGCTTACCAGAGAATTAGATGATGACTGAGGATAGCTGGTATTGTTCGACCTGGGCTCAGAAATTTATATTTAGAAGGCTGGAATCCCTAATGACTGTGACATCCTTGTTTACAGATAAGTCTGGAAATATTTCATTTCCATATTGAAAGTATATATAACAAATGTCTTAACTCCAGTCCTCCTCTATCTATATATATAATTTTGATTTTTAATACTTTTATACTTTTAAATTTTATTTTCAGATAATCACAATGGTGTGATCACTCACCTAGAGCCAGACATCCTGGAATGTGAAGTAAAGAGGGCCTTAGGAAGCATCACTATGAACAAAGCTAGTGGAGGTGATGGAATTCCAGTTAAGCTATTTCAAATCCTGAAAGATGATGCTATGAAAGTGCACTAAATATGCCAGCAAATTTGGAAAACACAGCAGTGACCACAGGACTGGAAAAGGTCAGTTTTCATTCTAATCCCAAAGAAAGGCAATACCAAAGAATACTCGAACTACCACACAATTGCACTCATCTCACATGTTAGCAAAGTAATGCTCAAAATTCTCCAAGCCAGGCTTCAGCCACACGTGAACCATGAACTTCCAGATGTTCAAGCTGGTTTTAGAAAAGGCAGAGGAACCAGAGATCAAATTGCCAACATGCACTAGATCATCGTAAAAGCAAGAGAGTTCCAGAATTCTGTTTTATTGACTATGCCAAAGCCTTTGACTGTGTGGATCACAAAAAACTGTGGAAAATTCTGAAAGAGATGGGAATACCAGACCACCTGACCTGCCTCTTGAGACACCTGTATACAGGTCAGGAAGCAACAGTTAGAACTGGACATGGAACAACAGACTGGTTCCAAATAGGAAAAGGAGTACGTCAAGGCTGTATATTGTCACCCTGCTTATTTAACTTATATGCAGAGTACATCATGAGAAATGCTGGGCTGGAAGAAGCACAAGCTGGAATCAAGATTGCTGGGAGAAATATCAATAACCTCAGATATGCAGATGACACCACCTTTATGGCAGAAAGTGAAGAAGAACTAAAGAGCCTCTTGATGAAAGTGAAAGAGGAGAGTGAAAAAGTTGGCTTAAAGCTCAACATTCAGAAAACTAAGATCATGGAATCTGGTCCCATCACTTCATGGGATATAGATGGAACAGTGGAAACAGTGGCTGACTTTGTTTTTTTGGGCTCCAAAATCACTGCAGATGGTGATTGCAGCCATGAAATTAAAAGATGCTTACTCCTTGGAAGGAAAGTTATGACCAACCTAGATAGCATATTAAAAAGCAGAGACATTATTTTGTCAACAAAGATCTGTCTAGTCAAGGCTATGGTTTTTCCAGTGGCAATGTATGGATGTGAGAGTTGGACTGTGAAGGAAGCTGAATGCCGAAAAATTGATGCTTTTGAACTGTGGTGTTAGAGAAGACTCTTGAGAGTGTCTTGGACTGCAAGGAGATCCAACCAGTCCATCCTGAAGGAGATCTGTCCTGGGTGTTCATTGGAAGGACTGATGTTGAAGCTGAAATTCCAATACTTTGGCCACCTCATGTGAAGAGTTGACTCATTGGAAAAGACCCTGATGCTGGGAGAGACTGGGGGCAGGAGCAGAAGGGGACAACAGAGGATGAGATGGCCGGATGGCATCACCGACTCGATGGGCATGAGCTTGAGTAAACTCCGGGAGTTGGTGATGGACAGGGAGGCCTGGCATGCTGTGATTCATGGGGTCGCAAAGAGTCGGACACGACTGAGGATCTAAACTGAGTGACTGATAAGTTTTTTTTAATTTAGTGATTATGAAACTTAAAAATCACTGGAACAGTTGTCACAATATTAATGCAACATCATTCACTGGAGATATCATGTAGGGCAAAATTTCAAGTTTTCTAAACGTCAGTTTATTCACGTTTAAAATGGGGATCAAAGTAACTGCTTTGCATTGTTTTGTGGTTTTAAATAGGGTTGTTGTGCAGACTGAGGCAATGTTTTGAGCAGAGCGTACATATTGTTATTATCACATGTGACTACAGATCTGTGTTATTTACTGCATTTGAAAGTTGTCTTCACAGTTCTGGGATTCCTTCTTATGGGCATAGTAACAATTAGAGTTTTGAGGATACTTGGCGTAAAAAAGCGAGTCTCTGTGTTTCTCTCTCAATTTAGTTCATATTTTTAAAATATTCCTCATTTATGTCTTGAGGGGCAAATAATAAAACAATTCAAAGTAAGCAAAGGAAAATCTGTTTAAAGGAACACAGCTATAATTTCCATGCTTAAGTGCTCATTAAATCAATTAATATCTTAACTGTTAAAATTTTAGCAGAAGAAAATGTCATAAAGCAAATGAACAGATGTGTTGACTATCAGTAAACAAACTGGAAGAATAATAAATGTAAAGCCCCTACTCCTGCTTTTCTATGTGGTCTCCTCCAGACACACTTTTTCTTTTTAGGTTAAAATACAATCACAGCAAGCAGTAATCCTCACTTACATCTGACTGATTTTTGCGGCTTTTTATTTAAACTGAAATACATTTCCATTGACATAGCAACAATAGGACTGTAAATGGATGAAAACCATTTTGTATGTTCCAAAACTCTTTTGAGATTTGGGCCTTTCACTTTTCATGGAAAGGAAATAAAAAGGTTGGCATTAGGCATCATTTAAAAAAAATAATTATGCATTTCAAACCATTCTTTGGAGATTGAGCAATAAAATGCCATCATTGAGAGTGAAGCACTTTTTTTTAATTTATAAAGATTTTTATTTTCTATATAGGAAGATATAAAACACTGCATGCTGGCATGTAACATCTCAGATTGACAGAATTTAGCTGCACTCTTTTTGTAAACATATTTAATTTAAAATTCACTTTTTTCATTCTTATCACTTTAAGCAGACAGATGCAAATTTTCAAACATATTAATTCACATAGTAAGATTTATTTCATAAACACACACACACACACACAACCCTGGAAGTGACCCAGTGTAACAGTAAGTGTGACAACTGCATTCTTTTTGATAAACTTCAAACAATCAACTCCACAGACGGCAAAGTTTTCAGTATCATCAGTTAAAACAGAAAAAGAGACTCAGATGTATAGAACAGACTTTTGGACTCTGTGGGAGAAGGCGAGGGTGGGATATTTCAAGAGAACAGCATCGAAACATGTATATTATCTAGGGTGAAACAGATCACCAGCTCAGGCTGGATGCATGAGACAAGTGCTCAGGCCTGGTGCACCGGGAAGACCCAGAGGGATCAGGTGGAGAGGGAGGTGGGAGGGGGGACCGGGATGGGTAATATATGTAAATTCATGGCTAATTCATTTCAATGTATGACAAAAACCACTGCAATGTTGTAAAGTAATTAGCCTTCAACTAATAAAAATAAATGAAAAAAAAAAAAAACTTACCTCAAAAGACTTTCAACTAAATTCAACTGGATCCAACTCTCTTTTGTGGTGGTTCATCAGTAATAAAATGACTCAAGTGTTTTCAGTATCTTGGCTTTAGCTACTGAAGGTAGCTAAAATTTCACTTTTACTTCCTTGGCTTCCCACCACAGTTGAGTTTAATGTATTTTCCATTTAGTGTGTATTTGACATTACATATATGGTAAATTTAGCTCAGTTTATGTATTTTTTAATTTACCAGTGACATTATGTGATGGTGGATGGTTTGAGCAGTCAGAGACAAAGGCAAAAATAGTACAGTAAGAAAAAAACTGAGGATAGAAATGCAGTTAAGACATTTTTACCATGCTCAGATTTATTCTCGCATATTTTTATCAGAAAAATTAGAAAAAAAAATTCATGAGGCATTTAAACTCTTCAAAGCAAAATTATTGCACATTTGGCATTTAATTATTTTAGCACAGAAACTCCAATACTTTGGCCACCTCATGCAAAGAGTTGACTCATTGGAAAAGATCCTGATGCTGGGAGGGATTGGGGGCAGGAGGAGAAGGGGATGGCAGAGAATGAGATGGCTGGACGGCATCACTGACTCGATGGACATGAGTTTGAGTAAAATCCGGGAGTTGGTGATGGACAGGGAGGCCTGGCATGCTGTGATTCATGGGGTCACAAAGAGTCAAACATGACTGAGCAACTGAACTGAACTAAATTTGAATATTTGTCTGTTAGTAAATTATTAACTTTATGGTAATAACTCATAAAGTTTAGAGAAAAATAAGAACTTACTGAAATGTTTTAAACCTAAAGTAATTTCTGTATGTAGCATAGAGCTTATGCCACACATAAGTTCTCCTTCAATGCAGAAGACATAAGAGATGGGTTCAATCCCTGGGTCAGGACAATCCCCTGGAGTAGGAAATGGCAACCCACTATAGTAGTCTTCCCTGGAAAATTCCATGGACAGAGGAGCCTGGTGGACCTACAATACATGGGGCTGCAAAGAGTCAGACACAATTGTGCACACACCCAAAGTTCTATGAGTAGGATATTACTGTATTATTGAGTATATATATGTAGATATATAGAATTTTGTTTTCTCCGAGTAAGACTATGTTATGTTGTTTATAATCTCTTATAACAGTAATTGTAACCCTGTCAGAATTCATAACGTAGGACAGAACATGAAGATTTCTTAAAAAGTATGAAGTGTATCTGGTGTAAACTTACAAGCTAACAAACATTTGTGTAGCATAGAGCTGATTTACAGCTGAACTGAAAAAAACCTCTGCCTTCACTGGGAAGGCCTGAATGTCTGGTTTTGACTCTTGGCCATCATAAGGACAATGGAATTTAAGATGTGCTTTTAGAAATCAGAAGTTCCTATAGCAATCCCCAAGGTCACTTTGCTTATTAATGAATTTTATTTAGCATGACAGTTTAGATAGCCTAACTTGCCTATGCGATTAGAAGGGCATAAAACTCCTGCTGGGAATTTCTGCTTTGAGCTCTCTTGAAGCCAAGATTCCTAGTACAGAGCTTGATAGTTCAATTCAGAAAACAAAGTGATAGCTCTATGCAACTATGGGCCCTAGAGTGCCTACCTCTAGATGGAACACATTTTACAAATTCAATGACACAATTCACCAAATTTACACAAGGAAAGTCAGTGGAAAAGCTGGATTTACAGAGATTAGTTAACTACAAAGAAATCTACACAACAGTTTCCATAAAGAACTAACGTTACATGGCACTTTGATATTGTTTAAAACCTAAAATAAGAGATAAAGAAGTACCTAGGTTTGGATGCCCCCCTGTTACTGTATGGTCACCCTTTTTAGGATGACTGCTGTCTCTACGGAGAAGGCAATGGCGCCCCACTCCAGTGTTCTTACCTGGAGAATCCCATGGATGGCGGAGCCTGGTGGGCTGCCGTCTACGGGGTCGCACAGAGTCGGACACGACTGAAGCGACATAGCAGCAGCAGCAGTCTGTCTGTCCATCCCTGGCTTGACCACTCCCTGCCTCACTCACATGACTATCCAATCCTCTTAATTATAGGGCTTAATTGTTAACTGTCTACATGCTTGCACCCTGCCCCAGTGGCTGGTTTTCCTGGTAACTTATGAGCTAACCAGATGACAAGTCCCCCTATAAATGAAGCCCCCTTCTCCCCTGCGTAGTGAAGATTACTGCTGGGTTCTGCCTGCCTGCTACTGTTCAATGTGAGGTGTCACTTCAGGACCTTTGTTTCAGACCTATAAGATTCCCTATCCAATAAATCATTGAGATCTCTGTCGCTGTCTTTTGGCCCTTCCAGGCTAGGCAACTAGAAGGCATATAGGCCTGGATGGTGCAACCCAAAAGGTAACATAAGTGAAGATGTGTACCTGTTGATTGCGATGGTCAAAACAAGAAAAACGGTTTCCTTACCAGGAACCACATAAGTTTATGAAAGTTACTCCTCAGCAATAGGTTAATATAAAAAGATTGTTAGTCTAAAAGAACTGAGCTTTTCCTGAGCTTCTGCATCATCCTACCTTATCACAGGATAACTTGCAGCAGGGTGCACTTGGTGGAGCTAGGAGTCAGGGAAAGCTTTGCAAGGATAGGCTGAATTAGTCAGTATCTTGGATAAATCAAAACATATACGAAGGGTGTGGAGTGCTGAGTTGCTCAGTCGTGCTGACTCTGTGACCCTATGGACTATAGCCTGCCAGGCTCCTCTGTTCATGAGATCCTCCAGGCAAGAATACTGGAGTGAACTTCCATTTCCTCCTCTAGGGGATCTTCCCAACCCAGGGGTTGAATCTGTGTCTCTTGTGTCTCCTGCATTGGCAGGCAGATTCTTTACCACTGCACCGCCTGGCAAAGCCAGAGGGTGTGATCTGAGTCTCTTATCACCCATTTGCATTGCATATGAAAAGTTGCTGTAATATTTGAAATATTATGCTATATATCATGGCCTTCCCAGGTAGTGCTAATAGTAAAGAACCTGCCTGCCAAGGCAGGAGATACAAGAGATGCGGGTTTGATCCTTGGGTTTGGAAGATCCCCTGGAGGAGAGCATGACTACCCACTCGAAAACTCCATGGACAGAGAAGCCTGGAACGGTATGGTCCATAGGGTCGCAAAGAGTCAAATATGACAGAAGCAACTTAGCTCACATGCCTTATATCATATTCCTTAACCTTGACCTAAGATATAATAAAAGAACTGTGAAACAAAATGGAAAGCATGGGGAAAAGAGAATGAATGGAGTTATTTTTTTCCCATATATTTTACTGGGCCCCTTTTAAGTTTATGTGGGTGAATTGCTTTTCCTAGAAGGTATGCTTCAGAAGCAAAATCTGGATGGAGTTAGGGCATGTGAACCCACTCCATTGTTCTTGCCTGGAGAATCCCAGGGACGGCGGAGCCTGGTGGGCTGCCGTCTATGGGGTCACATACAGTCAGATACGACTGAAGTGACTTAGCAGCAGCAGCAGGGCATGTGACCAGGCTTCCTGGTGGCTCAGACGGTAAAGAATCTGCCCGCAAAGTGGGAGACCGAGGTTCAACCCCTGGGTTGGGAAGATCCCCTGGAGGAGGGCATTTTAATCCATTCCAGTATTCTCGCCTGGAGAATCCCCAGGGACAGAGGTGCCTGGCGGGCTACAGTCCATGGGGTCACAAAAGTCAGATACAACTGAAAGACTAAGGACAGCTCAGCACAGGACCTGTGAACACAAGTAAAAATCATCTCCAAGGTAACGGATGTTGAGCTACAAACTTTCTAGGAGGTATTGAGGACAGCCATGAGACTCTTTACCCACCTGACATTCATTAGAGGTTTTATTTGTTCAGAAACTCTGATTTGCCCATCTCATCAATCACACCTGGTGATTCTCCACCCCTCATGTCCAGACCTCCATTCACTGCCGAAACGTGTCTTAAAAAACTGTGCGATTACAGTCTCTTCAGCTATTAGGAGGTGACAAAGTGTGAGTGAAAAGTTTTTACCATGAAGTTTCATGTATTATAAACAGTCTTATGATGCAAATGAAGAAAAAGAATAGGGAAAATAATATTTTTCAATAAATGTCAGATTAAAAAATATACCAAGTCATTGCAATAAATGTATCTAAAGCTACAATATTGAGAAAAATACTAGAAGAAAAACACAGCCAATGTAACAAGTCTTAATAGCAAAAAAGAAATATTTTTGAAAGCAGAGAATAAAATCAGAAACTTTTATTCAATATATATATGTTTTTGAACAAAATAGGAAAAAACTGTGTGTACCGTGTAACAAATTTAGTAAGCAGATTATTAAATCGAGTTTAAAACATACTTTTGCTCCATCATGTCTGGCAGAAGCAATATTTCCGTGCTGAATATTTTTGTGCTGAAACAGTGTTTTAACCTTAGGGAGCTCATTTATTGTGATTTATACTGTACTTTTTTATATCAAGTGCATTATACAGTTTCTTATACTTTTATAAATAACTAAGAAAGCAGCATTATTTAAATGAAAAGATATGCTTAGCATAAATTATTACTCATTTTCAAAATTTACCAAATACATTAACACAGCAAAGTAAAGACAGTTTCTTAAATTTGACACTGTATTCTATGTTTCCAGTTGTTTCCCTAGGAAAAAATTCTATTTGGAAGGTCAGGATGAAAATGACTAGCCTTATGTATAAGAGGCTGACTACTGTCCAGGCTGAGGAAAAATTTTTCCTTCAGTTGCCCTCCTGTCCAGAACCTGGAATCCCAGAAAAGCCAGCAGTGGGCAGGACTCCCAGTTTAGGCAGACTAAATTAGGGTTTTAGTCTATCTTTGTTCCACTCATACATGCAAATAATTAAAAGCCAGTTTTTTCCTCATTTTTATCCTTTTCAATAATATCGGTACTTAGTTCAATGCTTTGGTCATGAAAAGTAGTTAATCTTTTTAATATGATGATGATAACATCTCAGTTCCCTACCACATCCTAGCATCCTAGCACACACATCAGCACCATTAGGTTAGGAATTGCAGAAATGACTGGGCTCTCAAGATCCCTATGATATTCATACTTACTTCAGCTGTTATCTTGTGTATTTAAGTTTCTGATTAATCTCTACCATCTAATTTTAGTAATCTGTCATGTTCTAGTAGACTTACTATTCCTAGGATTGCTTTGTCTTTTCTTTGTCTTAGGTTCCTTTGGCAGGTAGGTTTGTTTTGATTTTATTTTATTTGCTTTCTCTTTTTGTTGTTGTTTGTTTGTTTTTAGCCAGAGTGTATGTTCCTTTTTTCTTATCTATAAGGTATTTTGCTTCAGTTCTATTCAACCCTGTTTGAAAGTCTTTTTTTCTGAAATGAGCAATGTTATTACCTACGGCATATATCTTTATTTTTAATTAGATAACATATGCACACATACTGCCCCAATCTATTCGTAATTTCAAAAGCCACAAGAAAAATTTTAGAAAAGTAAGTAATTGTCTCCTAATGCCAGCGTTTGTTGTCTAACATCGTATTTGTCTATTTGCTTTGAATTGGGTTCATACATACCATACATTTATACAACTTCTGCTTCAAGGATATTGTACTTCATCTGTGAAGGAAATAATGGCAGTTTTTCTCAAAAACATATTTTGGTCTGTCAGTAAATAGTAGATTATCACAAGATCACTCTTGCCTCCAACTATTGCAGAGAACTGCACAGCTTGTTACAATAGATAAATCTGTGTTCTCGTAGATCATTAAGCACATTTTGAAAAGGGGCTTTGGAACCTGCCTTTTCTCATACAGTAAACAAAGTACTAGCTAGCAAATTTAAATGTAAGCAATCATTTCACAAGAATTTATTTTTGGTCAAAACTAATTTTTTTTTTTAACATAGCCATTGTACAAAGCAGCATCAGGCTTCAATATTCTCAATAGGACATTCTCTTGATTATTCATCATCTGAAGATTTTTTTGCAGCAGATTATTTCTGAAGATTTTTTTTGTAGCAGAGTATTTCAGAACTTGATTTTATTAACAGTTTCTTGCCTAAATAGAGATCACTTAAGAAGTTTATAATTCAGTTAAATAGCAGGCACTGAAATATTCATTACTGTACATCTCTTTCATATCTTACTCAAAAGAGTTTAAATGTACCCAGTGGTCATAGTTCAATAAATATCTTACATATTTTATAACTTTATAGTATTTCCCTCAGAGAAGCAGCATTTTATGTGCATGTCCACCCTTGCTCATCGACAATTATTTGTGCCGTAATGTTTTCATAAATTCTATTCTTTCCATAGTGCATATGTGCTCAGTACTCAGATGTGTCCAACTCTTTGAAACTCCAGAGACTGTAGCCCCCCAGGCTCCTTTGTCCATGGAATTTTCCAGGCAAGAACACTGGTGTGGATTACCATCTCCTATTCCAGAGGATCTTCCTGACCCAAGGATCAAACCTGTGTCTCCTGTGTCTCCAGCACTGGTTGGCAGATTCTTTACTATTGTACCACCTCGGAAGCCCCATTCTTTCCATACTATTAATATCATTAAGTAAATGTTCATTATTCTCACTATTTCGAAATCAATAACATATTTTGAATGTTAAAGAAAGCCACATTTTAATAGATCAGAGCCCACATTTTAAGGGACTATAAAAGCATTTTTAGTTGTATACCTGATTTTAATAATAGACTGGTTTGAGACTTTCCTGATAGTCCAGTGGTTAAGAATCCACCTGCCAATTCAGGGGACGTGAATTTTATCCCTGGTCCCAGAAGGTCCCACATGCCAGGAGGCAACTAAGCCCTTGTGCCGCAACTACTGAGTCTGCACTCTAGAGCCAGCGAGCTGCAACTACCGAAGCATGCTTGCTCTAGATGGAGATTACACTCTGCAATAAGAGAAGCCGCCACAAGGAGAAGACCGAGTCTTGCGACTAGAGAGTAGCCCCACTCACCACAACTGGAGAGAACCCCTGCAGCAATGAAGACCCAGCACAGCCATACATACACACATACATACATACTTTCAAAAAAAATTAAAAAATAATAGACTGATTTAAAGGGAAATCAAAATTAAAAAGATACTTTGAAAGTGTTATAAATTACTATTAGAAGGACCCGTGACTTCTTATCTCTGATGAGGCGTTTTTCAAAGTACTGCTATTTCCTGTTTTTCCATGTACCTCATCTATTCCTTTCTAAATTCCTTTAAAAAAAGCTTTATTTTTAAACTAAATGTTTATTTGAAATAACACAGCATCCAGCATATGTTAGAAGCACAAATGCTTTAAAAATAATAATAATAATTAACTCTACCATCAATACCAATGGAACAAGTGAACTTTTAAAACTTGTTTTTGATGTTATATAATGTTGTTGCTATAAGTTAATTGTCTTAATTCCTTATGGATAATGGGAATGAAAGGGGTATTTCAGGTATAAACCATTTGATTACAGAAAAGAAAGTCAGTCTAGGATGGTGAAGGGAAAATACATGTACCGTTTCATACAGGAGTTGATGTTGAAACATTACAACTTGAGTACTCTGAAGCTAGAAATTTATATTTCTAAGTCAATAGTGTGGACAGTGATACTCAAAGATTCCAGATATATCCCCCTGTGACTCTAATAATTGGCGCTGATATTTGTCTCTGGAGAAATACTTTAGTTTTGGAGGCAGTTATATGGACACCATGCTTATCTTCCTGTACCACAATATGCTTCACACTGCTGTTAAGACTATCTTCTGAAAATAAAAAAAAAAAAATTACCCAAATACATGAAGACAGCCATATACTTTGTTAAGCTCATTTTTATTCCACAGCATAATATATATCTCTGAAAAATATGGTTTATCTCTCTCTCTCCAGTTACCATAGCTCCAACTTGTTGAATCCCTTATCACCTCACAAGTGGATCATGTGATTTAATGCCTCAAAGCTACTACTATCAATATTCCCTATCACTTTTCTAGATTCCATACATATGCATTAAGTACTATATTCATTTTTCTTTCTGCCTTACTATATGTATAACAGGCTCTAGGTTCATCCACCTCAGTAGAACTGACTCGAATTCATTTTCATGGCTGCATCAATTTCATTATACATATGTACTACATCTTATTTATCCATTCATCATTTGTAGGGAAGGAAAGGAGATGCAGATATAGAGAATGGACGTGTAAACACAGTTAGGGAGGGAGAAAGTGGGACAAATGGAGAAAGTAGCATCAACATATATACACTATTGGGTATGAGTTGAATAGCTGGTGAGTAGGTAAGAAGTTGCTATGTAGCACAGGGAGCCCAGTCTGATGCTCTGTGATAACCTGAAGGGATGGGATGGGGGGAATCTAGGGAGAGAGGAGATGTATGTCTAATTATGGCTGATTTGTGCTGTTGTATGACAGAAACCAACACAACACTATTTTTTTAAACAATTAAATTTTTAAAAAAGAAAAAAAAAAAAAATGCTACTATTCTCAAAATTGCCTTGAGTCTCTAGACTTCTTTGGTAACTTTTTATCTAGTTCCTAAATACACAATTCAAAATTTACATCTATACACTTTTAACCAATCAGTTCATTTATCTATTTACAAGGACATCCACTTCCAGTAATGGAAGACAGAAGGAAATAAATACCTTGAAGGACAATTTTAACTGAAGAACTTTCTATGGATACCATATAGAGGCCTTTCTCTGGGTAATATCTATGGGAAAACAGAAGTTGAAAGTGGTGTGGTTGGCATTTAGAACTTTCTTAGGGTGGATGTGGAAGATTTACCTAGGATGGGAGATTTATCTAGGAGTCTGAGTAGCACTTTTGATCGCTGAAATGGAAAAGGAGGAGGGGCAAGAACATTAGACAGGGATACAGCCAGAAGAGTGACAGGAGAACCAGGAAGGCCAGAGCAGAAAAGCTAGGATCACGGTGCCTGATTTAGAGTAAGGTTTGATCAGAAAGAACTCCACCTTCACCTCCTCCCCCATCTCCCCTTCACCACTGACCAGGTTTTCCCCACCAATTTAAGAAGAGCTGAGTAACATACAGCAGTGCCACACTGCTGGATTTCAACAAAAGTTATGAAGCATACTAAAAAGTAAGAATAACAGATCAAAAGGACAAGCAGTTTTCAGAATCACAGATGTATGAAGTAACACAAAATTTTAGATGATTATAACTAACATGCTAAAGGTTCTAATGTAAAAAAAGGAGAAAAAAGAAATGTAGGAGAAACAATAATATGCATACCTATGGCTGATTCATGTTGATATATGATAAAAACTAATACAATATTTTAAAGCAATTATTCTTCAATTAAAAATAAATTTAAAAAATAGCTGGAAATAATTTTATATTTGTTGAAACTCACTTAATAATATTAAGAATTTCCATATACCCTTCCATCAGTTTCTCCTAATATCAAAATCTTATATGACCATGGTACATTTATCAAAACAGACATTAATTTGATATAATATGTAGTTTGAAGTAAACTATAGACTTGGATTTGATTTTTCAACTAAATATGTTTTGTTTTGTTTTTTTTCCCTGTTCCGTGACACAATCTGTGGTATCATGTTGCATTCAGTCAGGTCTCTTAGATCTTCTCTAATCTCTAGCAGTTCTCAGGCTTTCCTTGATCACCAGGACTTCGATATTTTGCAAGGGTAGTAATTAGGTCTTTTGTGGGATGTCCCTCCATTTTGGTTTGCCTGATGTTGCTTCATGGTAAGCAAATGTAATTTTAAAGATAAGCGTGTAAATACACTTTTTACTTCTGTACTAATCAATCCATTGACTTTTCCTTTCACAGAAATGTTCTAGATTCAAAGCTACCACATGTCTGTGCAGGCTTTGCACTGAACAGTACTGGAGGTTCCATTTCCAGTATAGTATTGTATTTATTTTTTCACATGGTCCCCAGACTATAAAAACAGTTGTATTCTATAAATACTGTGAGAATGTAAATTACTTCAATTATTAATCCACTGGTGGGAAATTCACATTTGCAAATACTTATGTTTTAATAAGTTACTTTTTCTATGGCAATGGCACATTTAATAATTTTTGTTAGGAAACCTCAGAATATGACTGTACCCTGTCATATGTATGTCATACCCTGTCATACCCTGTCTTGTCCAAACATCACAGCTACCCACATCAAAAGATATGAGTGCATTCCCCAGATTCAATATTAAGTTTCCCCAGTTTCCTTTACTTTTACAGAGCTTCATTGCAAAAATTCTAGTTCTACTGAGGTTTACATTTTAGACCATTTTTTCCCTCTAGGTAGATCTGGTCTCTTCCTTTACAAATCATACAGTGAAGAAATATTTTCTTCATAGTCTCGTAAGAACTGAACATCTCAAGAGTGTGATAAAGATACATAGAAAGTAATATTCAAAATAAATTGTGCATAAAAGAAATTCAGATTTTGGGAGGATTAAAAGAATTCATAGATACCCTGGAAACCTGTCAGACAAGTGAATTCCACGGTAAAATGCATTCGGAAAAAATAATTATGCTGCTTTCAATTTGGGGGGCCATATGCATTAAAATGTTAAATAGATTATGAACTAAGTTTTAATGAAGTTTTTCTATCCTTCCTCTATTCTCAATGGGAATTTGTTTTAATAAATTTTAGATGCCAGTCTTAGCATTAAAATTCTGTAAGAATATAGCATGATAAAAGTTATCTACCTTTTTCTACTCTAATATCCTACTATTAGATGAAAGTTTATATTTCTAATTAACAACTTAAAAAGTGTTTTAAAATAGGTTATTTAAATGCATCTATGGGAAACTGAAATATTATATATATATTACAAGACTTTGCAAAACTTTAGATACTATGCATATTGGCTTCCCTAAACAAGAAAATACAGTTTGTTTTCATTTCCTTTCCTAAGGCCTGGAGACTCAAAAGAATAATTAGATTCTTCCTGAAACTGAATTCTATAATGTACGTGAAAAAGGGTTGTGTTGTACTGAGTCGCTCAGTCATGTCCAACTCTTTGCGACCCCATGGACTGTAGCCCGCAGGCGCCTCTGTCCATGGGGATTCCCCAGGCAAGAATACTGGAGTGAGTAGCCTATCCTTTTTCTAGGGTAACTTCCTGATCCAGGAATCGAACCGGGGTCTCCTGCATAGCAGACAGATTCTTTACCAGCTGAGCTACCTGGGAAGCCCATGAAATAGGCTACTAGAATATGAATTACCTGAGTTTGTCTTCAACAAGATAGCAGTTACTTCCACTCACTACCAATCTGAACATTTTATTTTCAATATTTCTCCATATACAAATCTTCTAAAATTTGTTTTCATTTAGTCAGTCATTTATATAACTTCTCATTGTAACTCTTAAATCCTTAATCCTTATATATAATCAATGACACAGTCTTGAAACTTATGGTTCTCTTTTTAAAGTGACACAATATTATCATTTTGACCATTTAAAATTATTTCTGGGTCCAGAGTCCTGATCAAATGAAAAAGTTAATAAAATAGACACACCCTGATCAGTGGTTTATTTCTTTTTAAAAAGTTATTTTGCAAGAGGTTAAGTATTCTTGCTTAGGCAAAAAAAAAGAAAAAAAGAAAAAGAAAAATGAGGTTTCCACGGTGTCTCAGATGGTAAAGAATCTGACTGCAATGCAACAGACCTGGGTTATTCCTGGATCAGGAAGATCCCCTGGAGAAAGGAATGGCTACCCACTCCAGTATTCTTGCCTGAAGAATTCTAGGGACAGAATTTTAATGCTAAGACTGGCATCTAAAATGTATTAAAACAAATTCCCATTGAGAATTCCATGACCTGGTGGGCTACATTCCATGGGGTCACAAAGAGTCAGACAGGATTAAGCGGCTACCACTTTCACTTTCAGCAAAATTATGAAGTGGGAAATTTATTTTTAACTTGATCTTTCCTCTCTTTCTGTATTCTTCATAATTACCACACTGTTCTGGGTCTAGTGTCCATATGTTTTTACTTCAAAAGCTATATCTGTCAAATTTAAATAATTATCATCTTAAATTACTCTTTCTCATCACACTTTAAACCTTAGAAACTCTGACCCACCCTAGATGATTTTCCCAGCTGCTTTAAATTATCTCTCAGACCATATTCAATGTGTTTCTCAATTCTGTGTGTTACTCACTCAAACTTTACAAAAACCCAATTTTAATCATCTAAAATATTCACAAATCCTCCTAGTGGAGAAGATATTTGTGGATGAATATATTTGAGGATGATGCTTATGTTAAATATCGTGCTGAAATGAATGTAATCAGAGATAAAGTGGTAAGATAATAGACCCTGCAGCCTATGTTTTTAGCAGAAAAGCCTTAAAAATATTTACTATATATAACTTTATGCTCAATGTATACACTAGCTAAATAATTATAATGAAATTTTCCCTGTGCTAATTTTGCACTTCTCTACAATAACTTGAATTCTACTGCTTTTTTGTGTTTATATTGTGAATTAATTTAATTTTTCACCTTATTCATTGTAAAAGTTTCTGTTTTATAGATCTTAAGATATACATCAATGAGCCAAATTATGATGATGCAATGCTTTACTTCACAGTTCCTTCTGTTCATGCTATGGATTCAGTTACTGAATTAGAATAATTACAAAATTAGAATTTTTGTAGGGCAATTACCTATTAAGGATAAAATTTATTTTTCTTATTTTCTTTGAGAAGTACAAATATTTCTGATATTTCTGAAGCTATTTATTTAGCTGGAAAGAACACTAAAACAATGAAAAACCTTAAAATAGTGAATTAAAAATACACTTTTTTTGTAAATGAAAGTATTGTTACTGTTCAATCACTAATAGTGTCCAACTCTGCAACCCCATAGACTGCGGCAAGCCAGGATTCCCTGTCCTTCATTATCTCCCTGAGTTTGCTCAAACTCATATTCATTGAGTCAGTGATGCCATCCAACCATGGTATATGTATAGACAGAAAATCATCTACATGAATGAAGCAGACATATTTGTCCATCATTTGAAGTATAAGCATATGTTATTTAATAGTATTAAATTATACACACAATAAAATATTTTACTACAACATACCAAAATATACTAACTTATAATCATCCTTTCTAGCCACAAATATGATTATCAAAACAACCCTATTACATACCTTTTAATTTATTAATTGTATTTTCTATAACAATGGTAAGTACTCATTCAAACACAAGTACTTTGCAGAAGTCATACTAGAAAGTCATTCCTTATATTCTTAACTTTCTATCTCTCTGTGATCTTGTCTTTCTTTCCCATTACAATGAATCTTTTTTTCAAAACAGTTGTTTATGCTTGCTATTTTCAAGTTTCTACTCCCAATTTCTCTTGAGCTAACTTCAATAAACTTCAAGTTTGGCATCCAGTAAATCAATTTTCATTCTTCACTCTTCCTAAGATATTTATTTTTATACACAGACCTTATAACTCTTTATAACTGATAATGTCAGGCTCTTAATCTCATTTCCATTCATTCTCATGCACAGACTACAATTCCTTGACCTCAGTGGAAACTTAAACCCTTCTGACACTATAACATATTATTTACTGGCCTTCAGATATTTGTAACATTGTATAGGAGGCAGTGACCAAAATCATCCCAAAGAAAAAGAAATTGAAGAAGGCAAAATGGTTGTGTGAGGAGGCTTTACAAATAGCTGAGAAAAGAAGTGAAAGGCAAAGGAGAAAGGAAAAGATATACCCAACTGACGGATTCCATGGTGGCTCAGATGATAAAGAATCTGCCTACAATGCAGGAGACCAGGGTTCAATCCCTGGGTTGGGAAGATCCACTGGAAAAGGGAAAGGCTACCCTCTCCAGTATTCTTGCCTGGAGATCCCATGAACAGAGGAGCCTGGTGGGCTACAGTGCGTGGAGTTGCAAAGAGCTGGACATGGCTGAGCAGATAAGCACACAGACACACACATACCCAACAATGCAGAGTTCCAGAGAATAGTGAAGAGAGATAAGGAAGGCTTTTAAGTGAACAATGCAAAGAAAGAAAGGAAAATGATACAATCGGAGAGACTGGATATCTCTTCAAGAAAACTGGAGATAGCAAGGGAAAATTTCATGCAAAGATGTGCACAATAAAGGACAGAAACTGCAAGGCCTAACAGAAACTGAAGAGATTAAGAGGAGGTGGCAAGAATACACAGAACTACACACAAAAGATCTTTATGACCCGGATAACCACAGTGGTGTGGTCACTCACCACATGACTGAACACCTTTCACTCACTCACTCAATCCATCTTAAATAACATGATCAGTGGAACCCAAAGCCATTCTGATCCTATAACATATCATTTACTGGGCTCATCCCCTTTAATATATTTTTGCAATGCAATATACTTTGCATTGCCATCACTTCCTTTAATACATTTTTTACTTCCTGTCATTTCTCCATGACTTAACTGGTTGGAAAACATCACAAATCTGAAGTCAAATACCCTCAAATTATACACTACACTTGTGTAGCTGAAAAGGCTGAAGAAAAACAAAATATCATAATACCTCACCCCACTTCAGAACTCTGGTTGGGAACATGCAGTGCACTTTTAATGCCATCTAGCCATCAGACTGTGAAGTCAACTGGTCTGCAGGTCCTTCTGCTGTGCTGGAGATACCATCACAATTACCTCAAATTTCTCATTTCATAGAACGCTTAGTGTCTTGCTAATTTTCACATGGCACCCTTAGATAAAAAGAAACACTGAACAGTTATTATTATAAGGTTATTAGATTAAGAAATGTATAAGTTAAAGTGAAGGTCACTCAGTCCTATCTGACTCTTTGCCACCCCATGGACTACCCAATCCATGGAATTCTCCAGGCCAGAATATGGAGTGGGTAGCCAGTTCCCTTCTCCAGGGGATCTTCCCAACCCAGCAATCGAACCCAGGTCTCCCACACTGCAGGCAGATTCTTTACAAACTGAGCCACCAGGGAAGCCCAGAAATGTATAAGGATTTATATAAAAATGACAAAATATATACATATAAATTGAAATAAAACATTGTAATTTCAACTTTAAATGACCACAATCACTAAGACATGAGAACCTTGTTGGGTTAGGCACAATTTCTCAATCCTAGGAATTATACGGGATGCCACCACCTTCATTTCCAGCTTTCACACTGAGTTTCATGTACTATTTACTGTACATCATAAAACAACAACTAAAGCTCAACTTTGCAAATGAATTATGTTACCTAAAGGAATGCAGCACAATCTAATACTGGAATTGTGAACACTTCAACTCAGAGTAGTTAGTATAGCATCTGTTAGTTATCAAGTATCACTGTGATTCCTTCAAAAAACTTGTTTTCAATGTGAGTTCATTGCAGTGTCTGGGTGCTCTTTGCGCACAGGGTTAGAATTTCAGGACTACACTATATCATGCCCTCGCTTCTCAGACTTCTAACAATTCTTCCCTATTATTTAGTTAGTGGTTTTCACTGAGAACAGAGAAAATTCAGAGGAAAACCTTCACAAGCTCCCACAAAATCTATGACTCCATCTCCTGAATTTGTGCTAATATGCTTCAGTTTATTTTATTAAGACATTTTTAAGTCTTGTGTTATTAGTAAAGGACAAACGGTCATTTGTGTCTAGATCCCATCCAATTTGGCTCTCTCATGCATCGGAAACTTTCCAACTTTCCCGACTATTTCATATTGACAGACAAACATGCTGTTACTTCTCCCACTGACTTAAAAATATAACCCTTTAAAAGTTACCATCCATATGTTGTTTCCTTTAGAGCAAGGTTCCTCCTCAAAGTAAATTGTACATACTTGTCTAAATGTTTCCTCTTCCCACTCTCTGGAACTTTCTCCAGGCAAGTTTCATTCTCATCTCTTCTCTGGAAACTGGACCTACAGTTTATCATTCCAGCCCTGACATACTTTGTCTTTGTATATCCTAGATGCCTCCTTTACTCCCAGCCCTGCCAGTCGCTCAGCTTACTTTGCTAATTTATCAACATCTAATTTATCTCTGAACTTCACAGCGTCGTATGGATAAGCCCTTGTACTATTTTTTTTCCTATATAGAGTCATTTCTTTTTTTTTTTTCTATTTATTTTTATTAGTTGGAGGCTAATTACTTTACATCATTACAGTAGTTTTTGTTATAAATTGAAATGAATTAGCCATGGATTTACATGTTCTATATACACTCATTTCTAGTTCTATGCCTTTGAATATTATCTCTGCTAAGATCTGCCCTAGCCCCCACATTTATATATTCAAGCCCCCAATTTCAGTGGCAAATATAGCTTCTTTTAAAATTTTCCTTCAAAATCACTTGTATCAGAATTTCCCTCTATCAGTTGTCATGAGTCTCTACTTCCCAATTTTCAGGGTCAAACATTTTCTTGCTCATAGCATAACCTTTTCATGAACAAATCCTGCTTTTTATTAATACAATCAATTCCCACCAGACCCACTGCTAATTTCTTGTTCTGAGCCACTGCCATCTTTCACTAAATTAAAGCAAATGCTTATGTCTGGCTTCCAGGCATCTTCCTTTATTTACCTTCTTTCCATTCTCAACACAACACTCAATGTAGAACTATCTCAGATTATGTCATGACTCTCCTTGCTCAATACCTTTAAATGGTTTCCCTTCTAACTATGAGTTAAAACCAGCAGGATTTGATGTAACTTATTGATGTTTGCTGACAAACTTCAGTCCACCCTCCTGCTTACCCAGTTGCTCCGTGTGTGTGCAAACTGATAAGAAAGTGGGCATGCCTTCTCCTAGGAACTAGAAGGAGGTTCAAACTAGGCAAGCCCTGCCTTCATTCACATAAACTCTTGCCCCAGCCCTTGTCCCTTAACCAATATAAAACCCGAACCAGTTGCTCTTTCCTGCACTCTCAAGCCATTTTCAGACTGATACCCTCTTGCCCCAGCAAGCTGCACTAGTGAGTAATAAATTCATATCTAGTTGGCACGTGTGTACATCATGGTGATTTCAACATCTGAAACACACTTGGGGTAGGGAGTCTACCCCACCTGCATAGGTAACCACAACATCTGATCACACACTACTCGGTAACCAAAAGGGTCATCAGCAGTAATAGAATTGTGCAATAAGTTATAGGATATTCATAACATGGTATAGTGAAAGACAATAAAAACAGTAAATTGTACACTACATGTAAAACATGCATGGATCTTAATATATATATGTATATATATGTATATACACACACACATAAATACACACACACACACACACACACATATTGCTAAATGAAAGATGCCAGACAGAAAAGAATGTATAAGGTATGATTGCATTCACATAAATCTCAAGATCAAGGAAAAGTAGTCTAAGATCAAAGTGTTTAAAGTCATAAAAACAATTACCTTTAGGGAAGGTAATGATTTGGACAGGGCAGGATGGAGGTTTCCAAAGTACTAAACATATTTCACACCTTGATCTGGGTTTTTCTTAATGGTTATGTTAACACTGTAAAAAGTCATTAGGCTTTATACTTATAACTGATATCCTTTACACTTCACTAAAAATTATGTTATACTTCAGCTAAAATGTAAGATAAATAACTAGTTGTAGTAATTTAATTTTCTACCTGAAATTATGGAACACCTTAAATAATAATTTTTGAATTTTTCTCTATATAAACAATTCTAGATTATCAGTTATTTCTTCTCAGCACTTTAATTGAAATGATTCTATGGTCTTCTGTCTTCCATCATTTTGGTTGAGAAATGAGCTATAAGTCAAGGTATTACTGCTTTGATTCCTAAGGTGAATTTATCTGATATTTTTCTCAATATTTTTAAAAAGTAGTAAGGACAACTAAAACTCTTCTCTTAAAATAAATCAATATCTTATCATCTTGTGTGGTATGTTCAACTTAGACAACTTATAAATTCCTATGGGAATAAATTCATGTGCTGCTGTCAAATGTCATCAGCTCTAACTAGAATACAACAGATGTTTAATAGCGACAATAATATTTAGCTCTTAAACAGAATATCTCTTCAGAGCACCATGCAAACATTAAATAATTAAGCTTTACAACTTCCTAGGGATGTAGATAAATAAAGATTCATGATGATTTTTAAGATAAAAACATCATTATAGTGGTGAGTGGACCCAAAGGAAAAAAAAAAATTCTCAGAAAACACCTAGTATATTTAAGGAAATGAACGTGTGTTGCTTTGGAAGTCAGTGTTATTAAGATACAAATATTTGAAAGAAAATTTAAAACTGTGACTTTTTTATTTGCAAAAATTTAGAGCGGTTTTTCTCAAAATATTGAGTGGGATATCAATATCATAATTACTAGGTGTATCTGATAAAAAAATATAGGTTCCTTGGACAAAACTAACTATACACCTACAAAATCAGAATCTCCAGAAGTAGAGCAAGGGAAATGGAATGTACTATATAACATCATCCTGTCATTTTCATGTAAAGGAAATGTTAAGACCATACTTTCAGACTTTATAGGTAAATGATATTTATTAAAAATCAACATAAAAGGAATTAAGAAGTTTAATCCTACCTGTATATACTGTGACATACACACATAGATTGAACTCGATAGTTCCAAATGAATATTTCCATATTAGTGGTTAAGAAGTATACTGAATAGAGTGACATCTGTTTCTACCAATTGCATGTAGAGTCATTCAAACTCTCCTTCTCTATCTTTACAGCTAATAGGAGAATGATGTTTTTCCAAAGACATTTCCTTGTTTTGATATCATTTCCTTCTTTTACCCAGGAAGCTTGACATTCATAAATAAGTTGTCTGAAAATCCGTACACATTTTTTGCCTGAACTTAACTATAAAGACTTTATAATGCTTCAAAACATTTTAAATAAGTGGATTTATTTTGACATAGACTTCTGTGAGCACCTGCAAAATCATAGCCTTAATTGGGATACAGCTGTTGCTGATTGCTGTGAAGAGAGGGTGCCTATGTTGACTGATTGGCCATTTTTATTTAATAGTACATTGAGCTTTCACTCTTTTTCTCAAGTTGCAGTTTTCTTAGGAAATGGTTTCAATGATTAAAGACCTAAAATGGAGTGTCACTTTGCCAACTATCAACAGTAGAAGATGAACTGCTTTCAGTAAATAAACATTGCCAGACACCTGTGTATGACTTTTTCCTTTCTGGAGCAAGCATATTGATCTGAAGAACCAATTTGCTCAATGGTTCAGCAGTCACAGAAGTAAATGTTTTAAACTGATGAGGCATATAAAGTAGCAAAAATGTCAAGGCAGCAGGAACAATTAGGTTTGCTCTAAAAAGTACAAGGAGAAATGGGAATGTTTCTAATGAGTGTTAAATAAATGTGCAATCTGATTCCTTTTCTAGTAAGGTCAGTGAGGTGTTTGCAGTTCTCTGTGAGTTCAGTTTACTCACTGACATTTAAAGCAAACAGATTTTAGAATTCCTATTTTAAGAATCCAAATACGTGATATTTGGATTTCTACCTACATAGACAATTTAATGTATAATGACGATTTGCAGTTTTACCTTTGTTTCTCAAATAATTACTTGATGACTCTAAAGATATGCCTCTAAATCAAGAGGTGAAGATTCAAATTATTTTTCCTCAGCACCCTTAAATATGTAAAAATAATCTGTT
Organism: Odocoileus virginianus; assembly: GCF_023699985.2. NCBI lineage: Eukaryota > Metazoa > Chordata > Mammalia > Artiodactyla > Cervidae > Odocoileus > Odocoileus virginianus. The sequence goes on from NC_069689.1 coordinate 25,256,744, forward strand.
AAACATTCTAGACTTAAAAGAACACACATGTCAAATTCAAATATTTTTAATGCCTGCAATAGTTTTGTTTGCCATATGATTTCAAGTCCTTTCATCATCAAATCTGTGCTGTTAGGCATATAGCAGTTTATCATTTCCTCTTAAAGCACATTAATAAGAAATTAATATAATATTTTGGGGAATATTGTTTTGGAGTCTATACTTCAAATGATACAGTGTAAGATATTGAAGTCTTTTTTCAGAAGCTTAGAGTGAACTAAAAACTTACTGCTCTTGAAATTATCAAAACCTCTCTTTGTAGTATAAAAACATGTATTTAATTCTATTTCACTCTATTTACCTAATAAACATCAACTTCTATGTCATAACATTTCATTCTATTCAGATCTTTTTATTTAGCACATTAGTTTTCTCCTTAAAAACTAGCTGAAACAAATTTCTAGGGGGAATAGGAGATTTAATTGGAAGGCAGATAATTAAGAAGCATGGAACATTTTAATTATTATGGAAGAAGTAAATCAAATTTCCCAGTGGCAAGTCTCAAGAGAAGAATGAAAAAGAATGTGGGAACATATCTTCATAGATCATTTTATGAAGTTTATCAATCCTTCAATCTAATAAGAAAAAAAAAACACTTTTTCCCAGAGAAGGCATAAATGACATGGACATAGACACATACATACACTCAAGCAAACTCTATAGAGAGATAATGTAAATAACTTCCAGTTCCTTTCTGAAATACAAATGTATCCTTGTGCTTGAAGCATCTCTGGTCCCAGGAAATTATACAGAACTCTAATTCTCTCTTCCTCTTTTACCCTCCCTCTTATGATTCCCTGTATTTTAGTCCCATATTATGCTTAATATTCCTAATATTATCATATAATAGCTTTATATTTTGTCAGTGTATTCATTTTATACATATATATATATACATATACATATGTCACTAATGAGCATGATTATCTATTTGTAGTCTACAACTAGGATAATTATCTAGTGTTAACTAGATAAAAGAGTGATATGAAAGTTTGAATTTTGTCAGAGTAAAGGAAAGTGAAAGCATACACTGAAGCAGGGGAATGACACAACCTAATATTTTTACAGACACAAGTGTATATTGTCTAGAGAATGCATTGACAGATGACATTATAAACGGAACTAGAAATTGTAACAATAAGTTTTAGAGGTACTGATGGCTTCAACCAGAATGGCAGCAGTGAAGATGAAAAGAAGTGACTTAATTAGAAAAATATGTAGAAGTCAAATTCTGCAAAAAATCATGAGAGGGGTGACTGACTAAAAAATGACTCCCAAGTCCTCACTTGGGAAAGTGTTATAGTTGAATATATTATTCTGTGCCCAGGGAAGAACTCTAGAATTGAAGCTATCACTTTGGACTTTGTCATTTAGAAATATTATGCAAAGTCATGTGACCTGATAAGAACTTCTAATGTAAAGGTAAGAATAAGAAGGGATTCTAAAAGTAGAGCTAAGATTTAGCTGTCTAAGAGAAAACCGGAAGAACAAACAGATTTTTAACATCATAAAAATGAACAACAGAGATTCTTAAAGAAGCATGATTATTGATGAACTAAAAAAATTCCATGAGATTAAATAAAATTTGTTTATAGAGCAATAAAAATTATTGTATCCTACAGTTAAATACAATTTTAGGAACATAATACCTTGATATATTGGGAAATATCTCTATCGTTTTGGAAACTACAAAAATAATGATTTCTTTATTTGTTCTCTATTCCTTTCCATGTTGTTGATGAGGTAAAGTGGATAAGGAATAATGTGTGTGTGTGTGTAATTGACCACATATGATATATAAGAGGATCAAATAGGATATCAGGTTGCATTTGATCACTACAATGTTTAGAATCTGGGTATGCTTGAAATTTAAAACAAGTGGTTTTAATTATTTATGGAGATTAAAACGTATGTGTACTTGCTTTAAACCATAGATACATTTATCAAAATTAATCTTTAATTAAAAAATATTGATTTCTAATTTCTGCCTTCTTTAATAAATTTGTTACTTCAGTGTCTGCCTCAACAAATGACAAAGTATGCCAGCATCTTCACTAAATAGAATGCATTTACACTTTTTAGGTATGAAAAACAGCATAAAGTCAAGCTTTTCATTGAATTGGCTTGTTACTTTTACATGAAAAGCTGTATCATGAAAAGTTTCTAAGTATTTGTAATTAAAAATATAAAATTACAAAAGTATATTTGGTTCCAGATAGCTTCAAATGGATCCTACTGTAGTTGAAAAAATATTTCAGTAACAAAGAGGAATTAGGAAAATAAACATTTTCCAGCATAAATTGTATAATAAATCCAACTAGGTCAAAATGATATGTAATTCATTGTAAAGAGGTGGACTAAATATTGACTTATTGCATTGCTGATTTTAATCACAGAATAGATTATTTTCTAACATGTAATGGAATTATTACAGAAAGTCAATTTAATCTTTTTCCAGAGTAATTGTGATGTATTTTGGATATGGCTTTAACATGTGTGGATGTAACATAAGAAATTATCATTATTATTTTCAAAAGAATCCAAAATTATATTAATGCAAAATAATGTTATAAAAATGAGAAAATAACAAAATAACATAAATAATATACTTGGTATATTTAACTGAATATAACTTTCTTATTCAAGAAATAGCAACAAATTTTATATGTGTATGTATGTATGTATTTGCTATCATGAAATTTTAATAACATGATTTAACATTTTTATTAAACATTTATTACACAGGTTGAAAAATGTGTGTGATACAGTAGAAGTCATAACTGCACATTCATTATAACAGTTTTGAACCTAAGTGAATATTTTATGACTTCCCTTTACATAGGCATATGATAATTTTCTTTCTTAAATAAGTCTCTTTTTAACAAGATAAATTGCTGTGAGTCCACCTCATCATATGTTTTACCTATTCTTTGAATAATCTTTGAATAATCATTGCAGTTTGATTTGCAAAGTCATCTTTAAAAGATATACTATCAAATCTGCACAAAATATCTCAGAAAAAGATAGGTGAAATGCTTCCAAACTCATTTTATGAAGCCAGGATTGCACTGTCAAATCCCGAAAAGAAATAGGAAAAAAATCTTCCTCATAAACACAGATGTGAATTATTCACAAAATACTAGTATCAAGACTCCAACATGGAAAAATGATAATTTTGAACAAGTAAGATTTATCACAGGAGTGAAATGATGATTTATCACTTGAAAGTCATTCAATGTTAGAACATATTAAAAGTTATGTTATTAAAATATAGTATCATCTTGAGATACAGGAAAAAATTGACAAAATGCAACTCCAATTTGCTTAAAAGAAAAAAAAAACTGTATCAAACTAGAAATAAAATGGAGCTTTCTAAGCCTGATAAAGGACATATATGGAAAACCCACAACTAACATCACACCCGATTATGAAAGCTCTTCTTACCTCGTATTTTAGGAAGGAAGTGTTCACGAATTTGGAAAGTAAATCTTAGTTCACCACAATGAGAGGTTCTATAATATCAGTTAGCTCATGGATGACTAAAAATATAGGTAAATGACATCAGCATATGGCAGAAGTTGGATTGTTTCCAACATTCTGATATGTTATATTACCAGGTAATGACAGCTGAATCCAACATGCATTAATGCAGTTGACTATAGAAAGCTACCAAAAAAAAAAATTGAGTATTGGTACATACATATTCTTTTTAGTATTGCTTATTACCTTTTATTTTTTCACTTTTTTTCTGGTTTTGACAATTTTCATATTTCCTTTAGTTAGCAGTCTCAACACTTTCCATCAAGCTATATTCACCTTTCCTCTAAGGTAAACTTTTAAAGTGCTATAGGATTTCACAGTCAACTTTGTTATTCTTCTAACTGTTTCCAGTCAGAATTTGAGCTCAGATTAAATTCTCACTCTGTTTCAGTGAGTTTAACCACATGCAACCTTCTAAGTGATATAATGGGAGTTAAGGGATGAACCAAGTGCTCGGATATTCTATTTGTCATTGTTCAGTCACCAGTCATGTCCAACTCTTTGTGACCCCATGGACTGTAGCATGCCAGGATTCCCTGTCCATCACCAACTCATGGAGACTACTCAAACTCATGTTCATCGCATGGGTGATGCCATCGAACCGTCTCATCCTCTGTCGTCCCCTTCTCCCACCTTCAATCTTTCCAAGCATCAGGGTCATTTCCAAAGAATCAGTTCTTCACATCAGGTGGCCAAAGCATTGGAGTTTCAGCTTCAGTATCAGTCCTTCCAATGAATATGCAGGACTGATTTCCTTTAGGATTGACAGTTTGGATCTTCTTGCAATCCAAGGGACTCTCAAGAATCTTCCCCAGCACCACAGCTCAAAAGCATAAATTCTTTCGTGCTCGGCTCTCTTTATATCTTAGTTTTTTTGTTTTTGTTTTTTAGTCTTAAGCCAGCTCTTTCACTGTCCTTCTTCACCCTCATCAAGAGGCTCTTTAGTTTCTCTTAGCTTTCTGCTATTAGAATGGTATCTGCATATCTGAGATTGTTGATGTTTCTCCCACCTATCTTGATTTCAGCTTATAACTCATCCAGTCTGGCATTTCTCATGATGTGCTCAATGCATAAATCAAACAAACAGGGTGACAGCAGACTGCCCTGTCCTATTCCTTTCTTGATCTTGAACCAATCAGTTGTTCCATACAGGGTTTTAACTGTTGCTTCTTGACCTGAATACAGGTTTCTCAGGAGACAGGTAAGATGGTCTGGTATTCCCAGCTCTCTAAGAGCTTTCCACAGTTTGTCATGATCTACACAGTGAAAGGCTTTAGCATATTCGATGAAACAGAGATAGATTTATTTTTTAATTCCCTTGATTTCTCTATAATCCAGTGAATGTTGGCAATTTGATCTCTAGTTCCTCTTCCTTTTTTAAACCCATCTTGGACATCTGGAAGTTTTTATTAACATCATGCTGAAGCCTAGCATGCAAGATTTTAAGCATTACTTTACTAGCATAGGAGATGAGTCTGGCTACCTGATGGTTAGCACATTCTTTGGTATTACTCTTCTTGGCAACTAGGATGAGGATTGACCTTTTCCAGTTCTGTGGTGACTGCTGGGTCTTCCAGATTTGCTGACATAATGTATGTGAAACCTTGCTGGCATCATACTTTAGGGATTTAAATAGTTCTATTGGAATTTCATCACATCCACTAGCTTTATTACCAGCAGTGCTGCTTAAGGCCCACTTAACTTTGCACTCCAGAACATCTAGCTCTGGGAGACTAACCACACTATCAGAGTAATCCAGTTCATTAAGATCAATTCTATACAGTTCTTCCATGTATTCTTTCTATCTCTTCTTGGTCTCTTCAGCATTTACTAGGTCTCTACCATTTTTATCCATTATTGTCCCTATCTTTAGGTAGAATGCTCCCTTGATGTTTCCAATATTGGAAACATATTAACCATCACCAAATTATTTTGTCAATAAAGTGAAATAATTTTGTAGTTAAAAATATCACTCTAACTTTTAAAAACTGCATTACTATAGGCAATGCTAGATTACAATGCTGGAAATAAACAGAGTATATCTGTTGACTCTCTGGATATCATAAAAAGTTAATAAACAGAAATCTCAGTTAAAATAAAGTCAGGAAGGCAGAAGGGAGAGCACTTATTCCCTACAACAATAGCAAAACCCAACTGGAAGAAGAAAGACTTCTTTTTTGCCTGGCAAGAGTTCAGCCAATGAAAGACCATCACAGCTGAGCCAATGAAAATCACAGTACTTAGAACTTACGATTCCTTCATTATTAGACTCTTTGTTAACATTAGCCCTCCTATCTTCCTTTCCCTCTCTATAAAAGAGTTCACTCCTTGCCACTTGCACATGGCTCTCCATGGTTGCAGATTCCAAGTTGTTATTCTTGGCTGACCCCTTTTAAGCCCCTTTTTGCTGGAGAAATAACTGGCAGTCTACTTGTTTAAGGTCAACAATACAATGAAATGCTTTCCCAGATATTTTGTTCAAGAGAACCAAATGTCCACTTGCTGGATTTTTTAAAAAATATTTTTAATAGCTTAAAAAATTGCCAAGGACAGCTATCATAAAACAATTACATGAAGAAAGAGAAATGCTTCCTATTTTTAATTTAAAGTTACTAATATGGTATCTTATAAAATTTAATAGTGAATGGAAAAGCATAATTATAAGTAGTTTCAGACTTTGCTGGAATCCCATTATACTCAGTCATGTATAAGTTGACATTTTTTAGAAGTTAGACTAATATTCCAATTTGAGTCTTATAATAATATTTGTATGACAATGACAACAATAATTGTTTCAATCACTTAGTTTCTTCATGCAATGTTTTGTGAATCTATCATTGAATAACAGTTTTTTCAACTTATAAGGTTTTCTTCTTTACACTAAAAAAATTGATATGCTTCAAAGTTAGCCTAAGGGAAAGTGAAATAATATTCATTGAAAAATTGCTCCATGCTAATTTAAAATTTCTTAAGTTGTACCTTGAAAAACTGTAAGTTAAGATTATTTTACATTTTGATCCACCAAGAATCTTGTATCAATCTAGATTCAGAATATATACACACCAGATATAACCATATATATATGTATATATATATATATACATATATATATATACACACACACACACACATGAGAAATAACCATATATATATATATGTAGGTATACACGTACATACCAGATATAGTCAATATGTTTAGAATTATGAAGTATTTTTGTTCACACGGGTCATCTTCCACACAACTATGCCCACTATAAAAAGACACATATCTTATATTTTAACTTCCAGAGTCTTCCACTAAACAGAGCTACATAACTTGGTATTCTCAGCCAAGAAGTACATAATCCTGCTACTCCAAAGTATTTTATACATTAAAAAAAATGTTAATTCTTAAAGTTAAAAAAATTGTTCTAACAATTCTGACAGTTACTAAACTAATTGTTAATAACCTAGTTCTTTAAAAAATAAATACAGCAATCCATTCAATCCAGCACATAAGTCTAACCTCAGGCTACTAGAAATTGATTAGTTTTTGAAAAGACCCTTAAACCTCAAAACTGTGATAGAGAGATATATTTCTCTTCAAAGTGCCTCATTTGAATTAACAGTAAAGAATTCCTGCTGAATCAAAATGTAAAATGATCCTAATCTGCTTAAAAAATTAATATAAATGTTTGTATATAGTAAGCAGCTATGGATCTGGAAAATGTTTTTTCTGAATACTCAGTAAAGGTCAACAGAAGCAGTTTACTTTCAACTGGTAAGACCAATAATAGACCTTCACTTACTACCTTAGCCATATAAACTCTCTAGCCTTATTTACTAATGTAGTCTACAAGAATCTTGCTCACCTTCCAATTTTGTATGACATATCGCAGGTCTATTATGTTGATAATTATGCATACTGCAACTGATGAGCAAGAAATAGAAATAACCGTAGGCGTATCAGTAAGATATTTGCATATCAGAAATGAAGTTAGTGAAGTTGTTCAGTTGTGTCCGACTCTTTGCGACCCCATGGACTGTAGCCTACCAGGCTCCTCTGTCCATGGGATTTTCCAGGCAAGAGTACTGGAGTGGGTTGCCATTTCTATCAGTAAGATATTTGCATATCAGAAGGTGGATAATAAATTTGACAAAACTCCAGAAAACTCAGTGAAATTTCTGGGAGGTCAGTGGTATAACACATGTAAAGAAAGAGAAGAATCTGACCCCTCTTATAATAAAAATGAGACATAACACAGAGTGGACCTATTTGAATTTTGGAGGCAACATATACTTCACTTGTGTATGCTATCCTATCCTATTTCCCCATGACCCAAAGAGCTGCTAGTCTTGAGTATGACCAAGAGAGTCTGAGTAAGAGAAGGCTCTGCAACACAAATAGACTATCATGCAAAATGCTCTGCCACTTGTATCATCTAATCTAGCAAATCCAGTGGTGTCTGAAGTGTCAGTGGCAGAATGAAAGACTGCCTGTTGCCTTTGGCAGGCCTCACATAGGGCTCAATCTCTTCGAGTTTTGGATCAAAGCTTTGTCAAATTCTGAGAATAACTACTCTTTCTTTGAGAAATAACTTTTGGCTAGTTACTGGGCCTCCGTGGAGATTGCACTACTAAGATATCATGGTATCTGAGTTGCCCATCATCTCTATCCCATGCAGTCATAATATTGGCTGTGAATAGTAGCACTCTACTGTGCTGTGTTTGGTCGCTCAGTCGTGTCCAAAGAGTTGGACAACTCTTTGTGACCCCATGGACTGTGGCCCACCAGGCTTTTCTGTCCTACCAGATGATAGTAGGTTTGAGAGGCTCTTCAGAGTAACTTACTTAGGAGAGGCATAGGTAAGTTACATGATAAAGTGGCCTAAATGTCTATGATCCCTTCTCTTGCTGTTTGACCTTATCTCTCCCAGTAATGCTGTGGCCTCATGGAGAGTGCACTATAGACAGCTGACTAGTAAAGAGAAAACTTGGTCTGGTTTATAAATAATTCTATATGATATGCTGGCACCATCTAAAAGTAGATAGCTATAACACCACAGCCTCTTTTAGGGACATCTCTGAGGGAAAGTAGTGAAGGGAAGTCCTCCTCATGGGTAGAAATCTGAGTGTTGTACTCAATCTGTTATTTTGCACTGAAAGGAGAAATAGCCAAGGTGCATGTCAACACTGATTTATTTTATGTCCAATGTCCAAAGGTTTAGCTGGATCATTAAAGAATTGGAGGGAACATTATTAAAAAGTTGATGACAAGGAAGTCTGGGGAAGGGATATGGATATTTATGCTCACTGCTCATTCTAAGAGTGAGCATAAATGTATTTGTGCCCCAAGTAAATGTTAACTAAAGAGGAGATTTTAATAATCAAATGCAGAAGATGACCCATTTTGTGATGCCAATCAGTCTCTTTTCCAGACAGCCGGTTAACATTCAGTGAGATCATAATTAAAGTGACCATGGTTTTAAGGATGGAGATAATGCCTGGGTTTAGCAATAGAGACTTCCACTCACCAAGGCCTGCCTGGTTACAGCCCCTGCTGAGTATCCACCCTCCCAGCAGTGCTGAAACACTGAGTTTCTGATAAACACCATTCCCTATGATGGTTAGCCAGTTACCTGGTGGCAGGTTGATTACTTCTTACTGCTTCCATCTTTAAAAAGGGCAGTGCATCTGTTTGTTACTGGAATTGACCCTCTGGATATAGATTTATTTCTCTGCAAATAATCCTTTGACTAGTTACCATCTGTGGACTTACAGTCTTAGCCATTGTCACAGTATTCCACATGGGATTGTTTAGGATCAAGAAACTCTCTTCACAGTAAGTGAAATACACCAGTGTGCCCATGCTCTTGGAATTCACTTGTTTAACCAAGTTCTCCATTATCCTTAAACATGTGCTTTGAAAGAAAGGTAAATAGCCTTTTGAAGACTCATTTACAATGCCAGCTGTGTCTCCATACCTTGAGACCAGGGACAATGCCCTCCAGGATGCTGTGTATGCTCCAAACCAACCTCGGCTGTATGGTGCTCAGAGCACATAAATAGGACTCGCAAGCCCAGGAATCAAGAAGTGGCACTACTAAGTATTAACTCCAGGGATTGATCCATGAGTAAATATTTGTTCCTTGTCCCCTACAACCTTAAGTTGTACTGGTACAGAGGTCTTAATTCCAAAGGGAAAAAATCTTCCAAAGAGAGACAAAATGATTCCATTGAAATGCTACTGTGGTACTTGGACTCCTCATGCTTCTGAATCAAAAGACAAAGAAGGGAATTCCTGTCCTGAGTGAGGTGATTGGCCTGCTTACCAGGGGGTAACTGTGCAGCTCCGATGAAGTGTGGGGGGGGGACACAGCAGTCCTGAGTGAGGAGATTCACCTACTCACCCAAGGTGTAACAGCGTGTCTCCCACAAAGTGTGTGTGTGGAACACAGCAGGCCTGAGTGAGGAGATTCACCTACTCACCCAAGGTGTAACAGCGTGTCTCCCACAAAGTGTGTGTGTGGAACACAGCAGGCCTGAGTGAGGTGACTCACCTGCTTCCCAAGGGGTAATTATGCAGCTCCAACAAAGTGTTTGTGTGGGACACAGCAGGTCCCTTAGGTCCTCCGTCATTTCTTCCATGTCCTATGATTAAAGTCAATGGAGAACAATAATGATTCGGCCCACAGAGTACTGCTAATGGCCAAGAACCTTTAGCAGTAAAAGTTCTCATCACCCCACCAGGCAATGACCCACAACCAGCTGAAGTGATGCCAAGGATAAAGGATATGGAATGAGTAGTAGAGGAAGGTAGTTGTGAATACTAACTATAACTGTGTGACGAGTTGCCGAAACAAAGACTCTGATTGTGATGAGCACTCTTTATCATTGTTATAAATACATTTGTATGAGTGTGTATATATTTATAAATGTATATTTATATACATTTCCTTACCCCATTATAATGTACCATGAGAGTGAAAGTGTTAGTCACTAGTCATGCCCACTCTTTGTGGCCCCATGAACTGTAGCCCACCAGGCTCCTCTGTCCACGAAATTCTCTGGGCAAGGGTACTGGAGTGGGTTGCCATTTCCTTCTCCAGGGGATCTTGGAGATCAAACCCAGGGATCGAACCTGAGTCTCCTTCATTGCAGGTGGATTCTTTATATCTGAGCCACCAGAGGAGCCCTATACTATGCCATAAAAAAAATATTAATAACAGTTTACTTTATATCACAGGACTTAAGTATGAGATAACAAGAAAAGTTATTTAAGAATAAGTATTTTGAATTGTGGCTTCCCAGTGGTAAAGAACCCACCTGCTAACGCAGGAGACATACAAGAGGAGAATTCGATTCACAGGAAGATCCCCTGGAGGAGGAAATGGCAACCCACTCCAGTCTTCTTGCCTGAAGAATCCCAAGGACAGAAGAGCCTGGCGGACTACAGTCCATAGGTGTGCAAAGAGCTGGACACAACTGAAGTGACTTAGCATGCATTTTGAATTACTTTCTGGGGGAGAGTTTAGCATGCTTTTGGTTATATACAAAACAGTTGTATCATGTTCAGTGGAAGTCTGGCTTTTTTGGTGTGTCTCTTTGTAGATCAGGGGTGGATTAAGGAGATTGCGCATGGATGTCGAACTGACAAGAGGTGAACTGAGATCATCAATTTTTTAAGTCTGCACAGCTAGGCTATAGTCCCTAGTTACTCAATCAAACACTAATCTAGGAGTTTTTGTGAAAGTACTTTGTAGATGTGAGCCACATCTACGATTAATTGATTTTATGTAAAGGAGAGTAATTGGTGTGGATCTGATCAAATTAGCTGAAAGGTCTTATGAGAAGAACTAAGGCTTTCTTGAAGAAAAAGGAAAAATAAATTTCCCCTGTGGGATGCAGCATCAGCTCCTGCTTGAGAGGTTCCAGGCTATGCATTTCAGACTTGCTTATCCAACGCCTATGATCACATAAGACAACTCCTTGAATGATAGAAATAAAATGCACAGAAATACGTTTATCACAGTTAAACAGCATACACTTTCATTCAGTCCTCCTTGACCTGTATCCTTGTATTACTGAGGGATACATTATTCCCAGAATCCTGTAGTATCCTATATTTTCATGTCCGAGAACCCAAACATCTGATAATTGGTAATCTGCCTTTGTTTATATGTCAGAATGCCAGAAATAGTAGGACTGAGACACTTTCCTATTTCTAATATTTAAATTTTTATGTAGTTTTGGTGTTTCACATATTCGTAGACACTGGCATGGATATGCATTGCTCTAAGCCATATTAGTGGATCAAAAGTTGGGGAATAACTATTTTACTTTTCTTCAGTTCTTGAGGGTACATTTTATCCTGAATTTACCTATTGACATATTCATTTAAGATATAATGCATTAGAGTGTAATGAATATAAAATATTGAGTATAATTTAACAGAAGATACCAAGTATGTATAAGGACAAATTAGGATTACTGAACAACTGTCAAGGAAAACTGGCTCTGAATTCTCTTACATTTTGCTACATTTAACTTCTCTGATGGAATGTGGACGTCTGTGATCACTGGAGAGCAATAAGTAAAGGGGAATTCAGTATGTTGCAACTTCTATAAATCTTTGCAGAAATCTATTGATTTAAGTTGTGCTTGAGATATAGTATGTCCTAGTCTCACAATACAAGCAAACACAAAATGTATAGTAAATAATCCATCAAGAATCCTTTATTTTTTTTCTCTATATAATAAAGAGGGTGGGTGAGAGGGAAGACGGAGTTCTAATAGCAGTAATGCTCTATACATTATTATGTCTTATTTTCTGTCCTGGTGAAGTGACAGTATAGCATGATTGAACTAACCCTGGTTTGATTTTACATGTAAGAAGATATGAAAGTTCATTCAATTGAAACATTTTCCAAGTTACTTATACATTGTGAGCATCATTTTCTTCAGTGGAGAAATGGAATGCTTCTACTTTTCAGAAATATCACATGTAAAGTGACTAAGAGAGCCTTGATACATGCTCAGTAAAGAGTAGTCACTTTAAAAATTAATATTTATCTATTTTCATTTGTTTTTGAGATCAAAATAATTTATTTAAATATCTTTTCAATAGAAATGCAATTGGCAAGACATAAAAACTAGGCAAAGCCAAAGTATCATATTTGGCACAACTTGAACAGTTTCTTTGGTCAACCTAAAAACCACGAGTCCGACTTAAATCAGAGCTTTATTTAACAAAGGAGTAAGTTTTCCTAAGTCCTCAAAGAGACATTGTCATTCTAGGATCAGTAAATACATGCTTACATATGACCCTGTAGAGCAGTAATAAAAAGTTAAAATTTCCTTCTACTAGAGAGTTTATTTTTGGAGAGTATTTCAAAGGTAAACGATGCTGTCGTACAAGAGGAAGCACTGTCTTGCTAGGCAATCAGATTAGGTTATTTGTTGTAAAATATGGGAATCTGAGAGAAGACACGATAGCAGATTTTGTGATTAAATGGTGATAGCTCTTCACACAATGAAGGCTGCTATCCAAAAAAACTGAAGAATTGTCCCGATATGATATTTGGGAGGGAAAAGATGAGAGGAGGGAGAAAGTGAGCCTTCATAATCATATTCAAAAATGAGGGAAATGATATTATGTTTTAACTTTATGGGGAAAATAAAAATTATCTACAATACATACATCAAGTACAATGGTAGTCATATTATTGATCCTCAATAAAACATAACTGTAAAAGATTATGATTATTAAGTGAGCAAAAGATTTCTAGGCATCAGAGGAACATGCTATAATCTACTATTAAATTGCATTTTGATTTTGTATAAAACACTTATTGAGATGAGATTCTCTTGGCAAGAATACTGGAGTGGATTGCCATGCCCTTCTTCAGGGGATCTTTCCAATCCAAGGATTGAAACTGAGTCTCTTAAGTCTCCTGCATTCAATTTTTAGATTTAACTTTTATTGGCAAAATGAGTATTCTCCTGGGCTCCAAAACTCTTCTTATATGCTGAAGTTCACAAAAGTTTAATAATATTTATTAATTAATTAAAAATATTAGATATATACTGTTCTAGGGGCTAGAATCTAGTCACTGGAGAAAGTGTCATGGACAACGCAGATAAAATTCCTCTTTCAAGGAATTTAAATTTTAATGGGATGGGGGGAGGTATGTATAGGAAATTAAATTAGTACATAATGAATTATTAAATAATTAAATAGAGATCCTCCAATGGTGATAAATGATCTGAGGTAAAATAAACCAGGGAAAATGTTGGAAAGGGGCCAGGCTTATACATACAAATAAACACATCAGAATATTCTCACAGATGTGGTGATGGAGCAAAGACTTGGAAGAGGTGAAATATGTAGCCAATAATAACACTAATAATAGTAATAATAGCTGTACCTGCACGGTAGCAGTTTATTGAATGGTTTCCATGTACCTGGTATTATGCTACACAAGGTACCTGCAGTTCCTTAATTAATCTTTATACAAACCTCGTTTTTACAAACTAGGCTAGAAAGGTTAATTAATTTGCCCTAGGTCACAGAGCTAGTCTGCTGTGAAGTTGGAATTTAAATCTAAATTCACTGACTGGAGGTCTACCCTCCCAACAACTCTAGTGCGCTTCTGTAAGTGAATAAGACTTAAACATCATAAAACCCCCTCAGTGTCTCACACATGAAAGTCTAAGTTGAAAACTCAGGGCAAAGTTCAGTTTTTATGTCTTTCCAGTGGATGTACCATCCTCTATTTGAGAACTTTGCTCAGCTCTGCCTTGAAATTTCTCTGGCTTTATTCTTTTTATGAGACACCGCAGTACCTCATAAAAGCAAGCAAATAAACAAAAAAACAAAACAAACAACTTCTGAAAGGCTTTTAATATTTACCTTCTCTCCATTCTCGTTGTCATGCCCTTTGCTCCTTCACCTGTGATTGTTTGCAGGAAGAACCCAAGGTGTATAATGAGACTGTTTATTCTTCCCTAAAAATCAATCAACACATTCTGAATGGCTCAATATTAAAACTGTAAAATCTTTTTTCCCTTTTTCTGATTTGTGATGACCCAATCAATCATTGACTGGTGACTTTTAATTTAAGCAGAAATGTTGAAACATTGATATTTACCCCCATGCCTATTTCATAGGTAACCATTTTAAAATGCAAAATTTCCATCAATATGTTTGGAACATGACCAAATATCTGTTAATGGATGGACAGAATATAATATGTTCCAATCTATGGCAGGTTACAAAATTATATTATGATTTAAAGTTGGCTGGTGAATTACCCCTAATAATAATGACAATTGAGAGCATAAATATGCTTGATAAAAATTAGATGACCCTTATGAATAAATTATATTTAAACATTTATGTTAAAAGATGAAATATTTGTGATATCATTGTTGTATTTCCTTATAAATCTTGCAGTGGTTATATCATTGGACTAAATGACTAAATTTTGGTAAAACAGTACTATTTCTAAGTAAGAGAAAAATGTCTTAGTGAGTTTAAAATGTAGTTTGACATCTGTGTTTTGCAGCAGGCTGGACTTGGGTAGCATGGTGTGTTACAAAGAAAAGCCTCTCTGTAGCTCAGGGCCCTATACCTACTGGGCACAGATTCTGGGACCCATCCCATGAATCTTGGATGCTCTGGCCTGGAGCATGTATATGTAGTTTGCTCCCACACACTTATCATGCATCTAGGCCCTTTAGGCCTATGTGTATAGGGGCCAACCCCACCCAATAGATCGTCTTCATATTTCCAGGATTTCTTCTCACAGCAGTTCTGATGTAGAACCTGGAAAGGAAGCACCACTAAGAACTTTAAGACTTTAATTTTGTGCTATAAATTAAACATGGCATATCTCAGAATAAAACATCCTAGAATGTGTAAATAGGGAGGATGCAGAATAGGGACTATAGCCTTACCTGGGTTTTTTGGTTGTTAATTTTTTAAAATATCCTCACTGAAATCATGTTATCAGTATGCACTTGATTTAAATTTGATAAAATATGGGTTGAAATTAATACTTTCATCCAAGAATATTCTGCACTTGCCACATGTAGTGGTTTAATGTTGTGGTTCAATCACTAAGTCATGTCCAACTCACTGCAACCCCATGGACTGCAGCACATCAGGCTTCCTTGCCCTTCACTATCTCCTGGAGTTTGCTCAGACTCATGTCCATCGAGTTGGTGATGCCATCCAACCATTGCATCCTCTGTCACTCCTTTCTCCTCCTGCCCTCAATATTTCCTAGCATCAGTCTTTTCAAGTAAGTTGGTTCTTCATATCAGGTGGCAAAGTATTGGAGCTTCAGCTTCAGCATCAGTCATTCCAATGGATATTCAGGGTTGATTTCATTTAAGATTGACTGACTTAATCTCCTTGCTGTTCAAGGGACTCTCAAGAGTTTTCTCCAGCACCACAGTTTGAAAGCTTCAATTTTGGGGGCACTTTTCTATGGTTCAACTCTTAGATCCATCCATATATGGGAAAACCATAGCTTTCACTATATGGATCTTTATCAGTAAAGTGGTTCAAATGGTAGCCTCCAAAACAGGTCCATGTCAGATTACTGGGATCTGTATATATAACCTTATTTGGAAAAGACATATTTGCAGATGGAAGTAAATTAAGGTTTTTGAGATGATATTTCTGTCTTATCCAGATTAGCCCTGAATCCAGTGACAATTGTCACTACAGAAGATACATAGGAGAAGAGGAAGTGTCAATGTTAACATTTTAATGATGTGACTGCAATCCAAGGAAGCCAGGGAGTGCCAATAGACCAGAAACTGGATGAGGAAGGGAAGATTCTTGCCTACACTGACCTTCTGAACTGTGAGAGAATGAATGCACATTGTTTTAGGCCTCTAAGCTTGTGATAATTTATATAGCATTCACAGGAAATTAATACAAATTCTCAAAGATTAGGTAGATGTCATTCATTCTTTGGATGTTAAAAAGTGTTTCTCATTAGCCTCCCAGTGTTAATGAACACAATGAGTTCATGATAAGACTGTGCGGGACTAAAAATATGGACTAGTTATCTTCAATAATTATCTAACTGCTGCTAGGATGAATGCCCAGTCAGCTGGTAGCAAAGAACTTGCTGAGCCTCATATATGGCAACCCTACTTAAGGAGGTTCGTCAGCCTCTAGATGACATGGAGATTATAAAGAAGCTCTTTGAGCGACACTGATTCATCATCACCAGAATAGATAGATACTCTGGGTATGTATTATTTTTCTCGCTCAGAGGCCTCCTACAGCATTATCTTCTCATGACTTGCAAAATGATTATCTATCAGCATGGAATTCCACATGATGTTAACTCATAGCAAAGAAGATGTGGCGTGGGGGATGAGCTATAGCTACCAAATCTATCTTTATTTTTAAATGGAGGCTGACTAATACTTTGAAGGTAATTATTTGTTCTTTTACTTCCCTCTTGAGTAGGAAGTGGGCATCAAGTTTCCATTAGTATAGAGGTATCCTACTCTATGAGAGCTATGAGAGCTAAATGTAATGGAAGAGCAAATGTGAATTTATATAATGCAAGAAGTGACCTACATCAGAAACTTCCTCTTACATAGGGCAAACAAGCAAACATATTGTGTTTGGAGCACAGTATTTTCGCTGTGGAAGAAGGATGATGTAAATGTGAAACATGGGAAGAAAAGGGGGGGAAAAAAACGTGGTGGTGTGTTCAATGTGAGGTATCAACATAAACTTGCAATTATTTTGTCAATCCATTTTCCTAGTTATGTTCCCTGAAGTGTGCTATAAAATGCTGTGCACACATACTAATTTGTTTCAGTCACGCCCGACTCTTTGCAAACCCATGGACTGTAGCCCACCATGCTCCTCTGTCCATGGGTTTCTCCAGACAAGAATACTGGAGAGGATTGCCATTCCTTCCTGCAAGGGATCATCCTGACCCAGGGATCCAACTCCTGTCTCCTGCACTGGAGACAGATTCTTTACTGCGACACTGGCCAAGTCCATAAAATGCTACTAATTAGGAATTAGGATATCCAGTGTCTAGAATCAGTATCTAAATATTATTCCTCACTTAAAGGAATCAAAATTCCTCAGAGAAATGGCTGATTCCAGGTCTCAGGCAAGGAAGATATGAAGAAGCCTGGAACAATACACTTTGCTAGAAGGGAAGAAATTGTTCAAGGAAAAACAGGAGTATATCAGAAGAAAATGGAACACCTAGTGCCCAAATTTACATCAACCACTAAGACTATGTGCTTTACTTAAATGTCCCAAAATAAAGGTAGTAATGAATTAAACTCCATGAACCAATGAACAACAAGAACAACAAAATCCATGTGTCTGCAACAATATAAATAAATAAATAAAGTTATTTTCTAAAATAGAATGCAAACTACATAAATGTAGAAGTAATGTTAGAAGGTAAAAGAAACCCAAGTAAGACAGTTAGGCTCCGAGAGAGGGCATCAGAGGGCAGACAGAATGAAACCACAATCACAGACAACCAGTCAATCTGATCACAGGACCACAGCCTTGTCTAACACAACGAAACTAAGCCATGCCGTGTGGGGCCACCGAAGATGACGGGTCATCGTGGAGAGGTCTGACAGAATGCAGTCCACTGGAGAAGGGGAGGGCAAATCAATTCAGTACAATTGCCTTGAGAACCCCATGAACAGTATGAAAAGGCAAAAAGACAGGGACACTGAAAGATGAACTCCCCAGGTTGGTAGGTGCCCAATATGCTACTGGAGATCAGTGGAGAATTACTCCAGAAAGAATGAAGGGATGGAGCCAAAGAAAAAACAACACCCAGCTGTGGATGGGACTGGTGATAGAAGCAAGTTTTGATGCTTTAAAGAGCAATATTGCATAGGAACCTGGAATGTTAGGTCCATGAATCAAGGCAAATTGAAAGTGGTCAAACAGGAGATGACAAGAGTGAAGATGAACATTCTAGGAATCAGCGAACTAAGATGGACTGGAATGGGTTAATTTAACTCACATATCTACTACTGTGGGCAGGAATCCCTTAGAAGAAATGGAGTAGCCATCATAGTCAACAAAAGAGTCCGAAATGCAGCACTGGGATGCTCCACTGGATCATCAAGAAAGCAAGAGAGTTCCAGAAAACATCTATTTCTGCTTTATTGACTACGCCAAAGACTTTGACTGTGTGGATCACAATAAACTGTGGAAAATTCTGAAAGAAATGGGAATACCAGACACCTGACCTGCCTCTTGAGAAACCTATATGCAGGTTGGGAAGTAACAGTTAGAACTGGACATGGAACAACAGACTGGTTCCAAATTGGGAAAGGAGTACATCAAGGCTGTATATTGTCACCCTGCTTATTTAACATATATGCAGAGTACATCATGAGAAACGCTGGGCTGGAGGAAGCACAAGCACAAGATTGCCGGAAGAAGTATAAATAATCTCAGATATTCAGATGACACCACCCTTATGGTAGAAAGTGGAGAAGAACTAAAGAGCCTCTTGATGAAAGTGGAAAAGTTGGCTTAAACCTCAACATACAGAAAACTAAGATCATAGCATCCGGTTCCATCACTTCATGGAAAATAGATGGGGAAATGGTGAAAACAGTGTCAGACGTTATTTTTTGGGCTTCAAAATCACTGCAGATGGTGATTGCAGCCATGAAGTTAAGACACTTACTCCTTGGAAGGAAAGTTATGACCAACCTAGAAAGCATATCAAAAAGCAAAGAAATTACTTTGTCAACAAAGGTTTGTCTACTCAAGGCTATGGTTTTTCCAGTGGTCATGTATGGATGTGAGAGTTGGACTATAAAGAAAGCTGAGCACCACATTGCGGTGGGTTTTGTCATACATTGACATGAATCAGCCATGGAGTTACATGTACTCCAACTAATAAAAATAAATGAAAAAAAAAAAAAAAGAAAGAAAGCTGAGCACCGAAGAATTGATGCTTTAGAATTGTGTTGTTGGAGACGACTCTTAAGAGTCCCTTGGACTACAAGGAGATTAAACCAGTCCATCCTGAAGGAGATCAGTCCTGGGTGTTCATTGGAAGGACTGGTGTTGAAGCTGAAACTCCAATACTTTGGCCACCTGATGCGAAGAGCTGACTCATTGGAAAAGACCCTGATGCTGGGGAAGATAGAGGGCAGCAGGAGAGGGGGGCGACAGAGGATGAGATGGTTGGATGGCATTACGACTCAACAGACATGGGTTTGGGTGGACTCTGGGTGTTGGTGATGGACAGGGAGGCCTGGAGTGCTGCAATTCATGGGGTCGCAAAGAGTCCGACAGGACTGCACGACTGAACTGAACTGAATGGTATAATTAGATAATCACTGTCAACTAAAATAAAAAATAAAAATAATTCAGGCAGTATTTATTCTTGTAATAATCATCAGTTGATGGTATAGTTAGTACCTAAAAATTTGTTGAACTATATATCTCCATATTTATAACATTTATTAATTAGTGGGTAAAGTTAGTAACTTTTAGAAGGTAATTTTCTCTAGATCCTTCATGTAAAGTTGTTAATAAACAGTACATTCACGGAAGTGTCTAACTCCTTTGTAAATAAACCCAAATCAACTGCTATTATTGTCACTATAATAATAAATATGATACACTTTGGCTGGAAGGACAATTTTATTGACAATGTAAATGCTGATATTTTTATATCTAAGTTCTTCATTTATTTTTGGTACAAAACTAAGTCTATAGATTCAAAGATTAAGAGGGCAAGGTCCATTTTATAAGGACATTTTAGGTATTTTTTTAGTACTTGGCAATTTAATGTATTGTTATGTCAGCCTACAGAAAACATAAAAGTGTGAATTTGAGATAAAATGATCTGCTACTAGACTAAACTTAATTTTTGGCTGTAAAGAAATAATTTTACCACACTGAATCATGTATTCACTATCTGATGAAAATTATATCATGGAAATATGTATTTTTAAAATGTCACCAAATGATTTTCACCCAAATAAAAAGCAGACATGATCTTCACATCATTTTTATTCTGCCTAACTCAAGGACACTGATGGAAATATCTTGTCAGAGTAAGTAAGCTTTCCTACAGGCATCATTAAACACATAGAATGAGGCAGAGTCATTGGTAGGGATCCTGCAAAATGTCTTACTTCTCTGTGATGCTATTTCTCATTTAGAGAAAGCATCTCTATTATGCAGAGACAGGACTATAATAGCATTACCTAGCTGAAAGGGAGATCCAAGATGGATCGCTTTACTTCAATTCCTCTTTTACAAAATATTCTCATAACATCTATAGTACCACATGACATTTTTTAAAGTAGGCTGTGACTGCTCCATTGAGTAAATTTGACTAACAATATTAAAAGATCCATCACTTAAAATACAATTCAATCATAGTTAAAGGAAAATTCAAGACATATTTTGATGTCAAAGTAGTTTTGTGCTTCAGCGATTCCACTTTCCGGGTGTAAATTAGTATGCCCTTTAAAATGAAAAGATCTTTTCTTCTAAAATAAATGCCAACAATATCTGTTATCATTACTCTGCCTAACTAGTCTCTTATTTCATGTATGCACATGCTATTGAACATAATTCTGCTATGGATACATCATAGGGATTGCACGAGTATCACCAATTTAAAATTCAGATTAATCCCCAATTAACACTCATAGAGAGAGGTAGATCAGGTTTTATGAAGGCTGATGCTTACCTGATTTGGGGGGATACTTTTAAGAAAAATAATGCAAAATTGTAATATAAACACATGCTTAGTGCAAGTAAAATACTATTATAGGGAAGAAAGAACAATATGAAGAAAAACATGGGGAGTGTAATTTATGGCTCAAAAGATTAGTCTGGTACTTAGGGAAGGAGCGAGCAGGGCACAGAAAGATTATTTGGGGCAGGCATGGTACAGTGCAAGTTACATCTCGCCATAACAAATGTTAGTGGCTGGACCGGAGGCAAATGACTTAATCTTCCTGAGATTCGGCTCTCATTTGAAAAAGAGAAAATGATAACTATCTCATGGATTGTGGTTAGGGCAAGTAATATATTAATGTTAAGACACTTACTTTCCTGAAAATAAGAGCTTATAAATTAGTGGTTGAGGATGTGGAAAGTCACAAGAGAATGCACTCCTCTGATGAGGAAAAGGTATGCAATCTCCAAAATCATAAATATTCTTGAGGTTATCAGGGAGCTGAGGTTTCAAGGCAACCATATAAACTAAATTCCAGAGAGTTAAATAAGCCCTTTCTAGGAAAAACTATTTTACCTCTAGCACAACATGGGAGGAAGAGGTGGAAGCTATAAAAATGTACATGAAAAAAGGCAGTAACATTTTAACAGATTTTTAAGATCCTACTGTGGCTCAGAGTAACAGTTTAGAGTTATCTGGAGTCCCAGACACAAAAAGAGTCCTCACTTACCAACTCTCCACCTGGTGCTCACAGGAGAGGATGGAGGCAGTGCAGAAGGTCTGAAAGAGCAACTCTGTTGCTGGGATACAAACTCAAGACCTTCCCAGCTTTCTGAATCTTTTCAAATCTATCTTAAGGAGCAGAAGACTTGTGACCCTGTTCAGTTCAGTCACTCAGTCGTCTCTTTGCAACCCCATGGACTGCAGCACTCCAGGCCTCCCTGTCCATCACCAACTCCTGGAGTTTACTCAAACTCATGTCTGTTGAGTTGGTGATGCCATCCAACCATCTCATCCTCTGTCGTCCCCTTCTCCTCCCACCTTCAATCTTTCCCAGGGTCTTTTCGAACGAATCAGTTCTTCACATCAGGTGGCCAAAGTATTGGAGCTTCAGCTTCAGCATTAGTCCTTCCAATGAATATTCAGGACAGAGTAGCATAAATCCCATTTACAACTACGCAGATCCAGGAACTGGAGCCAAGCCTAGCCAATCTCTATCCTGCAACAGAGTCACAGCAGCTGAATTTTAGACCTACAGCCAAACCTTGAGCCCCTCTAGCTTACTTGCAAATCTGATGAGAAAAATAAAAGATTATATGTATATGCCCACTAAATTTGGGCACAGTTTGCTATGCAACATTATTATGGATATAACTGGTTGTTATAGAAATTGGTGCTAGAAATGGGACACTGACAAAGGGGAAAGAATCTTGAAATATGTGGCATTTACTATGGAACAGCAGTGGATGGTGAAGAAACTGTTATAAAAGTTGGAAAAATCAAATATCATCTGTAGTGATGGTGAATGGGGACATCCAACTCTTTGCAACCCCATTAACTGTAGCATGCCAGGTTCCCCTGTCCACAGGATTCTCCAGGCAAGAATACCGGAGAGGGTTGCCATTCCCTTCTCCAGGGGACATTCCTGACCCATGGATCAAACCTGGGTCTTTCGTATTGCAGGCAGATTCTTTACCATCTGAGCCACCAGGAATCTTGAGTCACTATAGAATAACTCAGAGGACAAAAATATGTACCTAATAAGCATTTAGCATGTCAAAGCAAAAAGAAAAAAAAAAAGAAAAGAAAATGTGCCAGAAAAAAAATCAAACAGATAAGGAAGATTTTATTATAAACTAAACTAAACTGCTAAATCAAAAAGCTGCAGGGTTTTTGAGTACTGGGCTTAGCTTGTGGAAAAGTACTGAAGGACTTTAGGGAGGAAGTTGATCAGTAGATGTGTCTAGCTCATGAGTTATTCCTGAGATTGCCAAGTTCTTTGTGAATGAGCCATCTGCATTTCCTGATTTGTGTCCATTGAGGTTGCAGTCCTACCACCCACAGATACTGGAAGATTGGTTTCTATGTCTTTGAAAAATACTTTTTCTTTTGTAAAACTGGCAAGAGGCTGAGAAAAGATACACACATATTTCAAAAAGGCCAGGAAGAATTTATAATTGCAAATCTTTTAATAAAATAAAAGCTAAGTAAATTCTAAGAAAACAGAGGCCTAGGGCCTGTAGTTAAGAAGAAATCTTTGTAAAGATTTGGCTACTTAGGGGAATGTTAATGCCATCCTGCTTAAGTACTGGGTATGAAAGAATGATAAAAGTGAAAGAAATGGCTACAAGATGCATTTGATAAGATATCACTTCCCAATACCCCCTTCAGTTTAACAGTCCCTACTCTCATTAGATACTACATGAACGCATATGAGAAAAATAAAATCATGAGAGGAAATAAGCTACACTTTCTTTGACCCTCTTGGTATAGTATTTGTAAATATCCACCTACTACGTTTAACAACAGTGATTAATCCTTGACTTGAGCTTTACATTAACTAAACTTGAATTATTTGCTCTGAAATTTTCTGAACAATCTGACTACTTACTTAACTCACTCAGTTGTACAGTACAAAGAATAATAATAGTTACCCTAGAGGTTTTTTGATGATTAAGTTAGAAAATATTCTTCAGGAATTTAAGTCATTCTATAGGGGGTAAATCCCATAGTTTAGAGAAAGTACATAATAAAAATAAATTTCAGAAAAAGTCTGGAGGAATAATCATTGTTATGAATGGCTTAAATTATATATAGCTAATTTATGTTCTTCCTGGAATACCTACACATAGCAATAATATTCATCATTCTTTAATAATCAGGCAACCACCAAAAAAGATTCTATGTATCATTTTCTGTTGAATCAATTTAATATTTTTGTTTTTCAAATGCAGTCCTTTCAGTCAGACCTGCCCTCATCTCCCATCTCCCTTAGCTGCTGCTAAGTCACTTCAGTCGTGTCCGACTCTGTGCGACCCCGTGGACGGCAGCCCACCAGGCTCCGCCGTCCCTGGGATTCTCCAGGCAAGAGTACTGGAGTGGGTTGCCATTGCCTTCTCCATCTCACACTTCTACTACTGTAAAAATCTCATTGGATTTTTCTCCATCCTTTCCAGTTCCAAATTAATAGTGCAAGTCAAATGAATTTTTAAAAATGTAAACACAATTAAATTAGTTTGGTTTAAAACTTTCTAAAGAGTCCTATTCCTTTCATAATTGAAAAAAAAATCTTTAAAATATTCTTTAAAATCTTACAAGTCTTGCCCATGGTTACCTCTCTAGCTTCACCCTCCACCACTATCATCAGTGATTTGGGGCTCCACCTTCTTATGATAAGAGCCTTCTTGAGGGAATCTGTACAAACTCTTCCCTATGTTTTGAGCTCTACCCACATCTATCTCCCTCCAGGAGTCAGTACCTACATATTTGACAGGCACTTCAGAAATCACATTTTTAGAAATAAACACTGAACTCCTAAATTACAGGATCTTTATTGTCATTTGTACAAAATGAGAACCTGCATTCACAGCAATTGTTTTTGTCTTAATTTTGCATTCATTTATATGATCTTCTTTTATTATTTATCTTGCCCTTTCTTGTAAGGTTTCTGAGGGTTGCAACAATGCCTGATTTTGGAAACATCGTATCCCTGGGACCCACTGTGCTGCCAGAAATGTGGTAGGTATTAGATAATCATGTGTTGATTCAATTGGTTTAATTGTAATACAAATTGCAAATGTCACTACTTGGCAAATACACTAATCATCTATCCTCTGTCTCAAAAAGGGAGTCTCAATACGTGACATTTTTCCTCAGGACAGATGTGAATGGCAGTGGAAAGGCCCCTTATTGAGATTCTCCTTTTTAAATGGCTAGAAGACATGGGTTTAGCTTAGTCTCAGATTCTCATTTAAATCTGTGTATTCTCCATGGCAACCTCAACTACTGGCAGAGACTGGACCCCTTGTATTATTCTCCAATCTGCTCTTTTCTATTAGAGCAGAACCAGCTTGCCGGAGATCTCATCACCACAAAGCTGTAAATATTAGAAGCCTTAGTTTCCAGAGATATATATCTTCTTCAGAATTTAATTACTGCTG
Source organism: Odocoileus virginianus (assembly GCF_023699985.2). Lineage (NCBI taxonomy): Eukaryota > Metazoa > Chordata > Mammalia > Artiodactyla > Cervidae > Odocoileus > Odocoileus virginianus. The sequence continues at coordinate 25,282,197 of NC_069689.1, forward strand.
GTTCATTTATTTAAATCAGAGTTAAGTTTGATTAGTTTAACATTAATAGAAGTGAAAATAATATTTCTCTTTGACAAGATTTGGATGACAAATGCATAATTATCACATGTATTTGAAAGTAAAACATTTATATTATCTGAATATTAAACAAGTCAGTATGGCCTCATGCTTTTTATTAATGAAATATAAAATTATAAGTGTTCTATGTAAGAAAACTCTAACATGCCAAGTGACCACATTTCAGTCTTTCTTCATCCCTGTCAATGTTAATCAAATCCATTTTTATAAATATTCTATATATAACACAAGGCAATAGCAATGGCTATCTTATTGAAGAGTGGAGAATTCCGCTCCTGCCTGAAGGGCCTTAACCGTTTCCTCAGGCATATCCGCAGGGCACTGCAAGACTGGTTGACAACAGTCCTGTTCCGAATCACACAGAGTCAGCAAAGCTTGCTTCAACAGACCTGCCCTGTCAGCCCATCTCGTCAAGTTAGCTTCGCTTTGAGTCAATCAGAGCATCGATACATTTACATTTACTTTTTATTTATTTACTTTGGCTGCTGCGTGGGTCTTCATTGATGCACATGGGCTTTCTCTAGTTGCGGTCAGTGGGAGCCACTCTCTGGTTGTGGTGTGTGGGCTTCTCATTGTGGTGGCTTCTTTTGTTGTAGAGCCTGGGCTCTAGGGTGGGAAGGCTTCAGTAGTTGTGGCCCATGACCTCAGCTACCCTGTGGCCTGTAGAAGCTTCCCGGACCAGGGACTGAACCTGTGTCCCCTGCATTGGAAGGTGGATTCCTAACCACTGGACCACCAGGGAAGTCCCAAAACATTTATATTTAAACTAAGCTCTTTACTTCTTCAAACTCTATAGAGGCGCATTGCTTTTTGCTTTATTTGTATTATAAAGTAGTTTTCTCCTTTTTATTCAATTAGTTTGGGTTCTTCTAGAATAAAAGAAGATTTTGGAGAAAATAAAGAAATTTATCATGATAACAGCTTTCATCACTGCATGTCACATGACTACTGTCCAAATATCATGAAACTATAAGGCTTGTTCAAATGACATATAATACAAACCTTGCTTTAAATATATAAAACAAGCAATATAGTTCTCAGCCAAATAGTGATCACATGGAGAATTATCATGACATTTCAGATGCCTTTATTTCACAGGTTAGCTTGGAGAACTACTCCATTCCATCCTTATCTTCAAATATGTCTATCACATAACCCCTCTAGGAGTATTGCCAAGTGCACCACTTCTGTGGTCACTGCAATTATTAAAGACTAACCATTTCTGATACTCATGATCAACTAGGTCAGGTAACACTCTACATTTACCTTTGCTCTATATTTACCTTATTTGAGGCGGGGTGGGGGGCAACTTTTACAAAAGGTAAATTCCAAAACATATCCTAGGCATCCCTGGGTCTGAGAAAACAGCTCAGATCTGGTGGTCCACCCCTTGACTCTGGATTAATATACTGATAGGCAAATTGTTCTCTTATCTTGTGGAGTCTCTCTTTATGGTGAGATTTATGACACTAAAATTCTGCATGTATGTCAATGGTTAACATGATTGAGAACATCAAGGTAGTGATAGTATGCCTTCAATTAGACCCAATAATTTCCCCAAGCAACTTTCTATCTACAGTATGCTCATCAGCAAATATTGAGTTTAATGTCCAAGAAATTCTCAATAATTTTTATTACATAGATAGCACTGGATAAAATATTAAATAAATGTTTACTAAACCAAAATATCCTCACCTTATTTTGTATATAGGCTATTAATACTATACTAATTAATTATGTGTAATTAATCAAACATTAAATACGTGTTTACTATACCAAATATTTGTCTTTCTCAGCAAAAGGGTGCCTATCACATTTACCATATTACCATTACCTGTTTCTGTAAACAGGAGTAGTCATGTAAGTTCAGTTCGGTTCAGTTCAGTCGCTCAGTCATGTCCAACTCTTTGTAACATCATGAGTTGCAGCACGCCAGGCCTTCTTGTCCATCACCAGCTCCCAGAGTTTACTCAAACTCATGTCCATCAAGTTGGTGATGCCATCCAGCCATCTCATCCTCTGCCGTTCTCTTCTCCTCCTGCCCCCAATCCCTCCCAGCATCAGGGTCTTTTCCAGTGAGTCAACTCTTTGCATGAGGTGGCCAAAGTATTGAAGTTTCAGCTTCAGCATCAGTCCTTCCAATGAATACTCAGGACTGATCTCCTTTAGGATGGACTGGTGGATCTCCTTGCAGTCCAAGGGACTCGCAAGAGTCTTCTCTAACACTGCAGCTCAAAAGCATCAAGTTTTCAGTGCTCAGCTTTCTTCACAGTCCAACTCTCACATCCACACATAACCACTGGAAAAACCATAGCCTTGACTAGACGGACCAATGTTGGCAAAGTAATGTCTCCGCTTTTTAATATGCTATCTAGGTTGGCTGCAGTCACCATCTGCAGTGATTTTGGAGCCCAAAAAAATAAAGTCTGACTCTGTTTCCACTGTTTCCCCATCTATTTGCCATGAAGTAATGGGACCAGATGCGATGATGTTGGTTTTCTGAATGTTGAGCTTTAAGCCAACTTTTTTACTCTCGTCTTTCATCAAGAGGCTTTTTAGTTCCTCTTCATTCTCTGCCATAAGGGTGGTGTCATCTGCATGTCTGAGGTTATTGATATTTCTCCCAGCAATCTTGATTCCAGCTTGTGCTTCTTCCAGCCCAGCGTTTCTCATGATGTACTCTGCATATAAGTTAAATAAGCAGGGTTACAATATATAGCCTTGACGTACTCCTTTTCCTATTTGGAACCAGTCTGCTGTTCCATGTCTGGTTCTAACTGTTGCTTCCTGACCTGAATATAGGTTTCTCAAGAGTCAGGTCAGGTGGTCTGGTATTCCCATCTCTTTCAGAATTTTCCATGGTTTATTGTGATCCACACAGTCAAAGTCTTTGGCATAGTCAATAAAGCAGAAATATATGTTTTTCTGGAACTCTCTTGCTTTTTCGATGATCCAGCAGATGTTGGCAATTTGATCTCTGGTTCCTCTGCCTTTTCTAAAACCAGCTTGAACATCTGGAAGTTCATGGTTCATGTATTGCTGAAGCCTGGCTTGGAGAATTTTGAGCATTACTTTACTAGTGTGTGAGATGAGTTCAATAGTGTGGTAGTTTGAGCATTCTTTGGCATTGCCTTTCTTTGGGATTGGAATGAAAACTGAATTTTCCAGTCCTGTGGCCACTGCTGAGTTTTCCAAATTTGCTGACATATTGAGCCAATGATAATTAAATATTGAATTCAGAAATTCTGGGGGTTATAGCCATGCTTCAGTTTGAGAATAAAACAAATCCAAACAAAAATAAGAAAAAAACCAAAGAATATTGGGTTCTAAGTATCCTTGGAGAGTTCTGGACTGACACGGCACATACATATCTGTCTGTACTATCATCACTGTACCATTGAGTAGTTAACTCCATGGTCCAACTGTAAGGAAAGAATTGTTATGAACACATTTTCTAATTCTGTTTTACAATAACATGGGCAGCTCTGCTAGTTCCCTTAAGAGGGCTACTCTGCCTCATCTTCCTCATCACCTGCTCATTGTCCTCAAAACACATCCTATTATATAGTCATTGTTGTTGCTGTTGTTGTTCAGTAGCCCAGTCATGTTCAAGTCTTAGAAGACTTGAACGCCAGGCCTCCCTGTCTCTCACCATCTTCCAAAGTTTGCCCAAGTTCATGTCCTTTGCATCAGTGATGCCATTCAGCACGCCAGGCCTCCCTGTCCCTCACCATCTTCCAAAGTTTGCCCAAGTTCATGTCCTTTGCATCAGTGATGCCATTCAGCCATCTCATTCTCTGATGCCCTCCTCCCTTTCTGTCTTCAATCTTTCCCAGCATCAGGGACTTTTCTAATGAGTCAGCTGTTTACATCAGATGACCAAAATACTGGAGTTTCTGCTTCAGCATCAGTCCTTTGTATGAGTATTCAGGGTCAATTTCTCTTAAGATTGACTGGCTTTCTCGCCCTACTGTCCAAGTGCCTCTCAGGAGTCTTCTCCAGCCCCACAGTTCAGAGGTATCAACATAGTCGTTAACATGGTATGTTATCAATTTTGGATGAAGGTAGACGATTTATCTCAAAATTGCGCTCAGGAATACTGTCATATTAATTTAGTGATACAAACGCTTCATATACATATTATCATCCTCCCCCTAGGCTCACAGTGTGTGCCGGAAACATGAGTGTGGGTTGGTCTCAATGATACTAAATATATAACTATAAAAACTGTGTTGCCCAGGAAAACACTCTTCTCCTCCCAACAATTACCCCTTCTGGAATAAAATTTGGGATACATGGTAAGCATTACCATTCTAGGTAATTTTTGTAGCAAAATATTATTCCTCAGTCTTGTAACCACCTCGAAACAGCACCATATTATGCCATATATGCCATAGCACAGTTCCCTGATACGCGTGCTTCATTATTGTACAGTCACTCTGCTGTGAGGCTCAGAGGTAAAATCCTTTTCCGAGTTACTGAAAAATGACCACTGTGTGAAAAACAGGTCATAATCATGATGCAAATGAGAATTCCAATCTAGTGACATTCATTCTGATCAGTAAAGGGCACTGAAAACCCATTGATCAGTTATATTATCTGTCAAATTATCAATTACAGCTCATAATAAATGTCTCAGTCTAATTGCATTTATAGAAAGAAAAAAAACTATTTTGATTTTTTTTCCCCCTAACAGTGCCCATCACTGAAAAGAAACAACTCAATGAAACTATTCCCTTGTTCTGAATTCTTTATAGAAGAGATATCTACATCTCATGTGTTGTAGTGTTGCTTTTGTTGTTTAGTCCCTAAGTCACGCCCAACTCTTTGAGACCCCTTGGACTGTAGCTTGCCAGCATTCTCTCTCCACGGGATTTTCCCAAGCAAGAATACTGGAGTGAGTTGACATTTCCTTCTCTAAGGGATCTTCCCGACCCAGGGATGGAACCCAAGTCTCTTGCATTGGCAAGCAGATTCTTTACCGCTCAGCCATCAAGGAAGTCCATCTATGTCTCATAAATGATAATTATTTAGATCCCATTGAATGAATTTCAAGTAAATTAGTCAAAAGTAATATATAAGCTTACATGTTTCTTATGGCTTTGAAATGATAGGAACATTTACTTTTGTTAATTGTTCATTTATTCAAATGGTACCTATTGATAAAATTGTGAAGATTAGCTAATGATGATAAATTTTTCATTTAAAATCATAATATATTAACATATGTTTAAATGTATTTTAAATCAAGATTATATTAAACAACACATGTTGTGATAGAGAGCTTTCTGGTAACATATCTGAAAACCATCATATGAGACTTTGGGCAATTCTGTTCCAATGTGTGCATTCTCCTTATATCAGTATTCCTATTTTCTATACTACACTTGGAAAGATAACATTATGGCTCCTTTAAATGAAGATGAAAGTCAGGAATTGAGCATTTCATGGTGGTAGTGGCTGTTTAGTTGCTGATTCATGTTCGATTTTTGCGACCCCAAGACTACAGCCCACCAGGCTCCTCTTTCCATGGGATTTCCCTAGAATACTGGAGTATGTTGCCACGTCCTTCTCCAGGGGATCCTCCTAATCCAGGGACTGAATTTAGGACCCTCCCTTCTCGTAGAGTAGAAGTCGATTCTTTACCACTGAGACACCTGGGAAGCCTGAGCAATTCATATGCCTCAGCTTAATAGCTGAACTTTCGAAATTAAATAGCCAAGATTCTTATCATCTTGAAATGACTGTAACACCAATCAGTAGAAGATGAATCGTGGCTTTAATTGAAGTAAAGAGAATTTAACTTTTAAAAGTATGAATTTTATAAGAATTCGTGATTATAAAGATGCTAGTAATTGGGTTTATTTTCTTAATACTGAAAATAGTGTGGGTCTGCAATTTGAAATTTAAAAAAATAATTTGGAAGGTAAACAATACCAAAGTTAAGTTAGTATTTTATAAGATTTTGTAAAGAGTGATATTTTGCACTCTAATATTAAAATCAACTACAAACTCCATGGATTATTTTCTCTCTACTTCCACATCAGGTTTATGCAACTTTGAAAGATTAAAAAATCAGTAAGTTAGAGTAAAATATTTGGTTAACTAAAATTTAGCTGCTTGTTTAAATTTTATAAAATTGTGCCTAGTCATGGGGAAAGATATCAATTCAGACTTTGAATGAACATTATACTATTTTTACTAAAATAATTTCAATTAATAAAAAATTTCTGTAAGTTAAAAGGAGGACACACTGGATATTTTGAAGAAATGTTCTTTAACTTTTGAAAAGTAAGTGTCTATTTCAAATACTTTACTGATTATGAAAATAATAAATTCATAACATATAAAAAATAAAATTCACCTAGAAGAAACAAAGCTTGCCCATAATTTTCAAAGAGAAGATAATGAATATTTACTGTATTCCTCATCACTCATTTTTTATATGTATTTTCTTTTTCTCTTTTTAAATATAAATTTACATTGCTTTAAATAATAACTTTTCAGACGTGTGCCCTTAATTCTTTTCAATAGCAATAAAAGACCTTCTAAAACACAATTATTAATATTTGCATGCTACTTTGCCATATAAATATACTATAATGTATTTATCCCAATACATATTTTTAAAAATAATCTTAAAACATATATTTTTCCCCCCTAAACATGCATGATCTTTTTTTCCCAGTACTCTGGTAGTTTCTGATCGGATGCAGTAATTTCCCCTCAGGGTGCCTGTGGTCATTAGATTGCAGGTGACTGGATCATCACATTTAAAGGAATAAAGTATATGTTTCCGCATGTCTGTCTCTTTGTGACCCCATGGACTGTTGCCCATCAGGCTTCTCTGTCCATGGGATTTACTTATATAAACTTTGTAAAGGAAAGAATGTTGGTTAAAATAAGATAGAACTGTATTTTTAAATTAGATTGAAACTCATTTTTTGAAAACCAAAAGCTGGTTTCACTCTTTAAAATCATGTTTTGTCTATTCAATAGTTAAGCCTCCTTACAAGAAGAACTGTAATGTGATTCTCTAGAAAGGTTATTTCTGAAATACTAAAGAAGGGCACCTAGCCCATCATCCCTGCAAATGGAGACCAGGATGAATTATTAAGTACCATAGATGCCAAGGGAAGAGATGAATCTGTTTTGAAAAGGTGACTCACAAAAATCAAAATATCCCTTAGTCAAGGGACTCAAAGAGTATTTGAAAGGATGTTCAGACATCTGAGAGCACTCTTCAGTAATTCAGCTTCAGCAAATACACTGTCAGGCCACTGCCACAGGAGTCTTGGAGATTAGTGAAGCAGTTAAAATCAAGAAGACAGATTTCACAAAATGATACAATATCCTATCATTGTGAAATTGTGCGAACAATACAGCAAAAGAGTATTTGAATCTATAAGAGATTTTGTTTAATATTTAATATACTGGACATTCCTGCATAAATAGACCTTGTGATTCAGCACAGTGAAACAGGATAGTTTTTCTTTAAAATGTGTAAATATACTTCAGTTATTCTTTATTCATTTTCCTGTTTTTAATACTGACGGGTAAAGTTTGGTGTCCTAACCAAATATTAATTTAGTTTTCTTCTTTGTATTACTAAGGCTAGGCTGCCTTAACAGATTGATCTCTAAAATTCTAAAAGCTGAAATGTACTTTTTAAAAATTTATAGAACAGAAAAAATTTTGGTGGTAACCTAAGTCGTCCTCAACACATGCCTTACAAATTAGTTCTTTGGGTTTCCATCTTGGCCAAACAGAAGAAAGAGCAGAGAGGAGCAAGGAGGCCAATTTTCAGAATTTTCTTTCCTAGTTCATTGGTTATAACTCAGTTTCAAGGTCACCAAGTTACAAGAAAACTAAGGAAATGTGGACTAGCTACTGTACAAATGAAAGGGAAAGGGATCATTAAAAATAATTATCAGCTTCTTTAGACTTTTCAAAACTAAAGAGCCTATATGAAAATAAATGCCAGCTCATATCCCATCTCAGCTTTTCTGAAAAGGCTCTTCATGACCAAAGTTTTAGGAATTTCAGTTGACATTAATCTATTCAAAAGTCTGAAAAACAACTGACCATAATAAAAAAAAAAAGATGACTGTTTTACTCCTAAACATTTTCTTTTGAAAATAGTTTTCAATAAAGTATTCAGCTTTACAGTATTGGGTTGGTTTCTACCAAACCTCAACAGGAATCAGCCATAGGTTTACCCATGTCCCCTCCCACTTGAACATCCCTCTGAAAATATTGACATAGGCCAAAAAATTACTTGTTAGAATTTTCAAAAATCACAGTGTTATTTTAGAAAAAGCTTAACAAGATTCATCTGAAAAGTTAAGGCTAAATCCTGATGCCAGAGAAGTTTTTAGGATCTTATTTTTTTAGGGTACATTTTTGAGGATATAATTTGGATTTTCTAGATCATTTCTTCATGTATAAACATGAACAATATTCATATTCATGATTCAGAGATGTTGCAAAGCTATTTCATTTAATATAATGTAAAAGAATAATGCTCCTTTCTGCCATTCACACAGCATTCACACAGCATGCATCTTCATATGTTTACTAGTATTGCCAGTGGTTCTCAAAACTTTAATGTGCATTCAGATCATATGAGATAGGTACAAACACAAATCTATGACTTGCTTTCTCATATTCTGACTCTTTTTGAGTTAGAGTCCCCATGTTTAAAAGTTCACAAGACACTTCTGATACAAGTGACCTAGAGACCAAGCTTAAAGAACAGTTTGACATCAGTGTGTTTGAAGTCTGATCATCCATCCTGTATTATTTTGTATTTCTCAAAATCAGGGCAATGCTTTTCCCACGGTGAGCACTTGATTAGTGACTATTAAACAATAAATATTTGTTTAGTGTAATTTAAATACAAATTTTAAAAATTGAAAAAGAAATCTCTACCACTTACTAATTTTTTTGATGTGATCAAGTCATAGAGTGCTCTGCATTTCAGTTTCTAAGCCTGTCAAGTGAAAATCATCCTAGATCCTTGTATGGTATTGAAAGATTAGATAAAATGGACACATAAAATAGATACAATAGATCTTATAATTATTCTACAGCTCATGAATATTAACTATTCAGGTGTATTATTCAGGTATATTAATTGTACTTTAATCCATTTAAGTTTCATCTAGATAGTTTAAAACTAAGTAATCAAAATACATGTTTTTGATCAATATAATTTTTTAAAGAGACTTATTTCCCCAATGATGTTGGAGAAACTTTTTTGAAAGTACAGAAATGTGGTGACTGAGCTAAAGATTTGATGTGAATCTTTCAAATTTAAATGAGCCACTTTATCTAGATTTCATTTTCCTAATTAAACAATGAAGAGCAAGTATAAATGAAGTAGAATGTGCCTTCAATTCTAAATTTGACAATGATATGGCCTTTCTAAGAAATCATATTAAATTAAATAGAATCTCAGGTCAGAGACATTACTTTGCCAACACAGGTCCGTATAGTCAAAGCTATGGTTTCTCTAGTAGTCATGTATGGATGTGAGAGTTGGACCATAAAGAAGGCTGAGTGCCAAAGAACTGATGCTTTTGAACTGTGGTTTTGGAGAAGACTCTTGAGAGTCCCTTGGACAACAAGGAGTTCAAACCAGTCAATCCTAAAGCAAATCAACCCTGAGTATTCATTGGAAGGAATGATGCTGAAGCTGAAGCTCCAGTACTTTGGCCACTGATACATAGAGCCTACTCATTAGAAAAGGCCCTGATGCAGGGAGAGATGAGTGCCATTGTGTGGTAGTCTCATCTCACACAAGGCCTCTACTTTTTCTTTTTCCCCCAGTAAATGCAGAGTCCCAGTTCTTGTAGGGAGGGGCAGGTTACTTCTGCAGGCTCAGAAGTTTCAGAGGAAGCTGGCTGGTCAAATCTTTGGGGACAACCACCATATCTGCACCTCGGTCATCAAATTTCCAGGGTTTACCGAACAGAGGCCTGACTTTGAAATGGTAGATCTCCTTTGTTGGATATTTGGCTTTCTGTAAAGTGAAGTCACGCAGCTCTTACTACATCTTCACCTTAGTCTTCAGATTTCTTTACCTTCCTTCTGCAGGAGCAGACTTCATGTATTTTTCAAAGAAACCCTCTGGCCATGACTCTAGGTTTTCAATCACTTATTAGTTTTCTTTAGTAGTGCATTATCTTATGTTAAATTAGTGTGGTTTAGCAAAGGCATCCAATCCCATGATCCTTACAGCTTAATTTTTCCCTGTAAGTTTGAAATACAATATAATATGCTTGCTTATTTTCTATTCAACTTCTACTATCCAAATATACCAGCAACAAGGGTTTTAAGAACAAACTTCCACATTGCATCAGAAGATGTTGATGGGTTTCTCAATGCTGGCTGAATAATGTACAATCAGTTCAAAAACCTCATCTTATAACCTGCTCCTGGGACTACCCCTAATATCAACTCTGCAGGTTGTGTCTGCTGGAAGCAGATGCTAAGATGCAGTATGTGGTTCAGCATCGACCAGGGATCAATATTTGTGAAAGAAAGAAAATAAATAGGATTGAGCAGAAGGAGAAGCTGAAGGTGTGTCCAAAATGCGAATCAGATAACAAAATTCATTCTGGCTTTTCACACACAGTAGCTTCTTTCAATTATTATGCTGTCTCACCATTAAGCCCACCTCTTGAAAGAATATGTATTTGCTAATCTAAGAAATTGGTTCTCTTGAGGACTTTTCCTTTTATAGTAGGACATACTGATATATTAGTATGAATCAAGTTTTGAAGAAGGCCTAAAGGACCCATTGCTTTTTAATCTTTTTCTTGTTTGTTTCTGAGATTAGAGATCTAATGGACAATCATGTGACAGAATTAAAATTTTTCTTGGGAATAGCTATAATATAGAAATACTTAACATAAAATTAGTAGGGTTTACATGATCATGTTCCCCATCATAACTTTCCCCAACTGTGATTTTTATCATAATTAAAGAAAGAAATGGTTAACTACTAGAAAGAACTTAAATTGAGACCTAGGATTTTGCATATAAATATGGATAAAAGACTAATAATGAAACAGGAAGAAATGAACTTGTTTTGAGTGTTTGAGTTATAAGAGGGTAATTATAGATAGTATTTCATCAACCTTTCAAAATGACTCCAGAAAATTTGATAGTGTTTGTTAACATCATTTTACAGAAAAGAAAACTGCAATATGAAGACTTTAGGAATTTGGTGAAATCACCCAACAAATGAGTAACAGATGTGCAGATGATCCCCTGTGTCTCTGGTTCCAAAACCCAGGACATTCCCACTGCATCTGGGCCTTCTTACAGAATTAATTGCTAAGATTAATATATTAGTGCCAGTGATTCCTAAAACTGGAAATACCATAGGTAACAGTTCCACAGGGCTTCCCAGGTGGCACGAGTGGTAAAGAACTCACCTGCCAGTGTAGGAGACGTGAGAGACATGGGTTCAATCCCTGGGTTGGGAAGATACCATGAAGGAGGGAGGAAAACCCACTCCAGTATTCTTGCCTGGAGAAGTCCATGGACAGAGGAGTCCGCAGGACTGCAGTCCATGGAATCACAAAGAGTCAGACACAGCTGAAGTGACTAGCACACACGCAACAGTTCTACAAAGTCAAATTAGTCTTATAATCACAGTGATACAGGCTCAACACTCAATTTAGGAGAGGAGGGCTTCAAACTTTCACCATTTATTAAAATTAATTAATCATGTAAGCACACCTTCCAGACATTTCTTCAGACTACTTTAAAATTAGGTGTCCTGAAATCTTTGCTACTCTAGAAATGTTAATTCACCCTAGTATTGAACAGGTGACAGGAAAATGCCTAGATGAATAATAAAGGGAGTACTTTGGAGACATCAGTAATTAATGCTAATTTGATGATAAATTTCACATAACATGAGTTGAATAGGTGGAAATTAATGAGTCAGGGGAAGAAATGAGTCAAATAAATAGCTGCCTCAAGATCTAAGTTGGCCAGAGTTCAAGAAAACAAATATTTTTTTACCATTCCAATTATGTAATTAGCCAAAGAGCCAGAAGTCACTTGCATCTCATTATTATGTGAGAAAGACTGATGACACTGTTCCAGTGTTTACATTACCCTATTTTTTCCTCACCATGGGGTAGCTACCAGATATGCAGGGAGTGAACATAAACAGAACACATAAACTGTGTTGTGAAACAGATAAAGAGATTCATGGAACATCTGTACATTTTGCTTCTACAAAGCAAGGGGGATAAAAAGTAGAAATTTTAGTAGTTCAAATTACTGATGTTTACAGATTTAAACTGTAATATTAGTAGCATGGCCCTCTAACATGTCCACATCACAATCTCCAGAATTTGTGAATTACCTTATATGGCAACGCACTTGGTAATGTGACTAAATTAAGAATCTTGAGATGGGGAGATGTTCCTAGATAATTATCTTGATTAATTCTAGTATTATTTTTGAGATTTTCTTGGATAATTTAACCTGGAGATTATCTAGGTTGGCCCTACCTGTAATCACAAAGGTCCTTCTAAGAAAGAAAGAGAATGGAGGCAGAGGAAGAAGCAGAAGACACAGCAACAGAAGCAAGAAGTTGGAATGATGTGAAGAGAAGGACATGAGTCAAAGAGTGCATGCAGCCTCAGTCAGTTCAAGTCCCCCAGTCATGTCTGACTCTTTGTGACCTCATGGACTGCACATGCCAGGCCGCCCTGTCCATCACCAGCTCCCAGAATCTACTCAAACTTCACATCCATTGAGTCGGTGATGCCATCCAACTATCTCATCCTCTGTCATCCCCTTCTTCTCCCACCTTCAATCTTTCCTAACATCAGGGTCTTTGCAACTGAGTCAGTTCTTCTCATGAGGTGGCCAAAGTATTGGAATTTCAGCTTCAGCATCAGCCTTTCCAATGAATGCTGTTGCTGCTGCTAAGTCACTTCAGTCATGTCCAAATCTGTGTGATCCCATAGACGGCAGCCCACCAGATTCCCCTATCCCTGGGATTCTCCAGGCAAGAACATGGGAGTGGGTTGCCATTTCCTTCTCCAATGCATGAAAAGTGAAAAGTGAAAGTGAACTCGCTCAGTCATGTCTAACTCTTAGCGACCCCATGGACTGTAGCCTACCAGGCTCCTCCGTCCATGGGATTTTCCAGGCAAGAGAACTGGAGTGGTGTGCATGGTCTTCTCCATCCTAATGAATATTCATGACTGACTTCCTTTAGGATGGACTGGTTGGATCTCCTTGCAATCCAAGGCACTCTCAAGGCATTTCTCCAACACCACAGTCCAAAAGTCTCAGGTCTCTGACACTCAGCTTTCTTTATAGTCCAACTCTCACATCCATACATGACTACTGGAAAAACCATAGCTTTGACTAGACAGAACTTTGTTGGCAAAGTAATGTCTCTGCTTTTGAATATGCTGTCTAGGTTGGTCATAGCTTTTCTTCCAAGGAGCAAGAGTCTTTTAATTTCATGGCTGCAGTCACCATCTGTAATGATTTTGGAGCCCCCAAAATAAAGTCGCTCACTGTTTCCACTGTTTCCCCCTCTATTTGCCATGAAGTGATGGGACCAGATGCCATGATCCTAGTTTTTTGAATGTTGAGTTTGAAGCCAATTTTTTCACTCACCTCTTTCACTTACATCAAGAGGATATGGGGAAAATGGAGAAGGGAGGTCCTTGAAGTGGCCTAGTCTCATGGAATCTAAGACACTGTAAGTTGCTGAATACAGGATTATTTTCTGAGATATCTGGAGAGGAAAATAAAGTTGCCAACCACACTTGTGATATACCACTGGCTGTATGAGGCACCCTTACTTCATGTGGAAGGGTGTCTTTAAATTGCTGACATGTGGAAACTGCCCCCTACACTCCCCAAAGCTTTCCCCCCTCCAAAGCTTATTAACCCCTTAACTGTCTCCCAGCATGTGTGGGGAGTATGTGTGTGTATCCATGTATGCATGCATGCGTGTGCCTGCACATAAGAGATGCCTGAGCTGTCTTTGCTATATGTATTTAGGGCCATTGGATCTTTATTGTTGATTAATTTGTTCTGATTTTTTGGTTTGTTTTTTAAGGGACTGTCATGAACAAATGTCAGGATATAAAATGCCAAATAAAGATATTGTATTTATTAAAAAAAAAAAAAAACCTTTCATCAAAAGGCTCTTTAGTTCTTCTTCACTTTATGCCATAAGGGTGGTATCATCTGCATATCTGAGGTATTGATATTTCTCCCAGCAATCTTGATTCCAACTTGTGCTTCTTCCAGCCCAGCCTTTCTCATGATGTACTCTGCATATAAGTTGAATAAGCAGGGTGACAATATATAGCCTTGACATACTCCTTTTCCTATTTGGAACCAGTCTGTTGTTCCATGTCCAGTTCACAGATTTCTCAAGAGACAGGTCAGGTGGTCTGGTATCCCCATCTCTTTAAGAATTTTCCACAATTTGTTGCGATCCACATAGTCAAAGGCTTTGGCATAATCAGTAAAGCAGAAATAGATGTTTTTCTGGAATTCTCTTGCGTTTTTGATGATCCAGCAGATGTTGGCAATCAGATCTCTTGTTCCTCTGCCTTTTATAAATCCAGCTTGTACATCTGGAAGTTCACGGTTCACATACTGTTGAAGTCTGACTTGGAGAATTTTGAGCGTTACTTAGTTACCGTGTGAGATTAGTGCAATTGTGTGGTAGTTTGAGCATTCTTTGGCATTGCCTTTCTTTGGGATTGGAATGAAAACTGACCTTCCCCAGTCCTGTGGCCACTGATGAGTTTTCCACATGTGCTGGCATACTTTGTGCAGCACTTTCACAGCATCATCTTTCAGAATTTGAAATAGTTCAGCTGGAATTCCATCACCTTCATTAGTTTTGTTTGTAGGCCTACAAACAAAACTAATGTAGTTTGTTTGTAGTTTGTTTCCTAAGGCCTGCTTGACTTCATATTCCAGGATGTCTGGCTCTAGGTGAGTGATCCCACCATCATGATTGTCTGGGTCATGAAGAGCTTTTTTTGTATAGTTCTGTGTATTTCTGCCACCTCTTCTTAATATCTTCTACTTCTGTTAGGTCCATACCATTTCTTTCCGTGATTGTGCCCATCTTTGCATGAAATGTTCCCTTGGTATCTCTAATTTTCTTGAAGAGATCTCTAGTCTTTCCCATTCTGTTGTCTTCCTCTATTTCTTTGCACTGATCACTGAGGAAGGCTTTCTTATCTCTCCTTGCTAGTCTTTGGAAACTTGCATTCAAATGGGTATATCTTTCCTTTTCTCCTTTGCCTTTCACTTGTCTTTTCTCAGCTATTTGTAAGGCCTCCTCAGACAGCCATTTTGCTTTTTTGCATTTCTTTTTCTAGGGGATGGTCTTGATTCCTGTCTCCTGTACAATGTTAAAAATGCTGGAGCGGCAGCTGCGCAGCGCTGGAGCCTCTTTGAGGAGAATCCCCGTGTCCAAGGGCAAAGGAGAAGCCCCAGCAAGATGATAGGAGGCACAAACAAATTCACGTTTAGAATCGAACTCCATTCCTGCCAGAGATGTTCAGAGGGCTCAAACAAACCTTGTTCACACCAGGACCCAAAGACCCCACAGAGGCTGAGACAGACTGCATTTGAGTGTCTCCTGCAGAGGTATGGGTCAGCAGTGGACTGCCACAGGGACCGGGCTCTGGATACAGAAGACTTGGATATGGCATAAACCCTCTTGGGGGAGGTCTCCATTAACCCCACCATAGAGCCACCAGAATTTACACAGGACTGGGGAAACAGACGCTTGGAGGGCACAAACAGAACCCTGTGCACACCAGGACCCAGGAGAAAGGAGCAGTGACCTCACAAAAGACCAACGCAGACTTGCCTGGGAGTGTCCAGGAGTCTCCGGTGGAGGCGTGGGTTGGTGGTGGCCTGCTGCAGGGTTGGGGGCGCTGAGTGCAGCAGTGCCTGCGTGGGACCTTTTGAAGGAGATCGCCATTATCTTCATTACCTCCACCATAGTTTAGCCCCAGGTAAATAGCAGGGAGGGAACACACCCCACCCATCAACAGAAAATTGGATTAAAGATTTACTGAGCATGACCCCACCCATCAGAACAAGATCCTGTTTACCCCTCCTTCAGTCTCTCCCATCAGGAAGGTTCCATAAGCCTCTTATCCTTTTCCATCAGAGGGCAGACAGGCTGAAAACCACAATGACAGAAATCTAACCAGTCTGATCACATGGACCACAGCCTTGTCTAACTCAATGAAACTATGAGCCATGCCTTATAGGACCACCCAAGATGGACAGGTCATGGTGGAGATTTCTGACAAAATGTGGTCTACAGGAGAAGGGAATGGCACACCACTTCAGTATTCTTACTCTGAGAACCCCATTAACAGTATGAAAAGGCAAAAAGATATGACTTTGAAAGATGAACTCCCCAGGTTGGTAGGTGCCCAATATGCTACTGGAGATCAGTGGAGAAATAACTCCAGAAAGAATGAAGGGATGGAGCTGAAGCAAAAACAATACCCAGTTGTGGATGTGACTGGTGATAGAAGCAAGGTCTAATGCTGTAAAGAGCAATATTGCATAGGAAACTATAACGTTAGGTCCATGAATCAAGGCAAATTGGAAGTGGTCAAACAGATGGCAAGAGTGAACATTGACATTTTAGGAATCAGCAAACTAAAATAGACTGGAATGGGTGGATTTAACTCAGATGACCATTATATCTACTACTGTGGGCAGGAATCCCTTAGAAGAAATGGAGTAGCCATCATAGTAAACAAAAGAGTCCAAAATGCAGTACTTAGATGCAATCTCAAAAACAACAGAATGATTTCTGTTTATTTTCAAGGCAATCCATTCAATATCATAGTAATCCAAGTCTATGTCCTGACCAATAATGTTGAAGAAGCTGAAGTTGAATGGTTCTATGAAAACCTATAGAACCTTCTAGAACTAACACCCAAAAAAAGATGTCCTTTTCATTATAGGGGACTAGAATGCAAAAGTAGGAAGTCAAGAAACACCTAAGTAACAGGCATATTTGGCCTTGGAGTACAGGATGAATCAGGTCCAAGGCTAATAGAGTTTTCCCAAGAGAACACACTGGTTATAGCAAACACATTTTCCAACAACACAAGAGAAGACTCTATACATGGACATCACCAGGTGGTCAATACCGGAATCAGATTGATTATATTCTTTGCAGCCAAAGATGGAGAAGCTCTATACAGTCAGCAAAGAGAAGACTGGGAGCAGACTGTGGCTCAGATATGAACTCCTTATTGCCAAATTCAGATTGAAATTGAAGAAAGTAGGGAAAAATCACTGGATCATTCAGATATGACCTAAATCAAATTCCTTACGATTATACAGTGGAAGTGACAAATAGATTCAAGGGATTAGATCTGATAGACAGAGTACCTGAAGAACTATGGATGGAGGTTCATGATATTGTACAGGAGACAGGAATTAAGACCATCCCCAAGAAAAGAAAATACAGGCAGCCTACAGAAGTTTTAAAAGGTAAGGGAGTGGCACAAAACCAGAAGTGCAGATCCATGGGAAAGGATAGAAAGTCTAGAGATAAACCCACACACCTATGGCCATCTAATCTATGACAAGGTAGGCAAGAAAATACAATGGAGAAAAGACAGTATCTTGAATAAGTGGTGTTGGGAAAAAACTGAACGGCTACATGTAAAAGAGTGAAATTTGTACACTAACATCATATAAAAAAATAAACTCAAAATGGATTAAAGACCTAAATGTAAGTCCAAATACTATAAAACTCTTAGAGGAAAACATAGGCAGAAACCTCTGACATCAGTCACATCAAGATCTTTTTTGATCCACCGCCTAGTGAAAATTAAAAAATAAATAAATAAGCAAATGGAACCTGCTGCTGCTGCTGCTGCTAAGTCGCTTCAGTCCTGTCCAGCTCTGTGCCATCCCATAGACAGCAGCCCACCAGGCCCTGCTGTCCCTGGGAATCTCCAGGCAAGAATACTGGAGTGGGTTGCCATTTCCTTCTCCAATACATGCATGCATGCTAAGTCACTTCAGTCATGTCTAACTCTGTGTGACCCTATGGACAGCATCCCACCAGGCTCCTCTGTCCATGGGATTCTCTAGGCAAGAATACTGGAGTGGATTGCCATTACTTTCTCCAATTAAACTTAAAAACTTTTGCATAGCAAAGGAAACCATAAATTAAACAGAAAGACAACCCTCAGAATAGGTGAAAATATTTGTAAATGAAGCACTGATAAGGGATTGAACTCTAAAACATACAAAGAGCTCATATATCAGAAAAACAAACAAATCAATAAAAATATGGGTGAACTTGCTAGTCGTGTCCAACTCTTCGCTACCCCCAGGACTGTAGCCTACCAGGCCCCTCCGTCCATGGGATTTTCCAGGCAAGAAGATATAAATAGCCATTTCTCAAAAAAAGACATACAGATATACAAAGAGCACATGAAAACATGCTTAGCATCACTAATTGTTACAGAAATGCAAATCAAAAATACAGTGAGATATCACCTCACACTGGTCAGATGGCCATCACCAAAAAATCTACAAATAACAAATGCCGGAGGTGTGGAGAAAAGGGGTACTCTCCTACACTGTTTGTGGGAATGTAAATTGGTAAGGCTGCTATGGATAACAATATGGAGGTTCCTTAAAAAACTAAAAATTGAATTACCATATGACCCAACAATCCTACTCTTGGGCATATACCCAGAAGAAATTACAATTCAAAATTATACACGCAAAAGACTGGTTTATTTAAGGAAAAAAGTTTTAAAATGCTTTTTTTAAGCTAGATATTTTTACATTCTAAAAAAATACAAAATGATTTTTTGTTTTGTATCAAATCAAACTGACTGTTCAGATTCTAGGGGTGGCAAGATTCTTTACAAAACCAGTTACATGACTACTTAAGTTATGGCCATCCCTCCATTTAATACTGTCAGTACCAACAACAAAATACCAAGGCTATTTTAAAATAGCCTTGGGATATGAAAATATAAGGAAAGTTATGACCAACCTAGACAGCATATTAGAAGGCAGAGACATTACTTTGTCAAGAAAGGTCCATCAGTCAAGGCTATGGCTTTTCCAGTGGTGAAGTATGGATTATGAGAGTTGGACTATAAAGAAAGCTGAGCACCAAAGAATTGATGCTTTTGAACTGTGGTGTTGGAGAAGACTCTTGAGAGTCCCTTGGGCTGCAAGGAGAGCCAACCAGTCCATCCTAAAGGAGATCAGTCCTGGGTGTTCATTGGAAGGATTGATGCTGAAGCTGAAACTCCAATACTTTGGCCACCTGATGCGAAGAGCTGACTCACTGGAAAAGACCCTGATGCTGGGAAAGATTGAGGGCAGGAGGTGATGAGGACGACAGAGGATGAGATGGTTGGATGGCATCACTGATTCAATGGACATGGGTTTGGGTGGACTCTGGGAACTGGTGATGCACAGGGAGGCCTGGTCTTCTGCGGTTCATGAGGTCGCAAAGAGTCAGACACGAGTGAGCAACTGAACTGAACTGAAACTACATATTTCTCCTGTAGAGTAAAAAAATGCTTTATCTACATACTCATATAAACACATATCAAACACTTAAGAGCAAGTAGTTTTGGTTTATAATTCAAGTTTTTGGTACCTATCAAAAACAGAACTAAAGTAGTATATAAATAAAGGAATGTATCATTATTTGGGAAAATTATATCACATATAGAGAATGTTTTCACAGGGGTAATACTGAATTTCAATTCATGATGGTAATCTCAACACATTTTAAAGGATACACACTATTTGTAATAGAGAATAAAACAAAAACAAATTCCCTTGAAGATACTGCTGAGAAAGTATTATGATACACAGATTACACTGGAGGAACGTGAAAGCATTAGTTCAAAAGTGAAGCTTTAAGCAATATTTCCCGTTCGTAAAAATTAGTCACATGAAAGGGAATTCTGTGGCATGAAGAGTTAAATTATTGGCAGCAAGAATCAGGAAAAGCACAGATCAGGGAATAAAGCACACATGAATTCTAAACCACTTGTATTCCACAGCCTCACCCAGAACAGCAGAACAATCTTAGATGTCTCAGTGAATCAATAGAACTGGGGAAGTGTCCATGTTTAGACTCTAAATCTTTTCTTCTCTTGTAATTTTGCAAATATTTTATGAGGTCAAAGTGTTTCTCAGATGCATTAGTTTTAACAGGAATGTTAATTCCATGCATTTTGTTCTACATAATCAATATGACTATTAAGTAATGTGTATGCACTATCTTAAGGAGATGAATGTTTTCTGCCACTCTACTGATCTTAATATTTATTGAATGATGATTTTTAATCTCATTAAAACTGTGAGTGATGAGTTTAAACTACATGCCACTCATTATTAAAAATTGATTTATATATTCTAGGACACCTGCATTTATTTCTAATGTAACCTCTCTTATTTCACTTCTTCGTAGCCCCCAATAGATTATCAATTAATCTTGTTTCTAGATCCTGATATAATACTTGACAGGTGGTCAGCATATATATAAATAAATATATATATACACACACACAGTTATATCATTTCAGAAGATCTAATTATTCTAAACAAGATGACAAATAGTAGCCGCTAATATCATGAATCTTTTGTCCATAATATTGACCTATTGTAAAAATCATTGCCACTGTAATGCCCAATTATAGCATCTAAGTTATTACTCTATAAATTTACATTTACTGAAACATTACACATGCTTACCCAACATACATCCCTATTTTAGATATTGCCTTATGAATTATGGCAACATTTAAATTTTGGTACATAGTGCATTTAACTTAATCAGTGTTCCAAACATTACTAGCTTCCCATTTTATATTAAGTACAATGCCACTAACCCATTTTCTTATATGAAGCAGAAATTTATTTAAGTAGTAAATCTCTTACTTGGTACCACAAGTTTTATGGATACAGTAGAGCTATAAGAATAGGAAAAGAGAAATTATAGATTGAAATTTTGAGCAAAACACCCTCCTGATTGTCTAGATAATGCTGCTGATTTTTTAAAGTACATTTATGGATGTTGAGGGCTTCTCTGGTAGCTCAGTTGGTAAATAATCCAACTGCAATGCAGGAGACCCTAGCTTGATTCCTAGATCAGGAAGATGTGCTGGAGAAAGGATAGGCTAACCACTTTGGTATTCTTGGGCGTCCCTGATAGCTCAGCTGGTAAAGAATCCATCTGCAATGCAGGAGACCTGGGTTCGACCTCTGGTTTGGGAAGATGGATGTTGAATATCACTTTGTAAATTACATAAAAAAATAAATACATAGTTATTCTATAGTTATTGTATTTTCATAAAAAGAGAGGAAGAAATGTATCCAGAATCTTACAGCTAAAGACAGAGACACAGCTAAAATCCATCTTTCTCTAACTCAAGTACACTTTCCACCATGTCATGGAAACTCACTATCAACCCCAACTGCATTCATACATATAATCTAGATAGAGATATTTCTAACTCAGATATGCACATGGAAGTAAATATTCAGCATCATGGAAGGTTAGCCTTCCAACCTGCTCTCAGTTTTAGCCCATCTTTAGCAGTAATGAGTTTTGAATGTTTGTTTTATGCATTTTGAGGGGGTGATATCTCAAACTAAGTAGTATTGTTAAATCTCTAATTTCCTATCTTTAACTCATACTGTTCTATCTATTGTTTTACTTTCTCTCCTCTAAATTTTCTTAGTTTTAGGGTTTTTTTGTTTGTTTGTTTTTTGGTATTATTTGTTAAGTAAATCATATAGCAAGATTATCTTGGACTTTCTTTGTTCATGTTTTAAATTTCACATATTATGGTTATGTTTTTAAATTTCACATATTATGGATATGTTTTAAATTTCACATTATGGATATGTTTTAAATTTCACATATTATGGATATCTTAAATTCAGCAATATGTGAACTGTGAAGTTCCAGATGTTCAAGCTGGTTTTAGAAAAGGCAGAGGAACCAGAGATCAAATTGCCAACATTTGCAAGATCATCGAAAAAGCAAGAGAATTCCAGAAAAACATCTATTTCTGCTTTATTGACTATGCCAAAGCCTTTGACTGTGTGGATCACAATAAACTGTGGAAAATTCTGAAGGAGATGGGAATACCAGACCATCTGACCTGCTTCTTGAGAAACCTATATGCAGGTCAGGAAGCAACAGTTAGAACTGGACAGGGAACAACAGACTGGTTCCAAATAGGAAAAGGAGTATGTCAAGGCTGTATATTGTTACCCTGCTTATTTAACTTATAGTACATCATGAGAAATGCTGGGCTGGAGGAAGCACAAGCTGGAATCAAGATTGCCGGGAGAAATATCAATAACCTCAGATATGTAGATGATACCACCCTTATGGCAAAGACTGAAGAGGAACTAAAAATTCTCTTGATGAAAGTGAAGGCGAGAGTGAAAAAGTTGACTTAAAGCTCAACATTCAGAAAACTAAGATCATGGCATCTGGTCCCATCACTTCATGGGAAATAGGTGGGGAAACTGGAAGCAGTGTCAGACTTTATTTTGGGGGGGCTCCAAAATCACTGCACATACTTATTGCAGCCATGAAATTAAAAGATGCTTACTCCTTGGAAGGAAAGTTATGACCAACCTAGATAGCATATTAAAAAGCAGAGACATTACTTTGCCAACAAAGGTCCATCTAGTCAAGGCTATGGTTTTTCCAGTGGTCATGTATGGATGTGAGAGTTGGACTGTAAAGAAAGCTGAGCACCAAAGAATTGACGCTTTTGAACTGTGGTGTTGGAGAAGACTCTTGAGAGTCCCTTGGACTCTGAGGAGAGCCAACCAGTCCATCCTAAAGGAGATCAGTCCTGGATGTTCATTGGAAGGACTGATGCTGAAGCTAAAACTCCAATACCTTGGCCACCTCATGCGAAGAGTTGACTCATTGGAAAAGACCCTGATGCTGGGAGGGATTGGGGGCAGGAGGAGAAGGGGATGACAGAGGATGAGATGGCTGGATGGCATCACTGACTTGGTGGACATGAGTTTGAGTAAACTCCAGGAGTTGGTGATGGACAGGGAGGCCTGGCGTGCTGTGATTCATGAGGTTGCAAAGAGTCGGACATGACTGAGCAACTGAACTGATTGGAATTCATTTTAAAAACTGTAATGGCTACACAGTATTTTACATTAATAACATAACATAACACACTATGTCGTGTCTGACCCTTTGCAACCCCATAGACTGCAGCACACCAGGCTACACTGTCTGTGGGATTTCCCAGGGAAGAATACTGGGGTAGGTTGCCATTTCCTTTTCTTAGAAGGATCCCTACACCAGTATCATTACTTATTATTTATTATCAATGACTTGTATTAATAGTAATAATGACTATTATTATAAAGAGAATTACATTACTGAATTGGCTCACATGACTACGGAGGCTAGCTGGTCCCAAGATCTTCAGCATGAGTTGGCAAGCTACAGGCTCAGGCTGGTCTAGATATATGAAAATATTTTTACTCAGTCATCAGATTTTTATGTTCACTGCTTTATGAATACAAATAAAACATAGTATTTCAATTTTCCAATGAAAAAATATCATCAGAACTTAACTATTCTTTACTTAAAACAAAAATTAAAGTAACACTCCCAAATTTGGGGCTTCCCTGATAGCTCAGTTGATAAAGAATCCGCTTGCAATGCAGGGACCCTGGTTCAATTCACGTGTTGGAAAGATCCGCTGAAGGGGTAGGTTACCTACTCCAGTATTCTTGGGCTTCCCTTGTGGCTCAGCTGGTAAAGAATCCACCTGCAATGCAGAAGACCTGGTTTCAGTCCTTCAGTTGGGAAAATCCCCTGGAAAAGAAAAGGCTACCCACTCCAGTATTCTGATCTGGAGAGTTCCAAGGACTATACATTTCATGGGGTTGCAAAGAGTCGGACATGACTGAGCGACTTTCACTTCACTTCACTCCTAAATTTTAATATTAGATTATACTTTATCTCATCATTTAATAAGGTGTTAATGTTAGTCCCTATTGGAGGCATTATAATTTTTTCACACCATTACTTGTATTTATAGTTAAATATATCAAAGCATTTTATTTCTTGTTAATGAAAATTTTTTTAATCTATCTGTTATTTTAAATAAACAAAAATATAAATACACAGCTACACTCCCAACTCTATCCTTTTTAACATCTCTTTCCCTAGAAAGAAACACTATCACAGGGCTGAGATGAATCATTTCATCCAGTATTTAGCACTTGTGATCTGTTTGCAAAGTCTCTGGTCTGAATCATATAAAATTTTTATTGTTGGTCAGAAAGTTCATACATTAGCAATTTCACAAGTCTCAGTTTTGCTAAGTATAAACCATTACTTTGAGGCTTTTAAATAAATGTAAAGGCTACCAGAAAATGAGTTGTCCTTTGAAAATGATTTGTAAAACCTACAAAGTTCTATCTATTGAAGGTGGAGAGTCAATAAAGATTGCACTTAATATAAAGTAGATTATAAACATGCTCTAATTTCTATTTTACAAAAATAATTGCATTGCCTGAAGTAAGAAATCAATTAAAAATATAGATTCCCCTTTCTTTTGATTATGTTAGTGGTTCAGTCATGTCTGACTCTTTGCGACCATAAGACTGTAGCCCACTAGACTCCCCTATCCATGGGATTCTCCAGGCAAAAATACTAGAGTGGGTTGCCATTACCTTTTCTGGAGGATCTTCCCCACCCAGGGATCTATATTTAGTCACTTTTCATAAAGAAATCAAAATCTTTCCTTCCAGTTTAGTATTTGAAATATAATAGGGAAAAATAAGTTGCTTTTTAAAAAGTCCTCTGGAAGTAGTTCCATTCTGAGAAAAAATTTGGTTAAATTACATAAAAAGTTGGGCAAAAGCAAATGATTCTATTAGTCCATTTGCCATATGTGCATTAATGAGATTGAGCAGCTGAGAATTAGGATAAATTCTTCACCCAAAGGAAAGAACTGGAAAAGTCATTTTTTTTCTTCCTCACAGATAATTTGGACATAATTTCACAAACCATTTTACATAGTTTCCTGAATAATTTTAATAGTTTGATGATTAAAAATAGTATAAATTAACTAATTCTTGGTTGACTCTGAAATAAATGTATCTTTTAAAGTCAGAAGACAACAGACTAGATCTCTTACATGCCTGCATACTAAGTCGCTTGTCTCCTGTGGCTTCTGAATTGGCAGTCAGGTTCCTTACCAGTAGCGCCACCTGGGAAGACCCAAATCGCTTATATAATGTCAGATAACTCTTACCAAGATGTATAAAAGTTAGTGATGCTGTATTCATTCAGAATTTAACAATTTTCAGATTTATAGATAAATTTATCAACTGCACTGTTTCTCTTATGTACTTCCCCGAAGAATCTATATTCACAGAGATTTTTATAGTATTTAACTAGAATATATACAAGTGAAAGGCAAAAAAAATCACTTTAATATATACTGTGTGCTCAGTCACTCAGTTGTGTCTGACTCTTTGTGGCTCCATAGATTGCCAACCACCAGGCTCCTCTGTCCATGGAATTTTCCAGGTAAGAATACTGGAGTGGGTTGCCATTTCCTATTCCAGGATGTCTCCCATTCTTTACACTAGCACCACCTGAGAAGCTCAATATATACTATATAGGCTATTAAAATACTGAATTAAAACAGGAGATGATATCAGTGAACTTGGTAGCATACTTTAGGTTCTATTATTTCACTTAGGCTTTTTCTGGATAAGAAAACTATTTTTGTCATTTCAGTTCTAACAGACATCAGTTCTCATACACATATAAACATATCTTTTTAAATTAAAAAGAAAAACTGAACAACAAATAATATAAAGTTATAAGAATTGAAATATGTTAGAATGCTCTGAGGTATTCTGGAAATGGGATGACTTTTTTAAATGAAGGATTTCAAATTTATTTGCAATACAAATTCTCTAAATTCCTAATGTCCACTTCAAATTTTCACTTCAGAAACACTGGGCTTCTACAAATCCTAGTTTTCATTCCAACAACTTATTTAGCATTAAACAAATAGATACTGTAGTCAGCCATTCTTAAGTGCATAACTGAGTTTTTATGCACTATCTTACAGAGTTATTACTGAAATATACATTTCTTATACCTATGATATTATGTATGTGTTTTCTCATTTACTCGGAGGTGATAACTTTCCTGTTATTCCTGTTAGTCCATATTTGACAAGTTGTTCTTGTTTAGATGTCAAGTCATGTCCGACATTTTTGTGACCCCATGGACTGTAGTCTGCCAGACTCCTCTGTCCATGGGATTTCCCAGGCAAGAGTACTGGAATGAGTTGCCATTTTCTCCTCCAGGGGATCTTTCTGACCTAGGGATGGAACCTGCATCTCCTGCATTGGTAGGCAGATTCTTTGCCACAGAGCCACCAGGAAAACCCATTTGACAAACTGAAGCCAACATGATGACTGCTGAGAACTCACACTCCAGAGTAAAGTTGTCATTTTTGGCATTTCTGATGGCTTGATCCACTTTGTATTTAACATGTAATGCTAAGATAGTGTCCAATTTACATACAAGATTATGAGCGCCAGCCAAATGGCAACCCATCCCAGTATTCTTGCCTGGAAAATCCCGTGGAGTTTGGTGGGTTACTGTCCATGGGGTCACAGAGTTGGACATGACTTAGTGACTAAATCACCACCACCAGAAAGTCTTAACCTTTTCTTGCATAGAATAAATATTTTTATATTCAACTGTGGATATGTATTCATTTAAAAATATTCCTGTGCAGTTTGATGATAGTTGAGTGGACCAAATTATAAAATCCTGAGTTAGCACTAAGTCCCACAGAGAAAAGTTTAGACAAGTTAAGTATTGTTCTCATGTGTGACTGTATAAATGACTATATTATAAAGAAAACCCTGGAGTAAGAAATGGAAACCGGCTCCAGTATTCTTTCCTGCAAAATCACATGGACAGAGGAGCCTGGCAGGTTATAAGTCCATGGGGTTGCAAAGAGCTGGACATGACTGAGCAAACACACATACACACACAGAAACATCACACCCATGGGTACATAGGTATATGTATGTGTGTATATGTGTATTTCATATTTTATAAAATACTAGATTTTACTTTTGTTTACTGGTGAAAGAACAGAAGGAATTGCCAAATCAAAGACTATTTCTTCCCCACAAGTGATGTCGGTTTCTTCAATCCTTCTCTAAGCCAAAAAGGAAAAAATGGAATACCATCAGGCATTTGAAGTTATGTTGTTTTCTTTATTCTAAGCAATATTTTAAATTAAATTACAGAGATTAATATCCTATGATGGAAGAAGCTGAGTTTGTAGTTACTCCCCTTTAACTTTCAAAATTCTATCCCATTCATCCCCTAATTATATACAATGTAATTTATATACCTTTCATTTTCATTCAATGATAATTTCTTGAATTGTTTATCTCACTTCTAAAATCAAGGTGGTTTTTATTCTTCACTTCAAATATGTGAAAGATACATAGCTTTCTTTATTATTTATAACAAAGCTTAAATTGCTCAGGAAGGCTCATGTCCCTTCTTGACAGGATACAAAAATTTTGTTGAATCTTATCAATGAAAAGTAGATAATCATTTTAAAATTTTAAATTGGTTTTTAAGCCTAAAGTATCCCATTTTGAATATTTTCATTGAATTAAAAATTAAAAATTGTCATCAAACCTCCCTCTATCCAATTCAAAAGGGACTTCTCTGCTTTTTCCAGTTCAAGATAGTGACTGAATGTAGCAGAAAGTTTCCATAATCTCATGGTAGCAATTGAGTTGCTTTTTCTGTCACACTAGTGACCTTACAGAACTTTACTTATGTCTCTCGCTGACTCTTGTTCAAGGACACCCGCTGTGGCGCCTTACAACAAACCCTCCTTTTTGCTCTCATGTCTATGGTTCTTACCTCTTCCTCACAGGACTCAGCACTTGAAAACTCAACTATATTTTCTTCAAATTACTAAAGGATTCATTTCTTCATGGTTGCATGCTAAACCAACTAGGCACTTATGGGAAATCAAGAAATTAATAATAATAGCATCAATGTTCATTAGGTGCTTTGTGGATACTAATTAGACCTCAGTTCCTATGCTTAGAACTGACAAAACATCACATGACTAGGTCTCACCATAAGTTAAATTTAAATATAGAGCATATGTAAATATACAGATGAGGAAACAATGAAAACAGTGAGAGGTTTGTTTTCTTCTACTCCAAAATCACTGCAGATGGTGACTGCAGCCATGAAATTAAAAGACATTTGCTCCTTGAAAGAAAACCTATGACAAATCTAGATAGCATATTAAAAAGCAGAGACATAACTTTACTGACAAAGATCTGTCTAGTTAAGCTATGGTTTTTCCAGCAGTCATGTATGGATGTGAGAGCTGGACCATAAGGAAGGCCGAGCAGTGAAGAATTGATGTGTTAGAACTGTGGTGTTGGAGAAGACTCTTGAGAGCCCCTTGGATAGCAAGGAGATCAAACCAATCAATTCTAAAGGAAATCAACCCAGAATATTCACTGGAAGGACTGATGCTGAATCCGAAGCTCCAATATTTTGGCCACTTGATGCTAAGAGTTGACTCATTAGAAAAAACACTGATGCTGGGAAAGATTGAGGTAGGAGAAGGGGATGACAGAAGATGAGATGGTTGGATTGCATCACTGATTCAATGGACATGAGTTTGGGCAAGCTCCGGGAGATGGTGAAGGCCTGAGAAGCCTGGCGTGCTGCAGTCCATGGGGTCACAAAGAGTCGGACACAACTGAACAATTGAACAACAACAATACAGCAGGCATTAGGGAAGTGGAGTATTAGAAAAAGTTGTATGATTTTATTTGGTAAATTAAAACAAAGACATACAGACAAAAAGAAACACATATTTTATAGGTCTCAATATGTTTGTATGAGCAAAGAGGAACTTGTCTAGGGACACAAACTCGTGGAACACAGGGCACCTGACAATTCTTTTATACCTTATTTATTTTAATACTTAAGCACATAGCTTCTTATACCAAATATATACTGCCTTCATAATAATAAGCAAAATTCAAATGTGAAATATTTAATATAACTATACAAATTTATTAATCAAGCTGACCTGACAGCATTCAATCAGAGAGAAATTTTACATTTCCTCACCAATATCTTTAGTTCCCATACCCTGAGTCTCATCTCTATTTCAAAGGGGAGAAGGCGAGGGTGGGATGTTTCAAGAGAACAGCATTGAAACATGTATATTATCTATAGTGAAACAGATCACCAGCCCAGGTTGGGTGCATGAGACAAGTGCTCGGGCCTGGTGCACTGGGAAGACCCAGAGGGATGGGGTGGAGAGGGAGGTGGGAGGGGGGACTGGGATGGGGAATACATGTAAATCCATGGCTAATTCATTTCAATGTATGACAAAAACTACTGCAATGATGTAAAGTAATTAGCCTCCAACTAATAAAAATAAATGGAAAAAAAAAAAAGAAATATTTAAGAACAAAATTCCAGTTTACTTTAATGACAAAATATCAATGTCTCATCCAAATAAGGCTTATTCCTCTCTCTCTTTTAATATCTATAGTGGATGTAGAAATCTTCTATTTGGAAGGGAGGTGAGGAATCTGGCTCATGGCTGAAAACCCATGTGTGATTTTTCAGGCCCCATCACAGGTATTAATGAAGCTTTATTCTGCAGGCCCCTTGGGCAGGAGCTGCCGTCCCCACAGCAGACTTAGCGCATCATCAGTACACTGCAGTCTCTGAACGGAGCTGTAGTCAGGGCTGCTGGCACTCTGTCCAGCCACTGTCTTTGCATACTGACATTCCTAGTCTAGTCACCTGCATTCCCAGGTCTCTTGTCTGAGGCCTTGAGCATGGTACTTTTAGGTCGTTTAAGCAGGCCAAGAGAGAGAAACCTTGGAGGCATATTTCTCAGAACCCAGCACTTTTCACTCTTGGTCCTTCCCTTTGCCTCCCCCAGGTCCAGGGTCCATAAAGCTGCCAGAGCCTTTTGCTCAGGCACGCAGATAGTTGCTCAGTCATGTCTGATGCTTTGCAATACTATGGACTGTGGAGCCGCCAGGCTCCTCTGTCAATGGGATTCTCCAGGCAAGAATGTTGGAGTGGGTTGCCATTTGCTCAGGACTCCCTCAAAATATAGAATGACCACATCAATGTCTATGCTGATCCACCTGATCCTCCAGCTCTGAGCTCTTCCACGGGTGAAAATACAATAGGAGGAATTGGAGTATTGAGCTTTAGATTCTGACCTAACACCCTCTCATTAAGTGATTAAAGACCTAATTCTTACCTGTCAGGTTTGTTACTTTAATCAGCTACTCTGGCACCTGGCAACTTGGCTCTTTCTCTGTCCAGACTCAGTTGAGGTCCTCACAGGAGGAAACACAGGTTTCTTTTCTTTCATCTACAACAAGGTATGAATTAAAAATTGTACAAACTCAGGATCAATGAAGAGAGGAATCAGATTAATATGGCTAGGCTGTCTGAATGGATGAATAATAGTTCAGTCTGGGCATCACAGAAACACAAAAGCTATTTTTAAAAATTTCTTCTCTTAAAGTTTCAAGAACAACTCCCCAGATACAAGCATGTATGTTTGCACACCACCCTCCCACTACTTTAAGCCTCTTGGATCAAGTCCCTTTGATCATAACTGAACTCTAGTTCCATTCCACAGGTCCATTTGGCCCATCAGAAAATGCATTTTATTTCATGATTAGAATACTTTGTAAGCTACTTTCTTTCACTATAGGTCTTCCAATCTACTCTTAGCTTTAGGATGTTTGTTTAAATCACTAGGGACTCAGGGATTGGTCCATGTTTTTTTTCTCCTCCCCCAAGTTCCAGTGGCTGCATACTAGGATTTCTAAATAAAAATACTGGAAATCATTCCATGTAACTGGAGGGATAAGAGAAAAAATACAATATTAGAAGGCAGTGCTGTGCAAAGAATTCCTTATTACCAAGTCCCTGATCATTTCCAGAGCCTTCCTTTACATTTCCTTGAGGCTTGTAATGCCCTGCAAATCACCAGACGGTTTGAGATGAATTCTTGTCTAGTTTTACATAAATCTCATAGCAGTTCAGGCACTATACTTTTCAATTTTTTGAGTTTTGATACCTAAGCAGAAACAGAAAATAAGAAGTGTCTTATTTTCACATTGAAAATATTGTAACTTCACATTTATACAAAAAAACTGTGAAATCAGGCATCCTCATCAATTTAGGGAAATAAGGTCTATATGACCTGAAAAGTGATTTTACTCTCCTCAAAGTATGAAAAACAAAATGAATTTTAAAAACCTTAAAATTCTACCATCGTGATGACTGAACTCATGAAAAAATTATTGGGCCATGATTCACTGAAGATCTTAGAAATACATTAAATAATTCAGGACCATTTTACAAGCTAACAGAGAAGTTATTCTAGAAGATCTATTTCCTAGATTCATATTACAATGAATATTTTAACATTTCATATCTATTTAAGAATGTATTTTGAAAGAAAATATCAAAGGATTTTTTCTAGATGGTTTTATCTTAAAATTATTTTTTCTAATTGAGCAAAAAATACTTATATACATGACTTGATTTTATAGATCTCCTCATGTGTTTATTAAATGCCTGATCTAGTTGTAATCCTACCACTATAATAGCAGAACAATAGCCTGATCTATGCCTACAATTTCTGGTATAGGTGGTGGCACTGTTCTTTATAAGTTGGCACACATTATCACTTTAAATTATTTCAACCTCTCTACATGAATATTGTTTATATGCAGTTCCCTGGTGGCTCAGCTGGTAAAGATCTGCCTGCCAAGGCAGGAGACCTGGGTCGATCCCTGGGTTGGGAAGATCCCCTGGAGGAGGGAATGGCAGCCCACTCCAGTATTCTTGCCTGGAGAATCCCCATGGATGGAGGAGCCTGGTGGGCTACAATCCATGGGGTCTCAAAGAGTCAGACATGACATGGGTTCACAAAGAGTGCTTAGTTGACTAAGCATTCACACTTGAAGAGTACATTAAAAAGTGTGTGTTTATACCAATACCAATATTCCTGGTATCATCTTTATATCATTAAACTTAGAAGAAAATATACAAACCATTAAAGAAAAGGTGCTTTTATGTTTTCAACAGTAAATTAAACATGAATTTCTCACGTGACTGTCTGCATGGAACCTTTGGCAGTATATTTCAAATGCCCTAGACTAGTGGGGTTGAGTTTTAACAAATTTTGACAGAGCATTTTAATTCAATATTAATATATCACTAGTGAAATATTTGAGCTCATTATCAAAATAAAACAGCTTGACATAATTACAATAACTAGCTATACTGTGGCTTAAAACAGTAACTTTATTTAACTAATATATGTGAAAATTTAGATAACATTTGAATTGAAACTTGTTTCTTTGTGGATTTGTATAATAAGTAATAATGTTTGTATAATAAGTAAGGTGTTTGTGCAAGTATTCCTGTTTTAATTTGTTGAAAGAAAAATGCTTTGTAGTGCAAGAAGAAAATCATTTATCAACTGTGACCATATTTGCATACTCAGTAGAAATAGGAAAAAAAGCTTAATGATTGTATTAAATCCATATAATTGGTTCTTTGCCCATGGATTTGAAATAAACTAATATGAATCTCTTTTAGGTGGTACTGATACAGTATGTTGTCTAGCAATAATTATCTTGTCTACTGAGGCAAAAGCTTTCTGAGTACTTTGGCCAGTGTTCCATGAATTATGAGACTTTTCAGGCTAGCTGGTGGAGACATGGGTTATTCTCCATCCTATATCTCTGCAAATAGTTCATTTAGGCAATTTTGTAGTTACAGAATCTGTTCCCTCTCAAGGATCACCGACCTCTGCATGGTATTCAATGTATTATGTCATGTATTTTTTCCAGTTTTAGGTGGCTGTGCAGAACAGACAATGAGCCCTAGATTAAGACTGCTCAGGTTTCACCTAATAAACTATGAAGGGATCAATCTATCTCCAAGAACTTTAAATACAATCCACAGCAAATCTCAGTAATATTTGCAAGAATAAAAAGAAAATCATCCATCATCAAATTTCTTCCAGCCATGATAGAGTAACTTGGCATTAGAGCTCTGCTTCAGTATGCATACCTCTTCTCTGGTACTCCATTTTGCAAAAACAAGGTTCCTTGAACTCCCAAGGATTCTAACTCCATGTTCTCCACTCAAGAATATCTGTGTGCTCTGATAGGATCCGCCTTCCTTTGCTAAAGCTGGGAAATTCTCTTTAGGTTTTAATTTATGGCAATATCAGAACTTAGTCATTTGTTTCTTTCTTTTTTTTTTTTCCGATAGTCAATATCTGAAAACAATTGTTTCTATATTTAAGGTTTTTAGTTGTTTATTTTAGGAGAGTAAATTAGATGGATTGTATTCCATTTAGCAAGAGGTAGAAATGGTCTCTAGAGATTTTTAATCTTAAAATTTATTGAAACATCAGGTTAACCCACTATGTTAATGATTTTTACACTGATTTGACTTGTGAACAGAAAGCAAATGTTTTAGATGACTCAGTAAAACATGTATAAAGTAGACAGTGGGATATCAACTTGAAAAAAAGTCAAAGGTATTTTTCACTCAGTAAAGTTTGTACGAGTTCTCTGATTTTCAGCATATTGAGATATCCCCACCAAAGTGGAAACTAAACTGTCAAGCCTCATAGCACTTATTCTGAAAAAAGAATGATAATCATTTTTTAGGCATTTGGGGATTTTTGAAGTTAAGTATGCCATAGTTGTGTGAGTTATATCAACTCACCTTGAAAGTAAAAGTGAAAGTCGCTCAGTTGTGTCTGACTCTTTGCAACCCCATGGACAACATAGTCCATGGAATTCTCCAGGCCAGAATACTGGAGTGGGTAGCCTTTCCCTTCTTCAGGGGATCTTCCCAACTCATGGATCAAACTCAGGTCTTCCACATTGTGGGTGGATTCTTTACCAGTTGAGCCACAAGGGAAGGCCAAGAATACTGGAGTGAGTAGCCTATCCCTTCTCCAGGGGATGTTCCCTACCCAGGAATTGAACCAGGGTCTCCTGCATTGTACCTTTACCCTGAGTTATCAGAGAAGCCCAGCTATCAACTCGCCATAGATTCATCTTTTAGACTTGCAGGGCCTTTAAGGCCATAGCAAGAGAAGCTCTCCAGCAAATCCAGACTGTAGGACAAGCTGCCCTGGGACATGAAACTTGAACTAATGATCTAACAGAATCATTGATGCTTGAAGGACCAGTGTTTTAAGAAACCTCTGAAAAGATCAATAGGAAATTCATAGCCCAGAACTCTGGTGTATCTCCCTTCTTCTGCAGGTGTCTATTCTCTTTTTGACAAATAACTATGGTTTCTTAATGGACTTAGGTAGACAGTGAATGCCTAACTAGGAACATCCAGTAATCATGATGTCTAAGCTTCCCACTATGAACTTATCACTGTCTGATCTAACTCTTCACAAGGAGCGTTGGAGTGGGGGGCATGCGCAGCATGTGAGTATCATCAAATGAAAGTGATTTATAAGAAAGTGAACTCAGGTAGACTCAGAAATGAATGTAGGTTGAATGAGACGGTGACTTGGGCTCTTTTGATACTTATTCCTATCGCTTTGCCTCTTGTCCTTCAATCCATGCTATGGTATCCTCAGAAGTTCATTATGACCAAATGACTGAGGAGGAAGAAATTTAAGTGTCAATTACAATTTACTCTACATTATGCAATGGCATAATCTGAATTAGTGGGAAAGTTCAAGCATTACAGCCTACTCAGGAATAAATCTGAAAAAGTTGGCAATAGTTGGGCCAAATGGTCAATGGCCCAAAAGAAAGAGGATTGAGAAGTCAGTGACAAAAAGGACTACGGAAGATATAAATGGGCAGACATTTCAGAATGGGCACATCGTGCATGCCCAAGAAGGGGTATCTACTGCAGAGGTGTTCATCATCATCATCTCTACTCTCATTGCTTAAATGATGTTTCCTTTGGCTGCTTAAGTATAGCTACCCTGTCTTTGTAATTCTGGGATTGCATCATACCAGATATTAGAGAACTCACTTTCCATGGCAACATTCCTAATGTCAACCCTAGTCACTGTTAAAGATTAAAGACAGTCACTATTGAGCTTCTCAGTATGTTGATACTCTCATCATTGGTGTGTTTCTTTTTCTTTTTCCTTAAAGAAGTTGTCTCCTAGGCTCTCTGGTGATGATATTCATGGGATGGATTCTCAGGTAATACACAATCAGTCCATTCAAATAAACCCACTTCCCTAAATTCCTAGAAACTTTTCTCAAATTTTGCCAAGGGAATACTAGTTTTGATATGATTTTCACTGTAGGCATATGGTTACCAAAATATGGTGCCAGAACCAGCAGCATCAATATCATCTGGGATCCTACTGGAAATGTACATTTTTGGCTCCAACCCAAGCATATCAAATCAGAACCCCTGGGTGGAGGCCCCAGTCATCTGCATTTTACTAAGACCTCCAAGTGATTCTTATGTTAAAATTTAACAATTACTCCTGTAGACCATCATCAAATTCAAGTTTTACAGAGCTTTCTCAGAATGAGGCCAGTTTCAGGCACGAAGTGTGTTTTACAGAGCATGAAATGTCAAGTTATAGAGTAGTGTATTGCTTTCTCTTAAAATTGCATGTTTGTTAAATAATGTGTTCATTAACTCAAGTAAACGTGTGTGGGAACATATAATTGTGTACCCCTGTCACAAAAGAAGATGCATTCTTAATGCTCAGTTTATTTATTTCTATATTTTGTGTAAAATTGCATTTGCATTAATGTAACCATATTTTAGCATATTATGTTTTTGTCAGATGTTAGTATATGAGTGTTATGCCAGCAAAATAGTACTTTTTCTATTTTCTGGAAAAACAATAACCTAGTATTGGTGTTTTATTCTTTAATATTTAACAGAATTTAGTGAAACTGTGATATGTAGGCCTGGATTTTCTTTTATGTAATTAATTTTAATTTCCTTAATAGAAATTTATTCAAACTTTCCCTTTCTTTTTCCTTAGTGAGTTCTATTTTTAGGAAAATTTCAATTCATCTAAACAGTTGAATTTGTTGCAACTCTTTCCATAATCTTATCATTTTAATGTTAGTAGGGTTTGTTATGAAAATCCCTATTTTTATTCCTGATATTGATGCGCTGATTCTTTCTTGATTTTAATGACCAGTCCAGTTTAGAGGTCTGCCAGTTTTCTTGATCATTTCAATGACTCAACAATTTTTGTTTGTTGCTTAAATTGGATTTCTGCTATCATCTTCATTACTTATTTCTATTTACTTTCAACTTTACTCTTTCCCCCCACCTAGTTTCTCATTTTTGAATATTAACATGGTAGGCAGAATAATACCTCCCCCCAAATACTCACATTTCAGTCCTCCAAATCTATGAGTAAACTATGTTACACAACAGAAGGGACATTGAAGGTGCAATTAAATTAAGGATATAGAAATGGTGAGACTGTTCTAGCTTATATTGGTGGGCAGAAAGTAATTTTTAAGTTCCTTATAGTGGAAGGCAAAAGAATAAAAATTAGAGAAGATCAGAGAAGCAGAAATGGGCTTTCCTGGTGGCTCAGTGGTAAAGAACCTACTTGCCAATGCAGGAGACACAAGTTTGAACCCTGGGTCTGGGTCAGGAAGATCCCCTTGAGAAGAGAATATCAACCCACTCCAATATTCTTGCCTGGGAGATCCCATGGACAGAGGAACTTGGCCGGCTACAGTCCACGGGGGTCACAAAAAGAGTCAAACATGACTTACTGACTAAACAAGAACAAAAATAAAAGTAGAAGTCAGAGTAATAACATTGCTGGAAGAAGTCATGAGCCAAGGAATACAGGCAGCCTCTAAAATCTAGCAAAGGAAAGGAACCTATTCTCCTATAGAATCTCCAGGAGGTACGCAGCCCTGCCTCATAAGATCTGTTTTCATATTTCTGACCTCCAAATGGTAAGATACTGCAGTTCTGTGCATTAAGCCCCTAATTTGTGGTAATATATTGTAGCAACAATAAGAATATAATACACATAGAAATGTATTTTATTTTTGTTTTATTTTGTAACATAATTTGAGATTACATTAACCTCTAAACACTACTTTAGCTACATTCTATAAATTTTGATATTTATATTTTCAATGCCATTCAATTAAAAATATTTTCTAATTTATCTTGTGATTTCATGTATGGTCTATGAGAAATGTGATGTTTTGTTTCCAAATATAGGCTTTTCCAGATACATTAATGTTATTGACTTTTAGTTATTTGTTGTCCAATATATTAGCAACTACCAGTCACATGTAGCTGATAAAAACTTGGAATTAACTGAAACTGGAATTAAAGTATATAAAACTATAAAATCATAAGATTTCAAAGACTTACTATGTAAACCTAATCTATAAAATGTAAATATCTCATTAAAATAGCATATAATTCAATGTAAAACATAATATTCTCTATATACTGCTGCTTCTGCTGCTAAGTCACTGTCACTTCAGTCGTGTCCGACACTGTGCAACCTCATAGACAGCAGCCCACCAGGCTCCCCCATCCCTGGGATTCTCCAGGCAAGAACACTGGAGTGGGTTGCCATTTCCTTCTCCAATGCATGAAAGTGAAAACTGAAAGTGAAGTCGCTCACTCGTGTCCGACTCTTAGCGACCCCATGGACTGCAGCCTACCAGGCTCCTCCGTCCATGTACTGGATTAAATAAAATAAATTATTAAATTAAAATAAATTGTATATGTCTCTGTTTCCTTTCATGTGGTTAATAAGAATTTTAAATTACACACGTGACTCACATTTGTGAATTACATAATCTTTCTACTGAACAGCATTGTCGTAATCTAACCCCACTGTAATCAACTTCATCTCCAAATATATTTTTTCCTCACGTTCCTCTAGTTTATCTTCTTGTTATCTGCTTGCCTTTTTCATTATTAATGACAGCATAATGTTAGAAAGTAAACTTCAAACATTTTCAACTCTAACAATCAAAACTCATTTATTGTAGTATGAAAAATCTTCAGTTTCATTGCTTTCCCACACACTAATCCTACCATTTTTATTTCTGAACCTATTCATATTACAATGCATGTCAATCATTATTAGTCCCTCACAGGATCCCTAAATTATACTGTCTCTGACAGTGACACGAACTCAAATTAAATTCAATTATCAGTTCCTATTTTGACTGCAGCAAAGTAGAACGAATGCTGGTGAGAAAGCAACACAAAAGTGGTTTGTTTATTGTTATGGTAAATTCATGGCATCAAGGCAAAGAAAAAGAATCACACCACAATTGTCAATGATGTCTGATTTTCCATTTCCCCAAATGAAAATTTCACATTCTTTCTCTCCTAAACCCTCCTACTTTGTCTAGGGGTATGCTTTGAGGTACTATGAATTCAATGGTGATAAACAGATATTGTTATTATTGCTTACTAATATCCAGTGGTGCCAATAGGTGAATAAAATGTGTAATTACTTACCTTTGATCAGGTGATCCCAGAAAAAACTTGGAAGAGAAATTTTTAAGCTAAGATCTGTATTATCAGGCTGAGCCAAATGTACAAAAAAGAGTATGTATAACCAAGGACTGCTTTATCATCTTATCAAAAACCATACAACTGTACTTCCTTCAAAACAGAAAAAATTCTGTATAGTTCAACATAGTCTTTTTTTAATAACAGAATTCTAAATTACCATCCTTTGGATCTTTTCAGTATTTTTAAATGAACTAATACATATTAAATAAGCACATTGTGTTTGTAATCAGAAAATATTTTGATTTGATTTGATTGCTAACACATTAAATTTAAAACCCTGCAGCTGAGAACATACCAGTATTCAAGCAATCTTGCAATACTTTAGATTTTAGGGAGAATATTTTAAAATTCTGGTGTATGACACATTTTGCAAGTAGTTTTGGAATGTTTGCCTAGTTCTTTGCATGAAATAAGTCCTATTTTATATAATAATATACATGTCTTATAATGTATATATTCATAAAGGGAAAATAGCACCAATTGAGTAATGCATGAATATAATTAACAATTAACATTAATACATTCATTTCAAAAGACTTTAAGACATACAGTCAGTTTCTGTTCTGTGGACACCACATTTGCATCAACCAATATAAATAAATAGAGACAATGCTTTCAGTGACAGGAACAATGGACACACTATTCAATCTCTCCAATTCTATGAACTGAGGTCATTTGTCAAGCTGAAAATAATCTCCAATTCTCCAGCTAAGGGCTCAAACTGGTATTAGTTTAGTTTCAAATCCAAATAATACGAAGCCCTAATTGAGTAAGTATGGACATAAAAATTCATCATATGTTTTTGTTCCCACTCTTGCCTTCTTAGTTCTGTTTATGCCATTTCTGCTCTGTCTTTGTCATAAAGCCCATTTTGTAGAAACTACGTCCATGCCTTGCTCCTCTCCACCTACATCTGACCTTTGATAACATTTCTAGGATCTACTTTCTCCCAGTCTTAGAATTGAGGACATAAAATGCGCCCATGAGAAGGGTATCTATAACTGTCACTCTACATTAGTAAGGACTTTGATTTGGGAAACTTCCATGGATGGGGAACTTGGCTCCACAGGCAATCTGACAACACTTTTGCTGCTAACTTTACTCTTTGAAATATCTACTTAAAATTCTTCTCCTGGTATTCTTCTTTACTTGTCCTATTTCACTATCTCCAATAATTTTTTAATCCATTCTACTGTATTTTTCAATGCTTTCCTCATATACTTCTGGACATTTACAGTGGCATCCTAAGTGCTAATTCTAATAATATCTTTGCTCCTTCTTTACAATTTGCACTATTTTTCATTATTGAAAAACACTGTTAAACTTGATGGTTTACAAAATTACTGTCAGTAGTTTCTCCCTGGTGCTTAATCCCCTTCCATATCTACTGCTTCACAGAAGGCTGTTCCTCTGCCACTCAGCTGACATGATCCATCAAGGGTCTCAAGTTGGTGCTGTGTTTTGCATTACATATCCCCATGGTGATCTCATGAACAGCCAGAGATCCAACTAACATATGTCTTACTATGATTCTGAAGTGTATATTTCAAGTAGGAGCTCCTGTCATGTTACAGAAGGTTATTTCCAGTGTAACTATAATAATAGACTACCCAAAATTGAATACAACACTAATAGAAGAAAAATAAAATGTCATTAACCTAAATCACTGTGAATCAGGTACAATGATAAATAAACATGGCAGCTGGCTTGAAAGTCTTCACATGAATGTTAGGCACTAAAGACATCATTACAAAATATTGTTTAAGTATAAGCCAGAAATATGTTTAGCATAATGGAGCTTTCTAGATTAAACACCCACAGAGTTTGTCTTTTATTGCTCTCTGGCTCTATCAAAGCTACCAACTTTGTCACTTGTACAAGGTCATGATTTATAGATATTTTCCCCAAACCATAGATTGTGAGTTGGAGGATGAAAGGATGATGGTGTAGATATGGACCACATGACAGGCCAAGAATTATTAACATGAGCCATTTAAATAAATAAACACTGCAAAATAAACACTGCTAAGTAAATACGAGCACGCGAAAATAATACAAAAACAGCACACTGGTATTTCAGTTTTGCCCCACTGGAGTAATCAAGCACTGTGTCGAGAAGTTATAGAGCTCCTATTGTGTTTCATGGGCTGAAAAGGCAACTAGTCAGAATCTTGGTGGGGTCTAGAATCTGGAATCAGGGGATCAATGTGGTTGGTTCTAATAGAAGTGAAAATCTAAATTACTTTAGAGACTGTACTTCTGGTATTGGGCCTCAAAGGACAATATCTACGAGAGTTACCTAAAAGAGTGCATGGACCTTAAGAGCTATGGACTGAAAAACACAGGTTAGAACACACTACGTTGAGTGTAATATTAACAGAGGGGCATTTTAGTGGGGTTTTTTTGGTTGTTGTTGTTTTTTCTCTTTTAAACCACATTGATCTGTGCTGGAAGTTGGATCTGCAGGATTTAGCTCTAGCATGGCTTTAATTTGTTGACCCAATGTTGAAAGGCCACATAAAACAAAGATATTGTGTATCATTAAGGACCAAGAGCAGCACAACTGTAATAGAATGATAGACAGTGGGACTTTTCCCTTTTTCCTCTGAAAGTTTGAGTATACCCCTGAGTGGAAGAAATGTAGCCTTATAAAGTTTTTTTTTTTTTTTTTCTCTAGGTAGATTTTATGATTTCCAATGGAGCCACTTGTACTGGATAGATATGTAAAATTAAAGAATTAATACATGCCTCTAACGGTGAATTCTGTTAGAGAAAGCCTCACAGCAATTGTCTTGTCAAAGTTCTGAATAATTTATATTAATAAAAAGTTTGCCATGTGGACAAGGTGGTGAAGAGTTAAGAGTGCTACTAGAATGAAGCAAAACATGAACCAAAGTATTAGGCATGAAACAGAATAGGATATCCAGGGAATTAAGAGTTTTGCAGTGGTATAGTATGTGCTTCAAAACAACATAGATATATTTGTTCTGGTATCCATAGCACCGAAGCAGTTTTAAACAAAGAGTGGACCAGTATTAATTATACAATGGTAAACAAGTACATAAACTAATGTAAAGTGTAAGGAGACTGAATTCAGTAAAAACTTAAGAAAAGGTTAACTTCTAAAGTTACTTGTAGGCCATAATAAGACACATTAGTTTTACTCATCAGTAAAATAGTGTTGTACTGTCATCATAGGAATGATTACCTTTTTTTGAGTTGTCTGGGAAGTTGATGTGGAGCTCAGGAGAGAGGAGGAACTCTTCAACAACAAATCCTCTACATGCAAATTTTCTTCACATATCGAGACTTTGATATGTTTCTAGAAAATAAATTTGATTAGAGATGAGGTTTATTTAAAATTTTAGAAATACTAGAAAAAATGAAAATCACATATCTTAATTATCACCTTGTTGCATGTTCAAACTCTTCAAATGAATGTGAATTTCAAAATAATGCAATCACAACTTAAGGTGTTTTAAATAACCTCATTTACCTCAACATTAATTTCCTCCTCTTATCATCTCAATTACATTTACATTGCAAATAGCTTTACTTTGATGATTTGTAATCAATTTTATATTTATATTGTGATAACAAAAATTAGTGTTCTTATGACTAAATCACTTAATGCAATAATCTCACTACATAAATTCATATAATCACTCTGACCAAAATATATTTGTACACACAACTTGGGGGGAAAAGTGTCTTTGATGACATACTCATTTTAATGTAATGTGGTGCATCTGAATGACTTCCAATTTATTGAGACTGTTTGGCAAATAAAATGCTTATTACACACACACATATAATGAACTTATAGATGAATAATCATTTTATATGAATAGAAATTCATGAAAATATATATATATATATTATGCATATATTATCAATGAAAGGCTAATCCTC
This sequence comes from Odocoileus virginianus, assembly GCF_023699985.2. Classification (NCBI taxonomy): domain Eukaryota; kingdom Metazoa; phylum Chordata; class Mammalia; order Artiodactyla; family Cervidae; genus Odocoileus; species Odocoileus virginianus. The sequence goes on from NC_069689.1 coordinate 25,324,924, forward strand.
AGATTTGGAGCATTGAGAGATGGATCTCAGGTTCAAGTTCTAAGTGCATGCACAAACAGGGAATCATTAGCAGTGTTACAATATGTGCTTTAAAGTAACAGTAGATAGATTTGTTCCGGTATTCATTACACTGAAGCAGTTTTAGGAAAAGAGCAGCAATTCTTTTGCAATATAACATGTATCTATCAAACCAGTATGTTGTCATTTAACATAACGGCCTCTAGGTCCATCCATGTTGTAGTAAATAGCAGGATTTCCTTCTTCCTTCTTTCTCATGATTGAATAATAGTCCCCTATATTTGAGTATATATATTCCCCTTGATACACTCATCAGTTGAAGAGGTAAGCCAAACAGAGAAAGACAAATAATGATTGATATCATTTGTATATGAAAATTTAAGAAGGTGAACTCATAAAAACAGTGAGTAGAATGGTGGTTATTCAGCTTTCAATTTTGTCTTTATCTTGCTTTAATATCTAGTATCAAACTCAAAATAATTTGAGTCATAAGTGTTATCTCATTTCTGAATTAGTTACTATAATATTTAAATTATCTATTTCTGGATTATTTGGTAGAATGAGTGTCTTTATATATGTGAACCTCAGGTTTTCCTCAGTGAAAGATATTTACTTATTTATGAAAAGTTTAATGACTACAATGCCATTTAGTTTACTGTTTAACCCTGTTAGTTTATCATTAACATTTCTCTAGGAAATTACACATTTTAGCTAATGATATCAAAATAATTTGCAAAGGATTTTTCAAAGATTCAGATAAACACTCTTAAGCAAAAAAGAAAAAAAATTACACACACACATATATATATGATTATTAAACATTTTACCAGCAAATTTGACCTGTCAGTTAGGCAGGAATAAAGGAAATTAGCTAACCTCTCTAAGCTAATTTTAAAATCATGTTCTTTGTCTTTCCACGATCCTCTACAAATAATTACCTTTATCTATTTTGCAACGATGAAACACCCTATATAGTATTTTTCTACATCCAGGATCAAGCCTAGGAATATATATGTAAAGGAAATCAAGATCAATGCAACAACAGCAACATTACCTTAATTCCTTTTACAGCACTGTAGTGTTTGTATAATACATTATATTAGTTATCTCATTTAACACGCACTTCATTTCTACCAAGAAAGGGTTCTACCCATGTGATCAAATAATGTGACCACATTATTAACTGAGTCATTCAGATTACACAGCTGAGCTGAGATTTAATTATATGTCTTTAGACAACAAATTAAATGTTATTTTTTACTATACCTCATATTATTATTTTCTTAAAAGTACTCTTCAGAATAACTTGAAATATTAAAATCCATTCAATGAAATCCAACCTGCAAATGCAGAATCTATTATTCCCCCTGAAAAATACATGTCCTATTTTGGTTGAAACTACTGAAAGAATGCTATAAAATGAATCTCCAATATGACAAACCCAGAGCTTAGAAAAGGCAGATCTTTTCACACCTTTAAACTGGAAACATCAAAAGCATCTGGAAATTGAATTTTCACAGTAGGGGCTGGGAAGGAAAAGTAAGAACATAACTATATAGTACTTAATTATCATAATTCACCCCAGGTGTTGAAATGTTCGGAAAAGATATATTTATAATGAGTATCAAACCATGTATTCGCAAACTGCAAAAGATAAAAAGTTTTGGTGAAACATCATGTGTATTATACAAGGAAGATAAAGCAAAGTTAATTTTTGCCAAGTAGTGGTATTTTTTCCTAATATTCACATAGAAATGAAAATTTTATACAGTTACTTGTGTTACAATCTGTTGATAAACTGAGTGAGGCAATTGCTATAAGACACAAAAAGTCTTATAATAATTGCCAAATCATATTGTTCACCACTAAGAGGAGTATTATATGATGCATAATCTTTGGTGAAAATCTTGGTTATTTTCACTGGACTATTGGCTGTCACAGGTAAATGTAAGCATGACATAAATCTGAACTATAAGACTACCAAAAAGTTAAAGTTACAATTTCATTAATGTCAAGAACTTATAATTTGGAGAAAAATAAGGAAATTACATTTTGCATGTAAAATAATTTTACAAATCTTACGGCCTGTACAGTTTGGAAATTTGACATTTAAAAATGTCAGTTAAAATAAGCAAAGAGAGAAAAAATAAATTGATAACTACAGATATTGGAAATTTCCAAAACCATACATGAACTAAGAGAGGTTGAGGAAATAAAACAATTTCGTGATCCATCTCAGCATGACTACATGCAAAACTGAATACAATTACATATCCTAAAAATGAATATAAGACTGTATGTCTCTTAAAAGATCCTCACAAGTGAGTACTACAAATAAATAATTCCAACTTGGGTTCTTATTTGCTACAGGAAAATTTTATAGTAAAATTTCTTAAATTTTACTATAAAAGGTCCGTATAGTCAATGTAGTCATGTATGGATGTGAGAGTTGGACCATAAAGAAAGCTGAGCACTGAAGAATTGATGCTTTTGAACTGTGGTGTTGGAGAAGACTTGACAGTCCCTTGGACTGCAAGGAGATCAAATCAGTCAATCCTAAAGGAAACCAACCCTGAATATTCATTGGAAAGAATGATGCTGAAGCTTCAATATTTGGCCACCTCATTTGAAGAACTGACTCATTGGAAAAGAATCTCGTGCTGGGAAAGATTGAAGGCAGGAGAAGAAGGGGATGAGAGAGGATGAGATGGTTGGATGGCATCACCAACTCAATGGACATGAGTTTAAGCAAGCTCCAGCAGTTGGTGATGGACAGGAAAGCCTGGTGTGCTGCAGTCCGTGGGGTTGCAAAGAATCAGACAGGACTGAGCAACTGACCTGAACTGAAGACACAGTGCTTTTCCATCTACACACACACACACACACACACACACACACACACACATTAAGTGCTGAGAAATATCTAAGCTCAACAACCCAAGTTTACACTGAAGGAAAACTTTCATTCCCAAAATGTGTTATTAATCAAGCAGATAGGTCTATGAAATACTCTTAGAATAGTATCACCTTATGCTGTACACATTAAACTTAAATCTAAATATTAATAGTAAAGCTATACAAATACTGGAAGGAAATTAGGATTAACTGCTGTATAAACTGTGTAGGAGAGGCTTATTTAGCTTGATTTAAAGGAATATGAAAATAAAATATTTTTATGGTAAAAAATAAATATTTATATATTTCCAAGAGAAAATATTTGTAACATATATCACAGAAAAAAAAATATATTTAATATTAAAAAAATCTTTAAATGGAGGAAAAGCATAAAGTAAAAACCTTAGGGAAAATGACTCTGGGCAAAATGTGTGAACAATCAATGCATTAAAAAAAAAAAAAAGAACTGTAAAACTGGCCCTAGGAAAAGTTATTCATCTTTACTCATAATAATAGACTTGCAAATTTAACCCTCAAGCAAGTGAATCTGATAATATCTAACACAAGTATAACACAATGGGAAGGACCAAACAGAAAAAGAAGAGATTAAGAAGAGATGTCAAGAATACACAGAACTGTTAAAAGAAAAAAAAGACCTGGATAACTGGGATTATTGTTGAAATATAGAATGAGGATAATAACATAAATAGGAAAAGCTATTAGCTTATGAGGAGAAAAACTACATTAACATTATACTTTCACAACCTTGAACCTTCAGCTTGACTGTTCTGTCACCAACTCTGAGGACGGTGCAAACAGTGAGACCAGCTGGACAGCACCATTATCCTACAGTACTCCATTTCAGAGGAGATGAGAGAGGTGGAGAGGCAAGTAAAAATACTGCTGAGATTACTGGCATATGGTGGATAGATCTAAATGTTGTCTCTTCTGAGTTTCCAGGAGCAGGAAAGATTTCCAAGTTGGGATTGCTTGTTAGTATTAGATCCACTGCAACTCTAGAAAATATCTGGGATTAGATTTAAGATGTCTGCTCCATGGAGACCAATTTGGGCTGACAACCAAAGACTTTCTGAATCTTTTTTTTAATTTAAATTCATTTATTTTTAATTGGAGGATAATTGCTTTACAATATCCTGTTGGTTTCTGCCATATATCAACATGAATCAGCCAAAGGTATATGTATATCTCCTCCCTCCATCATTTTTTTTTTATCAGATCTTTTATTCTTGGAGTCTGCACAAATGATTTTCCAGTATCAGGCTACCTGAATCAGATCCACAAATTTGCTTATTGAAGTTCATTTTCCTACTTCCCCTCCTATGTATAGAATTAAAATTTCTTAAGGTAGGGTGCTAAAATCTGTAATTTTTTCAAAATATCCTGGATGACACATGCACACTAACATATGGAAACCAATGCACTATGCTCTACTTCCCACAGTAGGATTCTTTCCTTGGGAGTTTATCTACAGTAATTCCTAGAGGAAGCTAAAACCTTTTTCAAAAACCAAATGCACTCTTTCTATCAAGTCGCAACCTCCACTCTGAATGAGAAAAAAGCTTTTTTAAATAAAACATTTCAGTGTGAACAAAGATTATGAGTTTAAAGAATATGAATTTTAAAGCAAACAAGACAGAATAAACCAAAAAGGAAGTGTAAAAATATCTCTATTTACTGGAGTACTTCATTACATTCAAATTTCTAAGTATAAGACTGGAAATGAAAGGGTAATTCTATAACTAACTACATGCGTTAGTAGCAGCTTAAAAGAAATATATTATTTCCCAAAACTGCTTACCCTCATGTTGCTTTTTCCAACTCTTTTTTAAATCAGCACTTACAAAGACTCCAGATGTGACTGTGATTTAGCTTGATGAAAGAAATTGTGAGACACTGATGATCAATGCTAATTTCTAACATTCTGCTCAATCTTGGCAGTAACATGAGTAAATCCCACACAATGTTGTTGCACCACATTAATTATTTTCTCCTACTTTACTCAAATATGCCAGGCATTTGAAATTAATAGGTTTCTTCAGATAACAACAAATAGAGAACTCTGCCAAATATATGTACACAAGTTGTCTAAGCCAGAATATGTACCTAGAATAACTTGTTAATGGCAATTGATTGATATTTCTATAAGCTGGGAGCAATGTGCTTTATGGAACTTTTTGGAGGGTGGTCCAGTTTTTTAATTTTGCAAAGCAACCTAAGATTAGCATTACAAATGGGGAATTTCCACAAACAAATCTTTTCAATATTAAGAAATGTTCTTAAACTTTGAAGTCAATGATAAATATCTCTAACTATGCTTTGTGATATGGAATCTTAATCTGTTTTTCTGTTACTGTAACTTTGAGCATCAGATATTAATACATTGGATAATAAATCCAGTGAGGGAGGTGGTACGTGACAGTGAATATATTGGCTTAAACAGATTTGAGTTACACTTAGCCTTGCAAATTTAATATCACTGAAAAGTTTGACAACAAACTTGATATTTTCTTCTGTCAATCAAAACATTAATGCCTGTTCTACAGTATGTTTATGATGATTAAAATGTACAATGTACATGAACTGTTGGTCTGAGTTTTCTGTTTAATAAATAGCCAATTAATTCCTATGAATATGATGAAAACAGTTGATAACAGACTAATAAAAGTATATTCAATTTGAATTCATTTATAGGATACTAGAGACCCAAGGAAGGAGAGTCATTTTGAAAATGACCTGGCTGAATGGGAAGGCGGCAAGTCAGGGAAGCCCTCAAGCTATAAACTCAAGGTGGCTCAGATGGTAAAGAATCTGCCTGCAATGCTGGAGACTGGGGTTCAGTCCCTGGGTTAGATAGATCATCTGGAGAAGGGAATGGCAACCCACTTCAGTATTCTTGACTGGAGAATTCCATGGAGAGGAGTCTGGTAGGCTACAGTCCATAGGGTCCCAAAGAGTTGGACACAACTGAGAGACTAACACTTTCACTTTCACGTGAGAATAAACCACTGAGGGTCTTCCTTAATATTTTAAGACCTTAAAAGCTCTATTTTTCTGTTTATTCTTTTTTTTTTCTTTTTCATTTATTTTTATTAGTTGGAGGCTAATTACTTTACAATATTGTAGTGGTTTTTGTCATACATTGACATGAATCAGCCATGGATTTACATGTATTCCCCATCCCGGTCCCCCCTCCCACCTCCCTCTCCACCCGATCCCTCTGGGTCTTCCCAGTGCACCAGGCCCGAGCACTTGTCTCATGCATCCAACCTGGGCTGGTGATCTGTTTCACCCTAGATAATATACATGTTTCGATGCTGTTCTCTTGAAATATCCCACCCTCGACGTCTCCCACAGAGCCCAAAAGTCTGTTCTGTGTGACTAGGAGGTGCTAAAATCTCTTGACAAAGTGATTTTTTAAAAGGAGTAAAGAGGTTTCAGAGACTGAAAAGTTTCTATAAAATTGATCAGTAAGGAAGCCTATGGAGTTCTTGGTCACTAGCAAAGATATGTTGTTGTTGTTCAGTTGCTAAGTTGTGTCTGACTCTTTTATGACCCCATGGACTAACAGCCCACAAGGCTTCTCTGTCCATTGGATTTCCCAGGCAAAAATGCTGGGGTGGTTTGCCATTTCCCTCTCCAGGAGATCTTCCCATCCCAGGAATCAAACCCACATCTCCTGCACTGGCAGGCGGATTCTTTACTGCTGAACCACCAGCAAAGTTATATTCAGGTTCAAAAGCTCTGATTATTCTGGTAACACATTAGCAAGCAAGCCATTGTCATGTTGAAAACAAATCATAAGATAATTTCCTATGCATTATTCCATGGAAATTTGAACAAGAATTACAAAGAGTATTCTCTTTTGAAGAATTTTAAATAAGGTATTTAAAATGTATGCTATGGGATCTTCATATCTAGTAAAGGATTAGGGCTATTGAAATTTTAATACTTCATTTTTAGAGTCCTTTAGAGTCAGAGAAATATCAGATATTTATTAATAGCTGCTGTTGTAATACATAAACACCCAAATCTTTATTCTCTAACAAGTATGATTTATTACTTGCTAAAGTCCAGTCTATAGCATTAGGATGCTGAATGAACATAGTCACTCAAGAATATAGACTGATAAAGGCTCTTCCATATTCCACAGGTAATTTCTAAAGTTTCTTTGTCAGAAAAGGTTGGCATTACCCTGTTCAAAACCTCTTGGAGCTTACTGGTGTAGTGCATTTCAGCCTGCCCTCCAACCCCCAGCATGTACCACTCAAATGAGGGCTTGCCTTGAAAATCTGGGTCTGCTCGGCCTGCAAACACCACAGGCTGTCGCTGCTGCCAAGTATTGCATGTCTTCAGTAAGAGTGCTCAACCAGAACCTGATTGGTCCTGCTGGATGAGCACCCAATTTCTCCTGTCCCTATTGGCTGGATAATTTGAGATGCATGAGCTACAATGACCCCTTACGTTCTACAATAGGTGTTAGACTCCAGGGACTTACATTGTTAACTTGCCTGATTACATGCCTTTATTGTCTGCCTTGCCTTTCCTTATCCTATGAGCCTGAAGGAGATATATGGGAGAATATGTGTTCAATTATTTATATAGATCACTAGATGGAGAAAGAGGTACTGTGGGCTTTGGGGGTCATATAAGAAAGTGCTTTCAGGTTAAATGATCAGGGGAAAAATACCAAAACTAAGTGTGCACATGATCAAATACAAATCTATGGGAAGAAATTCAACTATCTGGTAAATATAAATTTAATATAGATTACAATAAAACATTGCATTAAGCTTATTTTATGTGGTTGTATACAAAGTTAATCATGTTATAATATTATATCTGCAAGAATGTATAGACATACATACCTTATAACAACATAGGAAATCTAGATGGAAAGCACTCTCTTAACTCTCTAATGCCAGCTTTCAATATATCTGAAATATGTGCTGTAATCTTGGAGAGAAGTAGGTAAGTACCAGATTGATTCTTTTCAGACCATCCAAAGTGATATCTATATGGGCATGCCTAGGCCAAGAAGCCATATCATTTTCAAGAGATAAGCTAAACAGGAATGAAGATTTCAAAATGTCATAATGACAGTTAGTAAGAAAAGATACTTATAAATATAACTTCCAAGGAGTAAGCTTGTTGAAGTCTGCAATTTTTGGAATCTGCTTCCTATCATGTACTCATATTACCTTAAAAATCAGATTAAATCAACATCATATTTTTTTAATTACTATAGAAATAATTAGGAGAATAAATGTGTGCATTATAGTGCTAAATAGATTTATTGTTGTTATTAGTTTACTACCAGAAGCCAATGCATACCCATGGTATACTCTATTATTTATACATTTCACAAAACAAGATGAAACCTTAAGTGATTTTTATATTATACAGGAATGCTTTTTTGAGTGTATAATATAAAAATAAATCACTTTTGCTTACATGTATCCATCTTTCATTTTTCAAAGGAAATATCTATAGCATATTGTATAAACTGGAATGTTACAGTATAAAAATGTGTCATCAATGGAACAGTTATAAATTTGAGATTTCCAAGAAAATTCAGTGCATATGTACATGTCTTTTTTAATACATCTTTTAAACTACTCTCCTTTTGTAAATTACTTTTCTTAAACATATTTTATGACATTTACCATACTGTACTTTCCTTATCACTTTCTATATCTGTCTTTATTACCTAGCTCTGAATTCCTTGAGGGTATCAATCAGATCCTATTCTAAATAAAGTAAAGGAATTAAATATTACTTCTTGGTTTTGAAAACTGAAAATGCCATTTAGAGAAGCTTACACTACATGGTGCTTCATTCATCATTCATGCAACCATTTATAAAATTGTTTTTGCACTGACTACATTCTCACTCCTGTGCAAAGAGCTGAAACTAGAAGATGTGTAGCATAATCTTTATTCTAAAATCTGAGGGAGTCAATAAACAGTACTGAGGAGTATAAAGATATGTATGATTTGTGTTCATACAGAACATTCTAGGAGCAGTTCTAAGGATCTGAGCATAGGCAACTAAAGAGAACTGAATAAGCAGAACATATTATAATGCTCAAGATTACAGGATTTGAGGTGCTAACACTGTGTATATTTGATACAAACATTCCAAAACTTTTCTACTATAGCTAATCCATAGAAATGCTCCTAATTAATGAGACCTTCAAGTACTCAAGTACACACAGTGTATGCCCCCTCATCGAATTTGGGCTTGCCTTGTTACTCTCTTTGACCAATAAAATGCAGCTGAAGTAATTCTGTGTACCTTCCAAAGATAGTCCTTAGAAGATCTGAAGTGCCCCTTTTACCTTTTAGAACATTTGCTCTTAAAAACTTGATCTTGCAACTTCCCTGGTGGTGCAGTGGATAAGAATCTGTCTGCTAATGCAGGGGACACAGGTTCAATCCCTGGTCAAGATAATTCCACATGCTGCAGAGCCACTAAGACTTTACACCTTCTACTGAAGCCCAAGTGCCTAGAGTCTGTGCTTTGCAACGGGAGAAGCCACCACAATGAGAAGTCCATGCACTGCAATTAGAGAGTAGACCCCTCTCACCACAGCTAGAGAAAGTCCATGCAGAGCAATGAAGACCCAGCACAGCACCCACCCCTCAAAAAGAAACAGTTACCTTGTTGTTAGAAGTCAAAGCCACATGGAAAGATCACAGTGACAGAATCTTTGTCGTTCTCACTAAGATCCAAGAAGAAGCTCCTAGCCAAGAACCAGCATTAACTGGAACCACATAGGTTAAATGTCTTGAACATTTCAGCCCAATACAGACTACAGATTCTAGCGGCACCTGATGACAATGACCTGGAGCAGAAGAACCATCCAGCTGAGCCACTATCAACAAATGGAATCATGAGAAATTAAAAAAAATAAAATAATTATCAAATAATCCATCAGGCTTTAGAACAGATTTGCCATGCAGCACAGCTACCTAAACAGATATTGGTAACAAAATTAGGCTGTAGCTGTGACAAAAGGCTGAAATAAGTGGATGGGCTTTGGGACCAGCTGTCAGGTGCAAGCTAGAAGGGTCCTAAGGAGAATGTTAGTAAAGATGGAAAGGTAAATTTTAGTCTAGTGCAAAAATTGCCCTGTGTTAGGAATTTTGGCAGCACTAGTTTCTGCAGAAAATATGGGGGAAAATTATCCATTGAACTTATAACCCTGATGAATAACATTTCCTTCTTATAAAAGAGAAGCAATGCCTAGTGCCTTTGAATTTTGGGACTAATATATATTTCATTTGAGTTTGCAATTCTAATCCATTTACCTAATAAGATGAAAAGATGTTAGTTTTGAATAAGATGCAGAGAACCTGTAATTCAGTAAGTCCAGACTGCTGTGCAGACTCTTATGCCAACTGTCCCTAAGACCCAGCAGATTTAATGGTGCTAAGCATGATAGGGATAAAGTTTGTCATATTTGGCAGGACAGTGTTGGTGATTCACAGTACGCATGTGTGTGTTCTGTTGTTTTTGACTCTTTGCGACCTTATAGACTATAGCTAATGAGGCTCCTCTGTCCATGGGATTTTCCAGGCAAGAATACTGGAGCGTATTGCCATTTCCTCCTCTGGGGGATCTTCCCAACCCAGGGATCAAACCCATGTCCCCTACACTGGCAGGTGAATTCTTTACCACTGAGCCACCTGGGAAGCCCAATTCACAGTGTATACTTCCATAAGTTTGGAGTAAAGCTATGTTGATCTCTACAGATACCTATTCACATGAGGAGGAAAATTCTTCATGCTTGTTTCGGGGTCCTAGAAGTGACTAAATATTTTAACTTGTCCCCCAATTTACCAGGTGTCCCCAGTGGCTCAGGAGTAAAGAGTCTGCCTGCAATGCAGGAGACACAGGAGGTGTTGGTTTGTCCCCTGGGTTGGGAAGTTCCCCTGAAAGAGGGCATGGCAACCCACTCCAGTATTTTGGAAAATCCCAAGGACAGAGAACCCTGGTAGGCTATAGTCCATAGGGTTGAAAAGTGTCAGACAAGACTGAAGTGACTAAGCACACTCACACCAATTCACCATAAAATTCCATATGTCCACCATTAACTGGGCGTTGTCTGCCTCATCAAGCCATAAAGTTGAGTGTGCAAAGTAGCACTCAATCTTCAAAAGTAGGTAGCATACACACAAACAATATTACTGGGCCCACACTCACTCTACTTGACACATGATAGAACAATAAATCTGAGTGACAAGGTGTGAGGCAAAGAATATGACTTTATTCAGAGAGCTGGCTGACTGAGAAGATGGCAGACTAACATCTCAAAATAACCATCTTGTCAGGGCCTGGATGACAGGTTCTTTTGTGGATCAGAAATGGGGGTGGGGTGAGGAATCAAAGTAAAGAGAACTTTTAATTCTTGCAAATATCTCCTAGAATGGCAAGCCTCAGGCAGGTGGATGTGTTAGCTTCACTTCGTTACAGTCATTTCATGGGTGGTGTGAAATGGAATATCTCCTGTCATATCAATAAACAAAGATACCACAGCTATTTGTGATTCCAGCCCCCAAATGTGAACTGCTGAGCCACAGTGGCAAGCAGTAGACAAGAGGTGCTATTTCCCACACAAAGAACTAAAGAATGTCACGGTCCTTCACAAGTGGGCAGGGGCAGGCTCATTCTCTATGAGCCAAACAAAGCCACCCTATAGCCCAATGGTCAAGAGGAGGGAGGCCAGCAGGTCTCCCTGAAGCAGGCCATTATGTATACCCATAATCACAAAAGCGGCAAAATAAAAGTTGAAGTCACAGAAGTGGATCCAGTATGAAGTCAAAATTAACCCTTCCCAGTTAAAATAAGACTCAGTTACTAAAAAAACAAAGTTCCTGTTTTCATGACTTCTTCTACCAATATATAGCCTCCCCTTTCTCTTTTATGGCATTTATGGTCCATGAGAAGTTCTTTATGCACAGTATGTAGTGAGTCTGGCTTAAAAATAACTCCCCAAAATGTTTTGGTACCACCCGAAAGTGAAGATATGCAGCATTAGCACACTACTCAGGAGTAGCTCTGAAGCAACATTTTCAGAGAAAATCCTTCTAGCAAGCAGTTTACCTTGTTAACTTTGACTAGAAGGAGAGATGTCCAGAATTTTAGTGCTACATTGACCTGTGGTGAACACTTTGGCTTGAGAGTTAGGGGCATGGAAGGAATATGGTTGAAAAATCATTGATAAAGGGGACAGGAAAAGTTACAAGGATGGACATCTCTAATAAATATACTTATGCCCCATGGCCACGTTTAGAAAAAAAAAAATAATAATCAGGTAGACAAGATAAATTAGCCCTTGAATGTCAGTCAAATTCTCTCCAAGATATCCCAGTGGGCACTGGCTAATGTGGTCATAGGGGAAGAATGGAGAGTATGTATGGATTAAGCAATAAGAACTTCCACTCACCAAGAATCATTTGGTGATGGCCACTGCTAAGTGTCAAACCTGCCAGAAAGAGACTAGAATACTTATCCCACAACATGCTACCATTCATTGAGAAGTCTCTCTGTCCACACTGGGTAAATTCTACAATGGAAGGTGGAATGATTTATTCTCACTGTAATAGATAGCTAATTTTGATACTGATTTGCATTCCCTGCTTTGAAAGCTTCTGACAAAAAAAAAAATTACTTATTTGCTTATGTATGTACAAATCTCATCAAGTTTATGCCAACAACATTGCTTATGTTTTCCCAATATCACTGATTCTTATCAGGGAAGTCATTGTCTATAAAATGAACTGTGCTAATGAGTCCTTGGTCAGGGAAGTTGCTAGTCTTATCATTTTCCCCATCACCCTGTTAAACAGTTGAATGACCTTTTACAGACTAAATCTTTTGCAAATTTACTCATGGTGCTCGCTTGATGACAATACCGCAGGGCTGGGATAATATCCTTCTTGATGTATATACGCTAAGAATCAATATATTGTGTTGTTCCTCCCATACCCTGGATTCATGGTTCTGTGAGTAGAAGGATAAAATTTATAGCACCTTCTCTCACAGTTATACTTAATAAAAGACTTCACATTTTTTATTACCATCTTTTTGAAAATATGGGTTCTGCTGGATGGATTAGAGGCTGTGACAGGCAAAATTCTAAAAATCTGCTCCCTTCTCCCCCTATCACATATACACAGCATCCCTGTTCCCTGGTTATTCAAACATTAAAGAACTGACATGATGACATGATTTTGTGTCATAATCAAAATCGCAAGCCAATCGGCCTTAAGATGTGAAGATTATCTGGTTATATCTGACTCAGTAAGGTGTCCCTTAAAAACTAGAAGTAAAAGAACAAGCCAGGAAAGTATTCAAGAAAATGCTTCTGACTTTAAAAGAGGGAGTGGGCCATGCAGTGAGGAATCCAAGCGGTGTCTGGAAGATGGGTCTTTCCCCTGGCCAACAGCCAGGAAACTCCATCCTAAAATTATAAGGAAATATTAATAATCTTTTTCAACTGCATAACAGAGCTTGGAAGTGTATTCTTCCACAGATCTTCCATCTAAATAAGAGTCCAGCTTAACTGAAACCTTGATTTTGGCCTTAGAAGACCCCAAGCAGAGAACTCCAATCGAGCCCTGCTGTGAACTTTTCACATACAAAAACATAAAAAATGAGTGTTTTAAGCTCCCAAGTGTGTGGTAATATGTTGCAAAGCAATAGAAAACTAACACATAAGTTTCAGTTTTCAGGGCACAAACTACTATCAGGATTGAACGATAAACCGGAGACCATGGTTGTCATTTGGCTCATGGCAACTGAGCCAGCATGCGCGGGGGCTTATTGTGCAGACTGGGAAGATTCATTTAGCTGTTATCACAAAATAGGGGTAGTGAGAAATATGTAAGTTAGAAGATCTCCTAATTATATCTTAGTGATTTCATATCCAATAGGAAAAAATAATGGAAATATACAGCTACCAAACAGAAAACATTCATAACTGCCCAATCCCTTGGTAATAAGATTTTGGAATGCTGACAAGGCAAAGAATTTTGACCAGCTGAGGTGCTTGCTGAAGGCAAAAGGACTATGCAGTGCGTAGGGATGAGGGCTAAAACAGGAATGTTCTAAATACATTCTATAGTTTCTCAGTATTATACAATATATATATACTACTCAATAAGTTGTTTTGCTTATTGTCTGTTTGTGTGTGTAGTGTAACTAGTTCCTATAATAGAGGACTGTAACTACTATTAAGGTTGTACTAATTGCAATTTAGATGTTTCATTGGCTGTCTGAAGAGGTGTGGATTGTCTTTTATATAGTGATCTCCATGAAAAACCCATGAAGCAAGACATACTTCCCTAAAGAGATTTTAAGATCTAAAATCTTCATTTTAAGATCTTCATCATTTAATCTCTCATTGTGAAGTGAAGTCGCTCAGTCGTGTCCAACTCTTTGTGACCCCATGGACTGTAGCGTACCAGGATCCTCAGTCCATGGGATTTTCCAGGCAAGAATACTGGAGTGAGTTGCCATTTCCTTCTCCATTAGGTGTGGCTATTTTTAATGACATATATGAATATTATATATGTAAATCTGAGTTGACTATAATTTTAATTACAGGCAAGAAACCAGCACTTCAACTCAAATGCAATTTGCCCAATCAGAAAAACAAAAACTTAATTATTTAAAAGATGAATAAATAAAATTTACCAAAAAATTTAAATTTAAATTAAAAAACAAAGCTTCTATTTGTCTATTGCATGTAAAAAAGATGTTACCCTCTTACCTAATTATAATGGAAATCTACTGTTGTTTTTTTTCTTTTCTATAGTAGTGAGAAAAAGGTGATGTTCTTCACAAACTGGGTTATACACTAAATAATTTCTCTTCTGCTGCAGAGTCCTAATATTTAACTGGACGTGCAAACTGGCAAGGACTGCTGCTTTTTAAAATAAGGTTGAAACCTCACTGGAATAAATCAACCATTTTTAAAACAAGTAGAACATGATACAATACATTAGACTTAGTAATTTCTTCTCAAGTACACCCACATTCAGGTCAAGTCTTAACTTGACCTGTTTGGGATTTTATATTAGGTTTACCACTGAGAAATGGAGAAACAAGGTAATGAACTAAAAGAGGAAATATATCAAATAGAAAGATGCCCTCAAAAAAAAAAAAAAAAAGAAAGAAAGATGGCCTCTTTTCTTTAATGATGTGAGGAAATTGCTTTTTAGCCCAATAAATAATTGAACTCAGGGAGAAATAGAAATATAGGCAAAATAAAATAAAAATCAAACAAATTGAAACAATATCACCGCTACTACTACCACTACCAGCAACCAGGAAATAATGAGGGCAAATAACTTCACTGTATAAATCTTCATTTTCTTTAGTTAAAATGCAAACAATGGCCAGTATATTTCCTTGTCAATTATAGTGTTTAATTTTTCTGAAACTTGAAAATTAAAAATAACAGCCCTTTCCATAGTATATGATTGTGATAAGTGATACATAAAAGTCATCATTGGAATATGTACTCAGTTTTTTCCAAATCAACCTGCAAAGTATCCATTTTTAAGAAGTTTAACTTTACTATTGCTATGTGTGCTTAGATTGTTTGGACACTTATTTGCTGACCAAATTTTTGTCTACTATTTACTAAGTTATTTTTAAAGAGAAATTGGAGTGAGTTTTGTTAGGGTCATAAAATTTTACCCTTAATTCATTCCTTTACTTTTTAAATAAACATTTAATTACAGGATAGTGTTTACATTTACATTACTTACAATAGCTTTTATTACAGTACTTTTACATTTACAGAAAGTTGCAAAGATAATAATTCTTTTTTATACCATGTTCAGTTTCCTCTATTGTTAATGTCTTACATTAGTAGGGTACATTTGTCATTCAAATGAACAATATCAATATATGATTATTAACTAAACCCTCATTTATTCAGATTTCCTTCTTTTCTGCTTAGTATCTTTTTTCTGTTCTGGTCTACCACTTTATATATGGTCATCATGTCTCTTGGCAGTCACAATTTTGAAGACTGTCATTGTTTCTGATGACTTCATGTATTTTGAGGAGTACTGGTAAGGAAATTTTTAAACTACTTTTCCACATGAGTTTGTCTGATGTTTCTTTCATCATTGCTTTGGTATATGGGTTACTGATGATGACTTTGGCCACCTGACAGGTTGTGTTGGTCAGGTTCCTCTACTAAGTTTTTCATTTTCCTCCCTTTCAATACTGGTATTAGAAACCAAGCTCTGAGCACTAAATATGCTTGTTGTTCATCTCCAACTACATGTTATTCTGTAGATTTATATCAATCTGTATTAGATTAGAGTGAATCCATACTGAAGTATCCAGCCCTAATCCAATATCACATAGCTCATTCTAGTCTTCTGGCATTTTATATAAATACATTTTTAAATCTATACACTCTCACTGATGTCAGTGAAAAACCTAATTCATCATGTTCCATCCATTTACTTATTTGTTCAATCACAATATATACGTGACACATCAACCCACACCCCTATGGGGAATAATTATACCAACTATAGTACAAAGTTAATGATCAGCTCCTTTTGTTTTTAGGGTCTCCACTTATTTCCAGAGTTACTTAGATAAGAACCTGTTGTCCTCTATTTGATATATTTCCTCTTTTAGTTCATTACCTTGTTTCTCCATTTCTCAGTGGTAAACCTAATATAAAATCCCAAACAGGTCAAGTTAAGACTTGACCTGAATGTGGGTGTACTTGAGAAGAAATTACTAAGTCTAATGTATTGTATCATGTTCTACTTGTTTTAAAAATGGTTGATTTATTCCAGTGAGGTTTCAACCTTATTTTAAAAAGCAGCAGTCCTTGCCAGTTTGCACGTCCAGTTAAATATTAGGACTCTGCAGCAGAAGAGAAATTATTTAGTGTATAACCCAGTTTGTGAAGAATATCACCTTTTTCTCACTACTATAGAAAAGAAAAAAAACAACAACAGTAGATTTCCATTATAATTAGGTAAGAGGCTAACATCTTTTTTACATGCAATAGACAAATAGAAGCTTTGTTTTTTAATTTAAATTTAAATTTTTTGGTAAATTTTATTTATTCATCTTTTAAATAATTAAGTTTTTGTTTTTCTGATTGGGCAAATTGCATTCGAGTTGAAGTGCTGGTTTCTTGCCTGTAATTAAAATTATAGTCAACTCAGATTTACATACATAATATTCATATATGACATTTTTAATAAATTATTTTGTCACCATCTGAATTTCACCCTGAATTCTCCAGATTCCTTAATTTTATCTTCTTCACATACATTAAGGTTCGTTATCTGTGCTAGGTATGAGATTACCAGTAGTATCTAACCTAAATCTCTTTTCTTACTTTCATGGTATTTTATTAGAAGTCAATTGTAATTATTAGCCTAATTCTCCCATAGATATTTCTTTATCTTCTGATTTCCCGTAACAAGATTTTCATTTTGTCTTTGAGTTTCTGTGCAATTTCATTGTGATATATCCAGGAATGTGTGTGTGTGTGTGTTTGTGTGTGTGTGTGTAATATATATTTTGCTTTGTTTTTATATTTATACTTCTTTATTTTGTAAGAGTTTTCTGGATATGATTTTAGATCCTATCAAAAGTGTGAACATATCATACTTTTGGATATTATCTCAAAGTTCCTGGACTTTTTGTTTTCATTCATATTTGCTCTGCATTTCAGCTGGGGAGGTTCATATTGACTTACTCTGAAGTTTCCTCATCCTTGTCTTTCCTGATGAGCACTACTCATTTCTGTCACTGTGCTATTGATTTCTAGTGTCTCATTTTTATACTTTTTATGGTTTCTTCTCTCTGATGGCATCCATAACCCATCTGTTCTTGCATGCTGTATACTTTTTTCATTAGAGCCCATAATATATTAATAATTCTTATTTTAAATTCCCAAATTTGTAATTCCAACAAATATGTCACATCTGAGTCTTATTTGGTTTGCTTTGTCACTTCCATGTATTTTTCTTGCTTTTTGGTAGGCCATTGCAATTTTTTAATATTGAAAACAGGGTATGTCATATAAGGCAATAAGTGCTAACATAAATATTCTTTTAGTGTGAAGATTTATGATAATCTGCCTGGGATTTGGGCCATATTTAACATTTATTACAGCAATAGGTACAAGAGGTTTAAATGATTAAGGATCATTTATGGTCCTTGTTTTAGTTTCACTCCTAGGCTTTCAAATTCTCTTATGAATTGCTACTGAGAGAGACTCAGTGTGATGTAGGTCTTTCAAGGTAGTACACTGTTATTATATTGGAGGTTTATGGTGTGTGGATAGAGAATGGGGCAGAGGACATTCTACAGTCTTCTGGTTGTGCCTCTCTTTTATTGGACCTTCACAAGTATTTATCCCTTCTTTAAGGACATACCCCTATTGCTATTCTCTTCCCTGTCTGGAGTCACTCCAACTTCTTTCTTAATATCCCTGTGATATTTTTATTTCCTTCACAGAAGACATGAAGGCTGAAACTGCCTGGAGTCGGGCAGAGTTCCCTTTCTTTACAGAGGATAAGGGTTCAGAACTGTCCCCTGGGAATCCCTTCCTCCTGGAGGTTGGGTCTTTACTAGGGGAAAGAGTCTAGGAGAATTTGATCGTGGTTAGTCTACCCCTCCCTCTTTCAGGATTATGAGATGATTTCTCTCAGCTTCTCAACATGAGAATCATTAAGGTTCCTGGAGAGAAACCCATGAAAATAGCAGAGTCTTACATTGATTGATTTGCGGATATTAAAGAATCCTTGCATTCCTGGGATAAAGCCCACTTGGTCATGGTGTATGATTTTTTTTAATATGTTGTTGGATTCTGTTTGCTAGAATTTTGTTAAGGATTTTTGCATCTATGTTCATCAGTGATATTGGCCTGTAGTTTTCTTTTTTGTGGCATCTTTGTCTGGTTTTGGAATTAGGGTGATGGTGGTCTCATGAATGAGTTTGGAAGTTTACCTTCCTCTGCAATTTTCTGGAAGAGTTTGAGTAAGATAGGTGTTAGCTCTTCTCTAAATTTTTGGTAGAATTCAGCTGTGAAGCCATCTGGTCCTGGGCTTTTGTTTCCTGGAAGATTTCTGATTACAGTTTCGATTTCCTTGCTTGTGATGGGTTTGTTAAGATCTTCTATTTCTTCCTGGTTCAGTTTTGGAAAGTTACACTTCTCTAAGAACTTGTCCATTTCTTCCAAGTTGTCCATTTTATTGGCATAGAGTTGCTGGTAGTAGTCTCTTATGATCCTTTGTATTTCAGTGCTGTCTGTTGTGATCTCTCCATTTTCATTTCTAATTTTGTTAATTTGGTTCTTCTCCCTTTGTTTCTTAATGAGTCTTGCTAAAGGTTTGTCACCACATTAACAAATTGAAAGATAAAAACCATATGATTATCTCAATAGATGCAGAAAAAGCCTTTGACAAAATTCAACATCCATTTATGATTAAAACTCTCCAGAAAGCAGGAATAGAAGGAACATACCTCAACATAATAAAAGCTATATATGACAAACCCACAGCAAGCATCACCCTCAATGGTGAAAAATTGAAAGCATTTCCCCTGAAATCAGGAACAAGACAAGGGTGCCCACTCTCACTACTACTATTCAACATAGTTTTGGAAGTGTTGGCCACAGCAATCAGGGCAGAAAAAGAAGTAAAAGGAATCCAGATAGGAAAAGAAGAAGTGAAACTCTCTCTGTTTGCAGATGACATGATCCTCTACATAGAAAACCCTAAAGACTCTACCAGAAAATTACTAGAGCTAATTAACGAATACAGTAAAGTGGCAGGATATAAAATTAACACACAGAAATCCCTTGCATTCCTACACACTAACAATGAGAAAACAGAAAGAGAAATTAAGGAAACAATACCTTTCACCATTACAACAAAAAGAATAAAATACTTAGGAGTATATCTACCTAAAGAAACAAAAGACCTATACATAGAAAACTATAAAACACTGATGAAAGAAATCAAAGAGGACACAAACAGGTGGAGAAATATACCGTGTTCATGGATTGGAAGAATCAATATTGTCAAAATGGCTATACTACCCAAAGCAATCTATAGATTCAATGCAATCCCTATCAAACTACCAACGGTATTTTTCACAGAACTAGAACAAATAATTTCATAATTTGTATGGAAATACAAAAAACCTTCAATAGCCAAAGTAATCCTGAGAAAGAAGAATGGAACTGGAGGAATCAATCTGCCTGACTTCAGACTCTACTACAAAGCCACAGTCATCAAGACAGTATGGTACTGGCACAAAGACAGAAATATAGATCAATGGAACAGAATAGAAAGCCCAGAGATAAATCCATGAACCTATGGTCACCTTATCTTCGACAAAGGAGGCAAGGATATACAATGGAAAAAAGACAAACTCTTTAACAAGTGGTGCTGGGAAAACTGGTCAACCACCTGTAAAAGAATGAAACTAGAACACTTTCTAACACCATACACAAAAATAAACTCAAAATGGATTAAAGATCTAAATGTAAGACCAGAAACTATCAAACTCCTAGAGGAGAACATAGGCAAAACACTCTCCGACATAAATCACAGCAGGATCCTCTATGATCCACATCCCAGAATTTTAGAAACAAAAGCAAAAATAAACAAATGGGACCTAATGAAACTTAAAAGCTTTTGCACAACAAAGGAAACTATAAGCAAGGTGAAAAGACAGCCCTCAGATTGGGAGAAAATAGTAGCAAACGAGCAACAGACAAAGGATTAATCTCAAAAATATACAAGCAACTCCTCCAGCTCAACTCCAGAAAAATAAATGACCCAATCAAAAAATGGGCCAAAGAACTCAACAGACATTTCTCCAAGGAAGACATACAGATGGCAAAAAAACACATGAAAAGATGCTCAACATCACTCATTATCAGAGAAATGCAAATCAAAACCACAATGAGGTACCATTACACGCCAGTCAGGATGGTTGCTATCCAAAAAGTCTACAAGCAATAAATGCTGGAGAGGGTGTGGAGAAAAGGGAACCCTCTTACACTGTTGGTGGGAATGCAAATTAGTACAGCCACTATGGAAAACAGTGTGGATATTTCTTAAAAGCTGGAAATAGAACTGCCATATGACCCAGCAATCCCACTTCTGGGCAAACACACCAAGGAAACCAGATCTGAAAGAGACACATATACCCCAATGTTCATCGCAGCACTGTTTATAATATCCAGGACATGAAAGCAACCTAGATGCCCATCAGCAGACGAATGGATGAGGAAGCTGTGGTACATATACACCATGGAATATTACTCAGCCGTTAAAAAGAATTCATTTGAATCAGTTCTAATGAGATGGATGAAACTGGAGCCCATTATACAGAGCTAAGTAAGCCAGAAAGATAAAGACCATTACAGTATATTAACACATATATATGGAATTTAGAAAGATGGTAACGATAACCCTATATGCAAAACAGAAAAAGAGACTCATATGTATAGAACAGACTTGTGGACTCTGGGAGAAGGCGAGGGTGGGATGTTTTAAGAGAACAGCATCGAAACATGTATATTATCTAGGGTGAAACAGATCACCAGCCCAGGTTGGGTGCATGACACAAGTGCTCGGGGCTGGTGCACTGGGAAGACCCAGAGGGATCGGGTGGAGAGGGAGGTGGGAGGGGGGACCGGGATGGGGAATACATCTAAATCCATTGCTAATTCATTTCAATGTATGACGAAAACCACTGCAATGATGTAAAGTAATTAGCCTCCAACTAATAAAAATAAATGGAAAAAAAAAAAGAAAATAGCAGAGAGTCCTGGTGAAACAACCCTCCATAGTTTCTCTGGATGCAGCCTTCAAGTAATTTTTCAAAATTAGCATTTTAAAGGATTTTTTAAAATCAGCTTTCCTGTCTGGTGGCTTCTGTTCCAGGTAAGCACATAGACACGCAATATTTTACCTTGCTGTGGGAGGTCAGGGGGTGGGGGGCTGGTGGCTATCTCTCTAGATTTCAAGGATTTGGTTGGCCTTACAACCAGTTTCTGAAGGATCCATTAAAAGCACTGATTTTCATATGTTCCGTTTTCCTGGTAAGGATAGGCGTAATGACTTCCAATCTTTTTACATGCCAAGGGGCTCAGCATGCCTTTTTTGCTATTGTAATTTATAATTGCCTATAATGATAATTACTGGATTATAAAATTTTGTTTCCTTACTACTATTCCACTGCTAGAAAAATAATGGGTATATTTCTATTTTTACACAGCTATCTTTATTACAAAATATACATGTTTATAATCATTTGTATTAATAAGATGTCAACAAGTATTTAATTTTGCTAAAAATAAGACACAAACTCTGGCATACTATTACTTATTTTTTTCTTCTCACATTGTCTACTTTTTGTCATTTTAGTTCCAGTTCCTTGAAAGATTATTTTCATCAAATGAAAAAATTTCATGTAAATATGAATGTGAAAGGGAGTTTTTTGTGTTAGTATTTTACATCATCCATCTGCTTTCTTTGATTTCTTTATTAAGTTGGTTAACTATTTTGCTAGTTGTTCTAGAATAGTTGTTTTAGATATTGACTATAAATTATAAGCTTTGTGTGTCATTACATAACCAATTTTTAAAATTTTTACCTTTACATTAGAATGCTATTTTGGATGGGTATTAATTCTAGATTATAAAAAATCTTCTTCCAAATATTGATCTACTGCTTTCTATAGTTTAAATTGTTAATTATAAGCAACTTGCAGTTAAATTGAATTTTATTTCTGAATAGCACTACATTTTCTTTTTAATGATCTGGAAACTTTTGGGGGGATTTTTCTTCACCCTAAATTTCTATATGCTCAACATTATACTCTACATTGGTGCCTTTTTTTAAAAATTAATACACATATAGTAGATCTTTAGATAAATCCTCATTTTTATTCTGTTTTAGGAAATGATTTTTGCAGGTCATTATTAGTTTTCCACTCTCTTTTACTTTCTGAAGAT
Source organism: Odocoileus virginianus (assembly GCF_023699985.2). Lineage (NCBI taxonomy): Eukaryota > Metazoa > Chordata > Mammalia > Artiodactyla > Cervidae > Odocoileus > Odocoileus virginianus. The sequence continues at coordinate 25,347,890 of NC_069689.1, forward strand.
TCACAAAAAGTATAGAAATGGATTTGGGGGGAAAAATATTACTTCCCTTATTTACATGCTTCTCTACTAATCAAATGAGTCAATCCTAAAGGAAATTAACCCTGAATACTCACTGGAAGGACTGCTGCTGAAGCTGAAGCTTCCAAAATTTGGCTACCTAATGTGAAGAGCCAACTCACTGGAAGAGACCCTTATGCTGGGAAAGATTGAAGGCAGTAGGAGAAGAGGGTGACAGAGGATGGGATGCTTGAATGGTATCAATGCCTCAATGGACATGCATTGAGCAAACTCTAGGAGATGGTGAAGGAAAGGGAAGCCTGTCATGCTGCAGCCCATGGGGTCATAAAGAGTCAGACACAATTGAGTGACTAAACAACAACTAGTACTATTAATACAATAATGTTTTAAGGTTGTTTGTACATTGATGATCTGGGCAAATATTCAGCTGAATTTTTTCTTAGTTTAACTCTGCTTGGATAATTGATTTTCTAGTTTCTGAAATAGGTAGGCATAATGTTCCTGAACTGGAGAAAGGAAGGGAAGGGAAGTCTCTGGACTACTCCTGTCATTCACCCACATTCTCAGTTGCCCATGCCCAAAGTACTGTTTAAGCTGCACTGTATGCAGATTTCACAACTGTGAGTTCAAATAACATTGTCCTTGTTTAGTCTCTGAGTTGTGTCTGACTCTTCTGCAATCCCATGGACTGTAGATCTTCAGGCTCCTCTGTCCATGAGATTTTTCCAGGCAAGAATACTGGAGTGGGTTGTCATGCCCACCTCCAAGGGATCTTCCTGACCCAGAGATTGAACCCACATCTTCTGTGTCTCCTTCATTGCAGGTGGATTCTTTATGAGAGAGCCACCAGGGAAGTCTCTATAATAATATGCAAATGCCTATGTTGTTGTTCAGTCACCCAGTCATTCCGACTCTGCGACCCCATGAACTGCAGCATGAAAGGCTTCCTTGTCCCTCACTATCTTCCAGAATTTGTCCACGTTCATGTTCATTGCATCGATGATGCCATCCAGCCATCTCATCCTCTGATGCCCTCTTCTCCATCTGCCCTCAATCTTTTCCAGCATCAGGGACTTTTCCAGTGAGTCATCTGTTCATATCAGATGACCAAAATATTGGAGGTTCAGTTTCAGCATCAGTCCTTCCATTGAAAATTCAGGGTTGATCTCCCTTAAGATTGACTGGTTTGATCTCCTCGCTGGCCAAAGGACTTTGAGGCGTCTTCTCCAGCATCACAGTTCAAAGGCATCAATTCTTTGGTGTTCTGCCTTCTTTATAGTATAGCTCTCACAACCATACGTGACCACTGGGAAGACCATAACCTTGACTATACAGACCTTTGTCTGCAGAATATTGTTTCTGCTTTTCAACACACTGCCTAGGTTTGTCTTAGCTCTCTTGCCAAGAAGCAATTGTTTTCTGATTTCATGGCTGCTATCACTGTCCAAGATGGAGCCCGAGAAAAGGAAATCTGTCACTGTTTCTACATTTCCCCTTCTCTTTGCCATGTAGTAATGGGGCTGGATGCTACAATCTTAGGTTTTTTTAATATTTAGTCTTAAGCTGGCTCTTCCACTCTCCCCCTTCACCCTCATCAAGAGGCTTTTAGTTCTTCTTCTATTTCTGCCATTAAAGTGGTATCATTCACATGTATGAGGTTGTTGATGTTTCTCCGACCATCTTGGTTCCAGCTTGTAATTTATCCAGCCTAGCATTTCTCATGATATACTCAGCATAGGTTAAACAAACAGAGTGACGGCAGACAGCCCTGTGGTATCCCTTTCTCAACCTTGAACCGATCAGTTATTCCATACAGGATTCTAACTGTTGTTTCCTGACCCACAAACAGGTTTCTCAAGAGACAGGTAAGATGGTCTGGTATTCCCATCTCTCCAAGAGATTTCCAGTTTGTCATGATTCACACAAAGGCTTTAGCATAGTCAATGAAACAGAGATGGATGTTTTTTCTGAAATTCTGTTGTTTTCTATATAATCCAGTGAATGTTGGCCATTTGATCTCTGCTTCCTCTTCCTTCTCTAAACCCAGCTTAGACATCTGGAAGTTCTTGGTTTGCATAATGCTGAAGCCTAGCATGCAGGATTTTAAACATGACCTTACTAGCACTGGAGATGAGTGTCAATGTCTGATGGTTAGCAAACTCTTTGTGCAAATGCCTATATATTGAGATTAATATAACATTTTTAAAGCTCACATTTCCATCTTCTCATATTATTCAATTCTTTCATATTCATTTTTTAATGAATATATTTACAGGTGTTTTATTAAGAGTGGGAGCAAATATGTCAGGCCTTGTAACGTTAACAAGTTACACTAACATTACTAAATATTATTAAGGCTCATTAATGAGGATATTTTATTTTATTTTTTTTAATGCTGAGTCATTTCACAAGCACTATTTTGATCTATGGGGGAAAATGTAAAGATTCTGACAAAAGCAAAGTGTATGAGCACTCTGACATTCTTAATAGACTTTCATTGTTGAATATACATAACTGGAAATATTACCTTAGAAAGAACATTATTTCATGAATGAAAGCTCAAGATCTATACCATTTAGAGAATTGTAACCATTATTCTCAAAACCATCAAAGTTTGTATTCATTTATTTCTGGCATTCTGGTTAGGAAAGCACTGATGTGAAACTGCTGCTAGTAATAGATGACAGTAGTAATAGATGACAGTTGTTAAAGGGAAAAAGGTCAAGATGTCAAGGATAAGTTAAATTACATGGCCATGTTTAGGGACTTTTGAAAGAAAGACTATTAAAGAAATAAACACCTGGATCCCATATCTCAAAAAAAAACTTAAAATAGAATTTTAACATGCTTCTATTGAGAAGTTGACTTAATATGATTCTCAAAGATTTGTTTTTCTAAGTAAACGTCAAATTTCTGTATAAAGAACAGTACTGCTCACTTCTGAAGTGCAAATACTGTCAAGATCAAATGGATAATCTTTACAGTATCAAGAGGTATCTGGCTACAATTTCATCATATATTATACGATTTCTCTTTCATGAATTTTAACTTTGCTTCTTCCTTGCTCAATTCCCATGCACTCCTCTCTCTATACTGTCTGACGGTCTCTGCTTAGTTTCTTCTCCTTCACAGATTTAATAGGACCACATATATTTCAACTTCTACAGTGTCTTTACATCTTCTTGTTTAAACGAGGAAATCTGATTACTTTCCATTAGGTTATCATGGCATTGCTCTGTATCAGTTTCTTACATGCCCTTTGCCCCAAGTAGACCACATATCATTTACACCAAAGTAAGATGTCCTGACCAGGTGTGTACCAGGACTATCCCAGCCCATCTGGCAAAAACATAGCTTCCTAAAAGACAAGCTATTATCAATGTGCCATTAGAAGGTTTAAGCAGAGTCATTACCATGAACGTCTTATTTTGTATAATAGTAATCATTTCCTTTTTTTTTTTTTTTATTTATTAGGTTATAGTTGATTGACAATGTTGTGTTCATCTCAAGTGTAGAGTAAAGTGGATCTTTTCTTCATGTACATATATCCACATGTCTTCAGCTTCTTTTCCCACATAGGCCATTATGGAGTATTGAGTAGAGTCCCCTGTGCTCTGCGGTAGGCCCACGTGGTGGGGTGGTGGTTTACTCACTAAATCATGTCTGACTCTTGCGGCCCCACGGGCTGCAGCCCGCCAGGCTCCTCTGTCCATGGGATTTCCCTGCAGGAATATTAGAGGGGGTGGCCATTTCCTTCTCCAGGAACAATAGGCCCTGATCAGTTACCTATTTTATGCACAGTAGTGTGCATGCGTCAATCCCTGTCTTCCAATTTATCCCTCGTCCCTCTTACCCTCAAGTAACCATAAGTTTATTTTCTACATCTGCAATTCTGTTTCTGTTTTATACATAAGTTCATTTGTAGTCTTTTTTAAGAATCCACATATCAGCTATATCATTTGATACTTGTGTCTCTAATGTAGCATTTTAATTTCTTTAATAATTTTAACTACATTTTTTATTTTTTTGTACTAGCTGCTATAAAATTTGCCATATATATCTCAACTGAATCAGCTTCCAATTGTATTAGCTTAATTCTAGTATTATATATAAAATTATAACTTTATATCTATGCCGTTTCCCTCTCATTGTGGTATCATCACATGCATATCACATTAATGTGCAAAGTAAACAATATGTTTTAATAATCACTACTTAGCATCAATAGTCATGTCCTTAGCCCTTGCTCTCATGTGCCTCTTTTGTGCTCTTTATTGGCAAATATATTTCTATATATCATAGGCCCTACAATAAATTATATAGAAAATATATACATATATTATGTAAAGACTGAAATACAATATTTATAAATATGTGTTAAATATTATCTATAGCATGCATAATCTTATACAATGACTTTTAAAGTAAATTAAGAGAAAATGAGAAAAATAAATATATTCTTATTTATTTGTATAATTATGCAATGCTTATATTAATGTGGATTTGAATTACCACCTGGGTAATTCTGTAAAAACTAAGAGCCAGGAACCACTAAGCCAGGACTCTGAAGTTAGGGCTGGTAACAACGGTAAGTATCCCTCTGAGTGGTACCACTATTACAGAAACAGTCCAACTGAGAGCCAGAGAGAGAGAAAGTTGTGTTTTTTAATGCATCAGTAGGGAATGGAGTCTCTACTTTGTTAAAGAATTACTACTAATAATTAAAAACAAATAATGAGAAAAAAAATCTAACTTCATATTCAAATATGATTGTGATCAGTTCTTCAGGTTTTCTTTAATTGTTAATATTAAAATGAAAATCCTACATACAACTCCAATTTCTTAAAAAAATGTACATGTTGGGGTGAATTATCAAGTTAGAATTAAGACAAAGATTAGTTATATTGTGAATCTAGATAATTACTAAAATATCGGTTATAGAACTTCTGTTAGATAATTTATAATTGCCAGTTTAATCTTTTTAAATGTTTAATCTTTTTAATGTTTTGTTTAACATAAAATAAAGCAAATCAAATTACATTTCAACAATGAAAAACTCCAGAAGAAGTGACACCTTCCACTTAATTTGTGTCCTTAAGAAAATAATTAAAATGTTGAACCCTCAATGTGTGTTCTATAAAATAATTTAATAAATAATAATTTAAGGTTATTTTGCTAAGTAAATAAGATGGTACATGAATTTTTAAAATACATTCATTTTATAAAATCATATATAAGTGAATTATATTTTGTTATTTGTGTTTATTAATATAACTTATTTAATTTTGGCTAATTTTTAGTGCATTTTCTACTGTAGTATACAAACCTACCTCACCAGGACTGTAAGAGGGAAAAAGGAAGTAACAAACTGTCTTAAGGAAAAAAGAATAGACACTGTGGTTTGGAATACATTGACCTTGAAATGATTTCAATACAAAATCATGTGCAATTAATAAAGGACAACAAATAAAAATGAGTTTGAGTTAATTGAGCTTTATTGTTAATTATCTAGGTAATCACAGTCAAGGGGTTAACCTCTCAGGGTCTACACTCTAACCTTTCTAGTTCTACTGTATTATGATACAACAGTAATATCAAGTAGAGGGAAAAGCAGGAAAATGGTTTGTGACTGATAGAGCCACATGATATTTTACTACATTATATTTGATACATTAACTGAAAACTCACCATTTATATTTTCCACCAACACTATGGTTTACAAATAATTTATTTTTATCAGTAATATGAAATACAATCAAGACAGGAGATGAGTGACACTGTTTTAGTTTTTCAAGGAGTAGTTTCAAAGAATTGTGCTTAGGAACTGTAGGGAGAAAAAGACACATAAAAGTAAAGGGAAAAAATGAATACATCTTATCCAATTAAAGAATGAAAAATGGGGGGGGGGATGGTAGAAACCATATGATATTTACTCTTAGCAAGACGAAAGTTGGTTTCTAAAATAATAGCCCAGGTAGAACCTGACTGAATTTCTAAGTCCTCTGCTGAGGTATATGCTATAGCTGCAATAAATTCACATTTCTCAGCCTGGGATCCTGCCTGTCATCTGCTACTGCAGTGAAGAATAGAATCAAGGTTAACATAGATGACTTAAATTCTGGCAGTTTCACAATTTGGTGGAATGATTGATTACCCAAGAATAAGAAAACTCATTGCTATATCACTGAAGTTCATAATCTTTACTTAAATATCTAATTTTAAAAACGCACATTAAACACAGTCACTAAAAATCATTCCAGGTAGTGAATATGTTTATATGTGTATTATCTGCATTTTAATTGTTTTTATATTTTCATTTTGCTATTTTAAAAATATTAATGTATAGAGCTATCTCAGGAACTTGAAATGCACAGGGGCCAGTGCATAGGTCCTTGTGGCTTTTCCTCTAGAGAAGTGCATGGTCTATGTGGCAGTTTTGGGGTGCCAGGGTCACTCCTGGCATAGCAGGGGATACTAAAAGAATTGTAGACTTGGAATTTAAGTATAAGGAGATGAAGTAACAAGAAATGTACTCAACATAATGTAGCAGATTAAAAGTAGAGAGTTTAAGAGGGGGGATAAGGTAGCAGAGTAGGAAGACAAATGATTAAAAGAAAAAATACACCTACATGTGGAATAATTCAAATGGAAAACTAACTGGAAAATAGCAATAGAGCTTCTATACAACCAAAACTCCAAGAAACATCTCCATGTAACCAAGTAGAAAAAAAACCTGGGGGGGGGGGGGTGCATCAGGTTTGAGCCTGAGCCTCCAGGAGGGATCTATAAGGGGGAAAAAGTCTGTAAGGATGAACTCCCACACTGTGGAGTGAACTGCTCAATCTAAAATCTGGGCATCCTAGTCCTTGGGCTCTGAGAAGAAGAGAAAGCCCTCTAGATGGGTTGAAAATCCACAGAGACAGATGACAGGCTAGAGAAGCCGAGACTCTACTCAGGAGGATTGTGTCTGTGCTGGCTTGCTGACAATCAGGGAGGGGAGAGCCTTGAACTGGCGGTGCCACCTCACTGCACCCCCCAATCTGAAGGTGCAAACATCCTAGCCCTGCTTATTCCACACCACAGCCTGGTATGATATCTGAGCAAAGATTCACTCCAGCCGCACAAACTGGGGCACCTGGAGTGTGATTTAAGTGAAGCCCCAGAGGCCACCGTCAGTGTATGCAGTCATGGGGTCACAAACAAACGCAGACATAAAGAGAGGGAATGACAATCACTTTTAGGAGACTATAACACCACTAATGGCATCAATGGACAGTACATCCAAAGAAAATAAGGCAACACAGGTACCAAATGAAAACACAGACCACTTCGAATTAATTGTTATCTACAGTATATTCCATCCAAAGAAGAAAAAGAAAAACAGTATACACATTCTTTTCAAATGTACATGGAATGTTCTCTAGGATAGATCACCTAGTAGGTCTCAAAACAATTCTCAAAAAATGATTTCAACGTATATTCCATCTTTTCTGATCACAATGGTACGAAACAAAAATTTAACCACAAAGCCCTCAACTTAATGTTAGCAAACTGGATCCAACAGTACAGAAAAGGATCACACATGATAGTTAAGTTGGATTCATTCTAGTGTTGCAATGATGGTTCAGCATATGTAGACCATTTAATGTAATATTCAATATTAGTAAAAGGAAAGACAAAAACCACATTCATCTTAATAAATTCAGGAAAAAAATTGGCAAAATTTAACATCTGTGCATGACAAAAATTCTCACCAAAGCTGGTACAGATAGAACATATCTCAACACAGTAAAAGACATTTGCAACAAACTCATAGCCAACATAACACTCGTTAGTAAAAAGTTGAAAGTTTTCCCACTAAATTCAGGAAGAAGACAAGGATGTTCAGTCTCACCACTTATATATGACATATTAGAAATCCTACCTACAGCAATCATGTAAGAAAAGTATATAGAAGATATCTAAATTTGAAGGGCAAAGGTAAAGCTGTCACTCTTTGCAGATGATGTGATAGTCTATATAGAGAACCCTGAAGTCTCCCACCTCAAACTATTAAACTTATAGATGAGTTCAGCAAACTAGCAGGATACAAGATTAGGACACATAAATATGTCACATTTTTTACAATTATAATGAAATATCAGAAAGATAAACTAAATAAACAATCTCATTTAAAATTGTATCAAAAATAACTAGGAATAAACTTAACCAAGGAAGAGAAAAACCTATATGTTGTAAACTACAAAACGTTGATAAAGGAAACAAGATGTTTTAAATAAATGCAAAGATATCCAATGCTTTTGGATTGGAAGAATTAAATTGTTAAAACTGTCATACTCCCCGAAACAATCTACAGATTAAATGCATTCTATCAAAACAGCCATGGCATTTTTCACAGAAACAAAGCAAATAATCCTAAAATTTATATGGAACCATTTAAGAGCCAGAATTGCCAAAGCTATCATGAGGAATAAGAACAAAGCTGGAGGGATAATCCTTACAAGTTTCAGACTATACTATAAAGCTAATGTAATCAAAATAATATTGTATTTGCATAAACACAGATATATAAATCAATGGAACAGAAAAAAGAACTCAGAAATAAACTCACAAAACTATAGTCAATTAATCTATGACAAAGATGTCAAGAATATTCAATAGAGAAAAGTGGACAGTCTCTTCAACCAGTGGTGTTAGGAGAGCTAGGCAGACTTATGGAAATCAATGAAATTAGAACACTCCCTCACACCGTATACAAAAATAAAGTCAAAATGATTTTAAAACATAACTATATGACACTATAAAACTCCTAAAAGAGTACATAGACAAAAATACCTGTGACATAAATCATATAAATACATTTTTGAATCAGTCTCCCAAGGCAAAAGAAATAAGAACAAAAATAAACAAATGGTATTTCATCAAACTTAAAAGCTTTTGCACACCATGGAAATCATCAACAAAACAAAAAGACAATCTATAGAATGGAAGAAAATATTTGCAAATTATGCCACCAACAAAGGGTTAATATTCAAATAAGCAAACATCTCATACAACTACATCTCAATAAAACAAAAAACCCAATTAAAATATAGGGAGAAGACCTAAATACACATTTCTCCAAAGAAGACATACAGATGGCCAATAGGCATGTGAAAACATACTCAGCATCACTAATTGTTAGAGAAATGCTAACCAAAACCAAAATGAGGCATTGCCTTACACTGGTAAGAATGACTATCATAAAAAAGTGAACAAATAAATGCTGGAGAAAGGTGTGGAGAAAAAGGAACTCTTGTACAGTGTTGGGAATGTAAACTGGTGCAGCCATTATAGAAAACAGTAAGGAGGTTCCTCAAAACACTAAAAATAGAGTTTCTATATGATCCAACAGTTCCTCGTCTAGAAATATACTCACACATTATATAATGGAGTATTAGTGAGCCATAAGGAATATAATACTGCAATTTGCAGCATATGGATGGACCTAGAGAATATCACACTTAGTGAATTAAATCAAATAGTGAAAGACAAACACTATATGATATCACTTATCTGTGGAATCTAAAAATGATACAAATGAATCTATAGTAAAACTGATATAGACCCACAAACTGAATACAAAAACATTGTTCCCACAGGGGAGAGAGAAGGAGGAGGGACAAGTTAGAAGTATGGGATTAACAGATGCAAACTATAAAAAATAGACAAGCAACAAGAATTTATTGTATAGCACAAGGAGTTACATTCAATATTTTGTAATAACCTATAAAGGAATATAAACTGAAAAAACACTGAATCTCTTTGCTGCACATGTGCAAACCACACAATACTGTAAATCAAATAAATTTCAATTTAAAAAAGAAACTTGAAATGCTTTCATCAAAGATCAATGCATATTCCATTTAATTTACCAAGAAAAAGGCAATATAATCAATTCCCTAAAATATTATGAGATGAATACGTGCACTGTCTTATCAAATCATAGAAGTCTTGGGTTATAACAAAAATCGTTTAGCTAGATAATATTTGAGGATGATACAGATCTTCCCAATGGCTCAGCCAGTCCAATGTTATGTATATTTGAAATGCAAGTTAACTATTAGTCTTTTTAACTCTTGAAGTGACTGTCATCTCTATTAAATAATAATATCACAAGTGACCGATATAGTAGAAGCAACATTTAATAATACTCTATTATTAAATGGCAAAGTGCACTTTCCAGTATTATGACGATGCTATGATGTTAGTACTTAGAACATGTTTATTTGAAATCTCATTGGCTCACACACTGCAAGTATCATAAAGTTACATTTTAATCTTTCCTGAAGGTATAAAATTACTATTGTTTACAATTTCCAACTGTACAAATATATAATGAACAGGGTGAAAGTTTTTCATTGACTATGTCATATATCACAATGCTAAATATTACATAGATAAAGAAAATATCAAAATTTCTCCATCTTTAGCTACTATTTTGCAGCAGAAAAAAAGTGCATAGCTCTTTGCATATACCAAAATATGTGTCACATTATCAAAGCAAGTTAGGGAAATGTAAAAATATTAGATTCACTAACATAAATCCAATAATGAATTTGTTTCTTTTTGACAGATTAATCTGAATAATCAGTGCAAATTAAAGTCAGTTTATTTTTAGACTAACAAATAATTTCCCTTTTGTTTAGTTATTTGTAGATTATATAAAAAATAAAAATATATTAAATATGTCATTTTGTTCCCTATGTTTTTAATTTTTGAACAATTTATAATATTTAAATGATGAGTAATATTTATTATATAATTCATTTTATAATTTATAACTATATTTATATAATACAGTATTAAAGTTAAAATAAAAGTGAATGTAATTTATTTTAATAGTATTTGATCTTATATATGTAGATATACAGATATATATGTAAAATGATCAAAATGGAAATTTTATAGTAAAAAAGTCAGATATATCCAAATGCATATTTAGTTAAACATTTAGTCTCACAATTATATGTTAAGGACATTTACCTTCCTTTGGCAACTCAGGCTGTTTCCACGGAAACAACAGCTGGCACACAGAACCAGAATGTTTATAACTTTGATATTTCAACTGTACTTGTCAGGTAGATGATGGAAATGTTATTTTTCAAAGAAGCACCTGCAGCTTTTAGGTTCCAACAGGTTCACAGACTATAACATTTTACCTCCTGAAAAAGTTTTAGTTCATAATGTTTCTGTATAAATCATAAATATGCCTGCTTTTAAAAGAGACTTAATTACTCTAGGTTTATTTTAGAAAATGACTTTTTAAATGTAATAACTGATTTGTGGTAACATAGAATTATAATGATCTACAGGGACCTTGGAGTCACAATGAGGAAAATGATCATGATAATTTGCCTTAATTCACACACTTACTGGCAGTAGATTCTGTCCAGAGCCACTTTTGTTCTATATTGCAAGCCTACTCTACTTCATTTCTCTTTGACTGAAAACTCATGATTCTAGGAGGTTTTATTCTTAGTAGTAAATAACATCTGGCTAGAGGACTGGTTTTCCCCTCTTTGTCTTTCCTTCCCATCCTACCCACTCCCCACAACTAGCCAATAGGTATTAAAAAAATGCTGACTTTTTGACAAAAACAATCTGTTGTTACTGACTTATTCTTGTAAGAGATAAGCTTTAAAGTGCTAATACTCTGCTGGCTCAAAAATCCAAATTGCTTACTAAGATGCCCATCATTATTTCTTCCTGCCAATGCATTTAGAAAATTTGTTATTGCCTAAATAACATTCACAACAGAAACAGTCGACTGAAACAGATCACCTGTGGTAAATAGAGGTTTCTCAAATCAAAGTTTCAAGATTATATTTTCAATTCAAGAAAATAGGCTAGTGAAACGAAAATAAAATTATATCCTCCTCAAAACTTTAAGTTTTCAATTTTCTGTAAAGGACTCAAGCAAGTTGAACTTATTTAAAAAGTTGATAGATTAGAGTAGCACTTCAGCATGTAAAAGGTACTCAGAGCCAATAAACTTATTCCAATATATATTTAATCAAAGCAGTCCAGTCAGCTGGCCATGATAAGCAGTGATGACTTTTAATGAGAACTTACTTGCTACAGGCAACTGATCAACTTCCAGTCGTTCAGTGGAGTTATGGAGTAACTGCTGCATGCCAAGACATCAGCAGGCTTTGGAATAACAGAAAGTAATCAAAGAGAAAATAACACCACTTGATAACAGCTCCAGAAATCTACATCTGAACCTGAGATATGTCAACAATTTTCATTAAAAATAGTACTGCCATATGACCCAGCAATCCCACTTCTGGGCATACACACCAAGGAAACCAGATCTGAAAGAGCCACATGCACCCCAATGTTCATCGCAGCACTGTTTATAATAGCCAGGACATGGAAGCAACCCAGATGCCCATCAGCAGATGAATGGATAAGGAAGCTGTGGTACATATACACCATGGAATATTACTCAGCCATTAAAAAGAATTCATTTGAATCAGTTCTAATGAGATGGATGAAACTGGAGCCCATTATACAGAGCGAAGTAAGCCAGAAAGATAAAGACCAATACAGTATACTAACACATATATATGGACTTTAGAAAGATGGTAACGATAACCCTATATGCAAAACAGAAAAAGAGACTCAGATGTATGGAACAGACGTGTGGACTCTGGGAGAAGGCGAGGGTGGGATGTTTCAGGAGAACAGCATTGAAACATGTATATTATCTAGGGTGAAACAGATCACCAGCCCAGGTTGGGTACATGAGATAAGTGCTCGGGCCTGGTGCACTGGGAAGACCCAGAGGGATTGGGTGGAGAGGGAGGTGGGAGGGGGGACTGGGATGGGGAATACATGTAAATCCATGGCTAATTCATATCAATGTATAACAAAAACTACTGTAATGATGTAAAGTAATTAGCCTCCAACTAATAAAAATTAAAAAAAAAAAAAAATAGTGCATCCGAATCTATGACTATATTCAAATCTCAAATTCTATGTTGGCTTTAGAACACTGTTGAAGGAATAAAAAAAGGCAAATGAACTTAGGCAAAAGTGTCTTGCGGATTAAGTAAAAGCTAAAACATGTGTAAAACAAGTGGAAATAATAGTGAAAACTAAAAATGCGTATATACTATGACCATGTAATCTCAATTTTGGAATTCACACCAACAGAAATATTATGATATGGCACTGGGAAGTGGGAAAAAAAGAAATAACTGACCATAGAGAAATTGTACCTAAATAATATTCTACTTGTCTTCTCAAAAAAAAAAAATAAATAGCTAAGGAAAATAATTAACTATCAACGATTTTACCCAAAGTTTTGTTCAGAGTATTTTGTCACATTATGTCCAAAAGTTGCAAGTGAATGCATATACAATATGCTTATTATGAAAATAAAATAATAACAAAATACATATGTGCATATCTACAAATATGTTAAAGCAGGAGAAAAATACTAAAATTAACATACCAGATTGGTAATTCTTATTTAATTAGGGATGGATAGGATTGGAAAAATACAGACGGACCAGATGATTGATACTTTCTTTGAGTATTTTTTGTCTCATTCTTAAACACAAATTTTTAACTAAAAAATATGAAAAAGTGTAAAGAAATAAGGCCAAAGGAAGCAGGCATTACTGTTTTCAATCCAAGAGTGTCACAAGCAAAACAATGTTAAGTAGATTTATGTATTTGAAAATGTTAAATGTAATGCATTTATTCACTTATTAGATAATGAGTCAGTCACAGTTAAGGTGCTTAGAAAACATTGAAGCATGAACCAGATAAATAAATAATAAATAAATAAACTACCTGCCCTAGTGTACTTTATATTCTGGAGGAGAAAGACAAATCACAACCAAAAAAAAATAATGATATTCAAATTGCATACTATTTTAGAAGGCAACAATTGTCATGAAACAGACTGAGTTAAACAGGGAAAAGGGATGAAGAACTTCAGTTAAACTTTAAGTGGTCAGTTTAGGGTCGCACTGAGAGCTGACATTCGATCAAGAATTTAAAGATGTTGAAGGCATGAGGCCACTGACCTGGGAGATAATGTCCCAGAAAAAGAAATAGCTAGTACCTCTGCATTATGAAAACTCACAGTAAAAATTTAATTTTAAAATATAATTTTACTCAATGTTCCACCATTTACTTTTCCTGAGATCTCAGTCCTTTTCTTAAATTTCAAGGTTTCTATACCATCAATATATAAGTACAGCACTTCTCATATTTTAATTCATTGGAGCTTTTATAATCATAATTTTGCTTAACTCACACTTTGTGCATAATTTCTATGAGCTGCATCACCAAACAGAAATCTGGGAATGTGAAAATAAAAAAGAATTCCCTTCTCTGAAGGAACTCTGGTATGTAAGAAAAAGAAATTTACAAGGACATTATCACATTTTGCTTGGCACACCTAAATAATGATACATTGGCTGATATGCATTAGATCCTTAATACAGTTTTATAAAGAGTCTATTTTAAAAGCTATTAGAAAAATACAATATTATAAACTACCTCCCAGTTATGGTCTGACCAGATAACAATAAACTATAACTCACTTGACTGAACCTTCCATGTCAATTTTCTAAACCTAATATATTATTCCCCCTAGTGTATATTTTATACATAGTATCATGCTGTGCTTAAAGTAGCTAAAATAATTATTTTCATATGAAATCAATTAAATCAATTAAACATTGTATCCTTTAAAGAATTAGGTAAGAATGTTTTTAACACAAAATTAACATTCATTTAATAAAATTCAGTAAAGATAAAAATAAATATTGCCTGATTTCCTGCTGGACATGTTCATGTATTTATTTCTATAGTTTTAAAATCACATCAATATACATTGATAAATTTCCAATGGAAATTTTACTTGTTTTACATATTTTATGAGGTCTGTGGTTGGTTTTGACTTATTTCACAAAATGTGTTTTAAAATACATTTTAAATACAAAGACAAGGAATTTGGCACAGCATAAATTACATTGGTTACCTAGGGAAAACACTCCAATACTCCCTAGTTCCAGTTCTATTTTAAGAATCTGATGGCATTTTAGGCAATTTAAAATCTATTAAATTATCAACACCTTAATTTATGAATGGGGTAAAATCATGAGTGGTTGTGATACTTCAGTGAGATTTTGTGAATTATCTTCAGAATGTAGAGCTTATTTAGTGAAGTGAAAGTTGATCAGTCATGTCTGACTCTTTGCAACTATACAGTCCATGGGATTCTCTAGGCCAGAATATTGGAGTGGGTAGCCGTTCCCTTCTCCAGGAGATCTTCCCAACCCAGGGATCAAACTGAGGTTTCCCGCATTGCAGGCAGATTCTTTACCATCTGAGCTACCAGGGAAGCCTAGAGCTTATGAGCTTATTTAAAATAAAGGTAAACAGATGAAAGTGAAAGAAGAGAGTGAAAAAGTTGGCTTAAAGCTCAACATTCAGAAAACTAAGATCATGGCATCCAGTCCCATCACTTCATGGCAAATAGATGGGGAAACAGTGTAAACAGTGGCTGACTTTATTTTTCTGGGCTCCAAAATCACTGCAAATGGTGACTGCAGCCATAAAATTAAAAGACGCTTACTCCTTGGAAGGAAAGTTATGATCAACCTAAAGAGCATATTAAAAAGCAGAGACATTACTTTGCCACCAAAGGTCCGTCTGCTCAAGGCTATGGTTTATCCAGTGGTCATGTATGGATGTGAGAGTTGGACTATAAAGAAAGCTGAGCACTGAAGAATTGATGCTTTTGAACTGTGGTGTTGGAGAAGACTCTTGAGAGTCCCTTGGACTGCAAGGAGATCCAACCAGTCCATCCTAAAGGAGATCAGTCCTGGGTGTTCATTGGAAGGACTGATGTTGAAGTTGAAACTCCAATACTTTGGCCACCTCATGTGAAGAGCTGACTGATTGTAAAAGACCCTGATGCTGGGAAAGATTGAGGACAGGAGGGGAAGGGGACGACAGAGGATGAGATGGTTGGATGGCATCACCGACTCAATGAACATGGGTTTGGGTGGACTCCGGGAGTTGGTGTTGGACAGGGAGGCCTGGAGTGCTGTGGTTCATTGAGTCA
Organism: Odocoileus virginianus; assembly: GCF_023699985.2. Classification (NCBI taxonomy): domain Eukaryota; kingdom Metazoa; phylum Chordata; class Mammalia; order Artiodactyla; family Cervidae; genus Odocoileus; species Odocoileus virginianus. Next base: position 25,364,040 of record NC_069689.1, read on the forward strand.
CAAAGAGTCGGACACAACTGAGTGACTGAACTGACTGAAACAGAGACTGTTTAAAAACCAATAAGCCTGTCTTAAACATCTTTATTTTTTCTTTTATTTTTCTTAATATCAAATAAAGAGTTCAAAGTTTTCTCAATCTCTTTGTATGATGTTTCTTTAACAGTGTTTATGCATTTATCTCTCCTAATCTCACTTGTCTTCCTGGATTTTTATATTCACCATAATGCTTTCATGATGACAATGAATTTGTGTTTAACCTGACAATGTGGTACATCTGCACATGTGTATTACTTCATTTAAATCAATGTGTATATTTTCACTGTGCTTATTAATCAACAAATTTAATTTTCTTTCTTAAAAGATGGTTTTAATATTTAATAATTTTAAATGATTCTTCTACATGGTGCTACAAAAAAAGAGGCAACATTTGTGGAAGCTAAGTTTTTATGCATCTTACACTTCCTAAATTAAATCATCTTGGATTAGCAGTGAATCTTTTTTCTTTGAATATCTAAGCCTTTTATAAAATTCTGTTTATTGTGGAGAATACATATTCTGACACCATATTTTTAAAAGGTTGAGCTTGTACTGGTAACATTTGCTGCAAGGGTTCCCCTGGTGGTTCGGACATTAAAGAATCCACCTGCAATCTGGGAGACCTGGGTTTGACCCCTTGGTTGGGAAGATCCCCTGGAGGAGAGCATGGCAACCCAGTCTGGTATTCTTGCCTGGAGAATCCCCATGGACAGAGGAGCCTGTTCAGCTATAGTCTGTGGGGTCGCAAAGAGTTGGACAGGACTGAGCAACTAAGCACAGTACAGCATCCTAAATCATTGGTTTAAGACAATAAGTATTTATTTAAGCATTAGCATTAGCTAAGGAACTCTGCAGGTCATTGAGCAACTCTTGGTCTGGGTACTTTCACTTATGTACCCTAACTAGCTGCAAGATCACCTGTGATCTGACTTTTCTTTTGGGGGGGGCACGCAGGTGTTATGCTATCACTCTGGTCTAAGTAGAAGTACTTTATTTTTTTCCCAATCTCTACATTCTATATGATTTTACTTCACTTTTATGATGAATTACAGTGGCTAAATTCTTAGGTACTATGTTGAATAAAAGGGATAAAAGCAGTCATCCTTGCCTTGTTCTTGACATTGCAATAAAAGCATTAACTATGGATGTTAGTTGTAGAGTTTTTTCAGTACATGCCATTAATCAAGCTGAAGTAGTTCTTCTTTATTCCTAACTTGCTGAGAGTTTTTATCATGAAGGTTATTCAATTTTATCAATTTTGTTTTGCATCAATTGATATGATCAAATACCTTTTTTTTCTTTAGCCTGCCGCTGTGGTGAATTGCATTGATTGGTCTTCAAATGTTGCTGTTCTTTTGTTGAGTCACTAAGTCATGTCTCTTTGCAACCCCAGGGACTGTAGCATACCAGGCTTTCCTGTCTTTCATAATCTCCCAGAGTTTTCTCAAAGTCAAGTCCATTGAGTTGGTAACGCCATAAAACCATCTCATTCTCTGTCACTCCCTTCTACTCAGGTCCTCAATCTTTCCCACCATCAGGGTCTTTTCCAGTGAGTCAGCTCTTTGTATCAGATACCAAAGTACTGGAGCTTCAACTTCAGCATCAGTCCTTCCAGTGAATATACAAGTTGATTTCCTTTATGACTAATTGGTTTGATCTCTTTGCTGTCCCAGGGACTCACAAGAGTCCTCTCCAGCACCAAAATTCAAAGGCATCAATTTTTCAGTCCTCTTTATGGTCCAGCTCTCACATCCACATATTACTACTGGAAAAGCCATAGCTTTGACTAAACAGAATTTTGTCAGCAAAGTGATTTCTATGATTTTTAATTCCCTGTCTAGATTTGTCATAGTTTTTCTTCCAAGGAGCAAGTATCTTTTATCCTTGTTGCTGCAGTCGCTGTCCAAAGTGATTTTGGAGCCCAAGAAAATAAAATCTGTCAATATTTCCACTTTTTTTCCTCATCTGCTTGCCATGAAGTGATGGGACCTGATTACATGATTTTAGTTTTTTAAATGTTGAGTTTCAAACCAACTTTTACACTCTCCTCTTTCACCTTCCTCAAGAGGCTCTTTAATTCCTCTTTGCTTTCTGCCATTAGAGTGGTGTCATCTGCATATCTGAGATTGTTGATAATTCTCCTGGCAATCTTGATTCCAGCTTGTGATTCATCCAGCTCAATATTTTGCATAATGTACTCTGAATTTAAGTTAAATAAGCAGGGTGACGATATAGAGCCTTGAGGTACTCCTTTCCCAATTTTGAACCAGTCCGTTGTTTCATGTCTGGTTCTAACCGTTGCTTCTTGTCCCGCATACAGGTTTCTCAGAAGACAGGTGGTCTGATATTCTCATCTCTTTATGAATTTTCCACACTTTGTTGTGATCCCCACAGTCAAAAGCTTTAGTGTAGTCAATGAAGCAGAAGAGATGGGTTTTTCTTTTTTGGGGGGGCAGCAGGGGGGGGGGGTATTCCATTGCTTTTTCTATGATCCAAAGGAGGTTGCAATTTGATCTGGTTCCTTTAGCTTTTCGAAATCCAGCTTATACATATGGAAGTTCTCAGCTCATGTACTGTTGAAGCCTAGTTTGAGTGATTTTGAACATTACCTTGTTAGTCTGTGAAATGAGTGCAATTGTGTGGTAATTTGAACATTCTTTGGCATTGGATGAGCTTATTTCTCCACCTCTGTAACCTGGGCTGATCCATTAACCAGTGATAGAAGTGACTCCTGCCACTGATACCAAATGAACAATTTTTGCCAGCCTGTGGCATGGTCTTTCTCCATTGTCTGGATCCATGTATTATATTTCTAGATGCCCACATCACTCCCAGTTGCCTTCACAATGTGTGAAGTCTGGAGCTGAGCCCGACTCAGGCATTTCCCATCTGAATAAAGCAAGCACTTGACCTGGCTGTAGCCCAGGCCCAGAGTGAACCCCACAAAAAAAAAAGGAAAGCAAGAAGTAAAACAGTTTCTATTTACAGATCACATGATTGTGCATAAAAACCATCCCAAGGGATCTACAAAAATAATCCTTGAAGTCACAGGGCACAATATCAATATTCAAAATTCAATTTCAACTCTATATGAACAGGTGGAAAACCAATATCAAAACACAAACACACAAAGAAAATTAAATGCTTAACAGAACATTTATGAATCTTTTTGTTGAAAATTTTAAAATTCTTTGGAAAAAAATCAGAGAGTACAAATAAGTGGGAAAATTATTCATGCAGTCAATACATTAAAAATATTAGTTCTCTTAAGTTGATTTACAGAGTAAATGCAAGTCATTGAAATTCTAACAAAGTTTCTGTAGTCATAAACAAATTAATTCTAAAATGTATAAGAGGACTTCGCTGGCAGTCCAGTACTGAAGACTCCACATTTCCACTGCAGGGGGCACAGGTTCCATGCTCTAGTCAAGGCACTAAGATTCTGTATGCCTCCCCCCAAAAAATTAAAGAGTAAAATTTATATGGAAAGGACTGGCTATAGAATAGCTAAAACAATAATAAAGATAAGTCAACAAAATGACAATAATCATTCCATCGGCTATTAAAGCCTACTATTCAGTACAGTAGTCAATATAGACATTTTTAACCCAGGGAAAGACATATAGATCAACAGAACAGAATTATAAAACCTAGAAATAGACCCAGACAAATATGTCCAACTTATTTTGCAAAGGTGTAAAAGAAATTCAGTATAGGAAGAATGTATAGCCTTCTCAACAACTGCTCTAGAACAATTGAACATCCAGAAAAAAAATGTGTTAACTTAAGCCTCACATCTTACACAAAATGACTCAAAATGGATCACGACTTATACACAAAAATTAAAACTAAACTTTTGAAAAAAATAAGAAAATCATCAAGATCTACAGGCAGGAATTTCATTTTTAGACTCAACACCAACGAATGAGCCATAAAAGAGCAAATAATATATCAGACATCATCAAAATTAAAAACCTTTGGTCTGCAAAATAATTTGATGGAGGATGGAAAGACAAGCTACAAACTGAGAGAAAATAATTGGAAATCACATATCTGATAAAAGCCTTATATTTAGAATATATGAAGAAATGTCCAAAATCAATAGTATAGAAGTCAAGTATTTGTTAATGGGAAATAATCTCCTTGTTTCTAAATATGTCTATTGGAGGTGTGGGGAGAAATTAATGATTTAAATCTGGGGAAAAAAAAGAGAGAGAATTGAACACTGAATATCTTTCATTTGTGTTGGAGGAAGGGTTGGGTTGGCAGCAGATTTTCTACTAGTTATTACTGTGCTACTAAAAGGTTATTCTACTTAATTGTTGCTCCTGTTCTCACAAGTTCCATGAAAGCTGAGTTGCCAGCCTGTGGACAAAATTCACTTAAAGACATGCTAAAAGCTACTATAATGTCAGAAGCACTATTATCCTTCACTATGTACCTAATATTGTGATTAATTAAAAAAAAACTAGTATGATAGGTTATTTCTATATTATGAATTATGATACATAAATTGATAAGGAAAAGTATATTTTTAGGTAATACAATATAGGTAACCATGAGTTTAACAATATTAGAAAATGTGCTGATTTGCTTGCTGTGAGAGGGATCTATGTGAAGACAATTTAACAGCAGGCTTTTAATTTTTGTAACTTTTGAACTCACTTTTTTTTAGAAGCATTTTATTATGAACAAAGTATAGAAATGGAAAATATTTAGGGAAAAATTAAATACTTACTGCTATATCTAGAATTTGCAAATGCACAGGTGAATAGCACCAAATTAATAATATCATTAAATATAAAAATATGCATTGTTTGCCATTACATATTGAGAAAGTGTAATAAAAGAGCTGTCCACTCTAGAATATTTATCTCTAATTAAATAGTCTGTAATTTGGGGGGAAAATGGCAGAAAGGCAGCAGTAAAAGTATTCAGAATTAATTATCAATTAATTAAAAACTAGAGTATCATATCTACCAGTTAAAATGCATATTTACTCATTAATTAAGTACTCAGAAATAAACAAAATGCAAAAGCAAATTTTCAGATCATTGTGAACTCCAGCCAAGTATGTAATTTTAATAAACTGCCAAAATCATAAATATCCTTTTAATAGATGGAATGCGAAAAGAAGAAAAGCCTAAACCAATATGTATTAAGGATAATTTTTTTATTTATGAAAATAGTCAATTAATAAATGAAAATCTAGAAATTACTTGTGAAACCTTTAAAAATCTAGGAAGATGCTATTTTCGATGTTTAATAAATCTGTCTGAATATCATTTCTGAGTCAAGAGGTTTTTGATAAAAAGTCTTATTGGTGATAAATATGGAATATTAATGTAGCTGCCAGATCATTTTAGTATATGTGAATAAGTACATATATTTGTTTGTGTGTATATACAATTATAATGCCTTACTACTATTAAGTAAGAGAACTATATGCATTTTATAAACTGATATTATTCTTTTAATTTCACCCAAGTCACGCCAACATTATAAGTTAAAGTGACTGTATTGAATAGGGTTATCTAGTCACTTCTAAGGCAAATGTCTAAAATTTGATTCTCAGAAAAATCCATCTAAAAATAGTTGCCGAGGGGAATGAGGAGGTAATGTTTAATTTGGCGCACAGTTTCAGTCAGGTAAACAGAAAAAAGGGCTCCAGAAATGGATGGTGGTGATATTTGCACAAGAATGCAAATGTAATTAATGCCAGGAAACTATACAGTGGGAATGATTAAAATAGACCTACTGTATACCCTGGGCTTCTCAGGCAGCACTAGTGGCAAAGAATCCACCTGCCAGTACAAGAGAAATAAGAAAGGCAGATCCAATCCCTGGGTGGGGAAGATCCCCTGGAGGAGGGAGTGGCAACAAAGGACAGTATTCTTGCCTGGAGAATCCCACGGACAGAGGAGCCTGGCAGGCTACAGTCCATAGGGTCGCAAAGAGTCAGACGCAACTAAAGCAACTTAGCACACATCCACGCATAGCACAGAGAACACTGTTCAATATTATGTTACAAACTAAATAGTAAAAGAATTTGAAAAAGAATAGATACATGTATACTGCACAAGGTCAGCTTTCATTCCAATCCCAAAGAAGGGCAATGGCAAAGAATGTTCAAACTACCACACAACTGCACTCATTTCACATGCTAGCAAGGTAATAATACTCAAAATCATTCAAGCTAGGCTTCAACAGTAAGTGAACCAAGAACTTCCAAATATACAAGCTGGATTTACAAAAGGTACAGGAAACAGAGATCCCATTGTCAACATGCACTGGATCATAGAAAAAGCAAGGAAATTTCAGAAAAACATCTGCTTCATTGACTACTCCAAAGACTTTGACTGTGTGCATCACGACCAGTTGTGGAAAATTCTTAAAAAGACAGTATCAGATCACCTTGCCTGCCTCCTAAGAAATCTGTATGCAGGTCAAGAAGCAACAGTTAGAATTGGATATGGTGCAATGGGTTGGTTCAAAACTGGGAAAGAGGTATGTCAATGTTGTATATTGTTACTTGGCTTATTTAACTTATATGCAGAGTATATTATGCAAAATGCTGGGCTAGATGAAGCCCAAGAGGGAATCAAGATTGCAGGAGAAATATCAGTAACCTCAGCTATGCAGATAACACCAGCCTTATGGCTGAAAGCGAAGAGGAACTAAAGAGTCTCTTGATGAAGGTGAAAGAGGAGAGTGAAAAGGCTGGCTTGAAACTCAACATTCAAAAAAATAACATCATGGCATACAGCCCCATCACTTCATGGCAAAAAGATGGGGAAAAATGGAAACAGTGACAGGCTTTATTTTGGGGGGGGGTCCAAAATCACTGCAGATGGTGATTGCAGCTATGAAATTAAAAGATGCTTGCTCCTCAGAAGAAAAGTTATGAGGAACCTAGACAGTGCATTAAAAAACAGAGACATTACTTTGCCAACAAAGGTCTGTTTAATCAAAGCTATGGTTTTTCCAGTAGTCATGTATGGATGAGGGTTGGACCATAAAGAAGACAGAGCACCCAAGAGCTGATGCTTTTGAACTGTGGTGCTGGGAAGACTCTTGAGAGTCCCTTAGACACCAAGGAGATCAAAGGAGTCAATCCTAAAGGAAATAAGTCAATATTTATTGGAAGGACTGATGTTGAAGCTGAAGCTCCAATACTTTGGCCACCTGATGCGAAGAACTGACTCATTGTAAAATACTCTGATGCTGGGAAAGATTGAAGACAGGAGGAGAAGGGGATGACAGAGGATGAGATGGTTGGATGGCATCACTGACTCGATGGACATAAGTTTGAGCAAGCTCCAGGAATTGGTGATGGATAGGGAAGCCTAGCATGCTGCAGTCCATGGGGTTGCAAAGTGCTGGAAATGACTAGAGACTGAACAACAGCAGATACGTGTGTAAGTGAATCACTTTGCTGAACACTTGAAACTAACACACATGGTTAATCAATTATACTCCAAAATAGAAAGTTAAAAAAAGGTACATTTTATGTTATGCATATCTTACCACAATTTTTGAAAACTGATAAGCCACAGTAGTAACAAGTACACTTGATATGATGTGATGATACTGACAAAACAAAATTCACCAATTGGGAGACTTGAGGTAGGAATAAAAAATTCATAACCTTCTATTTCAAAGGTTAATAAATTAAATGTATGCAATTTCCTTTCATTTAATTACTTTTCAGTTTCTTCTCCAACTTCATCCTCTCATGTTTAATATTTTCTTTTTAATACTTTCTGTTAAATTATTTCAAATATGTATAGATTTAATAAATACAAAGTTATTTTTACATTAAATTATATCAGTGTTGGAATTGAAGTATTTAAAATAAAATTTCCCAAGATTATTGAATACTTGCATACTGGCACACTAATGAAGCAATAGCATTTCAAATAACATGTATCTATATTACTATAAAAAGGCTTGGGCATTTCTTAATTTCTGAAACCAGGTATTTAAAAAAACACAATGTTTTATATGTGGAACCTAAAATAGTAAACCTTGTAGAAGCATAAAATAGAATAGTAATAAGGGCTGGAGGATAAAGAAACTGGGAGATATTTGTTAGGGGATACAAAGTTTCATTTCTGAAAGATAAGTTCATGAAGTCTAATATAAAACAATGTGAATATAGTTCACAATACTTTATTATATACTTGAGATTTTTCTAAGTATTCTTTCTCATCACACACAAGAAAGTAATAATGACCTAAGGTACAGGCATATTAATTAGCTTGAATGTGGTGATTTTTTTCCACAAAGTAAATGCATATAAAATCATCAAATTGTATGGCAAAATCTAAAATTCACAATTATCAAATATGCCTCAATAAAAAATTAAATAAAAACCATGTGTTAATGTAAGAAGATTTTCCATCTTTTCTACTTATTCTATCTCTTTGTGTGTGTGTGTGTGTGTGTGTGTATGATACACTAAATAGTTGTACTTAGCACCAGTCACCATAGGTTTATAAATATGATATAAATGCAGTTAAGGTTCTAATTTTATTGGCAAGTTAAACGCAGATACAATGGTAAAATAGAAAGGTTACTTCTGAATTAACAGATTGTTATACTTGTTACCATTTTTTTCACTATCTTATTTGTTAAAGTCCTTTAACATATTTTAGAATATTTTTCTCATGTGATATGTTGACAGTTGAAATATCTATTTAATTATGTATTTTTCATCTTTTGAAAAATAGCATTTCCTTTCACTAATTTAAAGTCTGAGATAAAATATTATTTGCTTTTATGTTGGTTTTTCTCTGTGTATTTATCCAATTTAGCTAATTTATTTCAGTTGCAACACTAATGTGGTAATTAAATGGCTAATGACAGAATATGTTTGTTAGAAAAAATAGATAATATGTTGAAGGCACAAACTACTGAGTTTAAACAATTCATATATTTATGTATTTCCAGCTCCATTTTAGACAATTTTTGTTAAAGGAAGTGGTGAAAATACAAAGTGGAACTAGCATAATGAGGAGTTCAGTTCAGTCGCTCAGTCGTGTCCGACTCTTTGAGACCCCATGAATCGCAGCACACCAGGCCTCCCTGTCCATCACCAACTCCCGGAGTTTACTCAAACTCATGTCCATCGAGTCAGTGATGCCATCCAGCCATCTCATCCTCTGTCGTCCCCTTCTCCTCCTGCCCCCAATCCCTCCCAGCACCAGGGTCTTTTCCAACGAGTCAACTCTTCGCATGAGGAGGCCAAAGTACTGGAGTTTCACCTTCAGCATCAGTCCTTCCAATGAACACCCAGGACTGATCTCCTTTAGGATGGACTGGTTGGATCTTCTTGCAGTCTAAGGGACTCTCAAGAGTCTTCTCCAACACCACAGTTCAAAAGCATCAATTTTTCAGTAGCTGATGCTAATTATCTAAGCTGACCGAGAAGCAGTTAACTCAAAAGAGGATTCATTCGGTAGAGAAGTAGACATAGACAAGAATATATATTAATAGCCATAAAACAACTCCATCTTACCCTCACAACAAATCCTAAATTTCTGCATCACACAGTATAAATTTAAATCAACAAGCAATTGTCAACCATTCAATCCTGAACATAAGTAACACTGGAAAATTGGAAAACAAGATGGCCAAACAGTTATTTAACCATGATTGCTATAAAGCACATCTTCCTCCCATCAGAGATTGGACACGTTCTTAGTTACAATGACTTGTTCTTAGTTACCATTGTAACAACACCTGAATGAAGCTTGCTATTCCTGACCAATGAAAAGATTTCTTAACCTGATTTTTTTCAGAAGAGATATCTAGTCTTAGTCACACTAAAAGTAGTTGGCATTTGACAAGCAAACATTAAAGGCAAGTTCTCAAACTCTTGATTCACAAACTCTTCAGTCTTGCTCTATATGTTTGCCACAGTCAGCTTCTGATATCATTTTGCATTTGAAATATTCAGACAGAGGCCTCCTCACTTATCAACGAAAATGTTATAATCTCTCAAACATCCAAAACTCCTGTAAGTTCTTTCCTATTTTAATTTTCCCCAAGAGACATAGTATTATTTGCAGACCTAAGTTAGGCTAGTTAAATGATCATTTGCTTGAAAATTTTGTTCTAGTATGAATTTCTATGATTGAGATTTGCATGGACTTATGCATGCTTACACATTCAGAAATTATAATATTTTGCCCTTTCTAGCTATCTCCTACTGATTGTTGTACTACAATAATTCAAAATCATCTTGAAGATAATTAACTTTAATCTAAATCAGCAGTGCATGCACGGGTGCTCAGTCATGTCCTACCCTTTGTGACCCCATGGACTCCAGGCTCCTCTGCCCATGGAATTTTCCAGGCAAAAAATATTGGAATATCCTCCTCTAGGGGATCTTCTTAACCCAGGAATCGAGCCTGTGTCTCCTGTGTCTCTTGCATTGGCATGTGGATTCTTTACCACTGAGCCACCTGGGAAGCCCCAAGTCAGCAGTATCACCCTCAATTAAGTTGTTGCTGAATATATCTTATGTATGGCCATGGGAATGTTAACATCTACACAGAGTATCTAAATACTTTTGTAAATGACAGCTAAATTCATTTTTTTCCTTGCAATATGTCTTCAAAATTTACAAGATGGATTCATTCAGTTCAGTCACTCACTCGTGTCTCACTCTCTGCAAACCCATGGACTGCGTCACACCAGGCTTCCCTGTCCATCACCAACTCCCGGATGCTACACAAACTCATGTCCATTGAGTCGGGGATGCCATCCAGCCATCTCATCCTCTGTCGTCCCCTTCTCCTCCTGCCCTCTATCTTTCCCAGCATCAGGGTCTTTTCAAATGAGTGAGCTCTTTGCATCAGGTGGCCAAAGTACTGGAGTTTCATCTTGAACATCAGTCCTTCCAATGAACAAGGGACTCTCAACAGTCTTCTTCAACACCACAGTTCAATAGCATCAATTCTTTGGCACTCATCTTTCTTTATAGTCCAACTCTCACATCCATACATGACCACTGGAAAGACCATAGCCTTGACTAGATGGACCTTTGTTGACAAAGTAATGTCTCTACTTTTTAATGTGCTGTCTAGGTTGGTCATAACTTTCCTTCCAAGGAGTAAGCATCTTTTAATTTCATGGCTGCAATCACCATTTGCAGTGATTCTGGAGTCCAAAAAATAAAGTCAGCCACTGTTTCCACTGTTTACCCATTTATTTGCCATGAAGTGACGGGACCAGATGGATTAAAGAAAGGTAAAGACTTCACACTTTTATCTTGATTTACAAGTTCTTTATTTGGAATCCATGCTTTATATCACACACAAAAATTATAAAATTTAAACAATTTAATTATAATGAAATTCTCTCCAACTCAATAGCATTCTATTAATCCAATATTTCTATAATTAAGAAAATCAATAGGGAGAGCATGCAAAAATATATGTGCCAAATAGGAACTGGTATAATATTTGAAAGTTTATCTCTAGAGTAGTAGTTTAAGGGACTTGTCATGATCATTTTAAAATTAAGTAATAAGCATTGTTTATAATTTAACATAACAGATCCATTTTAAAGATGTTGTTGAACTCATAGGAATGTCAGCATTTGCTTTTAAATCAATGTTATCTTTAACATCATAACAGGAAATACAAAGAATATTTTATGAATTAATGTATTTTAACTCGTAAACTATTCAAGCCTGAAATTTATTCTTCCAGTCAAGAAGAATGGTTTGTTCATTTTGGTTTTTCAAAAGTGTGAGGAATAACCCTTGTTTATATAAATATGAAAAATTACATAGTAATTGATTGAATAATTTGCACTGAAAGGGCTTATACTCCTATATAAGAATGGATCTTAATTTTTAAATAGTTTCTGTATTGAAACTTTACACATGTGAAATTACCATGGACTAATATAGTCTACACATATCTATCCACTGCTACAATTGAACACAAGCTAACACATTATCATATTTTTTCTATCTTATGTATGTGTTATGAATTATATTTTGTGTCACTCTTTAATTTGCTTTCTCTAGTCCACCTTAGACACAGTAATTTCCATGAACTGGTATATATCTTGTCTATATGTTTACACTTAATATAGACCCTTTGATTTTTTATGATATAGAACTTTTGTGTTTTCATAAATGGTGTCACGCTGAATGAAAATTATACAGTATTACTTACTTAATGTTCTTAAAGTTTTTCCATATTGATACATATAGTTGGGAAACTTTACTTCAACAACTGATTTAGTGCTATTATTAGAACACAAGTATAAATCACTTATTTCCCTAGCAATGGACTTCATTGCAACAATGCTACAATGTATAACCACACACATCTCTGTGAACATTTTTAACAGACTCCATGCATATTCATACCAGTATAACTGTGTTGGTAAAGGGCTGACATTCTACTTCACTGAGTATTTTCAAACTGGCACTGCTGGAATTATGCCTATGCTCTAAATTCAGTACAGATTTTCTTTACATTCTTTTACTAGTCTTGTCGATTCTCTGTGGAACCGCACTATTACTTCAAAACGATGACGTGCTTTCTATGTTTTATTTGTTTTTCTTGTATTTATTCAAATTATGCCCCTGCCATTGCTTAGACATACCTTTGAATCATCAAATTCTATTGGGACTGTGTGAAAGGGGGTTTACTTAATGTGCATTTTTTACGATCTGAGTCATCGGTTCAGTTCAGTTCAGTTCAGTCTCTGAGGGTGTCCGACTCTGCGACCCTGTGGACTGCAGCTCACCAGGCCTCCTTGTCCATCACTAACTCCAGGATTTTACTCAAACTCATTGTGTCGGTGATACCATCCAACCATCTGAGCCATCAGGGAAGCCCTAATATGTTCTAAAACAGACTATTAAATACCTTCCTGGTTTTGATAGCTTGTAGGGGAGTGTTCTTCACTATATCAGCACAAGACAGATCAAATGTGCAAAAAAGGGTAAGAATATAGAAGATCTAAACAATATATATAAGACTGTAAATTTTAGGAATACACATTGAAATCTACACCTTATGATACATAATACATATTCACCTTAAGTATACAGCACATGCCCAAATAATCGTTAACAAAACCAATCACAACCAGCTGAAAATCTGTTTTCAATATTATTAAATAATTCTTTGGTTAAAGGAGAAACACTACCTAAAATTGCTTAACTTTTTTAAAAGATGAGAAAAAAAAAAACACTACTTAAACCAGAGTCTATGGGATGCAGTTAAAAGCAGTGAATACAAAACACCTCATTACACTAAAATTTTCCATCAATAAATATGAGATGGAAAATGTAAGTAAAATTCTTAGAGCATAAAACTAGAAAAAGAACAACAAGATAAGCTAGCGAGCACAAAATATAATGATTAAACAGAAAGCTATGAGTTAGATAAACGAAAAACAATAATAAATTTAACACATTAAAATTCTATTTTAAAAAATTACAAATAGACAAACCACTGTCCAGCTTCACTTTTAAAAGTTAGAAAGCACAAATAAAAAAATAATAAATAAGGAGAAGTAATACTGAATCAGAAAAAAAGAAAATAAAAATAAGCAGTTATCAGTGTCTACTGCCAGAGCTATTTGCAAATAAACTTGAAAATCCAGATGAAGTGGATAACTTCCTATGGAAACTCAAATTGCCACTATTGACCTTATATTACTAGAAAGCTGAAAATATATAATAATAGAGGAAATAAAGATAGTTAAGACACTACCTGACCAAAAACACCAGGGTCAGACAGTTTCACATGAGACTCCAGCAAATCTTCAAAGATTAGATAACCTCAATGCTCTATAAATCATTCCTGAGCATTGAAAGGAGGAAAACTTCTTAGTACCTTTTTTTTTTTTTTAACATCAGTAAAGCGTTAAGACCAAAATTAGGTCAAAACCAATATAACAAAAAAACCCTATAGATTAATATGACATTAGTATCAGTGTAAAATGCCAAATAAAATGTTAGAAAAGAGAATCTAGCACTGCTTTGAGGAAATAAAACATAATTAACAAGTGGGATCCTATTACACATGTGAAAATTTGGTTCAACATTAGAAAATCTATCAATATCATATAGTACATTCATAGATCTGAAGAAAATCATACAATTTTCACTACAAATTCTGAAAAGATCTTTGACAAAATCAAATCTTCATGATTAAAACAAAAAAAATACTAAATTACAAGAAAACACCACAAAAGTGTTAAAAACTGCTGATGAACTGGGAGAAAATATTTACAAACTATCCTACAAAGGGCTAATTTCCCCAATGTTTAGAGTATTCTTCTTGGGCTCCTCCTTGGAAGAAAAGCTATGACAATCCTAGACAGTATATTAGAAAGCAAAGACATCCCTTTGCTGGCAAAGGTCCAGATAGTCAAAGCTATGGTTTTTCCAGTATTCACATACAAATGTGAGAGTTGGACCTTAAAGAAGGCTTAGCACTGAAGAATTGATGTTTTCTAGTTGTGATGCTAGAGAAGACTTTTGATAGTCCCTTGGATTGCAAGGAGATCAAACCAGACAATCCTAAAGGAAATCATCCCAGTATATTCATTAGAAGGACTGATGCTGAAGTTTAAGCTCTAACACTCTGGACACTTGATGTGAAGAAACAACTCACTGGGAAAGACCCTGATGCTGGGAAAGGACTGAAGGCAGGAGGAGAAGGTGGGGACAAAGGATGAGATGGTTTTTGATGGCATCACAGACTCAATGGACATGAGTTTGAGCAAACTCCAGGAGATGGTGAAGGACAGGTAAGCCTGGTGTGCTGTAGTCCATGGGGTTGCAAATAGCCAAGATTGAGCAACTGTACAACAAAAGAGTATTCTCAAAAATTAGGAAGATGAAAAACACTAATAGAAATTGTGAAAAGCACACAAAGAGACACTTGAAGAAAATATGTAAAAATGGTTTTCAAATATATGAAGAAATATTCAAAATCACCCTTACTGGGCAAATGTAAATTAAAATAAGAGTAAATTCTATTCTCTGTTTATCTAACTAGTAAAAAAATACATAACAACACATTCTGTGTAAGGTTATGGGAAAACACACTCAAATATTGTTGCTTGGTATGCAAATTAGTATAAAAATGTGGAAAATTTGACAATATCTAAAAACTATGTATGCACTAGACTACTGATCTAGTATCATCCAGGAATCGACTTAAATATACATACCTAACAATATGAAAATACATATGTGTAAGGTTATCCACTTTGACAATGTAATAGTCAAATGTTGGAAAAATTCTAAAGGTCCACATTTTAGAAGAGTGGTTGAATCTATTATGTTACACCTACTATGTAACTATTAAAACAAGATATCTCAGAGCTGATTTCGAGTTATCATTATGACATACTATCAAATGAAGCAATCAAAGTACAAAGTATTAATGATATACTTCTCTTCATGTAAGAAATAAGAATACCTACTCACCTGTGCAAAAGGAATTTAGAAAGAACAAACCATAAAGTTAATAAATTACCTACAGAGAGTGGATGTGAAAGAGGTGAAAAAAAGAGGCTGAAGAGGGAGCACTATTTCTTGAACTATACCATTTTGCAGGGCTGAAATAAAATAGGTAAGTGGGCAAAGTGCCTGAGGTACTTATATTTTGCCTTCTAGGTGTCTGATATATTCCATTCTAGTCCTGGTCCTGACTTTTTGTATAGCTTTGACTTTTAAAACCATGGCAATATTTTATGTATAAACATACAAACACACATATACATATACCTATAAAATTATAGAAGCAACAAGGATTTAGAAGAACTCAAGATATAATTCAGCAGTAACAAAGAGATTATTTACATTGCAAATGAAGAATATAACCATACCAAACAAGGTGGGAAAAATAATAAAGTGATCTAAAGCTAAAACCAAAAGCGGTGGTGGTGCTGCTTTAGTCACTCAATCATGTCCAACTCATGACTTCATGGACTGTAGCCCACCAGTTCCTCTGTCCATGTGATTTTCCAGGCAAGAATACTGCAGTGGATTGCCATTTGCTTCTCCAGGGATTGAACCCAGGTCTCCTGAATTGTAGGTGGATTTTTTACTGACTGAGCCACAAGGAAGCCTAAATACTACACTGTAGTTAATAAATCTGCTTTTCATAGTATCAAGTTACCCACTTTGTAACTACTTTATATGTATACTAGGATTAAATAAATAAGTAAAGGTATGGCAGATATTAAGAGTCATGTTTTCATGTTAAAGAAACAAGTTACAGACAAGGGAAAGAGAGGACAAGAATGAATATTGTACTGGACTGGAGTCAGAGACATCAGCATAAACTCATAGTTTTATTTATACATAACACACACGTGTGTGTATGTATACACATACAGGTGGAGAAATAAATACATGTAAATATATGTAAGTGGGTTAGCATATATGCATATATTTCATGGTTTTGCTCATTGAAAGTAGGCTTCTAGATGCAATGACATCCCACTAGTAATAAGCACATCTACGGCCAAGAGCTAGCTTTCTAGATACCATTTTCCAATTAAAGGGACAAAGGCTTTTTTAAGAAGAATTAGAAACTAGGGCTGGGACAGGGGGGAATGAGGCTGGAACATCTTCTGATACTATATAATAATCAATTTCTCAAAAAAATGAATGGGGCATATTAAGCAGCCAATCAAACAGAGGTCTCAACAACCAAAGTTGGAACAATTTAGATTCAACAACAACAACAAAAAAGCAGGTTTAAATTACATCCATATAACACAATAAAAATTAGTGAGTCCATATGATTTACAAATCTCTATATATCCACACTGACATGTGTGTGTGTACATGTATGAGAGAGAGGTGGGACCTCTTAAGTACACAACAATTCCAATTAATAAATGTAAAAAAAATGAGAGAAACACAAAATAATCATTAAACAAACACCACAGAAATAACTGATGAAATCATGATTCAACAATAAAATCAGTGGGCAAAACCTTGGAGAGAAACAGGATATTAACAGTCTCAAAGGATCTTCCTCAGTATATTTATTGATTACAAAAGACAAAAAGAATGCTTTAGAATAGAGAAACACAGCAGCTATCCCCTTAACCAAGTTAAGATTAATATCATTAGTAAAAAACATATCAACATCAGGTAACCCCTGATACAGTTCACTGAGTAATAAATACACGTGATACTCTTACCCCAAATACACAACCCAACCTAATCATTAGAAAATATCAACAAACCCAAACTGAGAGACAATCTATAAAATAATAGACCAGAATTCTTCAAAAGTGTGAAGGATATGAAAGACAGAAAAGAATGGGAAACTGTTAAAGGTTAAGGAGACAAAAAATTAAATGCAATATGGGATCCTTGCTTGGATTCTAAAATTAAAAAATGACATTAAGGAGGAAAAAAAGCTGGTGATAGTCTAATGATATCTGTAGTTTAGTTATTGCTATTACACTAGTCTTAATTACCTGATTTTGATCACTGCATTATGGTTTTGTAACGATAATGAGAAGCCAAATAAAGGACATGCTGGAACTGCCTATACTATTTCAACAACATGTTTATAAGCCTAATATTACTTCAACATACAAGTGTAAAAAACGAATGAAAACTCAATAATCTGTTGGATAATGTCAAATAATTTAATTCTTGTAAGAAGGTAAAGAATCTGCTTGCAATGCAGAAGACCCAAATTCACTTCCTGAGTCAGGAAGATCCCTTGGAATAGGAAATGGCACCACTCCAGTATTCTTACCTGGAGAATTTCATGAACACAGGAACCTGGCAGGCTACAGTCCATGTGGTTGTAAAGAGTTGGACACAACTGAGTGCCTGCAATGCGGGAGACGTGGGTTTGATCCCTGGGTTGGGAAGATCCCCTGGAGGAGGGCATGGCGACCCACTCCAGTATTCTTGCCTGGAGAATCCCCATGGACAGAGGAGCCTGCAGACTGCAGTGCACAGTGTTGCAACGAGTCTAACACGACTGAGTAACTATGCATGCACACACGTATGAGTGATTAACACAATAATTAGAATCTTGGCAGAAGAGAAGAAAGAGAATAGGACACAAAAATCTGTGAAGAAATATGGCCAAAGATTCCCCTAAATTGAGGTACAATATCAACCTATAAATCTAAAATGTCCAGCAAAACCCAAGCAAGTGAAATCAAAGATGGCTGTGCATAGATACACCACCATACAGAGGAACACCATAAACTGTTGAAATCCAAAGTATCTCAGGGCAGAATAAAATTTATTTATGTTTCCAATTATTTTCTACAGCTTGTCAATGTTGTATGGAGAAAGTGACAAATTGTATACTTTTAAACAAATGCAGAGAGACTCGTGAATTCTTTCTGACAGTTTATGCCTTTTAAAGGCATTAGCCACTCAAATTTTTCTAAAACTTTATGACAGCTAACATAATAGCATCTTGGCAGCATACTCTGTACTGTACTTTTCAATGTTTCTTGCACCAGAAATTCTTGTTGGCTTTTTCCTTTTTTTTTTACTATTTATAATTGGGGAACTTCATGACATGTAAAATAAAACTTTGCCCAAATCATGTTGCTCATTTTTCTGCAGAAGTCCTTCTTATTTCACATTTTCTTCATCCAAACCCTGAAACTGTTATTTCTCCTTTACCTATCATATGCTACATCTACTCTATTAGCATCTTTCATTTCATCCATTCCAAAGAGTTTCTTTAAATATTATTAAGAAATAAAAAAGTGAAAGTTCAAAGACTACAAGTCATTAACGGTGCAAATGTAAGAGATTAACTTATCTAAATCCATGGAGGAATCATGAACAATACCCAAACTGGCATTCAATGAACTTCTTGAGTATTAACACTAACTCATTCTTATCTATACTCCCTCCTCTTAAAGATTGTAAATATGCCCAATAAGCCTAAAATCTTAATTACTGATCTTTTTAAGCCATATTTTGCAAATTGTCTTTTTCTTTTAGAATTTTCTGATTTTCTTGATTCTATTGTGATTCACTTGTCTGCTTAATTTCACTCCTGTTTTTTTGTTTGTTTGTTTTGATCCATATATGATCTACTATTAACATTAGTTTTTATTATTTTAAGTATCACTTTCATTCTGAGATTTCAACAAAAATTCCTTGAGCCAGCAACCCTTCTCCATAATGTGAGAAGTTGGCAACTTGACTATCTACCTCGAGGGAGGAAACATTCATGATTAGAGTACAGAATCATGGAGAGCATCTTTGAGAAATATTAAAAGGAACGATGTGTGACTCAGCATTTTATGACGGTTTATGACCAATTTAAGTACCACCTAATGCTTGTTCTTTAAGTTACACTTCAAATGCAAATCAGACTTTAACAATTTATCATACTTAAATAGAAAGGCTTAAACTATATTTAGATCTACTGATGCAGTCTGAAAGGTAGTCATATCAAAATTATCCTCCATGAGTAATTTGGGCACTCTTATTTCCTTACTGGTTTTATAGAAAATGTGCCAACTCCTTAGTCATTAACTCTATTTCCTGTGGAGATGCAGTGGCAGACTTCAGGAGAAATGCAAATGCTAGCTACAGCCATCTCCTCAGATTTGACAAGAGGAAAATCCACAGCTATTTGACTCTGGACTTCTGCCATAAGCAATCTCGAATAAATAACTCTGAACTTAGGATATATGGGCACATTGAAATTCAAATGAGGGCCTCAGAGTTGCAAGGTTCATTTAAACAGCCCAGGATGAAACATGTTTAGCAGTGCTCTCAAATCTCTAACCTAGATTTTCTGGGGCTCCTGTCTGTCTCTATCCAATTTAACCCTAAAATAACTCTACTTATTCTGTGTATTAGAATTATGCAGATTAAAGAAAGTATTTAAAGTAAAATAATAATGGATGAGTTGTTGATAATAGAAAATATGTTTCCTCAGAAAATCATTAATTAGGCAAAAATCTACTACACATAAGCACACAAATTGATTTGATTTACTCAATGAAATTTCCTTGATTTTTATTTGTTACATCTTCCAGCAATTTCTAATATGTGTGAAAGTGAAAGTCTCTCAGTCGTGTCCGACTCTTTGCGACCCCATGGACTGTACAGACTGGAATTCTCCAGGCCAGAATACTGGAGTGTGTAGCCTTTCCCGTCTCCAGGGGATCTTCCCAACCCAGGGATCGACCCCAGGTCTCCCGCATTGCAGGCAGATTCTTTACCAGCTGAGCCACAAGAGAAGCCCAAGAATACTGAAGTGGGTAGCCTATCGCTTCTCCAGCGAATCTTCCCCACCCAGGAATCAAACTAGGATCTCCTGCATTGAAGGTGGACTCTTTACCAACTGAGCTATCAGGGAAGCCCTAATGTGTGCAGTAGACAAAAATGAAAACCATATTATCTTCATTAAGAACTATAAATAAGGTGACCATATAACTCTTCATTCAAACCAGAAAACTTTTGAGAATGATGAAAATTACTTTAGAATATCTCATAAGTTATAAGTGTCCTAAGAAAATCAAGACATATGGCCCCTCAAGTTTTGGAAGGTGTATATGTACTTATTAAAGTAACAAATATTATTAGTGATTTATCTATACAACTGATTCTCTGACTCTCACAAATAGATGAGTGTTCAAAATAAAACAAATAATATGGATTGATGTTATTTTAACTGATTCAGTCTTATGAAGTTTTAAATTCTTCTCATTTTTGTGTGGCTTTTGAAAGATAGTTGGCAATTATTTCTTGATTTCTAAAGCTAATCATATACTTAGATTTTATTCAAGTGAAGGAAATACATATCATATTTAATGGAAGTTTAATTCTGATGCAAATCAAATTTATATGGAATTAGGAGAGAAGTTTTTATTGTTGTTCAGTTGTTCAGCTGTGTCTGATTCTTTGTGACCCCATGGACTGCAGCACACCAGGCTTCCCTGTCCTTCACCATCTCCTGTAATTTGCTCACATATTGAGTCAGTAATTCTATCCAACCATCTCATACTCTGTCATCCCATTCTCCTCCTGCCTTCAGTCCTTCCCAGCATTAGGGTTTTCTCAAATATTTCTAAAGCTCAATGAACTCCATCACGTAGTGATTTTTTGTTATTGTTCAATTGCTCAGTCATTGTCCAACTCTTTGCAACCCCATGGACTGCAGCATGACAAGTTCCCTGTCCTTCACTGTCTCCTGGAGTTTGCTCAAACTCAAGTCCATCGAGTCAGTGATGCCATTCAACTATCTCACCCCATTCTCCTTCTGCCCTCAATCTTTCCCAGCATCAGGGAATTTTAGTGTAGTAGGTTTTTAGTTTAATGGATTTTAGTAGTGATTTTTAGTGTAGTAAATTTTCATTTTCATTTCACAGTTTTTCACTGCGTATCATTATATGTGTATTTACATTTGGTCACTTACAATTACTAGTCGGAGGGCCAAATATTTCTCTGGAAAAATCAAACTGGCTGCCACAGATTTGAGTACGTCAGGTTATTCCTTTGACACAGAGATGTGGGGCAGACATTTAACATTCAGTGTTACATCTTATAGCCCTTAGCCACACAGTCATTGTGGTTTTTGAGAAGAGAGCCAAAATAAATTCCTTCCAAAAGCTCTTTTACCTAAGTCAATCTTCATTATAAAATTGAAAGTTACTTGAGATGATTGGCTACATTAAGATTTTCTGTAATTTGATTTCAAATTCTAGGTGGGAAAATGATTGTTTTTGTCTCAGAGCTAAAAGAGAATAGAACTAAATGTATTGTTATTGTTGCATCTAATAGGTATGTTATATCCCTGAATCTCCCATAAGTCATCATTCCATTCTTTAACAGGACTCAAATTGCAAGACAGCTGATATTCTGTTATATGCCTGCTATGATTCCAATGGCCCACTCTGCAAAACAGAGGCTGTCCTGGATCAAATTATGTAATCATGTAACTATTCTCTTCAACAGTTTAAAAAAGAAAGAACATTTTCTCTTTTAAGAGCTGTTGTTCTGGAAAGTTTCACTTTCTTTTCCATTGCCCACACTTTCAGGAAATATTTTTATTTTTTTTTTAAAAATATATATACACTATATATATATATATATATTTTTTCTGATTGTGTGATTTTTGCCTACAAGATATCGATTATGCCTCACCCTATGCCTGAAGCTTTTTTAAAAAACCATAAAATAATTGTCAATTTTATTTTCTCATCCCAAATTAGTCTGATCATAAAAAAAATAACCGTTTATTTCCCTAACAATTCTAAGTAGAAAACTCCCATTTTGTGAAGAATTATGATTTGTTATCCTAAACATAAATAATTATGTGACCTTTTGTTCAACTCTTTTGGCAACCTATGATTCATGTCAAAATCTGTCTTAAAGTGAAAACTTCTGAGGTCCAAAAAAGTATTTTCAACTTGTTTTGGACAGTACAAAATATGTCACTAGATGCAATTTTGAGGATTAAATATATTTTTGGCTCACAAAAGTAACATGTCCCTTGAGGACAATTCTGTCTCCAAATAGATTGGCAACACTATCATAAATTAGTTTTTTGTTTTTCTTTAACTCGTCGATATAGAAATAGTAGTTGCTTAAAGGCTAAATACAATCTAAAATACACCTAGTTATTAATTTTATTTTTTGTTGAACAAGTTGGCTTATACTTTGTCTATATTATATTTGCCTTAGTTGTAAAATTAGGTTTACTCTTTGGAAAAAGTTAGATACTTTACTACACAAAGTTGTAGTACAACTCTATGTTGGAAGAGTGGACTTAAAAGCGAAGGATGGCTAATACTTCTGAAGCTATTTACATTTCAGCATTAAGAGAGTATTTAATTGGTGACTTTGGTGCCCTGAAAGGCTGGAATGAGTGCAGTGTCTGACTAATGCACCTGTTGAATTATCTAAAATAGTTTCTCTTTCAGTAGAAGAGAGATTTCAGTTACACACATCATTTACACATGTACTACTCCAGTTGAAAATTAAAGGTAGTTATGCTGCACTTCAGCATAAGGTAGTTCGTGTACTTGCCAAAATGGATGATACATAGGCACCTCTTTAAATGTCTGTGTCTATAGAGAGCTCTCTGCCTACATATGATTTTTCACATCTTGGCTTACACTTCCAAATGCAAATCCAACATGAAGGGACGTTGTGAATATATTACACTTCTTCATGCGTTCATTTTTTAATGAAGCAAAATGATACAACAAAAAATTGAGGGTGCAATTTAATTAATTTGTAGGAGGTTTAATTCAGTTCTTAAAATGAGATTCTAATGCCTATTTTATTCCAGTTATATCCCTTTACATTTAAAATGGTATTTAGAAATAAATTTTATTTAATGAATGGAAACAGATGAATTCCTTCACTTTCTGTCTGGCTTGTAATAACTGAGGGATGGACTAAGTTGTGTACTAATGATGCTACCACCAATCATATAATTACTTTCTTAAAAATACATTAATTAAAATAGAGTGTCTTCCCTGTTCACTTTGACCTACACTTTTGGAAGAATGAAAATCTTGGTTTGGTAATTGATTAGAATCCCGTTAGGCAGAAAAGATGAGGAGTTGAAATATATTGGATTATTCACATTCAAGTTACTATAATAGTAAAGCTAAATCCACAGACATGGTATATTCTCAGAGAAAATATTTCCATCCAGTATATGGAAAAACAGTATCTTCTCATAGACTGGATGTGAATAATTTTCTTGAAATTAATGGGGAGATTATCCAGAGCAAAATTCTGTTTGTTTATTGTCTAGGCATACATCATTCACCCAGTGAGAGACAGAATTTTCAAAACTGAGTCCTCTCCTTATTCTTTATGACTCTTAGTAGTTCCCAGATTCTCTACAGAATGGGGCTCTGTGTTCTCTTTAAATTGCCCTATTATCTAACCTTCTACATAAGAGAAATTTTAATTTACCTGAGAAATGACAACATAATGATGAAACTATGGAATAATTTACTAAGCTTTCTCATAGGTATTCATGATGAAAGTAATGACTACAAGTTTTTAAAATAATAGTTTGTATATAAATGGATTAATAATATGGCATCCTTATAATCCATATTAGATCATAATCCCTTTTCATGTAACTGCTTTCATCTTTCTCACATATGCTAATGAATTATTGATAACTGAAGACATACATGACAGAGTGGTGTTGGAACTCATAAACTATAACTTGACTGATTGTCAGAAACATTTTCTAAAATTCTGAAATCTTCAATTTCTATTTTAATTCAGTTTAACAAACACTGTTTTGTGAGTGATTAGGTGATTTTGGTGATACAAGTATGCAACTTCCCAAGTTGTTATTGCTTCCTATTTCTAGGTTTCCACAATGGTTCCTCAACATTGTAAATAAAATTGGCCTCTTAAAAAGCTCAAAGCCATTCAGCTATACTGAGTCCTAGCAGTTACAAGTACATAATGATGATGCCAATTTTTTTTTTCTTCATTACAAACTCTTTGTTGAGAGCTGACTTTCAGTAGATCCAGGAAGGGAGCAGCTCTGCTACTGTATTGGAACCCCCACACAGAGGCAGATTCTCTACCAATGATTTAGCACTGATTCCCCACAAGCATGCAGCAGGTAATGGGCAAATGGGTGGCCACCTTTCCAGACACCTGAGTTTCAGGATGAGGAATTCTCTGCACTAGATCCAGGTCCTGATGCAGGGTTGGGCAAAAGGTGGGGTGCACTGTACTGCACCCCAAGTGAAAAGTGAAAGAAGTCACTCCATCACATCCAACTCTTTGTGACCCCTTGGACTATATAGCTCATGGAAATCTCCAGGCCTGAATACTGGACTGGGTAGCCTTTTCCTTCTCCAAGGGATCTTCCCAACCCAGGGATCGGACCCAGGTCTTCCACATTGCAGGTGGATTCTTTACCATCTGAGCCACAAGGGAAGCCCAAGAATACTGGAGTGGGTAGCCTATTCCTTCTCCAGTGGATCATCTTGGCCCAGCCAGTTTTTTTTCTGAACCACATATGGTTGAGACCTGCAGCAACATACCTCCTAAAATATTCAGTCAAGCAAACAAACAAAAACTCAACAGCCTAAGTCTACAAATAAGTTAAGATTGTATTTTTTTCATTCATTCCTATTCTTCACACTTAATTGATGATGCTTCTTCTAGCCTTCTCCCCTAAAACCTCTTCATTCACTCATTCTATTTATATGTACTCTCATTCATTTTATAGCAGATATATTGATTTTCATATCACACTACACTGAAAAGAGGCATTTCCATAAAGATGACTGAATACTGGATATTTGACTACTAGGAACTTTGAGAAGGCAATTTACCTATCTGGGATGCTGAAATATGGTCTATCTACAGCACTAGTTAGTTGTTTGTTACTTGTTTCATATATAAATCATTTATAAATCAAATGATTTACATAAGAATGTGATATTGGTAGAATGAGAATGTGATACTGGTAGAATTGTACATCAGGTGAAGAACAGTAATTATATGTACTTTTGTATTAATTATAACCTGACTGCTTTTCATATTCATGAGTTCCTAGTTCAGTCACTCAGTCATGTCTGACTCAGCGACCCCATGGACTGCAGCACGCCAGGCTTCCCTGTCCATCACCAACTCCCAGAGTTTACTCAAGCTCATATCCATTGAGTTGGTGATGCCATCCAACCATCTCATCTTCTGTCATCCCCTTCTCCTCCTGCCCTCAATCTTTCCCAGCATCAAGGTCTTTTCAAATGAGTCAGTTCTTTGATCAGGTGGCCAAAGTATTGGAGTTTCAACTTCAGCATCAGTCCCTCCAATGAATATTCAGGACTGATTTCTTTAGGATGGACTGGTTGAATCTCCTTGCTGTCCAAGGGACTCTCAGTCTTTTCCAACACCACAGTTCAAAAGCATCAATTCTTCAGTGCTCAGCTTTCTTTATAGTCCAATTCTCACATCCATACATGACTACTGGAAAAACCATAGCTTTGACTAGACAGACCTTTGTTGGCAAAGAAATGTCTCTGCTTTTTAATATGTTGTTTAGGTTGGTCATAACTTTTCTTCCAAGGAGCAAGTGTCTTAGTTTCATGACTACAGTCACTATCTACAGTGATTTTGGAGCCCCCCAAAATAAAGTCTGTCACTGTTTCCATTGCTTCCCCATCTATTTGCCATTATGGGATGGGACCAGATGCCATGATCTTAGTTTTCTGAATGTTGAGTTTGGTTTTTTTTTTTGAATGTTGAGTTTTAAACCAACTTTTTCACGCTCCTCTTTCACTTTCATTGAGAGGCTCTTTATTTCTTCTTTGCTTTCTGCCATAAGGATCATGTTATCTGCATATCTGAGGTTATTGATATTTCTCCTGGCAATCTTGAATCCAGCTTGTGCTTCATCCAGCCCAGCATTTCTCATGATGTACTCTGCATATGTTAAATAAGCAGGGTGACAATATACAGCCTTGACATACTCCTTTCCCTATTTGGAACCAGTCTATTGTTCCATGTCCAGTTCTAACTGTTGCTTCCTGACCTGCATACAGATTTCTCAAGAGGTAGGTCAGGTGGTCTGGTATTCCCATCTCTTTCAGAATTTTCCACAGTTTGTTGTGATCCACACAGTCAAAGGCTTTGGTGTAGTCACTAAAGCATGGGTTCTTAAAACATACAAAAGAATCTATAAGTCCATTAGTCTCTCTCAAGAAATTTATTAATTGCAATGCCCCACCCCTCTAAATTTCTATTTCATAGCTCTGGCTTTGTCTTCTTTTACATATTTTAACACTGCCTCTTTCAGTGGGACACATAATTATTAGAATGCAGGTTTGAGGAAATGAAACTCACTGTGACAGTCTTTTTCATAGACCTCAATCTAGTAGAGAGTTTTCTTTCTCTTCATGTCCCTCAATGTGCTACAACTGGTCTTTTTTTTTTTTTTTTTTAATCAAAATGATGTGTGGAATTATAACTAGCAATATTTTAGCTTATAAGAATTCTGGGTATTTGGAGTTCTTTATACTTCTGGGACACTCTGGTTTCTTAATTTATAAATTCTTAACAGAAATTTAAATTATATTTCCCCTGGAGAGAAAATGGAAACCTAGTTCAGTATTCTTGCCTGGGAAATCCCATTGACAGAGGAGCCTGGCAGGCTATAGTCCATGGGGTCGCAAAAGAGTCTGATATGGCTTAGCAGCTAAACAACGTAAACTTTTACATTAAAATATTGTGTCATTTGTACAGTATTTACTTTTAGAAGAGCTATGTAGTTTTGTGACTAGTTCTATAACAGTTACTTGCTAAAAAATTTAATAGAATTTATGACATCTACCTATATACTAAATGAATAATAATCAACCTACAACTCTGTGTTAGGTTCCCATTACAGAGCATAGTGATTCAAGATTTCTTTATATTTTAAATCATAACCATGATAAGTTATTTACATTCATCATCATAAAAATATATGTAGCTTTATTCATTAAAAAACAAATGTGCAGAGCATAATACCTGAACTTGAGGTAATATGGGAAAATGCTGGGCATTCCCTGGTAACTCTGATGGTAAAGAAAGTGAAAACTGAAAGTGTTAGTCACTCAGTCCTGTCCAACTCTTTGTGAACCCATGGACTGTAACCCACCAGGCTCTTCTATCCATGAAATTCTCCAGGCAGGAATACTGGAGTGGGTTGCCATTCCCTTCTCAAGGGAATATTCCAAACCCAAGGACTGAACCCAGGTCTCCTGCATTGCAGGAGGATTCTTCACAGTCTGAGCCACCAGGAAACCACTTGCCATGCAGGAGACTTCAGTTTGACCCCTGGGTTGGGACAATCTCCTGAAGAAGGGAATGGTTACCCACTCCAACATGAGGGAACTGGGGGAAAAAAATCTCTGCTTAATTAGGTTCTCTTTTTGCATGCAAAAATATTGTAAAATTGTAATTGCTATTTGAAATCATACTTTATTTGGTGATATATTGATATAAAAGCATAACCTGAGAAATACTAACCTAATCACGGAGAAGAGAAAGTTATAATAGAGAAAAAATAAGAAGAAAGAGGAGAAATTCACTAGATAAAGGAAAAGAAAATATTCTAGACAAAAAGGAAATGGCATCGGTAAAGACACCTACACTGAGATTAGATGTACTAGGAACAAGGTAGAAAATACAGGAGGAGGCCAGACCATACAAAGCCATCCAGCATGTTAATGATTTGTCTTTTTCTCCTGGGAGCATAGCAAACTTATTGAGGTATTTTAATCAGGTATAGAGGCATGGGTACAGGTGTCAGCTATATAATCATGGTTATGTTTCTGAAGCATCACTCTGCCTGCTTTTGGTGACTGTATTAAAGATAGACTGAATTAGGATTCCATAGATGGGGATGCATAGCTGTCTGAAACCATCTTTTGACATATTTTACTAGCTATGCAATGAAGGGGGAATCAAAGCCTTACATCACTAAAATTATTAATCATGCTGTAACTCAGCATGTACTACAAATATGTCCAGTTAAATCAATCAGGGAATGATAAAATGATGTGCCAATGAGGACAATATCAAAAACTCTTAAACTTTTATCATTGACGAATAACTGCTTCACTTGGGAGTGATGCTGAAGAATATTCGATTAGATCTGCCTGTGTGATCAAATATAATACTTCCTTTTCCAGGAAAAAGAATCTCCCTCTCAGGTCACTTTGATAAAAGCCTGGTTCCTGATCTGATGCTTAGATTTATTAAATTCAAATTCTAACTATATAGCCTCTTTCTTTCAATTAGGAAACTAATATATATTTCAAGTATTATACTTCAGAGTGGCGAAAATTTGGATGGTGAAAACTTTTAGGCTTTTGGAATATCCTGAATGAAAACATAATATTGACAGTTCCCATTCAAAACTGGGAAAAGGCACTATATATATATATGGAAAGTTACTCCCAGAACTAATTTTATAACAGAGATATTTTATCAAATAATCTCAAGGAAATTGAGATTTTAGAACTCATAAAGTGTATTTATGATTCAAAACTAGATAAGACAGTTTGACTGATCAAGCTGATTTTATTGGCTGTATTTAGATTTTAGGCATGAGAGTACAAAATTGACTTGTTCCCAAAACTTCAAAGGCTGAGAATGCTATAAAGTAATTCGGACATAACTCTCCCCATTTGGCCCTCATTCACTGCATTTAGATAATAGATATGCAAGCTATAGAGCAAGCTTATGAAAGAAATTTGAATAATATCCCTGAGGACACATGTGCTCATTTTGTATATCATTATATTCCACGTCATGAACTTAATACCATCTGTAAGAAAGTAAGAGCAGTGACAATTTTCCCAAGAAGATACAGATGCCTGCTGAGATGGGTCCAGGGCTGGCTGGTGACTGGCCCACGCTATGGTCCTGTGGCATGGCTGATGAAGCACGGCCCAATGCCCCTAAATACCTCGGGCAGTGTCCCCCCGCCCCCACACACTCACGGTGATCCCTCCAACTGCGGTGGACAAGCACAGCTGAAGCAGCTTTGGCTGTTCTTACGGCAGCCAGCAGTACGAGTTTCAACTTTTTTCAAAATTTTATTTTGTCTTTTAGTCATAGTGAGGAAGCTCTTTTGAAAGCCTTAGGCAGTATTAAGGGGAAGGCCACCCTGTGGCTTGTGTGGCAGCCACAATCACTAAACTAAAACCAAAAGGCTGTGAGCCTGAGGGCTGCATCGCAGCACATGGGCTTCTTCCTGTCATTGCTTCTTAAGTACCATCAGGCAGCTCCTCTAGGTTCAGGCTCACACGGCTTTCTGAAGGATGCTGATGAAGAGCATGTTTCTTTCTGATGTCTGAATTTTACTGGCAGTCTGTTCCACAGATACATATTTTCTTTGTATCTTTATTTGATGTCAAATGTATTCATATTTAAACCACTTTTGTGTACACTCCTTGCATATTCCATTTCAAATCACATTTTGGTAACTAAAATTTTAATAGTCATGAAAAGCTTCTGCTGTGGTGAATCTATTGTACTATTGGATAGAAATCTGAAACAGCACACATACAAATTTGAGGTTTATTACAAATACCTCTTGAGTAATATTAAACCCTTTCAGTGGCTTGATCTGCCTCATTTAATTTGTAAAGAAATAAAAGATATGGCAATGCATTTACTTTTAGCCACAGAAACAATTTACACATTTCTCTTTTAATATGTAATGGCCTTTCATTGAAAGTGGCAGCTGAAAAATACCTTTAATTTTAAAATATCTTCTGATAGATCCTGGATTTCTTATTATTTAAAGAATGGTCTCATAGCTGTTAAGAAGTAAAGCATACTACATCATTTTATGGAGAAGGAATCTGAAGGTCAGCATGATTAAACACTTTTTCTGCTGCTTACAAAGTAAAGTCAAATGCAGAACTGAGAAAGTAATATATGAAACTTGGTCTCTTCCTCTACCCATTTTAGGCTTTAGCTCATTTTTTTTTCTTTTTTGGTAAAAGACACTTGAATAAGAAGTGGTATTAGAGTAATCATATTTTCTAGTCACACCTTAGTTATGTGAACACTGAGATTAAACAGCTGTTTGTCCATTTTGGTGTGCTGTTAACATATTTCAAAACTATTTTAAGTAATCTCATGGAACATATGCCCACTTAAAGGCATTCCTATATTTTCTTTCCTTAACTTGTTCCACAGGGAAAAATTAACACACATAATGCCTTGCTGGTTCATTAAAATGTGATTATTTTGGTACCAATAAGTAACATTTGATGGTTTGCTTATGCTATTTGTAAGTAAGTTAATAAGAGTGACAGAACAAGAAGCTGTAGCAATATAGCATCTTCTAAAAACCATGTCTGGAAAACCAAGCTTCAAGTCTGAGAAGACTACCAACAAAGGACAAATTAATAAATATATATTCATCTAAAACATTTATATAATTGGCATGCACTTATACAAAAAGACTGATTGATAATAACTTTATAAAGAGATTTTACTTCTATAATAATTCCTTCAGGAGCCAGCATTTATCAGTGATGAACTGTCAATAATATCTGTTCACATTCAAAATGGCTTCAAGGGACAATTGGTTAATAGCTAGATGGCCCTAGCAAAAATTAAATCAAAATAAGCAGACAGAGCACAAATGTTTCTTTAAAATAGAAAATCAAATATAATGCTGCCTAATAAAAAGTGTTTTAGTAAATAAGGATATTTTTGTAAAAATAAATGAATGTCACCCTCCCCACAAAATAGGTGATAATTATTCACTTGTCCTTTTCCATTCTCTAGAAGAAAAAGAAAAACTGTTCTCAAATACAACTAGAAATCAGTAAAGCCTAATTTTCCTTAATTTATATGCATTAGGAATACTCTTAGAATTCTCCGCATCTCAGCTATAACCCTCAACAGGATTTAAACATGTACATATTTACATAAATCTAAATAGCATTAGGATGGCCAGTTAAGAATACTTTGAATATATAGGGTGATAAATTTGCATATAAAACGTAGGAGAAAAACACATATTTATGTATGTTCTCTTCCTTTCTCATTTCTTTTTTAAAGGTAAAACCACTTCTTTGGGATATCAAAAATAATCTATTAAAAATCCACATGGCGATCACAGAATGGAAAACAGTAATGTGCCATTCTGAAGCTCAAACACCTTCTCCGAACAGTTTATCATCCCAAAGGTGGTTTATATGTTAAAATAAATACATAAACTCCTATTCTGTACAGCTCAGTCACAATTTCTTTCAAGTCCATGATCATCTTTTACTGAAACTGATCTCTACTCAGAAAAGCAAAGTCAGGCTGTAAGTTATAAAGAAGTTATATAAGTTATAAAGAATTTATATATACATGTAAGTTACTGAATGGCAAATAGAAGGGGAAAAGGTGGAAGTAGTTACAGATTTCCTCTTCTTGGGATTCAAAATTACTGCGGATGGTGACTGCAGCCATGAAATCAGAAAATGATTGCTTCTTGGCAGTAAAAGCAATGACAAACCTAGACAGTGCGTTGAAAAGCAGACACTACTCTGCAGACAAAGGTCCCTATAGGCTTGGTCTTCCCAGTGGCCGCATATGGTTGTGAGAGCAGAATGGTAAAGAAGGCAGAATGCCAAAGAATTGATGCCTTCGAACTGTGGTGCTAGAGAAGAATCCTGAAAGTCCCTGGGACAGCAAGGAGATCAAACCAGTCAATCTTAAGGGAGATCAACCCTGAATATTCCCTGGAAGGACTGATGCTGAAGCTGAAGCTCCAGTATTTTCATCATCTGATGCACACAGACAACTCATTGGAAAAGTCCCTCATGCTGGGAAAGATCAGGGGCAGAAGGGAAAGGGGGTATCAGAGGATAAGATGCCTGGATGGCATCACCGATGCAAGGGACATGAATGTGGGCAAACTCCGGGAGATGGTGAGGGACAAGGAAGCCTGGCATGCTGCAGTCCAAGGGGTCGCAAAGAGTCGGACACAACTGGGCAACTGAACAACAACATATAAAGAAGTAGGCTAAGCTTTTTAATGGATGAGACTTGAACATAGGCTTCTACTCAATAGGCATGAAAATTAGCTAATCAGTCAATTCACTCCAAAACTTGGGTTAAAAAATAGTGAGAAGAACGGTGGCAGGCGAAGAGCAACAGTAAAGAGCTGAGTGAATCGGAGATGCTGTGGCAGATAACTGTTGCTCATTAGATGGAGAGAAAAGAAGAGTAATGCAACCTAAGAACTGCCACTGGTCCAGACCAAGTTAAAATCATACTTCAAATGTAAGCACTTGGTTTTATTTTTTGTATTGTTCTACATTTACAGGCCATATATGAACATCTATATAGAAAACTGAAAGAACACACAAAACTTTCCTTTGATTATCCTCTTCCTCCTCTTCCTTTCTGGCAACCCAGTAAAAGTTTATACAATTTGTTGAGCACTGTATCCAGGAGCACTTCTTGAAAGTAAAGGAAGAAGTAGCTAGTTCGTCTGACTTGTATCTCTTTCAGCTACCTTTCTTTACCCCTTGCATAGGATGCATGGGACTGCTGAACCTCCAAGTTATCATGATGCAAATTTAAGGAGAAAACTACATAGAATGGCAGAGCAGAAAGATGGACGGAGGCTACCTTTTGTCAGCAATATTATAGATGAACTATATTACTAAACTTGGAACATCTAATTCCATCTTGTTTTTTAACTTTGAAGAAAAATAAACCTCTAAAATATTTAAGTATCTGTATTTCTGCTCACTAGGATTACCACTGAAATGTAATTCCTAATTGGCTCACCAAGTACCATTATTCAAGCTAGATAGTGGAAAAAAAAAACATATTGCATTTTTATTTCCCACTCTCATTTTTAACTCTCCTTCTATATAGAGAATTTGCTAAATATTAATGTCTTAGCTAAGGTCAACTTTGGCAGCAGATTCTTTGGAAGATTACAGAAGACAATAGAGAACATGCCTCCAGGGCACAATTGCACATGTCTTCAACTAGGATAATTCTTAGAGCAGTCCACAGAGCTATCCAGGAGTGATTATCTATGCCTTGCCAAATGATGGTTTCAGAAGCAATAAAATAAAATTTGTAAGGCAGGTGTAGGGATAATATGACACCACATGGCCTTCAAAAGTCATTATCACTTTGTGACAATTCCAGAGACAGCTTCTAGGTTCCTGCACAGGACATACAGATGAGAATCGTTAGACTCAAGAGAAATCCAAAGATATGTCCTACTAATATTCATTTCTCCTAGTCCAGATACAGTCTGCCAAATGTGGATCATTTTTGCAATGACTAAATGTACTAATAAAAGTTACCATCTCATTTTTATCAAGTTTCTAGAGGAAAAGAGCCAAAATACTCAGGAAGAATGGGAAATGGTTGATTTTAATGATTTTAAAAGATATTATGGTAGAAAATAAAACATTGATTTTAGAAAGTGAAGATTCTTAAATGTGAGATTAAGTAGGCTGTGGTTTATTCTGTATACTCTGGGGACACATGGAAAATTAGAGGTCTCTTTTAAAGAGAATGAAAAACTGAATCAACTAGCATATGACCTAGAAAATTCCAGAACTTTCTTGGACATAGAACTCAAGAAAATGGGAAGCATGTCATTTCACACACAACTTTAAAAGGGTTTCATCTTAAACCCCTGTCTATTGTAACTGAACTAGGTTATTTATCAACCAAATGGGGGCTCCTATTTTTACTATATTTATTTCATAGATATTTTCCAAAGATTGTTGGAAAGACACTATCTTCCAGATAGTTACCATTTGTCCCTCTGGATCCATTCTGTGATGGTTAGTTTTATGTGTCAACCTAATTAGACCCAGAGATGCCCAGATAGATGGTAAAATATTATTACTGGGTATGTCTGTATGAATATTTCTGGAAGAAATTAGGATTTGAATCAACAGACTGAGTAAAGGAGATCTGCTCCCTTGAATGTGGCTGGTATCATCCAATCCATTAAGGGATTGAATTGAATGAAAAGATGGAGGAAAAGCAAATTTGCTCTACTTTGAGCTGAAACATCTGTCCTCTCCTGCCCTCCAACATCAACACCACTGGGTATTATGTTTTCGACTAGGATCTTAACACCAACGACCCTCAATTCTCAGGCCTTTCTACTCAGATTGGTACTATCACCATTGGCTCCCCTGGTTCCTGGGTTTTTGGACTAAGACTGGATTACACCACTGGCTTTCTTGGTTTACAAACTACAGAACTTGGGGTTTTCTTGGCCTTCATAATTTCATAAGCCAATTCCTATAAGTAGTCTCTCTCTCTTTCTACACACACACACAAATGTACTTCTACAGCCTACTTTGTATCCTAAGAGACTGACCTTCATAAACATCATCAAAAGGCTCCTTTGTACGCTGGCTTCTGACAGAGCTCAGCCAACTAGGGGACGTGGCAGGAGATGGAAGGGAAGGAGCAGACTGAGGTTAGGTACACGTTGCTTTGGTTCTCTTCCCGCTGAGCGGCCACGGTATAACTGTGTCTCTTTACTCAAGGTCACTCATCTCCAACAGTCCCTTTGTATAAAACTCTCTTGGTTTCCAGAAACCACCTCACCTCTCATTCTTTATAGCTCCAGGTTGGCTACAATTTCAACAAAGCACAGTGTTTCTAATCTATTCTCTGTAGCATCTCCTCTGTGGGTCTCTACTTTGGTATGCAATAGTCCTTTCATTAAAATCTCCCTCTAATTTGGGAAGATTCCCTGGAGGAGTGCACAGCAACCCACTCCAGTATTCTTGCCTGGTGAATCCCATGGACCAAGGAGCCTGGTGGGCTATAGTCCATGTGGTTACCAAGAGTCTGACACAACTGGAGCGACTTAACACAATCTGCTTTTGTTGAATGTGCCTCTGATTCTTTCTGGGACCCCACTGACAAACGAGGTCACAGAATCCCTCTTTGGTCATTCTCTTTGTTTTGTCTATATTACTTTATAGACATGGGATGATGGGGCCATTTCAGTTCAGTTCAGTTCAGTCATTCAGTCGTGTCCGACTCTTTGTGACCCCATGGGCTGCAGCACGCCAGGCCTCCCTGTCCATCACCAACTCCCGGAGTTTATTCAAACTCATGTCCATTGAGTCGGTGATGCCATCCAACCATCTCATCCTCTGTTGACCCCTTTTCCTCCTGCCCTCAATCTTTCCCAGCATCAGAGTTTTTCAAATGAGTCAGCTCTTTGCATCAGGTGTCCAAAGTATTGGAGTTTCAGCTTCAACATCGGTCCTTTCAATGAATATTCAGGACTGATTTCCTTTAGGATGGACTGGTTGGATCTCTTTGCAGTCCAAGGGACTCTCAAGAGTCTTCTCCAACACCACAGTTCAAAAGCATCAATTCTTCAGCGTTCAGCTTTCTTTACAGTCCAACTCTCACATCCATACATGACTACCGGAAAAACCATAGCTTTGACTTAGACAGACCTTTGTTGGCAAAGTCATGTCTTTGCTTTTTAATATGCTGTGTAAGTTGGTCATAACTTTCCTTCCAAGGAGTAAGTATCTTTTAATTTCAAGGCTGCAGTCACCATCTGCAGTGATTTTGGAGCCCCAAAAAATAAACTCTGCCACTGATTCCACTATTTCCCCATCTATTTGTCATGAAGTGATGGGATCAGATGCCAGCATTTCTTAAGTGATATAGGAAACAGTCTTCTCCATATTTTACATTAGTAATCTCTCTAGTAAAGGGAGGTTTAGACAATAACTTGCCCTAGATAGTAGAAGACCATTTCCTACCCATTTCCTAGTTAAAATTATAATGACATCAAATTTCAAAGGATTTGTATGTGATTTTATCTGGTTTTCAAGAAAACAATTGTCAAGAAATCCTTACATTGTACCAGACTTTCATATACTGATCATAAATGAAAACACAAATTTAATTAATAATTAAATTGTTTCCCAAGGAATAATGAATGAGATAGTGATACAAAAGGGATTAAATGTATTTCAATATTCAGTATTTTCAGCCTCCAACTACTCTTTAATATGTCAAAATATAAATACATGTATATGCCATCAAATTTATAAAGTGGTATAAAATGTAATTCTAGTGTAATACTGCATTCATTTCATGATTAAAACAGGTATATTTTGCTATTTGTGCTGGAATTTTACTTTTTGTTCTATATTCATATAAACATCTCTAGCTTACAAAGTTACCAAATCTTTTCTGATACTGGCTTACTATTTATGGCTCTCAACTAATTGCTGAGATTTAAATGATCATTTTTCTCACTACTGGTAAAAGTTGTATGTTTTAAACTTTCAGTCAATTTCATTTTCTGATAATATATTCTTCTTACTTGTATTTTACTAATTCGTTTGAGGAAAATGTAGATAGAGCCTTTATAATAAAACATGGCATTTAAAAAATTATTGCTATGACTTATTTTGAATACATTCCTGTTTGTAGTTCCTGGTACAGTGTGAAAATAGTGATTATATGCCTTGAAATAATAGGTGTGATAATGTAATTTAATGTGTTACATTATAATATTTATAAAGCATTTGATTGAATTTAAAATCATTTTCTGAATTCACACAACGCATTTAGTATCAGATTAATATATTGATTTTCTTTTACTTCCATTCTCCTAATCTTACTTGGTTTTTAAAGTGAATTCCCATTCACAGCCTTATTTTTTGAAACACTTTTCCCCAACTAAGTTTCATTATTCCTCTGATTCTTTTCCATTCAATTACTACAAACTTTCTCTTTTTAATTTAAAAAAATTCGTCAAAGAAACTATCCATTATATCTATAACCACTGACATCTGGTCTTCTTTATTTTTTTATTTTTTGATAAGTTGTTTTTCTTGTTTGATACCTGTTGTTTTTCCCCTAGTAGAGTATACACTTTTTTTTCTATTTCACTTTTCACTTTAGATTTGTTATACTGAGAATAAATAATTTCTCTACTTTATAATGGAAATCAGTAGAGAATTTAACAGAGAATTCACCAAATAAGAAAT
The DNA here is from genome assembly GCF_023699985.2 of Odocoileus virginianus. NCBI lineage: Eukaryota > Metazoa > Chordata > Mammalia > Artiodactyla > Cervidae > Odocoileus > Odocoileus virginianus. The sequence continues at coordinate 25,401,603 of NC_069689.1, forward strand.
AGCGGATATATTACTAAGTTTTTGTTTATGTGAAATATGGCCAGAAGGAAATTGGCTCTACTGTAATCTGGAAGTCATTTAATCTTGTGTATAATAGATTCTATGGACTGAATTGTGTCCCTCAAAACTCATATATTGAAGGCGTAAGTCGCAACATAACTGTATCCAGAGTTAAGACCTTTAGGAGGTTATTAAGGTTAAATGAGGTTACAGGGGTCTACACCTAACCCTAAGGAAAGGCAGCCTAATAGGAATAGGAAGAGAGACCCCCGCCAAGAGAGGACAGCGAGGAGAGGCAGTGACTGCAAACCAGGCAAGATTTCACCGGGGATTAAAGCCGCTTGCACTTTGATCTCGAGCTTCTCAGCCTCCAGAACTATGAGAAAAAACTCATTTCTGTTGTTTAAGTTATACAAACTACAGTATTTATATGCCAGACTATGCTAATACAATAGATAGAGACTACAGAAAAAATTGTATATTTATATGTATTTTGAAACCTAAAAATAGACAATATGAAGTGTTTGTGACAAACTGCAATTATAAATTTACAACCTGAAATGTTGCATTAGGGTAAGATTTCTCTCTTATACATTGCTAACAATGAACTAAAGGTGAGTTTTTTGTTTTGTTTTGAAATATTATGTGAAAAGAACTATTTTTATCATTACAAGTAATTGATCTTATCTGAGTACGCATATTGTGGAAGTATTGCCATTTTGAGTGTGAAAAGAAAAGCTATTCCTTAGACTTAGACTTTGATGGGGTGTTATATAGATTGAAATGTAATAGTATCAGCAAAATACTAAGTGTTCTAAAATGCACCCTTATGTTTTTTTAAATATAAAACTGATTAAAAGTGAAAATGAATAATTGCTTTCAAAACTAACTATAAATAGTATAGGATTATTTCTTGTCTCTTTTATGGAAGCCACCAACAGCAAACTAAATAAATTGAGTTTTCACTGACTACTTAGTGAAGTAGTACCACAAGGAAAATGGTGAACAGGTTGGTCTTTGCTAGGAATTAAGAATATAAGAGACACCGTCTCTAGCTGGACTTTTTTGACTGAGGTAGTGTTAGACTGCCATCTGGAGACTATTTAAGTCAGATGCATCTTGAATTAGTATTAGTTTTTACATGTTTAGGGCTTTGTTGTTATTATTTGTGTCTTTATTTTTTAATGGGGTTTGCTACATGTCTTCCATATTTTGCTGATAACGATTTTGATGATTTGTATTTGGCTTTATTAAAAACAAATATGGAAATGAAGAAGGATAAGTGTTGTAAAATTTTGAAATATTATTTCCAAACTTGTACATAAACATAAACAACACTATTGTCTGTGATAACATTCAGTTCTACAGTCGGTGTAACAGCCATACACAATTGAAACAAATTACACCATAACCCATTATGTATGGCTGTTACATTGACTGTAGAATTGAATGCTATCCCTAGTAGTTCAAATGGTAAAGCATCTTCTTGCAATGCAAGAGACCTGGGTTCAATCCCTGGGTTGGGAAGATCCCCTGAAGAAGGAAATGGCAACCCACTCCAGTATTCTTGCCTGGAGAATCCCATGCACAGAAGAGCCTTGTGGGCTACAATACATGGAATTGCAAAGAGTCAGACTTGACTGAGTGATGAACACACACACATGATAATAATAAAGTTCAGTGTTTTTTTTAAAAAGTTAATAATATTTACTTAGAACCATCAAGATAATTCCTAACACCAAGATGCTCATAGTTTATTGAAGGCATAACATGAATTAATGCATGATTTATAAAAGGCAAATATTGCCTTTTCATTGTTTATGAGCATTTTTTTGGTCTGAAATAAGTTTTTCAATTATAATCTAGTTAAATTGATCTATTTTACTTTATGCTTTGTGCATTTAGTACCTGCTTTAACAAACCTTTCATTAAACTGCTGTATTGTAGAACTGATCAATTCCAGAATTAAGAGGAAAAAATTTGGTTACCTCAGTTCAGTTCAGTTCAGTTGCTCAGTCGTGTCCGACTCTTTGCGACCCCATGAATCACAGCATGCCAGGCCTCCCTGTCCATCACCAGCTCCTGGAGTCTACCCAAATACATGACCATTGAGTTGGTGATACCACCCAGGCATCTCATCCTCTGTCGTCCCCTTCTCCTCCTGTCCCCAATCCCTCCCAGCATCAGAGTCTTTTCCTTAAATTTTTATAAAAGGGTGTTTCCAGGATTGCCAGAATGGTGACAGAATCAGAGAAGTTCTAAAATGTTCCCAGCATTTTCTTTGGGTTTCAAAATAAAATCTTTATGTTTTAACTTTACCTAATTTTTATGGTGGCCATTCTCTTTGACAAAATCCATTCCTCAATCCAACATTATTTCTCCCTATTTTTGGCTGTGCTACAAGGAAGCAGAGCTGACTCTATAGTGGTCACAACTCCCAATTCATTTGGATTATATCCTGATGGTATTTCATTTTTCAAATCTCCAAAAAGTAGAGCTCAGAGTAACAAGGAAGATTATCAGAAATGTTGAGCATGAGCAAAATTTATTTTCCCCCTTTGTTTATTGGAACTTAGGTTTTATGTTTTCTATGGTATGAAAAGCCAATATATACTGAATATTTCATATAACATTTTGCAATCATTAGAATGGCAGCTCATACTTTCAAGATGTTTTCTCTGGACCACTGCCGTAAGGAGATTTAACAGATCATTATGGCCTTCTGCATAGCCAGTCCTTTGGTGGACTGAGGGAACACAAAAGCTACGGGTTTTAATAAATTATCTTCAATTTAATTGGAAAATAATTTCTTTGTACAGAATAATATTACAGGAGAAGCAATAATGATGAATAAAATATTCAGAAAATCTGAGAATGGCAGTGTAGTGCTGATGATGTGATCATGTTTGCTAGACTAAAAAAAAATTGTAAATCTCAGCTTCTATTTCAGTGGGGACAGATATATGATCTTTCCATAATGACGTGTCCAATGTAACCAACATTTAACCAGTTGGGTTAGCTAGTTCTCCTAGAAGGTAATACCATATTGGAGTGCAGGAGCGGATGTTTGCTGCTCATTAAAGCAGTCAGCAGTACAGTGGTTCGATTCATGTTGGGTAGTTATTTGTTGTTCTTGTACAGTACTTACTCTCCCTCTCAGAGCCATATATCATGTCAAAACTATTTCTCAAAAATGATACATTTACTGCCCTAAAAGGACTGCAATCTCTAATATACTTGCTTTATTAGGAATTACTTTGGGGCCCATATACTTTCTCATTAGTTTCAGACATGCCAAGTACCAGATTCTCTAGATAATAAGCTTATCCTGCCGTTGCATTTGATGGAGAAACATTTCTTCTAAGCAAAATTAAGAGGTGACAGGTTTTGAGTCAATGGTGCAGTAGGTTTGAATGGTTCTCATAAATATCACCCATGAGCTTGGATACCGGAAGGCATGGATGGTTGGGGACCAGCTACCAGACCAGTTATCATTCTAGCTGTCAATACTGAAATGACTTTCTCCGTCTGACTTTGTCTTGTTCCTTATCCTCCAGTGATATGTTGAAATTCTGACTTTAGTTAATAATCTACAGATAAGGGATAATTTTATGGTACATGAATAGAATTGAATGTGGGAGCTCAAAGGGAATTTTTAAGGCAATGAAGCTATTTTGCTTGATATATAATGGTGGATACATGGCATTATGCATTCTTCAAAATCAGTAGAACTTTTCAGCAAAGAAAGTGAAGTTTAATGTATATGAATTAAATAAAAATCATTCAAGAAATATGGGGTTCCCAGGAGGGAATAAGTCTGTAACAAAACAATGTTGCTATTGATAATTTTTCAGAGAATGAAATAACCTCACTGAAGGAGGTGATGGAAAAAGGTGCTAACCAAAACAAATCTGGAAGTGAGTGAAGAATATACACTGAAGGCAAAGGTAATGGGATATAAGCACTGAGTTCTAGTTAATAAAGTTGTTTCCCACAGTGTGCCTGCTAAGTCAGATAACAATTCTGAAACTATTATACATGAAACCACACACAGGCATATTGAAACTGAACCATTAATAAGTGGATAGCAGATTCTGGAAGCCAAGTTTCATACATCTGGAATGACGAGCAATGCAAAAAAAGCCTAGAATGATCTGTATGGTAGTAAATTAGAGTTGAAAACAGTAATAAGACTGTGCATTCTACCTGACTGAACTCCGTATCAGAAGCTCTTCCAGAAGTCCAACACAATGTCTTTAATCAGATCTCATACATAGATTTATTTACATAACTATACTTAGCTGCAAGGTAGCCTTCTTTTGTGTTTAGCTGAAAGCTTTGTTATCCCCAAATAAATTCAGGGTTCTGTTACTGAAAAAGTAAAAGCTGTAATTTAATTGAGTGATACCAAATGCCCTCTACCATAGATGCCTTCCTCAGTCACAAAAAATAAATAAATAAACTCTAAATTACTTGAAGGTATAATCACTTAAAAAGAAGAGAACAAAATATAAATAATTATTTTTCTAATTAAGGTTTGGTCACATAACTTTTTATGTGTAAGATAAGGAATTTTTATAAAACAAAGGCTGTCAGTTACATAAAACTAAAACCATATTTATGCCCCCCATTATTTAAAATTAGTAACAAACACAAACTAGAAAATACTTGCAACATATATTAAGTATGCTCAATTTAATTCAGTATTCAATATGTTACAAGCTCTTAAGAATTACCAAAAAAAAGAAAAGAAAAGAAAATCTATAGGGCCGATTCCACAAGAGTTGGATATTTCCTGTAATTTTAGCGATTCTATAGCATGGCACCTGGCATCATAGCACTCATCAGATTCATTATGAAGTATTTTAAAATATAAAGAACTGTCAAATGAATGACAAATTCCTTACTCACTATCAGTAGTTCTTTTGTTATGAAAATATGTTGTCATTCACTTATTTAGTCAGTGAGAATTTATTGGATATCTACTATTCAGTTCAAAAATTTGGGCAGACTGGGAAAGGGAAGTTGAGGAAATAATCATAATAAAATAGATTTTAAAATTCCAGTAATATTAAGTAACAGTTTCTCCAAAGTTGAAAGAAAATAAAAACAATACAAATCATTTGAGAATAAGATCTAAAATTTAAAAATCCCCCACCTTTCATGTTATATTAACATATGGTTATATTACATTTGACGTTCTTAAATTATTTCATATATCTAAGTTATTTCTTTCATTTGACTTTCTTAACTTTCATTCTTCAAAATCAGGGCCTCTAATTTCTTTTGTTCAATTATTTTCACTTGCCCTGATTCTTAACTTCTCTTATTTTCTCCTTCACTTTTGCTTTCCACAATCCTTCAAAATTGGTAAAGGCATAGTTCATGTTGATGGCATCCTTTTATTAAAAAAAAAATTGTCTTTAGAAATCTGGGGGTCTTGAGTGAGAAACCCAGCATTACAGACCATTATGTCTTTTACATTTGTATAATATTGGACAAAATGACATTTTTTGACATAAGACTATTTTATTAATACATTTTCTTTACATTTATATGATTATATTTGTTCCTGGTATGATAGAAAAAATAAAGAATCCACATTATGCAGTAAAATTAGACTTTGAGGATGGCCATGCTGCTGCTGCTGCTAAGTCGCTTCAGTCGAGTCCGACCCTGTGCGACCCCGAAGACGGCAGCCCACCAGGCTCCCCCGTCCCTGGGATTCTCCAGGCAAGGACACTGGAGTGGGTTGCCATTTCCTTCTCCAAAGATGGCCATACTTCTCAAATAAAAACATACAAGAATTTCTCTAACAATGCCTGTGAGAGTACAATATTTTTTCAATATAATGATCTTCAGTTGAAGGTAATACTGTCCAGGTACAGATCAGCTCTGTCATAGAATCAAGGAAGAAAGGGTATTACTGCGGGGAGCCAGCCTGACTGCTCAGGCTCCTTCTTGGCCCTGAGAGAGATCAAGAGGTCCCTCTCTGTCCCGCCACCCTGATTTATTAAAGTGCTGGTTGGCCTTTCTCACCTCCCTCAAGGAAATTGCTGTAGCGACCTTTTACCCATTTTCCTGACGAGATTGTCAGGCTCCTGTGTATAGTTTACGTCTAGGTAATCTTTAGATAATCTTTAACTGATTGTAATCATGATAATCTTTTAACTGATTGTAATCATACTAAGACGCCAGTCCCTTGCTCTGATAGTCTTAAAGAGTTGAGATAAAATTCCTGAGCGAAGACTAATGCCTGCGATTCTGCACGTATACATGTCCTTGATCTAAATTTAGTGAGTCCTGTTAGCATATATATGTATGTTACCCCTCAGTAAAGTTGTCGGTTTCAGTCGAGAGCTGACTCCGTCCCTCTCAACCCCATCTTTCAGAGTCTTTATTTCTTAGGTATTTCGGCGATTGCGCCCGTGACCGGTTTGTTTGCCGGCAGGCTCCGGCATATTACTAGGAAGCAAGCATCAAAAAGCTGTTGAGTTATTCCAGAGCTATACAAACATAGCAATTACCATGTAGGAAGTTAATTTAACTTCGTGAATTAGAAAAAGTAAAACCACTAAATCGAGAAACTGCATAAATCAAAAACAGCTCCAAATTAAAAAGCCATCAGAGGAAATGAAACAAGGCATTCTCATAGGCACTGTTTTAAAAAAAGGATAATTAAACGACATGCATATGAATGACCAGACTAACAAAGAATTGAAGTAAATATTATAGTCATTGAAACAGTTTACTATATTTAATCACTTAAGAATTGTGCTGTCACTGAGTTTTTGTTTCAAAATGTGAAGTAATACAACTAACCTAATAATCACTTTCAAGTGTTTGTTCTTCTAGGATATTAAAAAGGAACTATGTAACAGAATCTGAATGTAAATAACCAACTCCAAATGTAATATAGTTATTTAACCTCTATTTGGTGTAGGCACAGTGAAAATGTGCTGTGAGTGGGTGGGAAGGATATGAAAAGAGTGGTCAGAATTTAAATTTCAGGCTAATCCATAAGAAGCTAGAACAGAAAAAAAAGTTTACAAAACAGATGTAGTTTGATATAATTTCCACTGGATCTAGTAGTCTACCATGAAGCACATGCTTAACAAAATAATTACCTCAAAAGGAAATAAAGGAAAAAAATATAAATATCTTTGACTTTTAGTTGAATTTTATGTTCTGAAAGAAGGCTGATATTAGCTAGAACTGCAATGCTATTTTTAAAAACTGTATCTTTGTTTTTATTTGTATTTTAGTTATTAGTAAGACATAAGAGAGAAAATACAAGTAAATAATAAAGCCGTAGGTAATTATATATGGATGATCATGAAATAAATTAAACTAAATGTACCACCTGGATCAAGATTTTCCTACTATGATGTTGTTATTTGTAGTTACCCTTGTACAGTAATTTAGAAGTTGTCTATTTTTACCCTGGACAGCATTTTTTTTGGTAGTATATCAATTTTTTATCTACTTTTCCTCCTTGACACATACATTAACTATCTTCTAGGAAATTTTATTTTGCAAATGCCTTTTTTAATTACTGAAGAGGTAATTTAAAACGTTAAGTAGATGCAACAGTAAACCTGAGTTATTACATTCATTTAACTGTACTCTTAAGGAGGAGGAAGGCCTTTACAGGTCAAAATCAAGGACATTTTAAATGCCAGGTTTCCAGTTAAATGTCAAGTGTACTTGGACATATTCCTAATTCAGGCTTGTGTTTGGCTTAGCAGCCTAAGTGACAGGACCATTCAGTGAAATTCACTTTTTGTAAAGAACAGTGTGGGCATTTATCTAAATCCACTCATTTTTTTCTTTTTCTCCCCATGCTGTGTGTGCTGTGCTGGGTTTAGTCACTCAGTCATGGCTTTTTTAACCACATACAGGTAACATGTGCACACACACACACACACACACACATTACTTCTTTTTTCCAGTGAAGCAAAGGGTCCTAGAGCTTCCTTCTACTTTGCATAAAATGTATTCCCAGCTCTGTGCACTCGATCTTACCAAGCAGAGTTAGCATGAGACTCATGCTAGATAAGCCACAGAAGCCTAGCTAGTCAAAGTTAAAAGCTTGCCTCAGAGTTCTGGGCCTGACACACAGCCAATAGTTAAGTTTTCTTTTCCTAGACATTTTCCTAAGCAAACAGGACCTTGATATACAGAAAGCTGATAACTGAAAGGATCCAGGTGTCTGTGGATGCTATAATTACAGGTTGCTTCTCATATCTTACATAGCTTCATCGGGGCAACTAAAATATCCAGGCACTAAAGATCTTAAAGAGGCTTCTACGGCAATCATTCTCAACCCAGATGACAGAATATCTTTAGGAAAAACTTTTCAAACAATTTTCAAATCCAGATTCATATGATTCTCTCACAGTGTTACTTCCTTCTCAATTAATTTCTGTATTAACTGTATTTAACAGACTTCTGAAGGAAATATGGTACTTGGATTTAGAAAAAAATGATTAGAACTCATTGCTTTAATGTTTTAGGTTCTAACTCAAGTAGATCTGGTAGGATATTTATTAATTTAATAAGCATATATTTAGCATTACTATTTCTCTAACAGTGCTCTAATAGGTTTAAATTACTATTTCATTTGATCCTGTAATAATCATAAGTAATTACCACTGTCTCATTTGTAGGTGGGAAATAAAAGGTATGATAGAATAAGGAATTTACCCAAGGTTGCACACCGAGTAAATGGTTGAGATGAATTTGAACTCAGTCCAAATCCTGAGACCATGCCCTTAAATATGAAACTTTGTTTGCAATGTCCTGAAACCATAAAGGTCAGTCAAAACAGTAACAGCTGGGCAGAACAGCACTGTCTAGACACTCCAAGAGTGACATGGTAGTCACCAGCAACATGTGGCTATCTACATTTAAATGTTTTTTCATTAAAATGATAGAAAAATTTCTTCCTCCATCATGCTATCCACATATCAAGTGATTTTCATAAGCTACACATCTTCAATGGTTAACATATTGGAAAACACAGGTAAAGAACTCTGTCATCACAGAAAGTCCTGTTGAACACTGTTCAGTACCTCACAGTTTATCAGCATTTGTTACAGAAATGTCCCAGACCATGGGCATTATTTTGGCACTGGAAGGAATTCTGGTAGACCAATGCTTTTCTAGCTTCAATGTATATTAAATCACTTGCACATTTTGTTTAAATCCAGCTTCTGATTCACTAGGTCTGGGGTGGGACCTGAGAATCTATATCCCTTAAAAAAGATAATAGAAACTTATTATGACCCATAAATGATTACTTTCACTTTATGGTCTAAGGATCATTTTTCTTGGTTATCTCAGAGTGCAGAAATATCACTGCTTCTAGAATTCAGAGCTAGTTTGGGGTCTAAAAATCTGTATAAAATCCATCTCTGAACCCTCTTATTTTCTCAATCTCACAGTAAAAATAGGTGTCTGTGCTCAGTCACTCAGTAGTGTCCAACTGTGTGAGACTCCATGGACTGCAGTAATTTGCATTTCTGAAAAGGCTACAACAGTGCTAAGGTCTTCATTATGAGTTTCATAATCAAAGAAACATTATATTCCCATTACATATTCTTCCCTTAGAAGACATTTGGATCTTGCAGGTAAAAAAAAATGTAGTTTCAAGTGACAACATTTTTGAAATATAAAGTGATCCTATAATTCCCGGGATCAATATCTATTGCTTAAGGCTTACTGCATACTTTTCAGGATGACCACTGTATTAGTGGCTTCAAACAAACGTTGCTTTTCTTTTGCAGGCTTGTTTCCCATCTGTTGCTCACATGGTAAATGGCTTCAGCTGATAGGCACTGACAGCAGCTGAACTTCAATTTATGCCAAATATTGGGTTAAGTCAATTTTATTCCTTGCCACATTCTGGGACCAATAGCTAGTTTGGAATCTTCTCATGGTGGAAGACAGGATTTCAAGAGGTCAAAGTAACTCACATGAGCACGTACAAAGCCTTTGTTCACACAAAGTCAGTCATGTGGATAAACGTGTGGGATACAATTTCAGTGGGAAAGTACACTCCTGTGAAGGATGGAGGAGAAAGTGAATGTTTGCTGAATATTAATATATACTACTACAGACAGTTCCTGATGTATAATTGTTCAGTTGCGCACTTAACAACTTAACGAGATAAGAAAGCAAACATACTTTACTTTGAATTTGGAATTCTGATCTTTTTCCAAGCTAGTGATATATAGTAGGAACTCTCTCCTAGTGATAGACCGTGAGGCTTAGCTCCCAGTCAGTCCCTCAATCATAAGAATAAACAACCAACACTCTTATAACCATCCTGTACCCATGCAACCATTCTGGTTTTCACTTTCAGTACAGTATTCAATAAATAACATAAGATATTCAACACTTTATTATAAAATAATCTTTGTGTTAGATGGTTTTGCCCGACTATAGGCTAATGAAGTGTTCTAAGCATGTTTAACGTAGGTGAGACTAAGCTATATGTTCAGTAGGTTAGATGTAGTCAATGTATTTTCTAATTATATTTTTTGATTTATGATGTGTTTATTGGGGTATAACTGCATTGTGAGTCAAGAAAATCTGTATATTTACTGACTGTCACACCTTTTAAAGGTTGAAGATTCACCCTCACTTCTGCCAAACTTCAGGTAGTGAATGTTAAGAACTGTGAAGGATCTGATATATTTATTCTGGCTGTAAGCTGAAGACTTAGTCTACCACAGTTACACAGAAGCTGGCAAAATAGGCTGCCCTGGGTCACTGCCCCCTGCCCTGGGTCAGTGGCAAAGGGCTTTAATACAGTGCATCAAGCAGAATAAGCTTCATTTTTCTCACATGTTCCTCTGTCCCCCAAAGTCACACAGGGGAGATGAGACGGGCAGCCCAGGCACACACAGTGGGCTTATGTCACAGTTAATGAACTCTAAGTTTAGGAAACCCCCAATCATTTAAGGGACCTATGAGTCAAACTGCCCAAGGCTTTCCAGAGAGAAGGAGACATTATCTATGTTATACTAATCAGGAAATAAACCTCTCTTTCTCTGAGGAAGGCACTATACTTTCCAAGGATGGTTTGCTATGAAAATACCCTTGAATAGACATTCCAGAACAAAAACTGGTATAAAAATTCATAAAGAACATGGAGAACTGTCTCTCAATAAGGAAACTGAAATGTCTCTTATATTCATGCCTTACATGCATTTCCTTATGGTGGCAGGGTTTTTTTTGTAATCATAGTAATGATATATAATATTGACGGAATTTACTTAACACTAGTCATAACTCAGAGCATTTTTCATTAAGTTAGTGCTCACTATAAGCCTATGAGGTACATATATTGTTGGAATCTGATCAATAACAAAATTGAATCACCAAACAAGTAAACTCACCAGAGAAGCCCAACTTTAAAGTGATGGTTTGGGATACTAACCTAGGTTGTCTATCTACAGAGTCATAATCATTATGCTTCAAAGATGAGGTTACTTACTCTTACTTCTCCAGAGTTTTGCTTTGTTTTGTTTTTTTAGCATTCTTATAACAAGCAATGGTTTCTTTCAAATAATGGTTGATGGATGTTTCTGGAAGGTAGTTCTTCAATTTTGACACAGAATGCCTCTCATCAGGAAGGCCTTTTACAATACTTCGACATGTACTTCTAGGTTATCAGTTGAAACACAAACTATGGTACTCAGAGGTATGGGTCATATTCACAGGAGTAAATGTAAAGAGCAAATATATACACCATGGAATATTACTCAGCCATTAAAAAGAATTCATTTGAATCAGTTCTAATGAGAGGATGAAACTGGAGCCCGTTACACAGAGTGAAGTAAGCCAGAAAGATAAAGACCATTACAGTATACTAACACATATATATGGAATTTAGAAAGATGGTAATGATAACACTATATGCAAAACAGAAAAAGAGACTCAGATGTATAGAACAGACTTGTGGACTCTGTGGGAGAAGGCAAGGGTGGGATGTTTCAAGAGAACAGCATTGAAACATGTATATTATCTAGGGTGAAACAGATCACCAGCCCAGGTTGGGTGCATGAGACAAGTGCTCGGGCCTGGTGCACTGGGAAGACCCAGAGGGATCGGGTGGAGAGGGAGGTGGGAGGGGGGACCAGGATGGGGAATACATGTAAATCCATAGCTAATTCATTTCAATGTATGACAAAAACCACTGCAATGATGTAAAGTAATTAACCTCCAACTAATAAAAATAAATGGAAAAAAAAAGAGCAAATATAATACTAATATTGCAGAACCTAGAAGATAATATGGTGTGCGTGAGGGGTGTAGGGTGGACTACAATCCTTTCTCTGCCAAAATGTCAGTAGGAATGAATGATTGTCCTCCTGTGGCATAACCTTTAGAAAACAACCCTCGCAGATCATGTTAAAGAGTCTACTCTGGAATGACAATTATGTTACTCTGGTATTTTTCTATTCAAAACTATCAACACCCAACAATATTATAAAATAAGTTTTACAAAATGAAGTAACTGAGAGCTAGCTTTAATCATTTATAAACAGAAAATATCAGATAAATAACGGTGACAGGCTTTATTTTCTTGGGCTCAGAAATCACTGCAGATGGTGACTGCAGCCATGAAATTAAAAAATACTTGCTAAAAAAAATAAATAAAAAAGTAAAAGACACTTGCTTCTTGGAAGAAAAGCTATGACAACCTAGATAACATAGTGAAAAGCAGAGACATTACTTTGCCAACAAAGGTCCATATAGTCAAATCTATGGTTTTTCCTGTAGTCATGTGTGGATGAGAGCTGGAACATAGCGGAGGCTGAGCACCAAAGAATTGATGCTTTTGAACTGTGGTGTTGGAGAAGACTCTTGAGAGTCCCTTGAACTGCAAGGAGATCAAACCAGTCAATCCGAAAGGAAATCAGTCCTGAACATTCATTGGATGGACTGATGCTAAAGCTGAAGCTTCAATACTTCGGCCACCTGATGCAAAGAGCTGACTCACTTGAAAAGACCCTGATGCTGGGAAAGATTGAAGGCAGGAGGAGAAGGGGGTGACAGAAGATGAGATGGTTGGATGACATCACTGACTCAATGGACATGAATTTTAGCAAGCTCCAGGAGATGATGGACAGGGAAGCATGGAGTGCTGCAGTCCATGGTGTCACAGAGTCAGATACAACTGATAGACTGAACAACAACAACAATCTAACTTGTAAATCATACTTAATTCCTGGCACATTCTTTCCTCACATCATATATATGCTTAGGAAATAAAGATGTTTTATGTTTTATACCTGATATTCAAGATTGTCAACACAATTCAGTTCAGTCGCTCAGTCATCCACACAGTGTCAACCCAGTGGCTAATAAATATAGACTTCCCTCTGTTCCTGGTCATACACAATGTATTTATATTTTCCCATTATAACTGACCAAAAGAATCTGTTTTTCATTCACTCAAATATCTGTAATGGAACAGAAAATAGCGCAAGGCTCATAAGTGAACGCTCAGTCGTGTCCGACTCTTCACGACCCCACGGACTGCATGGTCTACCAGGCTCCTCTGTCCATGAGATTTTCTAGGCAAGAGTACTGGAGTGGGTTGCCAGCAAGGCTCATAGGAGAGCTCTAAAAAAGGGCAATTACCAGATGAGCATGGTGAGGGACACCAAACTTGGAGAGACAGGCAACTTAGGACTGAGGTATGTCTCAAATATTAGCAAAGTAATCTGTGTACCATGGATAAACACTGGAACTCCTTAGCGCAGATGAAAAGAAAAAAAAAAAACAAAAAACTATTGCTTAACAAGAGAAGAGGAAGGAATAGAATGTCTGTCTGCTCCAGTCCAGGAAAGATGTTGACAAACTCATAAAACAGAATTGTCAACTGTCATAGAATCAGTTCCAAAAATATCATGTTCCCATATTTCTTAGCTATATTTTTCAAGGTTTTTTTTTTTTCTAAACCATTGTTTTAAAAGCATCAGCTCCTAAATTTCTCTCTGTTCACCAAAGAATTCCAATACAATGTTTTCCCTATAATGATGACTTCCCAATGAAATAATCTTTCTCTTCTACCATTCTTTCTTTTGAGATTAAAACATTACAGACCTTTAAAATTATATATCTGGGTTGACTGAATGGTATTTCCTAATTCTTTTAGCTTATTCACGTTGATGAGTAACAGTTGATCATAGTAGATGTTACTGAAGATTCTTTGATTTTGGAACTATATGTTCGCTATATAGCATACATTTATGTTTGTCTACTACATGTTTAGGGCTTCCCTTGTGGCTCACTGGTAAAGAATTTCCCTGCTAATGCAGGAAATGTGAGTTCAATCCCTGGGTCAGGAAGATCTCCTCGAGAAGGAAATGGCAGCCCACTTTAGTATTCTTGCCTGGCAAATCCCACAGACAGAGGAGCCTGGTGGGCTACAGTCCACGGGGTCTCAAAGAGTTGGACGTGGCTTAGAGACTGAGCATGCAGACACTACATGTTAAGCATTATCTTGAGTATGCTCAAAATAAAAGCTAAAGTTAACAAAAGTTCTCTAAACCATTCATTTTGATTAAATGGTTTTCTCAATTTAAAAAAAAATATTGAAAAGTGGTAGATTGAGTGGAATTTCCTTAATAAACAATATGTCAGAATTTATAAACAGATGTACGTAATTCCATCAAGAACTAAGAGAGTTTTATTTTCAGGAGCCATAGAAATAAACTATTGTTAGGGAAAGAACACTGTTTTTAATGTATTATTTTTAGGGTTTTTTTTTTTCTTAAGGTAGCTTCTGTAATTATTTAGCTATTAATATGCAAAATTATTTCTGCATTCTCTTATTGGGAAGAAAATATTTGCCATATTACAAAACCAGATAATTTATATATAATTATATGCTTTTTCTTACCATAAAGATATTTCCCATTCTGTCTTAATGATGAAACTATGTTTGAAATTGGGTAGCACAAGTATTTCATCTTTGCTCTTCTTTTTCTCAAAAAAAACTTTGATTATTCTAGAATCTTTGCTTTTCTATATAAATTTTAGTATCTGCTTGTCAATATATATATTTAACAAGCCAACTGGATTAAGATTGTATTGTGCTGAAATGCATAGTTCAGTTTAGAGAAAATTGAAAATAATTTATTTAAATTCATGAAAAGAGAACATGATATATTCATTGCTTCACTTTAACATTTCTCAGTAATATTTTTTGTAAAATATTTTTTCTACAATTTACCATCATTTTCCAAAGTGACACTGCATAATTTGGTTTAGATTTATTCCTAGGCATTAGCTACTGTCTTGGTGGTATTATAATTGTATATTAAAATTATTTTCCAAACGTTACTTGATGCTATGTAGAAATACAGTGATGTTTTCTACTTTAATACTGTGCATCCTGTCATGTTGCTATGGATATGTAAGATCTAGTGTGTTCAGTACAATCAATAAGACTTTCTACTCACAAAATCATATAATATATGAATAGAGGCAGCTTTACTTCTTTTCTTTAGTAGTTGCATTGAGATATAATTTAATACCATAAAGCTTATCCATTTAACGTGAACAATTCAAAGACTTTTAGAATATTTAAACAATTGTGCAATCATCACCATAATATAATTTTAAATAATCTCCCTTTTAAATTTTGTCTTTGATATCTTTTTATTACCTATTGCATTCATATCTATAGTAAATTATTTAATAGAAATGGCATGAACAGATATCCTTGATTTTTCGTGATTAAAGAGAGAAAGAGCTTAGCCTTTTACTATTTAGGTATCTGTGCCTGGTAGTTTTTCTTTTTAATATCTTTTACCAGGTTTTTGATGCATTTATATTAAAAGTTCTTATTTAAATAACCTTAGATCTTATAGATAATGACTATATCCTTCAAAAATTATTCACCAGTTCTAAAAAGAAACTTAATCTTTGTTCTTCTTTTTTTGTAAAGAAGGGCCTCTAATTCTATTAGTTTTCACATGTGGCACTGATAGTAAAGAATCTGCTTGCCAATGCAGGAAATATAAGAGACACAAGCTCCATCCCTGGGTCTGGACAATTCCCTGGAGGAGGAAATGGTAACCCACTCCAGTATTCTTGCCTGGAGTATCCCATGGACAGAAGAACCTGGTGAGCTACAGTCCATGGGGTTACAAAGAGTTGAACACGACGGAGCATCTGAGCACAGGGCACAGTTAATTCTATCATTGACTATAAAAATGAACAAAAATACACATTTTTTTATTTAAATAAAGTATACACTTGATGAAAAAATAATACTGTTGATGGGCTAATAATGAAAAGAAGTGTGCCTTTGCTACGATACTATCTGGTTTATAAATTAAGAAGATGCTTGAATTTTTAAAGAGTATTTTATTTAATCTATAGTTCTAAAATACAAGTTTATTTTTTTTCTTTTTTTTCCATTTATTTTTATTAGTTGGAGGCTAATTACTTTACATTATTGCAGTGGTTTTTGTCATACATTGAAATGAATTAGCCATGGATTTACATGTATTCCCCATCCCGGTCCCCACTCCCACCTCCCTCTCCACCCGATCCCTCTGGGTCTTCCCAGTGCACCAGGCCCGAGCACCTGTCTCATGCACCCAACCTGGGCTGGTGATAAATCACTAGTCTTTGACTTATCCTTTTAGGCATACTCTATTTATTGCCTGATAAAATACCTGAGTATTTATCACAAACCATCTCTTTCTTCCACCATCACACAATTGTTATAACACGCTTCTTAATTGTTCTCGGTGCTTTATCTGTAATTACAGAAGGTTAAAGATTTATTAACCTTTAATAAAGGAGAGCCCAGAGGAGCTACTCCCCATTCAAGGTCAGGAGGGGCGGCTGTGAGGAGATACCCCTCATCCAAGGTAAGGAGAGCTGCTGCACTTTGACGTCCAAGGTAAGAGAAACCCAAGTAAGACGGTAGGTGTAGAGAGGGCATCAGGGGGCAGACACACTGAAACCATAACCACAGAAAACCAGCCAATCTGATCACAGGACCACAGCCGTGTCTAACTCAGTGAAACTGAGCCATGCTGTGTGGGGCCACCCAAGACGGTTGGGTCATGGTGGAGAGGTCTGACAGAATGTGGTCCACTGGAGAAGGGAATGGCAAACCACTTCAGAATTCTCGCCATGAACAGTGTGAGAAGGCAAAATGATAGGATACTGAAAGAGAAACTCCCCAGGTCAGTAGGTGCCCAATATGCTACTGGAGATCAGTGGAGAAATAACACCAGAGAGAATGAAGGGATGGAGCCAAAGCAAAAACAACACCCAGTTGTGGATGTGACTGGTGATAGAAGCAAGGTCTGATGCTGTAAAGAGCAATATTGCATAGGAACCTGAAATGTTAGGTCCATGAATCAAGGCAAATTGGAAGAGGTCAAACAGGAAATGGCAAGAGTGAACGTCGACATTCTAGGAATCAGCAAACTAAGATGGACTGGAATGGGTGAATTTAACTCAGATGACCATTATATCTACTACTGTGGGCAGGAATCCCTTAGAAGAAATGGAGTAGCCATCATGGTCAACAAAAGAGTCCAAAACGCAGTACTTGGATGCAATCTCAAAAATGACAGAATGATCTCTGTTCGTTTCCAAGGCAAACCATTCAATATCACGGGAATACAAGCCTATGCCCCAACCAGTAATGCTGAAGAAGCTGAAGTTGAACAGTTCTATCAAAACCTCCAAGACCTTTTAGAACTAACACCCAAAAAAAGATGTCCTTTTCATTATAGGGGATTGGAATGCAAAGTAGGACGTCAAGAAACACCTGGAGTAACAGGCAAATTTGGCCTTGGAGTACAGAATGAAGCAGGGCAAAGGCTAACAGAGTTTTGCCAAGAGAACACACTGGTCAGAGCAAACACCCTCTTCCAACAACACAAGAGAAGACTATACATGGACATGACCAGATGCTCAACACCAAAATCAGATTGATTATTTTCTTTGCAGCTGGGTATATTACCCTACACCTAAAATTAATTCCCTTCAATCTATTAAATGTACTGTCTCATTGTATGCAATTTTCTGAAGGTAATTCCTTTTTGGATTATATTTTTTTACTTTCTAGAGCTTTTAATATGTTTATCTTTGATGTTCTGAAATTTTTTATTAGTATAATACACATTTTCAATTTTATAATACAAATTTTCAATATACATATATTATTTAATTTGGGGGGCTAGTAATTTACTGAGTTTATTATATAAACTGATTCTTTTATCCTTCAGCTCTAGGAATCACTTTTACTTTAAAAAATTCATTCTCTCCATGTTTTCATTTATTTCACTTAAAAATCATGCCAGTCAAAAGTTGAATTTTTTAGATTGCATTTTCTTGTTTCCTATCTTGGTAGCATACATATTTATTTCATTTTCTTTGTGTTTTCTTTGAAGATATTTCATCAATTTAAACCAAAATTCTACCAGAATTTTGATTTACAAGATGTGCTTGTGTATTATTATTTTTTAGAAGCTTTACTTGTTACATATATAATATTTTAATTAATAGCATTAAGAATATCTTAGGAGTTTTACATCTCTCTGGACATTTTATTTAATTTTGGATTATATATCAATGGACATGAGTTTAAGTAAGGTCCAGGAGTTGGTAATAGACAGGGAAGCCTGGTGTGCTGCAGTCCATGGGGTCGCAAAGAGTCGGACACAACTGAGTGACTTAACTGAACTGATATATTTTGTATTCCAAGTTTTCCCCAAATTCGTGTGATTTTACATTACTTAAGCAAGAGTCAATAAATATTGTCTATGAGTTTTTGTAGGGCAGGTATAGAGATCTTCACTTTGGCCAAAAAAATGGCCATTGCATTGGTCATTCTTAAATGTCAAAACGCTAGGTGTTTTGTAAGAGGCTATTATTTTTTTCCTGCCTACAATGTGTTCCTCTAAGCTATCAGGAACACAGTTGTCTGCTGTTTTACATATTAACTTCCAATTGATTCTCCATTCTTAATCTCACATCTCAATTCCACATTCTATATTGCCAGGTTCATTTGCTCTAAGTTCTGAGTACTTTCAATGGGGCACAAATGCAATTGACTTCTTTTTGACATATAGCACCTATTTTTCACTCTCAATTAAGACTCAGTCTTTCTTCCACATTTATGAATCTTTTTAAATGGCAATGTCTGCTGAAGGTGCAGCGCCTGATGAGATTATATTATTTAAAATATTTCCTTATTATTTGTGATCTTTAGAGAACTTCCTATCATTTTGAATATGAAGTTAATTTTTACTTTTTAAACAGAAGACTTTGCTTGTATGAAACAAAAGTACCTACAATTATGATATTTTCTACAGTCTATTATTTATATTTTCATTCAAGAATATTAATAAATATTCATGAATTCCCACTCAATATTCATGTTAGTACTAATATATTCAATTATTCATATCTCATCAACTTCTTAGGATGCTATATGCTTAAAACTTTTAATGTCACGAATATGTCTCAGCATATCTTAATGGTTAAAAAGTGTATATATATAAAAAGAAAAGTGTCTGGAAAAAATACATCTGGTTTAGGTCATCTATTTTCTGAGAATTTCTAAGTAACAAAAGGTTTAAATTGCTGAATATTTTTTGAATATCAGACATGCTTAGTGTGTTACATTCATTATATCATTTTAATTTCCAGAGTAGAGTTGAAATTAGTAAGTATTATTCTTATTTAAAGATGCACAATCTTGATCTTAGATTAAAGGACATGTTCCAAGATACAAAGCAGATAAAGGTCAAAGCAAAATTTGAAACAAAAGATAACTGCTTCTGCCACTTCTGTGCATATGACCACATTATATTAAAATGTTGCTGCTGTTCAGTCGCTGTCTTATCTGACTCTTCGTGACTCCATGGACTGAAGCCCACCAGGCTTCCCTGTCTTCCACTATATTAAGATGGATTAAATTCAAATAACAACATTCAAATAAGTTTATAATTAGATTTCTAAATTTAAAAAAATGGAACTCCTAAGTAGCATAGAATAAAATTTATATTTAAAATGAGAAGCTAGCAATACATAAGGCACATTTAAATGCTATTTTATCTTCTAATTTAGAGGATATCTTTACATTTAATGATACTGATTGTGAATCTCAGTTTTCAATCTTTCTATAATCTAACCAATTTTGAACACATAACAATGAACAACATAAATATAAAGCAATCAAAACTCAGACATCTCTAAAGATACAAAACCTGGAAAGATACATGGCTCTATTACCACAAAAACAAAAAAGATAGTGCATGATTAAAATAAAGTTACAAAAAACATTTGAAATTCATTCACACACTTACATGGTAGGCCATCAGTTCTTGTTCATTAAAACAAATGATAACAAACTTAGAAAAGATATAATTAAAAATGATATACATTTTAATATAGCTTGTGCCAAAAGTATTCACATTAAAGTGATTTGTTCTTAGAATTGTAGATACATGAATATGAAAAGAAGGTAATCCAGCGGAGTAGTAACTTGATGCAGATCATAGTCGTATTGGCATTTTTGATAGCACAACTGCTAAAATGCTGCTATAGAGAACAAACTTCTCTGCAAGTGATGTGTCACATGGTAAAAAGAAATCTCTCACTGAAAAATGCTCATCCTTTCCTGCATTCATTATATGCTGAGACTGTTGAATTTTCAGGGCTTTTTTCCCCTTTTCCACTCAAAACGATGCTCTTTTTTTTGTAATGCAACCACATTAGCAGACACAGCTTCACACTCTTTATACTGACAAGGATGCTGAAAATATTGTTGCTAAGCAACTGGATGCTGCACATTGTAACTCCCATTTTTTCTGATGAAAGTGATAGGAGAAAGATAGTGACATCAAGAGCTTTCTGATTTTTTTTTAACTTAACAGTTGCAGTGAAAAGAGAGGACGATGGGTTCAGTGAAAGAAAAAAGCCAAAAGACTGAAAAAAAGTTGTTCTGAACATCAAGAAAAATAACTGTGAAAGGAATCCTAAAAGAAGAGTATATCTGATTTATAGAAATGGATGGAAAAGCTTTAGAAACTAATCCAAAAAATAAACAAGAATTCTGTATGTAAAAATTGTCTTGGTAAAATAGATGGTCTACTAATGAAGAAAACCAAAAATGAAATACAAAGCCTTGATCCTTAAATCAAATGAATTAGTGCATTGAAACTTCCCTAACCCTTCCAGATTTCATTTCTTTTCTCTTATGGTATGCTTCCAAGTTTGACTTTTTAATCTCTGAATCAGAACAGTTTTGATCTTTGAAATTTAACAGCTGGTAAAAAATGAGACTCTGAAAAATGATAAAGAGGTAACAGGGATAGACAGTTTTGAATCTCTCCAAGAAAAAAAAAAACTCTGCACTCTTATTCAGCCTAATGAAGAGAGACCATCTAAGTAATAAGGGCATAGGAAGAGGGAAAAGCCTTTGGATAGAACTGAACGCAATTGGACATGTACTGAACTGTGGAAAACAAAGCAGTGATAGTGATGATGGACTGAGGACTCTTCTTTCATTTCAACTTGAATGACTATAACATCAAACCAAAGTAGTTAAGAAAGAAAGAAAGAACTTGTAAAAGCACAAATACCATTAACACTAATCTACAAATTATCAGTTTGAGATATTTTAGATATATATTTGATTCCTGATTTTAAAATTTTCTATGAGATCACTGCATCTGGTCCCATCACTTCAAGGCAAAGAAATGGGGAAAAATGGACAGACTATTTTCTTGGGCTCCAAAATCACTGCAGACAATGACTACAGCCATGAAATTAAAAGATGCTTGCTCCTTGGAAGAAAAGCTATGACAAACCTAGACAGTCAATTAAAAAGCAGAGACACTACTTTGCCGACAAAGGTCTATCTAGTCAAAGCTATGGTGTTTCCAGTATTCATCTATGATGTGAGAGTTGGACCATAAAGAAGATTGAGCACTGAAGAATTGGATGCTTTCGAACTGTGGTGTTGAAGAAGACTCCTGAGAATTCCTTGGAAAGGAAAGAGATCAAACCAGTCAATCCTAAAGGAAATCAACCCTGAATATTCATTGGAAGGATGATGCTGAAGCTGAAGCTTCAATACTTTAGCCACCTGATGTAAACAGCCGACTCATTAGAAAAGACCCTGATGCTGGGAAAGATTGAAGGCAGGAGGAGAAGGGGGTGACAGAGAATGAGATGTTGGATGGCATCACCACTCAATGGACAGGAGTTTGAGTAAGTTCACAGAGATAGTGAAGAACAGGGAAGCCTGGTGTGCTGCAGTCCAGGTGTTGCAAAGAGTTAGACATGACTGAGCGACTGAACAAAAAAAATGTGTTGATTAAGTTCTCTGAACTTCAGTTTATGCTTCTGTAAAATGGCAACGACATCTAACCTTTAGGGTTTGAGCAGTAAATGAAATAATATGCCACGCTCTTACCACATGCCCTGATTTCTTTCACCAAAAAGAGCAATATATTCACTAATGGTTATAGTGTAAAATGAAAATATTGACTGTGTGATGTGCAAATTTTTACTAATTTTGTCCATCAATATTATTGCACAGTCCACCACTGTTTGTTGAGTGGAGCAACTAAGAAATACAATCCATTGGTAATCTAAAGTTACAACTTTGAGTGAAAAAGTTCATCCTATTCTTCATTGGGAAAAATAGATTTAAAAGGCAGTGCTAAAATTTTATTTTATGAAATACTACATTCTCAACTCTTTAGTTCTTAAATATCTGGATTGTAAATTTGGTTCAGGAATTTAATTTATTCTGTCGGTACAGCTCTGCCTTGGAAGAGTGACTGGTCCATGTCCATGATAAATTGAAAGAAAATTAAAAACTCAAGGAAGACAAATAGCAAACTATTGAATTCATTCTAATTAACTTTGTAACAGTTTCTTCCTGGCATGGGTTAGTATGAATTGCTCCTTGCATTGTATTGCCTGTTATGTTCCTGAGAGATGGCTCTCATCACCCAAAAGAAAGTGCACAGAATTAGGGTAACTGATCCTGGAAGATGGTTGACATGGAGAAGCAGAAGGTGGCTCATTAGAAGTAGAGTATTCTGTGTGATTGGTTAGGCGTGCATACTTGACTTCCTCTGGTTGGTGCTAATTTGGAAGCAGGGACAAAAATTAGTGAAGCTATCAGTCTTTCAAGTCCTCACCATTTGTGGGCCGATGGTTGCAGATGTTATTGTTTACTGTCCTGGATTAGTATAGACAGTAATCTGCAATTCTGATTTACATCAGGTTGGTTCCTGGGTTGTTTATTGTAGTTAAGGGGTTGGTTTCCTGGGTAGATTATTGTACAACTTCAGGTTGTGGGTCAGAGATCTGTTTTTATACATGATCTGCCCACTGTCCACTCGTAATATTCGGCCTCTCAGTTCACTCTCCTTTATGGCAAGTACGCTCATATTTTCCCTGGTGATTAGTGTGGACTTTGCATTTTTATTGAATTTAGGGATCCCAGGATGCTGGAGACAAATCCTGCTGTGGCCTACAGAGAAAAGCCACCACAGAGATACTCAAGGGCGCTGCTGCCCCCCGCCATGAAGTTCTTGCGGCCTCAATGAAGTAAATGCTCTGTGGACTTCCCCAGAGGACAAACTAAAGAAATAGGTAAAGCGTGTCTTGCACAATAAATTTACTCAAGTATCCCACCATGCTTAAGCCTTTGTGTACCTTTCTAAGTACCTTCTGACATTTTAAATTATCGTAGGTCATTTTTGGTTTGATAAGTCAGTCACCCAACCAAGCAAACTACTAGAGCCATTACCAGCTTCTCAAGTCTAGCCATGAATTCAGGCTTTCTGCTGATGATGCTATATCAATAAATGTGTGCTGATTCAACTTGTGTATTATTTATATTCTGATCCCACATTCACAGCAACCACAGAAATCTGTGAATTGTCAAGTCATGCAAATTCCCCTGTTATGCAGCATATCTCCTTATGGGTCACTTCTTATATCTCATTCTTCAAGGCATGCTGGGAATTCAGTCTAGTTAAATATTAAGAAGCAGGGACATGTGGTAGGGATAAATACTGGAAAGGGTTAGCAATCCACTATAATGAAATCACCATTGGAGGGACAGTTTCTTCAGGCTAGCAGAGTGTCCTTTATATAGGTAAAGGATACCTCTGGTGGCAAAGTTCAGTAGGACTAACAGTTGATGGTTTCTGGCTCCACTGGAATCTGCTCATTGGCCACATGAGCAGATTGTGGTCTGCAATTGGCCACATTCCCATTTTTAAGATCCCATCCCTTCCCGAGATACACTGTTATGTTTAGGCGTATAATTTGCATTGTAACTCAGTCACCTGCAGGATCAGATTTTGGACATTATCTTCAGAAAGCACAGCCCTATGGCTATAAAAGGTAAGTATTACTTTTAGAGTAATCACAAAAACGTCTAGGTCCCTTATGTAGACCTTGAGGTGAGAACTAACTTAAAGGCTTGAGCGTAGCCTGTTCTCTCTGGATGCTCTCCAGTGCTGTTATGATATGGCAATATAATCCCTCTATTTACTGACATTCAATGACAACAAATGCCCTAGGAATTTTGCCTTTTGTAGACACTTGCATTAGATTCTATTCTGTCAGAAACAGTATCAATATCAAAGTTTGTATTAGAGTTCAACAGAAGACGCATAAGCACTCCAGTACGTGAACTGAGAGCTATATTACAGAGATTTGACAGCATGCAATTGTAGCAGCGAGTTAAATAGTCTTTTTTTAGTGCCTTTGTGTCTGAAGCTGAAGGCTGAAGTCCAAAGGGTAGAAAATCAAGATATAAAGGGGAAAACAGAGACAAGCTTAATCTCATGAGAATAAACTAAGACCCAACAAGCATCAGCAGGCTGGAACATACAATGTAATACTGGAAATTTATATTCATTCTAGCATTTTCAAACTTATTAACCAGGCATCCTAAAAGAGATGTTGCAACATGTCTTTTCTGGGATTTTTAGAGAAATCTTCTGTCAATCTAATTACATAAATTTATCTTTTGGCTAGTGTTCCTAATATTTCTCATTGATCTATATTACCACTGAGTAGTTAAGTATGGAACTTATTTTTATTAATCCTCTAGGAATTAAGTGTATCTTTTCAATCCAGATATATGTGACTTTCATCAAATTATTAAAATAGGCTGGCACTATCTCATTTAACATGGCTTCTACTATATCCTGAGGTAATTTTTAGGACTGTTTACAACTATATTTCTCCTCTTTTCTGTACATGTAAGAATTGCACATTACATCTCTCTAGAGTTGAGCTTGGATGTGTGACTTACTACGTATGGTGAATGTACTCTGCCGAGAGCGGCATGTATCACTTTTCAGGTGAAGGTTTAAGATCTAGTTCATAATTTTCCTGTTAGGAAAAGTATCATTGCTCCAGATAATAAGAGTTCCATTAGTTTATGTTGGTAGCTGGGATAACTGGTGGTGACCTTCATGACTGACGTGAACGTCCAGATTTCTCAAAGGCACTGTTCTGACTATAACACCCCGCATTTCCAATAGTATTAAGGTAAGACCTGAATTCCTACTATCAAACTGTTCCCTTTGCTTTCACATATGCTTTCCTAATTTAAAGACTAGCTGATACATGAACTTTTTATAAAACAGGCTGCAAATCTAGGGAGCAGTGAACATCAACCTAGCACAGGCATGTTTCACAAAAATTGAGATAGGAAGATTTTGGAAACCTCTCTACTTGGCAGGGATGTTCGAGAGCTAGAGATTACTTCCGCCAAGAATCAGATGACTGCGCTGGTACTCTTTATGGTCAGAGATGAGCACACAACAATCATTATTTGTACAGAGGTCACTTACATTTTCTCATTCCATCTAGAGAAGCTCTGTCCAACACAGAAATCACTAGTCTCCTGTAGCTCTTGAGTATGTGAAATATGGCCAGTCCAAGCCAAGCTCTGTTTTCAGTATAAAATATGCATTTGATTGAAAACATCAGGACCAAACATAGAGAAAAAGAGAATGTGAAATATCTCACTATTGTTTTTTTTATATTGAGCACATGTCAACATGACAGTTTAGATGTAACTGCTTAAATAAAGTTTATAATTAATATTAATTCCATCAGTTTCTAGTTTAGATTTTAAGTGTTTCTATGAGAAAAAATTCAAATTATGAATTTGACTTACATTATATCTGTACTGAATAGTATTCATCTGGACTTTGAAGATCAAATATGTCTATTATCTATAGAATGATTTATAGTGAATTTCCCATTAAGTAATCACCATATTGAAGTTCTAAGTTTTTAGTACTGCTTAAAGGAAATTCCTTTAAGAGATTTATTTACTATTGAGAATAAATTATTATTGATGTATTTTTGAAAATTCTAGGCTAGTGTGAATAGTATGTATATCTGTTGTGGTTATAGAGCATTTGTTAATTGAGATGTTTGACATTTTATACTAGACAGCCCAGAAATGGCTATTCTTCAAAGTTTTATTAAAAATGGGATTAAAGATACCCAAAGTCTAATTTCACATCTAGAGTTTCATTATCAGACTTCTAAGATGTGAATTTCATTCCTTGTCACTCAAATATATCTTCCAATTTGACTTAAAATGTATGACTTTCAAATTTGATCAGATGCCTGAAATTGTTTCTTATCCTTCACTGAACTTATTATAAGTCCACATGACAAAGTTAGTGATTTAAGTAATTGATCCAATTTCCTCTCTTTCTCAAATAATATTAGACTATATAACCCAAGTGCAAATTTGAATTTTGCTAAGAGTGTAGTTTTAGGGAGAGAGAAAATAATGTAAAAAGTATCTGTATCTAATAACAAGTTGCAAAGTTTATAAAGAGATTTTCAGGTTTTTTGATAATGTTATATGCATGATATATATTATATGTATGTAAAGAAAATAATGACAGTTTTGCAATGCCATTCTAATGCTGGATAGAGATGAACACGCAAACAAATAATCTAGGCTAGTGATAACAGTATCTCCTAGAAACCAAAACGGTGGCTGTTTTACTTTTGTATAATACTTCTTGCTTTTTCAAATTCCTTTCACATATTTTCACATAATTCACTTTAAAAACATTACAAAAAGATAGCTTTAATAATTAAAAATAAACAGTAGGCACTCTTCAAAGTAGTTTATATGCAGTAGCTCACTTAAATCCCACAAAAAATTTAGATATCTTGCTGCTGCTCCTGCTAAGTCACTTCAGTCGTGTCCAGCTCTACGTGACCCCATAGACGGCAACCCACCATAAAGAAAAACTGATTCTAAAATATAAACGGCACCACAATGGATCAAGAAGAGGCAACATGATCCCAGACTATTTTACGAGGTTAATACATTCATTATCTGATAATTAATAATCTCTATAAGGCTGAAATAATGTAGATAGGGTGGTTTTGGCAAAACAATAGGCAAATAGACCAATAGAACAGATCTAAATCCAGAAATAGACCTATAGGAATACAGTTATTCAGTCCACAGCAGAAAAGAAAAGTGAAAGTCGTTCAGTTGTATCTGACTCTTTACGACCCCATGGACTATATTGTCCCTGGAATTCTCTAGGCCAGAATACTGGGGTGGATAGCCTTTCCCCTTCTCCAGGGGATCTTCCCAATCCAGGGATGGAACCCAGGTCTGCACTGCAGGCAGATTCTTTATCAGCTGCGCCACAAGGGAAGCGCAAGAATACTGAAGTGGGTAGCCTATCCTTTCTCCCACCCATCTCCCAACCCAGGAATCAAACCGACGTCTCCTGCATTGCAGGTGGATTCTTGACCGACTGAGCAGTCAGGGAATCCATAGAAAGGTAACACTCAATAAGGGCTTCCTCAGTGGCTCAGCAGTAAACAATCTGCCTGCATTGCATGGGACGCCGGAGATGCAGGTTCAGTTCCATAGGGTGCGAAGATCCCATGGAGTAGGAAATGGCAACCCGCCCCAATGTTTTGACTGGAAAATTCCATGCAGAGAGGAGCCTGGCGGACTATATAGTCCATGGAGTCTCATAGGTTCGGACCAAACTAAGCAACTGAACACTTGTGTCAGCTCTCAATAAAGTGGTGATCTTTTCAGTAAATTTTATTCTGTCAATGAAATATTCACATAGAAAATAAAATAAATCTTGGCTTTACTTCGCACTATGAACAAAAATAAATTTCAGGTGAATTTTTAACAAATTTTAAAAGTCAGAAAACTAAGCTCCCAAAGATAACATAAGAGAATATCTTCAAGACTTTAGACAGATTATTTAAACTGCACATAAAAGCACTAACCATGAAGGAAAAAAGTATATATATAAACCATTAAGCCTTACAGTATATATCACATAGTGATATATATATATATATTTGTGATACACATGTTTGTCAAAGTACCCATCCATAATGCATTTTAAATTCCTAAAATAAAATGTTTACAGTTAAGGCAACTACATTTTAAAAAGCAGTCAAAAGCCTTGAAAAAGTAGCTCACAAAAAATAGTACCCAAAGGCCAACATGAAAAATGAGAAAAATATCTCATCACAGAAGGTTCAAGTAAAGCCATGAAGGGATACCACTAGGCATCCAACAGAAATGCTAAAACAACAACAGTGACAATTGCTAATGAGGATGCAAAGGAAATTAGCACTCATACTCTGCTAATGGGAATGTCATCTGATACCGCTTTGGAAAACTATTTGAAAACATCCACTATTTCTGAATATCCTATGGTGCTTTGCTGTGATTAGTCGTTCAGTCATGTCAGATTCTTTGACACCAGACCAGCTGGCTCCTCTGTCCATGGGATTCTCCAGGCAAGAATACTGGAGTGGGTTGCCATGCCCTCCTCCAGGGGATCTTCCCAACCCAGGGATTGAACCCAGGTCTCCCGCAATGCAGATGGATTCTTTACTGGGAATACCCCAGTAAAGGGATCCCCCACCAGGGAAGCCCAAGCATCCTATTACCCAAGTCCATTCCTAAGTATATACTCAAGAGAAGTGTGTATTTTTGTGCACAAAAGGCGATATACAAAAATGTTTATAACTATTATTTGCAATAGTTCCAAACTGGGAAAATCAAACTGCTCCTACATTCACCAAGAAGCAACTCAAAAATAAGATACTGGGCAAAATAAACCAGTCACAGAAAGTACATACTAATTTTTTTTTCACACAAATATCAAAAACAAGCCACAAAAGTCATTGATGGAAATCATTATACTGGTTATCTTTTAGAGGAATGAGATGAGGAAGTAATGTTCAGTTTTTTGGTATGGGTAATGTGTATTTAAATAATTGTACTTGTGTGGTTTTTTTAATCATAAGCCAAATTATATGACCCTTATTTTCCTCCTGTGCAGTCATTTTGTTTTCCAATTTTAAAAAGTTTCCTCCAGAAAAAGAAGACATGGAAAAATATAAGAGGTTAGATGAAAATACAATAACTCCAACTATGTTTGAGAGTTTCTTTTTGCAAGTATGTTTCTAAATTTTAAAAATAAGAACCTAAAAGTTAAGACATGATTGAAAATTTAGTACAGTGTTACACATTACTGTTATCTTTGGTCATTTCACAAATGGAATCTGTCATTGCACTATCCCTTCTAATATCAATAGGAGCTTTCTCCTTCCTGCTCACTCTCACTGTTGTGAAATTTTCTTCAGATTAATTTCAAATTTCACTACTGTTTAAATTCTTCATTAAATTTGTCTCCCACATCTCTTTATTAACTGAAACATGATAAATGCCTGCTTGTATTGTATCACTCTCACATTCCCTAATAGTAACAGTGGTGAAGGGAAGAATTGCTATTCTAGTCCATGATGGTCCTTTCAGATTTATTGTTGCTGTACCAAATTATCACAAATTTGCATGTTAAGTTGCATCAGTTGTGTCTCACTTTTTGAGACCCTATGGACTGCAGCCTGCCAGGCTCCTCTGTCCACGGGATTCTCAAGGCAAAAATACTGGAGTGGGCTGCCATGCTCTCCTCCGGGGCATTGGCAGGCAGGTAAGAACCTACCACTATCACCACCAGGGAAGCACAAATTTAGTGGCTTAAAATAACGTACATAATTGTGAGAGTTATCTTACAATTCACCGGTCTCACTAAGCCGGAATCAAGATTTCAAAAAGGCAGTGTTCCTTCTGAGGTTCTAGTAGAAGAATCTGTCTCCTTGACTTTTTCTGTCCCTGAGGCTGCTTGCATTCCTTACTTGGTGGCCACATCCTTCATCCTCAAAGGCAGCTGTGTAGCATCTTTGTATATCTTTCTCTGACACTCCTAAGTTCTAGTCTTAAGGACCCTTTGATTACACTGGAGCAACTTTTGTAATTCAGGATAAATTTTCAATTTCAAGGTCCTTAACACATGCAAAACTCCTTTCACTAAGTAAATTCACAGTCACTGGCTCTGGGATTAGAACACTGGCATCTCTGTGGGGGCCTTTATTCTGCCTATCACTCATATCTTTCAACCACTCTCAGAGGTCTTAAAATGACATTTTTGTCCTTAAAACATGTTGTTCTTTATCTATTACTATCCTGGTTAAGACCATTACCATCCACATAAGAGATCAGTTTTTGTTAATGCTAATGAATGTTCATTCTTTCTCCCTCACAGTGCACACCTAGTTAATAATCAAAGAGCGTAAAATGTGACCTGGGTTTACTGTACCTCTCCCTCTCCCTCGCTTATCAATATTCATTCCCATACCATCTCCGGCTTGACCTAATGTAAAAACATCTTAATTAGATTTCCTATCACTAATACTATCTTCCTTACTCTCAAATCTATCATTTATTATGTTGGTAGATTTTTCTTTTTAAAGGGAAAATATGCCATGTTACAGGCTTCACGGCTGGCTCTGGTTGTAAAGAACTCGCCTGCCAATTCAGGAGACATAAGACAGGAGGGTTAGATCCCTGGGTCAGGAAGATCCCCTGGAGGAAGGCATGGCAACCCACTCCAGTATTCTTGCCTGGAGAATCCCATTGACAGAGGCGTCTGGCGGGTTACAGACCAGGGGATGCAAAGAGTCAGACAGGGCTGAAATGACTTAGCACGCGCGCGCGCATGCGCACACAGACGCACGCACCCAGACGCACGCACCCAGACGCACGCACCCAGACGCACGCACACACACGCCATGTTACTCTCTAAATCAACCCAGTTGAGTTGCTCACTATATTATTAGAAAATGAAGTTTTTTCAAAGGTTACAGAGATTTTTATGATGCCAGCTCAACCTACCTTTCACTCTCACAGACCAACTGTGATACATAAATTATTGTCTCTCAGCTCCAAATCTCCCACTATCCATTAGGATTCTGGCACTGAGACTCTGCAAAACCATGAAATCAGAAGATAATGATTATCTTCGTGAAAAACTACTCCTGTCTTGTTTTTAAACCCTTGTCAGAGGCTGAATACCTGAGGTAAAACATCAAGCAATGAAGCTATCTCAGCAGTCTACCAAGAAGTGCATGTTATCTAGCTCAGCAAGGCAGAAGTGTGGGCGTTCATAACCAGAGCATATCATCAGACAGGATGTAAGGCCCCAAGAGATCATGCATGCGTGCTCAGTTGCTCAGCCGTGCCTGACTGTTACGACCCCGTGGACTGTAGCCCGCTAGGCTCCCGTCCATGGAATTCTCCAGGCAAGAATATTGGAGAGGGCTGCCAAGCCATCCTCCAGGGGATCTTCTGACTCAGGGATCAAACCCAGGTCTCCTGCATTGCAGGCAGTTTCCTTACCATCTGAGCCGCCAAGGATCCGGAGGCACCAAAGAGGGGCACCCACAGGTGGCTGAGACCCTCAGAGCAACTACTGGAGTTTCATCCTTTCCTTTCCTCAGTCTGCACCTACAGTCTGGAAGTACACAGGCACCACCATCTCTGATTAAAGGTATAAGGTTTTTGTTTAACAAACTGTTTTCAGGCCGTACTTATAACAATCAGAATTGGACTGCTGGAACACCCCAGTCTCAGTCAACAACTTCCCAGAAAGACAGCAGTGCAGAGAAATTTTGCCAATAGGCAAAACCTAGGGGAGTATATTTAAGTCATCTATTTTATATTAAGAAATGGTTAGAAATATGGATCTGCACAGACTAATGACTAATAGCTCTGCTTTGGCCTTATTGTCAAGAACTGGAAAGAATAGAATGGAAAGATTAAAAGAAAACAAAGAATAGGTTTTGAGGAAAAGATAATGGATATTAAAATGTCTGCTTTTATTTGAAGCTCAGCAGAATGCGTATATATACATACTGGACCACATTAAGTCTCTTTCCCAGCCATTCTGGTACCTAAGTACATGGTGGTCATGATTTAAAAAAGAGTCTAGGTATGGACTCAACAAAAATGAGGTTTTTTCACTGAGTCTGACCTGGTTACCTGAGTGTCTTATCTGCCAACAGCAGAGGCAAATGTTGTCATGATATAGAGCTGTCACAGTTCCTAGATGGACCAGCCACACAGCTGGTGGCAGATTGACTATACTGGATCCCTTCCAATATGGAGATATCAACTACTTTGCTTCACTGAAATAAACATGTAGCGCCTTCAACGGACATGCATTTCATGTTCACAACTTTTCCACTACTGTCAACATCCTGTGAACTTAGGGAATGACTTACTTTATGTTCTAGTATTCTTCCTAAAGTTGCTTTTGTCAAGGAATTTATTTCATATCAAAGTGTTAGAATTGGATCCTGCCTATAGAGTTCACTTCTGCCTATAGAATCATTGTGTCACTTTAAAGGTTCTGGGATTAGAGAATGGCACAATAGCATAATAGTCTACTGAAGACTTTATTACAGCCCAAATTGAGAGAGAATATGTTGAAACTGTATGTTTCTATCTTTCAGGATGGAGTATATACACTGAATAACCATGTTATATGTTGCGGTTCAGCTCAAACTAAAATAAATGAACCAAGAAATCAAAGGTTGACAAGAATCAAGAATCAAGAAATCAGGATTTGCTCCTGCTCGTCTCGTTTATACATAATTTACTTATACAAATTTGGCTTTTTATCCCTACAAATTTGGCCAATGTTAATTTGAAATCTTTTGTTCCCACGGCAGGTGAGATTGTTTGTTACCTGACCAGATAAGAAACCTAAAATGCTAGCTGGGTGATAATTAACAACAACAACAAAAACAGATGGACAAAGAAAAAAAATATAATTTACCTATTGTAGAAACAGGAATTGATAACAGTTATGCACTGTCTTCCTTTTGTATTTTATGTATGCACACACGTTTGCATTCTGTCTCATGTACACAGGTTTATACTAACTATTCTTATTAATATTAACTACACTTTTGTCCTTACTCATTAGTTTATATAAGAAT
The DNA here is from genome assembly GCF_023699985.2 of Odocoileus virginianus. Classification (NCBI taxonomy): domain Eukaryota; kingdom Metazoa; phylum Chordata; class Mammalia; order Artiodactyla; family Cervidae; genus Odocoileus; species Odocoileus virginianus. The sequence continues at coordinate 25,435,011 of NC_069689.1, forward strand.
TCCTAGTGGTATTTTGCTTTATAACTTGATCTTCCAAATTATAGACTATTCTGAAGAGACTGGGAATGAACGAGAAGAGTAATTTACATTGCTCAGAGATGAACCCTGCGACTATTGCCCCCAAATCATCCTATGTTTCTTGGTATTTTGTTACTCACACTTTTGTAGAGACAGTGAAAGTGCTTTATTCATATAAATGATTAACTACATCTTAGGGTGAAGCATAAATATATTGTCATGATGTGAAAGTTAAATGTATGGAAGGGCACGTATAAATGTTGATTCACCAATGAAATACACTGTGATTGTTTTAGCCCATTCCAAATTGTACCTCCTCACTGGGATGCTAAGACAGGAAGCATTATAAATACCTTTTTAAATTTTTTTCTCATTTTATTTTATATTAGGCTCTAAGAAGAGTTGAAAATAGGAACTAGGAAGAGTCATTGGACTATTTTTTTCTTTCAACTGCTATTCTTGTCAATGTTACTCCTGCTTCTTTTTGTTCACTAAAACTAACTTATGTACCCTCAAAGGTATCAGCACTAGGTAAGCAGCAACTTCCCCTCAGAGATCTAAGCCCCAGCTTCATTGGTACACACTTCCAAGTATCGATTGCTTGCATTTGTTCCTAGAGCCCAAGAGTTGATAGCTGTTTTTACTGCCATTATCTTATTTTATACTGAATTTGTTTTTCTAGTTCTCTAACACCTGTATCTGACTCTCTAAGTAATAACCTCTTTGTTGAAAGCCTGATGGAATTTCTATACTATTAATATTAACCTGAGACTGACTGTCATGATATTGCTTGCAACCGGTGGCATATTCTATAACCACTCTGACATCTTGAAGAAGTTCCTTGAATGTATTAAATTCGCCCATGAATTAATGGTTTCGCATATCTATATCCCCTTACCTGAAATGCCTCAAACTGACTTGTTATTCATGAGACAGATTGAGAGTCACTCCTTTCTTCCCTTGTTCAACCCACAATCAATCCTATGGAAAGTTACTTCTTGCCAAGATTATAATCTTATATATCACTCTTTTAACATTCATTAAAATTAGTTGGAAAAGTTCACTTATAAATCATTCTCATTAATCTGTGTGAGTTTTGAAGGCAGAAATTTGTTTTTAAATGTTCATCATCTAACAAAGTACCTTCACTATAATAAAACATAAATGTTTGATGAAGGAATGAATGATTGAAGACCTTCAGTCTTTAGTTCTCTCTCATTCTAAACTCTGTGTGTAATAAATTTTATTCCTAGCAATTGCTGCAGTGACTTACTATAAAGATTATGACAAGATTTATTTTATACCAATTTATTATCAAAATGTCCCAATAAGTGCTCATCTCTTTGTCTTAAAGTCTTTTTTCCCAATCACATATATATCTCAGCTGCACTGGAAATATTTTATATACTCAATATATACAGCAGACATGAAATGTTCAATTGAAGAAGTTCTACTGGTTAGTGCCATTCAAGAGTAAACTCTTAGAATCTGGCATCACATGTAAACACAATTTAATACCAACAGCCTAAAGGCACTATTCAGCCTCTGTTTATGGCACAGTAAATCTAGTTGTAAACTAATATATAATACTTTTGAAAGTTGAAAGGTATCTGCTTTTTAGCACTCTGTAGCTCTCCAAGAAGATCTTATGGCTCAGTTCAAACCACAAAGAGAAAAGGTTTCAGCAGAAGCTGAATGTTTTCTGATTGGTGTTGGCAATGCAGAAACTTTGACATAAAGCTTAAATTCATAAAATAACTGACACTTTTTTCCCTTCATTGGTCAAAGATGCTTGATTCAATTAATTTTACTTCTTATAAAATTCTTTAGATAGTGTGCAGGATGGTATTTTTCCAGTTTCTACCAAGTAACCTCTGACTGGGGAGAATGAATCTATATCCCTGGAGAAAATGATGGAATAAACTGAAATGACCCTTTTATTTATGTCAGTTTACTGATCTACCCTCAGAAATGTGTCTTTTTACTACATAACATATCCTATTACTTTTAGTATTTAAAAATTGTTTCTCAGAAACTCATTCAGGAGAGAAGAGATCAAGATGGCAAAGTAGGAGGATGCTAAGTTCCCTCCTGCCATGAGAACATCAAAAACATATCTAAGTGTTTGTGTTACTCGCTCAGTTAAGCCAGACTCTGCAACTCCATAGACTGTAACCCAGCAGGCTTCTCTGTCCATGGGGATTCTCCAGGCAAGAATACTGGAGTGAGTAAGCCATTCCCTTCAGGGGATCTTCCTGACCCAGAGATCAAACCAAGGTCTCCCACATTGCAGACAGATCCTTTACAATCTGAACCAGTGTAGCAAATCTCACTTAAAACAAACTGGAGAATGGCAAAAAGATTCTTCTGCAACTCAAGCTATAAAGACATCCATGTGGAGTCAGGAAGGAAGGGGGAGAAATGATCAGGTTGAGACCTGCACCCCTAGAGAGGGGACACAGAAGAGGAGAGTATCATAGGCTCAGAGATTTTCCCTGGGGAATAAGTAGTTTGAACAATGCATTATGCACCCTAGCCTTGTGGTCTCAGACTGAGAAGAGAAGCCTTATCTGATTTGAAAACAGAAGGGTTGTAAGAAACCTAGACTCCGCTAGTGAAAAGTACACACACGCTTGCTCCCAGCAACAGGGTGGCAGAAGCAGATGAAAACTTCCCCGGGCTCTGGTCTGTTTCCTATGACTGCCCTATTGCACACCCTGGTCTGTGCCGAGCACGCCCTCTCAACTCTCTGCCTCAAGTGTCACTTTCCACTAGGCCAAAGGCAAGGAGGAGAGTGAGCAGTTGTGGAGGATGGAGCAGGTGTGGACCTGGCACTGAATCTGAACAGGGTGAGGATGGCCATTGCTGGCTCTTGCTGAGGTAGTATACGAACAGCTGTACTTCTCCATGCATTTTTATTTAAATGCTAGGAGGAGAAGGGGATGACATGGTTGGAAGAAGATGAGGTGGTTGGATGGCATCACTGACTCCATGGACATGAGTTTGAGCAAGCTCTGGGAGTTGGTGATGGACAGGGAAGCCTGGCGTGCTGCAGTCCATGGGGTTGCAAAGAGCTGGACACGACTGAGTGACTGAACTAAACTGAACTGAACTGAATGCTTACAAGTTGTTTAAAATACATGGAGTTTTTTGCTGTCCTCTTCCTTATCTACTAAACCAAGGGTAACTTGCATTTAATTATATTTTGTTAATTGTTTCTTTACATATCTTGCCATTAATGTTACTTTCCATATTGTACACACCACAATGTGTACTAAGTCACTTCAGTCTTGTCTGACTCTTGGCAACCCTATGGACTGTAGCCCCCCATGCTCCTCTGTCCATGGAATACTCCAGGTGAGAATACTGGAGTGGGTTGCCATTTCCACCTCCAGGGGTACTTCCTGACCCAAGGATCAAACCCACGTCTCTTACATCTCCTGTAATGACAGGCAGGTTCTTTACCACTAGCCCACCTGGGAAGAGCATACCACAGTAGCATTTTTTTATTCATTCATAGTCATAGTGTAGTATATAGCTGCAATATTGCATGAGTCTTATGAATGTATTTGAATATGGAAATTATTTGAGATTTTAAACTATAAAGTATAAAATATATTAAATAAATGTAAAATGAAATTCATATGATGATATTGAAAAGAGTTTAGATTGTTCTAGTTATCTCTTCAGAGGCCCTGCATACTAACTTTTACATTTCTGTAATTGTATGTCAGGGTCTGGCTCAGGTTTTACTTGCTTAAAAAGTTGATTTGTTCAGTGTCATAGAATTATCAAATTCTGAAATGCTAACTCATTCTACAAAGCCTCGTGTGGGAATACTATTTAAAACAGAGGGCGACTTATCAGAATCTAACAAGAAGCATTAGGATGGTACAAATATAATTGCAGTTTTGGACTGTGAGTTTTTAATCATTATAATTAGGTTTAAACACATATATATTAATCAAAATAGGGACAATTACAATCAACACATGTTTGCCAATGAGGCATAAATTTGTTTATTCCTATAGTGTAAAAATCCATGCTTCAGGATTCGACAAACTCTTGGAAAGCATTTTTTGCCTCCTGCTGTCTGTGAAAGCATTTTCCCTGCAAAAAGTTGTCAAAATGCTTGAAGAAGTGGTAATCTGTTGGCAAGAGGTCAGGTGAACATGGCAGATGAGGTGAAACTTCATTGTCCAATTTGTTCAGCTTCTCAAGTGTTGGTTGTGTGATGTGTGGTCAGGCTGTGGTTGTCGTGAAGAAGAATTGGGTCCCTTTTGTTGACCAACGCCGGCTGCAGGTGTTGCAGTTTTCTCTGCATCTCACCGACCTGCTGAGCATACTTCTCAGAGGTAATGGTTTCACTGGGATTCAAAGTGGATCAGACAAGCAGCAGACTACCAAACAGTGGTCTGACCTTTGCTCGGTGCAATTTTGGCTTTGGGAAGTGCTTTGGAACTTCTCGGTCCATTCACTGAGCTGATCATCACCAGTTGTCATATAAAATCCACTTTTCATCACACCTCACAATCCAATTGAGAAATGGTTTGTTATTGTTTTGTAACCACATTTATTTAAGAATGTATCCCAGTATCAAATGGCAAAGTTCAACAATGCTAAACCACAATTACTTTTGCACTGACCTAATATAAAAGGTTAATAGGAATAAGCACACACACATCCTCTGGCTAATACATTCTGCAAAAATGTAAGATGCATGGAAATAAAATCATGTTCCGGATGTAGCTTAGCATGGGTGGCATCCGAAAAAGGAAAATTTAATACTCATATTTAAGTTGTAAAACTATTTAAACTGTTTATTATGAAGTATTTATATATCTTTTCATTAAAGTGCATTAATTATGGGCACATTTAGTGTGAGGCAGAGAGTAAGGTGTAAAAATGCACTGTTACTACACCGAAGGTATGCTCTAATAATGTGGCAAAATTCTACAAACATATATTAACCCCAAACTGTTATCAAGGGAGAAGGATGTCCAGTACTATGTGGGAGTATAATATAGCTAAGTCTACAAAAGTAAACCAGGAAAGATTAACCAAGTAGGTGGCAATATGTTTTTACTAATGAGAAAATTCTGTCACTTTGAGCAAATTGGTTTACGCTGCAGGCCAGAATGCAGCCCTTTTTTTCTGAATTGTGCCCGGGTAGTTTGTGGTTTTAGACCAATTGTCCTTCAATTCAGTTCAGTTGCTCAGTCGTGTCCGACTCTGTGACCCCATGGACTGCAGCATGCTAGGCTTCCCTGTCCATCACCAACTCCCAGAGCTTGCTGAAACTCATGTCCATCGAGTCAGTGATGCACAGAAGATAATTTGTCCTTATCTCTTTCTAAAAGCCAAATTTATAAATGTAAAGCTGCTTATATTATTCCCTTATTATTTTTAATGGCTGTAGAATGTGCAGTAATGTGCAGGTTTCAATTGTGTTATTGCCGACTTTTCTCTCATTTATTTTCATCAGTCTTGCTAGAGTTTTATCAATTATGTTGACATTTCTGAAGATATTTTGTTTGGTGATTTTCTACATCTTTTTATTTTCAATATGATTATTTCTGCTTTTACGTTCACTATTTCCTTCCTTATGCTTACTTTTGGCTTCTTTTGTTCTTATTTTTTTTTTTTTTTTCAGGGAATTGGGAATAAGTTTACTGATTTGACACTTATTTTCAGTGTAAGTACTGAGTGGTATAAATTTCCCTTTGGTACTATTTTCATCTCAAATGCTTTTATATATGTTCTCATTTTCATTCAGTTCTATATTATTATTTTATTTTTGACGATACTTTCTCTTTAGCTCAGATTATTTAAAAGTGTGCTGTTTAATTTTCTTGTATTTAGGTTTCCCCAAGGAATGGCCAGAGCATATATGCTGTATAATTTCAGTGCTTTTAAATTTGTTGAGGCATATTTTATAAAAAACATGTACAATTATAAATATGTCCCATGTACGTCAAATATAAACTATTGGTTGGTTGTGCTGGTCAGATTTTCTAAATTCATGCTAAGTTTTTCTCGTTTTGTTTTGTTTTTTCCCCCAAGGTGTTCTATCAGATCCTGAGAGAGGGTGTTAAAATTCCCAACTCTTACTATGGGCTTGTCTATTTCTCCTTTCAGCTAGATCAGACTTGCTTCACCTATTTTAAGGCTGTGAATTTTGGTGCATACACATTTAGGACTGCTGTGGCTTATGGTAGGTTGATACCTTTATGAAAATATAATGACCCTCTTTTCTTCAGTAATTTTCTTTTCTCTACACTCTAGTTGCATTGCACGGGCTTCTCATTACTGTGGCTTCTCCTGTTGCAGAGTTTGGGCTGTAGGGCTCATAGGATTCAGCAGTCACGGCTCCTGGGCTCTAGAGCACAGGCTTAAAAGTTGCTCACTGGGCTTAGTTGCTCCTGGCATGCGGGATCTTCCTGCATTAGGGATAGGCCATGTCTCCTGCATTGACAGGCAGATTCTTTACCACTAAGCCACAAGGGAAATCCTATGTGTTATTTTTAAGTGAGCTTGTTGATAGCATACAGTTGGCTTGTGTTTTTACACCCATTCTTCTGATCTCTGTCATTTAATAGCTATATCTAGGCTACTTAATTATGAAAAAATTAGGACTTAATTATGCCATTTTATTTTATTTTTCCTATTTCTTCCCTACCTCTCTTGTTCTTTTGTTCTCTTTTCCTGTTTTTCTAGGTGTTACTTGAATATTTTTTTAAATATTTTATACGTGTATGTGTGTTAGTCGCTCAGTCATGTCTGACTTTTTGGCCTCATGGTCTGTAACCCACCAGGCTTCTCTGGAGTTCTTCTGCATAGGATTTGACTATTTTTCTCCATTTATTTTTTATTAAATAATTTACTTATCAATATGGACATGTATTTTTGAATATATTAGTCTTTAATAAATTGCTCTAATATAAGACAGGCTATAAACAATCTGTGCAAATATTCCACCTGAAATTGGTGGAGCATAACTCCCCAGTGCTTAGGTAGAGACTGTCTATTGTAAATTCCTTCCAGAGAGTACAGTATGGCAAGTTTGAAAAAGACATCGACAACACTATACAGCCACATGATCAAAGTCAACATTAACAGTATCAGTAATGATGTCACATCCTTTTAACATATACTCTTGATAAGGTGTGAATAATATGTACTTGCACTTTACCTGTGTTGTCCTCTTCCCCAAATCTACAAGCCCAGTGAAGTCATAGGGGAAATACCACATCAAGCCCAACTGAGAGACATTCTACAAAATACCTGACTAGTTCTCCTCAAAACTGCCCAATCATGGAAAAAAAGAAGACAATTTTAGAAATTGGCAAAGTCAAGCAAAGTCTTGGAAGAAATGATGAATCAATGTGACATTGCATTCTGGGTTGTATTTTGGATCTGAAAAGGGGCATCATGATAAAACTAGGAAATCTGAGTATAAAATGTACTATAACACTGCATCATTATTGGTTGATTGGTAACGCAAGATGCTAACAAAAAGGCAAATTGGGTATGGGCTGTATAGGTACTCTTTGTGCTATCTTCACAATTTTTTTACAAAAACCTAAAACTCTTCTAAAAATAAAGTTTATGAACTATATTAACATATAATATTCTAAACCTAAAAATCTTATAAAAATAAAGTTTATGAAATACATTAACATCGCTGTTTTTATTCTTTTACTGTGTGCCACTGAAAGGAGAGAAAGAAACATTTTCATGGTCATTCACAGAGATTTTATTCTGTCCATATCAAAGACTCATGATATCCCACTTTAAGATGTGAACCTCTTTCTTCATTATTAGATTATGCATACAAAATCAGCATAGAATTTTACTATATTATAGTTATTTACATATTTCTCAGTTTTAATGCAATATTATGATTTCAAATTAGTTCAATCTATGCTTATCCTCAGTTCTGACAACACTTTGAAATGAAGCTTTTCAATTATTAGCTTGTGTTAATGGTTCACATAAGAAAGGATTCCACCATCCATAGCAACTCCTTAGAAACAAATGTCAGGCATTCTTCCAACCCACTTCTAAGGTGAACACTGAATCAGGAGGGCGTATTTGTTCTCGTTTTATTTTTCACTAAAATTCCAGGCCTCTGAGAGGAAATTGATTCTGACCATATGACTGAAAGAGCAGAGAATGAAATTTATAAGACTCTTGGGGAAGCAATTGAAATATAAAACATGGTATACTAGTGCTTTATAGCAAAACTCCAAGCAGCCTAAATCCTCTAAAGTACAAATGCCCTTTTATAGAGAAAGGCTTAAAATTTTTAAAAATCACTTCTCTGGTTAGAAGGAAATATTATTAATAACAATGATATCATTGATTTTCCATTTTAAGCCACAAATTATTTTAATGATAATATTACTTAATATATAATACTATAGTACAGCTTTTATGAAAAATGAAAATATTTACTAAACAGCAATATACTACAGTAACAGATGCTGGGTAACAGTTTTCTTCTTCCCCAGAATTTGTCACTAGGACCAAAAACCAAGAAAAAAGAAGTACACCTTGGAGCCTCCTCTGCCCACCCTCTGTCTACTGCAACCTTGGAGTTAGGCTTTGATAAGAAATATGGGTAAACTCAATTCATGGCGTTAGGACCATAAATCCCCCAAACAACAACCTACCTGGTCTAAGGGAAGAAGATATGAAAATATCATTATGACCAGAAAAGAATAATACAAGAAAATGGAAGCAAAATCCAATATCATTCATGGATGTAGATACAAAAATTCTTAACAAAAATAATTAGCAACTAAAACCCAGCAGCATATAAAAGAATGATACAACATGGTCAAGCTTGAATGCTAATTATTTCAACATACAAAAATCAAGGTAATTCACCACATTAATAGATGAAGGAAGAGGTATTAGGCATACATTTAAATATAAGCAGATAAAGCATTTTGCAAAATACATTACTTTTTTTAATGTTCAGCAAAGTAGGAACAGAAAGAATTTTCTCAACCTAATAAAGACATATATGAAAAACCTACAATAAATGCATGGCTGAAATATCCCAGGCTTTGCCTCTAGAACAGACACCAATAAAAAAATGTACAACCTCAGTATTTCTATTCAACATTATTTAAAGGAGGTCTTAGTGAGAACAATAAGAAAAGGAGAAAGAAGAAAAAGAAATAAAATCCAAATGAGACTAGAAAGGAAGAGGTAAAGCTCTCTTGATTTGCAGGTAAATCCTAACAAATATACAAAAATCTACTAAAACTGGTAAATAAAATTTAATAAATACAGTCAATATACAAAAATCAATTTTATTTATTTTTATCAGTAATTCATGGAGGAAGACAGTGCAACCCACTCCAGTATTCTTATCTGGAGAATACCATGGGCAGAAGAGTCTGGCAAGTTACAGTCCATGGGGTCACAAAGAGTCAGACATGACTGAAGCAACTTAGCATATACACACACACGCACATATCAGTATTTAACAATTAGAAAATGAAATAGAAATACTGCTTATAATACCACAAAAAACTCTAAAACTTATGGATAAATAAAATATGTTCAAGGCCTTTACATTAAAAGCCATAACACATTTTCAAGAGATTAAAGAAAAGAAAAAAAGGAAATGGACTGCTATACCATGATCATAGATTGGAAGATTCAATCTTTTTGAGATATCATTTCTCTTCACATTCATGTATAGATTTACTACAATTTCAATAAAAATATAAATAGAAATGTCCCCCTAGGAATGAATTGGATAATTTAAAATTTTATTTGGAAAGGCAAAAATCTGGAAAAAAATCGTAAATTTGAAGAACTCATCCTACTTAACTTCAAGTGTTACTAAAAGGTATGCTAATCGAGATAGTCTGATATCAGTAAAATGATAAGCATATAAATCAATTAAACAAAATAGAAAGGCCATCACTCAGAAGTGATTAAATAAATTTCAACAGTATGGCCAAAACAATTGAATGAAAAGGGGGGAAAAAAAAATCTCTTCAATAAAAAGTACTGAAATGACTAGTTGTATGAAAGGAAAAGAAACCTAGCCCCTACCTCACATCATACACAATCATATTAAATCATATAATATTAATTAATTAATCATATTAAATCATAATCCAAAATATGAAATCCAGAACAATAAAGCTCCTGGAAGAAAATATAGAGGGATAACCTTAAGATCGTGGCATAAGTGAAGATTTCTTTAGAGAAAATATAGATGGCAAAAAGCATGATAGAGAAAAATGAAATAGTGGTCTTCATAAAAATTAGCAGAAAACATTTACAACATGTATATGTGAAAAGGGACTTATATTCAGAATATAAAAAATATTTCTTGCATTCAAGAATGAGCCATGAAATAACAAAACAAAACACACAAAGGACTTGATCAGACAATTCCCAAAAGATATACAAATGGCCAATTAGCACATGAACAAATGTCTATCATAAATTTTCCAAAGGAAAAATGCAAAGTAAAATCAAAATACTATATACCCACTAAAATGGCTAAATGGAAATGACTGAAAACACCAAATCAAATGTTGAAGATTAACTCTCAAAGTTTATAGGGGAGGGGAATAACAGCCACCTCAGAAAACTGTTCATGGAAAATTAAACATTTACTCTATGATCTAGCAATTCCAATTCTAAGCATTTCTCCAAGAAAACAGCAAATTTTATCCACAAATAATCTTGTAAAAAATGTTCATGTTATGTTTCTTCATAATATGGAAACAATTCTGATGTCTATCTGAGGAAAATGGATATTTATATAATAAAATGAACCACCATAAAGCAAGGCAAAAGAATATCTGATACATGCAAAACATGAATAAAATATTTTTAACTTGAAAAATACCTTGTATAAGGCAGACGCACAAAATAATGCAGACATACTAACAAGATTACTAATTCCAAATACATAAAATTCTAGAATGGGTGAAACATGGCCTAACTACCTTCTGTATGGAGGCTTATCCCTCTTGTACCTCCATCCTGGATCTTAACAAAGTTGTCTCCTCACTAACTCTGGTCAGGGCAACACTGACTTTCTTCCTAAAGCAACTCTGGTAAAGATAGACGTGAGCCATGGAGAATTAGCATTAAGGAAAGACTTCCTTTTCAGCCCACAGACAAGAGCAGTGGTCAGCAGTTGTTTTTCATATTTCTTCCACTATTTCCTTCATGGTCTTCTTCAGCTGCAGAGTCTGTCCCTTGAGGTCATACCTGGGCCTGGACAGCTGGCACAGAGTGACTGAGCAAGACAGTTGTGTAAAGGCCTGCGCGCTGCACTCAGTTTGGGACACTGAGGAGTCAGAAGTGGCGTCAGAGCTCCCCCCTCCACCCAGGTTGGCCTAGGATTTGTAGGACCTGTGTGGTGGTTCACCTTCTCCCTCTAAGCAACACTGCATCCATCCTCTTCTTTTCATGTTGCTGATCCCTAAAAAACATCTCACACTTCACTCTTCATCTTGACATCTGTTGACATCTGAACAGAACAAGGAAACATACAGCAGTGCCTTCACAGGCAGCACATCCTTGACAGCTTGGACCCCTAACTGTGGCCAGTGTAAGCTGAGAGCACGCACAGGCCCCACTTGCTCCAGCACTTCCCCCTTTGGGGCAAGGCTTTAGTGAGGTGAGAGGGGAAAACACAAAGAAACAGGGACAGCTCGGGCCCAACCCTCACGGCTTCTGCTCCAGCAGTTTGAGCAGACCCCACCCGGAAATGGCAGTGATGCCCACTGAGCAATGCAAAGTCCTGCCTCAAACCCCACTCTGGCTCTTGCGCCCCTACCAAGGTGAATGAACAAATGTAACAACACAGGAACAGATCCACCAATATAGCAAATAAGCCAGTGGTTAACACAGGGGAGAGCGTTGGAGGGAAGGGTGGAATAGGTGACGGTTACTAGGAGTCATAAACTACCGGTTATAAAACAAGTCAAAGTAACGTAATGTACAGCACATGGAACACACTCAATATTTTGTAATACCTTTGTATGGTGTGCAATCTATAAAAAGTCCAATCACTATATTGAACACCAAAAACTAACAGAGTCAACTCTACCTCAATAACTTTAAAAATTATTTTAAAAATAACTTAAAAATTTGGAGAGAAAAGAAAGAAAAAAGAAGGGAGAGAGAGTAGGAGGAAGACAGCCGTCCCTGACTCTTTCAAATATAGTTTCATTGGGTCTTAATATTTTTAAGGAAATAACAGCTAATGAATGAAGATACAGGCTAAGCAGTTATAGTAATCAGTTCCAACTTGACCTCTATTAAATATAAAGCATGTAACAACATGAATCTAAAAGGTTGAACTGAAACTGGACTAGCAAAATTGCTCAAAGATATATAAGAAATTTATCTGTAAATACTTCATTTTTCATCTTGTTTCACTCAAAATTCTATATGCTCTTTTATGTTCATATTCTCCTTTAAATACTTATAATATCACTATGGGGGACAAGTCAGTGTAAATAGCAAGCTACATTTTCATTCTCTTCTAATCTGTTGAGCAAAGGGGACCCAGGGAATTCATAAAGGTAGATGAATTTAATCAACTTAAACAATGCCTAATTTGTGACTCTAAACATCTACACTCATTCCTAAAACTATTGTTGAAAGAGACTGATTCATATATATTACATGTAACAGAATACATTTTCATTCCATTCTTTCATGATAATAAGCCTCATGACTTCAGTCTGAAAAGTTTTATAGACTTATACATACATATGTAAATATATAATTATGCCAAAAATGTAAAAGCATTATGCATACCTAAAGCAGATATGTGTTAAAACTAGAATAATTTCTGAATAGATACCTTAGGTCCATTAACATCATAATATATGAATTATCACACCAGGTTATGCACCATTACCTCAAATTTAATAAAAAACAAAAAATGAGCTTATTAGACAGATACAGATATTCTGTTAGAGGTCAACCTCAAATATTCAGGCTTCATTTAATAACTCTCGAGGTATATAGATTTCAGACTGAAATTCTCAGTGGTAAGTCTTTTCAGTACATCCCTTATATTTGACTGTAAGCACTTTATAAGTAGGATTTGTGTCTGAGCTATCTTCCTCTTCTAAACTCCACTCCAAAGACCTACCACTTTTCTTTTGTAATAGTAAGTTTTTAGGGAATTACATTGGGGCTTTTAAGACATGTCATGTCATTTTATGGTTGGTGAAAATAACTTTACTGAATTAGAAATAAATACATAAAAATTCTGGGATTATCTCCTCTACTGATTCATCCTACTCTACCAAGTATTTGGGGTACCTATTCTCCCTGAGTTAAAATCAATTCAAGTTTCAGTTCTATCTGTAACCAAGAAAGACTAATTATTTAGGTATTCGATAACAGACACAAAATTTTACTAAAATTGTGTAATAAAATAATATGTTTCTGCAACAGTTCTCTCACATATACGAAAAGAAAAGTAACTCTGCCTTTTTTAGTGAAAAGTATTTTATCAGAGAAAAGGCAAGGAGCTGTCCAAGATAAATGTTCAATTAAAAAATAGAACATATATATCCATGTATCTTTGTGTATAACTTACAGAGATACATGCATAAATGTATGTGCATAATTCTTCAATACATTTATTCATTTCAACCAAACAAAATTTTCAAGTAATCATTGGACTGAGGAAGTTAGTGATATTGGTGACTCCAAATATTTTGCTCAGCAATTTTTGTGTTTTCATACTGACAGGTGATGAATTAGAAGTAACACCATATATTTGTTTATGGTTTTATTTACTTAGTGATTTGAAATTAATCAAACAAATACTACCATGCCTAGAGTTAAAATACATATGGAATTTTGAACAAATACACCACATAAACATACTTATAGTCTATTAAAGATTGCAGAATAACTGCATGCATTTCTCTTTCCTTTCAAAAAGTCATTCACCTGACAGTAAGAAAGAAAGCATTGCTTACACATGTAAGGAAAACAGGAAAAAATAGGAGGCATGAAATTTCAAAACATTTTGGAAAAGGAAACAACTGGCAGAATCTGTTTTAACTTATGAAAGCAATGACAAATGCAATGCTTGGAATGGGAGAGACAGGTGAAAAGGGAGACAATATTACCTATCACCTGCTGAAGGACTAGCAATTCGTGGTTCCACCACATAACACAGAACCAATGGTCAGGAAAGGGAGTAAAGATCAGGAAACATGAAAGTTTTGTGTTCAAACAGGACTACCTGTCACCCTCTCTCTATGAATGCAACTGATAAATATCACCAACAGACTTCACATGTCTTGCAGTGAAACACTCATATTAAAGTGTCTATTTTAATTCAAGACACTAGACTCCTGAAACTAAACAGCTAAACAGAAATGATGGGAGAAAAAGTACTGAAAGCATCTCTCAGGAAAAGCTTGCTTGCCACCTAATCACACTATAACAAAACCATTCACTTAGTGAACTAAGCTCAGGGCAATATCAATTCTAATCTATGCTTTATGCCTTACTTTTAAGTATAAATGCTTTATCAAAGATAGCCAGATATTTGATTAAAAAAATCTTTATCAGAAAAGGGAAGAAACTAAAACAAAGAAATAAAAAAGGCAGGTAATCTAGAGGAAATACAAAAATGCAGAAAGTAGAAAATATCTTTTTAAAAGTAAAATCTATAATTGATGTCCTCCGAAAAATAAAGATGTTTTGTTCACAAAGTAAGAAGATAATAAAATAACAGAGAAATAACAACTTCTAGATATTAAAAATAGGATGCCTAACTTTTTAAGTGAAAGGATAAAATTAAAATAAAAAGACAAGGACTTGTATTATATAATTTCCTTAAAGGAAAAGGCTAGAAAGAGAAAGAAATGACCTATAAAGGAAATTTACAAAAATATCCAAGAGTTGAAGTCCAAAATTGCTGATTGAACACATGCTAAGTCGCTTCAGTTGTGTCCAACTCTTTCCAACCCTATGAACCGTAGTTCTCCAGGCTCCTCTGGCCATGGGATTTTTCAGGCAAGAATACTGAAGTGGGTTGTGATGCCTTCCTCCAAGGGATCTTCCCAATGCAGGGATCAAAACCACATCTCTTACATCTCCTGCATTGGCAGGTGGATTCTTCACCATTTAGTGCCATTCACTGATTGAATGGGCACACTTGGTTGTGGACTAAATGAATGTAGATCACATCAGTGAGAAAGCTTGAGTTTTAAATTCCTTGAACCAGCCCCAGCTGGAACCATGGATGGTGCAGAAGAGAAGAAAAAGAAGATTCCTGCTGTGCCAGAAACCCCTAAGAAAAAGTGAAAGAATTTCGCAGCGCTTAAGATCAAGCACCTGAGAAAGAATTTTGCCCAAAAGATGCTTCGAAAGGCAAGGAGGAAGCTTATTTATAAAAAAGCTAAGCATTACCACAAGGAATACAGGCAGATGTACAGAACTGAAATTTGAATGGCTAGGGTGGCACGAAAAGCCGGCAACTTCTATGTACCCGCGGAACCCAAGTTGGCATTTGTCATCAGGATCAGAGGTATCAACGGTGTGAGCCCAAAGGTTCGAAAGGTGCTGCAGCTCCTTCGCCTCCGGCAGATCTTCAATGGCACCTTCGTGAAGCTCAACAAGGCATCAGTTAACATGCTGAGAGTTGGGGAGCCATACATTGCATAGGGGTACCCAAATCTGAAGTCTGTAAATGAATTGATCTACAAGCGTGGTTATGGCAAAATCAACAAAAAAGCGAATTGCCCTGACAGACAATGCCTTGATTGCTCGATTTCTTGGGAAATACGGAATCATATGCATGGAGGATTTGATTCATGAGATCTATACCATTGGAAAACGTTTCAAAGAAGCAAACAACCTCCTGTGGCCCTTTAAATTGTCTTCTCCACCAGGTGGAATGAAGAAAAAGACCACCCATTTTGTAGAAGGTGGAGATGCTGGTAACAGGGAAGACCAGATTAACAGGCTTATTAGAAGGATGAACTAAGGTATCTACCAGGATTATTTTTGTAATCTGGTCTGTTTAATAAACAATTGAAACAAATTGAAATGTAAAAAAAAATAAAAATAAAAAATAAATCCCTTGAACCAAAAACATTATACAAACACAAACAGTATTCAGAAAGGTATCAGAAAATTCAATGGTATACTGTATCCTAGAAGACACTGGAAATACACCTTCAGCATTCTGAGGGAAGATTACTCCATCCTAGAATTCTATACATACTCAATTTAGCGAGGCCGCAAAAACTGATTTTGCTATTCAGCAACATGAGAGAGTTAATGAAAAAAGAAGATAGGACTGAAGAGGCTGAGAATTCAACCGCGGATCACAGAGTAAAGGAGACAGCAGGATGAAGACTTGCAGCAGGCCGAGAGAGCTCCCAAACCACTCTGTAGCAAGAAGGCAGAGAAGTGTGTGAACAAAGACTATTAAAAAATAATCTCAATTGATAGTTTATTGATGTTGGTGGATTTAAAAGTGTTGGTATTTGGGAAAATATTTGACAAGAGTTGTGGACTCAAAAAAATCATCAAACTAAGCAAATGGGAAAAAGTGAAATAATGCTTAATTCAAGGAAATAAGAAAGCTGTATAACAAAGGAATTATATGATAGAACACTAACATTGTTCTTCAAAATGTGGTTGCTGACAGGCTACCAGTCCTCAACTGTGTATTACCATGTAGTGAGGAGATAAGTAGCTTCAGTAAATCAACTACATCAATGAGCACATTGTTTTTCCCCGCAGGTATTTTATTTTTTTCATACAAGATTTTCTCTAGGAAAGAAATATATTGATTTCCTTTCCTACAAGGGCCCCTTTTTCTATTGCAACCCCTGCAGTTTGAGTATTATTATGTTAGTATAGCTTTCTGGCTATGAGTTTAAACAATAATTCTGACAAAAGTGTTGTGAAGATTGACAGAAGAAGAAGTAAAAACAGTTAATACAGAAAGAGCTATATTTTCCAATTACACAGGAAGAAGTTAATGTTTATCTAAAATATATAAATCAAAGACAGCAGTATAGGAAAAATATTAAGATATACTGAAGAAAGTTTTTAAATGCTAATGCTAACATTATTTCTCTTTGCAAACAATACTGAAGGTGAGCAAGGGTTGGAGAGCAAAATTTTCTATATTTGCTATATAATGAAAATTTGACATATAAAGAAATTGCTATATTTCATTAAAGCCATTTAGCATTGATATACCCTTATCCATATACATATATTACTTTGATAAAAATTTTAATTGATTTTAAATAGCCTATAAAAACTCTTTATTAAGAGTTTGTTTATGATCAAATAATTTCACATATATTGAGAACATATTTGCATATCAAAGATCTGAATATTTAATGAGTACAATAGTTGAATCATGTTTAAGAACTTTGACAAAATAAAAAAATAATAAATAATAAAACGTTAGATGAATCAAATACAAAGTGAAAATAGCTTTAAAAGCACTAAAAAGTGAGAAGAAGCATTACAGAGGAGAAGAAGAACAAAAAGTATTAAAATTAAAGAGAGATATCATTATAAATAATCACTAGAAAGTTTCCAGCAGCATGCCACAGGACTCTGGCCCATATGCTCAGCTGTGTCCAACTCTTTGCAACCCCATGGGCTTTAGCCCTCAGGCTTCGCTGTCCATGGAATTTTTCAGGCAAGAATACTGGAGTGGGTTGCCTACTCCAGGGGATCTTCCCGACCCAGGGATTGAACTCATGTCTCTTGCGTCTCCTACAGTGGAGGCTGATTCTTTACCACTGAGCCACAATAGCTTATAATAGATACAAATAAATATAATATAGTAAACATGTCTTACCACCCTGAATATTACAGAAGTATATTAGGAACAAGAAAGGAACATATTCCAGAAATATGACAGTACTCTGTCAATAACTACTAAGAATTTCCAAAATAGCATACCTGATGCTTCCCTTGTGGCTCACTGGTAAAGTATCTGCCCACAATACAGGAGACCTGAGTTCAATACCTGGCTTGGGAAGATCCCCTGGAGAAGGAAAAGGCTACCCACTCCAGTATTCTGGCCTCAAGAATCCCATGGACTGTATAGTTCATGGCGTCACAAAGAGTTGTACATGACTGAGCAACTTTCACGTCACTTCACGAAGTTGAAATGCTCAACCTAGGAGCTCAATATAGAGCTTGTCACAATTTAATAAGTACTAACTCTTTGGAGCAAATATTCAATGTACTACACTTAGGAACCTGCATTTAATTGGAAAGTGAAGAAAAATATTTATATGAATATGGGACTCGTTTTAAAATCCTATGGAGAATGACTCATTTGAAGAACTCTGTGTCTTTTAAAGAACCAAACTGAAAAAGCAACTTTAGTCTCCCGCTGAATGCTGACTAGATTAATTAAGGTAGACAGAACTGACTGCTGTAATTGAATTACAATCTTTTCTAAGAGTGGTTGTTGCCTTATTCTCTGTATTTTATTGATTCTTTTATGAGTTCTACTGCTAAATCAATTCTAATCACTGCATCAACTGGAAAAATTCCACATTCCACTGCCAGATCAATTACAGTCACACAATCACTAGCTGGTACTGAAGCCTTTTTGATTAAAAGAACATTAAAAAAAAGAAATAAAGAATAGAAACTCTACTAAAATAGAAAGTTAAAATAATTCTATTTCTGTATTAAAGAAAAGCAAACTAATTTAACACATAAATTTGCACATTGAATATAAAATTCAATGATAAAAATTATTTGTACTGAAATAATATGTTCATAGTAATTATTTAACCTCTTTTGATTTACTGTTAGTGAATCATTTCACAGTTAACAAAAGTGTCTTGTGGCGCTTATATACATTGGATTGAAGTTATTTACAATATATAAATTCCACACTGAGCCTTGGGTCTATTGGTTCCTCTTCTATTTATTTCATCATTTCTTTGTTGTTTTTGTTGTCTCTCCAAAACTTTCCTCCTTTGAAAGTAACATCACCTTTTCTTTTCCTATTAAGAAGTACCTCTGTGATACAGTCCCACTATTCTCAATTGTTTCAAAACTTAATCAGGGGTTTTCATTTCTCTTAACTTATGTTTTCCTAAATAACTATAGTAGTATTTTAAAGTCACTAGTAATGTATTTTTCTTGAATGCCTTTAATGCCCTCAAATATAATGACATTTACTTATATGAATATGTGTGTGCTATGTCATTTCAATCATGTCCTATTCTTTGTGACTCTATGGACCATAGCCCTCCAGGCTCTTCTGTCCATGGGTTTCTCCAGGCAAGAATACTGGAACCTGCATCTCTTACATCTCCTGCATTGGCAGGGGGGTTCTTTACCACTAGCACCACCTGGGAAGCCCTTACTTAATATGACCTAATTATAACTCAGAACATTTGATGATGTCAAATTTCCACACATCAGATTGCATACTGTGTTTTCTCTTGTGACTGTAAACACCTTATGGCTTGTGTTTTCTTTTCCCTGATATTATTGGGAATATATTAAGATTTGTGTTCAGTATCATGGTGATTTTCTAGCCACCACCACTTCCCTAAGTGACTTGACTTTTGGAATAGTCAAAAACCAGTAGAGTTTCTTCCTTGATCTGCATTATTTGATAAGCTTCAGATAGTACTATTTTCGGTTCTGACATGCTAAAAGTGGTACATGCATAAATAACATTATAAGGGCATCACACCATCAATTAATTGTGTTCCCGTGGGGCCCCAACAGTTAGAATACAGTGTAAACACTTCTTCTTAAAGGGAGTCTGTATCACCACCAAATACTGTCCATCTTCTCTGGATTGCTGAGGTTCACAGAGGCATAGAATTAGTGAAATCCTGTAAATGATCTTGGCTTAGGCTTTCATTAGAATAAAACCTAAATGTCGATCAACAGATGAATGGATAAAGAAGATATGGTACACATATACAATGGACTGTTACTCAGCCATTAAAAAAGAATGAAATAATTCCATTTGCACCAACTTGGATGAACCTGGAGATCATCATATTAAGTGAAGTAAGTCGGAGACAAAGACAAGTATCATGTGATATCAGTTACATGTGGAATGTTAAAAGTAATACAAATGAAATGAATTATAAAACAGAGATGGACGCACAGAATTAGAAAACAAACTGATGATCACCAAAGGAGCAATGTCAGGCGGAGGGATAAATTAGTTGGTTTGGATTAGCATGTATACTGCTGCCGCTAAGTCGCTTCAGTCGTGTCCGACTCTGTGTGACCCCAGAGACGGCAGCTCACCAGGCTCCGCCATCCCTGGGATTCTCCAGGCAAGAACACTGGAGTGGATTGCCATTTCCTTCTCCAATGCATGAAGGTGAAAAGTGAAAGTGAAGTCACCTAGTCGTGTCCGACTCTTTGCGACCCATGGACTGCAGCCTACCAGGCTCCTCCGGCCATGGGATTTTCCAGGCAAGAGTACTGGAGTGGGGTGCCATTGCCTTCTCCGATTAGCATGTATACCTATATATAAAAGAAATAATCAACAAGCACCTACTGCATAACACAGGGAACTCTACTCAATATGCTGTAATAACCTATATGAGAAAATAAACTGAAAAAGATTGAATATATAACTGAATCACTTTTCTGTAAACCTAAAACTAACATAACATTATAAATTGACTCTAATCCAATATAAAATTTTTAAAAAATTAAGATAAAAATAAATGGCATTTCAAAAAGAAAGAAAAAAGTAGTACATAACCAGACATATAGCAAAAATTTTGAAAATAATGAGATAATTCAGTGGACTAATTTGCTTTCTCTAAAACTTAATGATACAATTGGACATTGCCTAAACAGAACAAAAGTTGTAATAGGTACAATAACAACTGTCTGGTTTTGTTTTCCATTTAAAATATTATAAATTGGAAAATGGGATTATAAATAACTAATACATGGATCTCAGTTTTTTAAACTATGTTTTCTGCCTTCACCTGCCATAGAGCCCTGGTATGTCACCTTTAGAGTAATACTCTTAATTTCATTTAACGTTCATCTACCATTCTTGCTCTCCTCCACATTACTATCCTGAGATATTTTAAGGTGAGCAGAGGAGGAGTGGAAAACATGGAATATACTTGTATAAGCATATATGTATACATTTCTCTGAACTCATTCCTGCTGTCCTCCATTGTTATGTTCCACTGGCCCTCTGTTCTACATCTCATGATTTGCTCTCCGTATCACTGCGCTTGAAAAACTATTTTTTGAATTACTGAACCTTTTCATTTCTGATTAACAGCTCTTTTAGCAGGCCTTTCCCTAGTAGTAGTGTTGCCTTATCTCTATTCCCTTCTTTACTCTACACCTCATTTCTGCTCTATGTGATTTAGACTTTTCAGGGATGGGTTAAACCAGGAAATGATGATAAACAGCTTTTAAAAGGCATGTGAAATCCACATCCTCTCCATTGCTTGAAGCTTACTGCTGTGTGTGGTCCCCACTCCAAACCTCTTCAAATTTCTCTCATAACTTTTACGTCCTTAAAATCTGGTCTACATATTAAAGTTCTTGACCATCCAAGAGGTGTGTACACATCTTAACAACAATTTTGAACTGGATTAAATTAGGGATTGTTTTACCCCCAAGAAAATCAATAGTTGTGACTATCGCAGTGTCCCAGGACTCTTCTCAACAGGGAAGAACCTCCCTGAGACTTCTATGACAATAGGAAGGTTGTGTTGAAAACATGCAGCATTTCTGTCCTAGTTAAAACCCTGTACTACAATAGTGATTATGTGTCTTAGCCAAAATATGCAGATTTAATATGTAAAGTAGACTGTGTTCTGACTTTTGTGGCTTTTTCTTATACCCATTCTATTTTGAACTCTCTGGTGAGGGTAGAAACTTGCTCTCTTTCACATATACCCTGTGCAGAGAGAAAATGCTGACAAGAGAATATGAACATAATTTGAAAATTCACCAAAATTTCACCTACATGAATAATATTGATCCCTGAGACTTGTGACAGAAATGGAAATTATTTTCTTTTAATAACACTATTTTGATAGTTTTTCAAGTCATAGTACAAAAGCCACCTTGTATTTGTTGGGGCTTTTATTGTTTATAAAACCTTTTTGAGAACCTTATGCTCTATGAATTTCTATAAGAATCCTCTGAAATAGAAAAGACAGAATAAATGCTTAGTACAAGATCAGTCAAGTGGAGTGGCCATCAAAAATAGAATTTAGAGCATCTGTAATATGCAATAATTTTTAGTAGCTAAGTCATGTCGAACTCTGTGACCCCTTGAACTGTAGCCCACCAGGCTTCTCTGCCCATGGGATTCCCCAGGTAAGAATACTGGAGTGAGTTGCCATTTTCTTCTCCAGGGGATCTTCCCAACTCAGACTGAATCTACATCTCCTGCATTGGCAGGCAGATTCTTTACTGAGCCACAAGGTAGGCCCATAATATACAATACCTTACTATAATTTTACTTACCTTCATTTTACTTACATTCAGCCCAACAAGTAAACCTTGCTCTATTGCTTTGAAATATTTTTAATAAATCTTCTTTATTTGTATTACCAATCGTGCATTTAATATCATTATCAACTTATAGCTAAAGTAATGATGAGTTAACTGTTTTCTCCCTTCTTCCCCCAACAGCAATTCTAGTTATGTATTAAATTAAATATCCCTACAATATTATGATGATCATATGACTTCCTTATTGAAATCCTTTAATATTTCATTATTGGCTAGAGGATAATATGTCAGGATAAGTCTTGGTATCACTTAGAATCCGTGGTATCACTAATTGTTTCATCCTGGCAAGTCATGATACCACACTGAATAAAACACCATCAGCTTTAGAAATAATGACCTCAGAAAAAATCCTCTTTCTACCTCTTGCAGCCATTGAAACCACAGCATTTTGTATCCTCAGTTAACTCAACTGTAAGATGAGACTAGTTGTTCTTAGCTGTAGTGTAGGGTAAGAGAGTTAGAGAAGGGGAAGTTAGGAAAAAGAACAGATCACCTTTAATGAGGCGAGAAGGAGCAACAGTCAGATTAGTGAGCTGCTCCACTAACCCAAGAAAAAAGTATATATAGGCATATATGTGGAAATCTACTGTCTTAAGGAGGCCTGTTTCTCTCCAAGGTTGTTCGGAGAAATTATCTCTTAAGCGGCTGGGGCAAAGAATTCTGGAGATGGGCCAGAGGCTGGGAGCTGGGCGTAATCAACCTTAAAGTCCATTTTTTCTTCCGGTGAGAGAGTTCTTTGTTTTGCATAGAATGGTGGCGAAGACCTGGAGGGGAGTTTTAACTCCAGGCTATTTTGAGCCGTGTAACTTTCCTTCATATAGTATTGTGTGATTTTCATTCTTACTTACCAAAGCTTATTTTCTACCATTCCTTGATGCCAAATTATTTCATCTTAATAAACTTAAAGAATCACATAGAAATATTTTTTTCTTGCCACATATGTCAATCTTATTTGCCTACCTGCATTCTGTTATATCCAGTCAAAATCTCAGAACAAGAGGAAGCAAAGAAAAATGTAAACCAAACAAACAAAAAAACTCAGGTGAAACAGTTTTGAGAATTTTATTACTTATCATTTTTTATCATAATAGGTAAATAAAAAAATGAATAACAAAGCCAAAAGTATCTTTTTTTATACATTTAAAGTACACTAACAACAAAGATAAATGTAGAATTTTGATGTTGGATAGAGTTTATTCATATTAACGCTAACAAATATGTACAAAATGATATCATTAAATTACAGAAAAAGAAGAGAAAAGTAGCTCTTGATACAGTCAAGTATGATGAATTTTGGTTGCAAAATCACCAACCATGGGAAGATATTAATCTTTGCTATAATAAATTTAAAAGTTATCAGTGAATAACAAGATGACTTTCAGTCTATTCAAATATTAGTTTGCTGCATCAATCTGCCTACGACGTTTTTTTAGTTCCTTAGAATGGTAATGATATATTTCTTCTAGCCTCCATTAAACTTTTATAAGCTCAATGATCCCAGATAATGCACATCTTCATTGGTTTACCAGTTGCTTATTTTTATATTCTATCAGTAAGCATATTTTGCATTACTAGCAATAACTTTAAATATTTCAGTAGCTCACAGTCCATTAAATACAATTAGTATAAAATGTCTGCAGATGACAAAGTGAGAAATTAAGTTATTAGCAAATCAATCAAAGAAAATTGCAAGGATAGCAGAAGTGGATAATATCAGTTCCATGGTAGCAGAGCCCTAGTAAAAGCAAGTGTTTGTTTCAGCCTGCAGATGGGAAACACTAGAATCGCAGGCCTGTTCCTTGACAACACTGCACACATCAGATGACATTGTACAGCAATAGGATTACAGAGGAGTGTCAGGTGGCACTAGTGGTAAAGTACCCACCACCTGCCAATTCAGGATACTTAGAGTCATAGGTTAGGTCCCTGGGTTGGGAAGATCCCCTGAAGGAGGACCCGGGAACCCACTCCAGTATTCTTGCCTGGAAAATCCCCTGGACAGAGGAGCCTAGCCTGCTACAGTCCATAGTGTGGCAAAGTGTTAGACATGAATGAAGCAACTAGCATGTAGCACAGATATCTTCACAAGGGAGAAGAGGTAGATTTTTATCTTGGTAGAAAATGGTTACATGAGATAATGTGGTGAATATGATTCTCTTAACTATATTAGGTCCCATATTGAGCTAAAATATTATTGATTTTGCTATATCCTTATAAAGCTTGAGCACAGATAACTCCAATTTTCTTATGCTCCTTTCTAGCCCAAGCCAGCCATATACACAACCTTTCACATCTCCTTAATACTGACTCTGTCCTTCCATTTGTTAGGCCAGAAAAAATCAGATTTATCTTTGACACCTCTCTTTCCCTCACAAACCTACACTCAATTGATCCACTCAATGGATCCCTTGGATCCACCTTCAAAATATACCCAGAATCTTATACATTCTTACCAATGCCAATGAAACCATCATGACCTCAGCCTCCTCATCCATCCCAGCCTCCACCAATCGGTATGCTTCTACACTTACCCCCCTTCCACCAATGTTAACACTGTATCCAGAAGGATGTGCTAAAATTTGTCACATCAGTATCCTCCTCTGTACCGAACCCACAATAAGAAACTGCGAACACAATTATGGAAACACCCCTTTCAGTGACCTCTGGTCATATCTAGTACTACCCCAGCCTTGTTCCAGACACAATGGCTTTATCTAGTCCCTAGGAAACATCAGCATGGTATCCAAATAATTAGGGTCTTGATTCTAGCAGTTTTCTCAAAATGAAACACAATTTTCCCCAGATATCTATATGATGAATTCCCTCACATCCTTCAACTGTTTGCTCCAAGTTCAGCTCACATAGTCACTCATTTCTTGTACCCCCGCTCCCTTCTGCCTTCTAGCCCCGACAGTCTATTCCTTCACTCTGCTATAATGTTTGCTTTATGTTTCCAAAAACTTACTTTATTTCTGTCTTCCCTTCTGGACCATAAGCTCCACAAAAGCAGAAGTCTTTCTTAGTTTGTTCACTGATACACCACAAGCCTCTAAAACAGGAATTAGATTTGAGGAATGTAATATGAAGGACTGCTCTGTAAACTTATCAGCTCTAGGTTAATAAGGCTTGATAATAAGGCTATTTGTGCAAGAATCCCTACTTAGGCAATAATTCATAATTCTCCCTTCTCTACCCAGCAACTGAATGACTTATAATATGGGCTCCATCCATTCACAGAAAATATATACAGTAAAGAATTAGAGGCCTCACTTTTCAAAAGGGGCCTAATAATCACTGTTGTATAAAACTCCAAATTATATTAAGTGAATAAAACAAAATATATAAAATGAAAAATACTATATTATATAGTTTGTTCTTTAGAGAGATTTTTACCCATGAGTTTTCTCTTACTAGGGAGTCAATAGTTTAATAAGATGAAGAATCAATGCCTATTCCCAGTTTGAAACAGACCTAATGAGATTTATAATATAAATCTAGAAGACTGTGTACTTTTGAGGTATTTATACAAACTCTTTTTCAAATAATATTGTTATTATTACCAGTATACCCTGTCCCTCTGCTGGTTTTTTTCTATTTTTTTTTTCTTCCATCCTGATTTTGTTCTCCTGTATTCTACCCTTGCAATGAAACCCTCTTTTCTATACCTATTGTTTCTCTTTCTCTTCTTAAACTCTTCTTCTCCTTATAGCCCTGACACAAGCTATAGTGTGTGGTCTTCTCAGGGTTTACCTATCTACAATTTTAAGATTAAACAGTCTCTCAAAGGCATACTTACTTCCATTTGGATAAAGTCTTTGGGCTCAATTTAAAAAAGCTGCTTTACAGAATTTCAAATCTCCTATATAGGCTTTAATGCATCACCAGCAAAATATTTGCAACATCTCATTGTCTGTAATCTTTCAGGCATCCCACATAGATAATACATATCTTTAAAAAAGTGTACATTTAGAGCATTTCCTTTTATCAATTTTCTATTATACCAATTAAGTTTGGCATTATGACTGTAATCTTTGCCTTCCTTTTATTCCCTTTAATAACCCGAGTTCATAAAACCCCAGTGGTCTTTTAAAGCATAATATTGCATAAACATTTCTTGCAGGGAGTTGAATTCACTGGGAAATTCTTTCTCTTTGACTGGCCTTTATAGTTGTGGATATATACATATGTGTGTGTACACAATATATAGGAACATACTTTATTAATATTTACTTCTATCTGTTATGCTGCCAAATGATCTGATACAAAATTTTGTTTAGACTACTCCATCTCCTCTAGATCATATGAAATTATTCATCATCTATGAGGTTTACTGGAAACAATGACAGCAACTCCAACTTCTTTCCCTTTAATCAAGAGATTGACTACTCTTATATTAAATGATACATACAGATTACAAAATAATGGTGGCTTGCCTATTAGATTGTCAAGCTGTTTGAAGTCTAGCTGACGTTTCCCTCTTCCTATTATTTCTCCAAAGCCATCCACAGCTAGGTTCATTCCACCTCTGGAATGATGCCAATATTAAAAAAAAAAAAAAGTAAACAAACCTTCATTATGAAAAGACACCTGCTCAATACTTCTTGTGCCATCTGACTTTATAAGCACTGATCAAAATATTATCCAAACATTTCAGTGAATAATATTTCCCTCTATTTCTTCTCATTTTGTCAAGACAATTTCCAGTACTTCTTTACCATGAGAACTTGGTTGTTTATTTGATCACAAGCCCAATAAAAACTGTAACAAAAAACACCTTACTAGGCAATTGAAATGATAGAGACTACCTGTGTATATTTATATGTCTAAGTTTTTGTCTGCGCCTAAATTCATAAATATCACTACATATTCTCTCGCAGCTAAGACAACTGGTAATTGTAATACCAGCCCCCTGGTGGCTCAGCGAGTAAAGAATGTCTGCAATGCGGGAGACTCAAGTTCGATCCCTGGGTCAGAAAGATCCCCTGGAGAAGGGAATGGCAACCCACTCCATTATTCTTGCTTGGAGAATCCCATGGACAGAGGAGCCTGGTGGGTTACAGTCCATGGGGTCACAAGGAGTCAAACATGACTGAGCAACTAACATTTCACACTTTCACTTGACAATTATTGTAAGATGCACTAGTATTTTACATCCTCTAAGAGAAAAAAATGCTGTTGGTTATAACTGTCACATGTAACTGATTATGAGACACAAGCTGCTTTCAGAAATAAAAAAAACTAATCTTATTTTGGATGATTCAAAGGAAAGAATGTTACTTCTTTTTCTTATGAATAGAAGATACATATTTAAGTAATATACAGCAAATATGATTCACTTGAATGAGCTCAGATATAATTGGATATTATTATAGTTCAGATATTTGAAATTTCCTGAATAAATTCCAACTTTAAGATCAGCAGAATCTTACGGCACAATATTGTTCATTCAAAAGTGTATCCTAAGGTGGCCATTTCATCTTGATTTGCTCACAATTTTTCGTTTTCACACTGAAAGTCCTGCACCCCAGATGTATTAGGCTGCTAGAACTGTCATAACAAAATATCACCGACCACGAACCTCAAATGACAGAAATTTTTTTTTTCACGGTTCTGGAGGAGGGAAAGTCCAAGGTTAAAGTTTTGGCAGGGTTCAGTGTCTGATGATAGCTCTCTTTCTGGCTGTAGATGGCCCTCTTCTCACTGCATCGTCACATGGCCCTTGCTATGAGTGACATCAGAAAGAGAGAGATTTCTCTTCTCACAAGGTTATGGCCTTAGCTTTATGACCTTGAGTGTGTGCATGCTAAGTTGCTTCAGTCGTAGCCTCTGTCCATGGGATTCTCCAGGCAAATATATTAGAGTGGGTTGTCATGCCCTCCTCCAGAGGATCTTCCCAACCCAGGGATTGAACCTGCATCTCTTATATCTCCAATACTGGTGGTGGGTGGGGCTTCCCTGGTGGCTCAAAGAGTAAAGAATCTGCCTGAAATGTGGGAGACCTGGGTTTGATCCCTGGGTTGGGAAGATCTCCTGGAGAAGGGAATGGCTATCCACTCCAGTATTCTTGCCTAGAGAATTCCCGGTACAGAGAGGAGCCTGGCAAGCTACAGTCCATGGAGTTGCAAAGAATCAGGTCACAAAAACCTGAATGACTAATTCTTTTACTTTTCTTTACCACTGGCACCACTTGGGGGGCCCTTTATGACCTCGCAAGCATGCTGTCACTGTCACGCATGCTACAGTCTCAATTCGTGTCCGACTCTGCCAGCCTCCTCTGTCCATGGGATTCTCCAGGCAAGAATACTGGAGTGGGTAGCCATGCCTTCCTCCAACCTTAATTTCTTCTTAAAAGCCCTGTCTACAAAAACACTCACTTTGATTGAGGTTTAGGGCTGAAACACAGAACATTTTTAAAGGACAAAATTCACTCCATTGTACCAGGAAACCCCTCAGTCCTGGGCAAACTGGGATGGCTGATCACTAAGTTATACTTTCTTATATGAAAGGCTAAAAAGAAAATCCATTTGGTTGTAACTCTGCGTGAACTCATTTAAAAATTAATATAATCTTAACCAGAAATAAAATAGTTCTCTACAACTTATATTTTTCTTTGATGAATTAACATTTACATTATTTAAATACACAAACAATATGTCATGTGTAGGATAGAAGACATAGGCCATCAGATTTTATAATCACTGAGCACAGGGTACATCACTGAGCCAGGATACTACGTGAATCACTCTTTCTCCCTTCAACACTCCTTGTTATGCAGGGATGCAAAACCTTAAAAAAAATGTACATTTTATAAGCTCCATTGCCAGCAGGGTTCCAATTTAAGTTTCTCTCAAAGTAGACTTTGCACAAATTCTGCAAGACACTGGAAAATAAGATGTCATCATTGCCTCAGAAACTTATAGCCAAAAAGGTCCACTGTTCTGCTGGAAAGAACCATTTATTGCCGGCAGCCAAAATCGTCTGTAGTTTCCCGGGATTCCTGCTTTCTTATTTCCTGCACCCTATCAGCAGCTTCTCTGACCTTCACTCCTATAAGCTATTAATTATTTCTATTAAATAGAAAGAAGGTTCATTGAAATCTAGAGTGCTTTCTTCTGTGCTAAAGGAATTATAATGAATAAAATTATGTAGAGTGCTTTCTAGAAATAATACTGAAATAATTTTGTTTATTTATCTTTTCCTCATAAAAATTATAAGGTAAAACCTAGTGCTCTCTGCATTCAATACAATATAATCATTTTTTAAACACTAGATTTTATTTTCCGGAAAGGAAAATAAAACTAATTAAAAAGCTTGGCAAAAATCACACACACACACACAAATATGTTTTTCTATTTACTACCATCCCATCATCTTTTGCCCTAAGAAATGAGATTTTCATCTAAATATCTTAGAAAATGAAACACAAACTTAGAAAATGGCAAGGGATCATGTTGCTTGAACTACTTACTTGTATATGATTTCCATTTAAATCTGTTTCAAATCCCATTTGAAAGAATCAAGGCAAAAAAAATCATAGTCTATTGTAGTGGGTCGGATATCTTCAGTAGTATCTTTTTATGTCTGTTTATATCTAAGAAACGATATCTTAGTTTCTAAACTATAACAATTTCAAAGTATTTCTCGTATAACCTCAATTTCCCATGTGCCCATTTCCCAAAGAACTTCCTGCCCCCCAATTGAAGTCTTTGGGCCACACCAGACAGCATTTAGAGATCTTAGTTTCCAAACCAGGGATCAAACCCATGCTCCCTGCAGTGAAGGCACAGATTCTTAACCACTGGAAAACCAGGGATGTGCTGAAGAAGAATAGCAGAGTCTTTTAAATAAAAAGAAGTTCTTTTCTAGATTTTGTCTTGTCAGTATCAAGTCAGCATAGCAGGACCACTATTTAGTACTGAATTATTTTATTTACTTATCATTAGTCACTTTGGCATTACTTGTCATGTTTGCATACTAGCATGCTTAATTTAATACAAGTAACTTCCAGATTTCATAGCTCATAATCTTATTGAAAGACTCTCTTCTCTGGGTTATCAATATAGATTATGCCATTAGCTTTGGAATACAAATATATATCTCAATGTACTTGTGATATTTTCAAATGTCATGCCAAAGCTAAGATTAATATTCAAGATATTATTATGATTTACTACTACATAGTAAATATAGTAGTCCTCCATAAATTGTTGTTTGTTTTGAAAATTCAAGTCAAAAAATTACAATCGGAAAAGGTAATTATGGTTTTGAAAAGAATCCAAAGAGAAAGTAAGGCAGTTTTATCCTATATCACTGTATACTTTAGAAAGAATTTCATTCACTTCTTTGTGTGCACAATCATAGTTTATTTTTATATTGTTGACTCTCAGTTACTGTCACTTAAATATGGGAATCAAAGATAAATAGGAGTCAAGAATGTTTATTCTCTAAATGTCATTCATGATCCATTCTGCAATTTACAATGTGACATTTTAATGCATCACCTTCTTAATCTCATGTGTATAGAGTAATATAATCAGATGACTTGAAGGAGCCAAAATTTTGCGTATCTCCAAAGTCAGCTATTTCAAGCTTTTAAGGCAAGACTTAATTTAGATTATACTTGTATAAAATCGCATGTTCCCAGATATGGCACCCCATCCAAATGATGATGGATATGGCATATAGGTTAGGATAGATGGCATCACAGGATATGGCATAGAGGTTAAGTAAACAGGGAAACTGTCTTCTCCTTTTATATAGATTACAAATGTCATGGAATTATAAACATATGTTCTCTTGCTTAAATGTACAGAACTGGATTGGTGTATGAATTAGATTGTAAATACAGGAAAATACAAATTTGTTTCATATGATTCCTTATTTAAATTTAGTTTGTGCTTTACATTAATGCTCTGAGAAATAGAGGAATGTCATTCTTTAAAAGACAGGATACCAGCTGACTGCAATGAAACACACTTTATAAAAAATTTAAGAAGTTTTGAGAAAAACTGATTCATAGGCCCTGATTAGAAGGTTACACATGTATCTTGCCTAGAAACCAAAGCTAATTAGTTGGAATAGTCTATTTTCCCTTTTTTTTTTTTAATTGAGGGAAGGACATGATATATATAGGAAGGAAAAATGTTAACTCTCTCACTGTTTTCACACAATTTTTCATTAAAGGATATCACCTGGGTTGGGGGGGCAGATATCACTAGGAGAAAATCACTTGCTCTAGTTAAAATGTTAGACAAGTCAACATCACTAGCCCATTACTAGATGCAAGGTTTTTACAATATTAACTAACAGTAATTACTAACATGCATTGAATATCTGCTGAAAAGTCAACCTTATTTAAGCATTTGCATGTATCATCTCTTTTTACTGTCTCAGAAATCTTGCCAGTGAAGTGCTATTATAGCTTCCATCTTGCAGATAAAATAATAGAAAGATTATTAGAGAAAGAAAGCCAAATGCTATTCATACAATGTTTGACTTCAGAAGCTGAGCTCTAAAGCGCTGTAATCAGCAATGTCTTAAGCGTTTATTCATTATGGCAGTGATATAACTTCCTTAAATCATTGTGCCCTTCCTTATCCTTGAGAAGGACAAGTTGAGTATTATCAAGAAAAGTGATATCTTCGATGAGCTTTAAGATCCTGGCAAGTGTGTAACCGGGGAAGGATTTTAAAAGGTAAGCTTTGTGAAGAGGGGGATTAACAATTTCTAAATCTTCTATTTGACCAAGACATGTGTGCTCAGTCACTTCAGTCACGTCTGAATGTTTGCATCCCTATGGACTGCAGCCCGCCAGGCTCCTCTGTCCATGGGATTCTCCAGGCAAAAATACTGAAGTGGGTTGCCATATCCTCCTCCATGGGATCTTCCTGACGAGGGGTCAAACTTGGATCTCCTGCACTGCAGGGAGATTCTTTACCACTGAGCCACCGGGGAAGCCCTTAGCCAAGACAAGCTTGACTCAATGCCCCTAGTAGGTAAGCCAATAAAGAATCCGCCAGCCAAGGCAGGCGATGCAAGATACACAGGAGACACGGGTTGGATCCGCTCGGGAGGAAAATCCCCTGGAGGAGCCTATGGCAACCCACTCCAGTGGAGAATCCACGGACAGAGGAGCCTGGCAGGCTACAGTCCAAAGGGGTTCCAAAGAGTCAGACTTGATTGAGCAAACACACACCACACACACACACACACAGGCAAATATCAGACAAGTTTCTTCCTGACTATTGGCACCTTGATGTCCCATTTTATACTGCATTTCCCTTAGAAAACTTGCAATTATAACATCTTTTTTTCTGGCCCTTTCTTATGTAAATCTTCTATAACCCAAGAATGTCTTTTTTAAGGACCTGGAAATCATTCCTTTGAAATGCAATCATTAAGAAAAGCAGGGACCCAATCTCCTAGTCTCTGTGGAAGGGTAGTAGTGTAACCTCAATGAGGACAATTAGCTAAAACAGACAGCCTGTCACAGGGATCACCTCCCAGCTAATACCCTCCAGTACTTTCCCATTAGCTTACACCAGGGTTTCAAAAATTCTCCCATGTTTTGTTCTATCAGAGGTGATTTCAATAGTCTCGAATAAATCTTTTTGCTTTTAGTATGTCCAATGCACTTTTTTTTCCTATAGATGCTTTACACACCAAGGACCAGGTCCTGAAGGCTGTAACTAAACAGTGCAGAGAATCTGGACCTGTTGGTGAGATGAGGATCAAACTCCATGTTAAGAATTTTGATTTTCATTCTAAGAGCATTCACTAAAGGTCTTTAAGGTTTGAGTGTAGAGAGAAGGGGAAAGAAGTTGACTGTAACATAATATAACTTTCATATTTAAAAACAAAAACAAAACACAGTGTAAAGAGAAGGAGCGCAGAATGTTTTAAGTGTATTTGTAGGCTGACAGATTAATCAGATGAGAGAAGATGGCAGATCCAGGTAAGAAAGAATTGTAAATATTGTAGTATATATTTAAGAGGTAACTCTCAGGTGTGGATGGTGGGATTGAAAAAGGGATGAGCGTAAATCGTTGTGAAATATAGTCTATATATCTGGAACAAGTTTATTTAATATTCACCACCTTTATACATTTTATATAAATGTGGATGATTGATGTGTTAGTCAATATTCTCAAAACATTTTATACATATATATATATATATAAAGGAAAATTAATTTCTAGGAAAGGTAGTCAGATAGCTACAATTTAACCAACTGTATGTCAAAATGTGACTTTTCTAATTTCTTAAAGGTACAGATAGAATTTAATCAAATATAATTAAGATTCGAATTAATCCCATGAATAATTTTTTAAAGTTCCCACAATGAGTCTGAAAGCTGCTTTTAGCATCCCTAACTAAGAAAGCCTTACAAAATATGACTCTTTCCCACAGTTATGCATATTGATTTCTTTAATATTCAGAAGCATGGGTTACTATGAATAATAAAGTGAGATGGATTATGAGAGTATTTATTGTTTGATGAATGGAGTGGGTGATCATCTGAATCAGAGGAAAAACACTAAGAACAAAGCATATCAATGCACATAACTATTCATACCATAAAAGAATAAAAATGTGAATGTGATTAATATACTTGAAATACAAAGGCTGTGACTTCTCTATGCTTTCTTTCTTTCACTGAATTTTGTCATTTAATAACCTTTCATGAACTCAAAAAAAGAATCTAAAATAAGAAATATAATTGTGAGAAACTAAGAAAGCCCATTACCATTTCCAATGGAAGAAAACTGAATACCCTTCAAAAATCATTTACTGATCCTTTTGATTTGAAATAACATGATCATTGTTCCACAAATGACCCACGCACACAGATCAATAGAGAGGCCTATTCTTTCCAGAGTTCTGTGAGGAAACTGTATTTATAGTTGTACATAAGACAGCACATTTTAAAAATGAATAAAGCCAGAATTTAAAACATTATATAACACCGTTTCAATTATGCCCAACCCCAGTTTTTATGCTCTGAACAGCAGATTTCATCTTGTGAAAATCCTTCCAGATGTTTCACATATAAATTTAGTTTCAGTAATTCTAAAAGAGCATCCCTAACTCATAATCCTTCCTCTTTCCATACTTTATTGTGGTTTATTAAACCACCTTACTTATAACGTATGTGTGTGTGTATGTGTGTTAGTTTCTCAGTTGTGTCCAATTCTTTGAGACCCTATGACTGTAGCCCACCAGGTTCTTTTATCCATGGAATTCTCCAGGCAAGACTGCTGGGGTGGGTAGTCATTCCCTTCTCCAGGGGATCTTCCTGACCCAGGGATCAAACCCCAGTCTCCCACACTGCAGGCAGATTCTTTACCATCTGAACCACCAGGGAAGTCCTATTTCTATTAATTAAGTCATTAAATAGTTGATTCTCTTAGGTGTTTCTCCACTGTTTATTATTTTATCAATCCCAAACTTCTGTTGATTTTTTAAAAAATGTTATTCATCTCTACCTGTCCTTTCTCTCCCTTAAGACAGCATATGAAATGAAATCTAGGTAAGCACCTACAACATACATTAGTACAAGTACAAAGATTAAGACCTCAAGACCTCACTACTTCTTTCAGGGGATTCATGTTCTAGGGTTAAGCAAGAAGGGTCTGTAATCTGAGAGACTGTTAGGCTGGCAGATTTGCCACTTTGCTAGGTCTATCTTTTCAAACAATTGAGTTTCTCATACTAAAAGTATATAACCATTTACACCTGGAAGGGTTTTTAAAAACAAAGAACAAAAAGGAGAGGGAGAAAGAAGATAGAATGTTTGTGTGCAGTGCTTAAGAGGACATGAAATAATGTACAACAACACACGCAATGGTATGAGGGAAATAACATGACAAAGGAAAAAAAAAAACAAAACAGAAGATTCAGAGTTGTCCCCTAGAGCCTCTGAAAGCTCTGAAAGTGAAGTAAACTCAACAGAAAAATAAAATGGCTTTAGAGGCAGTAATTATTTCAGCAGGAAAGTTAAGTAGACCATCAGAGGAAATTTTTATTTAAAAGTAGCATAAGACAGGAGACTGCTACACAGCTAAACCCTGGTCACATCTTTTCTAATAAACTCTTCTGTCAGTTCTTTAGGTAAAGAGGGAATATAAATTTAATGAAAACTACAAAGATTTCAGAGGCCTAGTAAATAAGAGATATGAACAATATGAATATTTAATTCAAAAGATTAATCAATGTTGGACCTTATCTCAACCAAATAATATAACCATTGAATTATCCTTAAATTGCTATCTTTAATTAAACTGTCATTTAAGATTGATATTTACA
Source organism: Odocoileus virginianus (assembly GCF_023699985.2). Lineage (NCBI taxonomy): Eukaryota > Metazoa > Chordata > Mammalia > Artiodactyla > Cervidae > Odocoileus > Odocoileus virginianus. Next base: position 25,470,891 of record NC_069689.1, read on the forward strand.
GTTGATTTATATCCACTGCTACCTATTGATGGCTAGAAGAGAGGTGAGTGGAGTGTCACATGTGTAGATTTGATCCCTCTGAGGGGTGAAAATCCTCTAAGGAATTGTAAGATTAATACAGTTTGGTCAAATGACTGTCTCATCTGTATATTTTTCTTAAATGTATTTATAATTCCATGATCATTGCCCTACCTTTTCTCCTGAAGATCCAACTGTATTAGGATTAATCTCTTTCATAGCCTTTAAGGAGGTAACTTAACCTAATGAAGAACTGGATATCAAAAAAGCCAAGCCCAATGGTATGTATTCAGGTCCCCCCCCCAAATGTCAAGAGTATTTTCTTTCAAAATAATTTTCTTTTGTTGTTGTTTATTTGCTAAGTTGTGTCCAGCTCTTTGCAACCCCCACGGACTATAGCCCACCAGGTTCCTCTGTCCATGGGAAATCCCAGGCAAGAATACTGGAGTGGATTGCCATTTCCTTCTCCAGGGGATCTTCCCAACCCAGGGATCGAAACTGTGCCTCCTGCATTAGCAGGTAGGGTCTTCACTACTGAGCTACCAGGGAAATCAAAATAACTAGCATATACTTAAAGTGTTCTTCATTCCAGACTCACAGAAGTAAGAGAGTGTGGTCTTATCAAAAGCCCCTCCCTATGGATATGTTAAGAGTGGAATAGAAGGGTCCTACTGTGACACAGTCCTTTTTCACTCTTATTTTAGATATTTTTATAACTTTTATTTTTCCCTCTATCTCATCCTTTTGTAAAGAGGCACTAAAGAACTGGTATAAACATTAATTATTCAAAATATTACAAAATATACTTTGTATAATACCCTCAAAATCTCTCTTGATAAAAATTTAAATAAGAACCAAAATAAAAATTAAACAACTTCAACCAAATATTTAATCATTGTGACTGTCAAACACAGAAAGTTTTAATATTTAAGAAAAATAACAACAAACTTTAAAACGATAATTTATTCAAGCTGTTAACATAAAATCCTTATTCAGCTAGATCTGTCTTGTATGATATGTTCTTTTCAGTCTATAACTGTGTAATAAGAGAAGGTGATTTGGATCCCTCGAGGCCCTTTTCACAAGCTAAAATATATTTTTCTGCATTTGGAATTTCTTTCTAGTAGGTATTCTATAACCCTAATATGTGCTTCACACAGTAGCCACATCTGTTCCACCACAGGTGATACAGGCATAGCTTCCAACAGAATTGCTCAAACATTCAATAAAGCAGTTAGGCAGATGTCTTTGAGTTTCTTTGATGTACAGTTTTGTTAGACTTCACGCTGATTATGCAACAAACAACTGCAGAAAGTGTGCAATGTGAAATATTATTGACAATATTTTGAAAAGCTGAAGTTAAATTTAAAATCTGACTTGTACAGCTGCTTATACGATGTGCCTAAAAGAGAATAAAGTAGAAAGATTCACTGTTTTGGTGAGCAGCATGGAGGAAAAATGGGTAATCATATAAAACACTTATATGGTACATACATATTATTAGGTATGTCAGAACTTTTAAAATGTGGCTTCATACTCAACCAATGTTATCATTAACAGTGGGATTTGATAGCTAATGTTGGTCTATTTTTACCTACTAAGATAAAAGCAAGATCAAGAAGCTCATCAAACCATCTGTCTCTATTCCCCAAGCTATGCTGGTAATGATTAATAGAACCTGTGGTTCCCCTTATAAGATTGCAAAGCTGAGTAATAAGAGTTAGGTGAACATTGTTACCTTTTCTTAGCTGGAGCTATACTATATATAAGTGAATGGATGAATGTCTTTGCACTGATGCCAACATCTTTTTCTAATATCAGACACATTATTATGTCCTTACTCTGAGAAGTTTAAAATTGTCTGCATAGTAGTTTTAAATGTAAGAGAAAATGATCTTAAGAATTCAGATTTTTTCATGGTTGCCTTTTCTACTTGACCTCTGAAGTGTGCTGCTCTAACTTTAGAGAAAGGATGGAAATATTCTTCTATCTTGTTTTTCATCTTCTCTGTAGATATTGTGGATTGAACGCACTTTGATAAAATTACAGAACTGTCCCACAGTTTCTTTCCATCTGATTTCTTGGTGCAAAAGATAGGCAAACCAGATTCTACTTTTTATTTGTTCATAATTGAATAGCTATTTCTCCTTTAACATGCTACACTAAAATAAAACCATGACAAAGAAACAATCAATAAATAATATGTACATTAATTAATTTAACAAATATGTATGATATGCCTCTGTTTTACTAGCTACTACCCTAGGAATCAAGATTGCTGGGAGAATCAAGATTGGAACCAAGATTGCCAGGAGAAACATCAATAACCTCAGACAACACACCCCCTTATGGCAGAAAGAAAAAGAACTAAAGAGCCTCTTGATGAAAGTGAAAGAGGAGAGTGAAAAAGTTGGCTTAAAACTCAACATTCAGAAAACTAAGATCATGGCATTTGGTCCCATCACTTCATGACAAACAGACGGGGAAATAATGGAAACAGTGGCAGATTTTGTTTGGGGCTCCAAAATCACTGCAGATGGTGACTGCAGCCATGAAATTAAAAGGTGCTTGTTCCTTGGAAGAAAAGTTATGACCAACCTAGACAGCATATTAAAAAGCAGAGACATTACTTTGCCAATAAAAGCCAAAGCTTTGTTTTTTCCAGTAGTCATGTATGGATGTGAGAGTTGGACTATAAAGATAGCTGAGCGCCGAAGAACTGATGCTTTTGTACTGTGGTGTTGGAGAAGACTCTTGAGAGTCTCTTGGACTGCAAGGAGATCCAGCCATCCATCCATCCATCCAGTCCATCCTAAAGGAAACCAGTCCTGAATATTCATTGGAAGGACTGATGCTGAAGCTGAAGCTCCAGTACTTTGGCCACCTGATGCGAAAAGCTGACTTATTTGAAAAGACCCTGATGCTGGGAAAGATTGAGGGTGGGAGGAGAAGGGGATGACATAGGATGAAATGGTTTGATGGCATCACCAACTCATTGGACATGAATTTGAGTAAGCTCTGGGATTTGGTGAAGGACAGGGAAGTCTGGCCTGCTGCAGTCCATGGGGTCGCAAAAAATCAGACGCGACTGAGTAACTGAACTGAACTGAACTCTAGAAACTGAGAATACATTAGAAAAAAATTGACCTTCCCACTCAATTTATATTTTAGTGGGAGATGATATTTATATATTATGTATAAATAAATATATGCTAAATTTATACATTATTAAATATATATAAATATATATTAAATATATATATATAAATATATAAATATATAAATATATTAAATATATAAATACCATATACCAAATGTCAGTGAGTGCAATGAGGAAAAATAGAGGGGAATGGAAGGGATGGTGGAGAGTTGCAAAAAGATAATTTTATTGGAGTCAAATGCTTTTGAAAAATAATTTGGAAAAAAAGAATATTGCCTATAATTAGTCAGTTTTGCTGTGTGTCTTTGTTTGCATATATATGTGAGTATAAATATGTAAGTGTAGTTTCTCCTTGCTTTGGCTTCCCTGATAGCTCAGCTGGTCAAGAATCTGCCTGCAATGCAGGAGAGCCCTATTCCATTCCTGGGTTGGGAGGATCCACTGGATAAGGGATAGGCTACCCACTCCAGTATTCTTGAGCTTCCCTAGTTGCTCAGCTGTTAAAGAATCCACCTGCCATGTGCAAGACCTGGATCCAATCCCTGGGTTGGGAAGATCTGGAGAAGGGAAAGGCTACCCACTCCAATATTGTGGCCTAGAGAATTCCATGGACTGTATAGTTCATGGCGTCACAAAGAGTTGGACATGACTGAGCAACTTTCACTTTCACTTTATTCAGTTCAAATACATCAACAACATTGCTCTTCCACTTCTAGGGAAAATGCTTAAAAGGCATGACTTCAGAAGTAAATCAGAGTAGAAATAGGAACTATGAGATCAGAGTTTGTCTTCTTCTCCTAAACAAGCTGGAAATTTGGGAACCAGAGTTAAAAGAAGAAATACATAGGAGCTTCCTGTTAAGGTGATAATTGTAGACAGTTGAAAAGTGAATTCAAAATTCTTATCTATGAAGTAGATTTTAAGTAGAAATTAAGTTCAGTATGAAAACAAATGATCAAGTGGACTTGGTCTACAAACAAGCCCAGGGAAGACAGGAAACAGACCAGAGGTCTGATATAGAACTCTCAAATGGAAGCTTTTCTTAAATGCCACTTCGAGGCTACCAAAGACAGTGCGTGTTGGGACATCAAATATGGAGTTGCATCAGGAAAGCGAAAAGGCTTTCAAAGCAGTGCCTCCACATCGGCTTGGAACTGAGAAATGTGCAAAAGATAGACAAGATCCTGATCCAATCTGGGCAATCACTCTTCTGTGTTCTTTTTTCTCATTTAAATTATGTTTTGTTAACATTGCAAAATTATGCATGTGAAATAAATATAAAAGAAGTCAAAAGAATTTATAATCAATTGAGTACAATTTTAAGACACCAAAGTATTATATAAACAGAATTCCTATAAAAATAACTATTTAAAAACTCTTACAATGAAAAATGTGTCTCAATTGTACCTTCTATCTAGTGATAGGTTATATTCTAGAATAAATTCATAGAAAAGAATCTAAAATTTTATTTCCACAATAAACTAAATTGATAGCAGTTTTATGGATGTTTTTATGTTTCTTCAAAGAGTGAACAAAACATCAGTGTTTGTAGAAACACTTCAGGCTTCAAGTTCAGAGTCTAAGGTTATATATTTAAAAATCAGGACTTTTTTTATATGAAAAAACTGGTTACAAAGAGTATGAGAGTATTTTACTATACACATATAACACATCCATATGTGTAGGCACACACTACAAGGATCTAAAGCTCATGCATTAGTGGATTAACCCTTGATGAGTGTGCTTGTGAATATTTTAATGTGATTTTACTATTTTGTGAAGCATGTTTTTCAGAAAAGAAAATAAATTATTTAAACGATAGGAGAGAGGGATGTGAGGAATCCACCCAACAAAAAGTATAAGACATAACCTCTTCTATGCTTCTGTGACACATACTTGTCTGTTTCTTGGTTAAATGATATGTATGATTCAGTGAATGTACAGTATAGATTTTCTTTGTGTTCTGACAGCACTAATATGCTGTCATTGGTCCTGTTATAAAGAATTCTCATTTATGTTCTTCACACCAAATAATTTACATTTCTCTCATCGTATATCATTAATTTCTTCTCAAGTCTAACCATAATTTTCATTTTCACATCGCTGTTAATAGTTGCAGGAATCCCATAACAATACTTTTATTTTCAACCACCTGCAAAAGTCAGAACATATTTAAATATTCTAAACTGTTTTAAAAAACAATAGCCCCAGAAAACCCTATTATTTAATAGTATCAGAATAACTGACTTTCCATCCTAATATTGCACTTCCTTTCTGAACATTTTGCAACATAATGACATATATATATATTATTTAACTGAAAAACTGATTTGAACTATCATTTTTAAATACTGACACATTCTTCCTAAAATATAATTTGATAAGGTATTCTTAGAGCTACACTTTTGAGTTATTCTCAATAGATTGTTGGGAAATTTTAATTTAAAAGTCAACTTTTGCTACAATGGCATCCTCATAAACTATGCTTCAATAACTTAGAAATGGCAAAAACAACCCTGAAACTTGTCAGAATTTTGTCTCCAAAGACCAGTGACTTTAATAATAATGAACAATGTGAATCCCTCCAATGTTCAGTAAACTGGCTTTGGAGGGAAATGTTGATTTTTCACATTAACAAAGTAAAATTCAGGTAAAAAGGGGAAAAGGTTCACACTATCTGAAATAGCTCTGAACACACATCCTCATTACTAACTTGAAAGGGAATCCTAAAGGGGATAAAACTTCTGTTTGCATCCAAGAGGCACAACCTATCACAATAGAAGACAAGTTTCTAAGGGTGCTTCAGAGTGAATGACAGTTTCATATCATTGCAGTCTTAAAAAATGAAATCACTCCAAATAATTGTTGTGTAAACATGATATACTCACTCACTGAAGATGTTTTCTCACTTCTGTTTACAAAGCAGAACTGAAGCAGACAGCATGAAATTAAGGTCAGAGTTGGATCTGAAACCAGCATATGGTAATAACTGAATAGCATATACACTATTCTTGTTTCCACTTTTCAGGAGAGAAAATTTTACTCTCATAGGCTCTACTTTTTATTCTTTCAGAAGGTTTAAAGCTTTGATATCATATGTAAAACATAAGATGTAAATTAATTTTAGTGTAAAACTATTTCCAATAAGCCCTCTAAAGCTAGGTGAATATCTAATTCATAAATTTGCAACCTCCACACCAAAAATGTGTTGCTATAGTATAATATGATTTACTTAATTAGATGGGGAAATATGATTTATATGTTGTCAATTAGGTAAGAAGTAATTTGTAGAAGTCTGCCAAAGAAGAAAAATGTTTTTACAAATCAGTTTTATTTATATGGATCTGGTTTTTTAAAAAAAATTTGAAAACTTATTGAAAAATATTACTCAAAACATACAATGTCCCACAAGATTGTATCTTTGCATATAATTATTTGATGCATTTTATTACTGGCATATCATATCCTTCTCTATTTTATATGACAAAAGGGCTTTAAAACAATATTCTAAAATAACATTTATATTAAAACGCATAGGATGGTTATTTTATTTGAAAATGTTCAGAAAACTTTTTTCATTTTTATTATGCTGAAAATATAATTCTACTTATATATTAAAAAATCAAGGCTATCTAGATTCAAATAAGTATATTTTATGATACTAATAAAAGACCCATTGAAATAGGGTTGAAATATCCAAATAAGAGATTACAAGAACAGTTTTGTACTAATGTAACCAAGTCTGTTATGACAAGTTTGGAGAGATATATACAATTCAGTGAAGTGTGAAGAGAAAGTATTCAGGGAACAGACATGTTAAGCGAATAGCCCACAAGCCACGCCATTCACCGGGAATTCTGACTTTAGCTTAAGAGTAATCATCGTGATGGTAGAGTCAGCAATGGGGACAAGATATGAGAATGCATATTGAAGGAGTTTCTGTAGGAGGAGTCCATGCTTTAGCAAGATCATCTTAATAATAGATGAAAGAATAGTCCAAGAAACAAGACAGGGTGGGGAGAGAGGTTACAAGCTGTTAAAGTTTTGTAGGCAAGAGATGATGATTGGGATCTTAATAAAAATAAGGACAAGTGGAACAAATTGGAATGATTCAGGAAATATAAAATAGATAATCTCAACAAGATTCAATGATTAACTTTGTATGTCAGAGTAAGAGAGAGGCAGAAATTCAGGACTAGATTCTAACTCTGGTTTGGTAAATTCACAATGTTTAAAGGGAAGCAAGGTAATAGAGAAGGTTGAAGATGATTTTTTTTTTAACTGTCTAATTTTTTACTTTGAAGTTACATGCCTGCAGAAAACGAAAGTAGAGCTGTCCCATTGAATAGATCATCTGGGTCTGAAGTTTGGGTCAGAAACGTCCATTTGGGAATAAATGGTATATAAATGATAAATAAAACTGCAAAAATTAACAGAGGAAATAAGAAACACCAACATAGATATGTGGAAAAATTCTTAAAGAGATTGGACTACCAGACCACCTTATCTGTCTCCTGAGAAACCAATATGTGGTTCAAGAAGCAACAGTTAGAACCTTGAACAACTGACTGGTTCCAAATTGGGAAAGGAGTACAACAAGGCTGTATATTATCAGTCTATTTATTTAACTAATATGTAAGAGAGTAGTTTTGAAGGCCTTAACTTTGCCATTCCAGAAATGCTTCTTTCTCTTACTATCATTTAGGCAAGGAGTGATTTGTACATCCAGATATAATGCCACCCCCATCCTTACGTCATTGTCCCCTGACCCACCTCATTAAATGATATTTATAATAAGACTTTCTACCCTAAGAGGTTCTGGTCACAGTCTTTGCTATATAGGCATAAATGTCTGTGTGACAAAAAATAACTTCAATGCTCAGAAACTACCTTACTTCTTTTGTAGAAAACATCATGTGCAATTCTGGTCTAGATGAAGAACAAGCTGGAATCAAGACTGCCAGGAGAAATATCAACAACCTCAGATATGTAGATGATAACACTTTAATGACTGAATGTGAAAAGGAACTAAATAGCCTCTTGTTGGGGGTGATAGAGGATAGTGAAAAAGCTGGCTTAAAACTCAACATTCAAAAAACTAAGACCATGGCATCCGGTCCCATCACTTTATGACAAATAGAAGGTTAAAAATTGGAAGCAGTGACAGATTTTATCAGATTTTACTTTCTTAGGCTCCAAAATCACTGAAGACAGTGACTGCAGCCAGAAAATTAAAAGGTGATTGATCCTTGAAAGGAAAGCTATGACAAAACAAGACAGCATATTAAAAAGCAGAGACATTATGATGCTGACAAAGGTTCGAATAGTCAAAGCTTTGGTTTTACCAGTAGTCTTGTAAGGATATGAATGTTGGACCACAAAGAAGGCTGAAAGATGAAAAATTGATGCTTTTGAACTGTGGTGTTGGAGAAGACTCTTGAGAGTTCCTTGGACTGCAAGGAGATCAAACCAGTCAATACTAAAGGAAATCAACCCTGAGTATTCATTAGAAAGATTGATGCTGAAGCTGAAGCTCCAATACTTTGGCCACCCGATGTGAAGAGCTAACTCATTGGAAAAGACCCTGACCCTGGGAAAGACTGAAGGCAAAAGGAGAAGAGGGCAGCAGAGGATGAGACGGTTAAATAGCATCACCGACTCAGTGGACATGAATTTGAACAAACAAAGGGAAATAGTGAAAGATAAGGAAGGCTGCTGTGTTGCAGTCCATGTGGTCACAAAAAGTCAGACACGACTTAGCAACTGAACAAAAATAATACAAATAAGCAGAGGAGAAGCAGTTTGTATAAAAACATCAAAAATGACAGGCAGAGATATAGGCTTAAAAACTGTGAGCATGTAGACATAATACAGGATTCTCTGTTCATCTGGAGTTGTAATTAAGCAAGACCCTACGAGGCCTTCCAGAATAGACCCCTACCCTTGCCTTCCCTCTGCCTTTTGTCTGTAGGAAAACTTCAGTCAAAAATAAATCTAATCAGAGAAGTGAAAAAATGCAGAAAGAAAGGGTAACAGTCAAGCAAGACAAAATAATAATACTTTAGCCAATAAGCAAAGTCAAGGACCTTTAGTTCTTCCTCGAGGAGTACAGATAATATTATGAGCCACGTCATCTGAAACAGTATCTGTTTTACAGATACTGAAACTCCTGTAAGAAGTTAACTGTTATACTGCACACTATCATATAGAACCCCAGACAGATTGGAACCAGAAGGCTGATGATACTGAGTCCCATTACCCCACCACCAACCAATCAGAAGAATGTCCAGGAGCCAATCAGGCCCTCCTCCTTGAACACTGTAAGTCTCCTCACTAACCCCCTCCAGGGTGGGACTCACAGTTCTCAGGGCATTAGCCCGCTGTGGCCCTCTTTGCCTGACAAAGCAATAAGCTATTATTTTCTGCTTCACCCAAAACTCTGTGTCTGCATTTCTATTCAGCACTGGTGAACAGAGGTTGGGTATCGGCAACAGAATCAGTACTTTCTATCCAACAGCATAGTTTTTTCCATTAATTCCTCCTGACAAATAAAGGCAATATTAGTTTGTGTCCTAATTCTCATATCTGAATTACTCTCTGGCTCATAGTTCCTCTTTGGATTTCTCAAAATGACAGCAAGAAATATAAACCCTTGTCATTTAAACAAGAAAAGATGGATTACACCTTTTACTACAAATGCAGAGCAACACAGATCTAGAAGATCATTAACTACAAGTAAAGCAGTCTCATTGATGTACTCGTAGCTCTTTAAATATCTTTCAATTCATTCATCCTATTTTAGGTATTCAACCTCTAGAGTACAGTCAGCAAAGGATGCCAAAATCAATTATATGGTTCTAGTCTCCAACTCTTTAGATGCTACCCAAAAAACCTAAATGTCTCAATTATATCATTACTAGAGGACTTAGGGTTGCTACTTCAAAATGACTTTAACACCTGTATTAGTTTCCGAGGGCTATTGAGGGCTCCCCAGGTGACACAGGTGGTAAAGAACCCACCTACCAATGCAGGAGACATAAGGGACGTGAGTTAAATCCCTGGCTTGGGAAGATCCCCTGGAGGAAGGCATGGCAATCCTCTCTAGTATTCTCTCCTAGAGAATCCCATGGACAGAAGAGCCTGGCGGGCTATAGTCCATAGGGTTGCAAAGAGCTGGACATGACTGAAGTGACTTAGTAGAGCACAGGGCTACTGACTGTTACAAACGCACACAAACTTGGTGACTTAAAACAACAGAAATATAGTATCTCATAGTCTGAAGCCAAGGAGTCCAAAATCAAGGTTAACACAGGGCCTCCCTTCCTTCAAATACTCTAATGGAAAATAATTTCTTGCCTCTTGAAACTTATGGCAGATCTTAGGCATTCTTCGCGTTGTGGCTGCATAACTCCAATCTCTGTCTTCATCCTCACATAGCCTTTTGCTCTGCTCCCATCTCTCCTTTGTATCTTTTATAAGGACTTTTGCCTTTGGATTTAGGATCCATCAGAATAGTTCAAAATGCTGTCATCTGGTGACCTTAATTATATTTGAAAAGACCCCTTTTCTCAATAAGATCACAGTCATAGGTTTTGGGTGTAAGAAGCTAACACATCTTTTGCGGGGCCACCATTCAACCCACTACAACATCCTGTATACAGTATTTGGTCAAATCTGTCTGATGGTGTGGGATCCTTTTTCAATTACTGGGGTAACTGGAGAGAAGACTAATTTTAGAGTAGAAAGGGATCTTGAGATGCCAAAATCTGAGACTGGCTACACTAGCTTCATAGAATGAGTTGTGAAGTTTCAAGAGAAAAATGAACACAATGATTTTTAACCTTCTTATTTTTCAATATATTTATTGTAGGTGATAAGTGTCTAACTACTGCTTTCACTGAAGCAATGTTGATAAGCAGTAATTTTTATATCATTCAGTTAAAAATAGCTTCTCAATAAAATTATGACTTCTTCCTTGACCTATGGGTTATTATATATATTTTAATACATAAACATATGCACATTTGAAGTTGTGTTTTTATGTTAGATTTCTAGTTTAATTCTATGTGGTCAAAAATAAATGTGATTGCATTCCTTATAAATTTGTTGAGAACTGTTCATAAATAATTACTGATCATTAATTCTAAATCCTTCTTATAATTAAAAGATGTATCTCTTTTATTGAGGTCTAGTTAATAACAAGGTTGTGTTAGTTTCTGGTGTACCACAAATTGATTCAGTTAATATATACATTATATATATATATACACCATTTTTTAAAATCCTTTCCTAATGTAGTTTATTATAAGATACTGAGTACAGTTCTCTGTGCTATACAGTAGAACCTTGTTGTTTATCTATTTTATTTATAATACTTTGTATATGTTAATCCCAAACTCCTAATTTATCCTTCCTCCCTTCCGCTTTAGTAACTATAAATTTGCTTTCAATGTCTGTTTCTGTTTTGTAAATAAGTTCATTTCTATCATATTTTAGATTTCACATAAGTGATATTATGTGGTATTTGTCTTTCTCTTTCTGACTTACTTCACTTAGTATGATAATGTCTAGGTCCATCCAGGTTGCTGCAAATACATTATTTCATTTTTTATGGCTGGGTAATATTCCATTATATATATGTGTGTGTATATATATATACACACATATACACACACACACAAACACCACATACTCTTATCCATTTCTCTGTCAATGGACATTTAGGTCACTTCTGTATCTTAGCATTTGTAAACAGTCTGCTATGAACATTAAAGTGCATGTAAAAAATGTATATTTTAAATAAATATATAGATATATTTCTTGAATACATCAGTTCAGTTGCTCAGTCACATCCAACTCTTTGTGACCCCATGAACTGTAGCACACAAGGCTCCCTGTCCATCACCAACTCCCAGAGCTTGCTCAAACTCATGTCCCTTGAGTCAGTGATGCCATCAAACCATCTCATCCTCTGTCATCCCCTTCTCCTCCTGCCTTCAATCTTTTCCAGCATCAAGGTCTTTTCAGATGAGTCAGCTCTTCCCATCAGGTGGCCAAAGTACTGGAGGTTCAGCTTCAGCATCAGTCCTTCCAAAGAATATTCAGGACTGATTTCCTTTAGGATGGACTGGTTGGATCTCCCTGTAGTCCAAGGGACTCTCAAGAGTCTTCTCCAACACCACAGTTCAAAAGCATCCATTCTTTGGTGTCCAGCTTTGTTTATAGTGCAACTCTCACATCCATACATGACTACTGGAAAAACCAAAGCTTTGACTAGATGGACCTTTGTTGGCAAAGTAATGTCTCTACTTTTTAATATGCTGTCTAGGTTGGTCATAGCTTTTCTTCCAAGGAGCAAATGTTTTCTAATTTCATGGCTGCAGTCACCATCTGCAGTGATTTTGGAGCCAAAATAAATAAATAAATAAACTTCTCTCACTGTTTTCATTGTTTCCCCATCTATTTGCCATGAAGTGATGGGACCGGATGCCATGATCTTAGTTTTCTGAATGTTGTGTTTTAAGCCACACTTTTCACTCTCCTCTTTCATGTTCCTCAAGAGGCTCTTTAGTTCTTCACTCTCTGCCATAAGGATGGTGTCATCTGCATATCTGAGGTCATTGATATTTCTCCCTGCAATCTTGATTCCAGCCCGTGCTTCATCCAGCCCAGTGTTTCTCATGATGTACTCTGCACATAAGAGTGCAGTACTCTGTACTCTGCATAGAAGTTCAATAAGAAGGGTGACAGTACACAGCCTTGATGTGCTCCTTTTCCTATTTGGAACCAGTGTGTTTATTATTTTTGATTGTCTGCTGGATCTATACTTGGAAATGTATTTGTAGCAACACTTAAAAAACATGGATAAATGTGTTATCCTCTGAAGAGGATTTGCATCTGCCTTAAAGACTAGGAGCTCTGCAAGTAATGCTTGTCTCATATCAGGTTTAAACCCTTGATCGCCCTTCTTTCTGTGTCAGTACTCAGACATATGCCCAGAATTGTTTCTGTCTTTGTTTTCTTCATTTCTGTAACTTTATTGAGGTATATTTCACATAACAAAAATGTGAGAAAAGAGAATTTCAATCTTTTGCATGTGAATATCTATTTGGGGATTCCCAGGTGACACAGTAGTGAAGAATCTGCCTGCCAATGATGGAGGTGCGACAGACTCAGGTTCGATCCTTGGGTCAGGAAAATCCCCTAGGGGAGGAAATGGCAACCCACTCCATTATTTTTTTCCTGGGAAATCCTGTGGATAGAGGAGTCTGGTGGGGCTACAGTCCACAGGGTTGCAAAGAGTTGGACACAACTGAGTGACTGAGCACATACACACACATCCATGTATCCAAGGACTATATGGTAAAATGTCTCCTCTTTCACAAATATATTATCTTGGCACTCCTGCCAAAAATCAGTTGGCTGCAAGTGCAAGAGTCTATTTCTGAGCTCTTAATTCTATTCCACAAAATCAAAGTATCTACCCACACTCAAGTCACATTGTCTTGATTACTTACTTCAGAGTAAGATTTAAAATCAGGAAATGTGAGTCCTTCAACTTTTCTTCTTTTTCAATATTTTTTTGAATATTCTAGATTCCTGCCTTTCCCTATGAATGTTATGATCAGCTTATCATTTTCTGATAAAAAAGCTGGGGATTATAAAGATTATAAAGATTGTGCTGTTTGTACATCAAATTGGGGAGTATTTCCATTTTAGTCAAATGGAATTACCCAATAAATAAATAAGTACAGGACATTTTTCTATTTATTTAGGTTGTTGTAAAAATGTTGGCTTTCAGTCTACTACAGGCTTTAGGAGACAGAACACACTGGAGCAAGTTAATAGGCTGCAGAGCTTACCATTCTTACCAAATTTCAGTAATTATTCTTGATTAAACATTTTGTAGTTTTTACAAACTTCTGGTTAACTTTACAGTTTTAATTTTACGGTTTAATTTAAAAAATTTTTGCATTGTTCTCATTGCTTTACCAGAGTGTAGTTTTGAAGATTTTAATTTTGTCATTCCAGAAATGCTTCTTGGTCTTATTTTTAATATCATTTAGGCAAGGAGTGATTTGGTCATCCAGTTATAATGCCTCCCCATCCTAAAGCCATGGTCCCCTCTGACCTCACTCATTCAAAGATATTTCTAACAAGACTTCCTACTCTTAGTAGTTCTGGTCACAGTTTTTGCTATATTGGTATAAATGTCTAGGTGACAATAAATAATTTCAGTGCTCAGAAACTACCTTACTTTTTTGACCACAGACTAAAGGCAGAAACTAGCCTTTGAGTTTCCCATTGTGTTAAATCTTATTATTAGATTTCACTAACATGAAGGATATATTTTAAAATGTATTTTATACAGCATTGTTTCTTATTATCAGTGAGTAGAATCACCCCTGAAAACTGAATGAGATCCCTTCAGATGAAGAATGTGGAAAGAGAATTTTGAACAGAGAAAATATTATCTATGTATCTGCAGGAAAAAAGCAAGTTTGAAAAAAAAAATTCTGAGTGTGGATAGACAAAGAGACAAAAATATCATTAGTGCAATGAGTAACGGCCATGGTGGCAGAAAATCTAACAGTGAGAAAACAGGAAGCTCAGTGAGAACCTTAAAGACTATGATAAACACACACCCTTTATTCCACCAGGTAAACCATTATCATGACCTGCATTACAATTTGCAAATTAAAACATGAAAACCATCAAAAATATATAACTGATTTTACATTTATGTATTATCCTTAAAATAATTAATTTTCTGGGTCATTTTCAAAAACTGTTCTGCTGATTAGGTAAGGAATTCAATATGGTAAAAATACTTGTTGCTGTTGTTTAGTGGATAAGTCATGTCCTACTCTTTTAGACCCCATGGACTATCGCCTGCCAGGATCCTCTGTCCATGGGATTCCCCAGGCAAGATTTCCCCATTTCCTTCTCCAGGGGATCTTCCCAACCCAGAGGCTGATTCTTTGCCACTGAGTCACCTGGGAAGCCCTAAAAATACTTCAGAAACACTTTATTTTCTTCCCCTGAGATTTCACAATGATAATAGCAATAAGTTAAGGTTTCCAAAATTTATTTAGCTTTTATTCTAGCTCAGTAGTATTTACTTTAGGAAAATCTGGTTTCATTATTGCATACCAGATTATTATTCTGCCTCTCTAGGTTTTAAGCAATATAAGTTTAATTTTTGATGAATTAAACATTAAAACACTAAGATATTTTATGTTTTAGATGTGAAAGTTTACAAATTACAGTTTTATTGAAGACAAGACCTGAGAGGCTATGTCATCTGAACTGAGGTCATTGAATCCTTGCGAACAGATGTTATTTGCAATGGTATTGTGGTTTTCATTTTGAAAAGGTATTATCGGAGTGAGAACTCTACAGAAAATGTACACACTCAAGTTCATACAAAGTTTAATGCTTATAATAGACCACTCAAGAAACAAATGCACATGCTATGTATTTATCCGAGTCAGTAACATTTTATGGCCATGTGTTTCTGTAAGACGAATAAAACACACTGCTGTGAATTATCTCTCCTTCTCCAGTGCTTGATGGTTTGAAGAAAAGTTGAACCATGAGAGGTGGCATTTTTTTCTTTCATGCAACTAATTTTTCTTTAAGTTACATGTAGTAAGCTTAACAACTCAATTCTCCATCTGCTTATTATCTATTATTAAAACACTTCTGTCTTTATCTTCTCTTGGAGAAATATGTTTAACTGATTTAATCAAGTATACAAATTTGAAAATTATGATAATTCTATGCTTTTATAAAATATTTAAATATTTTTAAAAAACCTTCAAACTTTCATATAATTTTAGTATTATTTTGCTTTGCTAATTAATCATAACATTTTTGTACTTAAGAGAAATGCAAGAAAATGGCCATGTCCAGTGTTAATGTGACAATACTGAAGTTTTTCATTTAAGGTTATTTTCTCCTACATTATTTGATAGCTACATCCAACAGACCTTGTGTTTTTTAATTATATTCCCTCATACTTACCTTTTACTATAAGCATAACAAATAAAAATGTCAACACATTAAAACACAAAGGCACATGAGAAATGTTGCTGAAAATCTACCTTTATTAAAGGTGAAATCTTTTCTCTTCATATTATTAGAAATATACCATATATTAAAAGAATTGAAAGGATAAGTGTCAGGAATTTCTCTTTCACTTTCAGGAATTTTTATGGGAGAATAAACAAACACTTAAATTTATCTTTGAATGAGGCTTTATGGAGCATATATTCATCCCAGAATGAGGTGTTGATATTTTAGACTATATGGTTTTCAATAGCAGATTTTAGCACCTTCAGAAGAGAGCTTTTAGACATTTTGGAGATGGTAAATGGTCATTCACTTAAATACAATTATCCAGTCACTGAAGTTAATTGTCCCCAAAACATTAAATTAAATAACTTTTGTTATATTAAACATCTTTCTTGACAAAGGTGATATTAAAATAACACTAAATATATCCACCTCTGTACAAAGATACAACTTTTTGATCACACCATCCTTCTGATCACAATATACAACTGAGATGTGAATGACTTCCTGCTCCAATCAACTTCCAATTATCTTATATCGCCCTACTCTTCCCTCTTAATTTTCTTTAAATCAAATATTATGCACAAATTATATTTCATTGAACTACATAATCTCTGGAAGTCCTTGAATTCAGAATTAATAATAAGAGACAATGTGCAGCATTTTACATTAATACATTTTTTTTTAAAATAAAGAACCAAGAATTTGTTGGATATACTATTTTAAAGACGCTATCTTAGTAATATGTAGTGTGTGCTAAGTTGTTTCAGTAGTGTCCAACTCTTGTCCATGGGATTCTCCAGGCAAGAATACTTGGGGTGGGTTGCCATGCCTTCCTCCAGGGGACCTTCCCCACCCAGGAATCAAACCCTCATCTTCTGCAGCTCCTACACTGTAGGCAGCTTCTATGCCACCAAGCCACTGGGAAAGCCCCTTTATCATATATAAAAACCGCCAAGTAATTTTATTTGCTCCCAATTCTTCCCTCTCTCCAGTTAATCTATTGTAGACTACTAATGTTTCTAAAATATGGATCTGATTATATTTTTACATGATGATTATAAAATAGAAGATTTTATAAGCTCTTTTAAATCTGGAGTAAATATTGCTAATTCTTAAGCATATCCATAGACCACAGCCTTGTCTAACTCAAAGAAACTATGAGCAATGCCGTGTAGGGCCACCCAAGACAGACGGGTCATGGTGGAGAGTTCTGACAAAATGTGGGCCACTGGAGAAGGGAATGGCAAACCACTTCAGTATTCTTGCCTTGAGAACCCCATGAACAGTATGAAAAGGCAAAAAGATATATGACACTGAAAGATGAATTCCCCAGGTCAGTAGGTGCCCAATATGCTACTGCAGATCAGTGGAGAAATAACTCCAGAAAGAATGAAGAGGCAGAGCCAAAGCAAACACACACACACACCCAGCTGTGGATGTGACTGGTGATGGAAGCAAGGTCTGATGCTACAAAGAGCAATATTGCATAGGAACCTGGAATGTTAGGTCCATGAATCACGCCAAATTGGAAGTGGTCAAACAGGAGTGGCAAGAGTGAATGTCAACATTTTAGGAATCAGTGAACTGAAACGGACTGGAAAGGGTGAGTTTAAATCAGATGACCATTATATCTACCACTCTGGGCAAGAATCCCTTAGAAGAAATGGAGTAGCCATAGTCAACAAGAGTCTGAAATGCAGTACTTGGATGCAATCTCAAAAATGACAGAATGAGTTCATTTCTCTATTCATTTCTAAGGCAAACCATTCAATATCACAGCAATCCAAGTCTATGACCCAACCAGCAATGCTGAAGAAGCTAAAGTTGAATGGTTCTAGGAAGACCTAGAAGACCTTTTAGAATTAACACCCACAAAAGATGTCCTTTTCATTATAGGGGACTGGAATGCAAAAGTAGGAAGTCAAGAAAAACCTGGCAGTGACTAAGTCACTTCAGTTGTGTCCAAATCGGTGCAAACCCATAGACAGCAGCCCACCAGGCTCCTCTGTCCCAGGGATTCTCCAGGCAAGAACACTGGAGTGGGTTGCCATTTCCTTCTTCACCTGGAGTAACAGGCAAATTTGGCCTTGGAGTACTTGGAAGCAGGGCAAAAGCTAATAAAGTTTTGCCAAGAGAACTCACTGGTCATAGCAAACACCCTCTTCCAACAACACAAGAGAAGATTCTACACATGGACATCACCAGATGGTCAACACCGAAATCAGATTGATTAATTCTTTGCAGCCAAAGATGGAGAAACACTATACAGTCAGCAAAAATAAGACCAGGAACTGACTATGGCTCAGATCATAAACACCTTATTGCCAAATGCAGACTTAAATTGAAGAAAATAGGGAAAACTACTAGACAATTCAGGTATGACCTAAGTCAAATCCCTTATGATTATACAGTGGAAGTGAGAAATAGATTTAAAGGAGTAGATCTGATTGACAGAGTGCCTGATGAACTATGGACAGAGGTTCATGACATTGTACAGGAGACAGGGGTCAAGACCAACCCCAAGAAAAAGAAATGTAAAAGAGCAAAATGGCTGTCTGAGGTGGCCTTACAAATGGCCACAAAGAGGCGGCCTCTTCTGTGAAATGAAGAGAAGCAAAAAGCAAAGCAGAAAAGGAAAGATATACCCATTTGAATGCAGAGTTCCAAAGAATAGCAAGGAGAGATAAAGAAAGCCTTCCTCAGTGATCAGTGCAAAGAAATAGAAGATAACAATAGAAAGGAAAAGACTAGAGATCTCTTCAAGAAAATTGGAGATACCAAGGGCACATTTCATGCAAAGATGGGCTCAATAAAGGACAGAAATGGTATAGACCTAATAGAAGCAGAAGATATTAAGAAGAGGTGGCAAGCACACACAGAAGAACTGTACAAAACAGATCTTCATGACTCAGATAATCATGATGGTGTGATCACTCACCTAGAGCCAGACATCCTGGAATGTGAAGATAAGTGGGCCTTAGGAAGCATCACTACAAACAAAGCAAGTGGAGGTGATGGAATTTCAGTTGAGCTATTTCAAATCCTAAAAGATGATGCTGTGAAAATGCTGCACTCAATATGCCAGCAAATTTGGAAAACTCAGCAGTGGACACAGGACTCGAAAAGGTCAGTTTTCATCCCAATCCCAAAGAAAGGCAAGGCCAAAGAATGCTCAAACTACCACACAATTGCACTCATCTCACACGCTAGTAAAGTAATACTTAAAATCTCCAAGCCAGCCTTCAACAGTACGTGAACCATGAACTTCCAGATGTTCAAGCTGGTTTTAGAAAAGGCAGAGGAACCAGAGCTCAAATTGTCAACATCCACTGAATCACTGAAAAAGCAAAAGAGTTCCAGAAAAGCATCTATTTCTGCTTTATTGACTATGCCAAAGCCTTTGACCATGTGGATCACAATAAACTGGAAAATTCTGAAAGAGATGGGAATACCAGACCACCTGACCTGCCTCTTGAGAAACCTGTAGGCAGGTCAGGAAGCAACAGTTAGAACTGAATGTGGAACAACAGACTGGTTCCTAATAGGAAAAGGAGTACATCAAGTGTGTGTACTGTCACCATGCTTATTTAACTTATATGCAAAGTACATCATGAGAAACACTGGACTAGATGAAGCCCAAGATGGAATCAAGATTGTTGGGAGAAATATCAATAACCTCAGATATGCAGGTGCCACCACCCTGATGGCAGAAAGTGAAGAAGAAATAAAGAGCCTCTTGATGAAAGTGAAAGAGGAGAGTAAAAAAGCTGGCTTAAAACTCAACATTCAGAAAACTAAGATCATGGCATCCAATCCCATCACTTCATAGCAAATAGATGGGGAAACAGTGGAAATAGCGGCAGACCTTATTTTGGGGGGCTCCAAAATCACTGCAGATGGTGACTGCAGCCATGAAGTTAAAACACATTTGCTCCTTGAAAGAAAAGCTATGACCAACCTAGACAGCATATTAAAAAGCAGAGACATTACTTTGCCAACAAAGTTCCATCTAGTCAAGGCTATGGTTTTTCCAGTGGTCATGTATGGATGTGAGAGTTGGACTATAAAGTAAACTAAGTGCTGAAGAATTGATGCTTTTGAACTGTGGTGTTGGAGAAGACTCTTGAGAGTCCCTTGGACTGCAAGGAGGTCCAACCAGTCCATCCTAAAGGAAATCAGTCTTGAATATTCATTAGAAGGACTGATGCTGAAGCTGAAACTCCAATATTTTGGCCACTTGATGTGAAGAGCTGACTCATTGGAAAAGACCCTGATGCTGGGAAAGATTGAAGAGGGGAGGAGAAGGGGACGACAGAGGATGAGATGGTTGGATGACATCACCAACTCAATGGGCATCTTTCGGGTAAACTCCAGGAGTTGGTGATGGACAGGGAGGCCTGGCGTGCTGCAGTTCATGGGGTCACCAAGAGTTGGACACAACTGAGTGACTGAACTGAAGTGAATCATATCCTCTATAGTTTTTTATGATTTATTCAGGCACCAAAGCTAATACTCCACATGCTAATATTTTCCCATCAGTCCTTTGCAGTGAACCTCTAGCAGAATACTTGCCATGTTTTGGTCTCATATTTCCATGCAGTTGATTATATTTTATTTTCTACACAAAATACTTCATATCTAAAAATATAACTTTTTCCAACATCTTATGTCATACATTATCTTTGTAAAGCCCTCTCCTTTTTTTCACAGAATTAATTGCCTTTTCCAATGCTTTCATAGTATTTGTGTACAGTCTCTCTAAAGTACTTGTCACAAATTATTAGTGAGTTAATTTCATTTTTTCTTTGTGGTTTAGGGGTTATATGCTGTTCATATTCATAGTCTATCAATTAGCACAATGCTTACCAAAAATGCACATTTGAATTAAAATATATTTTAAAAATATTAATCTCATGAAAAGTCTTGACATCTAAAGATAGTTACTGTTTATATTCCCTTCAAATGCTTTTTAAATAGCAAAAGACATAAATGTTGTTTGTAGTGAAAAAGTGTATCATTCATTTGGTTAATGAAATCATAGATACTGCCTAAATTTTTTAGCCTCCCTCAAAGTTTCTGAGAACATTCCAATAAACAATTAGTAATTAATATATTACAATGCACACATTTTGCTATATCCAAACAATGTCATTGTTGAGTAAAAGCATATTTCAGAGGAATAAACAATGGAGTGCAAGAGTACCAGTCTCAGTTTAGATATTTAGGGTTGATAAATAGATGTAAGAAATATTTTAGTGTGCTATCTTTTTTTCTGAGGTTTCTTGTTCTTCATTCAGTTCAGGACACCTTTATCTTCACCCTTCTGGCTAATGCAACTTTAAAAAGTTCTATCATTTTATCATTAAAGCTATCTCATTTCTTCATTTTCATAACAAACTTATGAGGACACATTAAGTTAAAAAATAGGGATTCTTAAAACATGTAGTAGACAAGAAAACAGTTTCCCTAGTGCTTCAGTGGTAAAGAATCCATTTGCCAGTGCAGGAGACATAGGTTCAATCTCTAGGTTGGGAAGATCCTGTGGAGGAGGAAATGGCAACCCACTCCAGTATTCTTGCCTGGGAAAATCCATGGACAGGAGCCTCGGAGGCTACAGTTCATGGTGATTGTCAAAGAGTTGGACAGGACTTACAGGCTAAACAACAGACAAGAGAAGGAGAAGGATCCCATTGTCTCAATTTGTTTTGTTTTTTTTTGTTTGTTTTTTTAATATTTACAATATGTCTTCTCAAGCTTGGATGAGGTGTAGAAAGATAGGTAAAATAATATATAGTTATGTAGCAAAATCATCTGACATTTTATATGCAAAGTAAATGTAATCTAATTGAAAAGTACAATGGGCTTTGAAGTAGTCTTCTTATTTCAAAACTCAAATTTAGGTTCTTCTTAAATATTTTAGGATTACTAAAGAGCTTTCAAATGGACAGAGCATGCCCAGGTGGCATTAGTAGTAAAGAACCCTCTTGTCAATGCAGGAGACACAGAGGATATGTGGGCTCAACCCCTGGGTCGGGAAGATTCCCTGTAACAGGAAATGGCAACCCACTCCAGTATTCTTGACTGGAGAATCCCATGGTCATAGGAGACTGACTGGCTATAATTCATAGGGTTGCAAAGAGTAGGACACTACTGAAGTGACTTTGTACACACACAAGAAATGTGAACACAATTTTACAATCACAGGAAATAGTATAGCCCTTTTCTTAAACTCTGAAAGGCCTTTTAAGTTATTTTGTATCACTCTTTGAATGTACTATTTTACAAGGTATTTCAATTTCATATTTATGATAATGAGATTTCAAATATTAGAAGCTCTTCTGTTATTGTTTCATTACTACTTTTGCTATCTATGGCAAGAGAATGCCTGCATATTTAACAAAATATTTGCGAGTTCCAGATGTATAGTGCCAAAGGTTGATTGAACAAAGGCAAATTCTAAAAGACGTTCCTGTCTAAGTGTGACCTGAAAAGCAATTGACCATGTTTCCGTTCAGTCTTAATGCACTGATTGTCTTATTGCTTACTTTCTATAGCATTTTATATTTTCTCTCTCTATAGTAAGTGAATGGGAAAAGAAGAATAAAAGAAAAAGTTAACAATGTCTCTTTACCTAACTTCTCCAAGGCTATTTTCTTAACTAATCTAGCAGTTTGTTGTGTATATACCCTACAAACATATAAAATACATATGTGTTATATATTTAACTATCTACCTATCAAGAATCCTTATTTAATGTTTAATGAAGCAAAACACACATGCATAAAATGTTAAAAAGAATACAACTCAATGAATTATCACAAACAAATATCCATATGACTATCACCCATGTAAAAAATAGAACATTGTTAGCCCCCAAAAGCTTTCTCCTGCTCTTATCAATTACCATCTCTAACCACATTCCAAGGTTAATTGCTATGCTAATTTCTAAGACTATATTTTAACTTTCTTCAGTCTTTTTGGAAATTTACCTAGCAATATTTAAGTACACATATTTTTATGCTGCCTTCTTCTGCAAAATTATGTTTGTGAAATGCAGTTGTTACAGAGTGATATATTTATCAGCTTTAATTATTGCTTGTTATTCTCCTGTATGATATGCCACAGTTTAATTATCGCTCTAATATTGTTGGACATTTGGTATGTTTCTGGTTTTGGACTTACGGGTTGCGTTGAAGGCCAAACTCCAATATATTAGAACGTGGCTTTAATTAACAATAAAGTCTTCATAGAGGAAATCAAGCTAAAATAAGATCATTAAGAAGGTTCCTAATCTGACTGGTGTCTTTATAAAAATTGGAAAATAGGAGACATACACCCACAGAATAAAGGCCATATCAAGATGAAGGCAGAATTTGGGTGATACTTACACAAGACAAAGGTTGGTCGTGTTAGTCACCCATTCATGTCTGACTCTTTGAAACCCATGGACTGGGGATGGCCAGGCTCTTCTTTCTGTGGAATTCTCCACTCAAGAATACCATACAAGACAAAAGACTGCCAACAAACCATCAAAAGCTTGGCAAGAGGCAGAGAAGAGATTTTTCTCTTGGAGGCCTCAGAAGGATGCAATACTGCCAATATCTTGATTTTAGACTTTTAATCTTCAGACATATAAGACAATTATTTCTGTTGTTGAAACCATCCACATTGTGGCACTTGTCACAGCAGCTCTAGCAAACTAATACATGACCACTATAAATAACGTAACTGCAAACATTCTTGTATCCATCTTATATATGCATAAACACAGATTTATATTGGGTATAGAAATATGAGTGCAAGTGGTATGTGATAGGGAATTTATGTGCTCAACCTCAGCAGCTGATGCCAGTTTTCAAAGTGTCTGTGTCAATTTACTACATGATGTATAAAAAAAATTTTATTTGTCTTCAGTATGACAAGGTATTACAGTGTATTTAATCTTAGACATTTTGATGGATATTTTACCGTGTATCACCATGACTTTAATAAACATTTCCATAGTTACTGATAAGGTTGAATAGTTGAATACTTTTCATATTTTCATTGGACATTTAACATATTCTTTGTGAAATACTGTTCATATCTATGGCCTATTTTTCTTTTGTATTGCTTCATATCGTCTTGTGAGAATTCTTTGTAGAGTTAAGAAATGAGCCCATTGCCTGTTATATATCTTACAAACACCATCTCCTTCTCTGTCTCCTGCATTTTCAGTCTCTTAATAGTTCCTTTCATAAATGAAAGCTTTTAATTTTAATGAAGTCCAATCACTTTAAGCAAATAAAGAAGACAAAACTTTTAAGACTCCCAAATCCTAACAAATAGTCTCCTTTTGTAACTTATAGAATATTAATTTGTGTTTTACATCTAGCTTTTTCTTTCTTGTACGGTATATAGCAATGGTCAGATTTTATCAGTTTGCATATGGATATCTAATTTGCCTAGCATGATTTAACACAAAGTTTTTTGGTTTTAGATCAAATATCCATATGTGCCTGGCTCTATTTTTGGACTAATTAGCTCCAGTTTTCTATGTATGTATGGAGTTTGCTGGTGGTTCAGATGCTAAAGTGTCTGCCTACAACGTGGGAAGACCCAGGTTCAAACCCTGGGTAGAGAAGATCCCCTGGAGAAGGAAATGGCAACCCACTTCAGTATTTTTGCCTGGAAAATCTCATGGACAGAGGAGCCTGGTACGCTACAGTCCATGGTATCACAAAGAGTCAGACACTACTGTGACTTCACTTACTTTTTTCTTTCTTTCTTCTATGTGTGTATTCTTGTACTCTAAAAAGTTACCTACCTACTATAGCTTTGTAACATCTTTAAAGTAAATCTTGATAGTCAAGTTCTCAAAAAATGTTTCCACCTTCTTCAAAAGTGTCATAGCTATTCTATTTTTGACTTTTTGAATCTCCATTAGGTTTCAGGACCATCTTGACAAGTTAGAAATACACACACGGGCACAAGCTCTGCATATACATACAACCTAATGAAATTTTATTTCCTACCAAAATGAATCCATAGATCACTTTGTTAAGAACTGTAAGAACTGATAACTGTACAGTACTGAATTTCCTAATTCATGAACAAGGATAAGATCCTAGTTCTTATCCTTGTTCATGAATTAAGAACTAAATTAACTAATTTAGTTAAAAGTTTTAATTTTTTTATGAAACAATATTTTCTGTTTACATGACACATATTTTTGTGACTTGTTAATTGGAATTCTGTACACTTGATAATGTTATAAATGGTAAAAATACTTTTTTCTTTCATTATAAGTATTTATCTATACACACAAATACAAAATATTTTAACCTGTATCCAGAAAACATGCTAAATATCACTTAATTCTAATAATTTAATTGCATTATTCTTCAAATATTTTTACATAAAAATGCTGTCATCTGCCAATTGTGAAAAAAATTGAAAGCTTTAATTCTTTAATTTTTGTTTGCTTCCACACTGATTGGAATATGCAATGTGATGAATAGTAGTGTTGTTAGGAGTTATACCTGTCTTTGAATATTTCTCCTTAAGTAAGATATTTGCTATTTACATTTTACAGATATCCTTAATCAGAGGAAGAATTTTCTAACTTCTATGTAGTTAATAACAGTTTTAATCATGATTAGATATAAAATTATTTAATTTTGTCCTGTGACTATTCCCATATTTATTTGGAATACAAGCATATCTTTTTATTTTATTATACTTTATTACACTTCAAAGATATTATGTTTTTTCAAAATTGAAGATCTGTGGCAACCCTGCATCAAGCAAGTCTATCAGCACCATTTTCCCAGCAACGCTTGTTCAGTGTCACTGTCGTACATTTTGGCAATTCTTGCAAAATTTAATTTTTTATCATTTGTTATGGTGACCTGTCATCAATGATCTTTGATGTTACTATTGTAATTAGTTTGCAGTGACATAAATCGTGCTCATATAAGAGAACAAACTTAACCAGAAAGCATTGCATGTGTTCTGGTTGTTCTGCCAACTGGCCATTCCCCTATCCCTCTCCTTTTCCTTGGGCCCCTCTATTCCCTGAAACAAGACAACATTAACATTAAACTAGTTAATAACCTTAAAATGGCTTCTAAGTGCTCAAGTGGAAAAAACAAAAGAGTTTCACATAACCCACTTCAAATCAAAAGCCAGAAATGATTAAGCTCGGCCTTACACTGTTGGTGGGAATGCAAATAAGTACAGCCACTATGGAAAACAGTGTGGAGATTTCTTAAAAAGCTGGAAATAGAACTGCCATATGACCCAGCAATCCCACTTCTGGGCATACACACCAAGGAAACCAGATCTGAAAGAGACACGTGCACCCCAATGTTCATCGCAGCACTGTTTATAATAGCCAGGACATGGAAGCAACCTAGATGCCCATCAGCAGACAAATGGATGAGGAAGCTGTGGTACATATACACCATGGAATATTACTCAGCCATTAAAAAGAATTCATTTGAATCAGTTCTAATGAGATGGATGAAACTGGAGCCCATTATACAGAGCGAAGTAAGCCAGAAAGATAAAGACCATTACAGTATACTAACACATATACATGGAATTTAGAAAGATGGTAATGATAACCCTATATGCAAAACAGAAAAAGAGACTCAGATGTATAGAACAGACTTGTGGACTCTGGGAGAAGGCGAGGGTGGGATGTTTCAAGAGAACAGCATCGAAACATGTATATTATCTAGGGTGAAACAGATCACCAGCCCAGGTTGGGTGCATGAGACAAGTGCTCAGGCCTGGTACACTGGGAAGACCCAGAGGGATCGGGTGGAGAGGGAGGTGGGAGGGGGGACAGGGATGGGGAATACATGTAAATCCATGGCTAATTCATTTCAATGTATGACAAAAACCACTGCAATGTTGTAAAGTAATTAGCCTCCAACTAATAAAAATAAATGGAAAAAAAATATAAAAAAAAAGAAAGCCAAGATATGTCACAGCTACATCTCTTGAGCCAAACAGTTGGCCCAAGTTGTGAATGTAACAAGGAAAGCATTACTGAGAGAAATTAAAACTGCTATTGCTGTGAAAACAGGAATGATAAGAAAATGACACAGCCTTACTGCTGATAGGGAGAAAGTTTCAGGGGTCTGGACAGATGATCAGACAGTCATGGAATTCCCTTAAGCCAAAGCCTAATCCTCAACAAGGCCCTAACTCTTAGCCACACTAGCAAGGCCAGCAGAGATGAGGAAGCTGGAGAGGACAAGTTTGAAGCTAGCAGAGGTTGGTTCACGAGGTTTAAAGAAAGAAGTCACCTCCACAACATAAAAGTGCCACGTGAAGCAACAAGTGCTGGTGTAGAACCTGCAGCAAGTTATCCTGAAGATTTACTTAAGATCGTTAATGAAGGGGCTACAATACACAATAAATTCTCAAAGTAAACAGAACAGTCTTCCACTGGAAGAAGATGCCACAGAAGACTTTCAAAGCTAGAGAAGAGAAAAGAATGACTGGTTTCAAAGCTTCAAAAGACAGGCTGACTCTTGTTAAGGGCTAAGGCAGCTGGGACTATAAGTTGAAGCCAATGTGCATTTATCATTCCCCAAATCTGAAAATCATGCTAAATCTACTGGCTGTGCTCTATAAATGAAACAACAAAGCCTGAAGAACATTTATTTACAGCATGGTTTACTGAATATTTTAAGCCTATTGTTGAATACTACTACTTAGATTTTTTTTAATGTTACTACTCATTGACAACACATCTGGTCATCCAGGAGCTCTGATGGAGATGCACAATGAGATCCATATTGTTTTCCTGCCTAACACAACATCCATTCTGAAGACCATGGCTCAAGGAGTTACTTCAACTTTCAAGTCTTTTTATTTAAGAGATACACTTCATAAGGCTATAGCTGTCATAGATGGTGATTCCTCTAATGGGTCTATGCAAAGCAAATTGAAAACCTTCTGGAAAAGATTTACCATTCTAGATATCATTAATAACATTTGTGATTAGTGAGATGAAGTAACCATGTCAACATTAACAGGAGTTTGGAAAAAGTTGGTTCCAATCTTCATGGAAAAAAAGGAAGGATTCAAGACTTCAGTGGAGGAAATAACTGCAGATGTGGTAGAAAGAGCACTAGACCCTGGAGATATGACTGACATGACTGAATTGCTGCAATCTCATTATAGAACATTACTAGATGAGAGGTTGATTCTTATGGATGAAAAATGAAAATAGTTTTTTTAAGATACAGTCTACTTCTAGTCAAGATGCAATGAAAATTGTTGAAATGACAACAAAAGATTTAGGATTTAGGGTTAGGTAAACTTAGTTAACAAAACAGTGAAAGGATTTGAGAAGATGGACTCCAATTTCAAATGTCCTTCTGTGGGTAAAATACTACCAAACATCATTGCAGGCTATAGAGAAATTGTTTGTAAAAGGAAGAGTCAATCAATATGGCAAATATATCTGTTGTCTTATCTTAAGAAATTGCTATAGCCACCCCAGCAAATGTAACTTTAATTGGTTGGCAGCTATCACCATGGAGGCAAGACCCTCCACCGGCAAAAAGATCATAACTCACTGTAGGGTCAAATGACAGCATTTTTAACAATAAAGTAGCTTTAATTATGGTATGTTCTTTGTTTTTTTTAGACGTAATGCTATTTCACACTAATAAATAACTATATAGTAAACATAAATTTTACGCGCTGGGAAACCAAAGAATTGGTGACTCACTTTATAGTGATATTCACATTATAGCAGTGGTCTGAAATTCAACGTATAATACCTCTGAGGTATGCTTGTATTTTATCTGTATCTTAATCTTAACTTCGTTACTTTGCTTAGATATATTTTCTAATTTTGAAGCAAACTTCTTTTCCTGCAAAAATCTAATGTAGTTTGTGATATCTGTGTATGTGAGTTTATGTGTATGTATGATTATTCTTTGTATACACTGTCAGATTTGATTTAACAATATTTTGTTTAGAATTTTTGCATTTATATTTAGGTCTGAGATTGGCCTTTAATGTTTTCCTTGTATTTAAAATCCCCTTACAATTTTTGTTATCAGAATAGTATTGAACTTATAAATTAAATTAGGCATGTTTTCTCAATTCATATTCTATGTGTTTCTATATTTAGTATCATTTATTCCTTAAATATTTGAACTGACTCCCTAGTAACATTATATGTGCCTGAAGTTTCCTTGTGGGAAATTTTTAATAATATATTCAATTTCTGTAATCTCTCCAGCTTTCACTTTCTTGTATTCAAATATTCTATTTCTCCTTCTACATTATTTATATAGAAAGGGACATTTCACCTAAATTTTCAAATTTATTGATATAAATATACTTATGATATCCTTTTATGGTCATTTTAATTTGTACTGATGTCCCTCTTTTATCCCTTTAAGGATTTTTATCCTTTATCCTTCCTCAATTTTCCTTGATCAGATAAGTGTACATCTTTTGGAAAAAACAACATTATAATTCTTTTTTGGTATTATTTCATTTACATAATTACTGTCAACTTTAATTTTTATAATTTCTTCTACCTTTCATTACTAGCAACCTTAATCTATCCATAAAGTGGCCAGGAGTCAGTACCAGAATTCCAGACATTCCTGGAATAAGCACAGTAATCTACATTACCTAAAACTTAGGGAAAAAAAAAGAAAACAGGTTAACTAATTATTATATCCTAGCCTCAGAAATTTGAATTGAAAATAACATATTGGTAAATATAAAATTGGAATCATGCTATAGCTATATAGGGTGGAAAAGATATATATTTTATAAGAAAAAAGCGACACTGATGGAGCACACACAGGAAGTGGAAAGATGGAAATTCTTTTACAATATTCTTATTAGATCTTATCCGTATTCTGGAAGCAGGAATTTCTACCTTTATGACCATCTGTCTCTCCTACTCAAAGAAACATTGAACAATACTGACTAAAAAAATAAATAAAACAGCCTAGGACTTGGTTATAATTTATCTATTTCTTCCCTTTTTATTAATGATAATCCCATCTTTCAAGTTGATGTGAAATAGATCACAATATTTAATTAAAAAACCTTAAGAAACTTATATAAAATGGGTACATTTGAAATAGTTTGTTCAATTTTCAAGAAAGAGATTAAAATTTGAGTACTAGATTAACTTAATGATTCAACTTATTTTCTAGAATAAGATAAGTTTACAGGA
Organism: Odocoileus virginianus; assembly: GCF_023699985.2. Taxonomy (NCBI): domain Eukaryota; kingdom Metazoa; phylum Chordata; class Mammalia; order Artiodactyla; family Cervidae; genus Odocoileus; species Odocoileus virginianus. The sequence goes on from NC_069689.1 coordinate 25,501,358, forward strand.
GTATATTAATATTACAAATGTATAGGAATTACACAAGTGTTTCATGATTTGTAAGAATTCAAGAGGACAGACACCCCTCAAATGGTAGAAGAGCCAACTTTCTCTAATTTCTTAATATTCATAAATGTTTTCTCATTAAAATATCTAAAGTATTTCAGAATTGCTTAGTAGTCATCAATTAAGAGCTCACAAACATCCATAAAAAGGTTCATATGTCTTAGATAATAAACCTAAATAAATTTTGTACCATTATTATTTGAACTCAGAAAATTGAATTGTAATAGTGTGCAAAGAATGCTTTGGACTTCTCAGAAAAAGAGCTCTTCTTAACTACTATGAATCAAATAATTGCCATTAATCATTATCTTTTTATTGGAAATTGATGGTCTGAGCTTTTCCATTAATCACTGTAGTTAGAATATTTCCTTTGTAGAGGTATTTATGCCATCTCTTTCTAAGAAAACCTTTTGTTCCATTTAACAAAACTTATAGACATGTAAAATAACTAGTAAATGTTAGCAAAAAACTTCAAAGATGATATTCAATAGCAATACAATTTAATTTATATAAAAAGTACCCAATAAATGGAATAAATTTATTATATGTCTTGGAAGATTCAATGGAGAAGGGAAAAGCAACCTACTCCAGTATTCTGGCCTGGAGAATTCCACTGACTATACAGTGTATGGGGTCGCAAAGAGTCGGACACGACTGAATTAATTTGACTTGTTTCACTTGTTGAAATATTCATTAGAATCCATTTTCTTACCTTTGGTGTGTGTTCTGCCTCATAGATATAATCTTTTTTAAAATTACCATTTTGAGTACTTCTTCATAATTTGTATTTTATCAAATGTTAACATAATTGAAAAAGGAAATGAACCAAAACAAATTGTTCATATAAAATGAGACACATTTGAAGTTTTGTGGACACATTCCACTGAATTTTAAAGAAAGATAAAAACATGCAACTTTTCATGTTGTCACAAAATCAGGAAGTATGGATATGTATATCCTCAATTGTTAAAGGTTTTATTATTCATTGACATCTCTGTTTAGAGATTACATAATTATAGAATGAAGTAGATTCAAGAATTCATGCTTCTTTCACAGGGATGGTCACAAGCAGAAGATGAAGGAAAGTGAAAATATGTGTACTATATTATTTAAAGAATTGTGGTTCAAAGACAAAAATATAGATCAATGGAATAAAATAGAAAGCCCAGAGATAAATCCAGGTACCTATGGACACCTTATCTGGGACAAAGGAGGCAAGGATATACAATGGAAAAAAGACAACCTCTTTAACAAGTGGTGCTGGGAAAACTGGTCAACCACTTGTAAAAGACTGAAACTAGAACACTTTCTAACACCATACACAAAAATAAACTCAAAATGGATTAAAGATCTAAATATAAGACCAGAAACTATAAAACTCCTAGAGGAGAACATAGGCAAAACACTCTCCAACATAAATCACAGCAAGATCCTCTATGACCCACCTCCCAGAATATTGGAAATAAAAGCAAAAATAAACAAATGGGACCTAATGAAACTTAAAAGCTTTTGCACAACAAAGGAAACTATAAGCAAAGTGAAAAGACAGCCTTCAGAATGGGAGAAAATAATAGCAAATGAATAAACAGACAAAGGATTAATCTCAAAAATATACAAGCAACTCCTGCAGTTCAATTCCAGAAAAATAAATGACCCAATCAAAAAAATGGGCCAACGATCTAAACAGATATTTCTCCAAAGAAGACATCCAGATGGCTAACAAACACATAAAAGATGCTCAACATCACTCATTATCAGAGAAATGCAAATCAAAACCACAATGAGGTACCATTACACGCCAGTCAGGATGGCTGCTATCCAAAGTCTACAAGCAATAAATGCTGGAGAGGGTGTGGAGAAAAGGGAACCCTCTTACACTATTGATGGGAATGCAAACTAGTACAGCCACTATGAAGGACAGTGTGGAGATTCCTTAAAAAACTGGAAATAGAACTGCCATATGACCCAGCAATCCCACTCCTGGGCATACACACTGAGGAAACCAGATCTGAAAGAGACACGTGCACCCCAATGTTCATCGCAGCACTGTTTATAATAGCCAGGACATGGAAGCAACCTAGATGCCCATCAGCAGACGAATGGATGAGGAAAATGTGGTACATATACCCCATGGAATATTACTCAGCCATTAAAAAGAATTCATTTGAATCAGTTCTAATGAGATGGATGAAACTGGAGCCCATTGTACAGAGCGAAGTAAGCCAGAAAGATAAAGACCATTACAGTATACTAACACATATATATGGAATTTAGAAAGATGGTAACAATAACCCTATATGCAAGACAGAAAAAGAGACACAGATATATAGAACAGACTTTTGGACTCTATGGGAGAAGGCGAGGGTGGGATGATCTGAGAGAACAGCATCGAAACATGTATATTATCAAGTGTGAAACAGTTCGCTAGTCCAGGTTGGATGCATGAGACAAGTGCTCGGGGCTGGGGCACTAGGATGACCCAGAGGGATGGGATAAGGAGGGAGGTGGGAGGGGGGTTCAGGATGGGGAACACATATAAATCCATGGCTGATTCATGTCAATGTATGGCAAAAACCACTACAACACTGTAAAGTAATTAGCCTCCAACTAATAAAAATAACTGGGGGGAAAAAAAGAAGAAAAAAATGCATAGAAAAAAATAAAGAATTGTGGTAATTATACTCAACATGTATTTGATACTTAAGACTAGAGGGAAATAACAAAAAATTTTCCAACTTGAAACCACTCTAGATTAGTATTTAAACAGGCAGAAATGATACTCCTGTTTAGAATATTTTTCTTGTTTTCATGCACTGACACCAAACTTAACTTTAACTAGAATATATAACATTATATCTCTCTAGAAAGTGAATTCTCAGTTTATATTTACTATGTAACACTGGAAAACATATTATTTTGGGTTTTCAAATACACAGACCGTAGATAAAATACTTTCAAACATGAAAGGGGTGATACAAATAAAATTTAAGCAAATATATTAAGATTAAATCATTCTTAACATGGCTCCTAAATTTGATACACTTATCCATGTGTTCAATTAAAAAAATACAGTTATGAATATATATTTCCATTAAATACAAATCCCTAGAACTCAATTAAAGTGATGCCTAACTATTTTGTTCACCTTGCAACCCAGAACTTTGACTTAAGTGGTTAGTTTAGATGCTCTTGACAAAGTGTCTACATATAACACTATCTGAAGGATTTTTTTTCCTTTTAAAAAATTATAAAAAGTACTTTGTAAAGGTTAAATCATTTGGCCTAAACTTGCCATCAGTTTTCCCTTCCTTACACTAATAATGCATGATTCACTATACTTGAGGACAAAGGTCTGAACAAGTTAGAACTTTCAGCTCTCTGTCCTACATTATTTCAATTACAACACTTAGTTATTGTTGTGTAACATTCCACCATCAAACTTAATGGCTTGAAATTTTATTTATTCTGCTCACAAATCTGCAATTTGTTCAAGGTTTATGGCAGTTTATTTTTGCTCTATGTGACATCAGCTGAGGCAATTTGATTTGCTTGAGGACTCTCAGTTTTCAACATGGTATATTTCCATGGCGGCAAACTGATGCCAGCAGTTGGCTGGGATTTCAGCTGGAGCTATAAATCCAGGGCTTTTGTTCCTGCTATTTACTCTTCCTCAAATCATGGTGGTTATGATGTTTGAGGGATGTGGTTTTTTTTGCATTTCTCTGTATGCATGTGTTTTGTGAGGGTAACTGCTGCTATTATTAAAACAAAATCAGGGTCAAGGGGATGGAAAGTTGGGTAGATGTGGGGACAAGAGAGAGAGTGGCAGAAACAAGATTGCAGATCTACCAAAACTACCTGGAAGAATGAGCAAGAACGCTAACAGTGAAAGAAAAGGGAAAGACTGCATTTAGTACCAAATGAAGTTGAAATACTAATATCTTAAACATGACTGGGCATCTTATTGTCCCTGACCCAAGGTTTAAATACAGTGTATTTATGCAAGCTAAAAAAGATTGGCACAAATATTAGTTTGAATAGGGAAATGGAACTTTCTCTCAGTTCTAACAGGAAGAATTAAAGCCATGATTAAAGCTGCACAGTGATCCAGAACACAGGGGTAGAGAAAAATACCCTAGTGACCCACATGTAAAACATATCATAAACAAGGTAATGAGAGTTTAGGTTAACAGAGGGTTATCTTCTAAGAGAAAGAGAACCAGGTTGTGACAATAAGAAATATATATATGGTCTCTACACCCAGCTCCTGGGTAGGGCTCCCAAAACCACTGTAATTGCCTAGGAGATAAGAATGATAGGAGCATCTTTTGTTATAATATTTGGGTTTTGTCACAGCTCCTAAAATATCTTTCTTTTTTTTTTTCTTTTTTCTAAAATATCTTGATAGCAATAAAGATGACAGGAGAATCTTTGGTTATTCATATCAAGTCCCTTTTAACAACACCTGAGTTTGTTAATAAGGTGACTTCTGGTAAGCCTGCAAGGATGGAGAACTGGCTGTAAGAGGAATCCATCAGAAGATTATAGGGTTGGAATTTTCAACCCCACCCTCCAACTTCCAGATAAGGGAAACTGGCTGGAGGTTGAGTTAATCATCAATGACCAATGACTTTTGATATGTGGTGTTGGAGAAGACTGTTGAGAGTCCCTTGGGACTAGCAAGGATATCCAACTAGTCAATCCTAAAATAAATAAGTCCTCAATATTCATTGGAAGACTGATGCTGAAGCTCCAAAACTTTGGTCACCTGATGCGAAGAACTGACTCATTGGAAAAGCCCCTGATGCTGGAGAAGATTGAAGGCGGGAGGAGAAGGGGACAACAAAGGAAGAAATTCTTGGATGGCATCACCAACTCAACGGACATGAGTTTGACCAAGCTACACGAGTTGGTGATGGACAGGAAAGCTTGGCATGCTGTATCCATGGGGTCACAAAAAGGCAAACATGACTGAGAAACTGAACTGAACTGACCAACGACTTAACCAATTATACCCATATTTTAAAGCTGCCATTAAAAACAGTTACCAAAGGGATTCACAGAATGTCCTGATTGGTGAACACAAGTAGGTGCTGGAGGGTAATGCTCCTAAGAAAGGGCATGGAAACTGAATCCATTCCCCAGATTTTGTCCTATGTATCTCTTTCATCTGACCATTCCTGAGTAATATCCTTTATGATAAACTGGCAATCTAGTAAGTAAAATGTTTTCTTAAATTCTGCAAGCTGCCCTAGCAAATGATCGAACCTGAACAGTTGGTTATAGGAGATCTCCATGATACTAAGAGTTGAAGCAGTTGCTTCTCAAAAATAGATCATAGTAGGAAGCCCCACCTACCCAAGGACATTAGCAACAGACACACAAAGAAACCCAAACTAAGCTAACAGTAAAGATCTATGTCAAAACAGTTCTGGAAAGTTGGAAAGAGGAGCCTAATTACCCAAACATGTAGATATCAATGTAAGGAATCAAGGACAATGAAAAAATCAGGTAAAAATGATACCACCAAAGGAAATTAATGAAGCTTTGGTCACTGACCCTATCTATGATAGATCTATGAACTGTCTATGAATGATATCTATGATATCTATCTATGATATCTATGTGTCTATCTATGATAGATCTATGAATTGTCAGACAAATAATTCAAAATAATCTTCTCAAGGAAGTTTGGTGGACTCCAAAAACATACCAACAGCTAAGCAAAATTAGGAAAATATTGCATGAATAAAATGAGTTCAACAAAGAAATGGAAGCCATAAAATAAAACCAAACAGAAACCCTAGAGTTGAAAAAAAAAATCATTGAATAATTCAATAGTGACTTCTAAAAGAAGACTCAACCATGCAGAAGAAAGACTTGGTAAACTGTAGCATAAGGTATTTAAATTTTCCAGTCACTGGAAGAGAAAGAAAACAAATGGGGAAAAAAAAAAAGTAAACAAAGGCTTCAGGACTCATAGCACACAATGAAAATAAGCAATATTCACATCTTGCAAATTCCAGAAGGAGAAGAGAAATAAAAAGGTACAGAAAATGTATTTGAAGCAATAATGGCTACAAACTTCCAAAATCTGGGAAGGGAAATAGAAATGTCTTCTCTTATGCAGTTAGTTTAAATAAAATTTAAACTGAAAAAAAAAAAAAAAAAAGAGACATTTTAAGACAATAGTAACCAAGAAAAGCAGGGGTAGCTACACTAATATCAGACAGAATAGACTTTAAGTTAAAAATCCAGATCCATGAGCATTGAAGGACCCCAAATATATTGAACCTGAGTAGGGCTACACCAAGACACATTATAATTAAACCACTGAAAGTAAAAGACAGAGATTTAAAAATCAGCCAAAGGGGAAAAGAGAGAGAGAGACAGATGTTACATATAAGGGGATCCCCATAAGACAACAGCAGATTTTCCAACATTAACTTTCCAGACCAGAAGAAAATGGAATGACATATTCAAATACTAGGAAAAAAAAAAACAATACCAAAAAATGTGAGAGGGTGGGGACTTTCCTGGCAGTCCAATGATTACAATTCTGTGCTTCTGCCGCAGGGGACACAGGTTCAATCCTGAATCAGGGAACTAAGATTTTGTATGCCACGTGGCACAGTCAAAAAATACCAACAAAACAAAACAAAACACCTTGTTAACTAAAAATGCAATAACCAGTGATAAAGAAAGGACAAAGAACTTCATGAACAAACAAAAATTGGAGAGAACATATTAACACTATAATTGACTTACAAGAAATGCTAAAGGGAACTATTTAAGTGGAGGTAAAAAGACACTAACATCATAAAAACATAATAAATAATGAGGCACAAAATTCACAGGTAATGGTAAATATACAGTTAAAGTTAGATTCTGTAATAAGCAAATCGTGGAGAAGACATTTATGAGTCCAGTTTAAAAATTAAAAATAAATGTAGTAAAAATAACTGTAACTACAATAATCTGTCAGTAGTCACAGAATAGTAAGATAATAAACTGTAGCAACAATAACATAAATGTGAGAAGGAAAAGTAAAAGTATAAAGTTTAGGAATGCTGTTGAAATTGAGTTATCAGCTTAAAATTAGGTATCATAGTTTTAAGGTATTTCATGTAAGCTCATGGTAACCATATGCGACTACCTTATGGCTATTACACAAAAGAACATGCTAAAGAAGTCAAAGCATACTGATATCAAAAATCATCAAAACACACACACAAAAAGACAGCAGTTTAAGAAACAAGGAATAATGGGTCCATAAAACAACTAGAAAACAATGAACAAAATGACAACTATAAGCCCTTATCTTATCTATTAATAATTACTTCAAGTGTAAATGGATTAAACTCTCCAATCACAAGACAAAAATAGTTGAATGTTTTAAAAAAAAAACAAAACCCCAGGAGCCAACAATATGCTGCCTACTAGAGACTGACTAGATTTAAAGATACGCATACCTACAATGAAGGGATGGAAAAAGACATTTTAGTAAAACGGTAACCAAAAAAATGTAAATAAATAAGCAGATGTAGCTATACTTATATCTGAATTTGAACTAAATCCAAAATGTGAGAAGGAAACAGACAAAGAAGGGCATGTATAATGATAAAGGGGCCAATCCATACAGAAGAGAAGGCAATGGCACCCCACTCCAGTGCTCTTGCCTGGAAAATCCCATGGACGGAGGAGCCTGGTGGGCTGCAGTCCATGGGGTGCAAAGAGTTGGACACGACTGAGCGACTTCACTTTCACTTTTTACTTTCCTGCATTGGAGAAGGAAATGGCAACCCACTCCAGTGTCCTTGCCTGGAGAATCCCAGGGACGGGGGAGCCTGGTGGGCTGCCGTCTATGGGGTCGCACAGAGTTGGACACGACTGAAGCGACTTAGCAGCAGCATACACCAAACATCAGTGCAGCTTTATATATTAAAGAAAAAAAAAATCTCAAGGGAGAAATAAGCAGCAATACAATAATAACTGGAGACTTTAACATCCTACTCTCAACAATGGGTAAGTTATCCAGACAGAAACAATAAGGAAATAGCAGACTTGAACAATACTATAGACCAAATGTACCTAATAGACATACAGGAAGTTCTATCCAGCAACAAAAGAAAACACTTTGTACTCAGGCACACACAGGGAACGTTTTCCAGTCTAGACCAATTGTCAGACCACAAAATCAAATTAGCAAATCAAGAAGACAGAAATCATACCAAGTATCTCTTTTGATCAGAATAGCATAAAACTAGAAATCAATAAAAGGAGGAAAATTTTAAAATTCACAAATAAGTGGGAATTAAACATTTATTTAAACAACCAATAAAATGAAAAGAAATTAAAGGGGAAATAATAAATTTCTTGAGACAAACAGAAATGGAAACACAACATACCTGAATTTATGGGATTCAACAAAAACACTTCTAAGAGGAAAATTCATAGCAATGTAACACTACACCTTAAAGATATTTAAAAAAGAGAAAAGATTGAGCTCAAAGTTAGCAGAAGGAAGGAAACCATAGAGATTAGGGCAGAAAAAAATAAAATGAAGAATAGAAAAGCAATAGAAAACTTTAACCAAACTAACAGTTGGTCCTTTGAAAACATAAACAAAATTGACAAATATTTAACTACACTAAAAAAAGGAGGAGGAATGACCAAGATCAACAAAATTATAATTTTGAAAAAGGGAACATTACAACTGGTATCACAAAAACACAAGGAAAAGAAGAGGCTATCATGGAAAACTATGCATCAACAAACTGGACAACCTGGAAGAAACAGAAAAATTCTTAGAAACAACCTACCAAGAATGAGTTAGTAACAAAGAGAAAAACCTGAGTAGCCTAATGATTAGTAAGGAGATTGAGCCAGTGATCAAAAATCTCTTGGTGAAGTAAAGCTCAGCATCAGATGGCTTCATTAGTAAATTATTACAATTAAAGAATTAATATCAATCCTTCTCAAAACTTTCCAAAAAGCTAAAGAGAAGGGAGCACACCTATGCTTATTTTCAAGGCCAGCATTATCCTGATAACACTGTCAGACAAGGACAATACTAGAAAATAAAACTATAGGCCAATATCCTTGGTGGATACAGATGTAAAAATTTTCAAAAAATCCTAGTAAACCAAATTCAGCATCACATTAAAACTATTATTCATCACTTTCAAGTGCGAATTATCCTCGGGATGCTGATGGTTCAACATACACAAATCAATCAATGTGATACATTACATTAATAGAATGAAAGAAAAAATTATTTCATGATCTTAATAGATACAGAAAAAGTATTTGACAAAATTCAACATCCATTCATGATAGAAACACTTAAAAAGAGGCATAAAAGATACATATCTCAATATAACAAAGAACATATATGACAAGCCCATAGCTAACATCATACTCAATAGTGAAAGCCTGAAAGAATTTACTCTAAGATCAGGAACAAGGCAAGGCCTCTCACTACATCCAGTCAACACAGTACTGGAAGTCCTATCTAGAGCAAGCAGGAAAGAAAAGAAAAGAATTAGAAAGGAAGAAGTAAAATTAACTGTACTTTCAGATTACACGGACTTGACATATTAAAAAATCCTTGAGACTGAACAAAAAAAAAAAAAAAAACCTGTTAAAACTAATGACTTCAATAAAATTGCAAGGTATAACATTAACATAGAAAATTAACAATGTTTCCATATACCAACAAAGAACTTCCTGGGAAAAAAATAAAAAGAAATGATCACATTTGCAATAGCATCAAGAACAATAAAATATTCAGGAGTAAGTTTAACCAAGAAAGTGACAGATGTCTACTTGAAAAATAAGACACTGATAAAAGAAATCAAAGAAAGGACTAACAAATGGAAAGGTATGTGTTCATAAACTGGAAGAATTAACTGTTAAAATGTTATTACCAAAAATTATCTATAGATTCAAGAAGATAGGTAAGTAAGACTACTTCAAACTAAAAAGCTTCTGCATAACAAAAGAAACCATCTCCAAAATGAAGAGTACCTACATATGGGGGAAAAAAATTATAAACTATATATATATTCCCAGGTGGCTCAGTGGTAAAGAATCCGCCTGCCAAGCAGGAGAATTTGGGTTCGATCCCTGGGTTGGGAAAATACCCAGGAGAAGGAAATGGCAACCCACTCTAGTATTCTTGCCCGGGAAATCCCATGAACAGAGTAGTCTGGTACGCTACCATCACGGAATCGCAAAGGAGTCGGACATGATTTAGCAACTAAACAACAACAACATATTTGATAAGGGGTTAATAATAAATATATAATAGCAAAAAAAAACCCAATTAAAATTTGGGCAAAGGAAAAATGTGTAGACATTTTTTCAAAGAAGATATACAAATGGCCTACAGACACAAACATACTTTGGAGATATTGGAAGTTTGGTTCCAGACCACATCAATAAAAGCAAATATCAAAGGTATGTCATACAAATCTTTTGGCTTCCCAGTGCATACATAAAAGTTATTTTTCCTCTATACAGTAATTAAGTGTGTAGTAGCATTATGTCTAAGAAAATAATGTACATACCTACATTAAACAATGTCATTTCTCAAAATGATATCTAATCATATTATGAGTCCTCTATGAGTCACAATCTTTTTTGCAATAGTAGCGCCAATGATTACTGATCATATAACCACAACAAATACAATAATGGTGAAAAATTTTGAAATAGCTATGAGAATGACCAAATGTGACAGAGACACAAACCGAATGACTGCTGTTGAAAAAAATGGCACCAGTGGTGTTGCTCAATACAGTGTTGCTCCATTCAATGTGTAAAAAAAATACAGTATCTGAGAAGTACAACAAAGCAAAGCACAGAAGAGTGAGGTATGTCTATACGTGCAAGTATGCTCATCATCACTAGTCATTACGAAAATATCAATTAAAACCAAAATGAGATATCACCTCACACCTGTTAGAATGGCCACCATCAAAAAGATTCGTTGCTGTTTAGTCGTTAAGTCCTATCTGACTCTTTTAAGACCTCATGGACTGCAGCCTGCCCGGCTGCTCTGTCTGTGTGATTACCTAGGCAAGAATCCTAGAGTGTGTTGCCATTTCCTTCTCCAAGGGATCTTCCCAAACCAGAGATCGAATCCACATCTCTTGCATCAGCAGGCAGATTCTTTACCACTGAGTCACCAGGGAAGCTCATCAAAAGATAAGTGAAAATAAACGCAGGTGAGGATGTGGAGAAAAAGGAAACTGTATGCACTATTGAAGGGATTATAAATTAGTACAGTCACTGTGTAAAGCATTATGGATATTCTTCAAAAAATTAAATATAGAACTACCATATGATTCAGCAATTTCACTTATGAGTATATATCTAATAGGAAATAAAAACAAAAACCCAAAAAGTTATCTGCACCCTAATGTTCAGAGTAGCATTATTTACAATAGCCAAGACATGGAAACAACCTCAGGTATCCACCAGTGGATGAACAGATAAAGAAGATGTAGGGCATTTATACACAACAGAATATTAGTCATTCATATGAAAAAAAACCAAAACAAGGTAATCCTTCCATTGTGATAACATGGATAGACCTAAAGGGATTATGCTAAGTGAAATAAATCAGACAGAAAGAAACAAATATTGTGTGATCTCACTTATAAGTGGAATGAAAAAAAAAAAATCCAACTCATAGAAAAGAGATCAGATTTGTGGTTACCAGAGGATAGGAGTAGGGAAGGGGGAAACTGGAGAAGGTAGTAAAAGGTAAAAATCTTTCCATAATAAAATAAATAAGTACTAGAGATGTACAACATGATGACTGTGGTTAACACTGCTGTATGACATACAGGAAAGTTGTTAAAAGGACAGATTCTAAGCGTTCTCATTACAAGAATTTATTTTTCCTTTTATTGTATCTCTATGAGATGACGAAATGATAGCTAAACCTACTGTGGCAATCACTTCGAAATATTTGTGAATCAAACTGTCATGCTGTACACCTTAAATTTACACAGTGCTTTATGTCAATTATTTCTCAAAACTGAAAAAATAAAATAAAAAATAGTTTAAAATAGTCTTAACTATATATATATATACACACACACACACATAATTATGCATTTCTACTTAGCTTTCCAACATCCTTTGATCCTCTCCCTTACTGATATGTCCTGAATGTAATATGCTATTTTCCCGGTAATTTTGCAGAGATGCTACATGTGCCTCAAACACTTCTACTCTCCTCCTCCAGTCACCTACATTCATCTGGCTCATCCTTGATTCCAACAGAGCCTAACTACAAAAAAAAAAGGAAAAATTTTCTGTATTCCATTTTCCAATTCACTTTTTACAGTTCATTTTGGTATTGGTGCTTACTGATACTTGGATTATCTATAAAAATACCTACATAAATTACTTTTAATACCACATAAATATAGCATAAAATAAATGGGAATATAGGGGGAAGGGGAGGAGCGGGTGAGATGAATGGAAAGAGTAACATGGAAACTTATATCACCATATGTAAAATAGATAGCCAACAGGCATTTGCTGTGTGGCTCAGGAAACTCAAACAGGGGCTCTGTAGCAACCTAGAGGGGTGGGATGGCGAGGGAGATGGGAGGGAGTTTCAAAAGGGAGGGAATGTATGTATACCTATTGAGGTTTCTGGCAAACCTCAATATATTGTTGAGGTTTGACAGAATACAGCAAAGTTATATAAAGCAATTAACCTTTAATAAAAAATTAATTAATTTTAAAAAACAAATGGGAATATAGAAAAACATCTTATGTATTCAATAAAAGTTATAACTCAATATAAATAGTTTAGAACTGAAAGTGAATATTTTGCTTACTTTATTCAGTTTGATGGCCTGAACTGTAATTTTAAGGATTAAAAGCCATTTGTACTTCTCCTAGTCTCATTAAAAATAAATTACTCTTTTTGAAGCACATTTCAACATTTATTTCAAGTTAAACCTGAAAAACTGTAATTAGCAAAAATCCATGGACGAGAGCCTCACTTTCATCATGTATCATTAAAATGAAATTTCACTTAAGAAAACAAAACAAAAAATAAACACACATACACACAAACACACACACGCATACAAGTAAAATAGAAGAATCTGATACTGGTATGCCTTTGATTCAGACAACCATTGAGAAAGTTTCAGAACCTTGGAAGTTCACTAAAATACTGCAGCTTTCCCATAATACTCACTCTTATCAATGCAGTCAATTTTTCTCCTAGAAAACAGAAATAATTCTCAAATTATACTAGGCATTTGAAACTAAATCTTAACATTTATTAAGTGACAATAAAGAAAATAATCAAAAAAGAAAGTCATCTGAAGCCCATCCTGCTTAAGAGGAAATTATTTCTAAGATTATAGATGCATTTTTATTTCGATACGTGATAAAGTTGATTATACCTGTTAAGTCAGCAAAGGGAATTTTCAATACAAATACTGGTGTGTAATCAAATGCTACCTTCTCAACTAGGTCTACTCAAACCACCCTCCTCCATACACCTCTAATTCTTCTTAGCCTTATCCTGATCTACTTCTTCCCAAAGCACTTTGTTTTCTAACATCCTACAAAATATATATATTTGTAATATGTATTTTTACTTCTGTTTCTTCACAAAGACAGGGAATTTTCTGTATTTTATTTCCTGATGTATGTAAGAACCATATAATAGCTTTTCTGCATAAAACTAGGGAAAGTCAATCAAATTAAAGAATAAAATAGCTAAAGGGATTTTCTACAGCAAAATAAGTAAACAGAGCTGTATTGACCCTATATCATGCCATAATCTAAACTTCCCTGTCATTAAAACAAGTCATAACCACGCATTACTCTAAATCATTTCAACACAGCCGCAGAAGTAACAGTGTTTAATGTGTCCTGATGCCTGCACTTCAGAATACCACTAGATTTACTAAATGAGATACCTAGGTCATTTCATTTTTGTTTATTTTTACTTTGAATTTTAAAAGTTAAATAGTAGAACCTGCAGCTATAGTATATATGACTCCCAAGATCTTCAAATTAAATTCTCAATCCGAAAATTTAAAAATACTGTACCTTCTCTTTTTCTTGTTGAAGGTATCTTTGATTTATTAGGTTTAAAACTGTAGTGAAGCAAGAAAATTGCAATTATTGAAGAGGACCAAGATTTATTATTTGTTCTTTTTGATATGACGGACAGAAAATGAATCAAACTATAAAAAATGCATAATAAAATTACCAGGTTTTGATGCTTTCCAAACTAATAATTACAAGCCTGAAAGAACATCAGTACTTGATAGATGGAATAACCCTGTTATTTACACATCAAGGTTTCTTTGACACTGAACAAAAACAGTGCTGTTGATGGCTGTGCTCTTAAACTGTAATAAATATCCACGCATGTTTCATTACTGAAACAAAGCAAAATGTGCTTGTGTATGTTGGTGGGTGCATTTACTTTTTTCTGAGAATTTTCTAGACATTTCACATCTTATTATTAACTGATTTTGAATATACCACTTTGAATGAAAACACTAACTCTTACATCATAAGCCAAAGTGAGATTTTACACAAACAAGATAAATATTTCTAAATATTACTTCATGAAAGTATCATAAAAAATAACAGTGAGCATTGGTGTACCTCATAAGATGGCAAAAGGTGATAAAGTTCAACATTAAACCTGATAAAACATTTTTTCTCACATATGTAATAAAATTAAAACAAGGAACTTTTGCTGCTAGATTCTACAATTAATAAAATGGTGGCAGGGATAGAGGTAACCCATGAGTTCAGCATGTAGGCTTCCACTCACCAAGGCTCACCTGGCTACAGCCAATGCTGAATGTCCAGTAGGACAGCCGCTGAGACCCTCAACATGGCGCCTTTCCTCATGGATGGTCAGCCAGCCACTTGATAAAGCAAGTTAATTATACTGTACAGCTTCTGTTGTGGAAGTGATTTTTTTTGTGGATCTGATTTTCCTGCATCCAGTGAATTTGCCACCATTTACTATCTGTGGACTCACAGAATGCCACGTCTAATGTAATGGAATTCCACACAGCGTTGTTTCTGATCAAGGAATTCACCTCACAGCGAAAACAAGTGGAGCAATGGGCCCACACCCTTGTAATTCACTGGTCTTACCACGTGTCCCACCATTCTGAACCACCTGGCTTGAGATAATGGTAGAACTGACTTTTAAAGACTCAGTTACTGTGTCAGTTAGGTGACAATACTTTGCAGGGCTATGGCAAAGTTCTCCAGGAGGCTACATGTGCTCTGAATCAGAGTGCATAATGTGGCATTGTTTCTCCCACAGCCAGGATTCACAGGTCCAGGGATCAAAGGGTGGAAATATAAGTGGTATCACTCACTATGACCCCAGTGACCCACTAGCAAAACCGTTGCTTCTTATTGCCACGACTTTATGAATTTCTGGCTTAGAAGTAGCAGTCCCAAAGGGAGGAATGCCTCCACCACGAGACACAACAATGATTCCATTGAATAGGAAGTTAAGATCGCCACCCAGCCACTTTGGGTTTCTCATGCATTTGAATCAGCAGGCAGAGAAAGGGGATACCATGCTCGTTGGGTTGACTGATCCTAATCATGAAGGGGAAATTGGACAGCTATTCCACAATGGAGATATGGAAAAACATGTCTGGAATACAAGAGATCACTTAGAATGTTAGTTTTACTACGACTTGTGATTAAACAATGGAAGGCTGCTGCTGCTGCTAAGTGGCTTCAGTCGTGTCCAACTCTGTGCCACCCCAGAGACGGCAGCCCACCAGTCTCCGCCATCCCTGGGATTCTCCAGGCAAGAACACTGGAGTGGGTTGCCATTTCCTTCTCCACAATGGAAGGTTATAACAAGCCAATTCAGACAGGACTACTAAAGGTCCAGACCCTTCAGGAATCAAGGTTTGGATCATCCTTACCCACATTCCACATATAGAATCACAACCATCTGAGGTGCTTTTTAACTCTAAAGGGAACATGGAATGTGTAATGGAAAAAGGCAGTTATAAATATGAGCTATGACCACACTGGGCTTCCCAGGTGGTGCTGGTGGTAAAGAACTCACCTGCCAATGTAGGAGACATAGAGAGACAGAGGTTTGATCCCTGGGTGGGAAAGATCCCCTGGAGTAGGAAATGGCAACCCACTCCAGTATTCTTGCCTGGAGAATCCCATGGACAGAGAAGCTTGGTGGGCTATAGTACTTAAACTTTATAGGTTTAAACTTTCTTTGCAACCTTGGGGTTGCAGAGTCAGACACGACTGAGTGACTTAGCATATTGCACATGACCACATCACCAGTTACAGAAATGAGGACTGTGATTACCATGAGTATTTCTTCCTTATTTTCTATGAATATGGTTATATCTGTGTGTATGTTTATGTCTATCTACCTACCTATCTAGGAAGTATCTGTTTTTTCCCTTATTACACCCTTATCATATAACATAAGATGCACTGACTTTATATCAAAGTATTTAAATTATAGGATATCACAGAGAAGAGTAAACATCACCCAAAGACTTTTTATCCTTTTCTGGGCAAAGATTAGTGTGTTTTCAGTTGTATACTGAAATAGGTGCATCATGTTAAACAGAAGTATGATACTGTTATTTTCTTTAGAGATTAAAAATGGAAATGCTTATGGGTATCAAGTTGACAAAGGATGGATTCATCATGACTAATTTATGTCAAGTTAGCTAGGCCATGGTCTGTAGACATTAAGTAATGTAGATTATTTGCTTTAATGTGAGCAGACTTCATCCAACAGATTGAAGCCCTTAAGAGAAAAGAGGCAAAGCTCCCCTTACAAAAAGGAAGAATTTGTATCCAGATTGGCTTTAGACTTGAGTTGCAACATTCACTCTTTATTCCCTTGGTCTCCAGCCTGTTAGCCTACTCTATGGATTTTGAACTTGCTATCCTCCAAAATTATGCGACCCAATTTCTAAAAGTAACTCTCTCCCCACATTCACACACACGCACGCACACACACACACAGCACAGAACATACATACTCCACATTGGTTCAGTTTCCCGGAGAATCCTGATTAATACAGGAGGCTATCTATATGTTATAGATGAAAAAGAAGTGTATGAGAATAGTTGATTAACTTGCTTCCAATCATCTGTCCAGTCTTATCTCCAGGCAAATTACCCTCAAATAAGTTTTACCCCCAAAAGCTATGCTTCTTCATGCCTCTGCAAATTTTGTCTATTCGGCTACCATTCACTGGAATGGTATTCTACAACTGCTCTGGAAATCTAATTCTTGTCCTTCAGTATTCAGCTCAAGCAGCACCTCCCAGCGTGGTTCCTTCACATCTTCCCCTGTAGTCCAATTTGAGTTACTTGCTATTCCTACAGAATGGCAGTTGTTTGAAAACCATGCCCTCTCCATTATCAAAGTAAATACTAATGACTTGTTTTATTGTTGATCTCCTTTAGTGAGTTGTGAGTGCACATAAATTAGTCAATTGCTTTATTTCCTTAGTATTTTCAGTGTTGATGGTGTTGTACTATATGCTATAACTATTCATTCTTCTGATTTCTGAATGAAAATATGCTTAGAAAATGACTACAGTCATTATGTAGCTCTCTGTCCTAATTATACTGATGATAATATGATATCCCTCCATCTCTGTTTCTAATGGGTTGGCCTTCTAGTTATTTATGTGTTTTATCCCATTATCACTGAAGTATTGTTCGGTCCTGCTCTAGGATAAGAGAACATCTATTTTACACCATAAACTATTTTGTTTCCCAATCCTGACGTTACAGCTGAGCTTGAGTAAAACAACTCGTATTCTTCAGAGCCATTGGGGTAAAAAGCCAAATGTAGCTACTGAATAAAATAAATGTCAACAATGTTTAATTACATTTCTGATGTAGACAGAAATAAAATTGTCAAAACTGAACTTAATTCCAGGTTCATGAGTACAGAGCTCTGTTCCAGTGTTGGCTTGAGGTTTTACGAAACTGTTAAAGAATGTTGTTTAATAAATATTCTCTGTTAATTGGCTAGTCAGCTCAGTTTCTCCAGTGTAAAGAGTCATCCTGTTTCCATATGGCTTCCTGTTGTAAAAGCTTAAACTTTCTTGACTGCTTCATCCACTCTCTGTATTATTGCTGAGAGCATTGTCAGAGCAAGTGATGGTAACGGGGAAAAACTCAGCATGATTTTAAGAAACAAAAGTTATATAGGATATAAATTCCTCTCTTTCCATTTACAAGCAAAGAAAGTCAAACAAATTAAGAGTGGTTGTACAATTTCAGATCAAATTAGGTAATGATGATATTGCAGTCATTAGAATTCACAGAGTGTTTGGGGGCTTTTAGAGATGGGTAAACAAAGTCTCCAAATATATTTTCACTAATCATCTCAGCTTCTTACCCACACCCAGGTAACATTTCAAATATACACTTTCCTGTGATTTGATATCCCATTATATAAAAAATTTGTGAAACAAATCTCTCAGTGGAGAGTTTTCCCTTAGATCGCTTCTATTGTCAAAAGAATTAAATTGTAGACTCATTTTCCTTAAAACATAACAAACCTATTTTAAAATCTAAGAATCCAATTATTGTGCAGTATATGCATATGAGATTAGGTTATGTGAACATGCAAATATTTAGAAAACTATATTAGTACTCTACATTATATGAACTAGATGAAAATGGAGTTCACTTTTTCAAGTTCAATAAAAGTAAGTGTTAATAGAAATATTAATAGAAAGAAAGAGTAGGTACTAAATGGATGTGGTATTTTTTAAATAAAAATTTTAGTTTTCATTTCACCTAGCCAATACTATGATTATAATTTTCCTGTAGACTTGACCAGATTTTGCTGAAAGATCAATAAACAGAAAATCAAACCAGATAAATAGTTGAAGTTAAGTTATATATAAATACACTTATTCTTATGAATAAATATTTTTCAAAATCCCATGGACAAATATGCAAATAAAACTTTGCTAAGACTCTAGCTTATATTACATAGTCCTTCCTAATCTATATCTTCAAAGGAAAGACCCTTCAAAGGAAATCATGGCTGAACTACCAAGAGTCATATTTTGTTTACCTAATACTTACATAAACATTATATGACTTCAAATGAATGCAGCCACTGGAGCTATAATATTAGGAATTATTATAAAGTACTGTTTATAAACTGAGTAAGAGATTGTCCTAGGTACTGCTGAAGTGGTAAACTGTCTCAGCTATTCCCTTGTAGGTTACATTCCAGAGGTACATAGTCTAAATGTATAGTGTTATACATGTACTAAAACAGATAAATCTGAAGTTTTGCAATTGTAAGCAGTCATTCTACATTTTTTTTGAGGGGATGGTTGTTTTGTTTTGCTTTTCAGAGCCACTATATAGAAAACTGAACTTAGAAGGGTAAAAAGCAAATGTCAAATAGTCTTATCTTCAACCAGGTTTCTTCCAAAAAATGAAAAAATAAAAACACGCATGCTTAAGTCCCTTGTTCTATAAATAGACCAGCTATACATTGCTCCCCTGGTGGCTCAGCTGGTAAAGAATCCACCTGCAATGCAGGAGACCTGGGTTCAGTCCCTGGGAGAGGAAGATCCCCTGGAGAAGGGAAAGGCTACCCACTCCAGTATTCTGGCCTGGAGAATTCCATGGGGTCGCAGAGAGTCAGACATGACTGAGTGACTTTCACTTTTAGTTTCCTCCACTTTCATACTTTGAAAAAATGCTATCTTAACGCTCTAGTGGAAGAGTAATACATGACAATCTTACTAAGTTCCAGAAGTGAAGTACGTATTTCAGGAAACTTTAGCAAAATTTTTGCTAAAAAATACCTGTGATTAAACAAATTGTACTTTCCATCTAAGGCTTACAGAGCAGTGGATATCATCTCTTAATTCCATTCAGTTATTGTTATCCTCTAAATTATATTGAAATTATCATCATTTTCTATTTCAGCAATGACACAAATATCTTCATTACATGAACTTACAAAAATATCTGTTGGTATTACTTGTTGTCATTGTTCAATCACTAAGTCATGTCAGACTCTTTGTGACCCCAATACTTACTTTGCTTATATTTTAAAAACTTTTAATGTTCAATTTTGTTAAAGTATATTCTCACAAAATATATTCCAATTGCTTTTTGAGGAGGAATTAAATTTTCATCTTAGAATATTTTTAGGTTCACAGAAAAGTTGAAGAGATAGTAAAGAGTCCCCATATACCTGATAGCCAGTTTGCCTACTATTAACACCTTAAATATATTAATACTATATTATTATTTACATATATACTTTATGTCTTGGCCCTCCAACCTTATCATGGCCACCTCCAAACACAGAGCTGACAATCTGCACCCCCCAGAAGATGGACAAGTAGAGAAGACATTTTCAGTGTATCATAGCTAAGCTCTCAGAACAAAAGTTTTAGGTGGAAAAAAAACCTTGTCCACCTTTATTGATGACCCACAGCACTCGAATACAAGTTTGATGAGAATCACAAACACAACCAGTCTACAAGGCTAGCTCCAACAACAGGCTTATAAGGCTTGTGTCTGGTTTTAAACTGCAATTCAACCTGTGACTCGATTTAACCTGTGATTCTCTTTTGGATGACATGCAACACTGTTTTAAAGCGCAATAGAAAAATAGAAGCACAAAAGAGCAATAATGAATGAAACACAATTGTCTATTTCTTCCAAGGATGCCAAACAAATTGAACTAGTAACAAATCTCAGTGCCAAACTGAGACAATAACCAAGGCAGTTAATGCAGAGAGACTCGAGTTCAAACCTGAAGCTGACTCAGTACATCAGAACAGGAAATCCATAAACCAAGAGTAACAAGACACAAGTGGCCCCTATGAATATCTGAATTTCATACCTGGTTGAGAACAAACTGACAGCAACTGGCAGTGCTGACCGTATCTCCAAGGAACCTCCAGGAAAACTGTGGAAATAAAAAAGAGGCTATTTATTCAGAGCTTGCTATACCTAGGGAATCAGCTACCATGACTTAAAGATTTGGCAGAAACTCAAAGTCAGGCAGAGGAGAAGAATAGAGAGAGAAAGAGAGGAGTCTTCAAGAAAATTCCAACTGTAGGTTGCTCATTCAGGGAAACGAAGTGGCTTCTTGGGCTGGTTGCTATGTTGTCATCAATGGCCTGACTCCTATGGCATTCGTATATTCACCATTCCAATATGTGTTTCCAGGTAAAATTTTGTCACATTTAGTCATATTTCAGAATTATATAACTGGGATAGATTAATACCCTTATACAATTAGGTGCTTCTGTATCAAATCAGTCAAGGTCTCTAGATAAACAGAACCAGTAGGATATGTAAGGAAATACACACACACACACATATGTATCCTTGACTGATTTCAAGGAATTGGGTTATGCTCAAGAATTGTCTTAAAAGTCCATAGGGCCTGCCAGCAGCCTGGAATTCTCTGGTAAGAGTCCACACTGCAGCCTTGAGGGGGAATTTCTTTTCTTTTCCTCAGGAAAACAGTTTTTCTCTTAAGGCCTTTCAACAGATGGGGCTCATCCATATCATTAAGAAAAATACTGTTCAAGTCAACTGATTGTAGCCACTTACCATATCTATAAACACCTTCACAGCAGCAACATGTAGATTAATATCTGACTAACTGCCTACTATAGCTAAGGAAATTTGACACTTAAAACCTAGCCATCACAGGTTTAAACCAGGCAACCAGGAATATTCTTTCCATTTGGTCAGTTCTCTCCTGAAAATGATAGCTTTATCATTGTAAGTGAAATTTTAGTATTTTTGTAGGTTTCATTTTTCCTATGTAATTTCTTCTGAAAATGTGACAGAGTCTTTATAAATTGCATATTATGACTGGTTATTACAGTTATATTGGATAGCAATTTTAATGGAGCTATGTTGAACCAGCCACCTTATTGGAGAAGCAAATTTCATAAAAACATTTTTCTGGATTTGGAAATGCAGGTGCATCATTTGTTGGATTATTTTTTATTATATAAAGAGACATTAAGAGTCTAAACTGTGACAGGTGCATTTAAATACTATTAGTCTCATCCAAAATAGAGATAAAAACCACATGAGAATTATTTTTGTTAAAATCCTGGAAATCTTTTTCTTTTTTTGATTGTTTTTCTCTTAGTTTTTATATGTGTAATAGAATACAGAATAACAGAATTGATGGGTGTTTTAGAAGTATATCAAAATTTAGATTACTGGAGACATTTTCCTAAGTTAAATAGTACAGAAAGCAAGTGATAAGACTAAAGACAGAGGAATAGACACCATCTCCTGAATATTAACTTCATCACAGCATGAAACGAGAAGGCACTAACCCACTCCAGTGCTCTTGCCTGGAAAATCCCGTGGATGGAGGAGCCTGGTGGGCTGCAGTCCATGGGGTCACTAAGAGTCGGACACGACTGAGCGACTTCACTTTCACTTTTCACTTTCATGCATTGGAGAAGGAAATGGCAACCCACTCCAGTGGGTTCTTGCCTGGAGAATCCCAGGGACGGGGGAGCCTGGTGGGCTGCCGTCTATGGGGTCACACAGGGTCGGACACGACTGAAGAGACTTAGCAACAACAGCAGTATAGCATGAAAATCCCTGGGACATACCTGCAGAGAGTGTAACTTTCCACAAAGCAATAAAACTCCATTGCCCTCTATATGAGGTTTAATTCCACTGGTCACATTTAACTCTTGATAACATGAACTCTTATTTTCCTTTCCTCAGATTTTGCCATATGTTAGTAGAAAATTAATAAATAACCCACATTCAAATTTCTCAAGAAGAATTTGAAAATAATTCTAAAAAGTTACTTTTATTATTGGAGAAGAGATACAATAAAGGCTAAAGACACAGATGGGGAAAAAAAGCCTTAAAACTGTATTTCCTTTCAGTATCATTTATTACTTTCCACAGAGAGACAGTTCCTAAAGATAATCTTAGAGTTATCTAAGTCTTAAATTCAGACACCCCTCCCAAAAAAGTAGTAACATATGGTAATAAAAATCTCCAAAGTTAGAACTTCATTTTGCATCACTTTCATTTCTACATGGTCTTGAAAGTAATACAAAAGTATGACTAGAGGGGAGAGCAATAGAATCACCATCTATATGGTTTAAGAAAATAGTGTGGGAATGAAACAGGATAACTATAAAGGATAACATATGGAGCAAAAATACTGTGTGTGGTGGTAGAGAAGAGGGGGAAAGGAAATAAGAATACATGAGGTTAATATATATATATATATATATATATACATAACATATATTCTGAAGTACCACAAGCAAGATGCCACGGTAAAGAAAAGGAATTCAGACTGAACCTGTTTTTGAGTGCAATTCTCTAAATTAATGGATTTTTTTTAGTGTTATTGAAGTGGTCACTTTACATAGCTCAACCAGTTATTAAGAAAACTGTGCCTTTTACTGAACCCATTTGAACAGGAATTATAAACAAAATACCAGTGAGAAGTATTTAATCAATGACTGTATTGTAAAGTGCTTGCTTTACAAAGAGATATTCTTTGCAGATGTATTCTCACAGTGTTTTCATGAAGTCCCTAGTTTGCTGAGCTTGCATTAGATGCTTCTTTTTTAAGTTCCAAGACTTGAATCTCTGATGGGTAACCATGGGTAAGCGACAAAGAAAGTGAGTCAAGTTCCACCAGAAAACCCACTGTCTACAGAAATACCAAGAGTAGGGCATTAAATTTAGTGTGTGAGTGGAAATGCTTCTTGAGTAAGAAGATTTCAGTGATATTTCCTGAGTTTCTCCCAGGTGATAATGGTACAAGTGTCAGATGAATGGGGTTATACCACCCTAAATTTGTCTTCTCAGTCATCTATCTCTTTTTAACCTTAACTTTGAAGAACCATTCTGGAAAATCTTACAAACCTACAAGATTTGTGCAAACCTTCTAAATTACTAAAGAATAAATACAGGTTTTAAATTAGGGTTTCAGGATAAATATAGCTGTTTTTGATTGCCATCAATCATGTAAGATATTCACAGTAAATACTAGCCAGAAAATATCATTCTCCAATATTATTTTACTAAACTTATAATAAAAAATCATTTTTCAATTTCACCTAATTTGTTCTCATTTATCATCATCCCAAGTTAGAAAGACAGACATAAATGATCCATCTTAATAACAACAACAAAAGAGAGGATACGCAAATATAAACAAATTATTTTAGCACACAGCTTCCAAATTCTGACTTTTCTTAAACATCCTTCCTTTCAAAATATACCTTCTTCTCTTTGCCTATGATATCTTTTCTCTATCCTGTATACTACTGGTATCCTGATATCTTTGTCCATATTTCCACACATATGTAACTGTCAGGTGACCAACCACGTGCACTTTGGCAGACACAGGCTTGTGTATCTATATGGCGGTAGTGGTAAAGAACCTGCCTGCCAATACAGGAGATGTAAGAGACACTGGTTCTTCTCTGGGTCAGGAAGATCCCCTGGAGGAGGGCATGGCAACCCACTCCAGTATTCTTGCTGGAGAATCCCAGGGTCAGAGGAGCCTGGCAGGCTGCAGTCCATGGGGTCGCAAAGAGTCACACAAGACTGAAGCGACTTAGCACGCAGCACACACAGCAAGCCCCCCTTCCTGCTGACAAAAACAACAAAATCGTTAGACTCTATTTTCTCAGTCATTTTCTTATACCTCTTACTGATACAATCTACTATGGATTATAGGCAGATCCTGCTGCCTTAAGGTAATTAAGTGGCATACTCTAAAAGCAAGGTCTCTGACAATATCAATTTCAAATGCTTTTAAATAAACAGATCTCATGTAAAGGATGCCTGTGTGTGTGTGTGTGTGTGTGTGTGTGTGTGTTAGTCACTCAGCCGTGTCTGACTCTCTGCAACCCCACGGAGTATAGCCCGCCAGGCTCCTCTGTCCTTGGGATTCTCCAGGGAGGAACACCGAAGCAGGTTGTCATTCCCTACTCCAGTGAAAGATGCACAGTACTTTTAATTAAAGAACCATGAAAACACATGTTTCTTGTGTATCTGCAGTACCTATTCTGTCTCTATCAAAGGAGAGAGAAAGTTTCTATGATCTCTAAGTGGCTTATCTGACAAAGGGAATCATCCTGCCACCTGGGTCAGGGTCTTGTTCTATTGCGACAAGAAAAACCAAAACAAAAGCTAAAGACAAAATAAAATGTTAGAAAAATTCCTGCCATGACAATTCATCCATTTTGCCGTAAGCAAAGCAAGGGTACTACTAAAACTTTTAGAAAAATAAAGGAGATGCTGCATTTCTAATGTTTTTAAAACATTATAAACATATATAAATTCAATCTTGAAAGTGCTTTGTAATTGGTAACACTAAAAACTCCACTATATTTGGCCTTGATCCTCTAAATAAAAATAATTAACCTTACAGATGAATACATCTATGTTAGATCATATGTGTAGGTATGAATCACTAAAAGTATCTACTATGAGATTTCTATGTGGAATATAAAAGTCTATTTGCCAGCTTTGAAACAGCTTGCTATTTGCAGAATCTGTGCCAAAGCATTCTGATTCTCTAACAGACTGCACACTAGGACACTGTATTAAATACTCTTTACTGTATGTTAATATGATAACAGAATAATAAAAATTATTTTATATACACATTAGCATTTTGGGGGGTCTTTATTTTGGAGGGTTCCAAAATTACTGCAGATGGTGACTGCAGCCATGAAATTAAAAAACGCTTGCTCCTTGGAAGAAAAGCTATGACCAACCTAGACAGCATAATAAAAAGCAGAGACATTACATTCTCTGTAATGTAATTACATTACATTACTAGATGGAACAAAGTTCCATCTAGTCAAGGCTATGGTTTTTCCATTAGTCATGGATGTGAGGGTTGGACTGTAAAGAAAGCTGAGCACCAAAGAATTGATGCTTTTGAACTGTGGTGTTGGAGAAGACTCTTGACAATCCCTTGGACTGCAAGGAGATCCAACCAGTCCATCCTAAAGGAAATCAGTCCTGAATATTCATTGGAAGGACTGATGCTGAAGCTGAAGCTCTAGCACTTTGGCCACCTGATGTGAAGATCCGACTCATTGGAAAAGACCCTGATGCTGGGAAAGATTAAAGGTGGGAGGAGAAAGGGACAACAGAGGATGAGATGGTTGGATGGCATCACTGACTCAATGGACATGAGTTGAGTAGGCTCCAGGAGCTGGTGATGGACAGGAAGGCCTGGCGTGCTGCAGTCCATGGGGTTGCAAAGAGTTGGACACAACTGAGCGACAAGTGAACTGAACTGAACTTATTTACATATACATTAATCAGAGAATGCCTGCTTTATAATAGAATCTATTTCTCTACAGTAAAGAAACCAAGGTCTATATATCATACAATAAATTGATAGAGTAATTTAGGGACAGTTTTCAATACTTAACAGTAACTATATGAGTTATACCACAGAAGTAACAGAATTATGTCTTTGAGACCAGTCCTTGCCATTCACTGTTTCAGTGCTCCAAATTCACTCTCAGCAATGTGTAACTGTTTTTAGAATTGGCTTCTGTGCTCTTTTTATCCTTTTATTTCCCAGAACATGGTCATTGTAATTCTGATGATTTAGAATAACTTTTGGATTGACACAGTAATATACCAGGAAAAAGGCCAGGTATATACGATTCTGGTATCCATCAAGGTCAAGAAAATAGGAAAACAGAAACTGCGTCCTTTTTTTGACAACGAGTTTAATGAATGAAATTGTTTAAACAGGCATTGAAGGACTAACAGGAGTAGCTCACGCCTCTAGGGCAGAAAGAAAAAAGGGAAGAATTTGAGGGTGTTAGAATTTAGGAGCTTACAGGAATCTCACATCTCTGAAAAGGAGGTGTCATGTATTGATGCTGACTTATCTGAGTGAGGGAGCACATTGGGGAATGTGAAAAAATCAAACTTGGGAACTGGAACCTACTGCCACTAGTGGGGTTTTGCTGAGACAGTGTCAATGGGGATAGGAACAGGCAAGTCTCTCCTTCCTATTCCTGCCTTTGGGCCTCTCTTCAGTGTCCCTTGTGGTAGAGCCCAAGAGAGATCCAGCTAGCAAAGGAGAAATGGATTTCTAGAATCACAGGCCCAGCATCACAAAGCGTTAACACCGAAGGATGAGTTAGAACAAATACATAAGAGCTTAGTGATCAACACACTGGTAGAAATCCCAGTTTTTCTGAGAAGTTCCAATGTATTTAGACTCAGGGTCCATTTTACTCTTAAATATGCCATGATATGGATGACAAATTGTATGAGCAAGTCTACAGATAAAACTATAAACACAAATTAAATTGAAGTCTCCATGGTAAATGGGTTCTAGAGATGGCCACATTCAATTTCTTTTCTTCTGATTGTACATGCTGCTTCCCATACGAAGAGCTGGAGTCTATATCCCCTCAACTTGAATCTGGACTGATCATCGTAACTTGCTTGAAGAAAAGAATATGGTAACAGTGACATTCTGAGGTTAGGTCATTAGAAAAACTTGCAGTATCTAAGTTTCTTGAAATACTTCTCTTGGGACACTCTCAGCAAGAACCCAGCAACTGTGCTATGAGATCCCCAAGCCTCATAAAGAGATTGCATGTGGGTCTTCAGTGGACAGTCCAACCAAAGTCCCAGCTAAGAGCCAGCACCAAACAAGTACCATGTAGTAACCTTTCCACGCATCCAGCAAAGTCAAGCCTTCTGATGATGACATTCCTAACTGACATACAATTACCACACATGGGAGACACAAGTGAAAACTGTTTAGTTGGACTACATTAATACTTGTAACTATTAAAAGTAACAATAAATTGTAGTTTTGAGACACTAGGTTATAAGATG
This sequence comes from Odocoileus virginianus, assembly GCF_023699985.2. Lineage (NCBI taxonomy): Eukaryota > Metazoa > Chordata > Mammalia > Artiodactyla > Cervidae > Odocoileus > Odocoileus virginianus. Next base: position 25,529,345 of record NC_069689.1, read on the forward strand.
TTTATTTTTATAGTATACATAATTAGAATAGCCTATCTCTTTCCCAATGACTTTTCTAAGTGAGTTGTGACCCACCAAACAAATATCTCTATCTTCATCCAACTAACATTAGGTTTACCAATAAATCTTTTTTCCTGACTAGTTTCCTGTGTTTCCCCCTTAGATCAACAAGTAGATTATAAACATATGAAAGGAAAAGATCATGTCCTATTTTGCTTCTATATCTCCCACTTGATAAGCAAAAATTAACGATGTATAAGACTGTATTAGTCTCAGTTGCTACCATATAACCTTTAAACTAAAAATCTAACTTTCATGAGTCAGCAGGTTAACTACAATTGGACAAATCAAGGTAAGAATTAACTACACAGTTCTATTTAACAATGTGGGTCATCAGAACTTGTATTCAGGCTTTGGGTAGAGTTTTAGGTCTACTTCTTCTGAAGATCTTCTTTAGGTATTCTTCTGAAGCCAAGAATGTAGTGCAACAGGTGCTAAGGCCATTCTCTCCTTTTGAAGGATCACTGGAGCACAAGAGGCAAACCAAATATCCCAGCACATTCAAGGCTTCTGCTTATATCACACCTGTGGTCATTCCACAGACCAAAGTGAGCCACAGAGTCCATGAAATCAGTGGAGTTAAGAAATGTACTTTGTCCAAGTGTGAGCATGGAAAAATAAATATTTGCTAGACCAGATAGACTTAACATACATATATATATAACATGTTATATATATATAAAACATTACATCCAAAAGATAGAATTGTTCTCAAGTGCACAGTGATGGGATATTTTCCAGAGAGATCACATTAAATCACAGTAGACTCATGAAGTCTTAAGTCATGTGAAACATCTTTTCTAATCACAAAGGTATGAAACTAAAAATCAATCATTAGAAAAAACAGGAAAATTCATAACAACCTGGGATTAAACAACATGATACTGAGCAGCCAATGAGTCATCAAGTCAAAAATATCAGAGACAAATGAAAAAAGAAAAATGGCATACCAAAATCTATACAATGCAGCAAAAAGTGGATCTAAGAGAGAAGTTCTTAGCAATACAGGCTTACCTCAAGAAATAAGAAGAATCCTCAGTCTATTCAGATTTTCCACTTGTTAACGATTCAGTCTTGGAAGAATGTATATTTCTAGAAATTCATCTGTTTCTTCTAAGTTGTCCAATTTGTTGGCATGTAATTGTTCATAGTTTTCTTATGACCCTCTATACTTTGTGGTATGAGTTGTAACTTTTTTCTCATCTCTGATTTTGAGTCCTTCCTCTTGTTTTCTAGGTTAGTCTAGCTGAAGGTTTGTCAATTATATTTTTCAAAGAACCAACTCGGTTCCATCAAGATTTGTTTTTTGTAGTTTTTATTTCATTTATTTCCAATTTGATCTTTATAATTTACTTGTTTCTACTAATTTTAGGCTTTGTTTGTTCCTTTTTTAGTTCCTTTAGGTGTAAAGTTGTTTACTGGGGACTTTTAAGTCTGATTTAATGTATCACTTAACTCTAAGTTTTCCTTATTGATTTCCTGTCTGGATTATCTATTCATTGATGTAAATTAGGTATTAAAGTCTCCAGTTTCAATTTCTCCCTTTGAGATTGTTAATATTGCTTTACATATCTTGGTGATCTTCTGTTGTATACGTTTATAATGTTGCATCCTCTTGCTGGATCGACTCCTTTATCATTGTGCAATGCCCTATTTGTCTTTTATTACAATTGTTGTTTTTAAGACTATTTTGTCTGATTCATGTTTTGTTGTTGCTGTTCAGTTGCTGTTCAGTTGCTCAGTTAATGTTCGACTCTGCAACCCCATGGACTGCAGCACGCCAGGCTTCCCTGTCCTTCACCATCTTCCGGAGCTTGCTCAAACTCATGTCCATTGGGTCAGTGATGCCATCCAACCATCTCATCCTCTGTCGTCCCCTTCTCCTTCTGCCCTCAATCTTTCCCAGCATCGGGGTCTTTTCTAAAGAGTCAGCTCTTTGCATCAGGTGGCCAAAGTTTAGCTACTTGAAATTTCATTTCCAATTCCTCAGGATATATTTTTCTATCACTTCACTTTCCTTATGTGTGTGTCCTTTCTTCTGAAGTGACTCTCCTGTAGGCAGCATACAGATGGGCCTTGATCTTTTATCCATTAGGCCATTCTAAGTCTTTGATTGACAAATTTGGTACACTGGCCAGTCCAATCACTGGTTTGGAAAGATTCCCTGGAGGAGAAATGGCAACCCACTCCATTTTCTTGCCTATAAAATCTCATGAACAGAGGAGCCTGGGGGTGAGAGGGGAGGTTATAGTCCATAGGGTCACAAGAGTCAGATACGACTGATCACACACACACACACGCATTTTCATTTTGTTCATTGTTTTCTGGCTGCTTTTGTAAATTCCTCCCTGTTTCTTTCCTTTTCTCCTTCTTCCTTTCCTTGTGTTTTGGTGGTTTTCTTCAGCATTATGCTTAGATTCCATTCTTATTTTCTTCCACGTATTTAATATTTCTTCCTTGTGGTAACTGTTAGGTTCACTTATCATATCCTATGCAGCTCATAGCCTGTTTTAAGTTGGTAACAACTTCAATGTGAACACGTTCAAACGTTTATCTTTTTACTCTATCCCTCAGATTTTATACTTTTGATGACACATTTGACATATTTTTATTTTATGCATCCTTTAACTACTGTAATTTTAGTTATCTTTACTACTTTTGTCTTAAATTCCATGCTTGCTTTATAAGTAAATGGTCTGCTACTTTATTATATCTTTACCTTTTCCAGTGAGATGTTTATTTTTGTATGTTTCCTTGGACTTCCCTGGTAGCTCAGATGGTAAAGCCTCTGTCTACAATGCAGGAGACCTGGGTTCGATCCCTGGGTCGGGAAGATTCCCTGGAGAAGGAAATGGCAACCTACTCCAGGACTCTTGCCTAGAAAATCCCATGGACGGAGGCGCCTGGTGTCCATGGGGTCGCAAAGAGTCGGACATGACTGAGCGACTTCACTTTCACTTATTATTAATTAGTGCCATTTCTTTTGAGCTTAAAGAAGCTTCTTTAATATTTCTTACGTAGTGACTGGTTTAGGGGTATGATGAATTCCTTTATCTTTGGCCAGGTTTGCAAGGGGCATCCCCAATGTGGGCCCTGTGCTCTCCTCTTGTGTTGAGGCCAGGGCTGCCACAGGGCACTGGTGAGCCAAGTTGGTCCCTGGACTGGCTGGGAAGCCCAGCCTAGGTGCAGAGGTGGGTGGGGCTCGCAGCAGAGTAGATGGAGATGGAGAATTTGTAAAGGGCACCTGACATCATCAGCTTTGCAAGGTAGCCTGAGATCATATACATGGCCCCTGCCAGGGACTCAGTCCCTCGGCAGTGTTCCAACTGGTTCCTGCCTCCACAGTAGATACTGTAAGACTAATAGGTGGGTCCCTTTCACCCACAGTCCATGTGCTTTTCAATTTGCTGGGTTTTTTTTTTGCTGGTTTGGGGGTCGAGTCACTCTCTGCACGAGCACTTTACAAGCAGATTTTCTGTCCCCTGCAGCTCCATAGTTTTCCTGGGTGTATCTCCTGTTGGTTTTCAAAACCATGTGTTTGGGGGGCTCATCTCTACTGTGAAGGATCTACAGAGCTGGAATCCTCACTGCTCAGGGAGAAGGTCATGGCTTTGTGATGCCTCCTGACTGTGGACTGCCGTAGGAAGGGTGTGAGTTTTTGATAGGTGACCCCATATCTCACCTCTCCTACTCACCTTCATGCTCCCCTTTGACCCTTTGTTGCGCAGGCTCTGCTCATCCACTTTTCAAGTCCCTTCTGAGGGAATTAATCCATCTGTGCTTGGAGCTTTGTTGTGTCCAAGGAGGAGGCTCTTCACTCCCATGTTGAACCACACCTAACTGGAAATTTTGTTTCAGAATCTAAAATATTGAATATTTTAGAGAAAAATGTTCATTGATAAGGCTAGAATAAGACTATCAGAGTCATTATTTCCCCTCAAGTAAAAATAATGCAAAATAATATACTGTTGATCTTTACAACACAGCCATAGAAACTGGTATCCTAAATGTGTTTTCTGATATAGCATTTATTATTAAGATGTCTTATTTAAATGAATACTGATCAAATTATAAAGGTTAGCCTTTTAATGCACTGAATGTATAACTTTTAAAAAGTAACTGTGCAGGAAAAAAATATATAATCTAGTATTGTACCATTTTTCTTGTCATTCTGTAAAATTCAAAGTGACTCATCAATGCCTTCAAGGTATACAATTAAAATATCTGAGTTCAGATATTATGAACATCCATATTGGTCCAAAATGAACACACAGAAAACATCAACCACATGTATACAGCAAGAATAATACTAAATAGAATAAATCATTAACTCCAAATACTTTGCATTTACTGCTGTAAATCACTGATTCAAGTAAAATGATGCACTATTTTAATTCATAGTTAACTATGCAGGCATGTCTAAAATTTATAAGATTATTCATGATAAATACCTTCAGTTCCAAGGTAATGATGTGCCCTAAAGTATTAAACATAAATAACTATGAGGAAAAAGTATTAATTTTATTTATCTTCACTTAGATTATATATTTAAATATTTGTAGGCTATACTGTGTCAAAATAGCACTAAAAGCTTTAGTAAAAGTAGTGAAATGCTAGAAATCTTTTTTTCTGATGAAAAACTATAGTTCTGATCTCTATGTTTTTAATTCCATTTCCTTTATGATCTACAACAGGTATAACTAATCTATAGTGAAAAAAACTAAAAAGTGAGATTTTCTGAATGTGAAGTATTAATTAAGAAAACATGTGTAGGGAATTCCCCGTGTGGTGGAGATGATCTATACTGTGTTATAGGTTTAGATTATATGGCTGTGTGTATATGTCACTAAGGTTAAGTGAATAGTTCACTTAGGTTAGAATTTGGGGTATTTGCAGTTTGGGGTTTATTATGAATAAAGCTATTATAAATATCTTGGAACATTCATTTTCTTTCTTTTTTTTTTTCTTAGTTTGGCCATGCCATGCAGTTTGTGGGATCCTAATTCCCCAACCAAGGATTGAACCCATACCTTCAGCACTGAAAGAGTAGAGTTCTAACCACTGGACTGCTAGGGAATTCCCTGGAACATTTCTGGAAATGTGTGCGAATGTATATACTGAGATATATATGTTGATATATAAGCTAGGTATATTAGTCTGCTAGAACTGCCAGAACAGAATGTCCTAGTGACTTAAGCAACAGAAATTTATTTTCTCACAGTTCTAGGGGCTGGAAATCCAAGAGCAAGAGGCCGGCAGGCTTGCTTTCTGGTGAGACCTCTCTCTGACTTCATATGGCCTCTCCTCTGTGTATTCACACTCCTTATCTCTGCCCCTTTTTAGAAAGACACCAGACCTATTGATCAAGGCCCGATTTGTTTAACTTCATTTAACCTTAAATATTTTTAAACATTCTATCTCCAAAGACAGGGGTTAGGGCTTCAAGGTATGAATTTACAGAGGGTGGGGGGCCAAATTCAACCTATAACACTGGGTCATGGTTAATGAAAAAGGAGTCTCTTGGAATTGCTTGGAGGGCAGTCTGGATTAGGGCAGGCATAGGCTTTTATATGTCCAGATCATAATTTTACAGGGGTTTAATTACTACAGAACCTTATTGTGAAGTTTTTAATTTTAGTGGCTGCCCCGTGTTTTGTAATTCAAAATAGAAAAGCAACATACGACACTATTCCTCAGACAGAGACTACAACATCATTGGATAACCTATTGTAACAGTTATAACAGTGCTTCAGGATGACAGCAATGATGACAAAGCAATGTGCCCCACTGTTCCAATTCAAACACATATTACTATTTCATAGTTTATTTAGCTTGGAATATACACATTCAGAAAACAGGACAGTACAGAAAATGCTGCAGGCAGTATCAACTCACCCAAGTAGAGCAGAGGTTCTGAAACCTGACCTACTCTTGGCTGCATATCAAGACCACCTGGGGAGCTTTTAAAGTCCCTATGCTCATTCTTGTTGTTATTCAGTCACTAAGTCAGGTCCGACTCTTTGAGAACCCGTGGACTCCAGCATGACAGGCTTCCCTGTCCTTCACTGTCTCCAAGAGTTTGCTCAAACTCATGTCCATTGAGTCAGTATGCCATCAAACATTCTCATTCTCTGTCGCCCTCCTCTCCTCCTGCCCTCAATTTTTCTCATCATCAGGGTCTTTTCCAATGAGTCAGCTCTTTGCATCAGGTGGCCAAAGTATTGGAGCTTTCAGCTTCAGCATCAGCCCTTCTGGTGAATATTCAGGGTTGATTTCCTTTAGGATGGACTGGTTTGCTCTCCTTGCTGTCCAAGGAACTCGCTCTCATTCTAAACCCAGACAAATTAAATCAGAATCTCCGAGGTAAGAACCATGCATCAACCCAGGTGATTCCTACATGTAGTTGTGACTGAGAACCACTGATCTACAGCTTCAAATAACTGCAGTTCACATTAGGGTAATTTTATTAAGCCCGATTAGTCACTCAACATTACTTTTAGATTCTTGCTATACTCATCCCTTGCAAAGCACAGCTGATACATACATTAAAGGTAATATATTTCTAATTAACAACCTATATATACATAGAATATAATCCATTTAAAGGATAAATGTACATGTTTATTTAATGGATTTTTGTTCTATATAAGTTATGTCCCACATGTAGATAGTGCCAATATATTAAATACAAAAAAAAACCCTCAAATAAAAATTTTTAAATGAAGTATATTTAGCTAAGTTTTGAGGCTTCCCCCGTGGCTCAGCAATAAAGAATCTGCCTGCAATGCAGGAGACTCAGGAGATGCGGGTTCAATCTCTGGGCTAGGAAGGTTCTCTACCCAGGAGGGCATAGCAACACACTCCAATATTCTTGCCTAGGAAATCTCATTCACAGAGGAGCCTGGCAGCCCACAGTCCATGGGGACACAAAGAGTTGGACACGACAGAAGGGAATGAGTGTGCAGCTAAGTTTCTCACTTTCCAAGAGAGTTGTAACACATAAAAAAAGGAAGGTTAGACTAAACATGTGGTACTAAATTAGCCAGAAACATTAGAGTGAACTAATAGTTAGCTTAAAATATAGATATAAAAACAATTATATTAATAGATATATTGTTCACATAGATTATTATGACTACATATATTTATAATCTGTCTATAGATAAGGCCTAGAAACAATAACATTCCATCAACAAGGATATCAGTGTCCAGATCTTAGTTTCTTTTTTTTTTTTCTCTTTTTTTTTTCAGATCTTAGTTTCTAACTACTATTCTCTAATAAAAAGAACCAAGTTCCTTGGAGAAATGACCAGTACTAGGGCTGGGGTAGGCAAAATACAAAATGAGCTTTGAGTATCTTACTCCACCAGACAGTAAGGAAGAGCACAAAATACAAAGGAAGAAGGACAGATTAGAGTAACAAAGGAGCCCCCTGTAAAGAGCTCTTTATGGCCAAAGCTGGAACAACTGGAGAAGCAAAAGAAACAATGAAGTATTAGATTGTAATGTAAAGTACAAAATAAATATACATGAGTTTATACTGAAATAAATGATTGAATGAATAAATGATGAGGAACAGACGAATATTTCTTACAGAAGAGATTTACTTCATATATGTATATACTCCATGCTTCAAGAGGCTGATGCTTATGGCACACACACACACACACTCATTTTAGGCTGGGCTTGACTTAGTAACTTGCTTGCAAAGAACGGAATAGGTAAGGGGAGAAATGATAACTTTACACTGGAGAAAGCTGACAAACAATACTTTAATCAAGTGATGAAGTTTAATATCCCCAAGGACGATGTGTGTATATCACATACTCCCTGCTACAGTGTGCTGAGAAGGGCATGTAACCTCTGTGGTATTCTTCCCATAAACCTATAAACTCAGACTAGGCATCAGAAAAACACCTCAAGAACCCAGGTTGGAGGATGTTCTGCAAGATACTGGTCAGTACTTCTCAACATTCAAAGTCATAAAAAAACAAAGACAGACTCAGAGGCTGTTACTGACCAAAGCAGACTGAGGAGACATGAGAAAGAAATGCCATGTGGTGCTCTGGACTGGATCCTGGAACAGAAAGGGAACGTCAGTGGGAAAACTGGGGACGCTGAAACTCAGACTGCAGTCAGGAACACTGGAGTGGGTTGCCATGCCCTTCTCCAGGGGATCTCCTAGGGATAGAAGCCGGGTGTCTTATATCTCCTGTATTTGCAGGCAGGTTCTTTACCATTAGTGCTACCTGGGAAACCCCAAAACTGTAGTTTAAAGTAATTTACCAAGGTCACTTTCTCAATTTTGGCAACTGTACCAAAGGAAATGTTAGATGTTAACTGTGGGAAAAATTAGTCAAGGATATACATGACCTGTCTCTACTACAACTTCAATTTTTCTGAAAATCAAACATTAGGTCAAAATAAAGGTTCATTTAAAAATCTATCTAATTAGAAAGCTGTTTCTCTCAGTATAAAAACATGAATAAACACATTGAACTATTATAGGTACCACAGAGATTTCTTCTTCTTTCTCTATTAAAGATTATATTTTTAAAACAAGGAAATGTGATAGTCATTAAAACCTAAATTGCTCTTGCACAATAAGTAAAATTGTATTTTATACTATTCCCAGTGCAGCTACTTAAAGACTTGTGCTAGGTTTGTTTTGGGTATGAATCAAACATTGAAACTAAAAACCTATTTAGATAAATATTACTTCAGGGCTTTTTGTCACTGTGTATCTGAGATTCCAAGTACATTGAAGCAGAGGGAGAAAATCAGTTGTCTAAATTCTTTGTCTTGTCACAGATTTATTGGATGGAATTTTATTTCTCTCAACATCTCTTGAAACTGATTTTCATTTTGCAATATTATTTCTTTAGAAAAGAGTTTAGTTTAATATCACCACTGCTCCAGCATATATTGTTTCTATTGAATTTTATTCAGGACTTGAGAATCTCAGATAAAGAAATGTTTCAGAAATTACAATTCAACTTTATTCAAGTTTTAATTCTACTAAACCACATTGGGCCTAAAAATTATATGAAAGACTGCTGCATAAAATGTAAAGCTTTAGCTAGTCAAGATCTAGATATTAAGAGTGAACTGAATGGACTGTTGAATAATTTAACATAAAAAGATGCTTACAACCATTCTTTCACAGATTCATATGATTATAGGCAATTAAATGTTACAGTACTATATAATAAACACCTTTTTTCACAAATGCAGTAGAACTTTTATTTTGGTTTTTGAGTGTATATATGTTTAAATGATCTCCCACCTCTATCATATTCTTTTTTTTCTCATTCATTCTCTTGCTGTTTTCTATGTCTACTTTAAATAAGAGAATCACATTTTTCACCTAATGATCAAAGATGATATTCGACAGATAAAAAGAAAATAAATGTCAGAAGTCAATGACATTTAAATTAAAAAGCAAATTTAACTAAACTTCTCAGTAACTACATTCATTCTGTAAATACCTGTGGCGGACTGTTACTTTAATGCACCGTGCTTCCCAGATTTCCACGCTTATCTAAGCCCCCTCTCATGACTTGATTTATCTGACACATAAAAATTAGTAGAAGAGACGCTGTGCCCGTTCTGAGCCTAACCCTTAACTTGTCTGATATTCTTCTGCTTTCTTCTCTTCGGAACACTTGCTAGAATGCTCCACCTTGAAATCATGCTATGAGGGAGCCCAAGCTGCCACATGGAAGAGAACTAGGGTTCCAGACTGACAGCCCAGCTGAGATCCCAGTCAAGCCTCCAGATGATTACAGACACCCAAACACTCAATCCAAGCAGACAAACCAGTCAACCTACATAAGCATGGCGTGTAATAAACTGCTGTTTTAAGACACTGAGTTTGGGGGTGGTTTGAAACAACTTTACAGTGAATACAGATTTATGAAGAACCATCATTACACGAGGCTTTGAGGATGATCACTTCTATTGTCAATGAGTCCCGGAGACAAGGAAAGATAAATGACAGTTTGGAAGTAGTCTAGAAAAAAACAATGAATATATGTTAATTCTTCTTATGATTGTGTTCTTCTAAGAGGAATTAGGAGGCCTTTACCAGTAATTTAGAACTCTAGTGCAGCACATTGCTACTGAAAATATAATTCTCAATTGGCAAAATTAGTATCATCTGGAAGCTTGCTAGAAATGCAGACGCTCAGGCTCCACAAAGACCTTATAAACAGAATCGGCACTTTAGTGGGGTCTCTTTCCTTAACATAAATTTAAACTATGATATCACCAAGAATAATAACTTTTTAAACTTGTGCTTGTATCTGTGTGAGAGAGAGAATGATTGCCTGTATGTTGCCACATGCTGTCTGTTACCATTTAGTAGCTAAGTCGTGTCTGCCTCTTTTGCGACTCCATGGACTGTAGCCTGCAAGTCTCCTCTGTCCATGGGATATTCCTGGCAAGAATCCTGGAGTAGGTTGCCTTTTCCTACTCCAGGGGATCTTCCCAGGAATCGAACCTGCGCCTCCTGCATGGCAGGCAGATTCTTTACCACTGAGCTACCTGGAAAGCCCCATATTGCATAATTTTCCAGAAAAGCCTGGAAATCCAATGACGGAATATCATAACAGGATGCAGGAGTAAATCAAAGAATATTGACCATAAAGTGGAAATACCCATTATAAACAATTCTGCCAAAACTGTCCTTTTACCTGAAATACTATCTTCTCTTGAACCCTGCCTTGCTCTTGTGAATCATGGCAGTTAGTCACATGGTTGGAAAGGTGGTGGGAGAGAGGGTTGTGTATAAACCCAGGGTGAGACTGTCTCCTATGGGTATAAATTAGGTTCTTCTAAAGGGGAGTGGAATCCAGGTGGAGACTCTCAGGGAGGGGAAATGAGGGAGATCGAGATTAGACATCCTGTATGAAAATTCTGCCTTTTTTATCTAATCCTGGAGTCCAGAAACATTTATATCTAACATTCAGCTTCTAGTTCTTGTTTCATTCATTTTGTTTTTGTTTGATATTTTATCTGGTTATTCTAAAATGTAAACACACTTTACAGTCTATGCAGAATTAATAATTAGGCTTTGAAGGAGATGACACCTATGTGATACTATTAGCCCTGGATTGAAGGACAAGAGTAGTCCCAGACCAGAACTCTTAAGCAACCATCCCTAGTCTAATCTTTAAATATCACACTTTGTTATGTTTGTTTCACTTACTCTTTAGAGGCATAAAGCATTACAAATATATCTAAACCTCCCAGAATTCTATCCCTGCCCTACTTCCCAAAGGAGTAACTTCTCTGCTGAAGATGTACAAATCATTCGTGTGGTTGCTCTTAAATTTTTTACAGTACACTACATTGTGCCTAAAGTAAGATGTAGCTTTTAGGATTTACTAAAATTATATGTAACATTTTTCAAGTTGCTGCATTCACTCATCATTATATTCACTCACATTGATATAGTTTATATACAGGCTTCCTCGATTTACAGTGGTGCTATGTCCTGATAAACCCATTGCTGTAAGTTGACAATATTGTAAATCAAAAAATACATTTACTACATCAAACCTACTGAACATCATAGCTCAACCCAGTCTACTTTAAACATGCACAGAATACATGCAAATAGACTACTGTTGGATAAAACCATCTAACACAAAGCCTGTTTTATAATAAATTGCTGAATATCTCATGTAATTTATTGAATACTGTGCTGAAAGTGAAAAACAGAATGGTCACATGAGTATAGAATGGCTGCTAAGTATATCTGCTGCTTACCATGGGGTCGCTAAGAGTCAGACACAACTGAGCGACTTCACTTTCACTTTTCGCTTTCATGCATTGGAGAAGGAAATGGCAACCCACTCCAGTGTTCTTGCCTGGAGAATCCCAGGGATGGGGGAGCCGGGTGGGCTGCCGTCTATGGGGTCGCACAGAGTCGGTCGCACAGACTGATGTGACTTAGCAGCAGCAGCAGCAGTCCTCATGACCACAGAGCTGACTGGGAGCTATAGGTCACTTCTGCTGCCCAGCATCTTGAGAGAGTATCCTACAACATATCACTAGCCTGCAAATTCCACTCAATTTCAAAGTATGATTTCTATTGAATGTATATCATTTCACACCAGTGTAAAGTTAAAAAATCACAAGTAGAATGAACCACCATAAAGCTGGGACCATCTGTAGTTTATTTTAAACATAAGGTTGTGTAGTATTTTATAAATACCCTATGATTTATCCATTCCTCACCTGGGGACTAGATCATATTTACACCCTTTACTATTACCATCAGTGATGAAATAAACATCCTTACTCAGAATATCTATGCATACGTAAGATGTTTTCTGGGCTTCCTAGGTGGCGCTAGTGGTAAAGAACTCACCTTCCAATGCAGGAGACATAAGAGATGTGGGTTCGATCTCTAGGTCAGGAAGATCCCCTTGAAGAGAGCATGACAACCCACTCCAGTATTTTGCCTGGAAAATCCCATGGACAGAGGAGCCTGGCAGGCTACAGTCAGTAGAGTCGAGAAGAGTTGGACACAGCTGAAGTAACTAGGCATGCACACACACAAGATGTTTTCTATGGGTTATATTTCATAACAGAACTGCTAAGTTGCATGTTATGTGCATTTTCAACTTAAACTGATATTTCAAAATTATTCTCCAAAGAGAGGCAATAGCATCATGAGTGAATGCAGAAGGGGTTAAGTATATATAAAAGTAAATGCAAATGTAATAAATATATATTTTCCCAAATACACTAGAACAGAACTTCTCCAATTTGGCTGTACATTTGAATAACCAAAGAACTTTAAGAATGACCAAACCCTAGGCCTGTACCAGAGATTCTGATTATGGCTGAGCAGGAGCTGGTTCTTGCCAGCAGCATGATTTTAAAGACCTCTCCCCCAGATAATTCTAACTCAAAGTCAGGATAGAAAACCACTTCATCAGTGGTTCTCAAATTTTAGTTAGCACCAGAATATCACCTGGGGAAGAGGGTTTATTAAAACACAGATTGCTTGGCCCCACCCACAGGACTTCTGTTTGAGGATGCTTGAGGCGGGCTTGAGAGTATACGTTTCTAACAAGGTACCAGACCTACACTTTGAGAACAAATCCTCTAAACCAGAGCATGAAAAACAAAAGCAGCCTTGACATCTAGTACTAACAGCTAAGCTATGATGTTCCTTGTTAACCAGTTTTACAAACATCAAAATAATTTGAAGTCACTCTGTGTCCATAATGAACAAGGAAAAAAAAAGTATAAAATTATGTCTCAACTGACAAAAACTGGAATTTAATGCAAACCACAAACATGATCAAGCATCTTCCTCTCCTGACACTAATCCCAGTGACTTCTGTTTCTTTATCCATTAAACGTTACCCTCTCTCCTTTCTTTCTGCCTCCTATGTAAAAATTACTAAGTTATTCAATCAAATCATTACTTCCACTTTCATCCATGACCCAGTTCAGCAAAAACTCCCCATGCAAGCACAAATCACCTAACCCAGGTCTAAATCCTATAGTCCTCACTCCAGTATCCTCTGTGACACCCACATTTTCCCTTGCGGTGCATCTTCCTCCTGAAACAAGTATTAAACCCAGCTTTCTCTGACTACAGGTGTTACTGGTCATCTTTGGAGGACACTAAGAAAGGTTACCAATAAAGTGGGAATGGGGATACACATACATATACATGCACATACTTGATACACTACTGTACACACAAAATATTTTATTGTTATAAACACTATATATTAGTGTAAAAATTAATAAACAGAGATCTCAGTCAAATAGAGTTGTTGCCTCACAATCATAGCAGAGCCCAGCAGGGAAAATGACTTATCCTCTTTCTGGGCAATGAAAAGCCCCAGAACTGTTGCTCCCTACAGCCCGCCCAACTTCCTTTTCCTCTCTGTTACAGACAAGTTCGCCGCTTCCTGCTGTGCTTCGACTTGTGCATAACTCACCCGTGGTTGCAGACCCCAAACTGCAATTCTCTGCTGATCCCAAATACTCTCTTTGTTTGAGAAATATCTGGCAGTCTATTTGTTTCAGGTCAACATTAGACATGGTCACTGTAGAAGTAAAGGGAATAATTCACAAAGGATAAAAAAGAAAAACAATCAGATACCCAGTCAAAACTATTGCCCTATTAAGGATATTATTTTAGTTTTTTCTTAAGGTAAATATTACAATTACAAAATGATTTATAATACATTTTTTTTACTTAAGATGTCACATTTTTTTCACATTATTTGGTGGAAAATAACTAATTAATAATATGCATATGAATATTAGCTACTGTCAATATTAATATATCTATTATATAATTTAAATAGTTCCAAATTTCATCTTTCAGAGCAGTAGATACTTTTTATAGCATATGTAAATTAGCTTTGAATGACCCCAACATCTTTACAGTTCTTTTCTTCTTCCAGATAATTCTCTTCCTAATTGTATTTTAGAAACATATTTCTGTAGAGGAAAAACATCAACCTCAATTGAAGCTGTACTGGGTGAATTTCATGCATGCCTAGTCATGTCCAACTCTTTGCAACCCCATGGACTATAGCCCGCCAGGCTCCTCTGTCCATGGGATTTCCCAGGTAAGAATACTGGAGTGGGTTGCCATTTCCTCCTCCAGGGGATCTCCCCAACTCAGAGATCCAACCTAGGTCTCCTGAATCTCCAGGTGAATTTCTTACCCTGAAGTACCAGGGAAGCCCCAGTTGAAGGTACTCCACCATTTAAGGTGTTGCTAGTGGTAAAGAACTCTCCTGCCAATGAAGGAGACATAGAGACCTGGGTTTGATCCCTGGATCGGGCAGATTCCCTGGAGAAGGATATGGCAACCCACTCCAGTATTCTTGCTTAGAGAATCCCATGGAGAGGGGAGCCTGGTGGGCTACAGTCCATGGGGTTGCAAAGCGTCAGATGTGACTGAAGCAACTTAGCACACACACACAACCATTTAAGCTTCTTCCTTCGAATTCAATAAAATATTATTCTTTTCTATTGATTCTCATTTTTTTGGTCTTTTCTCATAACTTGCAAGTGTTCATTTTTTTTTTAATTGTGGGAATTTTCTATGCATTTTTCATAACTAAACAATTTACATCACATAATCATTTCCTGTCATTCAAATGTTAGAAAGAAACATGTCATAGTAACTTCGCTACCTGGGGTTAGCATATTTTTCAAGGAACTTTTTTCATACTTTCACATTTTTTCTGATAAGATGAATATATATTCTATTTTTTTAAGTCATGAAAGCACTTCTTCTTCCAAATATTATCTATAATTTATTTTACCATTATGTCATTAATGATGACTGTGACACAATAAACATGTGTCAGTGATGCCTAGCACTTGGGATTTTTGTTTCCCGCACAGTGAATTTTCCAAAGAATTCCAATGTCCTGCTTCAGGCTGTCACCTAAAGAATAAAGGGTTATATGCACATTCTTGCTGCTGCTGCTAAGTCGCTTCAGCTGTGTCCAACTCCGTGAGACCCCATAGACGGCAGCCCCCGTCCCTGGGATTCTCCAGGCAGGAACACTGGAGTGGGTTGCCGTTTCCTTCTCCAATGAAGTGAAAGTGAAGTCGCTCAGTCGTGTCCGACTCCTAGCAACCCCATGGACTGCAGCCTACCAGGCTCCTCCGCCCATGGGATTTTCCAGGCAAAAGTACTGGAGTGGGGTGCCATTGCGTTCTCCATGCACATTCTTAATAGACTAGAAATTCCTAAGACCACTGCAGAAATCAGCACCATAAATGCCTGAGAATTCACAGACATCTGGCATGAAGTGTTTTTGTTTACTTATTTTTAATATCTAAAGAATAACATAAGAGTTTTTTGATAAAGGTGCCACAGGGGATGTGTTAATTTCTTTTCTTCTATAGCAATTCACAGGTGGACAAAGTCAGGCTGTCTCTCTCTGAGCTAAACAAAGGCACTTTAGCTTAACAGTCAGGCAGAGGGGCAGGGTTCCTCATGCGTCATTCTGGATGCTTATAGCTACAGACAGCATCTTTTTAGTGATTGTAGCCACGAAAGCAAAGGAGAGCAAAGGTTAAAGTAAAAGAAACAGATCCCACCATGGAGCAAGATTTTGTTCTTCCCTGTTACAGGAATGAAGAACAAGAAATCAACAGATGACCAGATCTCTTCCCTGGCTTCCATTTCAGTAATCTCCCCAACTGTGACCAAACTGTGTGAACAAGATAACGTCTAGAGGAAGGTCACAGAGTTAGAGTCAAGGAGCCCGCGTGCAGTGGGGAGTGGCGATGACTCTGATGCTCTAGCTCAACGATTATCTGAGTGTGCTTCCCCCTTAGCAGGGCCCAATTTATTCGATAATATAGCACCACCTATAGCTCTCTGACATGTAGATTCAAAAACTAATGCTGGTGAATAAATGCTTGCTGGGCCTTACAGAGAACATGGGACACAGAGTGGACCCTGATCTCTAGGCCCGGACAGGTTTCCTGCTCCATACCTACCCCAAACTGCTTGCAGACATTTCTGGTAAAAGCTCTGTTCTGGGAACAGGTCCTCTACAAATTCTTTTAGGCCGTTAAGGGAAAGGTCTTTGGATCTTGATTGTTTTCAGCTTGAAAGCATGCACACACCAAAGAGATATTTTGGGGTAGCAAATTTTGCTCCTCTACAGATTCAATCCACAAAATATGCTATAGATATGAATAGATTCATAGTGATAGATCATTAGAGGACTTGCTGCGCTTCCCAGGTGGCGCTAGTGGTAAAGACTTTGCCTGCCAATGAAGGAGAAACAAGAGATGTGGGTTTGATCCCTAGGTCATTAAGATTCCCTGGAGTAGGAAATGCTACCCCACTCCAGTATTTTTGCCAGAAAAATCCCACAGGCAGAGGGGCCTGGCAGGCTACAGTCCTCCAGCCTGCAAAGAGATGAACACAAGTGAGCGACAGCACATACACACACTCATAGGACTTGCTACAGGAAGGGATTACTGTCCGATGATGCAACATAAAGAGAAAAGTGTTTGTTCTGTCATTTATTCAACAGCATCACTCATTCTTTTGCATGGTGGGAAGACATAAGAAAGCTACCAATAAGTCCTTTCAAACCTCTTTATTCATAAAGGTCTCATTTTCATGTATCTTTTTCCATCTTTTTCTAACCTCTCCACTTGTCAAATCAGAAATACGGAATTTTTTTTTTCCTTCTGAATAGTGTGTTTCTTTACTTAGCTATGCAAGGGGTGTGCCTTCTTGCACAGGAAAATTAATATATTAATAACTCAAGCTCTCTGAATGATATTTCAAAAGGGAGAGGTGGAAGTGTTTAACAAGAAATGTAAAACAATTTCTTCAGTAAAGGTTACTCACTTCTCAAATTAGTAGAAGAGAAAAAAATATTTTTTTTGCATACATACCATTGTTTTCCTGAGTATTTTGTTCCTCAGGCAGTCTGATTCCCTACATTCTATGAATTAACTGTATTTTTCCACCCTAAGGAGCTCATCAGATGTCAATTTTACTGACATCTGGTCCCTTATTTTCTATAACAAAGAATTAATTTAATCTTCTCTTACTGATCATTAAGTTAATCTGTTTTTCAGGAGAATTTTTTTTTAAATACTGGTCTAACACTATTTACTTAAGAGGTTAAAAGTCGTCTAATTGGCTGTTGAGACTAACATTTTCAGTAATATTGCTGCTTTTTAGTAATTACAAGTATAAATTTGGCCAAAATCCAGTTAGATTAGAGATTAAAAACTTCTATTTTTAATAAAAGTTTAAAGCAAGTTATAATGTTCTAATCTTAAACCATTCATAAATTGGTTTACTCTAATCTTAAACCATTTATAAATTTAATATCCTTAGTAAATACAGCATCTTTGATTTTTATGACTGAAAAAACTGATTTTTATAAATCTCCTTCCTTTCCACCAAACATGCTTTTTGAAAAGAGACAGTATAAATAGAACTCAATTTACCTAATAAAAAGGATTAGATTTGAGTATCCTCAGATTTGATGTTTGTCAATAGCTCTACTGCATGCAAAAATTTTAATAGTAATTCCAAGGTTATTGACGATAGCTTTAGATAGGTGCCAAGTCTTCTTTAAAGGAGTAGCAGGTAATTATAAATAGATAAGCCTAGAGATAAACAACTAGGTTTAAATTTATATGCATGCTAAGCCAAGTACCTATGATCAGAAGAGAATTAAGTGAAATGAAGTGAAGTGAAAGTCATTCAGTCATGTCCAACTTTTTGTGACTTCATGGACTATACAGTCCATGGAATTCTCCAGGCCACAATACTGGAGTGGGTAGCCAGTCCCTTTTCCAAGGAATCTTCCTACTCAGGGATCGAACAATGTCTCCTGTTTGGCAGGCAGATTCTTTATCACTGAGCCACCTGAGAATTAAGAGATCTCTAAAAATATGTCATTTTTGATTGACCTCAGCTTTGAAAATCTTTTGAGAAATGACAAAACCATTTATTTCTAGGTTTGAACTAAATTAGATTGACCAAATACTTTGATCACATGTATATAGCATGGTTATTTTGAAATGTCTGGAATTTGTCATTATGCGTTACATTCAATTCTCAAATATTAATATAAGACATTTGTGAAACACTCAACTGTGATTGTTTTTAAATCCTTAGTTTTTTTCATACTTTTTTGAACTAAGAAATAAAGACAAAAGAATTGATGTTTATTTACACATGCCAAGTGCTATGATGAGCAAGCATTAGAAACTCCTCTCTGTATCCCTAGACAACTATGGACTGCAAAATTAGATTTTACAATGTTATTAAAATTTTTCTTCTCTAAACAAGATAAATGTTGAGTCAAAATAAATAAGACCTGTTTCTAAAGCAGGTGCCTTAAAAATAAATAAGCCAATGAAAAGTCAGTCCTGATATCTCATGTAACCTTGTAGGGTAGACAGATCAATGATGTTCAGGCCATGTTACCTAGCACGTGGATACGACTGAGGAATGCTGCGAGAAAAGTCAGTTCTGAACATAGGATGAAAAGGCTTCCATAACACATGGTTTGTTCTCACAAGACTGTGTCACTCCCCTCTTCTAAAACAACAACTGGTTATAGAGGCCCAATTTGAAAGATTCCGATGCAATTCTAAAAAGAATTACTTGCCTGTTATCTATTGTCATCCCTATCTATCTAAAAGAAACCTGCTCAAGAGCATTTTACTGTGGTTCCAAAGTAGACAATAAGGGCAGGTGGGGGACTGACTTCACTTCTTATTTGACCACCCTAGACAAACCATTATGCTTCTTTCCCTCCATTTATCATTTATATGCAGGCACTCTGCCAAGAACTAAAACACGATCCTTTATTTAATGTCTCACAAAAGCTTATCTATTAGATACTAATACTTTAATCCCCATTTAAAGAGGAGGCAAATCAAACTAGAAAGAATATGTAACTTGCCAAATGTACCCTGATATTAAATTTTGGTGGTGGAAGAATTTAATTCCCAGACTAATTTGAAATCATGCTCTTAACCAGGGTCATTTAGTCATCATAATTAACCCTAAAAGGAGGTCAGATTTATCCTAGATTTGGAGATGAGGAAACTGAGAGTATGAGAACAGTGCCTTGGCTGAATCAGGAGAATTTAGAAATAATAGAGAGGAGAAGTTCCTTCCTCCCTTCCCTTTTGCCAGTCTTTTCTTGATCTCTCATCTTTTGTGACATTGAACTAACTTACTGAAAGTCACTGTTTCCTTCACATCCAGTGGCTCTTTAGAAATATGCTGCTTTTAAGGTAAAATTAAAATATACTTTTAAAAAACTATTTTCATTGTTCTGTTCATGTTATTTTATTTAAAATTTGCTTGAGTTTATTCCCCTAATTCTGGCCTATCTGTTTATATTTCATATTCTTGAGGGACAGTGGGTCACATCTACTTTACTCGCTCTGATGTCCTATGAGCATAGGTCCTTGGTTGCTGGATGTTCCTTATAAAACTCAGAGAGCATTTATGTACAATCACTCATCTACTTACACAGGTCCCCATCTTTGTATCTTCTTGATCTTTTTTATTTGCTTACTGGTGTGTTTGGTTTTGTAACCATCAGAAGTTTTAGTTACAAGGAACTACTTATTAGATTTAACCAGAAAAGGAAGACTAATGGGAAGAATACTGGGTAGTTTTCATGGCCTCCAGGAAAGCAGGATATCTCTGGGAAGGTTCAGACAAATTGAGAGACAAGTCAATTAGACTTATAGCAGAAGACCCTGCCCCTCAGCACAGAACATGCGCATCACACAGGCTGCTGGCCCCACGGGCAGGGCCACTCCTGAACCTGGATGCAGGTGCAGTTGATGCTCCTGCAAATGAGTATGTACATATTTAGTACAAAAAGTGCAGGGCTGGAGGAAACATAACCAAATCCAGAATGACTTTCTATTTTTCTGGGGAATACACAGTAACAAATGAAATCCATAGAACTGTTAGGTAGTTAGAATAGGAAAAAGGAGTCCAAAACAGCAGTGGCTAAAAGACAAAGAAGGGAAAAGCCCGCAAAAATAGAACAAGGGAAGGTCTGAGGACTGGAGTGAGGACCTCAGGTAAAACAAACAGCCCTCCTGACTAGCCTAATTTATACAGGACAGGCTCAGGGGGAAGGAGACAAATATATAAAAGGAGGAAGCCTAGAAGGATTGAGGCTCTCCCTTCTCTTCATCTTTTGGGTCGGCCTGCCCTTACTCCTCGAGAGTGTACTATACTTTGTTTTTCCTAATAATCCTGAGCTGTAACACCGATGCACCCATCCCTTCAAATTTTTGCTGTGGCGAAACAGAACAGGAAATTACATATTCCCCCGACAGAACCTATCATCTTATTCACTGGATCGGGGGTCAACAAACTTTTTCTGTAAAAGTCACATAGTATTTTAGGCTCTGCAGGCCAGAGAATCTTGGTCACAATTACTCAACCGCTTTTATATTACAAAAACAGTCACGAACAGTACATAAATGGATGAGTGAGGCTGGACTGATAAAACTTCATATTTGAACACTGAAATGTGAAGCTCACATAATTTTTGCATGTCACAAAGTAGTCCTCATTTTTTTTTCAGCCATACAAAAACAGGGCTAGATTTGATGTGCAGGCTGCAGACTCTCAACACCTGCATTAGAAAATTACAATCCCTTTCACTAGTGAGGATCTTTAAATACACCACCTGAATTACAAATGCACTCACATTTCAGGCTCAGGTTAGCTTTATTTTCAAATACCTATGAAAGGTTGGCGCTGAGACTTGAAAGAGGCCAGGATTCTTGGCATCTGGAGAAGAGGAATTCAATCTGGGGCCAGAGACAAGGCTTACTCACTCAGAGCTTTTGTGTAATAAAGTTTTATTAAAGTATAAAAGAGATAGAGAGAGCTTCTGACATAGACATCAGAAGGGGGCAGAAAGAGTGCCCCCCTGCCAGTCTTTAGTTGAATGTTATATATAGCTACCAGCAGGCTGCTAATTAGAGAAAGGGAATGTCTCAAAACTCAGAAATTGGCACCAGACCCCACATCCACAACATGCATTTTGAGATAACATTGGCACAAGGTGAGTCATCCTGGGCTATAAAAAGATTGACACGAATCTTGAAAAAGGGCAGTTTTCCAAGCAAATATACAGTTTCATTAACATAGATTAGGAGGAAAATGTATGAGTAAGACAAACTGATTTGTTGAGCCCTTATTGGTTCTGAGTCTTAAGCAGAATCGACTTGAAGAAAGACAGAATTTAGGGTAAATACATAATTCATTAACAAGCTTAAGAAAAATATTTCCATAAGAAAAATGCATTGCTTAGCTCAAGGTTTGAGAAAAGTTCAGTTCAGCTAGAACCAGGTGTCATCATGGCAACACAGAAGTTTAAGAGAAACACCCTTTTAAATTTGCATAGAGAAGGGAGAAAAATCTGACACTTGTAGTTTGTTTCCTCTTGCTGCTTAAGAGAAAGTCAAAAAACATCTGACACTTCTGCCTGTTTCCTCCATTTAGAGACCCCAAGCCTTCCTGTCTGTTATCCTCTCACCTAGAATTTTCCTTTTGCTTAAACAATAAATTTTCAATTCATTAAAATTATCAACTTTAAAAACGGGTTCTTTTGGCTATTAAATTCAGCAAGATAGATTTTCTTCTCTTTATAAGAATAGTATATTTTAAAAATCATTTTTTAAGGTGTTTGGTTTCATCTTACAGTATTAAAGAAATATCTTCAAGTGTTAAAAAGCACACCACATTCAAATGAGTTTGCCTATACAGGAAGAACACAAGCATCATCCTAGTTAACTAAAGTTATTCACAATCAGTTATCAGCTGAGTGTGAGACCTAGCAGTACAGACATGCATATTAAGTATTCTCAGTGAGCCACTTTTTAAATAATTATTGTATCTTCAGCTGTAACAGTCAAAGCGAGATTATCCAATCATAGACACATATAATACCTACCTAGGATTACCATGGAAAATGAATTTTATCTACCCTTACAATGTATGCTGGTTTTATCCACTTATCTTTAATGACCCTTTAGAAATGATGGGAAAGGTCAGTTTTCAACTCAATCCCAAAGAAAAGCAATGCCAAAGAATGCTCAAACTACCACACAATTGCACTCATCTCATGTACTAGCAAAGTAATGCTCAAAATTCTCTAAGCCAGGCTTCAACAGTACACAAACTTCCAGATGTTCAAGCTGGATTGAGAAAAACCAGAGGAACCAGAAATCAAATTGGCAACATCTGTTGGATCATCAAAAAAGCAAGAGAGTTCCAGAAAAACATCTATTTCTGCTTTAATGACTATGCAAAAGCCTTTGACTGTGTGTATCACAACAAACTGGAAAATTCTGAAAGAGATGGGAATACTAGATCATCTGACCTGCCTCCTGAGAAATCTGTATGTAGGTCAAGAAGCTACATTTAGAACTGGACATGGAACAACAGACTGGTTCCAAATAGGGAAAGGTGTATGGCAAGGCTGTATATTGTCACCCTGCTTATTTAACTTAAATGCAGAGTACATCATGAGAAACGCTGGACTGGATGAAGCCCAAGCTGGAATCAAGATTGCCTGGAGAAATATCAATAACCTCAGATATGCACACTTATGGCAGAAAGCGAAGAACTAAAAAGCCTCTTGATGAAAGTAGAAGAGGAGAGTGAAAAAGCTGGCTTAAAACGCAACACTAGAAAAACAAAGATCATGGCATCTAGTCCCATCACTTCATGGCAAATAGATGGGGAAACAGTGGAAATAGTGACAGAATTTATTTTGCGGGGGCTCTAAAATCACTGCAGACGGTGACTGCAGCCATGAAATTATAACAGGCTTGCTTATTGGAAGAAAAGTTATGACTAACCTAGACAGCACGTTAAAAAGCAGAGTTATTACTTGGCCAACAAAAGTCCGTCTATCTAGTCAAAGCTATGGTTTTTCCAGTAGTCATATATGGATGTGAGAGCTGGACTATAAAGAATGCTGAGTGCCGAAGAATTGATACTTTCGAACTGTGGTGTTGGAGAAGACTCTTGAGAGTCCCTTGGGCTGCAAGGAGATACAAGCATTCCATCCTAAAGAAATCAGTCCTGAATATTGGAAGGGCTGATGCTGAAGTTGAAACTACAATATTTGGCCGCCTAATGTGCAGACCTGACTCATTGGAAAAAATCCTGATGCTGGGAAAGATTGAGGGCAGGAAGAGAAGGGGACAACAGAGGATGAGATGGTTGGATGGCATCACCGACTGAATGGACATGAGTTTGAGTAAGCTCTGGGAGTTGGTGAAGGACAGGGAAACCTGGCGTGCTGCAGTCCATGGCATCGCAAAGATTTGGACATCACTGAGTGACTGAACTGAACTGAGGGATGATGGGATCCTAAGGTTTGCATGTCACCTTTGAAAGTCATGAAATATTACATGTTTCATATATGTACTATCAATAAGAATAATCATCATGATATTCTAACTGAATTTTGGATAGCTCACATTGGTTCCTCTGCATGCATGCCTGCTCAGTTGCTCAGTCATGTCCAACTCTTTGCAACCCCATGGACTGTAGCCCGCCAGGCTCCTCTGTCCATGGGATTCTCCAGGCAAGAATACTGGAGTGGGTTGCAATTTCCTCCTCCAGGGGATCCTCCCTACCCAGGGTTGAACCCGTGTCTTTTGCACATCTTGCATTGCAGATGGATTCTTTACCTGCTGAGCCAACAAGGAGGGCTCTGTTCATCCGACTTTCGATTAAAATTCTGATGTCATTCTATTAAAGCTAGCTGAGAGGAACAGGGAGATGTAATGCTCAGAGTTCTGCTTTCAGTGTAGCTTTTCCTCTCCATTCTTTACAGCCACCTATGGCTGTTGCCAACACATCCCACAGAGTGTGACTCAGACTCAGTTTCTCCCTGACCTCAGCTGAGCAGTCAAGGAAACATCCCATGAAACAGCAGCTGTGCCCTGGGGGAGAGCCAGCAGTGCGGCAGAACAGACATTTGGAAGAGCCTGCTTATGCCAACTACTTACACACGCTGAAGCCCTACAGTAGGGATGCTGGTTTTCATCAAGTTTATGACTAGATGGATATGACAACATAATGAGCCAGAAACCGACGTGCTGTCAAATACTTAACTCTTTAGTATACGTGAGCTCGCAGAAGTAAGGCAACGTACATTTCTGAGAAACAGAATGGTTATTAAGCCCAAGAAAGTCTGGCGTCATTTCAAAATGCTGGGGCCTTTCTCTGGGATTTTCCTATTGCGTTTTGTTACAGATTCTATACAGTATCACAATCAGCCACACAACTTCTGACTACCGTGGATCATAAAGGATGAGTTGGTACAGATTATAGTGCAGTCTAGACTCATTAAAATATTCTTATCAATCAAAGCTAGCAGCATTTTAGGACACGAGGTAAATAGTATGAGTAACACACTCAAACTTAGTATGTGTTGAACACAAAATCAAAGATTTCGACGTAAGGTTTCTATTGCTTAGAATCAGAACCGGTCACTCACTTTAGTGATGATATCCTTATGTGCTCCATTATAACAAATAGCAGAAGTTTTACTGAAATATGTATTATCATTAGTTCCTGCTGCTTTCTGCTCACCAGTGCTCATGATTAGTGTATTATTAAAATAGTGAATAAAAAAATTAAAAAAAATAGTGAATCAGCATGATACCATGTTATGTAAGAGTGAGATTGTCATTATAACTGGAGACTAAACTGTGGAACAGAAACTGTTGTGATCTACTGGTGAAGATTCATGATGGTAAAGGTGCTTCACTATTCCTATTGGGTACAAATTACTCTTAAGTTTCAAGTCTTCCTGGAAGAGGAAAACAAACAAAACCCAACGAGATCACTGGTTTCATTTTAGGTATCTAAGTCCACATTGATCTATTCCTGTAAGAATATCACATTTGGTGCTCAGTCTGCAATTAAAGTCACCACTATATTAGACTTAAAACCCTCCATCATCATTCTCCATACCTCACGTATTTTCTGTAATGAGCAAACTGGAGAATTAAATGTCAAAGTTATACCAAAAATCATATCTAAATGTTTCAAGCCTTGGATAATTACACTAAGCTCACCATCCTCTCTTCAATGTGGCATTATTTTTTTCTTTTATCATTTGAAAAAAGGGAAATCCAACTACTTCTAGAATCTTCCAGCCTTTACTTCATTCACTTTCATTCTTTACTTTATTCACCTAGGCAATCAATGGAACGATATTGATATTGCTACTTTCTGAGGAGATATGTATATATCTATCGGTCAGTTCAGTACACTCAGTCGTGTCCACTTTTTTTGCAACCCCATGGACTGCATTATGCCAGGCCTCCCTGTCCATCACCAACTCCCAGAGTTTACTCAAACTCAGGTCCATTGAGTCAGTGATGCCATCCAACCAACTCATCCTGTTTCGTCCCCTTCTCCTCTCACCTCCAATCTTTCCCAGCATCAGGGTCTTTTCAAATGAGTCAGCTCTTCGCATCAGATAGCCAAAGTGTTGGAGTTTCAGCTTCAGCATCAGTCTTTCCAATGAACACCCAAGACTGATCTCCTTTAGGATGGACTGGATGGACTCCTTACAATTCTTGGAACTCCGCATTCAAATGGGTATATCTTTCCTTTTCTCCTTTGCTTTTTGCTTCTCGTCTTTTCACAGCTATTTGTAAGGCCTCCTCAGATAGCCATTTTGCTTTTTTGCATTTCTTTTTCTTGGGGGATGGTCTTGCTCTGTACTAGGGATTATATAGCAACTATGTATCCTGCTTGAGAACAGTTTCTCATTCCTGAAAACCTTCTGACTAATTATGATATCTTAAAATGTATATTATGGGAGTGCTTCTGGTAGGATCTTTCTATTGTTAAGTTCCAATCCTGTTATCCTAAAATGTAAATTGTGGGAGTGGGTCTGGTACAATTTTCACAACCTTGAGACATTCTTTTGATGTGCTGTAATAACTAATTTAAAAAGTATGTAATTCCCTTGCTAAAAACTAGGAAAGGGGCACTCTCCAGCCCCCTTCTGATGTCTATGTCAGAAGCTTTCTCTGTCCCTTTGCACCTCAACAAAATTCTGCTATACAAAAGCTCTTGAGCGATCAAGCCTGGTTCCTGGTTCCAAAGTTAAATCTTCTTCTTCAGAGATCATGAATTGAATACCGTTCACCCTAAGCTATTAATATTAAATATGTATATATTGCAAAATTAACTACCAGCAATTACAACATAAGATCAATTAAATAGTATTAATGAGAATTTAATGTTCATATGAGAACAATTTGTGAAGTAGGACATTTCAGTTAAACAATGGAACAAGATTCAGAAGTGTATTATTATAGGGTAGGCTATATAGTAAAAATGCAAAGGCTATTTATTCTTTACCATGACTGATTATAGCATTAGATTTTTCCTAGTGATAAGGGATTGGGTAAAAGTAATTACCTCATGCCAACTTTGGGGTAATAGCTTCAATTTCATTTAGAATTTCAGATGTATTTATAAGAAATAACATATAAACCAGTTTCATATTTGCTTACATGACTTCAATGACTTCATCTGCTCAGGAATTTCCAAGTCTTATCTCCGTTTTGTATTTAATTTTATTTCAGTTCAGTTCAGTCATGTCCGACTCTCTGTGTCCCCGAGGACTGCAACACGGCAGGCTTCCCTGTCCATCAACAGCTTCTGAAGCTTACTCAAACTCATGTCCATTGAGTCGCTGATGCCATCCAACCATCTCATCCTCTGTCATCCCCTTCTCCTTCTGCCTTCAATCTTTCCCAGCAACAGGGTCTTTTCAAATGAGTCAGCTCTTTGCATCAGGTGGCCAAAGTATTGGAGTTTCAGCTTCAACATCAGTCCTTCCAATGAATATTCAGGAATGATTTCCTTTAGGATGGACTGGTTGGATCTCCTTGCAGTCCAAGGGACCCTCAAGAGTCTTCTCCAACACCACAGTTCAAAAGCATAAATTCTTCAATGCTCAGCTTTTTTATAGTTCAACTCTCACATCTATACATGACTACTGGAAAAACCATAGCCTTAGCTAGACAGACCTTTGTTGGCAAAGTAATGTCTCTGCTTTTTAGCATCCTGTCTAGGTTGGTCATAACTTTCCTTCCAAGGAGCAAGCATCTTTTAATTTCATGGCTGCAGTCACCATCTGCCATGATTTTAGACCCATCAAAAAGTAAAGTCTGTCACTGTTTCCACTGTTTCCCCACCTATTTGCCAAGAAGTGATGGGATCCGATGCCATGATCTTTGTTTTTTGAGTGTTGTGTTTTAAGCCAGCTTTTTCACTCTCCTCTTCCACTTTCATCAAGAGGCTCTTTAGTTCTTCTTTGCTTTCTGCCATAAGGGTGGTGTTATCTGCATATCTAAGGTTATTGATATTTCTCCCGGCATCTTGATTCAGCCTGATCTTCATCCAGTCCAGCATTTCTCATGATGTACTCTGCATATAAGTTAAATAAGCAGGGTGACAATATACAGCCTGGATGTATTCCTTTCCCAATTTGGAACTAGACTGTTGTTCCATGTCCAGTGCTAACTGTTGCTTCCTGATCTGCATACAGGTTTCTCAAGAGGCAGGTCAGGTGGTCTGGTATTCCCACCTCTTTCAGAATTTTCAACAGTTTGTGATGATCCATATAGTCAAAGGCTTTTGCATAGTCAGTAAAGCAGAAATAGATGTTTTTCTGGAACTCTCTTGCTTTTTTGGTGATACAGGGAATGTTGGCAATTTGATTCTGGTTCCTCTGCTTTTTCTCAATCCATCTTGAACATCTGAAAGTTCACGGTTCATGTAATGTTGAAGATTGCTTGGAAAATTTTGAGCAGTGCTTTCTAGCATGTGAAATGAGTGCAATTGTGTGGTAGTTTGAGAATTCTGTGGCATTGCCTTTCTTTTGGATTGGAATGAAAACTGACCTTTCTGGGTATAATTTTATTTTTATTGTATCATACCATATCTAACAGCCAGATACTCAGAAACTGAAACAATGGTCATAAAAGTCTTTGGAGAAAATGATTCACAATATGTATCTGTAATACTATATAGCAAGTTCCTACCTCAAGAATACCTCGTCACTCTTTCAAGGCCTGTGAATCTGTAAAGAGACTCGGGTTTTAGAATCAGTTACCAGTCATGAATTTCAAGCATTATGAAAAAAGACATGCCTTTCCCACAAATTAGGAATTAAGTGGGCCCTTAACATTTAGTGTAATCCTAGGAATTCAGGGGACAAGATAAATTATCCCATTAGTTTGGGCCCATCTGATAATCATACATGTCCTACTAAGTACTATGTTAATTAATAGATGAATGCTGATAAAGTAATTTTGTAGATGTAGAGGTGAGCATTTTTTTCCCCCAAGTAGAAAATTGGTACAGACATTTATAAAAGTAAAGCAGTATTAATATATTAAAGAATAAAACAGGAAATGTTATAGCTGAATAAAATATTAGAACATGGTAAATAGTTATACAAATCAGTAAACATGTGTAAATTACACATATATTTGGTGATAGTCCTTCTAATGAGTGGAATAGGGCTGTTTAACCATATGACCAGAATGGATTTGCCAATTTTTTGCATCAGTAGCTCTGAATTCTAAATCATGGATGATTGTTTCTGACTAGCCCAGGTCAAGCTCTTGTTCATGTTGCAAACAATCTGTGTGTATATGTGTGGAAGGGGGAAGACTGCCGGAACCTGAAAATCAAAGCATCTTTCCTTTAGTTATAATGGGTGGTGACCTCTCTGTTCCTATAGTAAACCTCTAGAATTTAAGTTTAATGAAGGCAGTAACCTTGCCTATCTTATTCCATTGCATACCCACTCCAACAGTCACACAGTTAGCAATCCATATATTTGTAAGATGAATTGATTTATATATGAACAAATAATTGTAATTGCCTAAGTATTTTGAGGATTTTCAGATGTTTGGCAGCCAGAAAAATGATAACTGCTACATGGTGTTTTCAATATTGTTTTCTCTACAGTAAACAGTCTTCTTGATTCTACTGCATTTATCTATGTGCCATGTGCTCAGTCATGTCTGATTATTTGTGTCCCATAGACTGTAGCCTGCTTGGCTCCTCTGTCCATGAAATTTTCCAGGCAAGAATATTTCAGTGGGTTGCTAATTACTCCCCCACGGGAATTTCCTGACCCAGGCAGGGATCAAACCCACGTCTCCTGTATTGCAGGCAGATTCTTTACCTGCTGAGCCATCTGTAGTAGTAGTAACAGTAGTAGTAGTGGTAATAGGAGGAGTAGTAATAGTAGTAGTAGTGGTGGTAGTAGTAGTAGTGTTAGTCATTCAGTTGCGTCCAACTCTTTGCGACCTTATGGACTGTGGCCTCCACGCTCCTCTGTCCATGGGATTTTCCAGGCAAGAATACTGGAGTGGATGGCCATTCCCTTCTCCAAGGAGCCACCTATACTCCCACTCCAAAACTCACTCTCTTTCTCACTCTGATCTGGTCTGGCAGACAAAAAAATAAATAAATTAGAAAAGTGGGCTGGATATTTGGGCATCACAAACTCATTAAGACTCCTTGCTCTAGAGATTAATAGGCAATAGGCATCTGCTCATATGGTTTTTTAAGAATAGAAATATATATGATACTTTATATATATGGTCACTCCTACCTTTCAATGACTAAGTATGAATAAAATAATAACATCTGAATTTACATATCTCAGTGTTTGTATTTGGTATGTTTATTTTTTATTGATCATAAATAATTTAATGAAGTATTAATTTAATATACTATTGTGTCAATGTCTCATATTTTTATTATGTTTAAACAGTTAAATCTTTTAATATATATTTTTGTTTTCTTATGTATTATTTTCTAACAGAAAGGGAATACACAAACTATTTTAACAATTTAAAATAGGGAACAGATCTTTAAAATATTATAGACAATTTTAAATAAATAATGTCAGAATCCAGTTGAGAATGTCAAGATACTATGCAATAAATATTCAATGCCTGAATTGTATATTACACAATTTTTACTATTAGCACTATTAAGCTACCCAATTCAACTTTGCATAAACATCCATCCACTTTGCCTAGCTGATAGGGGCTTCCCCCTCCACCTACAAGAGTTAGGGACAGTAAAGAACAGAAAACATACTTTAGATCATCCTGTTACTATCGAACCACTTAGAAAGAGGATGGATAACAGAACCAAACTGAAAACAATTAGCTTTCACAAGAAAACTATAATAATATTATATGCTAAGAGTTAATGTGAAGGTGTGGGTCACTCCATTAAGATAAGAAATGTCACCCGGCACATTGGGATCAAATAATATAAGTACTGAACTCTCTATTACAAAATGTGTCCAAATACAAGCAGAAAAAACTCCTTGACAGAGAAGTACAGGACTCTAGCTACAGATGGACTAGAGAGTTTCTAAAGTGCCTCTTAACTCTGAGAGGCTGAGCTGGGTTAAGTATAACACCTCTGTGAATCAAGACCATCTCAGTCTCCACTGTGTGTTCTGTGATTTCATTGTTCCCAGCCTATTATACACTAACATTGCAGATTCAATATAATTCAGTGGATCTTCACACAAAAGAAAGGCTTAAATTTTGTCACTGTGTTTTAGAGTTTCTAACACACTTTAACACGCTTTTATATATGAGATTTTATTTCATTTTTGCCACAACTCTGCATAGTAGAGAACATAGCTGTTTTAATTTCTGTATAATAAATTTGAAAATTAAGTCCTTGCTAGAAGGAGAGTGGCTTGGCCCAATTGCCACAATTAACAATTCATAGAATTGGGGGCCGGACCATAATTCTTTCCCCTGTATATACTGCCTTTGAGATTTGTACCTGATACAATCTTCCCACCTCATCCTACCATTATTTTTCCCAGGAATGGTAGAGGAATGTCTTAAAAAACTACATTTCTCTTGAAATGTCCAGTGTCTATTACTTATCACTTTGTTATCTGTAATTTTATGCTTGCTCTAAACCAAGAGAATGCACACATTAACCACGTAATGAACTGTTTTATCTCTGATGCCAAATAGTCTATGTTCTATTTGCCTCCTTTTAAATTTGCTGCTTCGGTGCTTTGTGGAGAGACCTGGCCTTAATCTGTAAGAGCAGGCTGCCAGCAGTTAGCTGGAAAACAATTTGCCTTAGCCTTTGCATGGCTAGGGTTTTATATCTGAAGTGGTATCGACATAGCACTTACAGCATTTGATAACTCAACTGCACAGGCAAGCAAAGTTAACTGAGGGAGGAATGGACAGCTGGGAATGTTGTAGTGCACAGTGTCTAATCAGGTGCTGCTACAGAACGAGCTAGAAGCTTTGCAGGAAGGAAGCCACCGTGATGAATCAGCTTGCACAGGATCAGAGAACATCTGCTGCTCTGTTGCCTTTATATCCTTTTATATGCTGCCAATACCCTCCTACATACTCTGTGATATGTTTTGGGAGGTTGAAAAAACATAAGGGCTTTAGACAGAAGCAAAGCAAATTCTACATTATTGAACTTCCTTCTCCCTCAGAGGAGAGAATCTGTTTACTTCATTGTTCTGAGAAAGTCCAATAAGCACAGATGAACACAACCTGGGTTCCCACTGCACACCAAAGCCTCTGAGCCTCTTAGCTCAAGTCTTTGACTACACCCATATGCACGCTCTGCCCGGCGGCACACTGCCATTTTAACTGCAGTTCAGTTCACTGGCTCAGTCCTGTCCCGCTCTTTGGACCCGTGAGGGGCAGGCAAATAGTCTCCTTTTTGTACGCAAATGAAGTCACCATTAGGCACTCAAAACTGTAATTTAGCAGATGCCTGGCAACCACAGGTTGTAATAAAGGTAAACATATGGGCAGTGCCTCCAGGGATGCCACGCTTCAGAGGCGGTGGGGAGCTTGGGAAGCTGAACAAACCCTGAGCACACTGCAGGGGTCCTGAGCGGCCCCGCCCTGCGTGCTGAGTCCTGTTTCTCTGAGGCCGGCGTCTTTCCTGTGGTCTAACATTTTGCCAACACCTGACCTTATGGCAGGGACAGCAGCAGAGTCTGAGATAAATGAAAAGCATAAACATCAGGAGAGGTAGAATGAAGTATCTATCATTTTAGGTACTTTGAAACAGTGAGAGCCCAGAAAAATCAAACCAACTCAGGCCTGAAAATTTTGGAAATGTCTTCATAAAATTAAAAGTCAGAGGTAGAGCAGGTTCTAAAAGGACAGAGAGTGGGGCCATTTTGCCCTCCGCACTGTCTACCTCGGCATCAGCTTTATCCCAAGTGTACTGCTCCTCCCCACAGCACTTACAATACGATCTCTATGGCAATCAGATAAACTGAAAAAAGAAATGTAATCCTCACCAGAGAAAAATACATTCCCCGCGTGTACGCTCAGTCATGTCCAACTCTTTGTGACCCCATACACTGTAGCCCAGCAGGCTCTTCTGTCCATGGGATTTTATAGGAAAGAATACTGGCATGGGTAGCCATGTGCTTCTCCAGGGGATCTTCGTGATCCAGGGATGGAAACTGCATCTCTTGTGTCTCCTGCATTAAGCAGGTACCCTTTATCAACTGAGCCACCTGGGAAGCAGCCATGAACAACTAAATTTTCAATGAATTACCTCAGCAGGACATAAAGGGAAACAACAATCAACTGCCTAATTTCTAGTGTGGTCTTGCAGGTGAAAATCGAACCTTCCAAGGTCTTTCATTCTGTGAAAGCCTATTACTTATAGCTTATTATTTTAAACTGGAAATAACCCAGCAAAATAGATATTATTAACCCAGATTACACAGACGAGAAAGTTAAGGCTCAAATGGAATTGATAACTGATATATACGGTCATGGGCTTCCTAGATGATTCAATGATAAAGAAGCCACCTGCCAACGCAGGAGGTGCAAGAGAATCAGTTTCAATCCCTTGGTCAGGAAGATCAGGTGGAGAAGGAATGGCAACCCATTCCAATATTCTTGCCTGGAAAATTCCATGGACAAAGGAGCCTGGCAGACTACAGTCCATGGGGTTGCAAAGTCAGACACAACTGAGCGACTAAGCACAAACACACACACATATATGGTCACAGGTACACTATCATCATGACAAACTTCTCCAGACTCATTAGTTAGAAGAGAATCACACACTACAAAAAAGAGAAAAATACTCTTGTCTTTAACAAAGATTCACTTCATTAGGGCAGCCACAGATTCCCGTACTGGGATATACGAATTAGGAGGAAGAAATAGCTTCTTACTAATGGGGCAAAATCAAGGAGGGATAATTTCAGCTGGGAATTAAAGAACAGTAGGAATCAGAAGAGACAAAACTGAGAAGACAGGCATCGAAAAGGACAGATTCAGTTCAGTTCAGTCGATCATTGGTATCCAACTCTTTGTGATCTCACGGATTGCAACACGCCAGAATTCCCTGTTTATCACAAACTCCCGGAGCTTACACAAACCCACGTCCATTGAGCTGGTAATGCCATCCAACCATCTTGTCCTCTGTTATCTCCTTCTCCCCCTGACTCCAATCTTTCCCAGCATCAGGGTCTTTTCAAATGAGTCAGTCCTTCACATCAGGTAGCCAGACTATTGGACCTTGAACTTCAGCATCAGTCCTTCCAATGAATATTCAGGATTAATTTCCTTTTGGATGGACTGTTTGGATCTCCTTGCAGTCCAAAGGACTCTCATGAGTCTTATCCAACACCATGGTTCAAAAGCATCAATTCTTTGGTACTCAGCTTTCTTTATGGTCCAACTCTCATATCCATACATGACTACTAAAAAAATCATAGCTTTGACTATATGAACATTTGTCAGCAAAGTAATAACTCTTCTTTTTAACATGCTGTACAGGTTGGTCAAAGCTTTTCTCCAAGAAGGAAGCATCTTTTAATTTCATGGTTGCAGTCACCACCTGCAGTGATTTTAGAGCCCAAGAAAATAAATTCTGTCACTGTTTCCTTTGTTTCCCTATCTATTTGCCATGAAGTGATGGGACCAGATGCCATCATCTTCGTTTTGTGAATGTTGAGTTTTAAGCCAGCTTTTTCACTCTCCTCTTTCACTTTCATCAACAGGCTCTTTAGTTCTTCTTAACTTTCTGCATTAAGGGTGGTGTCATCTGCACATCTGAGGTTATTGATATTTCTCCCGGCAATCTTGATTCCAGTTTGTGCTTCACCCAGCCCAGCATTTCTCATGATGTACTCTGCATATAAGTTAAATAAGCAGGGTGACAATATACAGCCTTGACGTGCTCCTTTTCCCAATTTGGAACCAATCTGTTGTTCCATGTCTGGTTCTAACTTTTACTTCTTGCCTTGAATACAGATTTCTCAGGAGGCAGGTAAGGTGATCTGGTATTTCCATCTCTTGAAGCATTTTCAACAGCTGTTGTGATCTACATAGGCAAGGTCTTTGGCGTAGTCAATAAAGCAGAAGTAGATGTTTTTCTGGAACTCTCTTGCTTTTTCAATGATCCAACAGATGTTAGCAATTTGATCTCTGGTTCATCTGCCTTTTTAAAATCCAGCTTGACACCTGGAAGTTCATGGTTTACGTACAGTCAAAACCTTGCTTGGAGAATTTAAAGCATTACTTTGCTAGCATGTGAGATGAATGCATTTGTGAGGTAGTTTGAACATTCTTTGCAATTGTCTTTCCTTGGGATTGGAATGAAAACTGACCTTTACCAGTCCTGTGGCCACTGCTGAGTTTTCCAAATTTGCTGGCATATTGAGTGCCGCACTTTCACAGCACTATCTTTTAGTGAAATAGTTCAACTGGAATTCCATCACCTTCACTACCTTTGTTCATAGTGATGTTCCCTAAGGCACACTTGACTTAGAATTCCAGGATGTCTGGCTCTAGGTGAGTGACCACATCATTGTGGTTATCTGTGTCAGTAAGAGCTTTTTTAAAGTTCTGTGTATTCTTGCCACCTCTTCTTAATATCTTCTGCTTCTGTTAGGTCCATACCATTTCTGTCATTTATTATGCCCATCTTTGCATGAAATGTTCCTTTGGTATCACTAATTTTCTTGAAGAGATCTCTAGTCTTTCCCATTCTATTGTTTTCCTCTATTTCTTTGCATTGAACACTAAGGAAGGCTTTCTTATCTCCCCTTGCTATTCTTTGGAACTCTGCATTCAGAGGGGTATATATTTCCTTTTTTCCTTTGCCTTTAGCTTCTCTTCTTTTCTCAGCTATTTGTAAGGCCTCCTCAAACAATCATTTTGCTGTTTTGCATTTGTTTTTCTTGGGGATTAGCTTGATCAAAATAAGCAAGAGGGGAACACAGAGGTCAGTTTTGGTAACTGGAAAGTAATCTAGTCTCTTAAAACGCAGAAAAATTGCAATGTGCCAGATATTTCTTAGTGCTTCTCATTCTCTGCACTCATCCCTTATTTGGCAATGACTTCGGCAATTAGCTCCAGTAATTTCTGACCAGCACAGGCCAGATTCTGGTAAGTGAAACTCAAGTGTGTCTGCCCTGGCCACTTACTGAGAGTCTCTCTTTCTGCCCTGAGGCTTTCCAGCACTTGGACCTCAGATGACTGCAGAATCCCTTGGTACTCAGCTGCTTACAACTCAGAGGTCTGGAAGAGTTAACAAGGACAGCAATCCTTTTCCAATAAAGTACTAAAGATTTTGGCTGAACATTTATCCCATCCATTCTTCCAGCTGATGGATTTTAGCTACACACCATAACGTTTCTCTGAAGTCCTGTAATCACAAGGTCATGGTCTCCAACTCTAATCTGCCTGCATCCTACCCCAGAATTTACGTATCTGTTTCTCCCACTAATCCTGCAAGATGTCATGGTTTCACAATTCAGAAACACTGAATAAATAAAAGCATGACAAATAGTGGTATCATTTAGAGAACAGAAATAAGCTAGAGGAATATCAGATATTAAAGAGTATGCTTACAGACTTTTTAAGTTTGGAAAGTAAGTTACTCACATAAAGGTGCTAATACAATACATATTTGCATTCATACTGGAATTAAATGGGGAAAAATGACAGTGTAATAGGAAAATGGTAGTTGAAGTGACCTAATCATCAGTGGAAGACTATATACAGAGAGATTCAAACAGAATTTCAAATAAGAGAAAGAATCATCAAACATTATGGAGAAGATCTAGACCTACCTAAAATTACTTTTAAGAGACAAAGGGGGTAATCAACATGTATGCAAACACAGACAAACACACACACAAAATGATGCAAGTAAAATAAATAGTGATTTTTGGAAAACTATTTGAAAGCGATTTCAAATATTTTTTCTCAGTAAAATAGTATAAAACATATTTGAATATAAAGAATGTTTTAAAAATTGTGATGAGAGAAAAATAAAGCATTGATTTAACTCTAAGATAAAAATCTCCTCCTTTGACCCTTCTCTGCCTTCAGTTTCACCTTCCTCTAGTTTCTCTCCATTCATTGGCAAGTTTCTATGAACACAGAGAAAAAAAATCTACTAACTGGCTAGGACTACTCTTTCACTACTTGATATACCCAGTCACCTGTACCTCAAACTTTGAAGTCCTTTTAAACCCCAGATTTTTCCTCCCTGATTTTCAACCAACCACAAGGAACTTTGGATATTTACCCAAAGAAAACAAGAATAACTCAAAAAGATATATACAACCCTATGTTCAGTGCAGCATTATTTATAATAGCCAAGATATGGAAACAACTTAACTGTCCATCCATGGATGAATGGATAAAGAAAATGTGGTATATATGAAAGTGTTAGTTGCTCACTTATGTCTGACTTTTTGAGACCCCCTTGGACTGTAGGCTACCAGGCTCCCCTGTCCATGGGATTTTCAAGGCAAGAATACTAGAGTGGCTTTCCACACCCTTCTCTAGTGGATCACCCCAACCCATGGATCCAACTTGGGTCTTTTGCATTGCAGGGGGATTCTTCGCCAGTTGAGCTACCAGGGAAGTCATGGTATATATAATGGGGTATTATTCATCCATAAAGGCTTCCCAGGAGGTTCAGTGGTAAAGAACCTGCCTGCCAATGCAGGAAACAGCAGAGACACAGCAGGTTCCATCCCTGAGTCAGGAAGATCCCCTGGAGAAGGAAATGGCAACCCATACCAGCATTCTTGCCTGGAAAATCCCATGGACAGACAGGCTTGGGGTGCTACAGTGAATAGGGTCGCAAAGAGTCAGACACAACTGACCTTGCATGCTTCATTCATTCATAAAAAGAATGAAATCTTGTCATTTGCAACAACATGGATGAAACTTATACCTTAAGCGAACCATGCTAAGTGAAACTAGTCAGACAAGGAAAGACATATATTATATCATCTCCCATGTGGAATCTAAAAACAAAGAGAAAAACCAAAATTAAAAAAAAAAAAAAACAAGGCCAAGCTCATAAATACAGAGAACACATTGGTGATTGGCAGAGGTGAAGGTTGGGGTGGTGGGTAGATGAAAAGAGTGAAGGGGGTCAAAAGGTACAAACATCCAGTTATAAAAAATAAGTCATGGTGATGTATGGAAAGCATGGTGACTATAGTTAAAAATGTTGTTGTTTAGTCACTCAGTCATGTCTGACTCTTTAATAAGGTATTTTTTGCATATCTGAAAGTTACCAAGAGAGTAGCTATTAAAAGTCTTCATGATAAAAAAAATCTCTACTTATGTATGGTGACAGAAGTTAATTATTGTGGTTATTAGCTTATTGTTAATCTAGACTTTATTTTTTTTTATTTTTATTTTTTATTTTATTAGTTATATTTATTGTTAAACTAGACTTATTGTGGTGGTCATTATGCAACACATGGGAATCATTTTGCAAAAGATTGAATCATTATGTTGTACACATGAAACTGAAACTAATATAATGTCATTCAATAATGGCATAATCAAAAACAAAAAAACTAGGATCAATATATTCTACAATGATTTTTGGATTTTTTTCTGTAAAAGTAAAATAGCTTTTACTATTCATAGTCGTTTCCTTATTTACTTTCATCCTTACTTACTCTCATCTAGATTATTATTACGCCTTCCTAAAGGATCAATTTCTTGTCTTACTAATTCATAAAATGTCACTAGTAGTTTGATGCTTCCTCTGTTGCCTAATAAATTAATAGGTAATCTTCTTCTGAGTTAAAAAGGAAAACTCCATTGTAAAATAAGCCCATTAACTTCCAGATCTTGTCTTACATTTCTTTCAGATTTTTATTTTACAAAGCTGGCAAACAGTATGACCAGCTGTTATTTGGAATTATCCCACAGTTTTCAAAAGTTCCTTTTCAGCTCAAGAAATCATCTTTTCCTGGAGTGCCCTTGTCTCACTCTTAAGCTTAATTATTTCCTGTAATAAGTATAGCTATTCCCCAATCCTTTAAAATCCTTTTCAGTTGCTCTCACACTGATACTTTTTTTTTAAAC
Source organism: Odocoileus virginianus (assembly GCF_023699985.2). Classification (NCBI taxonomy): domain Eukaryota; kingdom Metazoa; phylum Chordata; class Mammalia; order Artiodactyla; family Cervidae; genus Odocoileus; species Odocoileus virginianus. The sequence continues at coordinate 25,568,399 of NC_069689.1, forward strand.
TACAGGCATGAACTTCACCTTTAAAGAGTTTTCCTTTTTTTATAATCATATAAAGAACACAGACTGAAACCCTGTCACAATGATTATTTATTCCTTGTTTTAAAAGTATATATCAAAGTGTAAAAATATATTAAATTTAAGAGTGAATACTACTGTAATTTACATTTTGATGACTACTTCCTTGAGAGAAATGCTAGGTCTTTTCCTTACTTTTTTTCCTATCAAAGTGCCTCTTGCACATTTAAGAATTCAATAAACATTTTGTGAATTAGACAATATTTTACTAAAGCAAGATACACATATATTCTGAGAACTTTACACTCAATTAAATGATGAGATTTAGTGCTTCTATACTATTATCTTTTTACTTAACATTATTTTGGGCTTCCCTTGTGGCTCAGCTGGTAAAGAATCCACCTGCAATACAGGAAACCTGGGTTCGATTCCTGGGTTGGGAAGATCCCCTGGAAAAGGGAACGGCTACCAACTCCAGTATTCTGGCCTGGAGAATTCCATGGACTGAATAGCCCATGAGGTCACAAAGAGTCCGAAATGACTGAGTGACTTTCACTTCACTTCACTTAACATTATTTTATGTTGTTTTAAATTATATGTGGGACCTCCATATATTTAATTTATATGCAGAGTACATCACGAGAAATGTTGAGCTGGATGAAGCACAAGCTGGAATCAAGATTGCCAGGAGAAATATTAATAACCTCAGATAAGCAGATGACACCACCCTTATGGGAGAAAACGAAGAACTAAACAGCCTCTTGATGAAAGTGCAAGAGGACAGTGAAAAAGTTGGCTAAAAGCTCAATATTCAGAAAACAAAGATCATGGCATCTTGTTCCATCACTTCCTGGCAAATAGATGGGGAAACAGTGTAAACAGTGACAGACTTTATTTTGGGGGGCTCTAAAATCACCACAGATGTTGACTGCAGCCATGAAATTAAAAGATGCTTTTTGGAAGAAAAGTTATGACCAACCTAGAGAGCATATTAAAAAGCAGAGACATTACTTTGCCAACAAAGGTCCATCTAGTCAAAGCTATGGTTTTTCCAGTAGTCATGTATGGATGTGAGAGTTGGACTATAAACAAAGCTGAGTGCTAAAGAAATGATTCTTTTGAACTGTGGTGTTGGAGAAGACTCTTGAGAGTCCCTTGGACTGCAAAGAGACCCAACCAGTCCATCCTAAAGGAGATCAATCCTGGGTGTTCATTGGAAGGATTGATGCTGAAGCTGAAACTCCAATACTTTGGCCACCTCATGCGAAGAGTTGACTCATTGGAAAAGACCCTGATGCTGGGAAAGATTGAAGGCAGGAGTAGAAGGGGACGATAGAGGATGAGATGGTTGGATGGCATCACCGACTCAATGGACATGAGTTTGAGTAAACTCCAGGAGCTGGTGATGGACAGGGAGGCCTGGTGTGCTGCAGTCCATGGATCGCAAAGAGTTGGACACAACTAAGGGACTGAACTGAACTGAATTGTGGGATCACCTCAGGCAATGAGAAAGCTGTTTCACTAAGTGTTCCACAAACTTAAAACTTATTCAGTCCAATTTATTGATGAAATTCTTTGCATCCAGACTACATTTCTTGAGTTTCATTGTAATAATCATATCACGAGCTAAATTATTTATCTTTTAATTATAGTACAGTTTCACAAGAAAAATGTACAAATAAGTGTATAGTTGTATTGTACTGAGATGCATTTTCTTTTGCTCATTATTTTCCTTGTGAGATTCGTAGTTTTGTTTTTTTTTTTAAGTTTTCATAGTTGCAGAGTATTCATTCTTTGAAAATATGGAGATACTCATTTTATTGTCATTTGATTTTGATTTTCAGCACTTCATAAATATTGTTTTTTTTTTTAAACAGATTGTGACAAACCTGCCCTAACTAAGTCTGCTGCCTCCATTTTTCCATAGCACTTGCTCATTCTGTGTCTCTGTGTCACATTCTGGTAATTCTTGCAGTGTTCAAACTTTCTCACCACTATTATATTCATCATGGTGATCTGCAGTCATTTATCTTTGATGTGATCTATTATAATTGGGGGCACCAGGAATCTCACCCATATAAGAGGATAATCTTAACTGGTCAATGTATTCTGACTGTACCACTGACCAGCCATTCCCTAGTTTCTCTCCCTCTTCTCGGTCCTCCCAATTCCCTGTGACACAACAATATTGGAATTAGGCTGACTAATAACTATACAAAAGCCTCTAAGTGTTCAAGAGAAAGAAAAAGTCAATCAATGCAGCAAACTTCACTGTTATCTCATTTTTAAAAATTGCAACAGCCACCCCAATCTTCAGCAACCACCGCTCAGGCTGGTCAGCAGTCATCAACACTGAGGCCAAGCCCTTCACCCACACACAAAACAATTATGACTCTGTAGACTCAGATGACAGCTAGCCTTTTTTCAGCAATAAAATATTTTAAATTAAAGTATATACATTGTTTAGACAATACTCTTGCACACTTCACAGGCTACAATATAGTATAAACATTACTTTCATACAAACCAGGAAACCAAAAGATTCATATGACTCACTATTGTCATATTTGCTTACCGTGATGGTAAGAGACAGAACTCACAATTTCTCTGACAGATACCTGTATCACGACTTATTTTATAGTTTATGGAATTCTGCTTGGTCTCCAGTGGGAAGCTATTACAAATAAAGCGGCCACAAACATTCTGGCATATGTGTTGTATGGCACAAAAATGTGCACTTTTGTGGTATATGTGTATCTGGGAGTGAAATGCTTTAGTGAAAGCAATTCTGCCCCTTTCCAGTTTGTCCATTTCTGGTCCCCTTAAACCTTAATCATAAAAATGAGATCACTAGGTAACATTTAACCTAACTCCTGATTTATGTTCTACTAAAGGCACATAATACTTGCCTAACCTTTGATTCTTTCCTAGATTAAAAGAAGTAGGATTGAAGAATTAAGTAGTTAAACAATGACTAGTTCTCAATCCCCATCAGGCCCTTAGCAATCCTACAGGCAGACCACAGGGGCAAAAGACACTATCTGAAGAAATATCGTGAGGATTCAGCCAGCCTGCGGTCACAAAAAATGATGCTGAACTTAACCTTTTGCCTCAGTGACTAACTGAGACTACTGCCCTTCTTCTTCCCTTTGAAAACTGTCATGGCTGAGCAGAATCTTGGGAGCTGGTTTTGGGGGACACAAGTATGCCTTCTCCCCAGATTGCTAACCTTCTAACTAAAGCAACCATTCCTTCCTACCAACACATGCCTCTTGAGTATTGACTTTTGAGTGGCAAGCAGCCAGACCTGAGTAGAGTAACATTGGTAAGCTGTGTGTGTAGTCGCTCAGTCATGTCCAACTCTTTGCAACCCCCTGGCCCCTCTGTCCATAGGGATTCTCCAGGCAAGAATACAGGAGTGAGTTGCCATGGCCTCCTCCAGAGGATCTTCGCAACCCAGGGATCAAATCCAGGTCTCCCGCGCTGCAGGCAGATTATTGACTGAGCCACAGGGAAGTAAAGCAATATATGACTTTTGAGTTTCAGAAGATACTGATAATTTTCCAAAGAAGTTGAATGAGTTTACATTATTACAGTTTGGTAGAATTTCACATCAGTTGATAGTATCACCTGCAGGGTATGAGACTTGCTATTGCTTACATTCTTGCCTATATTCACCACTATTTTTAATTTTTCATGTATTTACTCATTTGTTCCATATTTTTTACCATTCAGTTGCATGTGCAGTGTTATTTCACTGTAACTACAGCTTGGATTTCTCTGATGACTAAAGAATTGAACATGCCTTCATGTATCTATTTCCTAATGCTATCTGTCCATCGAATTCTTTTGCGCATCTTGTGGGCTAGTTTCTTTCTACCTTTTGATCTCTGTGCTTTCTAGGGCTTCCCTGGTGGCTCAGATGGTAAAGAATCTGCAGTCTGGGAGACCTGGGTTTGATGCCTGGGTCGGGAAAATCCCCTGGAAAAGGGAATGGCTACCCACTCCAATATTCTAGCTTGGAGAATTCCCTGGAGAGTAGAGCTTGGCTGGCTACAATTCATGCGGTTGCAAAGAATGGGACACCACTGAGCGACTAACACTTTCACTTTTTATGTTTTCTAAGCGCTTTGTTGGTTACAAATCATGGAAATGTATTGCCTGTTATATAGCTTGCAATTTAACCACTACATTAACGGTGTCAATTAATGAAAATTTCTTAGTTACAATATATCTCTTTCCAGTTCATGCACTTTTGTGTTCTAACAAAGCCACAGTCATCAAGACAGTATGGTACTGGCACAAAGACAGAAATATAGATCAATGGAACAGAATAGAAAGCCCAGAGATAAATCCACGAACCTATGGTCACCTTATCTTCGACAAAGGAGGCAAGGATATACAATGGAAAAAAGATAACCTTTTTAACAAGTGGTGCTGGGAAAACTGGTCAACCACCTGTAAAAGAATGAAACTAGAACACTTTCTAACACCATACACAAAAATAAACTCAAAATGGATTAAAGATCTAAATGTAAGACCAGAAACTATAAAACTCCTAGAGGAGAACATAGGCAAAACACTCTCTGACATAAATCACAGCAGGATCCTCTATGACCCACATCCCAGAATTTTAGAAACAAAAGCAAAAATAAACAAATGGGACCTAATGAAACTTAAAAGCTTTTGCACAACAAAGGAAACTATAAGCAAGGTGAAAAGACAGCCCTCAGAATGGGAGAAAATAATAGCAAACGAAGCAACAGACAAAGGATTAATCTCAAAAATATACAAGCAACTCCTCCAGCTCAACTCCAGAAAAATAAATGACCCAATCAAAAAATGGACCAAAGAACTAAACAGACATTTCTCCAAGGAAGACATACAGATGGCAAAAAAACACATGAAAAGATGCTCAACATCACTCATTATCATAGAAATGCAAATCAAAACCACAATGAGGTACCATTACACGCCAGTCAGGATGGCTGCTATCCAAAAGTCTACAAGCAATAAATGCTGGAGAGGGTGTGGAGAAAAGGGAACCCTCTTACACTGTTGGTGGGAATGCAAAGTAGTACAGCCACTATGGAAAACAGTGTGGAGATTTCTTAAAAAGCTGGAAATAGAACTGCCATATGACCCAGCAATCCCACTTCTGGGCATACACACCAAGGAAACCAGATCTGAAAGAGACACGTGCACCCCAATGTTCATCGCAGCACTGTTTATAATAGCCAGGACATGGAAGCAACCTAGATGCCCATCAGCAGACAAATGGATGAGGAAGCTGTGGTACATATACACCATGGAATATTACTCAGCCATTAAAAAGAATTCATTTGAATCAGTTCTAATGAGATGGATGAAACTGGAGCCCATTATACAGAGCGAAGTAAGCCAGAAAGATAAAGACCATTACAGAATACTAACACATATATATGGAATTTAGAAAGATGGTAATGATAACCCTATATGCAAAACAGAAAAAGAGACTCAGATGTATAGATCAGACTTGTGGACTCTGGGAGAAGGCGAGGGTGGGATGTTTCAAGAGAACAGCATCGAAACATGTGTATTATCTAGGGTGGAACAGATCACCAGCCCAGGTTGGATGCATGTGACAAGTGCTCGGGTCTGGTGCACTGGGAAAACCCAGAGGGATCGGGTGGAGAGGGAGGTGGGAGCGGGGACCAGGATGGGGAATACACGTAAATCCATGGCTAATTCATTTCAATGTATGACGAAAACCACTGCAATGTTGTAAAGTAATTAGCCTCCAACTAATAAAAATAAATGGAAAAAAAAAAGAAAAAAAAATTAAGAATACTTTCTTAACCTATGTTTGTGGAAACATTCTCTCATAAATTATACTTTTTAAAGCAAACTATTAAAATGGACTATGTTGCACTTGGTTTCTTTACCTTTGGATCTTGAATTGAGTATTTTTCAACATAGCTCCTAGTGTTTTACAGTTATAAATGTTCACATAGAAGCTGTGATTCTATATCAAGTATTTGTATTGAATTTATCTATTTTTTCCAAGCTATTGACAGAAAATGAAGTTTTATAATTTAGCTTTCAACTGAATTGTAATGGCTCCATTTAAAATTTCAAAATGTTGATATTCAAATGAAGCTTAAATAATACAGATTTTAAAAATTTTTATTACTTGAGAACTCAACTATTAGGAATTATTTGCCTTTTCCATAATGCTACTTTGGCAGTGCCTAAAATTGCTTAATTTTCATTATAATATTATTGCTCAATGTCTTCTAAAATCAGAACTAAAATTCCACTATGAATAGTAAGTAGGTGTTACCACTTAAACAAAATTCTAGCAGGTTAATGGCATGCCTGAACAAATTTATGATTGGTAAAATGAATACTAATCACACACATGTAATTTGTTTCATTTTTCAAACATCCAAACAATGGTATAAATTAATGGCTAATGTTGATTACCATGACAGAACTGAAACTATTTACCTGAAAAATGGTGAGGTAAATGTTGACAATGTCAGTGGCAGACACAATTTTCATAAACAGCGACTAAATCCAAATGTCTTACTATTTATCATGTTGACCTCTTACTGCAGCAGTTCTCAAAACTCAGAATACATAAAAAGCCCAGGGGAGCTGGTTAAAAATACAGATTTCCCAAGTCCTACACTTAAGAATTTTAGCTCCACAGATCTGATATTGGGTCTAGAAATCTGAACTTTATACGATACCTCAGGAGATATTGATACAGGCAATGAATACCAAATCCATTCAGGGTTGAACGTGACCTGAGTAAATCTATAATATAACAGGAATCCATCTATTGACATCCTTGAGGTTCCTATTTATCTCCTGCTCACCCTTTCTGCACACTTATGTATGGTACTGGCACGGACCAGGCCCAGGCTGAGCAATATTGTATAGCAAAGGAGTCTCTCTCCTTCTTGAGAATGAAATCTCTGATGAAACCCCCTGCAGAAACATCTCCAAAATTATATTCAGTTACTATAAAAAGTTTTCTTAAAAGTATTTTAAAGGTTAATAGCTGATACACTTATTGATATTTTACTATCTCCCCAAGGTCATTTCTATGTTAACCAAAACTTGAACTTTTAATAATTCGATAATGTAATAAAAGGTCTCCTAGAAACTTGTCAGAATTGTAGATAAAGGAAAAATGGTAAATGACAAGATTCTCATATTTTCTTGTATGTGAGTGTGTGTGTGTGTACATTGATATGTCCTACAGAAGTAGAAAGTTTGGCTCTGTACTACACTGAGTATTAAGTCCTATGATGACAGGGAGCCTGACTTGGAGTTGGTCTCTAACAAATATTCTCTGAATAACTGAAGGCAAAAATAGTTTGAGAAATTGGAGTTTATAGGTTCTATGATAGGAGTCAGAGGAGGCAGGTTTGAGGATATTGAAGAGAATGTACATGGAGTCCCTGAAAGAATAGAATACTCTGGAGGCGATAGCTACAATTGCAAGCTAGAGAAGCAAATTCACAAGAAGGTATACTCTTCTCACCATGAAGCCATAAAAATAATGTATCTGCTAAAACTGAATACGAATAGAGTCTGAGAATTACAGTAAATGACTGAATAGTTGTTATGAAGAAGAGATAACTTTTCATTTGCTTTCTCCTTCTGTTGCTATTGTTTCTTTGGTTGATTTTGTTTGTTTTGCTTACATCAGGGGCAAATAGAATTGCCTGGTGAATTAAGCCAGTTGAGTGAATACGTGGAGAGGGATGTCAATTTATGAGTCTGTGACTGCCTACAAACATGAACAGATGTTGTGGGTGACAGTGCTGCTCTTTGACGTCAGGTTAGAGAACTGCTGAATTCGAAAGAGAGGCAGCAAAAGCAACAAAATCTATGATGAACACACAAACAGAGGATAAAGGGAAAGAAGTAAAAATAGGGATAGTTTGATACTGAGAGAGACAACAAGGATAGACTTTAAAGGCATTATACTAAGTGAGATCAGTCAGACAAAGATAAATACTACCTGATATCACTTTTACATGGAATCTAAAAAGCTGAACTCATAAAGAAAGTAGAATGGTATTTACCAAGGGATGGGGAATGGGGAAAAGGGAAGATGTTGGTCAAATGATACCCATTTAAAGTTAGAAGATGAGTAAATTCTGAGAGTCTAATGTGATGTGCAGCATTGCAATTACAGTAAATGATACTGTATATAGCTGGAAGTTGCCAAGAGACACAATCTTAAATGTTTTTAACATAAAAAAGAAACAATTACGTGACATATTGGACATGTTCGCTAGCTCTACTGGGGTTATTATATTGCAATATATAAATGCATCAAACCAACATGCTATGTATCTTAAGTTACACAATGTTATATGTTAGTTACATCTCAATAAAGATTTTGATAGCACCAACTTGCATTTGAAGTGAAAGTAAAGAATCGAGAGAACAAAAAATGTTGGAGGTTGTGGATAGAAATTTGAGTATTTGTTGTTACACTTTCACATTAGTCGTTCTAGTTGTGTTCATTGGGCCAGTGATCCAGTCTAGTGGATTACTATGCATGTGGGATTTAGAGGTAAGGGGAGAATGGATCTAAGGACAATAGAAGAATGATGGGAAAGACATGGCAGTGGAAAGAAAGATGATATCAACCTCCACTTTTTTTAAATTGACCAACAGGCTTTTTTCTCAAGACATTTTATGAAGAATTTGTGCATAACAGAATGCACAAATTGCAATAAAAAAACATGATTTATAAAGCATTTTGCGAAAAAGATATGGGATAGAATGAGATGACAACTCTGCCGTCTGTCTCACACCCCTGCCATCAGTGCAGAGATACTGGATTATAACTAAAAAGCATATGTACCAGGGGTTGCAAGAAAAAAAGATCCTCAGGAGCCAAATGAAAAAGTAACTCAATGAAGATATGCAAGCTGACTGTTAGTCTATTTCCACTGGCCTACGAATAAAAATCCTAGTATCTTGCAAATGTGGCGGATGAAGGAACAAGTTGACCAGTACCATAAGAAAATGCTCCTGTGAGACATTTTCAGAAGGTAAAGAATCTGCCTGCCATATGGGAAACCCAGATTTCCCCGGCAGGCTATAGTACATGGGGTTGCAGAGAGTCAGACACAATTGAGTAACTAATACTTTCTTCTTTTCAAGACATTGTATAAAGCCATTACTCTGGGGTCTCCAAAAATCAGTCATATAAAAAGGGTTTGTGGACTCTTTGAGAGAACAAGAGAAAAATCAAATGCAATGTTTTTGTTTAAAAAATTAAAAGCTTCAAAATGATATTTTGAAACAATCACAGAAATTTCAACAAAGGTAGGAGATTAAAGGAATGTTTGTTAATTAGAATATCAGGAATTGTTAAACAAAGGTAGTATATACAAAACTCTTCATCACACCATTCTTTTTTGTATTCTTCTGTTTAATACCTTTCAAAATAAAAACTGCTAACAAAAGAAGAAAAGTAAAATAAACTACAATGCTATCAACAATTAGCTAGCTTTTCTGAGATAATTTTTATTTTAGAAAATTTTATTTAAATTTTAAAATAAAATTAAAATAGAAAATTAATTCTGGTAAATATCTCTTTTTTAACAAGATAGTTGCCTTGTAGGTATTATATTAAATAATAATATTTTGAACATACAAAATATGCAGCATATACTGGAAGACTAATCCTAAAATTATGGGAATTTTTATGCAATTATGTTGTTTATACCAAGCAATATATTTTGCTTGACTTCAAGGCAAACTTGAAACCCTCTCAACATTTTGTTTTTAGTTTCCTGCCAGTACCACTCTGCTTTAGGTTTTCAACTGTTATTTCTTTCATATAATTTCTTAACCCACTTGCTTTATATGAACTTTTCATCCAAAGTATTTAAACTAAACTTTTACTTTGGGATTATCACATTATTAAAACTTCATATTTCAAAGATACTCTTTCCTCATACCAACTTCTTTGACAGTGTAATATTGACACATTTTGCTATATTGATGATACTCATCTTTTACTTGCTTTTTACTAGTTTGGATGTAACCTATAATAATCCATGATGTACACTTTCTTAAAAACTGAAGTATAATTGCTTTGCAACAATTCGGGTGTACAGTAAAGTGACTCAGTTAAACATATATGTTTTTCAGATTCTTTTCTATTTTAAGCTTGAACATAGTTCCCTGTGCTATACAGTAGGTCCTTGTTGTTTGTATCTATTTTATATATATTAGAATGCCTCTGCTGATCCCAAATCCCTAATTTATCCTTCCTTTCATTCTCATTTGGTACCCATCAATTTGTTTTCTATGTCTATGAGTCTATTTATATTTTGTAAATAAGTTCCTTTTTGTCATTTTTTTTTAGATTCCACATATAAGTGATATCATATGACATTTGTCTTTCTGTCTGATTTACTTCAATCAGTATGACAGCCTCTAAGTTCATATATGTTGTTGCAAATGGCATTTTTCATCCTTTTTTATGGCTGCATAATATTCATACCATATATTCTTATGCAATGTCTTTTCTTAAAGTAACTGCCATAGGATTATTGTTTCCATTAGTTGTTCAATGAGTGACTCTCCTTTGGAAAGCTTTCATTTTATAGTAACAAGTACACTTTCTAGCTTTATTTATTCAGTGCTTGTTTATATACAGATCTTAAGATATAAATGAGCAAATCTAATTTAATTTTCAATATCATTATACTCATGTAATTTAATTGGATTATAATAACAACTTCAATTTTCTTCATCTATCATATGTTACACTGGACTAATCCACTAGAGGAAACATGTTTATGCCTGAATAAGCCCTAAGAATATACGATGTTAGTTTTTTACTATCTTTATGATGTCATTAAAAAAACAAATTTTAAAAAATGAAATTTATATCATTACTGTATATGCCTACACTTACATCACAATATCATGGACTTAACTGAATTGCCTAGATCAGTGAAGACTAGGCCAGTGCTGTTCAACAGATTTTCCTGAAATGATGGCAAAGTTCTATAACTGTACCATCTGATTTAGCTTGAGTATTGAGTACTTGAAATGCAGCTTGTCTGACTGAAAAACTTGGTTCACTCGGGTCATTACTTCTTTCAACTACAGACACCAAGGCTCACAGAAACATTTCCTCAAGGATATGAGAAATCTACTGGAGATTCCTATTATAACTAGTTTAAGAGAAAGGATAAAGAAATAGAATAAAGGAAGAAAATGCAGCTCTACCCAAGAGGGAAAACTTCAAATATCTCTGCGCCAGAGTAAAAGCACTCCTTACTTTGGCAACAGTGGGAGGGAAAAAAAAAAAAGCCTGCCTATATGTAACCTACCCAAATGCCTGAAATGGAATCCAACCACTTAACATCATCTGTTAACTTGTGCCAACCTGCAGTCCCCCTCTATTTCAAGGAGGCCTGTTGAGAGATCAATCCTAATCTTTTGTAGATGGAAATGGGACCAGCCACTTCTAATAAAGCAATGTATTATTTGATTATTTTTTAAATGAGGAAGATTAATACAAACAAACAGAACTAATTCCCAAGATAAGAAAGATCAATTTCTGTTTTTTTTAATAGAGCAGAATGTATTTACTCAAGAATTACTAGCTGATGAGAAAAATTTGATTATTTTGCTATTTGGCTTTCAATAATCTGATTTCTTGAAGTCACAGTAATGTTAATAGCACAGAACAAACACCATGATCAAGGGGCCCTCTTCTATTTTTCCTTTCTTTTCTGTCAATTACAAACAGGGGTACTACAGACAAAAGACATAGCAGTTATACAGATTGAATTAAATGTCACTGTCATGACAGTAATATCACCTAAGGGAAAATATTTCAAAAGGTAATCTTTTAATCCATTCAAATTACTCACATCAGTGATATTTAAGAAGATAACATATCCATAAAGTAAGCTGAGTCAGTAAACAATCTGCCTGCAATGCAGGAAACCTGGGTTTGATTCCTGGGTCAGGAAGATCCCCTGCAGAAGGAAATGGCAACCGACTCCAGTATTCTTGTCTGAAGAATCTCATAGACAGAGGAGCCTGACAGGCTACAGTCCATGGGGTAGCAAGAGTTGGACACGACTTAGCGACTAAATCATCACAAAATTAAGTACAGACTACTAGGAGAAAATAGCAACAAGAGAAAAAATATTATAAAGAATTAATATATGTAACCACTGAACTAAAATATAATACAATGGTCCCAGATAAGAGACAAGCTGGTAATATAATAGGCAGTATGAACATCTCTACCAGAACATAGAACATAAAGATATAATTAGAAAACAGAAGAGAAAACTAATACTCGTGGACTCTAATTCGGTCATTGAGTCCAACATCTGCTTAAGGGTAGTTTTAGCAAATTCAGGGGAACATTTAAGAGGAGGAAGTGCTCAAAGCTTGAAAAAGATTGAATTGAAAGAAACCACGGGGAGGGAGGTGGGAGGGGGGATCGGGATGGGGAACACATGTAAATCCATGGCTGATTCATGTCAATGTGTGGCAAAAACCATTACAATATTGTAAAATAATTAGCCTCCAACTAATAAAAATAAATGAAAAAAAAATATATATATATATAAATAAAGTGGAACAGGCTATTGTTGAGGACACAAAAAAAGAAAGAAAGAAAGAAAGAAACCACGTAGACCAAGGAGGATAAATGACCAGAACACTATATTTAGATAAAATGCTATGAAATTTTAATTTCAACCATTAAAGGAAAACTGAGTATTTTTAAAAGGAAAAACATAATTTCCTAGAAAAGTAAATTTTAAATTAACACCAGATTTCTATTCAGCAGAAGTGAATTACAAAAACAAAAAGTTACATTAAAATATACAAAAAAATAAAAAGTTACATAAAAAACAGAATTTTTTGTCTGGTTAATCATTCTTTAAAATTTGAAAGCAAAATGAAAATATGTATAGATTAGTATGATTTTTAAATTACTCAGAAAACAATTAAAAATAAAAAACTGGAAAAGGAATCTAAGAATTTTGAGCACCTAGGATTAAAAAGCAGAAACTGCTGAGTATATTATGAATTGGGATTAATAGCTAAATTCTGATGCTGAAAACATACTTCATTAGTGATAAAGAGTTGCATAATTATAATAATATTTCATTCTATTTATTGATTCTCAATTTTATGATCAACCTAGAAGTAAAACAAAAGTTAAAAATTATACTTTTAAGCAAATAATCAAAATACCATATGCTATGTATCTGTTTATAAACATTATAAATACTTTAAAATATATAAAATAAATACAATTAAACATGTTATAGAAGAAACAGTGGGATAGGATAAGAGTGGAAGAGGAAGTCTATTATAGAACACAATTTTCCAAAAAGGGAGAATAGAAACTGTTTACACTGATAAGAAATTTTAAAATAAGTATATTTAAAGTTATAACAAAGTCTGGCTGCACAGACAAAAAAAGAACTTAACAGTAGCTCAGTAAGTAAGGAAAGAACTTCATCTCTAACTTTAATTTATTCACTATTTCAATATTGTAACATATGCATGCATTACTTTTATAATTATAATATCAATTACTTAGTGGTATCCTACAGTGTGTAATTCCTATATTAAAATGGCTTTGGTATGCTAAACTTTTCACAGAATTAAATTTTTGCACAATTCAAAACCAAATCAGTGTATGTGTTCATTTATGAAGGTGTTGCACCATACTCAAGGAGTTCTCAATATATGGGTAGCATATTTAATTAAGCAAACACTCCTGGAGGACTTAAACATCACTGGAGCTCAGGGTTTTGAGTAGGAGCCACCTGTTCCCCTTGCTTGTGTTCAGTATGCTCAATGATGTCCAGCTCTTTGCCACCTCGGACTCCAGCCCACCAATCTCCTCTCTCTATGGAATCTGCCAGCCAAGAATGCTGGAGCGGGTTGCCATTTCTTACGCCAGGGGATCTCCTGTGTCTCCTGTATTGCCAGGCATGTTTATACCACTGAGCCACCTGGGAAACCCTCATCTCACTTGGCCCTGCAATGAAGATTTCTCTGCTAAAAGAAAACAAAACAAAACACAAAGCTTGACTATAACTTATTTTCTTGATCAGGATGTCTGGATGTATTAAAATTATCCTCTGCAGCAAAAGTTGGCAGACTTTTTTCTATAAAGGGCCAGATAGTAAATATTTTAGGCTTTTTGGGCTATAAGTTTTTCATTGCAACTACTCAACATTGCTGTTGTAGCTTGAAAACAGCCATGGACAATACCTAAAGAATGAGTTGTTACTAACTTCCAATAAAACTGTATTTCCAAAAGGAAGTGGAGAGCCAACTTTGACACTCAGGCCTTATTTTATCAACATCAGTAATTCAGACTTGTCAGCTTTCCTTCATGCCTGTTTTCTTGTTACCTACTTGCACAATTCTGACACATTATAACATACGTGTCAGTATTAAATTGCTGGGTATATTGTAGCAAAATTATGTCCTAGTAGGTATAAACATTCACAGTTGTCTGTGCTTCATGTTGGGCACCTACGACTTTCCTAGTTTTCTCTCATTATTTAATAGATTTATAACTGGTTTCATGATCCAGTCCTTTTACACTGATTAGAAACAGAAAGGTTTCTCACACTGACCATTCAGAGAATGTGATCCACATTTTATTTCATTTTGTTTACCTGGAAAACTCACTTGTGTTCAATTCTAATTTCTCGCTGCTGCTTGTAACAAGAGGCCAAAACAGATTGTGAAGGCTTTTGTGTTGTTTCTTTCAAACCTTGCTATATTAAGATAGAAATGATGAACATTGTATTTCAATTGAGTCACTGACAGAATGATCTTAGTTTCTATTCAGAGAGCTCTGGTGCATTCTCAGATGTAGATGAGAGATAATAGGCCTACAATGAATACTTCCTGCCAGTTTGTCTTCCTGACAAGACCAGGAGATAAGGAAGTTCCACCTCCTCTTTTTTTCTTGTTTAGCCCTTAGAGTGTTTTGTATTATAGCATTGTTGCTGTTTCCTCTGGTAAAGGCAGGTGAAGGTATTTATGGAAAGACTGTGATACACTCAGAAGACAACTGACAACAACTTGAGACACACAATGAAGTTGGAAATTTCTAAACAGAAATGCATGCTGATGGTAGGATAAGAGTTGACTAAACACACTAAGGGCTTCCCTGTGGCTTAGCTCTCAACTAGAAAAGAATCCACCTGCAATGCAGGAGACCTGGGTTCAATCCCTGAGTTGGGAAGATCCCCTAGAGAAGGGAAAGGCTACCCACTCCAGTATTCTGGCCTGGAGAATTCCACAGACTGTATAGTCCATGGGCTTCCCTCATAGCTCAGTTGGTAAAGAATCTGCCTGAAATGCAGGAGACGTGGGTTTGATTCCTGCATCAGGAAGATCCCCTGGAGAAGGAAATGGCAACCCACTCCAGAATTCTTGCTGAAGAATCCCATGGACCAGGAGCCTGGCATGCTACAGTACATGGGGTCTCAAGAGTTGGACATAACTTAGTGACTTTCACTTTCAGGTTTGGGCTTCCCTAGTGGTTCAGCTCGGAGAAGGCAATGGCACCCCACTCCAGTGCTCTTGCCTAGAAAATCCCATGGACGGAGGAGACTGGTAGGGCTGTGGACCATAGGGTCGCTAAGAGTCGAACACAACTGAGCGACTTCCCTTTCACTTTTCACTTTCATGCATTGGAGAAGGAAATGGCAACCAACTCCAGTGCTCTTGCCTGGAGAATCCCAGGGACGGGGGAGCCTGATGGGCTGCCGTCTATGGGGCCGCACAGAGTCAGACACGACTGAAGCGACTTAGCAGGAGCAGTGGTTCAGCTGGTAAAGAATCTCCCTGCAATGCAGGAGACCTGGGTTCAATCCCTGGATTGGGAAGATCCCCTAGAGAAGGACTAATGACTATCCACTCAGGTATTCTGGCCTGGAGAATTCCATGGACTGTATAGTCCATGGGGTCACAAAGAGTTGGACACAACTGAGCGACTTTCACTTGAATACACTAACGTTTAGCTTTAATGATAACACCACAGAGGCACATTATGGTGAACATTTCCTTTACTTCTCAGAATTTAAAAAGTGTGTATATAGAGATTTTTATCCTAGAGTGTTGTATGGTTCTGCCCTCTAAAGTTTAGCAAAAGGGTCTGTCTTCAGGTGCTCGAAACTGAAGTCCTCATGAAAAGAGGCTGAGTTCATAGTAAGCAGAATTAGAGTTGAAAGGACTTGTATTACACATACTAATTCTTGCATCCACACAAAAATCTAAGCTGCAGACTGGAATGTCACTCCTCTCTATTTACTGAATCCTTATCATTTTTCTTCTCCAAAAGTTGTATGGCTTAAAAGTTGGCTTAAAACTCAACATTCAGAAAACTAAAATCATGGGATCTTGTCCCGTCACTTTATGGCAAATAGATGGGAAAACAGTGGAAATAGTGACAAACTTTATTTTGGGGGCTCTAAAATCACTGTAGATGGTGACTGCAGCCATGAAATTAAAAGATGCTTGCTCCTTGGAAGAAATGCTATGACCAACCTAGACAGCATATTAAAAAGCAGAGACATTACTTTGCCAACAAAGGTCCATCTAGTCAAGGCTATGGTTTTTCCAATGGTCATGTATGGGTGTGAGAGTTGGAGTTTGAAGAATGCTAAGTGCTGAAGAATTGATGCTTTTGAACTGTGGTGTTGGAGAAGACTCATTAGGGTCCCTTGGAGAGCAAGGAGATCTAACCAGTCCATCCTCAAGGAAATCAGTCCTGAATATTCATTGGAAGGACTGATGCTGAAGCTGAAACTCCCAATAATTTGGCCATCTGATATGAAGAACCAACTCATTTGAAAAGACCCTGATGCTGGGAAAGATTGAAGGCCGGAGAAGGGGGTGATAGAGGATGAGATGGTTGGATGGCATCAATGGACATGAGTTTGAATAAATTTTGGGAGCTGGTGATGCACAGGGAGGCCTGGCGTGCTGCAGTCC
This sequence comes from Odocoileus virginianus, assembly GCF_023699985.2. Classification (NCBI taxonomy): domain Eukaryota; kingdom Metazoa; phylum Chordata; class Mammalia; order Artiodactyla; family Cervidae; genus Odocoileus; species Odocoileus virginianus. The sequence goes on from NC_069689.1 coordinate 25,585,442, forward strand.
ATGGGGTCACAAAGAGTCGGACACAACTAAGTGACTGAATTGAACTGAAAGTTGCATGGTTTGCTCCCACTTTTATAAGATCCTCACTCTGCGCATACCATCAAAGTGCAAAATATGTGGAGTTTTTTGTCCTTCTAGAAAGACACATATTTCTCCACTTTTGATAAGCATGGGTGAAGACTGGTGGATCCTAAAAGTGTATTTAGTAGCTATGTGTGTGCTTTGTATTCCTTCTATTTACAGCCCAATATCTCCTGTCTTTTCTTCTTTCACTAGGAGATTTTGTAGGTACTGTGACTCAGAGTTTGACTGAGTGCAACACAGTCCTTTTTCATGAACCTTTAAGCTGGGGAATGGTGACCTCTCAAGGAGTAGGAACAGACTGTTACCATTTAGTTTCCTCTAGCACAAAGGTTTATATCTTTAATGTGGAGAGAAAAAAGTTGCTTAATGCCAACAGACACAGGCTGTGTCTCTTATCCACCTCTGAATCAAACACTACATTATCACATCCTCTAAAATCTCATATTATTTTCTACACATGTGGTTTTGTGACTCATCATGGGCACATGGCCAAATAATGCTAATAGTCTAGTTTGGAGGTTCTCGCCTCTCTGAGATCAAATCAGGTGTTGCTTTTCCATTTTGCAATAAATGGAAAACTGTTTTTAAGTCCCATTTTCAGACACTAAACTGGCTCTGGAAGTGTCTGATTAGATTTTATTTACAAGAATTGTACTGTTACTACCTGCAACTGAAAAATTCTATGAAAGGTTTACTCCACAATGAAGTTATTACTGCTGGGGCAATTGGCACTGGGACTTTAAAATAGCAAATCCATCAATCAATGCATGTGTATTTTCCTAGAGACATACCTAAGTAGATAACAATAAATATGGGGAAAGGATAGGTGTATTACAGTACTAAACATATTTGTTTAGAACTTTATAGATCAAACAGCAAAAATTACTAAGAATTTAGGTTATATGAGTAAAAATATTTATCCTATTAAATAAAAATATATCAAATTCTGTCTCTAAGAACAGAGTCAACTTTCTTGTATATGTAGAATATTTATATAAAATCGACTCATTTCAAAAATTAGAAGTAACACAAGCAACAAAAATTAATAACAAAAGTATATACAAGGTATAGGAAAATATCATTTAGGGGGGAAAATTTACCTAATGTCTAAATCAGTGAGTAAAACCAAAAGTTAGTTACATAATTTTTAAAGATAAACAATAATGAGAGCAAAACATGAAAATGTATAGAATTTTCCTAAAACTGTAGTCTCAGAGAAAAATGTATATTTAATGATTTTTCTTATTAAATAAGAAACTATGATCATTAACATTAACTAAGATTCAAATTAAAAGGATAAATCCTAATGTAAATTGCAGTTTTTAAGGATATAAAAATAAGAACAAAGCCTACTAAAGTTTATTAACTTTTCCCAAAACTGTATTCAGAGATAAATACAGTATTTAATGATTTTTTTATTAAACAAAAATAATACTAATATAACTGCTGCTGCTGCTGCGTCACATCAGTCGTGTCCAACTCTGTGCGATCCCATAGACAGCAGCCCACCAGGCTCCTCTGTCCCTGGGATTCTTCAGGCAAGAATACTGGAGTGGGTTGCCATTTCCTTCTCCAATGCTAAGTTTGAGTTTAATAATTATAAGCCAATGTTGTTTATGTAGATTTGAGCAATGTTAAATGACATATAAATACATATATCATGTTTATAAAAAAGGGGACAAAGGCAGTATCATGGAAGAATTTACGATTTCAGGTAATGTATGTTTTTTTCCACAAGCAAGCATAATCCAAAAAGCAAAGATCAAAAAATTTACATATTTAGAAAGACTATGTATTTTAATCATGAATATAATTTAAAATGTGAAAAAAGTATTATCCATTAACTTGAAAAATAGAAAAAGTATAATTTTAGACAGGTATATTATGCATACAGTATATTATTACATATATACTTATACATATATTTTCTCACATGCCCCCCAAAATGTTTAAAATGTTAAAATAAAATGTTTAAAATGAAATAGAAAAAATAAAATGGAAAAATGAAGACATTTAAAGATGAGCAAAATCTCTCCTTATGTTAACTCTAGCACTGACAATTCCATAAGACAAGATTTCCAATTTTTGCTACCAGTCCACAGAGTTCCCCTAGAAGATAGAAATAACAAAAAGACTATAATCCTCTCAGAGAGTGAACTGATCTCTATGGCTAAACAGTTACTATACAATTCCAATGACAATTCCCAGGCCCCATAATTATATCAGTAAGAAATACACTAATAAAGTTGTCTGGACCCAGAAATGGAGAGTATTCTGGTTGACAAGGCTAAGAACCAATTAAGTTTTTGATGAATGAAGAATGCCACTGTAGGAAAAAAAAAAAAAAAAAAGATTTTTTAATGTTTCTGACCAGCATATGAAGTGAATGATATGGAAGAGTTATCACTATGAGTTTTTCAATACTATTATAAAAAGGAAATTTTATATGCTCTTTATTTTTAACCAAATATTTTATTGGGAATTTTCGGGTTTTACATTTACCTGTTGGTTTCTATAAAAGACGTGTTAAAACATCTTTCTGTTTGTGAGTTTCAATCATAGGCTAATACCTAGAATGAAAGAGAGGCCAAGATGAAAAGATAGAAGAAAACTATAAGAGATAATGGTGAAAACAAGAAACAGGTGCAGGGGAGTGGGAGTTAAGGAGTTGGAACTTGTTGTTGGAAAGGGATAATAAAATTATTTATTCTTTAGAATTTTATATAACATGATCTTGATTTGACCATTACTGAAGCATACTAGAGATAAGTGTAGAATATGAAGCAATCCAGAAATTGTGACGGTACAGTGTTCCAGGGTCTATTCAGAAGAAACAAAGATATTGGAAATGAAAAGGAAATGAAAAAATAGACAATCAGCATATAGGTAAAGACAAAGATTCAATCAGCAAGTTAGGAAAGAGAGTCACTTCTCCAATTTAAAGCAGAAATGAATTGAGGTATGGAAAGTATAAAATAAAACTATAGAAGTAAAGAATAAATGCTAAAGTGTATCTTTTTGGGTTTCCCAGGTGGTACAGTGGTAAAGAATCTGCTTGCCAATGCAGGAGATGAAATAGATACAAGTTTGATCCTTGGGTCAAGAAGATCCCCTGGAGAAGTAAGTGACAACCCACTCCAATATTCTTACCCGGAAAATTACATGGACAGAGGAGTCTACAGTCCATGGGGTGAGCTACAGTCCATGGGGCTGCAAAGAGTCCATCATGACAGAGCGCGCGCACACACACACACACACACACACACTCAATATCTTATTCACAGGAGGTTCAAAAATAGAGAAAGAAAAATAGTAAGAAACTTTTGAAAAATTTATAGTAAAGGATTCCCAGAACTAAAGTTTGCTATGTTTTTCCATAGTGCATGTTTAAAAGGAACAAGGTAGCATACAAAAAATAAATTAAGAGCAAAGTTTTCTACCTACATGGGAGTTAAATTCCTGAAATCAAGGATAAAGTGAAGCTTATTAAGTATCTCAGAGACTGACAAAATACCTACAGTTAACTAGCATAAAATTGATAACTGATTTATCTTTAATAATACTGTAGGCAAACAATGCATACAAAGTGGAAAAACAAACTTGGAAAATAAAAGTAAATTTCCAGTAGAGTAATATTTAAATAGTGGTTATTTTCAGACATATAAATGACTCAGAAAACTTATCACCCAGAGACCCTCTCTGAAATGATTATTAAATGCTATCCAAGAAGAAAATATATATATATATATATATATCCAGGAGGAAAATGAAGACATATAAAGTAAGTAACTGAATTTTTTTATTGCCTATCCAATAACAATAGCATTCTCTCATAAAAGTCCAGAACCAAAACGCCAAAGGTTAAAATAATTTTGGAGCTGTACTGGGGAAGACAGAAGAGAAGGGTTAGAGGTAGAAAGTAGAAAGAGGAAGAGAAATAATATTAAAAATAAGCACAGACACAAAAATATGTTAAGGGACAGAATAGACATAATATTTGTCTTTAGAATTTAGAAATAAAACAATAGAAAAATATGTATCAGGCAAACGTTAACCAAACAAGAGAGAAGAAGAAATAGGATGTGAGATGTAGCAGCTGATGTGCCAATAAAAGGGACAATGATTAGCCTCATAATTAACATATTTCTTCCATAAGTTAACATATAAAGCAGATCAACATTAGAAATGATATAGTTACATACCTTTGATCTTGCTATTTCAAAGCATTTTTACCCAAGGAATAGAAAATAAAAAATATTCATAACATCATAAAAATATTATAAAACATTGTCCTCATATTACAGAAAAGTGGCTATTTGAAGAAATACTAAAAATCTTAATTTTATAGGATAAATTCTTAGTTTACAATGCAATGTAATTAGAAATCGATAGTAGAAAGACAATTTTCATAATCTCATAGACAGAAGAGAAAACGCACCCATATTTCACACACTCATTCCTTAATACTCTAAGGATATAGAGGAAATCTATGGAAGTTTTGGAAAAGAACTCCAGCGAAACACCCCAAAACAAAATCTGCTGGAACAAACTAAAATTCACCTATCAGGAAATTTTAAAGGGATAAGGAAAAACAAAAGAGCTAATATGATTAATTATGGAAGACAGAAAAAGTACCATAGATAAATAAACCACCTTATGTTTGAAAACACGTAAGAAAAGATTAGTAGTGAGAGAAAACAAAACAACATGAATATACAAATAATATATATATAGAAAATGATAACTACATAAAATATGGGCAGAGGCTATAAGGAAGCAATTCCTAGGTGAAACATAAAGATGCCACTCAGTGTCAGGAGTACTCAAAGAAATGCAAACTGAAACTAGGAGAAAATATTTTTCATCCACTTGATTGGCAAATTTGAAAGTGTGACTGCACCAAAGTTTAAGGGTATGGGGAAAAGAGAAACCCAAATATACTGCCGGTAAAGCTATATACCACAAGTATTAAAGAACAATTTGGTAATATAAGTAAAGGGAAATGTTACCTTTATAGCCAAGCAATACTCTTAGATTTACATCCTAGGGAAATATATATATAATACACATGGAGATAGGGGTGAAGCTGTTCATTGTGGCATCCTCAGAAACCTTAACGTGCTTTAGCTGGGTCGTGGATAGATAAAATGGGGCATGACACAAGCCATGATACTATGTAATTAAAGAAATAGATCTCAAAATCTATTGATTTTTTTTCAGCATGTCTTAAGTCACTTCATTGTCCGACTCTTTTGTGACCCTATGGACTGTAACCTGCCAGGCTCCTCTGTCCTTGGTATTCTCCAGGAAAGAAAACTAGAATGGGTTGCCATGCCCTCCTCCAGGGGATCTTTCTGACCCAGGGATTGAACCCATGTCTCTTACGTCTCCTGCACTGGCAGACAGGTTCTTTACCACCTGGGAAACCCTTTTTTTGGCAAGGGTTACCTCAAAAAATTAGATGAAAATGTTGCAGTAGAACATAGCATTAAGTATACATAATTTGTAAACCACACATAATACACATTATTACTTACTTGTATGCACATTTGTATATAAATACAGAGATGGAGGACTGGCAATTTAAGTATTTTATTTGTGATAATGTGTTTTAATGATGAGAAGGAAAGTTATTGTATGGGAGATTAAAAACAAAAGTGTGGGATCTGAATTAAGAAGGATGATAAGGTGAATCAACATAAATCTATGCATCTAGATCCAACATGAAATGAATACTTCAAATGCATTAAAAATATGCAGCATAAGTCAAAGAAAATTTTGTTTTTGATAGCCAGGAAAAATAGTTATGTATACCTATTGTATAATAAAGGTCCCAGATTTTGTTTTCTGTATCTATTAATCTATGAAATGCCTGTGAATATGACATTGACAAGAATGTATTGTGTATACACATTTGTATGTATATATATGACATTTTGCAATATTTCCAGCCCATTTAAAACAGAAATATAACCAAATTGAGGTGTTGTTCCTTGTGTCTACAGAGTATGCCAGATGGCTGGCTCAAGGCTGACTTTTAATTGTGCAGAAGACACTACTGACCATAGACATCAAAATGCAGGAATTTCACTTTTTCAGGTAACCCAACAACACAATTTGAAATTAAGTGGACCCACTGAAATTCAAAAAACAGAACTTCCTTCAAATAAATAGAACAGAATGGTTTAAATTCAGGCTTAATAGAAGGCAGTAACATTTCTAAGTGAATGACTAGAACAGTTTTCATGAGGAAATGGATTGTGTACTCCAGTGTGGAAGATTTGATTAGATACTTATGATAATGTGCTTTAGTAATTACATCCAGACAGGTGCTGAGCAGAAGTAATTAAAAAACAAAACAACTTTGAAGATTCTTTTAGATTAAGGTTTAACTAATATTAATAAAACTGAGATAAACAAATTCTATAATTATCCTGTGTGCTGCAAATGACTGATAAATTAATGAATATTTGTCCCATTTCCATAGCTTCCCCAGACCATTTCTTGCTGCTATTTCTTATGCCCGTGGCTAGGGACATCCCTGGTCACTTCATCTCTTCTCCTGGCCTTGATGTTGCTTCTTTTACTGCCTCATAAGATAACTTTTCCAAATTGCCCTAAACTCTGGGTACATGCTCGGTGTATACATGAAACAATTTTCTCATGATAACATCTTCTGATTCAATAATTATAATCTTCCTATTTAGCAGAAATGTATTTAAAATTCATTTAATAAGACAAAAATAGGGCCCAATTAGTTTCTTACAACCTCTTATACAACTCTTGGATTGTTTTTGACTTTATATAATCCTCATACTATAATATCCTGATTCAAATCCTTCCAAAGACTGACTCAAAAGAAGTTCTATGTGGCATCACACAGGACATCCCAAGTCATCTGTTCTCATTGGCAGTTCCCATGTGTTCCTGAAGCTCCTAAACCAGCCTGAAGCACTCTCCCTATTCCTCCCCTAAATGATTCTGTTTCACATCAGGTAAACCGCTTTGGAGATTAAGGGTTGTGCTTCCCACCTGATCAGTTTCTGTCCGTTCTCACTGGCAGTTATCTCTTAACCTAGGAGTATCTGATCGGGCACCTGGGTTAAAAGAAATTAATCTTATCCCCTTGCCCTCAAATTTCTGAGTTCCTGGAGTAACATATAAACAATAAATATTTCCTCTTAACTTCAAATTTAATCTGCATATATAAAGATTAAGATTTAATCTTTATGTATAATCAAGAAAAGTGTTAAAATTCAATCTTCATGTATAATCAAAGAAAAGTGTGGCCTATAGTGTGGCAGTAGGCCACAATAGGAATGTCATGGGCTATTGATAAAACAAATTTCAAAATATTAATTCATTAAAGAGCATTTAAACCCTTACAATATGGGGCTCCTACATACATCTTCCCTCCATTTATTTCCCTAATACACAGTCTACAATCCAGACAAACCAAACTACAGCTAATTGAGTATGTCTATGTTTTGTTTATGTTAGTTTTGAATTTGTCTATGTTTTGCATCTGCTATTTCTTATTCTAGTAATGCAAAAAGAAGAAAAAAAGCTTAAAACCTTTCAGATTTTGACTTCCAATAAGATGTATATTTTAAAGACCAACCAACCACACCCAAATATATGAATATATGCCTGAATATAGGTATAAAAGAAAAAAACTTTCACATAAAAATCCTTAATCTTACTACATGATACATCTCAAAATTTCATCTATTTAAAAACTGATTACAATTTAATGGACTGATTTTGTGAATTTTAAAGTATCACGTCACTAAACTAAGGAGAAAACAAACCCAAAAGAATTGACTTCTCTTTCCACTTAGGTAGTCTCCGGTTCTTATTATCATTGTATTTAGTGTCCACCTGTATTACAGATACCAAGCTTCATTAAAATTTACTTGACTATCATCACCATGTACTCTTTAGATTGAAGTCCCTTTAAATTCATCTTTGTATCTACAAATCTCAGTACAGTGATTGACATATAAGAGGCATGTTGACATATAAGAGGCATTGACATATAAGAGAAATGTTTCTTCATTGAATATAAGAACACTTACAGACTTCCCTGGTGGCCCAGTGGCTAAGACTTTGTTTTCCAATGCAGAGGGTGCAGGTTTGATTCCCTGGTCAAGGAACCAAGATCCCACATACCTCATAGCCAAAAAACCAAAGCATGGAAGCAATGTGGTAACAAATTCAAAAAAGACTTTAAAAATGGTCCACACTGAAACAAAACAATCTTAAAAAAAAATACTGAAAATATTCCCTCAAACATATTTGAAAAGCTTAAAATGAAAAATTATGAGAAAAAAAAAATCATGAGAAACGCTGTGCTGGAGGAAGCAAGCTGGAATCAAGATTGTCAGGAGAAATATCAATAACCTCAGATATGCAGATGACACCACCCTTAGGGCAGAAAGTGAAGAACTAAAGAGCCTCTTGATGAAAGTGAAGAAAGAGAGTAAGAAAGTTTGCTTAAAGCTCAACATTCAGAAAACTAAGATCATGGCATCCAGTCCCATCACTTCATGGAAAATAAATGGGGAAACAGTGGAAACAGTGGCGGACTTTATTTTTCTGGGCTTCAAAATCACCGCAGATGGTGATTTCAGCCATGAAATTAAAAGATGCTTATTCCTTGGGAGTGAAGTTATGACCAAGCTAGACAGCATGTTTGCAGAGACATTACTTTGTCAACAAAGGTCCATCTAGTCAAGGCTGTGGTTTATCCAGTGGTCATGTATGGATGTGAGAGTTGGACTGTGAAGAAAGCTGAGCGCCAAAGAATTGATGCTTTTGAACTGTGGTGTTGGAGAAGACTCTTGAGAGTCCAACCAGTCCATCCTAAAGGAGGTCAGTCCTGGGTGTTCATTGGAAGGACTGATGCTGGAGCTGAAACTCCAGTACTTTGGCCACCTCATGCAAAAAGCTGACTCATTGGAAAAGACCCTGATGCTGGGAAAGATTGAGGGCAGGAGGAGAAGGGGATGACAGAGGATGAGATGGTTGGATGGCATCACCAACTCAATGGACATGGGTTTGGGTGAACTCTGGGACTTGGTGATGGACAGGGAGGCCTGGTGTGCTGCGGTTCATGGATCGCAAAGAGTTGGACATGACTGAGCAACTGAACTGAACTGTACTGAAAGTGAAAAAAGTTACATTACTGATACTTAGTTCAATAAGACAGTAGAATGGAGAAAACATGCTATGGTCCATTATAATAAAGGCCCAGATTAGATAACATGTGAAAATAACTGACTCATTTAAGAGTCAGTGTTAGAGACTGAATGTGTCACCCGTCCAAGACTGATATGTTGAAATACCATGAATTGATTTATTGATATCAAGAGGTGGGGCCTTTGAGAGGTAATTAGGCTCAGATGGGGTCATGAGGGTTGAGTCTTCATAAATGAGATTAATGCCCTATGAGAGTCCCAAGTTTCCTTCAGCTCCTTACTCTGCCATGTGAGGACACAAGAAGTTGGTAGTCTGCAACCCAGAAGCAGTTAACTGTACTGACATCCTGATCTTGGACTTCCTTCCACCCTTTAGAGCTGTGAGAAATAAACTTCTGTTGCTTATTAGACCACCCAGCCTATAGTAATTTTGTTATAGCAGTCTGAGGTGTGAAAGACTCCTAGAAATGGCCAATTTTTCCTCTCTAGTCTCTAAGAAGGCAGGAAGATTTTTGAAATAGTTCATTCTTATTTGCTGCTGCTGCTGCTAAGTCGCTTCAGTAATGTCCAACTCTTTGTGGCACTATGGACTGTAGCTGGCCAGGCTTCTTTGTCCATGGGATTCTCCAGGCAAGAATACTGGAGTGGGTTGCCATGCCTTCTTCCAGGGAATCTTCCTGACTCAGGGATTGAACCTGCACCTCTTATGTCTCCTGCCTTGGCAGGCAAGTTCTTTACCACTAGCACCCTGGGAAGCCCTCATTCTTACTTACATCAAAAACAATAATAAAATGAAACATTTTGATGATTATTTACTTAGCCTTCAGAACTCTGAAAAACATTCCTGTCCACACCGATTTTTTTTCTGGTTAGGCCAGAAATAGACAAAATAAGAGTTCTTTTTTCTATTTCTTAAAATCTTTACTCAAAAATGCTTGAGCAAAAAGAGATTTAGAGCCTGATGTGTTTTAACGTGATGAAATTATTTTTTTAATCTGAAATAATTTTATAAGAACATTATAGACTTATAAAATTTCAAGATTTTATTTCTAAAGCTTTAAGCCTACGTGTTAGGGCAAATAAGTGTAGTTAGATACTGTTTCTTCTAAGATTTGGAGGTTTCACAGTTACAGTTTACCTTCCTATGAGTTATTTTGGATAAGTGATTTGTGAACTCTGTAAGTGTATTAACACTTGCAGACAGTTTTACTCTCAGAAGCAGGGGAAAAGTTTCTTAAAATGAGTTCACTGACATGTTTTCTTCTCACCAAGTAACAGAAATAAATATAAGTGGACTAAGAAAGTATTCTGGAAATAAAATACAATTGACCTTCTATATCGATGGGTTACATCACATCAAAAATATTCCAAAAAGCAAAATGAAAAACTCCAAATAGTTCCAAGAGCTATATCTGAATTTGCTACATATCTGCAACTATTCACATAGCATTTACATTGTATTAGATAGCATAAGTAACCAGAAATGGTTTAAAGTATATAAGAAGGTATGCAAATTCTACACTATTTTATATGAGGGGCTTAAGCACTGTAGATTTTAGTCTCTGCAAGGTGTCCTAGATCCAATCCCTGATGGATACCAAGGGATGACTATAAATTCTTTTTCCTAATCTTCCAGCTGTCAGACTAGCATAGAGAAGAAAAGAATACTTCTAAAAAGTCACAGCCCAGTAAAAAGATATTTTATGGGTATTTGATGCAAAACCACCAAGTGATATCTTTCAAGAGATGTGCTTACTTGATGGACAAACTAAATCAGAATTACAAAAACCTTAAGCTCAAAGTTAACTTTGAAATTTAAATAAAATTTGCAAATAGTCAATGTGAAAGCATTACATATATTGACATGGAAAATTTTTCAAGCATATATTGCTTTTATCTGTGGGGGAAAAAGAATAAAATTAATATATTACAGTACCCATGTGACTACAAATACACTGCACTTTGAGGAAACATGGAGTAAGTTGCTTGAAATTACTATCATCATCAAAGTTCAGGCTGACAAGAAGTCTATCAATGTCACAATTTTAACAGAATAATTAGTAGTCACATGATGAATTCTCTAGTCAAGCACAAAGCTGTATTTCAGTATATAAGGCACATATAAATGCATTCATAGGTAATTATCACAGTTAAATGTGGAGAAGGAAATGGCAGTCCACTCCAGCATTCTTGCCTGGAGAATCCCATGGACAGAGGAGCCTGGTGGGCTACAGTCCATGGGGTTGCAGAGAGTCGGACACGGCTGAGCGACCAATACACACACACATCACAGTTAACTGTAGAGTTTTGACGTGTGTATAAACAATGCAAATTAAAAGTTAAATAAAATTACCCTACAAAGCTGAAGATTATGTTTTTAAGACAATATATCAAGAAATGCTTAGACCATGAAAGTACACTTCAATGAATTTTCACAACCTGCGCATATTTGTGTTTGAGCAGACCTCTCAGCACCAAGGCTCTCATATGGCCCTCCTAGTTTCCTTACTTCCATTGTCAAGAGTGGTCTCCATCCTGACTTATATCACAAACTATTGGATATTTCTCTTTCTATATTTTATATAAATTGAATCAGTACTTCATGCTTTTGCATAGAGTTTCTCTGGCTCAATATTTATAGATTCATCTTATTGTGTTTTAACATCCCATTACATGAATATGCCAAATTTACTTACCCATTCTACTACTGATATACATTTGGGCTGTTTCCAAATTGGGCAAATTCAAACTGTGCTGCTATGAATATTCTCCATATCTTTTCTTGCATATATGAGAGTAAATGCCTGACTAATAAGATTTGCACATGACTACTCCAGTACTCTTGCCTGGAAAATCCCATGGACAGAGGAGCCTGGTGGGCTGCAGTCCATGGGGTCACTAAGAGTCGGACACGACTGAGCGACTTCACTTTCACTTTTCACTTTCGTGCATTGGAGAAGGAAATGGCAACCCACTCCAGTGTTCTTGCCTGGAGAATCCCAGGGACGGGGGAGCCTGGTGGGCTGCCGTCTATGGAGTCGCACAGAGTCGGACACGACTGAAGTGACTTAGCAGCAGCAGCTTTTGTAGACACAATTGTGTTTTTTTCTGCAATAGTTTTACCAAATTATGTTCCTGACAGAAATGCATAAAATATCTAATTACTCTAAATATTGACCAAAAGGACTGCCAATTATTAGGTTTTAAAATTTTTTAGCCATTCTGACAGATGTGCAGTTGTATAACATTGTCAGATTAATGTGCATATTATTAAAAATTAAGTGAATAAATTTTCACGTTTATTGGCTACTTATTTTTTTGTCACACTCTAAAAATCAATTCTTGATATATTGTATATGAGCTATTTGATAGGTATTCAAAATATCTTCTATTTCTGTGCATTGTGCTTTTACTTTCTAATGCTCCTTGTGACAAATATAAATAAATAGCCAAATTTATCTTCCCTGATGACTCAGTAGGCAAAGAATTTGCATGCAATGCAGGAGACCCAGGATTGATCCCAGGGTCAGGAAGATTCCCTGGAGAAGGAAATGGCCACCTACTCCAGTATTCTTGCCAGGGAAAATCTCATGGTCACATGAGCCTGGGGGCTACAGTCCATAGAGTCACAGAGAGTCGGACACGACTTAGCAACTCATGAATCCTATCCATGTTATATGATCAATGCTTTCCATTCCTTCCTTAAAATATCTTTGTTGAACTCATGGTACTGAAGATATTCCCATATGTTATCTTAAATAAATTCTATTGTTTTAATTCTTACATTTAAACAACCAATTCATTTGGAATTGACTTTTATGTTATGATATAAGGTAGATGGTGAAGATTTGCTTCTGTTTTCAGTTTTTGGTAACTAACTATTGGTAACTAACCAATTGATACAACATTATTTATTAAAAATATCTTTTCTTCAATTCACTACATTCTCATCTTTAAAACAAATAGCAGTTCTATATGTGTGGGTCTGTTTCCTGTCATTCAGCTTTCTTCTATAACTCTATCTGTGTATTCTCAAACCAATAATATACATTATTAACCAGTTTTATAATTAGCCTTTATGACTGGTTGTGTACATCCTTAGGCTTAATTCTTATGCTTAGGGAATACTGTGGCAGACAGAATTCTAAGATGGCCAATTAAGTTCCCCAACCACTGGAATATATACTTTGCACAGTACCATCTCCATGAGCATGGACAGGACCTAAGGATATGATGGATTAATGGCTCCCTTGATTAGCTTATGTTATATAGAAAAAATGAAAGGATTGTCATTCTCATGATTATATTACCTTATATAAGATTATCATATAGAAGAAATAAGCTATCAGGTATTGTGAGAGCCATGCAGTTAGGCAATCCCTAGGAGCTGAGAGGCACCTGTGGCTAAGAGCAGCAAGAAAATAGGGACCTCAGCCTCACAGCTACAAGGAACTGAATTCTGCCAACAACCTGAATCACCTTAGAAATGTATCCAATCCTAATCAGTCCTCCAAAGGAGCATGTAGCCTGGCTGACACCCTGATTATACCCCTATGAGACTTTATTTTATTTTATTTTTTTTGAGACTTTAAATTACAGAACCCACCTGAGCTGGGCCTGGTCTTGTGAACTACAGAAACTGTGAAATAACAAATTAATTTTGTTTTAAGCCACTGTTTGTGTTAATGGTAGTAACATAAAACTAACATAAATAATTTTACTTTTCTTGGTCATTTTCATTTACGTTTTTAAATCACCTTATCAATTTCCATTTTAAAAACCTGCTGAAAACATGAATGGAATAGTATTGAATTTATAAATAAAACAGAGGAGACTTTTTCCTATTAATACAACTTTGGTTTATTCAGCCTAGAAGACTTACAGCTTGTGTTAAAGTTATGCCTAGTTATTTAATTTTCTATAGATGCTATGGATTTGAATATCTCAGTTTTATGTGGTAATTATTTTGAGAGTATAAAAAATATTTTTTTAAAAAAAAGAGATCTCTTCAAGAAAATTAGAGATACCAAGGGAAGTTTTCATGCAAAGAGGGGCAAAATAAAGGACAGAACTGGTATCGACCTAACAGAAGCAGAAGATATTAAGAAGAGGTGGCAAGAATACACAGATGAACTATACAAAAAAAGATCTTACTGACCCAGATGACTATGAATGCGTGGTCACTCACCTAGAGCCAGATATTCTAGAACGTGAAGTCAAGTGGGCCTTAGGAAGCCTCACTACGAACAAATTCCAGTTGAGCTATTTCAAATCCTAACAGACGATGCTGTGAAAATGCTGCACTCAATATGTCAGCAAATCGGAAAACACAGCAAGTGGCCACAGTACTAGAAAAGGTAGGTGTTCATTCCAATCCTAAAGAAGGGCAATGTGAAATAATGTTCAAACTACTGCACAACTGCACTATCTCACACACTTGCAAAATAGTGCTCCAAATTCTTCAAGCCAGGCTTCAACAGTATGTGAACTGTGAACTTCCAGATGTTCAAGCTGGATTTATAAAAGGCAGAGGGACCAGAGATTAAATTGCCAACAATCATTAGATCATCAAAAAAGCAAGAGAGTTACAGAAAAACATCTACTTCTGCTTTATTGACTATACCAAAGCCTTTGACTGTATGGATCACCACAAACTGTGGAAATCTCTGAAAGAGATGGGAACACCAGACCACCTGACCTGCCTCCTGAGAAATCTGTATGCAGGTCAGGAAGCAATAGTTAGAACTGGACATGGAACAACAGACTGTTTCCAAACTGGGAAAGGAGTATTTCAGGGCTGTATATTGTCACCCTGCTTATTTAACTTATATGCAGAGGACAGCATGAGAAATGCTGGGCTGGATGAAGCACAAGCTGGAATCAAGATTGCAGGAGAAATATCTCAGATACACAGATGACACCACCCTTATGGCATAAAGTGAAGAGGAACTAAAGAGCCTCTAATCAAAGTGAAAGAGCACAGTGAAAAAGTTGGCTTAAAATTCAACATTCAAAAAACAAAGATCACAGCATCCAGTCCCATTATTTCATGGCAAATAGATGGGGAAACAATGGAAACACTGACAGACTTTCTTTTCTTAGACTCCAAAATCACTGCAGATGGTGACTTCAGCCATGAAATTAAAAGACACTTGCTCCTTGAAAGAAAAGCTATGACCAACCTAGACAGCATATTAAAAAGCAGAGACATTACTTTGCCAACAAAGGTCCGTCTAGTCAAGGCTATGGTTTTTCCAGTAGTCAAGTATGAATGTGAGAGTTGGACTATAAAGAAAGCTGAGCTCTGAAGAATTGATGCTTTTGAACTGTGGTGTTGGAGAAGACTCTTGACAGTCCTTTGGACTGCAAGGAAATCCAAGCAGTCCATCCTAACGGAAGTCAATCCTGAATATTCATTGGAAGGACTGATGCTGAAGCTGAAGGTCCAATACTTTGGCCACTTGATGTGAAGAACTTATTCACTGGAAAAGACCCTGATGCTGGGAAAGAAGGCATACAGAGAAGGGGACCACAGGATATGAGATGGTTCCGTGGCATCACCAACTCAATGGACATGCGTTTGAGCAAGCTCCAGGAGTTAGTGATGGACAAGGAAGCCTCCCGTGCTGCAATCCATGGAGCAACAAATTTCAGACATGACTGAGCGACTGAACTGAACTGAATATCTGTCTTTACTGCTGTAATTGCTCTTCTAAAACACAGAGGAAATAATACAGGGAAAATGAAAATAAAGGAAGGTTCAGGGAATGTAGAGTTTTCTATTTTTACTTTAGTACTGCGGATGTCAAGGGAAAGATCAAAGAACCCTCCAGTAATGCTGGTTGAAATCATAGCATAATAAGATTGAACTGTTTGATTAAGAAATTGTATTTAAATCTATTGTGATTTAGTCAGCCTTAGAAAATACATCATCAGCTACTTTAATAAGGTTATTTTTAGCAGTATGCAGACTACATTGGGACATAGGGGCAACTAATTAAAATTTCTCATGCAGAATGTACTGCAGGTTTGTATTATAACAAGACTCTTGTGGGCATAAAAACATGAAAGCTATCATAGGTAAGAAAGTTAACTTAAAATTTAAAATGTGAAGCCATGAATTAAATTTAAAAACAAAGTAAAGGGCAGAATCAACAATGTCTCTAAAGTTTTAACCTGTGTAAATATGATAGAATGGGGTAGCTCTGTCATCAATGGAAAGAAGGACTTCTAAAGAACAACTGTCTTAAATGAGGGTAGGAATGGTGGAAATAAGAAGATAAAAAGATTAAGGATTAAAAACGCTTCTACTACCCCCTCTATTTGGTTTAGGGTTGATTTCTTAAATGGTATACAGGAAAACAACAGAATGGGAAAGACTAGAGATCTCTTCAAGAAAATTAGAGATGCCAAGGGAATATTTCAGGCAAAGATGGGTTTGATAAAGGACAGAAATGGTATGGACCTCACAGAAGCAGAAGATACTAAGAAGAGGTGGCAATAATACACAGAAGAACTGTGCAAAAAAGATCTTCATGACCCAGATAATCACAATGGTGTGATCACTCACCTAGAGCCAGACATCCTGGAATGTGAAGTCAGGTGGGCCTCAGAAAGCATCACTACGAACAAAGCTAGTGGAGGTGATGGAATTCCAGTTGAGCTATTTCAAATCCTGAAAGATGATGCTGTGAAAGTGCTGCTCTCAATATGCCAGCAAATTTGGAAAACTCAGCAGTGGCCACAGGACTCGAAAATGTCAGTTTTCATTCCAATCCCAAAGAAAGGCAATGCCAAAGAATGTTCAAACTACTACACAATTGCACTCATCTCCCATGCTAGTAAAGTAATGCTCAAAATTCTCCAAGCCAGGCTTCAGCAATACATGAACCATGAACTTCCAGATATTCAAGTTGGTTTTAGAAAAGGCAGAGGAACCAGAGATCAAATTGCCAACATCTTCTGGATCATCGAAAAAGCAAGAGAGTTCCAGAAAAACATCTACTTCTGTCTTATTGACTACGCCAAAGCCTTCGACTGTGTGAATCACAATAAACTGAGGCAAATTCTGAAAGAGATGGGCATACCAGACCACCTGACCCACCTCTTGAGAAACCTATATGCAGGTCAGGAAGCAACAGTTAGAACTGGACATGGAACAACGACTGGTTCTAAATAGCAAAAGGAGTAAGTCAAGGCTGTATATTGTCATCCTGATTATTTAACTTATATGCAGAGTACATCATGAGAAACACTGGGCTGGAAGAAGCACAAGCTGGAATCAAGATTGCCGGGAGAAATATCAATAACCTCAGATATGCAGATGACACCACCCTTATGGCAGAAAGTGAAGAGGAACTAAAAAGCCTCTTGAAAGTGAATGAGGAGTGAAAAAGTTGGCTTAAAGCTCAACATTCGGAAAACTAAGATCATGGCATCTGGTCCCATCACTTCATGGGAAATGGATGGGGAAACAGTAGAAGCAGTGTCAGACTTTATCTTTTGGGGCTCCAAAATCACTGCAAATGGTGATTGCAGCCATGAAATTAAAAGATGCTTACTCCTTGGAAGTAAAGTTATGACCAACCTAGATAGCATATTAATAAGCAGAGACATTACTTTGCCAACAAAGGTCCATCTAGTCAAGGCTCTGGTTTTTCCAGTGGTCATGTATGGATGTGAGAGTTGGACTATAAAGAAAGCTGAGTGCCAAAGAATTGATGCTTTTGAACTGTGGTGTTGGAGAAGACTCTTGAGAGTCCCTTGGACTGCAAGGAGATCCAACCAGTCCATCCTGAAGGAGATTAGTCCTGGGTGTTCATTGGAAGGACTGATGCTGAAGCTGAATCTCCAATACTTTGGCCGCCTCATGCGAAGAGTTGACTCACTGGAAAAGACCCTGATTATGGGAGGGATTGGGGGCAGGAGGAGAAGGGGCCGACAGAGGATGAGATGGCTGGATGGCATCACCGACTCGATGGACATGAGTTTGAGTAAACTCCAGGGGTTGGTAATGGACAGGGAGGCCTGGCGTGCTGCGATTCATGGGTTCGCAAAGAGTCAGACATGACTGAGGGACTGAACTGAACTGAACTGAACTGAACTGAAGGAGTAGGGGCAACTCTTACTTGCAATTGCTCTGAAATGAACCAGACACCAAAGATAAGAAATTGGGTATCATAAAATTTTCAAAATAAAATACAACTTACAAAAGCAGGTTTCCACAAAGCCAGACAGAGGGTTGAAGTGAATACTTAGTCTGGATATGTTTCTCAAGGGATCAAGAAAGCTAAAGATGAAAGTAACAGCAAGCAGTGAGGACTTGTTTGAGAACACTCTGGCAAACAATGGGCCTCCTCCAAGTCCTTCTAAAAACGAATTTCTCAATTTGAAGGAAGTCAAGTCTCTACTTCCATTACCTCTGTTTTGGAATTATGAATGTTCCTCTAGTTAAAGCTAGAACATTTTCAAGCTATGGAGTAGCTGAACAATAACAATGTGTGTGTGTGTGTGTGTGTGTGTGTGTGTGAAATCATCTTAGGTATCCAGAAATACATATCCAACATAGAATAAGCATAGCCTTAATTATTTGTGTTTATTTATAGTCACCTGTACATAGACATTGATTCTATTTATCAGTCATCTATTATCTATAATGTCTCGGGCATGTGTTATGTTCCTATTTTATAACTATACACAATATAGAAATGTTTTCTTATTTCTTGCCTCTTATCTTTTTTTTTAGGGAAGACAGATATTAAATAATATAAGTGAAATATATCTTCATATTGTGATAATTACTAAGAAAAAAATAGAAATGTATCATGATACAGTAACCTGACTGAGTTGATAGGTTAAGAGTGGTCTCTTAAATAAAATGATCAGGAATGACAGACTTCTCTTGCCTGGATACCTAAAGGAAGTGAGAGAAAAAATCATTTTCTAGCTAAGAAAGTGGGTTTAAGCCTTTGTGCACAACACCTAGAAAAAGACTTTGTATATTGGACAACAGTAAGAAAATCACTGTTTCTGGATCTTAAAGCAGCAGGGGATGGGAGGTGAGTGGTGGATTTTGAAATTTAGAAGTACACAGAAATAATTTTGTGAAATATTCAAAATCTGGATTTTACTTCAAAACTTCTAGCAAAGGCTCAAACTAATCAGAGATTAAAAATCTGAAACTTAGTTCATGCAGAAGAGAATAAAAAAATTAATTCCATCTTCCTAAAACTAGAATCACATTTTCTTATATGCAAGGACATTACTTGGGGGGATTAAATTTCAAGTATCAAAACTGAACAGAAGAATATTAAAAAATTTTTCAATTTGGATTACATGGAAATTAATCCCCCACCCCATTTCCAAACTGAGCCTGGACCTCTTTCCACGTTATATTTTTGAACACAAATATCACTAGAAATATGTACATATCTAAGGAATACAAATATACTCTGGCTGCAAGAAATAAATATTTTTATTTCCAAAAACATTATTTGTGGATAATGTGTTAGATACTGATTTTTCTTTACTTTGAAAGAGGAAGAAATTCATTAAATGAGTATTTCCAAAAAGCTCTAAATTGTACCCTACATTTATGAGAGTTGTTGGATGATGGTTAACTCCATAGAGGAGTATTTCCAGTCACTGCCTCTTTAATAATGCCTTCATTGTTCATGTTTCTCTAAGAACAGCAGGTATTAGTTAACAAATGGATATATTCAGTAACTTTGTTGCCATTTGTGCCTTTCTTCATGAGCTGATTTTGGAAAGGTTCTGATAAATTGTTATCTCTTTCTATTCCTCATTAGGTTATCTCTGAATTCACTGTTTCCTGGTCTCAAGGATGATTGCAGGAAATATGGCCATAAAATAGTAGCTTCTCATTACACCTGGAAGGAGTAGGAGTATAGTATTTATAATCTCATTATCTCAATGGATAGCTGTAGCTGTGCATATGCTCTCATTATCTCTACTGGGGACTGTAATGATATATATAGTCTCATTTTCCATGCTGTGGAATTGGACAGTCATATTTAAAATTGAGTTTTCTACACTGTAAGTAATATGAGGTGGGTGGATAACTATTTGAAAGCCCATCCAACTTCTTATTATCTTATTACAGCTTTCATTTTTCATTTACATTTGATATTTGCTTCTCAAAGTTTTACACGTAGAAAATTCTGGCAAAAGTAGACAACAAAATGAATCAAATAAAAATACCAAAAAATATTAGCTAAAGACTGTAAGACAAACCAATCATGGATAACACCCTTTCCCCTCTCCACTTCTATCATATGTCGACCCACAAGATTGTCATTTAGGCAAAATACAAAGGAGAAATAACAGTAACAAGCTCACATGACAAACAAATGATATTTTAGTTTTGAACTTGCCTGTTCTCATTGCAATCCCTTAGCCATCAGCTTTCTCATATAAGGCATTATGGAAAATACAATTTGCTTAAGCTAATCCAAAATGAAACAGTTTGGTTTTAAGTATTTTCATAAACATGATGTTATACAATCTCATAATGTTTTAAAAAGCTCAGAATGAGGGACAAAGAAAAACCCACAGTTCACATAGCTTATAAATTTTATCTCCAAATAAAACTATTCCAAAATAAAACCAAAAATAGGCAAAATTTTAGACTTAAAAGGCTAAGTGGTGATATGTGTTTCCAAGCAGTCTCCTATTATGTTATATAAACAAAACTTCTGAACTGAATTTCTCCTATGTTTTATTGAGGAATTTAATAATTGTTTACACTCATGGCTTCAAATAAAGAGAGAGCAAATGACATCAATGTAGACAGTTTCAGTATTTCTGGTTGGGTCTAACTCACTAGGCTTGAGAATAATTATATAACTTCTCTTTTCCAAATTTATATTCAATTTGGAACCCTTACCTGTTCATATTAACAGGACAGCAAATCTCTCCTTATTTAATTTCTACATTAAGATTATATGAGACATCAAAGATGAGAAAAAAATTTTTTCTCTATTCTAATCTATGTAAGATTAAACACTTATAGAATTTGTACCTGATGTTACTTTAGATTTCAAATATTTTAATGGTTATAGATTATAACTTTTCTCCTTAAAAATATCATTATAGTTCCCCCCAAAAATTAACTATTTAATCTACCCTTTCCAAATATATTCCAATAAAACTTTTTTCACTATTTTCAATCCTTTCTATAGATACCTTTTATTTCTAACATTATATACTTTTGTTTCCTATCTCATCAAGTATTTTCTTGTATTTATTATCCCTTCTTTCTACATTGTCCATGTTTATTTTTCTTTATCTAATGACTTATATGGGAATATTTAGATTATTAAATTGTGATTATTATTTATATATTTTTAAGTTATAACTTTGTTTTAAACATTGCTATATTACTACACATCACATATTACTATATATGCTATATTACTAAACATCACATATTACTATATATGTTATTTTTTAATGTATTCTTTAGCATGAAGTATATTACTAAGCTTTATATTTTAGATCTGTTTCCCTCTTTACTATTTTAGATATTATGCATTCTATTTCTTTGTCATTATGGATAGCAATAAATTTTGAACCTACATATTTGACATAAAAATTTCAAGTTAAAATAAAAAAACTTAGAAAACTTTAACTATAATTATCACCTCTTGTCTTCTTTGATGATTTTCCCATTACTTTTAGTTGACCTTGTTGACATATTTCAAAGGTCAAATTGTACAGATAATATTGTATAGGAGGCAGTAAACAAAACCACCACAAAGAAAAATAAATGTCAGAAGGCAAAAAGGTTGTCTGAGGAAGCTTTAAAATAGCTGAGAAAAGAAGAGAAACAAAAAGCAAGGGAGAAAGGGAAAGGTATACCTAACTGAAGGCAGACTTAACAGAGAAAAGCAAGGAGAAAAGAAGGCCTTCTTCAATGAACAATGCAAAGAAATAGAGGAAAGAAACAGAATGGGAATAACTAGACAGCTCTTCAAGAAAAATGGAGACATTAAAGGAATATTTCATCCAAAGATGGGCACAATAAAGGACAGAAATAGTAAAGCCCTAATAGAAGAAATCAAGAAAAGATGGCAAGAATACACAGATGAGTGGTACAAAATGGACTGGAATGGGTGAATTTAACTCAGATGACCATTATGTCTACTACTGTGGGCAGGAATCCCTTAGAAGAAATGGAGTAGCCATCATAGTCAACAAGAGAGTCTGAAATGCAGTACTTGGATGCAATCTCAAAAATGACAAAATGATCTCTGTTCATTTCCAAGGCAAACCATTCAATATCACGGTAATCCAAGCCTATGCCCCAACCAGTAATGCTGAAGAAGCTGAAGTTGAACGGTTCTATGAAGACCTACAAGACCTTTAGGAACTAACACCCAAAAAAGATGTCCTTTTCATTATAGGGGACTGGAATGCAAAAGTAGGACATCAAGAAACACGTGGAGTAACAGGCAAATTTGGCCTTGGAGTACGGAATGAAGCAGGACAAAGGCTAATAGAGTTTTGCCAAGAGAACGCACTGGTCATAGCAAACACCCTCTTCCAACAACACAAGAGAAGACTCTACACATGGACATCACCAGATGGTCAACACCGAAATCAGATCGATTATATTCTTTGCAGCCAAAGATGGAGAAGCTCTATACAGTCAGCAAAAACAAGACCGGGAGCTGACTGTGGCTCAGATCATGAACTCCTTATTGCCAAATTCAGACTTAAACTGAAGAAACTAGGGAAAACCATTAGACCATTCAGGTATGACCTAAATCAAATCCCTTATGACTATACAGTAGAAGTGAGAAATAGATTGACGGGACTAGATCTAATAGACAGCCTGATGAACTATGGACAGAGGTTTGTACATTGTACAGGAAACAGGGATCAAGACCATTCCCATGGAAAAGAAATGCAAAAAGGCAAAATGGTTGTCTGAGGAGGCCTTGCAAATAGCTGTGAAAAGAAGAGAAGCGAAAAGTAAAGGAGAAAAGGAAATATATTCCCATTTGAATGCAGAGTTCCAAAGAATAGCCAGGAGAGATAAGAAAGCTTTCCTCAGCTATCAATGCAAAGAAATTAATGGAAAGAAATCAATGCAAAGAAATAGAGGAAAACAACAGAATGGGAAAGACTAGAGATCTCTTCAAGAAAATTAGAGATACCAAGGGAATATTTCATGCAAAGATGGGTTTTATAAAGGACAGAAATGGTATGGGCCTAACAGAAGCAGAAGATATTAAGAAGAGGTGGCAATAATACACAGAAGAACTGTACAAAAAGTTTCTTCATGACCCAGATAATAACAATGGTGTGATCACTCACCTAGAGCCAGACATCCTGGAATGTGAAGTCAGGTGGGCCTCAGAAAGCATCACTATGAACAAAGCTAGTGGAGGTGATGGAATTCCAGTTGAGCTATTTCAAATCCTGAAAGATGATGCTGTGAAAGTGCTGCACTCAATATGCCAGCAAATTTGGAAAACTCAGCAGTGGCCACAGGACTCGAAAATGTCAGTTTTCATTCCAATCCCAAAGAAAGGCAATCCCAAAGAATGTTCAAACTACGACACAATTGCACTCATCTCCCATGCTAGTAAAGTAATTCTCCAAGCCAGGCTTCAGCAATACGTGAACCGAGAACTTCCAGATATTCAAGCTGGATTTAGAAAAGGCAGAGGAACCAGAGATCAAATTGCCAATATCTGCTGGATCATCAAAAAAGCAAGAGAGTTCCAGAAAAACATCTATTTCTGCTTTATTGACTATGCCAAAGCCTTCGACTATGTGGATCACAATAAACTGTGGCAAATTCTGAAAGAGATGGGAATACCAGACCACCTGACCCACCTCTTGAGAAACCTGTAGGCAGGTCAGGAAGCAACAGTTAGAACTGAACATCGACCAACAGACTGGTTCCAAATAGGAAAAGGAGTATGTCAAGGCTGTATAGTGCCACCCTGATTATTTAACTTATATGCAAAGTACATCATGAGAAATGCTGGGCTGGAAGAGACACAAGTGGGAATCAAGATTGCCAGGAGAAATATCAATAACCTCAGATATACAGATGACATCACCCTCATGGCAGAAAGTGAAGAGGAACTAAAAAGCCTCTTCATGAAAGTGAAAGAAGAGAGTGAAAAAGTTGGCTTAAAGCTCAACATTCAGAAAACTAAGATCATGGCATCTGGTTGCATCACTTCATAGGAAATAGATGGGGATACAGTGGAAATAGTGTCAGACTTTATTTTTGGGGGGGCTCCAAAATAACTGCAGATGATGACTGCAGCCATGAAATTAAAAGATGCTTACTCCTTGGAAGAAAAGTTATGACTAACCTAGACAGCATATTAAAAAGCAGAGACATTACTTTGCCAATAAAGGTCCATCTGGTCAAGGCTATGGTTTTTCCAATGGTCATGTATGGATGTGAGAGTTGGACTGTGAAGAAAGCTGAGCACCAAAGAATTGATGCTTTTGAATTGTGATGTTGGAGAAGACTCTTGAGAGTCCCTTGGGCTACAAGGAGATCCAACCAGTCCATCCTAAAGGAGATCAGTCCTGGGTGTTCATTGGAAGGACTGATGCTGAAGCTGAAACTCCAGTACTTTGGCCATCTCATGCGAAGGGTTGACTCATTGGAAAAGACCCTGAGTATGGGAGAGATTGGGGGCAGGAGGAGAAGGGGACAACAGAGAATGAGATGGCTGGATAGCATCACCGACTCAATGGACATGAATCTGAGTGAACTCCAGGAGTTGGTGATGGACAGGGAGGTCGGGCGTGCTGTGATTCATGGGGTCACAAAGAATTGGACATGACTGAGCGACTGAACTGAACTGAATTGAAAGACTAGCAGGTGGTCCTCTTTCTGCCTCCTTCTGAGTGTCTATGTCGGAAGCTTTCTCTATCCCTTTTATACTTTAATAAAACTCTATTATACAAAAGCTCTGATTGATCAAGCCTCTTCTCTGGCCCCGTACTGAATTCTTCTCCTCTGGAGGTCAAGAATCCCAGCATTTTTCAAGGTTCAGCAACAACCTTTCACTAAATCATTTGTTCATTCCCTACTTGCATCTCATTTCTTTCTTTGGAATAACTTCCATTTTTCAGAATTATTGTTTTCAGGGATGACAGACTAATTTAGTCTTTACTTAGTGGAAATTTGTTTACTTCACCCTCAATCCTGAATGTTAATTTAACTGGGCACAGAGTTTTCAGTTTGCTATAGCCATGCATTCCGGGAAACAAACTCACTCAGAAGGACAATGCAGATAGTGGAGTGCAGTTTATTACACCAGCGGGCCTAAGGCAGAATCTCCTCTTGGCCAAGGACCCCGACCAGCATTTGTGAAAATCTTTTATACCCCATGTGTACGTGTCCGAACCCACCACCCCAAATTCCTTGAGACTTACATAAACAAAGGAAGGGTAAATACAATCACAATAACCCCATCATTCATGTGTTATGTGTTCAAACAGTTAATAATCAATAAGCCCGTGGTTATGTTCCAACCAGTTAATAACCGATAAGCCTTTGGTTACATTCTGATAGATACAGAAAAAATTTATGACCTGTCTGGAGGCAGGGGTGATTACAGTATATTTTCTCTTACGCCATGAGTAACCTGGATATGATCTTCAAGATTCCCCTGTCCAGAAGGGGTCTTATCCTTCTGTTGTTCCCATAGACACTGAGCACAGAGCTCAGAGTCTACCGGAGAGGCAGCCGAGCACGATCAGCATGAACAGGCCCGAGTTGGAGCCCAGGCCCTATGAACTCCTTCAAGTTGACAACTATTTTATCTTATCAGTTTTAGCATTTTAAGTTATAGCTTCTTTTTCTTTTGGATTCTATTCTTGCCATTGATCTATCTCTTGTCAGGTTAAATTGTAACAGTAGGTCTTTTCTCATTGTCTTTCATAATACTTTTTTATTTTTGTGTTCTGCAGTTTCACGACAATATTAAAGGGTGGTTTTATGTTAGATTGTTCTGCTAAGGATTCCTTGTATTTGTTGACTGTGAAAATGCCTTTTATTAATTCCAGAAAATTTTCACCTTGTATACCAGCATATATATTTACTTTCACTAATTCTAATACCTTCCCGAATATGATGTTTGGAACTTGTCAACCTATTTCCTGTGTCTCTTAACATTTCACTTACTTTCCACTTCTATATTTCTCCAAACTGCTTTATAATTCACAAGTCAGATCAGCTTGTTAATTTATTCTGTTTTCAGCTGAATCAATCTGTTGTTTAATTGATCCACTAAATTTTTAACAATAATGTTGATTTTCAATTATTTCTAGAGATTCCACTTGGTCCTCTTGCAGATATGAATTTTAACATTTGCTTTCCTCGTGCTTTAATGTATACATCATTTGGGTGAAGATCATTTCTTTTTTTTTTTTTTTTTAATTGGAAGATAATTGCTCTGCAATGTTGTGTTGGTTTCTGCCATACAACAACGTGAATCGGCCGTAGGTATGTGCACGGCCCCTCTCTCTTGAATCTCCCTCATGCCCCCACCCCATCCCCCGCCTCCAGGTTCTCAGAGCACCCACTTGTGCTTCCTGGGGAACACAACAAATTCCCACTACCTATCTGTTTAGCATACGGTAATGTATATGTTTCAATGCTACTCTCTCAAGTCTTCCCACCCTCTCCCTCCCCAACAAGTCTGTGTCCACAAGTCTGTCCTCCATATCTGTATTTCTATCCCTGCCCTGCAAATACACTCATCAGTACTATTTCTCTAGAACCATATATATATTTATATATATATGTTGATATATAATATTTGTCTTTTTCTTATTTCATTCTATATAATCGGCTCTAGGTTGGTGAAGACATTTTTCAAAGAATCATATTTCTCAACCATGAGGAAAGAAGTCATAATAAAGAGTTAATAATGTGACAATAATGACAACCGCCGCATAAAAATTAGTTTCTCAGTTTCCATCCCTGATTCTCTACAGCCTTTGTTCAAGAGATCAACCGAAATGATGTTGTAAAAACATGTACTAGATCACAACAACACTCAAGTTGTGACTATCCCGTCTCCTCCATCACATTTAATAAGATTCAAGTCTTTCCTATGACTTATGAAGCCCTACGTGATCTGGTTTCTCAGATGTGCCATGCACACTGCCTTCCTTGAAAATTTGCTTATGTTTGTCCTTCTCCTAGAACATTCTCCAAGGCATTCTCAGTACATTCAAGTCTTTGCTAAAATGTCATCTCATCCAAGATGAGAAGTTAAATCAATCCCGCCAGCTTAAGTAGCACTCACCTGTTACTCTCTATCACCTTACCATGCTATATTTATTTTTGCAACATTCATCACCATTTATGTATTGAGTTTCTACTATATGTTAGGTGATGATCTAATGGCTAAGCAAAACAGACAAAAATCCCTTCTCTCAAGAAGCTTACATTTTAATTTCATATCAGATGATATATGTTTATTTTTTATTGCCTATCTTCTGCCATAACCATCTCCCCTGGAAACTTGATGTTTTTATCTCCCATTTTTACACACTAAGCCTTCAGAAATGCATCAGTTATAGTTCAGGTAAACTACTCTGGCACTGGTTTTCATGGAAGTTTTGGTTAGTAGGTTTCCACTTTCATAAGCCATAATTCCCTGTTATTAGCCTGTCAATCTCTCCAATTAGAGGAAGGGGACCACAGTTCACCCTGTGACCTCATTTCTCTTAGAGATCTAAGAAGAATTGTTGATATTTTACTTTCTTTCAGCATTTTATTTGTTGTTAGGAATGTAGTGATGTTTTCTAAGCTTTTCACATAACAAACTGGAAAGTCTGCTTAAGGTTTTTCAGAAATACATTTCTCCTAATAAAAACAGGAACACCAACACACACACACACATTATATATAAGAAATAAATGTATATACTGTTGTCTTTATCACCTATCCTTCAACATCCTTCTTTCTGATTTTGAATGGGTTTAGAAGGTGATGATTGGAGCTGCTGCAGCCATCCTATAACCGGGAAGCAAGACTTTGCTGACATGCTAAAGATGACAGATCAGAAAGATGAATGGAACTTGGACCCAGAATTTGATCTCTGTACTATATCTGGGACTGTCCATCTCTGGATTCTTGTTATATGAGATAAAAATAGGCCTCTGTTATCTTGTTTAAGTCACTTTTCATCAGTTATTCTGTGACTTTGCAGATAACAGTAGTCAGATCCAAAAAAGAAGAACTAATGTTAAATCAGCCAGTTACAGCCTCTTTCATTTCAAACTATTAAATCAATCATCTATGTTCTGCTTCCTCTCTGTAATTTCTCCTAAGATGATATTTTGGGAGCTATAGGAAATATTGCTTTGTTCTTGAGGTCTCTGAAAAGACTAGAGTTCCATCTTGCCACTGTTTCTGGCCCTCTTAGGTCCCTGCTCCAAGTGGCTGGTGAGGATCAGTTTCTGCTCAGCACATCTGCTCCTTCTGATCCTGGAAGCATTAGCATTTACTCTCCACCTCATCACTGTTCACCATTTTGCTGTTTGAGAAGGGTTAACTCTATCCTAGGTAAGCTCTGCAAGTCATTCAGGGTTGACTCTGCCTCATTTCAAATATTGCCAGTGCTTCATACCCCTTGAATTTTGACTGTGACTTCTATTCAAACCCTATCAAGGAAGTGATCTCCTTGTGCTATTGACCACATAATCACATCTTGCTACATGACTAATAATGGAACTATTTGATACTTTTGTGAGTGTTACAGGAAACAATGAACTTCAGGGGAACTCAAGGAATTCAAAAGAAGGCATTCATGGTGACTAAACAATCTACACTATAGATAATATCCATGTGTACTTATCCCATATTGTCATAGTTCAGTAATTTTCCAAAGTATAAAATAGATAGCTGAGGAATAAAAAACCCCTTGGTTTTGACTTTGACCACAATTCTTTTAAATATCCCTTCAGTAACATCCATTCTGATAAGGGCAAGGAGGATACATTTATCTCAACACTTGCCACCCTCCTTCCATGTTCCTTCTTCTTAAAACTAATTAGGGACCAAGAAAGTAGATTTTCTACTTAAATTTTTTTTTCATCCAAACTTCCTTAACACTGTATCTCTCACACTCCTGCCTCTTCTTCAGTATTGTAATGATAGAATCATAATGAGGAGCCTGATTTATGGGGGAAAAAGTGAAAAGTTTCAGCAGTTAAACAATGCAAGACAATATTCCTTAACAAAAGTTAACTTAAACTGATAAAGGCTAAACTAATTGACAGGGAATGTTGGACAGAGTGGGTAGCTCAAAAATCTAAAGGGAGTGCTTTCAGTTCAGTTCAGTTCAGTCGCTCAGTCGTGTCCGACTCTTTACGACCCCATGAATTGCAGCACACCAGGCCTCCCTGTCCACCACCAACTCCCAGAGTTTACCCAAACTCATGTCCATTGAGTCGGTGATGCCATCCAACCATCTCATCCTCTGTCGTCCCCTTCTCCTCCTGCCCCCAATCCCTCCCAGCATCAGCGTCTTTTTCAATGAGTCAACTCTTAGCATGAGGTGGCCAAAGTATTGGAGTTTCTCCTTCAGCATCAGTCCTTCCAATGAACACCCAGGACTGATCTCCTTTGGGATGGACTGGTTGCATCTCCTTGCAGTCCACGGGACTCTCAAGAGTCTTCTCCAACACCACAGTTCAAAAGCATCAATTCTTCAGTGCTCTACTTTCCTCACAGTCCAATTCTCACATCCATACATGACCACTGGAAAAACCATAGCCTTGACTAGACGGACCTTTGTTGACAAAGTAGTGTCTCTGCTTATTAATATGCTATCTAGGTTGGTCATAACTTACCTTCCAAGGAGTAAGCGTCTTTTAATTTCATGGCTGCAATCACCATCTGCAGTGATTTTGGAGTCCAAAGAAATAAAGTCTGACACTGTTTCCACTGTTTCCCCATCTATTTGCCATGAAGTGATGGAGCTTTAAGCCAACTTTTTCACTCTCCTCTTTCACTTTCATCAAGAGGCTTTTTAGTTCCTCTTCACTTTCTGCCATAAGGGTGGTGTCATCTGCATATCTGAGGTTATTGATATTTCTCCTGGCAATCTTGATTCCAGCTTGTGTTTCCTCCAGCCCAGCATTTCTCATGATATTCTCTGCATATAAGTTAAATAAGCAGGGTGACAATATACAGCCTTGATGTACTCCTTTTCCTATTTGGAACCAGTCTGTTGTTCCATGTCCAGTTCTAACTGCTGCTTCCTGACCTGCATACAGGTTTCTCAGGATGCAGGTCAGGTGGTGCTTTACAGCTAGCACAGGGAGTGCTCTACAACTGGTCAAAAGGAAACTAAGAGTAACTGAACGGGTAATGAGCACCAAGGCAAGTCTCTGGGCTGTGCTGTACTTGGTCGCTCAGTTGTGTCTGACTCTTTGTGACCTCATGGACTGTAGCCCACCAGGCTCTTCTGTCCATGGGGATTCTCCAGGCAAGAATACTGGAGGGGGTTGCCATGCCCTCCTCCGGGGGATCTTCCCAACCCAGGGATCAAATCCAGGTCTCCCACATTACACGTGGATTCTTTACCATCTCAGCCACCAGGGAAGCCCAAGAGTACTGGAGCAGGCAGCCGAGCCCTTCTCCGGGGGATCTTCCTGACCCAGGGATCGAATTGGGGTCTCCTGCATTGACAGGCAATTCTTTACTGCTGAGCCACCAAAAGAGACCCTGGTAGAAGAGTAATTTCCCACACACAAAAATGAGCTGCTTACAGAAAGCTATACAGATGCTGGGCAGCACAACAGTAGATGTCTAATTACATGAGGAGAGATCTGGACAAAGGAGATTTCCCAACTACTTTCTCCCTTTGAAAAATTTCCACAGTTAATAATCCTTAACACAAAGCTATTGTCATTGTCTTTAGGGTGGAAGATATAGCTCCATATCAGTGAGCAAATAAGGACTGTTTTATTATTAAAACATTTATTTTCTCAATCACTTTAGTGGATGCTAAGGGAACTCTGAAACATTAAGGTTCAACAAAACAACACAATGAACAAATACAAGATGTGGACTTGGTTTTGGGAGCATTTCACCATCATCATTTAAAAGTAAACACACAGCACGCACTTACTCTGCGGGTAAAGCAAGAGTTTCCAATCTCAGTTGCATAACTAATAGGGAATTATGTCAACAGAGTTTAATGAGCTTAGGTTTAGAACTTGACAGTCTTTGGCTCAGTTTCCCAACTTGTGAAATTGGGACAATAATTGTGTTTCCTTAAACTATCTTTAGGAATCAAGGAAAAATAAAATAGGATAAGACAAATAAAATATTTTAGAATACACATTATGTTTTTTACCATCAATATTAAAAGGTTCCATTAAATTAATGCTAGATACATGAAGGATTCCATCAAGAAATAATACACTGAATATGGCTTATGTAAAACACATTATAAAATGAATCCTCACAGATAAACAATTTTTGAGACAATATCATATTCATAACTCTCTCAAGGCTAACTTCAACATATCCAATTGAATCACTAAACTCTACTTCCTTCCCAGAGGAGACAACATTTAGTATACTTCAACAAAGCATACTTTTTTCTTCTCTTTCTGAAAGATAATCAACTGCCAGCTATAAAAAATATAAAGCATATCAAAGATACATTTCAACATCCCAAAAGGAAAATAATCTTATCTCTCTTCCACAATACAGTTTTCATCAAATTTTATAATCAAGAGCAAAAGAAACTTTGCTATTTTGCTGCCCATCAATTTTTGTAAAAATTTATTTTAGATTGTATATATATAAAGATATATTTTTTTTTGCTTAAAGGTTAATTACATACTTTGTTTCTCAAATTTAGCTTCAACTTTCTCATTTGAATTTCATAAAGAAAATAGGAGGATCTTCTCTTTTCTCATACAACTATATGGCAGAAGAAATTCCTACAATATTATGAACAGAGTCCTTAAACTGCATGCTAAGGCAAAAAAGGTCTCTCTAGGGTATGCGATGTTCTAGGACCTAAGAAATTTACAGTTTTAAGAAGTTCCACCTTAGAGTATCCATTTTTCAGTCTGTCTCTAATGCCAATGTACAAGACACAAGTAATTTATAATGCAGTAAACAGACACTCACATTGGCCTTTTTCTGCTGAGCAGTTTGAACAAGGCCACTAAAACAATGGTATCCTGAAAATAACCTCTTTCATCTTCTGTGTAAGCAATCGATATTAAGATACTAGAATGACTATAACACCAAGATAAGTAGTTTAAAATACTCTGCTCTAGAAATAATAGCGGACAATAATTTAGAGTGTGGAAAATATATTCTAGAAATACAAAACATATGAAATATGAAAATATTTCTATATGAAATAAGATACAAATTAATGCATGAAATGATTGCAATTAGTCATGTGACAAAAATCACTTTAATGAATAAATAATAATTACATATGTCATCTAGTTGCTTTGTCTGGCCAAACACAATCTCTTTTTCCATTAATTTATAATTAAAAACAATTTTAAAATACACTTATTGCTAACATTTATGTTCATGATTTAGAAACCATAAATTTTATAACAAACCTAATGTTTATTTTTCCTAAATGAGACTTCACTAAAATGTGACATAATCTCACTTCTATTCAGATAAATGAAACACACTGTTGACAAAATCTTTAAATATCTTCTAAGACTAGCACGAGTTATATTTGGATCTGCAATACAACAAACTCAAGTAGCAAAGAAAGTCATAGTTTTAAACATAACTATTTTCAAAATTACAATATTCAGGATTTTTTTGCAAATGAAGATAATAACAGTATTTATTATTTATTTGTAGATCCAATTTGAAAGAGCAGATAGTGATATGTAGTCATGTTCTCAAAGAGTACAAAGGAAAGCAATAATTTAAATTGGGAATTTATCTGGAATTTGTAGAGCTGTGTACAATTTAAAAATATACTTATTAGCCTCCAACTAATAAAAAGAAATGAAAAAAAAGTTAGGGGTATGGGATTAACAGATACAAATTACTATGCATAAATTAGACAAGCAACAATGATATATTGTATAGCACAAGGAATTATTATCTTTTAATAACTTTTAATGGTATATAATGTATAAAAATACTGAACCATTATATTATACACCTGAAACTAATATTGTAAATCAACTATATGTCAATAAAAATTCTGTTTCATCAATAAATATATATATATATATATACACATACATATATACACTTCATTCTCAAAGAATGAAGAATCTGATGCTACTCAACACACTATGGTAAATAAAAGAGGCTAATAGAACTACTAGCTACTTCTTGTCTAAAAATATGTATTAGATCAGAATTTCTTTGATAACAGAATTACTAGCTTGTTCTTATTTATTTTTCTAACTCAAGCTCCTATCTAGTCAGCGGCCTTAACTTTTCCCAAGATAGGTAAAGAAAAGCAAATTTAGAAAGAAAAAGTACAGTGGACATGTTATTTTTCATATTCTTTATCTCTGCAGTAAAGAGTAGGAAAAGTTAAGCCAACCATGAAGAAAGGAGGAGAATGGAACAACAGCCAATTTAATTTTCTTCTGTGGTTATTTCTTCAAACTCTGAATTAACCATTTTTTATTTAATTTATTGCAAATTTACATAACAATTGAAGTTTTATATAGCATTTTAGTATAAGAACTAGGAAATTTTCCTGCTGACAGATTCAAGAAATTTGAGACTTATCTATTACATTCTTGCTTCATAACAATTAGAAATTTGGGATGTACTAGGAATACTTGTACCTATCAAATTCTTATAAATGTTTTAATGTGTTTTCACAACCATTATTTATTTTGTAAAGTGCCTCTTGGAGGACATGAAAGCAAATAGAATTCCATTTTATAAAAGAAAGTTGATGATAAAGTTATTGTAAATAAATTCAAGAATGTAATGAAAATTCACATGCCTTGATTATGTTCTTTCCTTTTGCATTTACATGCATAATTCAAAGTTTTTCCTTGTCATTTAATTTGGTTTATCAAGTGTCAGTGAAAAGATACTCAAACATCACTGAATTTAAAATGCCATAAAATTTGACAGTATATGTGTTCGGGTTGATTGATATATATTCATACCTCATTTCATTGCATTTTACAGCTATTACATTTTTCACAAACTGAAGCTTTGTGGCAACTGTGTATCAAGCAAGACTATCAGTGCCACTTTTCCAATAATATTTGCTCATTCTATGTCTCTATATCATATTTTGTTAATACTCCTAGTATTTTAAACTTTTTCATTATTACTATGCCTGTTATGGTGATCTGTGACCAGTGACTTTTGATGTTACTATTGTATTTGTTTGGAGGCACTATGAATTGTGCCCATGTAAGATAATAAACAATGGATAAATATTATGCATATTGTGACTCCACCACTGATCAGCCATTCCTCTTTCTCTCTCCCTCTCCTCTGGTTCTTCTGTTCCCTGAGACACAACAGTATTGAAAATAGGCCAATTAATAAGCCTCAAAAGCCTCTAATTGTTTAAGTGAAAAAAGGAGTCACTTAAAATCAAAAGCTATAAATGACTAATCTTAGTGAGGAATTCATGTCTAAAGCAGAGACAGATCAAAAGCTAAGCCTTGTGCCAAATAGTCAAGTTGTGAATGCAAAGGAAAAGTTCTTGAAGGAAATTAAAAGTACAACTCCAGTGAACATAAGAATAAGAAACAGCCTTATAGGTGATATGGAGAAAGTTTTAGTGGTCTGGATAGAAGAACAAGCCAGCCATAGCACTCCCTTATTCAAAGCCTAATTCAGAGCAAGACCCTAACCTAACTCTCTTCAATTATATGAAGAATGAGAAAGGTGAGGAAGCTGGAGAAAAGTATGAAGCTAGTAGAGATCGGTCCATGAGGTTTAAGAGAAGAAGCCCTCTTCATAACATAAAATCAAAAATGCTGACATTGAAGCTGCAGCAAGTTACTCAAAAGATCTAGCTGAGGTCATTAATAAAGGTGGCTACACGAAACAAGAGATTTTCAATGGAGACACAACAGCTTTCTTTTGGAAGAAGATGCAATAGAAGAATTTGATAGGTAGAGAAGAGAAATTGGTGGCTGACTTTAGAGCTTCAAAAGACATGCTGACTGTCTTGTTGGAGACCAATGCACTGGTGACTTTAAGTTGAAGCCAGTGCTCACTTACCATTCTGAAAATCCTTGGACCCTTAAGAGTTGTGTTAAATCTACTCTGCCTATGCTCTGTAAATGGAATAATATAGCCTAGACAATAGCACATCTGCTTACAACTTGGTTTATCTACTATTTTAAGACCACTGTTGACACCTACAGCACCCCCCCCCCAAAAAAAAACAACCATTTCAAACTGGCACTGCTCACTGCCAATGCAAGCACCTGGTCACCCAAGAACTCTGGTGGAGATGGACAATGAGATTAATATTGTTTCCACATCTGCTAACACAGCATGAATTCAGCAGCATGGAACAAGGAGTTATTTAGACTTTCAAGTCATATTGTTTAAGAATTACATTTCATAACAATATAGCTGCCAAAGAAACCAATTCTTCTGATGGATCTGGGCAAAGTAAATTGAAAACCTGGAAAGGATTCATCATTCTAGATGCCATTAAGAAAATCTGTGACTCAGGGGAAGAGGTCAAAATATCAACACTAACAGGATTTTGGAAGGCACTGATTCTACTCCTTATGGATGACTGTGAGGAGTTCAAGACTTCAGTGGAGGAAGTCAATGCAGATGTGGTAGAAATAGCAAGAGAACTAGAAGTGGAGCCTGAAGGTGTGACCAAACTGCTATTATCTGATGATAAAAATTTAACAGATGAGGAGTTGCTTCTTATGGATCAGCAAAGAAAGCTGTTTCTTGAGATAGAACCTACTCCCAGTGAAGATGCTGTGAAAATTGTTGAACCAACAACAAAGGATTTAGAATATTACATATACTCAGCTATTAAAGCAGCAACAGTTTGAGAGGATTGACTTCAATTTTGAGAGTTCTCCTGTGGGCGAAATACCATCAAAAACCATTGGGTACTACAGAGAAATTATTTGTGAAACAAAGAATCAATCAATGCTGCAACCTTCATTGTTGTCTTATTTTAAGAAATTGCCACAGTCACTCCAACCTTCAGCAACAACCACCCTGATCAGTCAGTCAGCAGCCATCTACTTGGAGGCAAGAACTTCCACAAGCAAAAAAGATTATGATTCACTGAAGGCTCAGATGAAGTTTAGCACTTGTAGAAATAAATTATTTTTAATCAAGATTAAGTGCATTGTTTATTTTAGACATAATGTTATCGGAGGCTTTATACTATACTCAATTGCAGTATAGTATAAACATAACTTTTCTGTGCATTAGAAAATCAAAATATGTGTCACCCACTTTATTTTAATATTTACTTTATCTTTGTGTTCTGGAAACAAAGCCACAATATCTCCGAGATGTGTCTACAATTAATGATCTATTTTACTTAGTTTAAATATCTCCAAATAAACCATGTAGTTACTTGTCATCATGACCCCTCAACGTATGACCACTCAACGACTAGTTCTAATTTTTTTTCAAGTTCCTAAGTAGGCTTCAAATCATTTGAACATATTTTACCACTGAAACTCTTTTTGCATTCCACGATACTGTTTCTCCCCTCCCCTGTTGAACTGCATTTCTGTCTCCATAGTCATCTGCTCTTGTTTATTATGCTCCTATATATAAATTCATAGGTTCATTCAGAGAATGTCTTCCTTTTCTTCACAGCTTCATAAATTCTCACAGATTGCCTGAGCACCTTAATGCAGATGACTAAAAACTTTTATTTAGCAATGGTGATATTTCCTTCGTTTTGTTTTATGCATACTTCATTGTTTTGTCACCCACTCCAGTGTTCTTGCCTGGAGAATCCCAGGGACGGGGGAGCCTGGTGGGCTGCCGTCTATGGGGTCGCACAGAGTCGGACACGACTGAGCGACTTAGCAGCAGCAACAGCATTTTGTTATCAATTACATTCCTATATAGTTTCTCTGGCTTCCCTGGTGGCTCAGAGAGTAAAGAATCTGCCTGCAATGCAGGAGACCCGGGTTCAACCCTTGGGTTGGGAAGACCCTGGAGAAGGAAATGGCAACCCACTCCAGTATTCTCGTCTGGACAGAGGAGCCTGGCAGGCTATAGTCCATGGGGTCGCAAACAGTCAGACACAACTATGTGACTACCACTTCACTCACAGTTTCTACTTTGAGTTTAGTACAAGAAAAAAGCATTCCAAATAGGTTTGAGAAATATTGGCAGGTACATTTTCTACCAATTTTAATTTTTTCTTGTAACACATGTTTAATCTGGGATATATTTTTTTTCCATTTATTTTTATTAGTTGGAGGCTAATTACTTTACAGCATTGCAGTGGTTTTTGTCATACATTGAAATGAATTAGCCATGGATTTACATGTATTCCCCATCCCGGTCCCCCCTCCCACCTCCCTCTCCACCCAATCCCTCTGGGTCTTCCCAGTGCACCAGGCCCGAGCACTTGTCTCATGCACCCAACCTGCGCTGGTGATCTGTCTCACCCTAGATAATATACATGTTTCGATGCTGTTCTCTTGAAACATCCCACCCTCGCCTTCTCCCAGAGTCCACAAGTCTGTTCTATACATTTTTATGACAGATGTTAGGTTAAGAAGCTTTGGTTAGTTCACACTATTAAAGAAACTATGTATACTTCTAACCTATGATCTTACTGAACTTTAATTTGTGATAATGTTTCAGTTCATTTGTTGGATTTACTCAGAAGATATTCATATGATTATTAAAAAAATGAAAATACTATTGTAACATTCAGATATAATTTTAATTTTTTAAATATTTCTATTTTTGCATTACATGGGTTACTATGAGTAACAGTAAATAAAAAGGGTGATATTAAAAACACTAGAATTATCCCAGAACGACTTGACTTCTGTCTACTCATTTTCAGCACCTTTGCTACCATTCTCCACACTAGAAACAAAGATTATTTTGAAACCTAAATGTGATTCTTCTTAATGTTTTCTATTGGCATCTCACTATTTTTACTAAATGGCTTAACTTGGCTTATGAAACCCTATCTGATCTATTCGCCATTCCACTTCTTCAGGTCTGTTTCTTGCCATAGCATCTCCTCTCCTGGTTCCAGTCACCCTGGCTGCCTTTTAATGCCTCTCATCCACAAGACTTCTACCACTCACTATAAGGACTTTGAACTCCACCTAGTTAGCGCTCACTTTACTAGTTTGCATTCTTTATCCAGAGGCATTTTCATGAAGAGTATGTTAATGGTACAATTTCTTCTGTGCTGTATCTCACACAAGATTCATATATTTTCTGTGTACAAAACTCTGAGATTATATTTCAGATGAAAATTGTGAAAGAATAATCTCAATAAACTTAGAAAAAATTTTCAAATTACAGGAAAAAAACTGTTATCAATCTACTTCTTTTTAAAATATAAATTTTTGGCCTCGATGCTTAAAGAAGAGCTACACAGTCTCATAAACACACATATTTCATTATAGGGAGTATATGGTGGCATTTGTTGAAATAAACTTCTTGTTTCAGCTCAGATAAATTTTCTATTTTCTTCTTTCTTCACTAATTTCCTTTATCTTGTCTGTTTTTCTCATTCCCTCACATTTCTTAAATCAGCAATGATATTGCTTTAAAAAATTATCTATAGATAGGTTTTTTAAACTATAGTGATTAAGAATGTAGCTCTGCACCTAGAATAAATGTATCTGAAAACTATCCCCACTCTTCTAGCTCTGAAGACTTTGGCCAGTAACTCAAGCTCCCTGTGTCTTAGTTTTCTCATGGGTAAAGTAATAAATGTTTTAAAAAAAAATAGCACTGACTTTACAGGGTTATAGTGAAGATTACTTGGTAGATTAAAAATTGGGAAATACAGTAGTCAAGGTTCAGGATAAATAAAAGATGCATTTGATGCAGAGATATCTCACAGAAAATTTAATTAAAAATTAATTTTGAAAGATATTTGTTTTCAATGCACTCTAATCAAAGTAATGGAGGATGTTCATAGATCCAAGAATACAACATCTATGATCAAAAATAAGAAATTGCAATAAACTACTAGAATGTGTCAAAGTCCTGTGAAATCTAATAATTTCCTGTCTGGGTGCACTCAATTTTTGTGCAGTCACAGTAAGAAATGCAGGTCTCTAGACACACTGGCCCCTGCTACTGCTTCTTAATTTTTGGCTTGAGTCAGAGTTTACCAGTATCTGGCCTAATTAAGCTTAACCCAGTGAATTACACAGCTGAAAGAAATGGACCATCTGTTCAACCAAAAACAGAATGTTTTTCATTTCTTTGAATGTGCTGTCTTCTCTCTCTTGTTGTTATTGTTTAGTCAATAAGCTGTGTCTGACTCTTTGGTGACCCCATGGACTGCAGCCCAGCAGGCTCCTCTGTCCACAGGATTTTCCAGACAAGAATACTGGAGTGGGTTGCAATTCCTTCTCCAGCACATCTTCCCAACCCAGGGATCAAACCCATGTCTTTGGCTTGGCAGGTGCATTCTTTACCACTGAGCCACCTGGGAAGCCCGGTTCTCTCCTTTGTGTGTGAAAAGTGTGTGTTAGGCTCTCAGTTGCATCTGACTCTCTTTGAAACCCTGTGAACTGTAGACTGTCAGACTGCTCCAGCCGTGGAATTCTCTGGGCAAGAATACTGGAGTGGGTAGCCATTCCCTTCTCCCGGGGATCTTCCCAAACCAGGGATCGAACCCAGGTCTCCTGCATGACAGGTGGATTGCTTACCATCTGAGCCACCAAGGAAGCCTGTTCTCTCCTCTATATGGACCTAATGGTGTATTATACATGGTATTTTCTCTGTAATCCTACACATCATTTTTCTTTACCTATCATATTTCAGATCTCATTTTAAATATCATTTTCTCTAAGAAGACTCTGTGATTCTATTAAGAGTACTCTCATATAAACATTATTCACTCTGTTAGCAGTCTATACTTACCTGATCAGACAATTTATCATGCTTTACCATAATTACTTAATTTTCTGTTTCATTTGCTTGACTTTAGCCTCTTCCAGAAAAAGGATAGTGTCTGCTATGCTAAGTGTTAGGTCCCAAACAATCAGAATAGTGCTTTATATAAAATTATAATAATCAATAAATATGTAAAAAGATTAATTAAAGGAGACTACATTGGGCATCTGAGATCTATTCCATGTCTTCTATGTTTTGCCTTTATGATTCATCAATTTCTTAACTTTATCCTCTATTTCACAAAATGGGCTTTTCTATTATCCTGTCTTATATTTACTCCCTCCAAGTGCACTTTCAAAGCAGAAATTGTTAATCACATTTTCCTCTACAATAACCTTTATTATACTATCCCTTTATCAAGACTATCCTTTTAAGCTATTTGATCTCATCAAATGTCCTTCTGAACTTTAATAAATAAATAAGTAGAAGATATTCAAACTTCTCTTATTTCTTACGGAAACACTTTTCAAAGGTCTATGATTTTTGTCCCAATACAGAGATTGGTTCCATTTCTGTGCCTTATAATAAAACTTTACAAGTATGTGAATTCTTTTCATATATTTACAAGATGTCACCAGGCTTTTGACTAGGAGATTGACATTACCCTGGGTCCTGACTTGGTCCTGGCTGTCACACTATTTCCCAAGAGGACTCAAGCAAAGGAATACACACCAAGAAGTGGAGGAATTGAAATAGTATGCTAATTATAACTTGACCTTTGGTCCCAAATGACTATGTAGTGCACTGATAATAGGAATGAACTGACACAGAACATGTGAAACACTTTTTTTTTTTTGGTTCATTTGCAATAGACTAATATTCAAATCAAAGCAAATAAGATGACCTATTTCCCCTAAGCCACACAAACATAAAATTTTCAATTCCATTGACATGAGATGTGCCAGTACCTGATAAAACATATCTAGAGAGCAAGAAACAGAGTTCATCACTATTCTAATATATGCAGAGGTGTTTGTCATCCTTCACAGGAGAAAGACAAGGAAGATTCTAGAATAACTCCTAGAAACAAACACTAAATCAAGTAAGTTCTCCTACTCCTTTACCCCTAAAATGGGAGGTCTGTGTTTGCCATGATGGGAGATGATGCCAGTTTATGCTACCAGCTCAGTAACCCAGCCTCTTCAAAGGAGGAAGGTAGCTGAACCACTGACTGTCCAGGACATAAAGGTTTTCTATGTGTAGACGCTCTTGTTTCCAGAGAGTCCTATGCACCAGCACCAGCTTCCCTGACACAAATATGAGATCTTGTTCAACCTGTTTCTTGGAGTTGCTGTAATAGTTTTTATTCCTATTGTATCAAGAGTCATAATAGGGGGAGGTCACAATTTTTATCTTTATTGTCACATGCCCACATACTCTAAATATATACTGTGATTAACTGCAGCTTCTCAGGTATTTGACTGCCCCACAAGTAAAGGGTAGTTCACATTTGAAACCACTGATACAGTGGAGTGCAAAAAGGCCAAAGTTAGAATTCTCAGTCTGTTCTATAATATCACACTGTCTTGATCTCTGTGGCCTCCAAAGATGTAACAGGATCTTTGTTTTCATAACTCACCTTCTTAAGAAATGTGAGTCAAAAGTTGATGTCACCCTTCAATGTCATGTCATATATATTGGCCTAGCAAAAAACCATTGATATTTATGGTCTGTGGATAGGACCCACTTTTTTCCAGTATTATATAAAATTCTATATATTTTTTAGTTCAGTCACTCAGTCATGTCCAACTCTTTGTAAACCCATGGACTGCAGCACACCAGTCCTCCCTGTCCATCATCAACTCCCAGAGTTTACTCAAACTCATGTCCATTGAGTTGGTGATGCCATCCAACCATCTTATCCTCTGTTGTCCCCTTCTCCTCCTGCCTTCAATCTTTCCCAGCATCAGGGTCTTTTCAAATGAGTCAGTTCTTCGCATCAGGTGGCCAAAGTATTGGAACTTCAGCTTCAGCATCAGTCCTTTCAATGAATACTCAGGACTGATTTCCTTTAGGATGGACAGGTTGGATCTCCTTGCAGTCAAAGGGACTCTCAAGAGTCTTCTCCAACATCACAGCTCAAAAGCATCAATTCTTCAATGCTCAGCTTTCTTTATAGTGCAACTCTCACATCCATACACAACTACTGAAAAAACAATAGCTTTGACTTGATGGACCTTTGTTGACAAAGTAATGTCTCTGCTTTTTAATATGCTATCTAGGTTGGTCATAGCTTTTCTTCCAAAGAGCAAATGTCTTTTAATTTCATGGGTGCAGTTACCATCTGCAGTGATTTTGGAACCCCAAAAAATAAAGTCTGCTATTGTTTCCATTGTTTCCCCATCTATTTGCCATGAAGCGATGGGACTGGATGCCATGATCTTAGTTTTCTGAATATTGAGCTTTAAGCCAACTTTTTCACTCTCCTCTTTCACTTTTATCAAGAAGCTCTTTAGTTCTTCTTCACTCTCTGCCATAAGGGTGGTGTCATCTGCATATCTGAGGTTATTGATATTTCTCCCAGCAATCTTGATTCCAGCTTGTGCTTCCTCCAGCCCATCGTTTCTCATGATGTACTCTGCACATAAGTTAAATAAGCATGGTGACGATATACAGCCTTGACATACTCCTTTCCTGATTTGGAACCAGTCTGTTGTTCCATGTCCAGCTCTAACTGTTGCTTCCTGACCTGTCTACAGGTTTCTCAAGAGGCAGGTCAGGTGGCCTGCTATTCCCATTTCTTTCAGAATTTTCCACACTTCATTGTGATCCACACAGTCAAAGGCTTTGGTATAGTCAATAAAGCAGAAGTAGATGTTTTTCTGGAACTTTATTGCTTTTTTGATGATCCAGTGGATGTTAGCAATTTGATCTCTGGTTCCTCTGCCTTTTCTAAATTCAGCTTGAGCATCTGGAAATTCATCGTTCACATACTGTTGAAGCCTGGCTTGGAGAATTTTGATGTTACTTCAATTTATTAAAACAGTATTACATATAATCCTTTCAAGAAGCCTAGGGTGGGTGCTATTATCCACATTTTAAACCTACATTGAAACTCACTGTTGTTGAAAGATATGTTCCAAGTAGTAGAAATTGTAGGAGAAAGCGAGCAGCCTGGCCTGTCTGGGCTTTCTTGCACATTCTCGAGTCCTTTACTAAATACAACCTGTCATACTTACACTGACAAAAAGAAACGTGTGCTTTATAGAAAAGGGCTGCAGTTTTAGACAAAATTGACTTCAAATGTCTGCTACATAGCTCAAGATCATGTGACCTTAGCCTCTTTTAGACTTAATTGATCATCTTTAATATAGGCAAATTATCATGATGAATACAATGGCTCTCTAATAAGATGCATGCATGCTTAGTTGCTCAGTTATGTCCAACTCTCTGTGACCCTCTGGACTGTAGCCCGCCAGACTCCTGTCCGTGGGATTTTCCTGGCAAGAATACTCGAGTGGGGTGCCATTACCTCCTTGAAGAGATCTTCCCAACCCAGGGGTCGAACCCACATCTCCCATGTGTCCTGTATTACAGGTGGATTCTTTACCGCTCAGCCATTGGGGAAGCCCCTCTAATAACATACCACTACTTGAAAATCACAATATCCAAAACAGACAGTAATTTCTTCTTTAAAATCTGCTGTTTGCTTTTCCTTGCATTTGATTAAAGCATAACAGCCCCAAAGACTTTAAGTTTGACATCAGCTATCTTTGACTCTCTTCTCACCTTCATTTTTAATCCATTACCAGATATATTATTTCTATCCCTAAAACCTATCACAATCTTCTAGCCTTGTAATTTATATTTCCAAAAAGTATTTTCCTATTTCCTTGTAACTGGGAAATTGCAATTGACAATTACAATTGAGAGTTGTAATTACCCCCTTATTGCCCCCAGACCATAAATGTTTCCAAAATAATGTCTCTAAATTCTGAAGCCATGCCTTCAACAAACTGGCCATACCCAAATATCAGTTCTAAATTCTAACAACCACGTATCTTCCACTGGCTGAAACAAAAGTATTTTCTCCTACAGAGAAT
The DNA here is from genome assembly GCF_023699985.2 of Odocoileus virginianus. Lineage (NCBI taxonomy): Eukaryota > Metazoa > Chordata > Mammalia > Artiodactyla > Cervidae > Odocoileus > Odocoileus virginianus. Next base: position 25,629,892 of record NC_069689.1, read on the forward strand.
ATTTTCCACATTCTAACACTATGTGCGAATGTTCACACTGACCTCTCAGCTTGGACTCTTTCCTTTACCTCCACTGATGTGAAACTCTGAATTCAGGGCTCAGCTGTCACTTCTTCATATAAAATATCAGTGATAAGTTCAAAGAGGGATAACTGCTACTGTGAATCTGCTTTATTTCATTATAAAATTTATTTTTACTAAATGTATTAAAGCATGACTAAACTCTGTCTTGAACTAAAATGATTTGCCCATAAGCCTCAACAGAGTATAGAATGTAACACTGCATTACTATTTCCCAAAGTCCTTACCATCAAGTGAGTTTATATTTGTTGAAGATTATTTTCCTTCATAATATTTTTATCTTTGTCATATACTTTCATTTTAAGCCCTTTAAAAAAGTCCTCTCCAGTCTTCTTATTCTAGAAAGACTCATTTTCAGGACTGCAAACATGAATGTGAGGATGCATCAAATGCTTTTCAATGAAGCCCAGAAAACAAATTAAGATGTGACTTTGAGAAATAGCACCAGTCAAACATAATTCTAGAACTGGGCAAACAAGACACTTCTTGTTTCTTTGGGGAGACTCTCATTGCCAAGGCTGAAAATGATGAAGTGCTGATTTCTGTGAAAAGAGGCTCATGCATCTTGAAGTGCTTAGGTGGAAACTGGCCATATGTATGCATCAACTTTGTCATAATTTTCTAGTTACTACAGCACATAAAACTTACTGTGCCTTTTCCCTTTGATATTTTTTAATCTGAGAGAATAATATTTTCTTAACTATAACTACAATCTAAGTCATAAATCAAAGCACACATACTATGCTATAAAAATTCAGTGGCATTACTAAAGCTGAGATAATATTTACAAGAAAATGTAAAATTTTTGTCAAAGTAATAACCAGCTAGTGATTTCACTTTTGGTTGGTTTAATGTTACTTTAATAATAATAATAATATTAGTAATTAGATTTCTGCTAGAATTTTTTCTTAAGGTACTTGAATGTGATTAACTTTATGAACAAATTAGCAATTTAGGTTGAAGAAACCTAGCCATTTGGTCTGAATTGTACTAGAAACATGTCAGATATAGAGTATAATACATTGTCAAAAGGAAATTGGCTTTTAAGTTAGAGTTATTTTGAAAATATGTTTGAATACCATATCTCTAAACTAAATTCATAAGAAAATGAAATACAGACAAGTTAACATATAACAGCAGGAAAAATATCACCTGATAATGCAATTATTTCACATATTGTTTTGAGTATGCATATATGTGCATCAGATTACTTATAGTACCTATATGGATAATCACTCAAATCATTAATATGCATTAAAGTCTACTTGCTAAAATAAAAAATCAACATCATGGCATGCTGCTATAATTCTCTAGTGGCTTGTGACTGATTCTATTTTTGTCTCCTGTTTACTTGTGAAAACTGTAGAATCAGCATCTCTAATTCACCCTAGTAGGTCCCCAATTTGTACAGTAGCAGAATGTACAAAATTTGCTGCAGATTTATAGTGTCACAATGATTTCTTTTCCCCTTTAACATGAAATTATATTTTTAATGTAAACAAAACCTTTAAAATGAGAGGAAAAAAAAAAGCTGTCTTTTCCTTTCTGTCAGTGCTTACAGTCTTAATGGGACATCAAGATGTTCTCCTCGAATTTGCAGAGAAAGCAAACTTCCAACACCTCTGCTGCCTTAGACTACTAGCATTTTAAACCAAATTTACTTAGCCCTTATTTGGGAAAGGGATAATAACACTTTTGTAAAACCATGGACAGAGAATTCCTCAAGTATTTAATAAATCTCCATTCAAGTAAATCACAGTTAATTGCTATAGCACATAAAAAAGTGTTTCTTGCACTCCAACCAAGAATATTTTTGCATATATACCTATTATATTTGTGGAAGATTTTAAAATATTTAATAGAAATGCCTGACCAATTCAGATGAATTTCTATTTAAGATTTCATTCAAATATTAACATAAGCATGCCTCAAAATATTTAATGCAAAAATTAGATTGCTACAGCATACATGATACTGCTCAAATATTCTGAACTAAAGGCAGTTGAAATGGAAATGCTTAGTCATTTAAACTTACACAAAATCAATTTTCAAAAATTAGAAAAACAGGCATTTCTACTTTCAGCTTAAAAATATAAAGATTTTGGAAGCAGTCACTCTGATTCTTATAAAAAGAAAAAACATGGACAATCCAAAAATTGGTGATATTTCTTGGATCCATTAGCAATCTGAGATCTCAGAGCAAATTGCCACTATTAAATTTGGAGAGAAAGGTGAATCTAGAGAATCAGAGCCAAGGTCTGCTTAGTGGGAGCAGAAGCTGCTAGAGTCATAAAAATCACAATGTTAATAGTTGAGTTGTGTCTGACTTTTTTGCAACCTCATGGACTATAGCCTACCAGGCTCCTCTGTCCATGGAATTCTCCAGGAATGAATGCTGGAGTGGGTTGTCATTCCATTATCCAGGGGATCTTCCCAAACCATGGATCAAAGCCAGGTCTCCTGCATTGCAGGCAGATTCTTAACTTTCTGAGCCACCAGGGAGATTCAGAGCCATAAACTAGTTCAGTTCAGTCATTCAGTTGTATCTGACTCTTTGTAACCCACAGACTGCAGCACCCTAGGCTTCCCTGTCCATCACCAACTCCTGGAGCCTACACAAACTCATCCTCACTGCGGCAGTGATGCCATCCAACCATCTCATCCTCTGTCATCTCCTGCTCCTGCCCTCAATCTTCCCCAGCATCAGGGTCTTTTCAAATGAATCAGCTCTTCACATCAGGTGGCCAAAGTATTGGAGATTCAACTTCAGCATCAGTCCTTCCAATGAACACCCAGGACTTATCTCCTTCAGGATAGACTGGTTGGATCTCCTTGCAGTCCAAGGGACTCTCAAGAGTCTTCTTCCAACACCACAGTTCAAAAGCATCAATTATTTGGTGCTCAGCTTTCTTTATAGTCCAACTCTCATCCATACATGACTATTGGAAAAACCATAGCTTTGACTAGATGGACCTTTGTTGGTAAAGCAATGTGTCTGCTTTTCAGTATGCTGTCTAGGATGGTCATAGCTTTTCTTCCAAGGAGCAAACATCTTCTAATTTCATGGCTGCAGCCAAGTCATCTGTAGATGTAGATTGTAGAGTGCTCCCTCTCCCCCACATTTTAGCACCACAATGAGGCTGCTCCAGGAGATAATAGCTAAAAGAGCTAAAAGATGCTTACTCTTTCTGAGTAGCAGTACAGAGAAGCCCCCAAGTCAAGAGGAGAGATTAAAATAATGGCAGAGGAATTCAAAGTGTCTTGCAACTACAGTTGAACAAACATTGAATGCAGCTCCAAGCCAAATTAATATAAATTCTCACTAAAAGCCCATTTATTTGATTTCTTATTGTGTGTGCATGTGTGCATGTGTGTGTGTGTGTGTATGTGTGTGTGTGCAGGCATGTGTGCGTGTTCTCCTTTGTATTATAGCCTTCCAGGTTCCTCTTTCCATGGGATTTTTCAGGAAAGAATACTGGACTGGGTTGCCATTTCTTCCTCCATGGGATCATCCCAACGCAGGAATCAAACCTACATCTCTGATGCCTTATTACCCAGTATAATCTGTCTGCTCTATAATAAAAAAATTAAAAGTTATGCCAAATAGCAAGAAAAAATAAACACTGTCTAAAGAGACACAACAGTATCAGAACCACGATCTGATAGAACATGGATGCTGGACCTAGTGGATTTAAAATATCAATCATTAATATGTTAAAGGCTCTAATGGAGAAAAAGGAGACAATATACAATGACATGGGTAATACCAGCAAAGAGACAGAAACTACAAGAAGAGACAAAAGCAAATACTAGAAATGAAAACACAGTAGCAGAAACAAATAATGTCCCCCATGGGCTCACCAGTAGACAACACAACTGAGGAATCAGTGAATTAAAGGAATATCAATTAAATTTGATAATGAACTATGTAATTTGATAATGAATCAGTAATGAACTATGGTGTAAACTTCAGACTTTGGGAGATGATGTGACAGTGAAGTTGCACTACTGTTGACATTTTTATATTATGTTATTGGATGTTGACTGCAGAAGAGATTGCATGTCGATGGAGGTAGGGGGTGTGTGGGAACTCTATGTTCTCTTCCACTTAATTTTGCTGTGAACCTAAAACTCCTCTAAGAAAACAAAGTCTCTTTAAACAAACAAAGATATTTCAAACTGAAGTATTAAGAGAAAAATAAAATTAATTATAGCATACCTTTAATTGGAGCAAGAGAAAAAGAAAAAAAAAAATATGGAGCAGGAAAAAATTTTAATAATGACTGATGACAAATTGAAATTGTAAGGGCGTATTCATAATTCAGACACACAAAAATGGGGACAGGAAACCACTTAGGATCTGGTCCAAGATGTATCTCTAGACCACTGAGAACTTGAATTTCCTCCTAATTATATCAAACCCAATGATATCACCAGGTGTATTAGGAACAATCTCCACCAACTGCAACTTCATGGTCTCAAGTCCCTCTCACTGCTTGTAACTAGGCAATCATGTCAGATCCCAACAAATCCTTGCTTAACAAGCACCATTCTTAACAGATTCAATTACAATTCTTGACAAAAAACTTATGTGACTAACTGTGGCCTTACAGCTTTTGCCTTTATAAGCTTCCTCTATTTTGCAGGCTGCTGCTGCTGCTGCTAAGTCACGTCAGTCGTGTCCGACTCTGTGTGACCCCAGAGACAGCAGCCCACCAGGCTCCCCCGTCCCTGGGATTCTCCAGACAGGAGCACTGGAGTGAGTTGCCATTTCCTTCTCCAATGCGTGACAGTGAAAAGTGAAGGTGAAGTCACTCAGTCGTGTCTGACTCTTAGCGACCCATGGACTGCAGCCCACCAGGCTCCTCCATCCACGGGATTCTCCAGGCGAGAGTACTGGAGTGGGGTGCCACTGCCTTCTCCGATTTTACAGGCTAGCAGAACACAATTCGAGTGTTTGCTGAATCTGTGACTCCTAGGCTGCAGTACTAGCAAACTACAGATAAATATTCCTCTTTATTTCAGTCTTCGTTTCAAAAATTTGGTTTATAGATATGGCTGATCATCTATGAAAATTAATGGCAGTCACCAAAACACATTTTACAGAAGCTCAATGAGTAAGCAGGATGAATATAAACAGAAAACCACCCAAGCATATTATATTTAAGCTGTAGAACACCAAACAGAAGAAAATTGTGAAAGAATAAACAAGGAAAATGGATTATAGTAAATTTCTCATTAGAAATTATATAAGAGAGTTAAGAAAAATAAAGAGGTGAAAGAAAAATAATATGCCAACCTGGAATTCTATATCCAGTAAATTACTCATCAAAAGTGAAGAAAAAAATGAAGACTCTCAAACTAACAAGAAACAGGAAATTGCCAGCTGACTTGCCTTTCATGAAATGTTAAGATCTTTGGGCAAAAAAAAAAATGATATAAATCAGAACTTCAATCTGCATAAATAAGACTATCAGAGAAGGACTAAAGGTAAAATAATGTTCTATTCTTAGTTGATCTAAAAGATAGTCTTTGCTTAAACTAGTGAAAATGCATTGGATGATTACATCAGTAAGTGAAATGAATGATGTTAATTACCACAGACTGAACTGTGCCCCCTAAAACCTATATGTTAAAGCCCTAACCCCAATGTGACTATATTTGAAGATAGAGCATCAGTTCAGTTGCTCAGTTGTGTCCGACTCTTTGCAACCCCATGAATCACAGCACGCCAGGCCTCCCTGTCCATCACCAACTCCTGGAGTTCACTCAAACTCATGTCCATCGAGTCAGTGATGCCATCCAGCCATATCATTCTCTGTCATCCCCTTGCCCTCCTGCCCCCATTCCCTCCCAGTATCAGGGTCTTTTCCAGTGAGTCAACTCTTCACATGAGATGGCCAAAGTATTGGAGTTTCAGCTTCAGCATCAGTCCTTCCAATGAACACCCAGGACTGATCTCCTTCAGAATGGACTGGTTGGATCTCCTTGCAGTCCAAGGGACTCTCAAGAGTCTTCTCCAACACCACGGTTCAAAAGCATCAATTTTTTGGTGCTCAGCTTTCTTCACAGTCCAAATCTCACATCCATACATGACCACTGGAAAAACCATAGCCTTGACTAAATAGACCTTTATTGGCAATGTAATGTCTCTGCTTTTTAATATGCTATCTAGGTTGGTCATAACTTTCTTTCCAAGGAGTAAGCATCTTTTAATTTCATGGCTGCAATCACCATCTGCAGTGATTTTGGAGCCCAAAAAAATAAAGTCTATAAGAAGCTAATTAAGATTGAGATCATAAGAGTGGGGCCCCAAACCAATAGGATCAGTATCCTTAAAGGAGAGACACCAAAGAGCTTGGACTCTCTTTTTGCCATGTGAAGATGTAACAAGATGATAACCATATAAATACATGCTAGAAAGAGAGCTCCCATCAGCCACTGAACTGGTTATCACCTTGTTCTTGGACATTCCAAACTTCATACCTGATAAAAAATAAATTTCTATTCTTTAAGGCATACAGCAGGTAGCAGTGAAGTAGCTCAGTCGTGTCTGACTCTTTGCGACCCCATGGACTATAGCCTGCCAGGCTCCTCCGTCCATGGGATTTTACAGGCAAAAATACTGGAATGGGTTGCCATTTCCTTTTCCAGGGATCTTCCCCACCCAGAGATCAAACGCAGGTCTTCTGCACTGCAGGCAGACTCTACCATCTGAGCCATCAGGTAAGCCCTCAAGGCACACAGTCTGTGGTATTTTGTTACAGAGGCCCAAGCAGACAAATACAGTAATATAAGAAGCAACAAGAGAAATTGGAAATGTTCTGAGTACCTACACTACATCGAAAGTGGTACAGTGTTTTTTGAAGGTGGGCTTAGTTAAAAATATGTATGTTATAAAATCCAGGAACATCACTAAATAATAGTTTAAAAAATACAATTGATATTCTAAGTGAGGAAATACAATGAAATCACATAACAGCTCAATTAAAACACTAGATAATAATCCAACTATAAAAATGATCACTTTTCAATTGGTCTGAAAAAATCAACTGAAAAAACTGAAATTATCAGAGTGGTTTAAACAGAAAAAAGAAAACGAGACACTGAAATATGTTGACTACAAGAAACACACTCTACATACAAAAACTACATCTAAGTATAAAGTAAAGGAAAGGAGAAAGATATACTAACAAACATCCAAAGAAACCTGGAATAACTACATTAACTTCACATAAAGCTTATTCAGAAGAAGAAAGGTTATCTGGGATTAAGAAGGGCATTGTATAATGATAAAAAGGGTCAGTCTTCAAAAGACATTAAACTCCTAAATGTCGATGTACCTAACAGAACATCAAAATACAGGTGGGAAAAAAAAATGATAAAACTGAAAAGAGAAACAGAAATATTCACCATTACAGTCAGAGAGATCAATATCCTCCACCAGTTGATGAATCAATTCAGCAGCACAGCTTTCCATAACCTGCACTACAGTACACCTGATCTAACTGACATCTATAGAATATTCAATAGCAGCAGAATCCATATATTTCTCAAGCTAATGTTGATTTCACCAAGACAGACCACGTTCTAAGCCATAAAACAGACCTTAATTTTAAAAGAACAGGAATTATACAAAGTATATTCTCAATCAGCAATGGAATTGATTTAGAAAACAGTTATCAGAAAGACAGATGAAAATTCCTAATGATTTAGAAATCAAGCAGCACCATTTCTAAATAAGGTATGTGTCAGTGTGAGATAGGCTGGGGCCTGAGGCCTTCTACCAGAGTGCTTGCGTCGGGACAAATGTCTCCTTGCCCAACAGACTACAAAGAAACTATTAGGGACTGAAATTAACTGCACACTTAGGCAATTATAAACAAAACGACGCAAAAATGCCACAAAACAATTCTGTCTTTCTTAGATGCCACAAGAAAAAGCAGGCTGCTGCTGGTGATGCCTGCACCCGGGCCCACCAAGGTGATGGACAGACCACTCGAACTATACCTCCTGCCCAAGCCCCCCACCCCCACCTTGTTACCTCATTTAAGGAACCAGCTGGCCAAGGACACCTGTTTCTTGTTTCTGCTCCCTCCAGCTGCACCACGAAACCTAGTAAAGCTTAGTCGGAAATTTTCCTTGCGCCTGCTAACCAATTTCTGTTGATTAAACAGTCCAAGGGCCCGGGAGGGTTTCAAAAGAGAAACCGAAAAATATTTTAACTGAATAAAACTCAAAATACAACTTACTAAAATTTACAAAATGCAACTAAAGTGTGGCTTAGAAAAGTTTAGGAATTTTGAAAATTCATAGATCTTTCGAACTCTTGCCGGACCCCAAAAGTCTTAAAAATAAAGTGGCATCTCCGGCAGGAGTATCTGGCAGCCGTGAGCAAGCCGTCGACGAAAACGTTAGTTCTTCTCCCGTAGATAAGAACTCCCCAATCCTGGACGGCTCCCTGGGGATGTCTTCCCAAGACAGAAGAGAGGCCCACACAGCGCGGAAGGAGAAAGCTGGCGTGGCGCCTGCGCCTCCACCGTTTGGCCCCTAGAAGGAGCCCACAGAGCTCGGGCCCCTGGCACGCCGCAGCCACTGCGGAATATACGCCGAGTCCGGGGAACACTGACCCGCCTGCCCTCTGAAGGCCGGCGGGGCCAAGTCCCCACGTCCTCAGAAGGAAGAGCTAATGCCCAAGTGGCTGACTCTTCCAGGAGTGGGCTCCTAAAGCTAGAATTTGACGTCTCTGAGGACGCTGCCAACAAAGCCCCCCCCCCCCAACCCCCTCACCGAGGAAACTGGGAAAGGGGCCCAGCCTCAAACCTCCCTCCAGGAGACCGAGGCAGGAAATGGCCCCGGAGCAGGCAGAGGAGGGCCCCTTTCCCCCTCTGCTTACAGCATGGACTGGGACGAGCCGGGTGACCCAAACTTTAACCTGTTCGGAGGATGCAGAGAGACCCGTCTCCCCACGAAGACCCTCAAACAGGTTGGCGGAGCCTGAGGCTGGACGGCTCGGAGCAGGGCCTTTGACGACCACTCACCTCGGTGGAGCAAGGTGCCTTCCACCTCCGTTGGATGACAGCCCTCCGCTGTAGGCCAGGGCAGGGACCTCCAGGAGTGGCAGGCAAGCCCGGGATTCTCTGGGTGCGTGGGCTCCCGTCAGCAGTGCGGTCCGTGAGCCCGGGGCTCGTCCCTCCTCCGTGTGGCCAGAGCGGCCTTGGATGTGAATGAGGAGCACCTCCGACCCAACTGAGCTTCCAGGTGCCAGGCGGGGTGGGTGGACTCTGGAGCAGTTTGGGGCGTCCCTGGTTAAGGACTCAGCCTGGAGGAAACTGTCCTTATACCTCAAGTTCCACCGGCTCCTTTAAGGAAGGTCTGCTGAGACCGGGGCCGTGACACCAGCCTGCACGCGCGCCCGAGGCCAAGCTCGCAGAACCTGGTTTTCTGCGAGCCCCGGATGTTCTCCGGCCTGGCTGGCTCCTCTGTGTCCTCCTTGGCGTGGGGCTCCGCTGCTGCCCGTGGGGCACATCATGGACATGCTGTCACCACACAACAAGGATGCGTGTTGAGAACTGCAGAGTAAGAAAGGAAGGCCAGAGGTACCTGGCACAGAAGGCCACGCAGGAGAGAAACTAAAGCTGGCAAAAGAGGAGCTTGCCCAGGTCCCAAATCAGGCCCAAGCAGAGGGCCTTCAGATAAGTGTGAGGAAGGAGGTGATAGTGCAGGCACTCCCTGGAGAAGACCATGAGCCGACGACAGAAGACAGCAATGACCAGAATCGTGATGACCTCATTCTCCAAGATGGAGATCTGACATGGAAGTCCGGAAACTGGGAAAGCCGAGCTGAAATCAATCCCATACTATTATCTCTGCGTTTAGAAAGGTAAAATGTATGACTGTGTTCATATTTGTTGGTTCTTGACAGTTTATGACCTATTTGGGATTACATTTAATATCAGATACATGCTCTCAGTTCTAGATCCCATGGGCTTTGTTTTAGATTACTATGAAAGCGTGTGAGGCAGAATTTTAGTAAGGATAAAAACATAAAATAATACACAAGCTTGCCACTTAAGGAGTGATAGACCAAGATCCTACTATTTTCACAATTTTCCCTGTACTGACTTTAAGATGGAAGAGTAAAAAGCAGGATGATGCAAGCAAACATTGATATAATTAAAAACTTAAATTTCTCTAATAAAAAGAAGACATTTGGAACTGAGAAAACAAGTTTGTTTTAGTATAGAATTAAAATTTGTTAAATGTGAAAATATATCTTGTTGATTTTAGAGGTCTTGGGGAATACAGCCTATTTCTACTAATGAAAATTAACAATTCAAAATAATCCCAGGTGAGGGGCTTACTCATTTGTCCATAAACATTTAAAAGAGACCCACTCTTTTTTTATAAAATGAACCTGGAGAAAGTCAAGCTATCTGCAAAGATCCAAGTGTAATTAAAAAGCTGATGGAATAAATGTACCTTTAGGTCAGGATCTGCACTTTGACCTTCATAGTGGGCCATTGAGTAAAAAGGTATATTTTATGGCAGCAAAATCTGTACTTAAAACTTGTAGTCAGGATAAATTTAACATACTAAAATAGACATCTTGATGAGATCAACTCCTGTGTACCCATCCTAGTTTTAATAATTGTCAATTCATGAGTCTCATGAATTCATCCATTTCCCAACTCCATATCATTATGAAGCAAATCTGTCATCATGTCATGTCATCCATACATATTTCACTATCACTCAATGATAGGTTTAAAAGCCATAACCATACTATTATAATAAGAAAATGTTAGTTATTATCTTTAAATAAGTGAGTTAAATTTCTAATATCTTCATAAGTGTCATTTCTTCTTGACAGTTTATTTAATCAGAATCCAAATGAAGCCCACACTTTGTGGTTGGTTAACATGCCTCATATTTCTTTATTTTTTCCTTGCCACTTTCTTTTGAGAAAAACCAACTACTATAGAATCATTCTCCATCTCAATTTTGCTGATTATATCCTCAAAGTATAAACATCTCCCTCTATCTTCTAGATTTCCCATAAAATGTATATTCAACTTAGATCAAACTCCAGTATGATTTGGAGAAATGGACTGCTTCCTATGTATTAACTGATGATCAAGTACTTAGATTCCATAAATTGATTGGGCATTACAAAATGTTATTCTGGTCATTGTAATATTATTATCTGGAAACTTCCCATAAAGTTAGTCTCCCTCTCCTCTATTTTGCTTGCTTAATTCTTTCACATTATTTTCCAAATATTTTCCTTATTTTCAAAATAAGGAAAGGATTTACTTGTATCCTACAACATTGAAAATTAGTATTTTTATGTGTTAGTATTTTCATTAAATGTTATCTCATTTCAGTATATGTGATATATATCACGATTTTAAGTATCTGTTATTTTCAACAAGGGTAGTTATTGTTATTGGTCAAATTGTTTTATATTTGGGCAACAGAATCCCCTTCATGTTGGCCCTTGAGTTCTTTTGACACAACTATTACCAACCTGGGTCCTTGGACTCTGTAATCAATAGAAACTTATTACAGGTCTGAGGATTTCAGCAAGACTTTATTGATGGCCATGCTGCAGTGTGAGGGAGCAAAAACAAGAAACAGGTGCCCTTGCTTATTCCCTGAGTGGGAGAGTGAGCTAGTATCTTAAATGGAGTAACAGCTGGGGCGGATCACCAGGTTGGCCAGGAGGCATAGCTTCCGTGGTCTGCCCACTCCTTTGCTGGTACTGTGTGCAGGGATCATGCTCAGTAGCCTGCCTTTGCTACTGGCATCTGAGAAAGGCACAGCTAAGACTAACAGATCAAGAGGGTGGCAACCATCCTCCATTTAGATCATTAATCACCACTGGAATTAACAGATTCAGAGGGACTGCAAGCAGGGACAGTACCTAATTGAGATTGCTGATGGCTTATCCAGCATTCTCTTAAATGTCCTCCTTCAGATGTGATTCTGGAAATGTTGATGAGTGAGTTTTGCACCATTGTCCCCTAGTTACAGGGACCAGTGAAGTGATCAGAATCAATGGGTGGGGCATGCTTGTGGAGTATTTCCTTTAGACCCAGTGAGGACAAAGGAGCTGCATTCCTGGTGGGGGTTGCTGAGCAGACCAGCAAAATGCAATCAGAAATACGCCAACAAGAGTGGCAAATAGGAATACAACCCACCACATCAGTTGTTACTTATCGGTTGATTGTCTTGTCTTTTGCATAGGTATCTCAGATCTTCCACCAGCTCACAGGTGTATTCCTCTGTCGTGGCCTGCAGAGTTTTGGGAGGTAAGAGCTTTATTGTGGACAAATGTACCCAACTAGGTATCACTTGCATTTTGATGGCTGTAGGTGGGGCTCAGATTACCTTTTCGTTTCGGCAATTGTCGATATCAGGGGGATCCTTCCTTCCAAGTTTTAAGAAGAACCTGGTCTCCAGGGTTAATTTGTGAAGGGACTGCCCCTTCTGGGTTTTTTTTTTTTTTTTTTTTTTTTAAGCAGGATCTTACAGTGGTTTGTTGGCATAGTCCAGGATTGCTGTGTGAATTTGTCTGAGATTAATAATAAACTGCTCAGTTTGGCTCATTTCCTCTTCAGATAGAATGTCAATAGTAAGAAAAGATCATAGGTCATTTCAAATGGGCTGAATTGCCGATTCCTCCTGGGGGATATACAGACCCTGAGGAGTACAATAGGAAACCGGTTGGTCTAAGCTTCAAGAGTCTCTCTTGCTAAAGTTTTCTTTAAAGTGTGGTTCATTTTCTCTACTTTCCTGAAGATTGGGGCTACCAGGAGGTGTGTAGGTTGTAACCTGTTTCTAGAGCCCTTGAGAGCCCCTGTGTGATTTTGGCTATAAGAGAGAACTTGTTATTTTTCTGGAGCGATTTTGAACTTATTTCCTTTAAGAGGGACTTACAGACTTTAGTAGCCTTTTTGGTTGGAGTAGGGAAGGCTCCAGCCCATCACATGAAGGTGTCAGCAAATTCTAGGAAGATATTTATATCTTAACTGCAGGGTCATTTGGGTGAAATAAACTGGTCTGTTTTCCCCTGGGTGTTTCTCTTGGTAATGAACTAGCTTGAGAAGTGAGGGGGGGATTATATGGGGCTGTGGGTTATTATGAACACACAGATGACAGACCAGTGTTACTTATTTTGCTGTTCTTTTAAGCGCCTTCCCTAGAAAGGTCTTCTTCATTAAATTCCATCATATATCCCTAGTTAGTGGCATCAGCTAAACTTGTAACATATTTCCACTGTTTAAGTCTCAGAGATAAATAAGCACCTTGTCATCCTTCATATACCAGCCAGTGCTTCTTTTCTCATAACGCTGTTTTTTCAGTTTTCCTTATTCCTGTTGGAAATACTAGAGAAGGCCAGGGAGCCCCAAGGGGGAGGGGGTCGATCACTAAGATCACAACCTGCCCAACCTCTTGCACTCAAGCTGCCTCTTTTGTAGCTGGATCAACTTTTCTGTTCTCTTGGTTCACAGAAGATCCACCCTTCTACAGTAGATTATTGCCATCTGGGTCAGGAGCTGCTCTGCCTCTAAAAAAGCCAGGATTGAATGTTTATGTTTTATGGGAGAGTTTCCAGCAGTTAACATACCTTTTTCTTTCCAAATGGCAGCATGAGCTTGAAGCACATGGAACCCATACTTAGAGACAGTATCAATATTCAGTTTCTTATCCTTCCCTAACTGCAGAGCTCCAACTAATACATTGATTTCAGCCTTCTGGGCCGAAGTCTGGGGTGACAGAGACTCAGCTTCTATGTCTTCTGGGCTATCGTATACCCTGCCTTTAAGGTTCCAATTTCTATAAAACAACTCCCATCAGCAAACCATTGGACCGCTGGGCTGTCAAGAGGTTCATCTAGAAGATCAGACCTGCTGGAATAATTTTGTTCTATAGTTTTTGTACACTGATGCAGTAAGTCTCTCAACAGCTAGAAGCAGAGTTACTCCGTTCAAAGTTTGGCACATCTCTAAGGTAATGTTGAGGGTGTCCATTAGGAGAGGCTGGTATGTTCTCAACCTTCCCAGGCAACAAGTGATGCTCTTCTAGCTTGGATTGTAACTGATGAGGCGTTAATACGTGTAAATGTTACCTTAGTTAACCAACACAGTGGCTGCTCCACCTGCCGGCAGCTTGACTATCCCAGGGCTACTGAGTCCAGTTGTTTTAAAAAGTAAGCTACTAGTCTTTGACCCCAGTTTTTGGGTCGGGACACCTAGAACTGTTCTCATGAACATATAGGATAAAAGGTTTGTCTAAATTTTGAAGCCCACGTGCTAGTTTTCTGCTCAATTCAGACTTTAGAGTCTTGAAGTCATGCTGGTGGTCCCTGTTCCATTGTAGTGGTTCCCTTTCTTCCCCCATCAAGGTTTCATATAGAGTTTTGGCTATAAGGCCATAATTCAGAATCCAGGTACAACAGAACCCAGCCATCCCAGGAAAGCCTTAGAGTTGTCTCTTTGTGGTTGAAGATAACAATGCACTAATTGCTATCTTCTGATCTATGGTCAGGGCTCTCACCCTGGGGTCAAAACAAATCCTAAATATTGAATCTGCTACTGTGAGATCAGAGCCTTGAGATCTGAGATATGAGATTTCATATCCCTTTTCTGCCAGAAAACAAAACCTTAACAGTATTCTCATCTGAATCTCATTTTGTCTCACAACTAATCAATGTCATCAAGATTTTTTAACTGACTTCCATTCTCTTTCAACGACTCTGTTAAAGCATTTTCAAAGAGAGGAGGGCTGTTTCGAAAATCCTGTGGAAGCACTGTCCAATGTATCAAGTAGCTTCCAGGGTGTCAGAGTCCCACCATTCAAAGGCAAAAAGGTATTGAGTCCAGAGGCAAGGGGATGCAGAAAAATGTATGCTGTAACTCCAACACAGAACACTGAGCACTCCCTGGCATTTGGGTGAAGAGGGTGCATGGGTTTGACACCATTGGGTGAATAGGGATGACTCATTTACAGCTCCTGTGTCTTGCACAAACCGGTAATCCCCACTAGACTTTGAAACAAGGAGAATCAGGGTGTTGGAAGGGAAGTGGCAGAGCCTAATGAGTTCGTGTTTTCAGAATTTGGTGAGCGATGGTTGGTTCCCCTTTAGGTTCTAGGGCTTTAAAGGATACTGTTTCTTTCAGGGATATTTTCTCCTAGGTTTTAATCCTATTTTTTAAAGTTTTTATTTAATAGCAGAGTATACTTGATTAACAATTTGGAAACAGTCCATTGTTCTATGTTCGGTTCTAAATGTTGCTTCTTGACCTGCATACAGATTTCTTAGGAAGCAGGTAAGGTGGTCTGGTATGTCCTCCTTTTGAAGAATTTTCCACAGTTTGTTATGATCCACACAGTCAAAGGCTTTCCTATAGTCAATAAAGCAGAAATAATGTTTTTCTGGAACTCTCTTGCTTTTTCAATGATCCAATGGATGTTGGCAATTTGATCTCTGGTTCCTCTGCCTCTTCTATCTGTAGAACATAGGGAAATTCTTGATTCACATACTGTTGAAGCCTGGTTTGGAGAATTTTGAGCATTACTTTGCTAGCGTGTGAAATGAGTGCAATTGTGCCGTAGTTTGAACATTCTTTGGCATTACTCTTCTTTGGGATTGGAATGAAAACTGACCTTTTCCAGTGCTGTGGCCACTGCTGTGTTTTCCAATTTGCTGGCATATTGAGTGTATTACTTTAACAGCATCATCTTTTTGGTTTTGAAATAATAGCTCAACTGGAATTCTATCACCTCCACTAGGTTTGTTCATAGTGATGCTTCCTAAGGCCCACTTGATTTCACATTCCAGGATGTCTGGCTCTAGTTGAATGACCATATCATTGTTTATTGCTTGGTATTTTATTCTTTTTTTATGGGGCTTTTTTTTTTTTTATTTTATATGCTCCAAAACATTCTACTTGGAAATTGTCACTAGAAATAAGAAAACAAAAAAATTAAGGAACAGCAGCACAAATACATAATGAATACTTTAATTATAGATGTATTAAATGCATATTAATGTAATACTTCCATAACATGATAGCTCATATTGTGTTCAAAAATAATACAAAGAGATAATACTAGAGAGCTACATAATCTTGTACTCTGTAGCAGAAGGGATATCCTCATGGGAGCCAAAAAAAGGAGCCCTGGAAAGTGAAGAGAGAGAAGTTACATGTGGTCTACAACTCGCGTATCAGCCAGCTGTGGGTTTTTTAAAAAATGGTGTTAAAATGAATCTGAGAATGCCTTTAGAGATAATTCCCCCTTCAGAGAACATCAGAGAATTCCCAGTGGGATTGTAAAGGCAAGAATGGAAATTGTATTGTGGGGTTTTAGCCATAACTTTCACCTCACTCTGCTGTATGTGAAGAAATAAGGGAAAGTGTTGAGTCATGATGTACACCTTAATCAGCATCAAACAATTCATGTTAGCTCGAAACACTATAAATGCCTCAAAGCAGTCAAGCCTTAACTAAGTCTCAAAGCCTAGTTAACATAAGAAAATTCATACTGGAAAAGAACCACGCAATTTAAGGATTATGAAAAATGCTGTAACAAGGGTTTAAATTTTAGTAACCATCAAAGAGCTCAAAATGGAGAGAAACTCCAAGTGTAATAAATTCTACAAGGCTTTTAGGTTATCATTTACCCATTAGTAAACCCCACACTGGGGAGAAATCTTTTAAATGAGATCAAAATGAGAAGTTCCTAGGTAGTGATTCATTCATTTCAGCATCAAAACTTCCATAAGAAAGGGAAACTTTATGAATATACTGAATGTGTATTGGAACATTTGATCATGTTTAACAGAGGAGCAACACAAATGCTGAAGTAGATAGGTGCCTTGAGGTGCCTCCCCAACCACCTTAAATAAAACACCATCCTTCTCAAGAGTCACACTAGCCCCATGCCCTGCTTTATTCTTCATAGCACTCACCACACTACACATTTATTTCTAAAAATGCATTAATTTCATTAGAATGCAAACTCCGATGTTTTACAAAGCTATATTCTCAATACCTAGTATGAACCTAGCATGTAGTAAATACATAATAATTGTTGATGAGTGAATTATAGTACTTTCCTTAGGCGGAGTATTTGGTATCTTGAAGTTAATCCATTCTAAATGAAACAGAATTTACTTTAGCAGGCTTTTGTTCATTGTTTTGTAATACATCAGAGTAGAAAGCATTGTAACTGCTATGATCTACAAATTATTCTCCGGTTGTGGGGGATGAAAACGTTGTACAAAAAGCACCAGCACCCTCATTGGTGTACTGACCAGTGAGAGACCCAAGTGCAGGGCTTCAAAATGATCCCGAAGACAGCATGGAGTTCCCGCTTCTGAAGACAAAGTTCCCTTCTTTTCTCTGGTTCTAAATCTAAATAATACCTTACTCCTCTCAGGAATAATTCTCTCTTGGCCTTGTCAACCACTGGTACAGAAGACATGACAGTTTGGAATCCAAGATCAGTAGCCCTTTTCTGGCAAAGTTTGGCACTTAGGAATCACATCTCTTATTAATTCAAAGAACAAAACTAAGGGCCTACCATTCAATAAGCACTATGCACAAGAATAGATTTTTAAAACATAGAGTTTGCCAACTCGTAAGAAAAATGACTGTAAAGCAATGTGATCAGTGTGAGAGACTGACGGAGTAAAAGCAAAGGAACATGAAACTTTGACTGAGAAGGGCTGGCAGAAGCCTTCTGAATACAGTATCACTGGAGCTGAGTTCTAAAAGTTAAATAGGTATTCCCTTGGCCACAAAGAAAGGCAGAGCATTCCAGTCAGAAGTCACAAGGATATCGAGGGGAAGTAACTGGTAAACTTGGAACTGATCATGATGCTCCAGAAAGGGTGGGATGAGGGTGGAAAATCTGTGATTTAAATATTCAGAAAGCACAAAGGTATTTTCATAGCAAAACCTGTTAAAAGTTAAATATCTTCTTAGCTGTGTAATGATAAGGAGACTAAATGTCTTTTTAGCTGTGTAAGGATGAACAAGGAGAGATAGGGAGAGATTCTCCTTGTCCCAAGAGGGACTATCAGAATGTTTATCAAAAAGGAGCCCAAGGAGCACTGAACTAGAATATGATCACACAGTGAGATCTGCGGAGATGAGGCTGGCAAGGTCAGTGGAAGAAAGAAGATTCCAGCCTTCTGTATTGCCCTGCTTTGTGGAAGATCGAAAAAAGAGAAAACATGAACCAGTAAAGATTTTAGATGAAAGATGAGTATTAGTTGTTTGAAAATATTGAAATTAAAACTACTAGGGGATGTGTCTAAGTGAAGATATTTAATAGGCAGTTAGAAAGAAGGTTTAGAGAGCAAAAGCAGGGATTCAAAATGTAAGTCTGGGAGTCAGCCTAACATTACAGGTTGTAAAAACCTTGGCTATGAATAACATCACATAAAAGTACAGTTGAACCTTGACAACCTGGGGGTTAGGGTGCAACCCTCTGGCAGTCAGAAATCTGAGTGCAACCCTCCATATCTGTGACTCCTTCAGATGCAACCAACCACTGATTGTGTATTGCTGTAGTATTTACTATTGAAAAAAAATAATGTTTAAGTAGACCCATGTAGTTCAAACCTGTGTTTTTCAAGGGTCAACTGTATTTAGAGTAAGTGAAAAACAAGAAAACGAGAAAGCAAAGAAGGGGAAAGGGGAGAAGAGGGATGAAAAAGAGAAAAAGGATAATACTCTGGGAAAGAGCAATACCTGCAGGGTATTGGCTGAAAAAAAGAGAAGCTCCAGGAAAAAAGAAAACCAGCATAGAGGAAAAGTGGTCTTTCATAAGCAGGAGACCTCTTTCCCCCTAAAATGTGGGAAAATGAGTAGGGCAGAGTGGGGACACAGACAGTGAGCTCCTGTAGTCTGTTTTCTGTTAGACAGGACTAAGGCCATGTGATAGGGAAAGGAACAAGGGGCCAGAGAAAAGTGAAGAGGCAAGTCAGAGGTCTGGATTAGCCACAGTGGAAAAGGGGCCATGCTAGCAACAGATGAAAGGCTATAATTACACTGAGGGCTCTTCTAAAGTTGAAGGTGAGATACTTAGAGTGACTCCAGTTTGAGGAGCTATGGGAACTTCACGTGGAGCTCAGCATTCCAGAAAAGAAGAGGGAATGATAATGATTAGGTTGAAGGCCAAGGAGAAGATACATTTGAAAGGGCTGTGGAGAGTACTTCATATGGTGTCCCCACAAGGCTAAGGCCAGACAGAGAAGGAAGAAAATCTGAAAGTGGCTGAAAGTAAGGAGAAAAGGGGGCAGGAAGAGGAGGAACCTATGAAGAAGCTAAAGACAGAAAAGAGAGAAAAATTAGTTTCAGTGAGAAACTGAAAAGCTGGAATGATAAGAATCTCATTAGTTATTGAAATTTAAGATTACAGAAAGAGAAACTTAGGATGGTGATATCTGTGGTGCATGATAGTCAAGTTCCTGGAATGTGATGAAGCCAATCAAAACAGCTCAAGGATATTGCAAGGCATCATATAGGTCACCCCAGGACGACAGTAGGAACTGAGATAGAAAGACTGTCAGCAGGATACCAAGTTAGGCTCTTGAACATTAAGACTCACCCCTACAATTAAAGACAAAAAATGTTAAAATTTCAAAATGTATGGAAAGATGTGCCATAGAGATATGACTAATGGTAGACTAACCTAATTTGGTTTTATCTTCATTATTCATTTAATAAACCATGCATATTCCTTTAAACAAAATATGGAAATAACTTTAAAATTTTTATAAAATGCCTAACAGACCAAAAATTTTAAATGCAATTAGTATGTGGTGAAACAAATGAAAATTATTTTGTGAAATCTTTCATTATTTATCTTATTGTGGAAATACTATTCTGGATTTGAGTCACGATTTTTCTATTTACCAATTTTTAAATATATTCATGGGATATATCCAAAGCAAAGAGGTGACATAATTTTAATCTCTGAAGCACAGCAAACTTCAAGATAGGAAAACTAAAAAATGATCTAAAAACAGTTAAAATGTTCAATTCTATGTTATGTGTATTGTACCAAAATAAGAAAAATATAAAGTTATAGAATAAATCTTTATAGAGATAAAATGGATTCCTCCTTAATATTAGTTAAAAGGTATCAGTAGTTCGGACTGAGTTAGAATAACATAAATGCCATTTTTTTTAAATTAAAGAAGCATTCCTTCACAAGTTTAAGGATATATAATAAAAAAAAATGGTTCAGTTAAGTTCAGTCACTCAGTTGTGTCCGCCTATTTGTGACCTCATGGACTGCAACACGCCAGGTCGCCCTGTCTGTCACCAACTCCCAGAGTTTACTCATTTAATTCCATTGAGTCGGTGATGCCATCCAACCATCTCATCCTCTGTTGTCCCCTTCTCCTCCCGCCTTCAATCTTTCCCAGCATCAGGGACCAAAGAACTGGAGTTTCAGCTTCAACATCAGTCCTAGCGATGAACACCCAGGACTGATCTCCTTTAGGATGGACTGGTTGAATCTCCTTGCAGTCCAAGGGACTCTCAAGAGTCTTCTCCAATACCACAGTTCAAAAGCATCAATTCTTCAGTGCTCAGCTTTAAATCCAACTATCTACATCCATACATGACTACTAGCAAAACCATAGCTTTCACTAGATGTATGTTTTTTGGCAAAGTAATGTGTCTGCTTTTTAATAAGCTGTCTAGGTTGCTCATAACTTTTCTTCCAAGGAGCAAGCATCTTTTAATTTCATGGCTGCAGTCACCATCTGCAGTGTTTTTGGAGCCCCCAAAAATAAAGTCTGTAACTGTTTCCATTGTTTCTCCATCTGTTTGCCATGAAGTAATGGGGCCAGATGCCATGATCTTAGTTTTCTGAATGTTGAGTTTTAAGCCAAATTTTCAATCTCCTCTTTCGCTTTCATCAAAAGGGACTTTAGTTCTTCTTCACTTTCTGCCCGTAAGAGTGGTGTCATCTGCATATCTGAGGTTATTGATATTTCTCCTGGCAATCTTGATTCCAGCTTGTGCTTCATCCAGCCCAGAGTTTCTCATGATGTACTCTGCATATAAGTTAAATAAGTGGGGTGACAATATATAGCCTTGATGTACTCCTTTCTCGATTTGGAACCAGTCTGTTGTTCCATGTCCAGTTCTAACTGTTGCTTGCTGACCTGCATACAGATTTCTGAGGCTGTGAAAGTGCTACACTCAATATGCCAGCACATTTAGAAAACTCAGCAGTAGCCACAGGACTGGAAAAAGCCAGTTTTCATTCCAATCCCAAAGAAAGGCAATGCCAAAGAATGCTCAAACTACCACACAATTGCACTCATCTCACACACTAGTAAAGTAATGCTCAAGATTCTCCAAGCCAGACTTCAGCAACATCTGAACTGTGAACTTCCAGATGTTCAAGCTGGTTTTAGAAAAGGCAGAGGAACCAGAAATCAAATTGCCAACATCCTCTGGATCATCAAAAAAGCAAGAGAGTTCCAGAAAAACATCTACTTCTGCTTTATTGACTATGCCAAAGCTTTTAACTGTGTGGTCACAACATACTGTGGAAAATTCTTAGAGATGGGAATACCAGACTGACCACCTGACCTGCCTCCTGTGAAAGACGGTAATGGCATTTAATAATTTCATGATTTTCTGGCTGTTGATCCACACAGTTCTTCAATTCCCAGTAACACATTTCTCCACTATACATCGTAGCCAGCAAATAAATGTCATTAAATATTCCTTCACTCAGTTAATTAGCTGTGTCTAGGTCTTGGAAAGAAACACCTTTATTTAACTGGATGGGACACTAAAAATTCAACAACTGATTCCATCAACAAGGTACTTTTTAAACAAGTTGGATTTTCTTCTGAGCCATTCTCTCCTTTTGGTCAGAGAATGACAGTACCTGTAGCGTAGAGCTCCGCATCTCCAAGGGATACATTCCAGGAGTTCATCCCCAAGGAAATCACAATGTTTCAGATGCACATTATTTTCTTTAACTAAAATTTCTGGTTCTGAAAGAAAATTGATCAACTCTTTTTGTGCAGTAGCTTCAAGAAAATCTTCATCTACTAGCTTGTTCTCCACAAAATATGTCCTGTCCAAATAGCCTGTCTGTAAGGTTGTTGAAGATTTGATGGATTTGAACATTTTTTTATCTTCTTAACACAAAAGTTTCAATTTTTCTAGATGTGCAGAAGCCAGAATTAAAAAGTGATCATCTTTGCCAGTGGCTTCGCTAAGTTGTTGTATGTGGGCCTGAGCCAGGTCTCCATGCTCCTCCACTCGCCTTACCACACTCGAGCCTGCAGCCGCCTTGACCGCAACAGGCAGACACACACATTTTGTTCTTCTTGATGTGATGGTAAATGGGATTGTTTCTGTAATTTCTCTTCCCTGGTGACTTAGTCGGTAAAGTGTCTACCTGCAATGCTGGAGACCTGGGTTCATTCCCTGAGTCGGGAAGATCCCCTGGAGGAGGAAATGGCAACCCACTCCAGTGTTCTTGCCTGGAGAATTCCATGTATAGAGGAGTCTGGTGGGCTACAATCCATGGGGTCACAAAGAGTCATACATGACTGAGTGACTAACACACACTATCTGTTGTGTATTTTTTTTACCTTTTCTTGGCCCATATTATTTTGATTTTTAAAAATTTTTATTGAAGTATAGTTGTTTACAATGTTGTTACTCTCAGATGTACAGCCAAGTGAATCAGTTATATATGTATCCACATTTTTTTTTAGATTCTTTACCCATATAGGCCATTACAGAGTGCTAAGTAGACTTCCCTGTTCTACACAGTAAGTCCTTATTAATTATCTATCTTATATATAGTAGTCTGTATGTGTCAATCCCAATCTCCCAGTTTATCCCTTCTACCTCTTATTTGCTGGCAATTATAAATTTGTTTTCTATATCTGTAACTCTCTGTTTTAGATAAGCCCATTTTTACCATTTTTTAAGTGATACCATATGATATTTGTCTTTCTGTCTGACATAGTATGACCATCTCTAGGTTCATTCATGTTGCTGCAAATAGCATTATTTCTTTCTCTTTTATGACTGAGTAATATTCTATTGTATACATGTACCACACCTTCTTTTTCCATTTTTCTATTGATGGACATTTAAGTTGCTTCCATGTCCTGACTAAATGTAAATCGTGCTTCAGTGAACATTGGAGTGCATGTGTCTTTTGGAATTATAGTTCCCTCTGGATATATGTGCAGGCATGGGATTACTGGATCATATGGTAGTTCTGTATTTATTGTTTTAAGGAATCTCCAAACTCTTCTCCATAGTGGCTTTACCAATTTATTTCCCACCAGCAGTATAGGATGGTTCCCTTTTCTTCACATCTTCTCCAGCATTTATCATTTGTAGATTTTTTTGAGGATGGCCTTTCTGATGGATGTGAGGAGATACTTTGCTGTTTTGATTTGCATTTCTCTGATAATTAATGATGTTGTGCATCTTTTCATGTACTTTTTGGCCACCTGTAGGGCATCTTTGGAGAAATATCTCTTTGGACCTTTTGCTCATTTTTTGATATTTTTTTATAGTGGGCTACATGAGCTGTTTGTATATTTTTATATTAATCCCTTGTCAGTTGATTCATTTGAAAATATTTTCTCCTATTATAAAGGCCTAGTTGTTTATTTCTGTTTGTATATTCATCACTTCAGGGGTTGGATTTAAAAAGATCTTGCTGCAGTTTATGTCAAAGTGTATTCTCTGCTTTCCTATAAGAGTTTTAGTGTCTGGCCTTGGATTTAGGTCTTCAATCCATTTTGATTTTAGTTTCATGTATAGTGTTAAGGAGTATTCTAATTTAATTTTTTACATGTAGCTCTCCAGTTCCCCAGCAACACTTATTGAAGAGATGGTCTTTTCTCCATTGTATATTTTTACCTCCTTTGTCACACTTTAGGTGACCCTAGGTGCATGTGTTTATCTCTGGACTTTCTATCTTGTTCCACTGATCCATAATTCTGTTTTTGTGTGAGCACCATACTCTCTTGATGAATGTAGCTTTGTAATATAGTCTGAAGTCAAGAAGACCGATTCCTCCAGCTCCAATTTTTCCCCCCAAGATTGCTTTAGCTTTTCAGGGTCTTTTGTGTTTCCACACAAATTGTAACATTTTTTAATTCTACTTCTGTGAAAAATGCATTTAGTAATTTCATAGGGATTGCATTCATTTGTAGATTTCTTTGAGTAGTATAGTCATTTTAACAATATTTATTCTTCCAATCCAAGAATATGGTATATCTTTCCATTTGTTTGTGTCATTTTTTATTTCTTTTATCAGTATGTTATAGTTTTCTGACTATAGGTCTTTTGCTTCCTTAGGTAGGTTTACTCCTAGGTAATTTGTTCTTTTTGATGTGATGATAAATGGGATTGTTTCCTTAATTTCTCTTTATGATCTTTCATTGTTATTGTGTAGGAATGCAAGAGATTTTTGTGTGTTAATGTTGTGTTATGCAACTCTACCTAATTAATTGATGAACTCTAGTAGTTTTCTGATAGCATCTTTAGGATTTTCTATGTGAAGTATCATGTTATCTGCAGACAGTGACAGTTTTACTTCTTCTTGTCCAATTTGGAGTCATTTTCTTTTTCTTCTATGATTGTTATGACTGGGGAATGGACATTTTGTTGTATCCCTTAAAAGAAATGTTTTCAGCTTTTTCCCATTGAGTATGATGTTAGTTGTAGTTTTGTCTTAATATGAGTTTTACTATGTTGAGGTAAAGGGCTTCCCTGATAGCTCAGTTGGTAAAGAATCTACCTGCAATGCAGGAGACCCTGGTTTGATTCCTAGGTCAGGAAGATCTGCTGGAAAAAGGATAGGCTACCTACTCCAGTATTCTTGGGCTTTCTTTATGGCTCTGGTAAAGAATCTACCTGCAATGTGGGAGACCTGGGTTCATTCCCTGGGGTTGGGAAGATCACCTGGAGATGGGAACTGCTACCCACTCCAGTATTTTGTCCTGGAGAATTTGATGGACTGTATGGTCTATGGGATCACAAAGAGTTGGATGTGACTGAGCAATTTTCACTTTCACTTTCATGTTGAGGTGTGTTGCCTTTCTGGAGAGTTTTTATCATAAACGGGTGCTGGGTTTTGTCAAAAGATTTTTCTGCGTCTATGGAGATGATCATATAGTTTTTATTTTTCAATTTGTTGTGCTGTATCACACTGATTGATTTCAGTGTGCAATATCACACTGATATTGAAAAATATCAGAGATATTGGGATAAGTTTCACTTGGTCATGGTATATGATCCTTTAAGTGTATTGTTAAATTTGATTTGCTAGTATTTTGTTGAGGATTTTTGTGTCTGTGTTCATCAGTGATATTATTAACCTGGTATTTCCTTTTTCTGTGGTATCTTTGTCTGGTTTTGGTATTAAGGTGATGGTGGCCTCATAGAATGAGTTTGCAAGTATTCCTTCCTCTGCAATTTTTGGAATAGTTTCAGAAGGATAGGTACTAACTCTTCTCTAAATATTTGATAGAATTTGCCTGTGAAGCCACCTGGTCCTGGATGTTGGCAATGTTATACCTGATACCTCTGCTTTTTCTAAATCCAGCTTGAACATCTGGAAGTTCTTGGTTCACATACTGCTGAAGCCTCGCTTGAAGGATTTTGAGAATTACTTCACGAGCATGTGAAACAAGCACAATTGTGAGGTCATTTGAACATTCTTTGGCATTGCCCTTCTTTAGGATTGGAATGAAAACTGACTTTTTCCAGTCCTATGGCCACTGCTGAGTTTTCCAGATATGCTGGCATATTAAATGTAGCACTTTAACAGCATCATCCTTTAGGATTTGAAATAGCTCAACCGGAATTCCATCACCTCCACTAGCTTTGTTTGTAGTAATGCTTCCTAAGGTCCACTTGAATTCACACTCCAGGAATACTGACTCTAGGTGAGTGATCACACCATTGTGGTTATCTGCGTCATGAAGACCTTTTTTGTATAGTTCTGTGTATTCTTGCCACCTCTTCTTAATATCTTCTAATTCTGTTAGGTCCATACCATTTCTGTCCTTTATTGTGCCTATCTTTGCATATCTTGGTATCTCTAATTTTCCTGAGGAGATCTCTAGTCTTTCCTATTCTATCAGTTTCTTCTATTTCTTTGCATTGTTCACTTAAGGCTTTCTTATCTGTCCTTGCTATTGTTTGGAACTCTGCATTCAGATGGTTATATCTTTCCTTCTCTCCTTTGCCTTTCACTTCTCACTTTTCTCAACTATTTGTAAGGCCTCCTCAGACAACCATTGTTCCTTGTTGAATTTCTTTTTCTTGGGGAAGGATTTGGTCACTGCCTTACGAACTTCCATCCACAGTTCTTCAGGCTCTCTGTCTACCAGATCTAATCCCTTGAATCTATTTGTCACTTCCACTGTATGATCATAATGGATTTGATTAGGTCATACCTGAATGGCCTAGTGGTTTTTCCTACTTCCAGTTTGTGGCTAAAGGATTTGGTATATTAAGACTTGTCTTTGGGTATAGGATATTTTATTTTTGATAGACTTAACATTTTTTGCCAATGGTTTTTTAGCAATTAGTTGTGGTTTTGTGTCTTCATAAGAAGAGATGAGTTCATGTCTTTCTACTCCACCATCTTCTCTCTGTCCCTCTAATCTTCTATCAGGGAAGCACATTTCACCCTTTCTGGCACAGAAATATCTCAGTCCCCCAAGTCTACCTGTTTAAGTCCTTGGGAAACACCTTAGGAATCATCAGGCAGGTGTCTGAGGTCACCAATAGGTGTATTCCCTGCTCTGGTTTGTCATCTGTTGAATCTCACCTTGTTCTAAGAAAATACTGGCTCTCATTTTATCTAGTAAGTCTCTTCCTTTTGAGGCGGGGGACAGTCATTCTGACATATACAAAAATGAATGGGCAATAATTATAGGTAAAAGGAAATATTAATCACCTTAGCTTTGTCTGTCCATTAACTCTCATACAGTATAGCCATAGTTGGAGATGTGGCCAGCCAGCCAAGTCAGAACAGAGCAGGCAATTCCAGTATCCATAAGGAATTCCATTCTCCTTCCTGCCACATCAAGAGTGACCTGAGGCTCTGTTGGAGTGATGAGGATGGATTGAGTAGGGTTAGGCAGGCACTTCAGGCCCATTCATTCATGTGTAGGAATCTGACAAATTTGGGAGGAACTGGAGCCAGTTAGGATTGTCCTTCTGGCATCTCACAAGAGGGTACTTGGGACATTCCCTCTTCCTAGTGCCCTTTCTTTTGACAGAAGGTCCACTGATTTTGGCCCAGGAGGCTTCTCCACTGTTTCTTTGGTCTTCTTGGCCTCGAGGGTCCCCTCAAGGTGATGGGTGAATCAGAGCAACCAGAAGCTTCATTTTCTTTACAAATGTCCTGTCCTGTTCTTATTGGCTTCCTCTGTTAAATCTCAGTTATTATAGACCTTGAGGATCTCTTCTACCAAGGTTGACATGAGGTTTGGGGCCCAGACTGATGCTTTTTAAATTTTCTGCTGATGTCAGGAGCAGACTGGGTGATAAAATGCATAGCCAGTGTCAGCCTCCCTTCTGCAGAATCGGAATCTGTCCCAGTGTACTTCCTGAAGGCCCCTGTCACCTGGCTCATGAAGACTGCCTGGTTTTCATCTCTTTCCTGTGTAACTTATCAGACCCTATCATAGTTTGCAGGGTTCACCGTACAAGTTTCATTCTTTCTGATACACAAGTAATATAATGTCTCATACTAGCCTTGCGTGCATGGTCTTCACTAGTCCTATTGTGGGTCATGATCTGGGATTGCGCCACCCCTGTTTGATAAATCTGGTGGTGCAGATTTGTTGCCATTAGGCTATCTGTATGTTCTCTGGCCTTGCCTGTATCCGTTCTTATCACCTGAGGTACAACAGTGGGGCCAGAATAATTGTGATGTCCTGCCAGGTCAGAAAGAACCTTAATCTCAATCTGATAAACTCATCCCTAAATTTGTTGGGGTTCTCCCAAGAACCTACCAAACCTATCCTTATAGATTACTTGCTCACCCATTGAGAAGGGGACATGCACTCTAGTACTTGCCCCATTTCTGTCAGCTATTTCTGGATCAGATAAAGGGTCTGTGAAGCAAAAGTGGGAACTAATTTTAAACCTGATTGGAGACAGCACTGGGAGCTCTGATTTGGGAATTTCTGACTTGAAAGGGTAAGGAAGGGTAGGTCTAGAGGCTGAAAGCCATGTTAAAGGGGAGTAAACAGGCTTCTGAGGAAGAGACTTACTGAGCTGATGGCTAGTTAGCCATTGGAAGTGGAGATCTGTGAGAAGTTCTGCCTCCCAGTCTTTTGGAAAAATGGAAAGAAAGGCTACACATTCTCACAGTAGGAGTTTCTTAGCCTGGAGGTCCTGTTATTGTTGCTTCATAGCTAAAAGTCGTGTCTGACTCTTTTGTGACCCCATGGTCTGTAGCCTGCCAGGCTCCTCTGTCCAGGGGATTTCTCAGGCAAGAATACTGGAGTGGGTTGCTTAGGCATTTCCCATGTTTACATAGAAAGCTGAGGGCTGACAACTGGAGATCCCGGGGGTGGTTGAGGGAGCCCTCAAGACTAGGGTAACAAAACCAAAGGGGGAGATAGCAAAGGAGATCACAGAATTCCCTTCCTCAGAGTTGGTGACACAAAACATAACGATGTTAGGGGTCATGAAGAGGGTGACCCAGGATGGAGTGTCCAAGACGCAAGGGGCAGGAGTGTAGGTTTGAAGACCAGGGGAGAGTTAGAGGGAGAGTCAGAGAGAGAGAGGGAGAATGAGATTACCATTTAAACCGCCCCTCTGTGGGTACCTATGCAGGCACTTCTAATTTCCTGAAAGGCCAGGAACCAATCATTTCACACAGAAAAGTCTTAACTGCTTCAGCCTGTTCCTGATAGAACTTCTCTTGGTGACAGGGGAGCGGAAAATGAGAGTTTTGTGAAGATTGGACTTCTAATTATGACTTGATATGAGCATCGAACCTCGATCACTCTTACATCTCCCAGCAGGAGAGGCCACGAGGCCAAGACCTGCACGGTATGAGGTGAGCCTCTCTCACCTCTGCTTGTCACCTGTCATTCTGAGCTGTTGTCAGTCAAGGAAGCCTAGTGTCATAAGCTGAGAGGAGTCAGGCTGTAGCTGCCCCACATCCACTTTCTCAGAAGGAGAGGACAGAAAAAGACGTAGAGATGAAGAGAGGGAAAAGGACCAAGGGGAAGGGACAAGTGGTGCCTGAATGAGAGTTCTGGGGCCTGACGCAGGCTCACCAAATGCAGTGAAACTGAGGCAGAAGGTTTAGGTGGCCACTCGTCAGCTGAGAAGAAGCTGCATTTGGCGACCCTCAAATGCCTAGGTCCTCCCAATGTGGTCAAGATAAACAGA
This sequence comes from Odocoileus virginianus, assembly GCF_023699985.2. NCBI lineage: Eukaryota > Metazoa > Chordata > Mammalia > Artiodactyla > Cervidae > Odocoileus > Odocoileus virginianus. The sequence goes on from NC_069689.1 coordinate 25,659,423, forward strand.
AGCTCCATGGGCCATCCCTTAGTGGTCACTAAACATGTTACTGACCTAGGTCCTTGAACTTTTTAATAAATAGACATTGGTAAGAGGCTGACAAGGATTTCAGGCAGGGTATTATTAGACCCGTGATGCAACATGGGAAAACAAAAACAAGAAGCTTTGTTCTTGCTCACTCCCCAAGAGGAGGCTAGCTAGTTCCTTAAAGAGAGTAATGCCAGGAGTGGATCAGCGGATTGGGCAGAAGGTATAGCTTGGGTGGTCTGCCCACCCCTTTGATGGTTCTGTGTTCAGGGATCATGCACAGAAGCCTGCTTTTGCTCCACACATCAAAATAGGATGGTTGGCATGTGGCCTTTTTGTTCAGAATTTCCCCAGCTGCACTTGTGTGCAGTTATATTTAATCCTTCATAGTTCATTTGTATTCCGTTGCTCGAGGAGAGGTTTATCCAGTTTAACCCTCCTGGAGAGAGTCCAGGTCCCAGACCATCTCACAGTCTTGATAATTTTGTATAGTTTCCTATATTTCTTGTAGATAAAATACTTTGTCATCATCTTGTACATTTTCTATTCCGGATTTGACTCAAACAATTCTCAAAGAAATAGTGGCCCTTATTTTTTATTTTCTTCGTGTTTAAAGATCACAATCTGGGTTAAAGTGCCTACTTTTTCTTAGGTCTTTTACTGACAGAGCTACATTGATTTATTTTTAAGAGATGATAGTTCATAAAAGCTTTAAATCTGTTAATACACACTAGTAAACAATTATAATATGAAAATTGAAGCTAACATCCCCCCGAGTGGACTCAGTCTTGATTTTCCATCATGATAAGAAATTGAGACCCTGGAAAATTGACCCTTGACATTCTATAGGAAATTCTGACTTCATTTTTCTAACCCCTTCCAACTTCACTAATTTGGCTACAAAGAGTGAAATATGGGAGGAAAAATAAAGATGTACTGAACACATACACAAAGTATGCAACTTCACTAAAATATCCTACCTTTTTCAAACTCAGAAATATTTTTCTAATTCCAAAAAATCTCTGCCAGTAGGAAATAAATTTATTTAACATTCACTGACTCAAGAAAAAAATTATTTTCATACTAGAAGAGATCATCGTACTGTGTGAATTTTATAGATAAGGAAACTTGCAAAAATGGATTTATTGATTTTTCTCAGTAAAGTGATAGAGCTCACAGTTAAAGAGAGTGTCATATTACTTGCTCCTTTTGTTTCCACATACTACACAGACTCATATTATTTCTTTAACTTCTGTTCAAGTGTAGTTGACTTACAATATCATGTTAGCTACACTTATAAAGCAAAGTGATTCAGCTATACATATATATGTATATATCTACACACATACACATACATATAATACACATATATACACACTTTCTCAGATTCTTTTCTATTATAGGTTATTACAAGATCTTGAGTATATTTCAATGTGCCATGCAGTAAATTCCTTTTGTTTACCTGTATATATATATATATATATATATATATATAGTGGTCTGTATTTCCTAATCCCATACTCCTAATTTATCCCAGCATTCCTTTCCTCTTTAGAAACTATGTTTGTTTTCTATCTCTGAGTCTGTTTTGCTTTGGATATAAATTCATTGTATTGCTTTTTAGATTCCACATATAACTGATACCATCTAATATTTGCGTGGTAATCTCTGCATCCATTCATGTTGTTGCAAATGGTAGTATTTTGTACTTTTTTAAGGCTGACTAAAACTCCATTGTACACATATATCACTTCTTTATGTGTTCATCTGTCAATGGGCACTTGCGTTGCTTCCATGTCTTGGCTATTGTAAATAGTGCTGCAGTGAACAGCGGGGTGTACATATCTTTTCAAATTAGAATTTCCATCTTTTCCAGATATATCCCAGGAGTGGGGATGCTGTATCACATATTAGCTTTATTTTTAGTGTTTTAAGGAACCTCCATACTGTTCTCCATAGTGGCTATACGAGTTTGCATTCCCACCCACAGTTCAGGAGGGTTCCCTTTTCTCTACACCATCTCCAGTGTTTATTATTTGTAGACTTTTGATGATAGCTATTATAACCAGTTTCAGGTGATACCTCTATCATAGTTTTAAATTTGCACATCTCTAATTAGTAGCAATGTTGAGCATCTTTTCATGTGTCTCTTGGCCATTTGTACATCTTTGAAAAAGTGTCTGTCCAGGTCTTTGGCCCTTTTTTTTTTTTTGATTGGGTTGTTTGCTTGTTTAATATTGAGCTATATGAACTGTTTGTATACTTTGGAAATTAACCCCTTGTGGTCATATTGTTTGCAAATATTTTCTCCAAGTCTGTAGATTGTCTTTTTGTTTATGGTTTCCTTTGCTGTGCAAAAGCTTATAAGTTTGATTAGATCCCATTTGTTTCCTTTTGCGTTTATTTATTTTGCCTTGGGAAATGGATTAAAGAAAAAAATTACTACAATTTTGTCCAAGAATGTTTTGCCTCTGTTCTCTTCTAGGAGTTTGTGCCTTTTATTTATGCCTTTAAAATATTTTAAATTTATTTTTGTATATGGTGTAAAAGTAATGTGAAAGTGAAGGTCATTCAGTCATGTCTGACTCTTTGCGACCCCATAGACTATACAGTCCATGGAATTCTCTAGGCCAGAATACTGGAGTGAGTAGCCTATCCCTTCTCCAGGGGACCTTCCCGACCTAGGAATTGAATCTGGGTCTCCTTCACTTCAGGCAGATTGTTTACCAACTGAGCTATGAGGGAATCCTGGTATATGGTGTGAGGGGTATTCTAATTTCATTGATTTTCATGAGACAGTCCAGTTTTCCCAACACCACTTGCTGAAAGACTGTCTTTTCTCCATTGTTTATTCTTGTGTTCTTCGCGAAGATTAATTGATCATAAGTGTGGGGCTTATTTCTGGTCTCTATTCTATTCCATTTGTATGTCTTTTTGTGCCAATAAAACACTGTTTTGATTACTGCAGCTTTGTCTTATTGTCTGAAGTGTGGGAGGGTTATGTCTCCAGCTTTTTCTGAAGGAAACTGGAGGGTTATATCTACAGTTCTTTTTTCTTAGGATTACTTTGATATTTCTGGTCTTTTGTGGTTCTGTTTAAATTTTATGATTATTTGTTCAAATTCTGTGGAAAATGTTTTAGGTAAGTTGAAGGGATCACATTAAATCTGTAGACTACGTTGGGTAGTATGACCATTTTAACAGTATTACTCTAATCCAAGAGCATGGAATATCTTTCCATTTCTTTGCATCATCTTCAATTTTCTTTACCAGTGTTTTATAGTTCTCAGTTTATAGGTCTTTTACATCCTTGGTTAGGCTATTCATAGGTATTTTTTTTTTATGCAGTTTTAAATGGAATTGTTTTTTACTTTCTGATATTTCATTGTTAGTGTAATGAAATGCAACAAATTTCTGTATATTAATATTGAATTAGTCTATCTTGCTGAATTCATTTCTCACTTCTAATAGTTTTAGGGTGGGGAATTTAGGATTTTCTATATAGAGTATCATGTCATCTACATATAATGACAGTTTTACCTCTTCCATTCTAACTTGATTACCTTTTATTTCTTATCTGATTGCTTGGCTAGGACTTCCAATACTATGTTGAACAGACATGGTGAGAGTCAGCTTCCTTGTCTTGTTCCAGAATTTAGTGGAAAGGCTTTCAACTTTTCACCATTGAGTATTATATTGACTGTGGGTTTATCATAAATGGCTTTTATTATGTTGAGATGTGTTCACTCTATACCCAATCTGATGAGGGTTTTTTAGTCACAGTCTTGCATTTTCTTTATCTATTGAGAAAATTATATGGGTTCTTTTCCTCTGCTTGATGTGGTGTATGACATTAATTTACATGTGAGGAACCATCCTTTCAACCTGGAATGAATTCGACTTGAGTATAGTGTATTATGATCCTTTTTGTGTGTTGTCAGTTTCAGTTTGCTAATATTTTATTGAAGACTTGCATCTGTATTCATCAGAGTTTGGTTTTGATATCAGGGTGATGGTAGCTTCATAGCATGACTTTGGGAGTGTTCCCTGCTCTTCAGTCTTTTCGAAGAGTTTGAGAAGGATCAGTGTTAGGTCTTCTTTGTATGTTTGGTAGAATTCCCCAGTGAAGCCATCTGGTCCTGAACTATTGTATACAAGGAGTTGAGGGGGTGGGTGGGTGGCTTGGTTGTTTTTTTTTACAGATCAAGTTTTACTTCTAGTGATTGATCTGTTCAAATTATCTGTTTATTGACTCAATTTGAAAGACTGTATGTTTCGAGAAACATGTCCATTTCTTCTAGTTTCTTCAATTCATTGGCCTGTAATTCTTCACAGTATTTTCTTATGATTTTTTTTTATTTCTGCAGTATTTACTATGGCTCATCATTCATTTCCTATGTGTTTGGATTCCCTCTCTTTTCTTCTTTTCTCTGTTTTCTCTCTTAGCCTGGCTAAGTGTTTGTCAATTTGTCCTTTCAAAAACTAGGTCTTGGCTTTCTTGATCTTTCCTATTGTTCTTTTAATCTTTATTTTATTCATTTCCTCTCTGATCTTTATTATTTTCTTCCTTCTGCTGAATCTGGTTTTTGTTTGTTCATTTTCTAATTCTTATAGGTGGTAGGATATGGTTGTGTGTGTGTGTGTGTGTGTGTTTTAATTTATTGGGAAAGGCCTGTATCACTATGAATGTTCCTCTTAGAACTGTTTTTTAATGCATAGATTTTTGTAAAGTTTTGTTTTCATTGTTTTTTGTCTCTGGGTATTTTATGATTTCTTGATTTCATCAATGACCCATTGGTTTTTTAGTATCATGTTTTTTAGTCTCCATACAATCAGATTTTTTTCCTTATTTCTCTTTCTGTGGCTGGTTTGTAATTTCATACAATTGTGATCAGAAAAGATGATTGAAATCATTTCTGTTCTCTTAAATTTGTTGAGGCTTGCTTTGCATACTAGTGTGTGGTCTATGCTAGAGAATATTCAATGAGAACTGGAGAAGCATGTGTATTCTGTTGTCTTTGGATGTAGTGTCCAGTAGATATCAAGTAAGTCAAACTGTTGTATTGTTATTTATTATCCCCTATTGCCTTATTGACATTCCATCTGGAACATCTGTTCACTGATGTCAGTGAGGTGATAAAGGCTCCATCATTACTGTGTTCCTGTCAGTTTCTAACTCTGTCTCTTAGGATTTGTTTTATATCTTTAGGTGCTTCTAAATTATGTGCCTATGTGTTAACAAGCATAGTATCCTCTTCTTGTATTGATCTTTTTACCATTCCAGAGCAGCCTTCCTTGTCTGTTTTTGGACTTTGATTTAAGTATGTTTTGTCTATTTGAATATTGCTACTCCCACTTTTGTGTCATTTCAATTTGCAAGAAATATCTTTTTCCATCATCTCACTTTCAATATATGTGTGTCTTTGACCAGAAATCTAGTCTACTGTAGACAGCATATTATAGGTACTTGCTTTGCTATTCAGTCTTCCACTCTCTGTCTTTTGATTGGAGCATTGTGTCCGTTATATGCTTAACTTCCTTTCTTTATGCAAACTTCCTTTGTGATTCTATTTATGCTTTTGATTTGTGGTGGTGGTTGTTCAGTCACCCAGTCATGTCAGCTCTTTTCAACATCATGGACTACAGCACTCCAGGCTTCCCTGTCCCTCACCATCTCCTGGAGCTTGCCCAAGTCTGTGTCCATTGTATTGATGATGCCATCCAGCCATCTCATCTTCTGATGCCTTCTTCTCCTCCTGCCCTCAATCTTTCCTAGCATTAGGGACTTTTCTAATGAGTTGGCTCTTCACATCAGGTGACCAAAATACTGGAGCTTCAGCTCAGCATCAGTCCTTCCAATGAGTATTCAGGGTTGGTTTCCTTAAAGATTGACTATTTTGATCTCCTTGCTGTCCAAGGGGCTCTCACAAATCTTCTCCAGCACCAAAATTCAAAGGCATCAATTCTTGCGCTCTGTCTTCTTAATGGTTCAGCTCTCAAAACCATATGTGACCACTGGGAAGACCACAGCCTTGACTACACAGACTTTTGTTGGCAGAGTGATGGCTCTGGCTTTTCAACACTATGTCTTGGTTTGCCATAGCTTTCCTGCTAAGAAGCAATCATCTTCTGATTTCACGGCTGCAGTCACCATCCACAGTGATTTTAGGGCCTCAAAAGAGAAAATCTTTCACTGCATCCACCTTTTCGCCTTCTAATTTGCCATGAAGTAGTGAGGCCTGATGCCATGACCTTAGTTTTTTTTAATATTTAGTTTTAAGCCAGCTCTTTCACTCTCCTCCTTCACTCTCATCAAGAGGTTCTTTAGTTCCTCTTCGCTTTCTGCCTTTAGAGTGGTATCATTACATATCTGAGGTTGTTGCTGTTTCTCCCATCTATCTTGATCCCAGCTTGTAACTCATTCAGCCTGGCATTTCTCATGATGTGCTCAGCATAGGTTAAACTAACAGGGTGACTGCAGACAGCCCTGTCACACTCCTTTCTGTCTTGAGCCAGTCAGTTCTTCCATTCAGAGTTCTAACTGTTGGATTTGTGGTTACCCATAGCTTTATCTACCAGCTTTAGATTGATAGTCATATAAGTTCAAATACATTCTATAAGATCTACAGTTTTTACTTTTCTCTCCCAATTTTTTTTCATTTTGATCTCCTGTTTTATATCTTTTTGCCATTAATTGTACTTATCTCTTTTACACAATTCTGATTGTTTTATTAATCTGTGGCCTGATTTAAGTGATCTTCAGTCCTTTTATATATTTGCCTTTCATATTATGTTTTTCTTTTTCATATAGATTCTTCTCTATTTAGCGAAGATCTCTAGGTATTATTTTTGAGATTGGATTAAGCATCGTATTCTTTTAGTTTTTTCTTGTCTGAGAAATTCTTAGTTTCTGCTTCTATTCTAAATGATAATCTTACTGAGTAGAGTATCCTAGATTTCAGGTTTTCCACTTTCATGACTTTGAATATATCTTTCTTTTCTGTGAAGTTTCTACAGAGAAATCAACTGATAGCCTTATGGAGGTTTCCCTGTAACTGACTCTTTATTTCTCTTTCTACCTTTAGAATCCTCTAATTATCTTTAACTTTGCCATTTTAATTATGATATGTCTTGGTGTGATATTTAATTATGATATGTCTTAATCTTTGGGACCCTCTGTGCTTCTTCTTCCTGGATATATGTTTCCTTCTTTAGGTTTGGGAAGTTTTCAGTCATAAGTTCTTCAAATATATTTATGATCCCCTTTTCTTTTTCTTTTCCTTCTGGAATACCTATTTGAGTACATTACCATGCATTATATTATTAAATATCTCATAGAATCTTATGTGTTGCTTTCATTTTTTATCTATCTAATTGGATGATTTCCATTATTCTGCTTTCCAGATGATTATTCATTCTTCTTCATTATTTAGTGTACTATTTGTTGCCTTTAGCTTGTTTATTTTGGCAATTGAGTTGTCTAATTTTAACTGGCTCCTCCTTATAGTTTCTAGTTCCTTGTTACAGTGATCTGCATTTCTTTTTATAATCATTCTTAATTACTTTAGCATCTTTATTACCTCCTGTTTGAATTCAGGGTCTGGTAGACCCATGTGGTCTGTTTCATTGTTTGTTCTTTCAGGGGATTTCTCTTGTTCTTTTAATTGGTAGTAGTTTCTTTGCTTTTTCATTTTATTTAAATTCTCTGACTCTGAATTTAGGGGAAACAGTTATCTACTGTGGTTTTTAAGGGCTGTTTTTATGTGAGAGCTTCTCTATGTAGACTGTGTGGTTAAGTCCAATATTTTTGGTGCAGATGCCCTTTTTGTTATAGATGCCTGCCATGTCTTTCATCAGAATGTCCTGGCCATTATCCCCTTGATAGGGGATGTATTTGGTGTTGTAGTGAAGAGAGCCTACATTGGATGCTGGTGGCGCCTCCACTTTGCTCTCTGGCTGTTGACAGCCCTGTTGATGCAGGGTCTGCTCCCTGGCTGTTGGAGTAGAGGCCCCTAGACCCAGTTCTAAGCTGTGGTGTGAGGAGGTAGAACTGAATCAGTACTGCTGCCTTCTCCTTCTCGGGAGCTGGCGCCAGGATGCTGCCTGCCACCCATTGTGTGCACCCACAGATTCCATTGCTGCTGGCTCCACAGCTTTCCCTGTTGGCTGGGCCATCAGTCCCACTCCTGGCAAGTTAGGCTCTCCACTTCTGCAGCCACTGGAGTTGTACCTCATCGTGAGGCTGTTGACAAAAGGGCTCCTATGGCGGATGCCTCCCCCACCCTCTGCGTGATAATAATGGGGCTCCTGTGGTGGGCCCTCACTCCAGCCCATGCAGGTCAGTGATAGCTGCCTGTACACGCTAGGCCCTTCAGGCTGTCTGCATGTAGCCATACCAAGTCCTCTCCCCGGTTCTGTGCACTGAAGCCTGAGTTTAAGCACTCAGGTACCACGCGCACCAGCAGGCATGCAGGTGAAGGAGTTTCCCAGAGCAAGGGACCCTCCCCTTTCACAGCTCACTCCCAAGGGTACAGGCCCCATTTGATTCCATTTTTTCCCTTTTGCTCTACCCAGTTACATGGGGATCTTTCCTGTAGCTTTGGTTATATAAGAAATCTTTTGTGGCTTTCAGTTGGCTTTCTGTGAAAGTTGTTCCACATGTAGATGTATTTTTGATATGTTTCTCGGGGGCAGTGAGCTCCATGTCCATCTATTCTGCCCCTTTGATCTTCTCCACTATTTTTTTTTCCTTGCTTTTAAATTTTGACTCTCATGATATCCTTTATGCTATATGACTGTAAAACAAAACAGGAAAACATATTTTTTCAGAGGATATTATTAATAATAGAGGGAAACTGTAATTGGCAATTATTGGTGGATTAAGTATTTGAAATAAGTGTTTGAGTCAGTTAATTTCCAAATGTTTAACCTTCAGATTGTTCAAATAAAACTTTAAATGATCCCTCAGACTTTAAAAACAACTCTAAAAGACATTTTTGTAACTATTAACCTTTGGAGATTATCCGGACAGAATTTTCTTCTCCAGTCATGTTAAAACCACTATAAAATTTTTCAGTATTATGACAACTCTTAAATGGAGAAACTCAACACTTTTTTTTGTTTGTTTCTGAAACTTTAATTATAGTTAGCCTCCTATCCAGACAGAAGGAATACTTTTTGTTCATTAGTTTTAACTTTTTCAATGGCAGAAAATTGCTTCAAGGCGTGTCAATTCATATTGATGTGCCTACTCATTTTCTCCTGTCACCAGAAGATACCACTTGATCCCCTGTTAGCACCTTAGCCTCCTTTCCATTCAATGTATAATTAGCTAGGAGATGGGTCGAACAATATAGATGCATGAAATTCTACAACACATGCATTTGAACTGATTTTTGAGAGAATATTTTTTTCTGCCTAGTAAATCAGACCTATAAAGCAGTCTCTGTTCCATAATTAACATAATATACTGATACCACTGTGTATCAGAAAATAAAAGGGCAAATACTTTCTGTCAATAATTAGACCTTTTGCCAAGTTTACTTAAGTCCTTAACAACAGTACCCACGTAAGGGCAAGGTGCTGAGCCTCTGGGGAAGAGTACCATTATAGACAATGCAAAGTACTGAAAAGAATACATTAAAATAGAGGTAATTTATTACATTTTGAGATTCAGCCCTTTTTCTACATTTGTAGTTTTTTCCATTTTAAAAAGAGAGTCTTTTTACATGTTTATAATACATATCTTTTCTCTACTTCTAACATGTGAAGGATATAATTACAGGTTGTCATAAAAAATGCTATCAGTGTTTGAAATGGATTAATTAAATGCCACTGCTATAATTGTATTTTTAAAATATTTTTATGTACAGCAATTAAAACTGTGAATGTTTGATTTATTCTGTACGACTTTTTATCATTTTTGAAATATACTGTTATATGGTATCAGAACATGTAATCTTTTTTATATTAAAGCATATTTTGTATTTTCCTGTATTTTATTGCAGATGTGAGTTAATGGAACTCACTAATAGGATAAAGTCAAACTAGTCAAAATCACAAAATATATTTTTTCTATATCCTGATTAATTTAACTTATATAGCTTTTGAACAGATTTTCACTGAAAGAACATTTTTTTTTTCAAAATAGCTACACAAAAATTGTTATAATATGGACAATTTAAGTGTCTGCATCATTCTGAAGTTGAATCTACAAGGCACTGAAATAATTAACTCAAAAAGCAAGGCAACTTTAAATAAATAAATAATAGGCTGGAAAACATTCCTGAAAAAATATACTATTTGTGAAAGATAATTCACAAAAACAATCAGTCAACTTGCCCAATATGAGACATAGCTTGAAGTGGATCTGTACTGACACATAAAAGTTTTAGAAAACAATGAGTTTGGTGGTCAGTTTCCAAAGTCTGTTCTTCATAGTCAGTAAAACTCATCTAGGGAAAATATCTTCTTTCAACTATTGTTAATACATCAGCAATCTTGGACAAAGCACTTTCAGCAAAGGTATTTGTATGTTTTTCCTTTGGAGAAATAATATTGTTCTATTTGTTTTACTCAGAGTCTGTCTATTAATCTAAAGATCAGTTTTACTATATTAAACATATTACTGGGGTGTTCATGGTAGCTGTGACAGTCCTTTTATTTTCCTTTACTTTTCTGAAAGATATGTACTGTTTCTGATCTTTCAGTAAATTTTATAGAAATGCCTTCTACATTTTATCAAACTCTAAAATCAAAGTTAATGTTTGATCCTTCTGCTGAGCAGTTTAGTTTCTATAATCCCCTTCCTGATTTAAATGCTATTTTTTTGTGTGTATTTGAGTTCTTTCATAACCCACAGAAAAATTATCACTGCTTTTTAGTAAATATTTGTGTAGATTTATAACTATATTTGACACTTTCTTTGCTCATCAGATCTCTTTATATTTCTCAGGCCTTCCAGTAAGATCACTTTTCCTCTGGCTAAATAATGAGGTTCCTCTGGCTAAACAGTGAGATTCTCTTGGTAGCAAATTCTGTTCCGTTGTTGTTTTGTTTGGAAAAATGAAACTGGTTATTCAGTTCTAGGTGGATAGTTGTCTTTTCTTAGATTATTTTAGTTCTTGCTGCCAGCTTTCCATTGTCACTTTTGAAAAGTTCATCTCAGTTCAGTCGCTCAGTCGTGTCCAACTCTTTGCGACCCCGTGGACTGTAGCACACCAGGCCTCCCTGTCCATCACCAACTCCCAGAGTTTACTCACACTCATGTTCATTGAGTCGGTGATGCCATCCAACCATCTCATCCTCTGTCGTCTCCTTCTGCTCCCACCTGCAATCTTTGTCAGCATCAGGGTCTTTTCAAATGAGTCAGTTCTTCCCATCAGTGTCCAAAGTATTGGAGTTTCAGCTTCAACATCAGTCCTTCCAGTGAATATTCAGGACTAAATATTGAAAAGTTTGAAAAGTTAACTACTGACTACTGCCTTTCTTTGGAAGTAAACTGTCTTTTAGGCTGCTTCTGAGATTCCTCTTTGCCTTTGGTGTTTTGCAGTTTAATTTTCATATATACATGTACACACACACACACTCACATGCGTAAGAGAATTTCATTAAATTTTTCCATCCTGAAAGTTAGTAGACTTTCTGAGAGGCATTGACTTTGTTGGGAAGCAATTCTACATGGGTCTCCTACATTCCTGTACATCTCATGAAGAGATGTTGGGAGCTTTGTTCCAGTTTATCTTTTTAGGGTGTCTGCATAGAAAACAGCTTTGGAATATACAATTTTCCTTCAGATCAAAAGAGAAATTTGTTTCCTGATCAGAATAATAAAATAGTGTGTTCCTCTAGGTAAATTGGGCAGCATTGCTAAAATCACTTTTTTTTTTTTTTTTTTTTTTTGCTATATCACACCACATGTGGGATCCTGGTTCTGCAACTAGGGATCAAACCTGTGCCCCCTGCATTGGAAGCAGAGTCTTAGCCACTGGACCACCACTTTAAAATTTTGTGTTCCCTAAACTGAGAATTCCCCAGCTGTCACATAATCTACTATGAACATTATCCTCCTCGACCCTCCTCTACATCTCCCTTATCAGATTTGGAGACCAGGAACTACTTAAACAAACATAAAGTATAATATCCCTACTTGTCCATGAGTAATAAAGTCCTTTCTCTGACCAAGGCATCTTTTGTCTTCTGCCAACTTCTGTAAACTGGCCAGTTAACTTGCAAGTAGTATAAAATCTCAAACCCTTCAAAGCTCTAGAGTGATGTTTATTAGTTTTGTATAATTCTTGATGCCATTATTTATTTGTATATTCCTCTTGTCACATTCTTTTTCTCCTCTCTTTCTGGTACCCTACTGCAGTATTGTTAGTACCTTTTACTCTATTCCCCTTCCATGATATTTCTCTCATGTATTTCATCCCTTTCTTTGCCACATTCCAATTAATGTCTTCAGCTATACCTTCAGGTTCACTAAAAGTATAATCTACTGTATTGATCTGCTAGGGCTGCCATAATAGAATACCACAAGCTGTGTGGCTTAAACAATGGAAATTTATTATTCTCACAGTTCTGAAAACTGAAAATTCAAGATCAGGCATCAGGTTTGGTTTTTGCTAAGACCTCTCTCCTTGGCTTACAGATTGTCACTTTCTCACATGTCTTCACGTGACCTTTTCTCTGCGCACATGCATCCCTGACGTCTTCCTCTCTCACAAGGACAGCAGTCCTATTGGATTAGGACTACCTGGTAACCTCACTTAACCTTAAGTACTATCTCCTTAAAGACACTATCTCCAAATACAATTATATTAGAACTTCAGCACGTGAATTTGGGGGTAGAAGTGACATAGTTTAGTTAGTAGCATCGACCAATGGCCATTTTTCATTTGGGGAGGATATAAGGCAAAGTGTTTTATTTTCCAGAAGAATGCAAAAGAAACCCTTACATATAGCAGACACTATTGGGGAGAACAAGAGAGTAGGAGAGGAGGAGGGACACTTTTGCTTTTCACTTTATTTTATGCATTTTGTGTTATATATTTCTATATGGCTTTAATTTTTACCACGTGGCAGACTGACTCTAAGGTAAGGTAAACCCCTGTAATGCCTGTGTCCTGCTGCTTACACCCTGTGCTTACGCCATCCCTTGCCCTTGAGTGCTAATGAGGCCTGCGAGCTACTTCTAACCAGTCCAATAGGGCAAAGGTGATGATGTGTCCTAGACTCACTTAGAGTCTCTCTCTCTCTTGACCTGCTTGATAAAGTGACTATGCTGGGAGGACATGTGCCATGGAGTTGAGGTCAGCCTATAGACAACAGCCAGCAAGAAACCAGGGCCTTTAGTATTATGCCTTCAAGGAAGTCATTTCTGCAACAACCTGAGTGAACTTGAAAGCAAGTTTATCCCACATCAAGCTACTCAATAAGAACCCAGTCCTAGCCATCACAGTGATTGCAGCCTTGCAGAGTCTGTGGCCAGGCTCCTGACCCACAGAAACTTTCACAAAAGAAATGTGGGTTGTTTTTATACTGATATGTTTGCAATAATTTGTTATGCAGCATGGAAAACTAATATGTATCATGCATACCTAACTTTAAACTATGAACTATATTTGATTAAAAATTACATCTTCATGTTTTGACAGACTCACAGTAAAACATTTTAAGGTTTTCTTTTTTAAATTAAATATGCTTTTCATTTCTGGAATTTGTATTTTATTTTCATTTATTTCATAAGCATTTCACTATGCTTAGTCATTTTTCTAATCTGTTTATTTTTGCTCATATTTGTAATCCCTACTTTCATTACTTTAAGAAGTGCTTATTTTAAACTATGTCTGATATTATTGTGTTTCTGAATCTGCTTTGCATTGCTTCTGCTAAATCTTACTCATGATACTTTTGTTTTTATAGGCATTTTCTGATTTCCTATGAGAAGCTCACATTTTCTGGAACATTAAATATGCGAATTATTCAAGGTCTGTGTGGAAATGGGCTTCTCCGGAGAGTCTCTGCTTTTGCTTCTCCACTCTCAACTCAGCCACTTCAAACTAACCTCAGAGCTTTAAGGGTTTTAAGACAGTCAGATGGTGACATCTCATGTTATGGATGGCTTGTGGTGATTGTTTCCCTTTCATTTTTTACTCAAGTTTAAAGGCCACTCTGACCATCTAAATTTTCAGTTTTCTGAACTGTTTCCTTTGCTTCAGCTCACCTTTACTCCCCAATTTATTGCAGTCAGTGTCTTTCTTTCCCCCAGATTCTTCTCAAACTACATGCCAAGGATACCAGTACATTTCATAGTGAAAACCATTAACTTCCTTTAATGTCTTTAGTTTACTGCTTATAACGCTGTACATCACTCTCCATGTTTTCTGTACTGTAATTTTTCTTGCTCCTTTTACAACCATCTCTTTCTCTCCACCCCAGTATCCTTCGCATTCCTTTCCTGACAAAATTCTTTCAATGTCCAATGTTTGGTCCTAACACTCTCCTTAATTTTTCATGTTTTCCCTCAAATTTCTCCTTCATTTCTTATCTTTAAATAGTAACTGCAATTTGATGTTACCCAAAACTATGAAGTCCAATAATTCTGACATACTCAGAAATCCATATCCATGGTCATAATAGCCCTTAGTACGTTAATATTTATTAGATTCTGGTAAAGCGTCTGCCTGCAATGTGGGAGACCTGGGTTCGATCCCTGGGATGGGAAGATCCCCTGGAGAAGGAAATGGCAAACCACTCCAGAAGTCTTGCCTAGAAAACCGCATGGACAGAGGAGCCTGTTAGGCTACAGTCCATGAGGTCACAAAGAGTCGGACACGACTGAGCAACTTCACTTCAATAGTCAAAGTGACCAAATATAAATTCACTGTTATTTCAGTCTGTCTCTTCTGCTTATTTTCAATAATAATAAGAAGAAAAGCAACAATACACTTAATATAGAGAATATGTGTGCCAGATATTGCTCTCAGTGGTTTACAGAAGTTAAACCAATATAAAAAGAGTCCTGTAACATAAAGAGTATCATTATTTCCTTTTTACAAATGATAGAACTGAGACACAGAGAGGTTAAATTATTTTCTAAGGTGATACAGTCGCTTAGTGATTGATCTAGCACCCACTAGGGCTCCAGGGTCCTTTCTTGGTAGATACTCTCCTATACAGCTAGTTAATACAGTAAGTCACCAATTGCTACTTCCAGACACATACATACATATGTGAATTCTCTGCCTAAACTCTCCGAGTAACCAAACTGTCGCATATTATAATAATCAATAGAAATAAATTTTGTTGTAAATCCTAAGTCCTTCATTCTTACCAGTAGACTAATTAATGTGCTAGATGTAATTAAATCAGCATAAATATCATAGTTGAATTTCTCGAAAAAAAGATCAGAAAATGTTATGCCCATTAATAGCTTCTGTAGCTATTCAAGCAAATATAATGCAGCAAGGATAATTAAATCTTGTGCTTCGGGGAGCAAGTAGGTTTGCTTAAAGAACAGAAAGGAAAATATGCCTTTATTCTCTGCCCTAGGGAGAACAGTGGAATAACTGACTAGGTATATTAATGGAGTAGTAGAAAGGGTAACATCTGCTGTTCTCTGAAATATCAGAGCTTTGGCTGAGGTAGAATTAATTGACTCATATTTGGTATGGAATTATAATAACTTTAATTTACCACATGGTGGAAACAGGCTCTATTTTAATTTCATTTTAGTTTTAATTTACTAACTACAGAAAAGCATGCTATCTCATAAATACAACAAATATTATATTTTAGAAGGGCCTGGCAGGATATGCCTTTAATGATTTTATATTTCTGTTTTCAAAGTTGATTTCAATGGTATTGAGTTCTCAGAGCAAGAGTTTACTTTTTCTTTCTGTGGTTCACACACTGGCCTGAATCTGAATTATAATAAGACTATTACAGGCAGCAGAAGTAAACAGGTAGGCATTAGCATGATGAGCTTGAAATGCCAAACCAGCTATAGAGCAAAAATCCTCAATTATAATTCATAGAATGCTGTCTTATTTTTAATACTTTAAATATGCTCTAGTATTGGTAGCAATTATCTGAGTAGACTGTATAGAAAATTCAAATTTAATGCCCCCCAAAATGATAATTTCTAATTTTAAATGTATACCTGTTTGCACCATTACCAATCTACCTCCCTTATTGGCCTCATATACTAATAGCAGTGAGCTTTAATAGGCTGAGTAACTCTAATTCCAGTTCTCAATTTCAGATTGTGAGTGTACTTTTATTTTAATACCTTTCTAAAATTTAATTTTATTTCTATCTGCCCTCATTTTTTTTTTTTAAATGCCTGGGCCTCTGGGCTGTGCCAATTTGCATATTTGAATTAATGCACCAAATAATGTTTGAAAGTCTAATCTTATTAAATGCCTTTAAATCCAACAGTTCCCCTGACTGGTTAGACCTTATTAAATTAACCCATATGTTATCAAAACCTTATGCTGGCTATCTACTTGGTTGTCTCTGAGGGTCAAATGGATCAAATGGTTTCCTTTAAAAAAAAAAAAGTATTGAGGCTGGAAAATTTATGTGAGGTTAAGTTTCCAAAGATTTTCCACTAACGCAAAATGCCATGAATTATAGAATTTACGGTTGACTAATTGCTTAAGAGTTGACAGTTGTTTAGCTAAGGATTTTTCATCTCATTTTCCTACCCCTTAGTAAAGCTTTGTCACAAGTAATTTTAAAGAGAAGAGTGAAATGATTTATATGCTCCATATGCTATGACTTTGTACTAATGGTGAACGAAATACTTCACTGGGTAACAATAGATCTAAGGAATGAAGTAAGAAAATAGCTGATAGTTAACTGTGATAACAAATCAAAATATGAACAACTCTCTGTTAAAGATTACAAATAAATTCCAGTGGCCTTATACAAGAGAAAGCGAAAAATGCCAAAAGTGTAGATATACTACAAGCTATGTGGAATATACTTAAAGTGTATGTATCTGTGATTCATCCTGTCAGTTATATATAGGACATAATCAGTGATGACATTAAGCAACAAACTATTTAAATGATATCAATACAAGTCTCAGAAGATACTCTACTTCTCAGGATTAATTATGAGGAACTCAAGATAAGAGAAGATTCCCATAGCTACCTCAGGCTGAGAAATAGCATTTGAGCCAACGGCTACAGTTGTCCTAGAGGAAAGGATTTCTTACTCTAGAAGAGAATTATAGATATGATCTTCTGATTAAAAACAGCCAAGTTAAAGCATAAGGCCACCCTCCCCAAGGGCTACCAGATAACTATATTTATGGGATGTTATCCTTTACCATCCAATGCAAGTGTCCTTATGCATAAAGCTGCAAGAGGATCTGAAACAAGCCCAGCTGCTCACCTATTCCTTTTCCATTTTTAGAAAAATTTAATTATAGATGTTTTACAATATTATATTAATTTCGGGTATACATAAAAGTGATTCAGTTATATGTGTGTGTGTATATGTGTGTGTGTGTAAATATATAGATTTTCATTATAAGTTATTACAAGATGTTGAATATAGTCCCTTTTGCTATACAGTAAATCATCATTGCTTTTCTATTTTATTTATTGTAGCTTGTATCTAGGGCTTCCCTTCCCTGATAGGTCAGTTGGTAAAGAATCCACCTGCAATGCAGGAGATCCCAGTTCAGTTCTTGGGTTGGGAAGATCCTCTGGAGAAGGGATAGGCTTCCCACTCCAGTATTCTTGGGCTTCCCTGTGGCTCAGCTCATAAAGAATCTGCCTGCAATGTGGGAGACATAGGTTCCATCCCTGGGTTGGGAAGATCCTCTGGAGAAGGGAAAGGCTACCCACTCTAGTATTCTGGCCTGGAGAATTCCATGGATTGTATTGTTCATGGGACGGCAAAGAGTAGAACATGACTGAGTGACTTTCACTTTCAGCTTGTATCTGCTAATCTCATACTCCTATTTTATTTGTCCCCTCCCTGTCGTTCACCTTTCCTAACTATAAGTTTGCTTTCTATGTCTGTGAGTCTATTTCTGTTTTCTATGTAGGTTTATTTGTATTCTTTTTTATATTACATTTACAGTGATATCATAGAATAATTACCTTTCTCTGATGTTACTTCACTTAGTATGGGTAGTATCTTGGTCCATCCATGTTGCTGCAGCTGGCAATATTTCACTCCTTTTATGGCTGAGTGATATTCCATTGTATGAAGATCACATCTTCTTAAACCGGTCATCTGTTGAAGGGCACTTGTGTTGTTTCTGTGCTTGGATATTTTAAGTAGTGCTGCTGTGAACATTGGGTACATGTATCTTTTTGAATTAGTGTTTTCATTTTTTTTAGATACATAATGTCAATAGGAACACTTGACTATAAGGGTTACAAAGCCACATCACTTCTAAACCTGTGAACAAGATCTTGAGAGATAGTCCAGTGCAAAGTTCTGTTTATCATAATTGTTTAGTAATATTCAGTTCAGTTCAGTCGCTCAGTCGTATCCGATTCTTTGCGACCCCATGAATCGCAGCACACCAGGCCTCCCTGTCTATCACCAACTCCTGGAGTTTACTCAAACTCATGTCCATTGAGTCGGTGATGCCATCCAACCATCTCATCCTCTGTCATCCCCTTCTCCTCCTGCCCCCAATCCCTCCCAGCATCAGGGTCTTTTCCAATGAGTCAACTCTTCGCATGAGGTGGCCAAAGTATTGGAGTTTCAGCTTCAGCATCAGTCCTTCCAATGAACACCCAGGACTGATCTCCTTTAGGATGGACTGGTTGGATCTCCTTGCAGTCCAAGGGACTCTCAAGAGTCTTCTCCAACACCACAGCTCAAAAGCATCAATTTTTTGGCGCTCAGCTTTCTTTATAGTCCAACTCTCACATCCATACATGACCACTGGAAAAACCATAGCCTTGACTAGACGGACCTTTGTTGGCAAAGAATGTCTCTGCTTTTTAATATGCTGTCTAGGTTGGTCATAACTTTCTTTCCAAGGAGTAAGCGTCTTTTAATTTCATGGCTATTAACCTACTAAAATTCAGTTTAGCTTCTTTTAGAACCAAATGTAACCAACTTTTAAATTTACCTCTAAAAGTAATAATTTGTTGTCATTTAGTCACTCTGTAAAGTCCAATTCTTTGCAACCCCATGGACTACAGCACGCCAGGCTTCCCTGTTATTGTTATGAAGTAATAATAGCAGCTTCATTTTAGATACAATCAGGATTTATGACTTAGACTTGCTTCTGCAAAACTTGAGTGTGTTTGTGGCTGGCTGTTTGTGTGTATGGCAGAAATAAGAAGCAGGTCCCTTTTAAAACTTGTGATTTGTTTCTGAAAACAATAGTATAATGTTGGCTAAATAGCTCTGTCATAATAAAGTGACTCATAGCACACTACAAGTGCTGTTACAGCATTTTGTTGTACAAAAGAATGGTTGAATGATGATTCTCAAAATTAAAATATAGGAAACTAAAATTCAAATTGCAAAACTACTCTATCCACTTGGCAAATGAAAATTCTTAACATAGGTATATTCAAAAAACATTTCTAAGAGAATCTGACCTAAAATTATTGTATTAAATATACCTTTTCTTAACTATTAAGATATTCTTTTCATATAAATTAGTAATACAAAAGTTTAATAACCAGAATTTATAGCTGAAATTAACATATATCATTAGCATAGTTATACATGTAAATCATTGTCATTAAAAATAGGACATTTGAATAGACTAAATATCTTTGTTAATGGTAGAATTATATGTAAGAACAAATTACAGTTAAAATATTTCATTAGCCTTCAAAGCCTTTGTGTGTCATCATGACTATTGCCTTATTGAAAATGTAGTCTTTTAGTATGCCAAAAATGGATATAAAATTAATTAAAATTGGTAATTCAGCTGAGAACAGCATGGACCACAATATACAGAGTCATCATGGTATGTCAGATTTGCATATGGTGCATTAAATACTCATTACAATAAGATTAGGTATATATTATTAGTACCATATTGAATATAAAGTACAAGTAAGAGTTAGTATTTAAAATTTGAGTTTAGCTACTCAGTATACTCCTAACCACTAGGCCACTAGGCTATGATTTCATTTTTAACTGTACAGTTAAGATCATGTCTTGCTAAAAGCATCTGATTCTCCCTTTCATTATCACAGGACTTGTAAAAGTTTCACCCAGTCGTGATACCAGGTACAAAGTCCAACATCTCTTGATCAGGTTGAGGTCTAGTTGCAGAGTCTCTTGATCTGAAGACTTCTGAACTAAAGTCACATCTGTCATATGATGATACAAGAGTCATGGGATAACAACAAACTCTCCCATTTAATTTTGGAAGGTGGGAAGGATTTAGTAATCATGGGTCCATATCAATTTTGAAATTCCACTTGACACTAACTGGGGCTTGAAAATATTCCTTGACTTATATCCTTTTCACAGGTCCACAGACTACTATTCTCAGCCCTGCCTTCTAGGAATTAATTTCTTTTTTTTTTAATCACCTCCTTGGTCAGTTATGAAAAGAAGATTGGAAGACATCTTTTTGGCAGTCTATTTAACTACGTGCAGAATTTTGGAGACCAAGAAGCAATTAATATCTCAAGAACTCTTAATCTCTTCTAGTCTAAGGTGATGGTGCTTTTTGCTAACACAACTATACTTTACCCATAAATATATGTGGGTTTTTTAAAATGTATTTTTCAGTCCACTCTGCCAAAATTGGGCTTCCTTTGTGGTTTTTCAGCTGGTAAAGAATCTGCCTGCAATGCAGGAGACCTGGGTTTGATCTTCCCAACCTGGGCTGGGAAGATCCCCTGGAGAAGGGAAAGGCTATCCACTGCAGTATTCCATCCTGGAGAATTCCATGGACTGTATAGTACATAGGGTCACAGAGTCGGACGCAACTGAGAGACTTTCACTTTCTGCCAAAATCTATTAGTATGTCCATAATTCTTTCCCCAAACCTCTTTCTCCAGATTGAATTATATGTATTTTGGATGTATCATGTTTTAGTAAAAATACTACTTTATTCATCCAGCATCACTTTTATCTTGCTGAATGGCATTTTGTTCATTTTAGAGGCATAATTTTAAGGGATATTAATTAATTTAGAAGTTTTGATAAAGATTAGATAACAGGCTTCACTGAATCTTTATCCTGAGATTATTTTTAGTGATAACTTCTGAGTTAGGCATTTTCCTTGTCTTATTAGCCACACCTTTCATTTGTCAAAAAATAATTTCATTTAGCAACTCTGCAATCTTGTATTATCATACTACTACTAAACACTGCTCAAAAACTGTTTCTTTTCAGATTTCATCCTTTATTGGTACCTCTGTATGCTTATCAGGCACATAGTCCTCCAAATACAGGCAATAACTTTATTTATTTATTTTTTCCAGGCAACAACTTTAGTTAAAAGTTTCAGTACTAAAATCCACAGGTCAGATTTTTCTACTGTTTCATTAGAGTTTCCTTACTTTTTCTGGCCATTTATAGCAGTTTTCTTGCAGCCGATAGCCCTGATCAAAATCACATTTTGTTGAAATGGCACCTCAATTTCCCAGTGTCAACTTCTGGCCATCTATTGCCATAGTAAGGCTGCAGACTATATCATCCCAAAACTCAGTGACTTAAAATAACATTTATTCTTATTCCTGTGTCTACAAGCGATGTGGGGGCATCTCTGTTGTTACCAGCAAGTCTTAAATAGGTTCAGTTCCAGCTACATGCTTGGTTTAGTCTGTTCTGTATCTCTCTTATCCCTCCGAGACAGTTTGGAGTGTGGAAAAGAGGATGCCTACTCTTTCCCAGCTGGGCATCCCCGGTGCCTCAGTGGTGAAGAACCTGCCTGCCAGTGCAGGAGACAGAGAAGATGTGGGTTTGATCCCTGGGTCAGGAAGATCCTCTGAAGGAGGGCATGGCAACCTACTCCAGTATTCTTGCCTGGAGAATCCCATGGACAGAGGAACCTGGCAGGCTACAGTCCACAAGGTCACAAAGAATCAGACACGACTGAAGCAACTTAGCATGCATACTCTTTCCCAGTAGCTAATCCAAATTGTGTGTGTATATGTTTAGATATTGCTCAGATCAATGTATTAGAGGTACATGGATACCACAACTTGTTGGTTTTGAAGTGCTGAGCCTTGTGTAAAATCTACTGCAAAAGATGGTTCTGGCCAGCATATTGTTGACATAAAATCCTTCTACTCTAGTTGGTATCAAGCAAAGGTAAGAAGTATAGCAGATCTGCTAATGTCATTCATCATATGTATCATTATGCCTGATCAAAAAGATATTTTGAAGGAATCACTTAGTGCCAAAGCCTGGAATTGTGGAGTAGAATAGGGTTTTTTCCCACTTAATCTGACAGTGACAGCTGTCAAAATTGCAGTGTCATTTACCTAGTGATCATATATTTAGCTTCTTGATTTTCAGGCAGAAACCAAAATAAAGAGACTTCTCACTTTTCCCTCCACTGTATCTGCTCTTAGAGATGTAGCTCATTTTGCAAGCACAGCTGCGGAAGTCATTGCTGCCTTGGCAGTGATCTCCAAATCTCATACAGTCTGGAGGCATGAGATCATTGCCAAGAGACAGGGGAAAGTAGCGGTGAATAGCACTGGAGTAAGAGTAATGGTGGTAATAGACATGAAACCTTAAAACACTTTGGTGGATCTTTGGACATATATCTGTACATATTGCTAATGTAACTCTAAGCTCTCAGTTTTAGAATTGGGCAGAATGTCAAGTAAGTAACTATAATTGTATAATTTATACATGGCCAAGAGTGATTAAGGGACTTCCCAGGTGACTCAGTGGTAAAGAATCCGCCTGTCCATTGCAAGAGACATGGGTTCAATCCCTGGGTGGGGAAGATACCCTGGAGTAGGAAATGGCAACCCACTCCAGTATTCTTGCCTGGAAAATTCCATGGACAAGAAGAGCCTGGCAGGCTATAGTCCAGGGACTTGCAAGAAGTCAGACACAACTGAGCACATACACAAGAGTGATTAAAAACTGAGTTATCTTCATTGGAAAATCTAAGAATCTCTTCTAACTATGGAGCACACACTCTGAAGGAGCATCAGATTCCCCAAAGGACTGTACCATATGCAAAATTTGTGACCTGATACACTTCAGGAATACAAATTATTCACAGACTGGTTAAAGAGTTAATGCATCCTTCAGTCATGAAGGAACTGGAATTAGATGCTTCTAGGCCCATTTCCATGTGGCACTAGTGGTAAAAAAAAAAAAAAAACAAAAAAACCCTCCTGCCAATGCAGGAGATATAAGAGATGCAGGTTTGATACCTGGGTTGGGAAGATTCCTCTGGAGGAAGGCATGGCAACCCACTCCAGTATTCTTGCCTGGAGAATTCCATGGACAGAAGAGCCTGATGGGCTACAGTCCATGGGGTCACAAAGAGTCAGACACGACTAAAATGACTTAGCATTCATGCAGGCCTATTTCAAATAGGAAATGTCTTAGAATGTTGTTTTTTTTTTTTTTCCTTAATTTTAGTATTCTTTGGGGAAAAAAATCCAAGTGAAACTTCGGACTTAAGATAGAAATTCCCGGGCAGTGGTACATTAAATCCTAGAAAGTCAGCAGTAGAAGATCTGTGGGAGAAGAAAATCATTGCCTTGTTTCACCCTCTGCCACATTTTGGCCTTAGGTAATAAACAAAGGTCTGAGAAGATACAGTTTATGTGTTACTAAAGTGCACTGGTTTCTGAGACAGGCACAGTGAATTGAGTCCCTTTTCTATTACTGCTTGTCTGAACTTGGGGAAAATCTCATAAAACACTAAATCTTGATTTTCGTACTTTAAAATGGCTATGATAGTACCTATTGCATAATGTTGTTGAAAGATGAAATGACTTTATATATATATGATGTTACTCTAGTATATGGTAAAAAAGAAAATACAGAAATAAATAGTACCACTCTGCTCCCTCTCTTTCCTCTTGTTTATGTTTTTTTCTTCTTCCCACTCCAGTCTTCCTCCTCTCTGTATTTCCCCTACCCCCTTTTGTCCCCAAGAATCTAGATGTTTTCATAGACATTAGATAGAATAATTATTTGATGAGTGCACAAAATTGGATCCTAGAGAAAAAATAATGAAAGCAAAACTCATTTGAGATTTAGACCCAAATACTTAGGGATTTAAATATAAGGCTGTCCAAGTTTTAACCACAGTACAAAACAATTGTTTCCTATGAGCATATAAACAGCATTAGAGTCAAACATTAGCAAATAGAGTTGTATGATATTATGGTATTAATAGCTTAGCACTGAATAGATGTTCTCCTTTACATTCATATGTTTAGAATACAGGTTGCAAAGAAATGCCTGACTTTAATTTCTCATCTTTGACTTATTGACCACCCTTATTCTAAATCTATTATTAAAGCAACTGAAGACACGTCTTATAAAAAATATTGTACTATGTATCTAATTCCCAAAGTAAGAATCATAGTCTGTTTCAAGCCATTTTACTAGAGAAACAAACAAATATGTTTTGTAGACAGCTCCATAAAATGCAGATTTGAGAGTCTTTTGAGGAAAAGAGCATATTGTATGGTGCTTACTACTCATAATAATGCAGATTTGAAACTGTGGGATTTACCTATAAGGAAAAGGGATCATTGTATAGTACTTCAGACAACTCAGAGCTTTATTTTTCATGTTATAAAATGTCAGAAAGGAGGCAGGTGCTGGAGTTTTTATCAACTGCTCTTGATGGTCAGGGCCCAGGACTGAGATTGTCTTGGCTTTACCTTCATAATGTGAAGATAGTGAAGTTAGAAGTTTTTGGTACTTTCAACAAATCAGAGTTTGATTAGTACATAAAGCTATTTATTATGTAAGCAACAAAGAGTCTCTCCTGCAATTCACATCTTGGCCCCCTAACATTCATACACAACATTCATATACACGTCTTCCCAACTCCTTAAAACAAATACTGCAAAGCCCCATCTTTTTGGGCATCCAGGTCAAAATAAAAGATCTCTGGGTAATGTTTACTCCTTCTCATCAGATCTGACTATAACTCCTTGTGGTTTGATGATACATAAACTGAATTATAAGTTACCTGCTCATGATATATTTGGACAGTGATCCAGGAGAACAAGGAAAATTTTTTAAAAACTACCATAAAAATTGGAAAATAATGAGAAATGCACAGCCCTCACTGGTGTCTAGCAATTGTGAAATCCTACTGGGAAGAGAACAAGCATTACCGCCTTGTGAATGAAGTTTTCTTCATCAACCTGTCAATTCCATGCTCTGTGTATTAGGAATATCTGCTTTAAATATTGTACTCAAAGGCTACAATTGAAGAGGACACTAGTATCATAGGGGCTAATTAGAAGCCTATCATCTGTTAGTGCTATTACAGAGACCCAGAATATATTCTGGATTTAAAAATCACTGGTTCTGTGGTCTCAACAGAGAAATTTGTATCAGACTAACACTCCCGATGAATGCAAGTCTAAAACATGGATTTAAAAGAACAAGCTTTAGGATTACCACCGAAGACGGGAAGAGTGCTTACTTCATTCAGATATCAGCAAATTTCCTATGCTATAAAGAAAGGGCAAGTGTGTAGGTGGATAGATGCTTGGGAGAGTTTCAGTGGGCTGTGGAGGCAAAGACTGGAGTTCAGAAATACCAGAGGGCAGGGAATTGAGGGGTCATAATACTAGCATGAGAATCATAGATATGACCCTGAAATTCTCCATTAACTTCTCCCTAAATATTTGCCACCTACTAAGCCTCTAATGCAGTGAACAAAATGCTGGAAAATACAAACAAGCAGAAAAGAGCCCTGTAGACTAAAAATCTAAGCAGGGATAGTGACATTCTTATGGAGCTCGTGCAGATTAATCTGCATATACTCTCTGCTAGAAAGAAATCCAGTTCTTTCGCTGTGCAGAAGTAAACATCATTCAAGGCTTCTACAGTTCTCCCATACAGTATTAGGAATTCTATGAAAAAATATCAGATAAGCCAGTAAAAATTAGTTTCAAGGAGTTCCATGAACTTTACATGAATCTGGTATTAGTATGTGTTTTGAATCTTAATTTTCAGTTATTTGATTTTAAAAGTACAGATTCACGTGAGGGTTATTAGATCTCTTGAATGTTCCTCTTTTATGTTTTACTAGTTTTATAAATGTCCTAACCAATATACTATTTTTGTCCTAATTTCATGTATGCTAAATGCTACTTTATGCTTTTGATCATACTTTATGCTTTATGTTTTTTTGATCAAATCTAATAGATCACATAATCTTTCTACATTTCCATTTATTTTTTCTATTCTTTAATCTTCTTCAATAATACTCTCTCCTCTCACACAACCTTATGAATTAGGTACTGTTATTATTCCTACCTTGCGCACAATCTGAGAATCAAAGATTAAGTAACCACTAACCAGCCTGCTATCACAATACTGTGAATCAAACCTGGGCAATGTGGATTAAGAATCCATTTCCCTTACATTTATTCTATACTGTCTCACGCAAAATAATGTGATTGGATTCTCATTATATAGAACAGAAATAGGAGGGAAATCTGTCAAAGTATTGACACTGATTATGTGTAGGTTTTGTGTATGTGTGTAAAATTATTGATGTTTTAATCCTCACTTTTGTTTTCATTAGAGTTTAAAAAAATTGTATAAGCACTATTTTTATATTTGAATATACTTTCAAGGAAAAAACTTGAAGATGAGGAGTGGTATAAAATTATTCTGTCCTACTAGCAATAACTATAAACAAGTGTTTCCTAGTTACAATGACTGTAAATATCAATAGTTACTTTAGGGCCAAGCAAGTACTTCCTTTGTGGTTCATTCTATCAAATGCAAAAATAATTGTATATCCTACAAATTTTAGGTAAATATGAATTGGTTTTTGAAAGATTTGTAAGTATATACTGTAGCTGTCTATTCAGCAGGAAACAGTTCTTTTTAAGCTTTATCAACCATTTCAAGACACTACATTGTCATAAATTTTACTGGAATTAGCAATTTTCTCACTGCACTTTAATGCCCTTATCGAATAGTTCTAGTGCATAAACAATGTACTTCTGTCACACTGTTAGAACTGAATTACATATGAGTGTAGAATACTTCCTCCCAAATTCAATTTCAACAAGTCTTAACTGCAACATATGTAGTATATCATTGTAGTATATAGCAGCAATAGTACTAAACATTCGGTAAGATAAACAATGCTTGGTGACTTAAACCACAGCTAAACTGAAAGTAGATAAAAATAAACATTTTTTAAAAAGCAAAATCTATCAGCTTGTATAGCAGAAAAAGAAATTGCCTGAGCATGAAATCACACAATGGTATGAACAGTAACTGTACCACAGGAGAGAAGTCGTTGGAGGTAAAAAGCTGTGCACAGATAGATCACTTAAGCAGTTCCTCTGTCTGTGGCTGCATAACTTTCTACATGGTTTCTGCCATAACTCAGTCACACTGATGAGATACACCTCTTCTACCTGAGCCTGAACTGTGCAGAAACTCATAAGTCATTCTAGTAATGACAGAAAAAGAAAAGTTCTTGTCCAAAGAACTCCTGATTAATAACCCTACTAGTCACTGATTTTTAGATAAATTTTTCATAAGTGCTACAAATACTAATTCAGCCCACCTGTACATATGTTGCAATTTGTAATTATCAACCCAACCAAAAACAAATCAAAATAATAAGTAATCTAGTAAGTTACAGTGTGAAGTATATAACTGGATAACTGGCACAATATTTTATTTATTTATTTTTAATATTTTTTCCAGTTTTCACAGATCTAATCAAGGGACTAGGGCTAGAGAGGTACGCATGCACCTGGACACGGAACAAGGTTCACTTCTCACTTCTTCGGAAACACACCATATCTTCCATTCCCTTCAGCATTTTTGAATGATGTTTGAATGTAGTTTTGAGACTCCTTTCCAAACATCATACAAGAATACTGTATTTTAAAGAGATCAGATTATTCTATAGTATAAT
Organism: Odocoileus virginianus; assembly: GCF_023699985.2. NCBI lineage: Eukaryota > Metazoa > Chordata > Mammalia > Artiodactyla > Cervidae > Odocoileus > Odocoileus virginianus. The sequence continues at coordinate 25,687,510 of NC_069689.1, forward strand.
TAGAATTTTGGAATATTTTTTCCAAGGGGATTATGAAGTGCTTTAACAAATGTGTCTCTTAAAGATAAAAAGTAAGATTACGGACACAGATCAAATTATATATTATTTCTTTGACTCATTAGTATATTCTATATATGTGACTTTTAAGTATCAAATGTTTGTATATATGTTGAATATGTGTGTGTATATTTTATTTTTATAGCTAGGCTGCAGCTCAGACTTTGGAGTTAGAAATCATTATCTCTGGGCTTATTTTATAGATGACTTATTTCCTTCATTGAGTTATTCTATTCAAACATCTTTACACAATGGATATATATACTTAGAAAAATATTTGAAATCATACTGCAACATAAGTCATTTTCCTAGCAAATATTAGATTTTTTAATTTAGATTTTATAAATATAGATTGGCATTACTCCTTATTTTATTTTCCAATTTTATTGAGAGATAATTGACATAACATTGTGTAAGTTTAAGATGTACAGCCCGATGATTTGAGGCATATATATGTTGCAAAATTACTACCAAAAAAGGGTAGTTAACACATATATAGCCTCACTTGATTACCATTTCTTGTTATTGTTGTGGGGAGAACATTTAAGATTTACTCTCTTTAGCAACTTTGAAGGATACAATATTGTGTTGTTAACTTTGGTCACTATGCTTTACATTGGAGCTCCAGAACTTACTCATTTTATAACTAGATGTTTGTACCCTTTGGCCAAAATCTCCTTATTTCCCCCATCCCCAGCCCCTGGCAGTCACCATTAAACACTCTGTTTCTGTAAGTTCATCTATTTTAGATTCCACACAAAAGTGATTTTTTTGTCTTTCTCTCTGATTTATCCCTTAGCATAATACCCTCACATTCCATTATTAATGTTTCAGGTTTCCTTTTTTAAAATGCCTGAATAATATTAGACCATATGTGTGTGTGGCTATCACATTTTCATTATCGGTTTGTCTTTTGATGTAAACTTAGGTTGTTTCCATATCTTAGCTATTGTAAATGATACTATTAATACAATGGAAATGGCAGTGCAAGTATCTCTTTGAGTTCTTGGTTTCAATTCCTTCAGATATGTACTCAGACATGAGATTGCTGCATTGTATGGTAACTCTGTTTTAAATATACAGAGAAATCTCCATACTGTTTTTATATTGATTGTAACATTCTACATTCTCAATAACAGTGTAAAAGTTTTCCCTTTTTTCCACATCCTCACCAACGCTTATCTCTTGTCTTTGTGATAATAGCCTTTCTAACTGGAATGTTGTGATATCTCCTCGTGATTTTGATTTGCATTTCCCTGATGATTAGATGCTGAACAGTGATGTTGAGCTTCCTCCCATGTGTCTTTTGGCCATTTGTATGTTTTCTTTGGAAAGACTTTCACATTCTTTGCCCATTTTTTAACCAGATTTTTTTTTCTTTTGGCTATTGAGTTTTATGAGTTTCTTATGTAGCTATCAATCCATTATCAGATGTATGATCTGAAAATATTTTCTCTCATTCTTTTGGCTGCCTTTTAATTTTGTTGATTATTTCTTTTGCTGTGCAGATGCTTTTTACTTGGATACAGTTCTGCTTATTTATTTTTACTTCTATTGCTTATGCTTTTGGTGCCACATCCAAAAATCATTGTCAAGACTAATGTCAAGGAGCTTTCTATGTCATCTTCTAGGACTTCTATGATTTCATCTCTTACATTTAAGTCCTTAGTAAATTTAGTGTTAATTTTTGAGCAATGTAAGATAGGGATCCAATTTCACTTTTTTTCAAGTAAATATTCAAAACCACTTATTGAGTATCCTTGGCTCCATTGTCAAAATTAGTTGACCTTCTATGTGGGGGTTTATTTCCAGGTTCTTGATTATTTTCCATTGGTCTATATGTCTATTTTTATGCCAGCACCATAGTACTGTTTTGTTTATTCTAGCTTTGTAATATAGTTTGAAATCAAAAAGTATGATTTAGCAAGATTTGTTCTTTCTCAAGATTGCTTTGGCTACTTGGGGTCTTTAGGGGTTTCATATGAATTTTAGAAGTTTTTTTTTTATATCTGTGAAAAATAACGTTGGAATTTTGAAAAAAAAATGGCATTGAATCTGCAGCACATATGCAGTATGACTGCAGGGGCTTGCCATCACTGTGTTCTCAATAGTGGGTGTCAGTGATGAAAGTTGAGGCCAGCACTGAGCAAGTGTGCTGCTAGAGAAGCTCACTGTCAGCCCAGGCAGCAGTGCAGACCATTGACAGACATCAGGGCAGATCTGGCACTTGAAAAGCTGCAAGGGCCAGGGTTTCAGCCTGAACGCATGTGGCCTCAGGGGCTAGCAATGGACATGTGTGTGGCAGTGAAGGCTAGAGATGAGTTGGGGCTAGTGGTGTACACGGGCTAGCCATGGGCACATATGCAGTAGTAGGAGTGAGTGACAGGTGTTGGGGCTGGGAGTATTCAGGAGCTAGATGTGAGCACAGACTGCACTGCATCCCAGTGACATGAATTGAGGCCAGGTCCTGGCCTAAGAGTAGCTGTGCAGGCCTTGACTGTGATTGTACACTCCTTTGGCTATAGGGGCTCACATGGGCACACACATTGCCGTGGAGGTGGGTGACGGGAGCTGAGGTGGCTGTATGCAGGCATGCAGCTGCAGGAGCTATCGACACACACCTAGATGTGTAGGCCAGTGACAGGAGACAGAGCCAGATAAGGCCCACAAGCATGGATGAATCTCCTTCTCTATATAAGGTCAAATTGGCTTGGAAAGTTGTTAAAATAATATTCTACAAAACTTTAATGAGGAAGAAAAATACAATATTTACAGCAGTCAGTTTTAACTGGAGGGTGGCACCACAAAAAAAATGATGCAGTTTTACAGAAGTGAGAAAATGCATAACTAGAAGAAATATGATTTTTAAGAATAAATAGTCCACATTGTCTAAATTTTACTCTGCCTCATGATGTTATAGTACTTTTGGCTTTCCTTTTAGGACATAAGGCACTATGCTGAAATAGGCTGGATATCTAGAAAAGTTTGTTTTTTAACAGGTAAAGCCATCTGGTCATTAATTTGCCTTGAAATTTCTGTGAGACGCTGAGGGCAAAGCAGCAGATGTCATCATGAACTGTGTAGAGACAATAATCAAATCCTCTCCTCCTGCCTTAACGTATGAAACAAGAAAAAAAAAGGGCATAAACACAGGGAAAAGGAATTTAAATGTCCTTATAATTTTAATCCAAAAGCAAAAAATATTATTCAGTTAAGCTTCAGATATGCATTAATTTCTGTAAAATGCACTAAAGTTTGGAAATGTCTACTGAATGGGAATAACTGTATTATGTTGATTTCTATTAGGATATAGAATCATGTGTATTCACATCCACAGTTATCCAAGTGTGGGCATTATTATTCATAATGTCATGTATTAATGATGACAAATAATGAAATATTTTCTTTTAAGGCATTGGTTTTCAACTGAGGGTGGTTTTTCTGTCCAGGGGACATTTACCAAAGTGGAGACATTTTCAGTTGTCACAACTGAGGGATGTAACTCATCTAGTGGGTGGAGAACAGAGATGCTGCTAAATATCTGACCATGCACAGGACATGCCGTACAGTAAAGAATTTTCTGGCCCAAAATGTTAATGGTGCCAAGATTGAAAAATCCTGTTTCAGCAAAAATATTGCATTTTAATTATTTTTAATCTAATGTGGCTATTAAAAAATCCAGAATTTTTAAGTTATAAAACTTAGAAAATTTGATTATTTTAAAAAATAATCTTTTTACAGGATTCCTTCTATAGAAATCAGTAGGTTACAATAATGGGGAAAGATCCTATACACAGTGATACTTTAGACGCATGACATTTTAATGCTTTCAAGCCTTTAAAAATATTTTTCCAAAAAATCATATATATGTGTACATACATACATAGACATACACATATTTGTACACATACATGTATATATGTATATATGATTTAGTGGTGAAGAGAAACCTTTGTACACATACATATATGTATGTGTATGTGATTTATTGGTGAAGAGAAACCTTTCCTCTTAAGAGAAATTAGACCCTCAGAGAGCCTAAAAAAGGCAAAAGATTTTTTTAGGTCTTATAAAACCCACTGATGGGAAGGACTGAGGCTGAAGCTCCAGTACTTTAGCCACTTGATGTGAAGAGCTGACTCATTGGAAAAGACTCTAATGCTGGGAAAGACTGAAGGCAGAAGGAGAAGGGGAGGCAGAGGATAAGATAGTAAGAAAGCATCACTCACTCAATGGACATGAATTTGAGCATACTCTGGGAGATAGTGGAGGACAGAGGAGCCTGGCATGCTGCAGCCCATGGGGTAGCAGAGTTGAACATGAATTAGCAACTAAATAACAGCAAATAATGCCCACAGCTACAGATATATAAATGTCCAAGAAATGAGGATAAGGCATCTGTACACCTTAGGGAAGGGTTGAAGGTTAACCTTCAAAAGTTAACAACATGGAAAATTCTGGGGAAGGGGAGGGGATTTAGGCTATGGGTTAACAGATTTCAATCTGTCAATAACCTATGTATAATGAATCATAAATATTCATTGAAAACTAAAATAATTACAAAAATGTTTTTATCTTCTACATGATTATTAATTTCTGTATATTTGGAATCATAAGGACCAAAGGATTAATTTTAGAGTTGGCTGGTTCCATGTTTCTACTATTCTTGCTTTCTTGACTTTTACTATACTTCTCTGATTGCCTATCAGTCCTCTTTTGTGAAGAATCAGAGAACATCCTGAAGAGTTAGTTATTATTTCCTTACAAAATCACTTCCTTGTGACAGAGAAACTATGTTTGAAACTGCTGTAAGTTTGTCAGCAGGGGCAATATATGTATTGACTACAGTATATCAGTCATCTGAAATGCTATTATGAAATATTTTGCTAATCTATAAATTTTCAGAAGTTTTTTTAAAAAAATCACCTTCTTAAAAGCCTGATTGCCTTAATTATACAGATGCCAATAAAACACCATATGAGCCATTTGCCTTTTGTTATGCATAATGCTAAGACAGAAATATTCAGTGCTGTTCACACTTGATTGATTAAAATAATTTTCAATTAAAACCGTATTGTTTTAAAACAGTAAGAAGCTTTTGTGGTATCAGTTTTAAAAAATGTTGTTAAGAACATTTGTCACAAGAGAGCAGTTTCTGAACATAGTCTGGATCAAACAAGAGCAAATGCAAGAGTTTGCTTTTGGTTATTGGGGAATAAAAGCCAGTAGAATTGCCATATGATAGTCTTTTATAGGACCCTTTTATTACTTTTCACCTTTAGATGTTTTTCTGTGTTTTTGTCATTAAATGCCCTGAATATTTTTGAGAACCTTTTATATTTCCAAGGAGTGAGTTTGGTTGTGGAATCTGAAAATTACAGCAAGTTGTCATATTGGAAAAGAACAGAGAATTTGAGTTGAAATGTAGAATATTGTAATGGAAATGTTTCCAGTGTGCATTTTTGCTTGTGATTCAATAAATCACTCAAAAGTGCTAAGGCTTCGTGTACCTTTAGCTATCAAACAGGCTGTAGTATTTCTTGAGCACTGGAAAATAATAGAGTGGTGGAAGGCAGAGTAATGTTCAAGCCCACAAATTAAAACATTTCTGAGGGTGAAAGGAAGTTTCCCCATGCTCAAGTTTTCCCCAGAGTAAGCAGCCTTCTTTTTCCATCTGTGGGACTGGGAGCCACTCATCCCATCTATCCTGTCCAGCCCTTCTGTGTCCATAGCGTTCACTGACATTGAAGGGATTCCAGCTCCTCTCAAAATGCTCACGTGTTATCCTGTACAACAAAGAAATCAATGCATGTAACACGAGTGTAGATAACACACACCTGAGAATGTGGATCAGGAAATATATACTGAAAAGCGGGAGATAAGGAAGGTGAGTGCTTTGGTGAGGAAATCCGAATAAGAGGTAGAGTGAGATGATCTGAAAGAGCTGTAAGGCAGCCAGATACTTGGAGAGGGGAAGGCAAGAGGACTCGCAGCTCATGCTGTGAGCTATAAATTAGCCCTAAGTGGACTTGGGGAGACGAAACTACATATTTTATTTCTAGATTGTATACACTACTTCTCTGAATTCAATACTGCAATAAGATTAAAACATAAGGAGCTCCAGAATTAATTCAAGTACACTTACATCTATTTAATTATTTAAATTCTAAAAAGCAAATAGGTCCTTGCATTCAAATTGCCATTTTAACCAGAAGTCTATTGCTTCTATATTTTAAAGTAACATAGAAAGTCTGTATTTCCCAAATTTATTAGAAAAAATATTGGGGGCTCTAAATCATCTAAGTAGTTGCCTGATTATCTCATTTTATTGCATGTATAGCAATACCCTATTTTGTGCTGATAAATAAAGCACATGGTTCTTATTTACTGTTAAAATCCAAATAAATATAATGACATGATATTAAATTCCCAGGAAATATGGATGGTTGTGGTAAAAATATGTTATCGATTTCATTTTTTCTCCTCTGAATTTAGACTATAAGTTTTTCTTTGTTTCATCTGTAGACTTAACTATCAATCAGGAGGTCCTTGTAAGCTAGGTTTGAGTTTCATGAAGAGTTGTCCTGAAGAAATCAGTAACATGATGTGCAAAAAATGTGATTTACAATATGTTCCCAAAGACACTCATACTTCTATGCTGAATCAGAATATTAATGTCCTCCTTGCAGGAACACCCAGAATTTCTGAGGGTGTGGTTTCCGTGTGCTCTTTTTCCAGTCCAAGAGCTGCTATTTACAAAATGCAAATAAGTGTTATTGACAAACAAAATTAGCAACTGGAAAGCGCTGTGGACTGAACTGTGTTCCCACAGAATTCATATTTTGAAACCAGCTGTGCCTGTCTTTGGAGATGGGGGGCATTTTTTGGTGGTAATTAAGGTTAAATGAGGTAATAAGAGTAGATCCCTGATTCAATAGGATTAATACTTTTATAAGAAGAAGACAGATCTCTCTCCACATGCTCACACTGAGAAAAAATAATGTGAGAACACAGAAATTGGGCACATGCAAGGCAAGATAAGAGCTCTCAACAGAAACCAAATTGGCTGGCACCTTGATCTTGGATTTTTCAGCCTCCAGAACAATAAGAAAATAAATATCTGTTATTTAAGCTACCAGTATGTGGAATATGCAGAGTACATCATGAGAAATGCTGGGCTGGATGAAGCACAAGCTGGAATCAAGATTGCCAGGAGAAATATTAATAACCTCAGATATGCATATGACACCACCCTTAGGGTAGAAAGTGAAGAAGAACTAAAGAGCCTCTTGATGAAAGTGAAAGAGGAGAGTGAAAAAGTTGGCTTACAGCTCAACATTCAGAAAACTAAGATCATGGCATCCAGTCCCATCACTTCATGGCAAATAGATGGGGAAACAGTGGCTGACTCTATTTTGGGGGGTTCCAAAATCACTGTGGATGGTGATTTCAGCCATGAAATTAAAAGACGCATACTCCTTGGAAGGGAAGTTATGACCAAACTAGACAGCATATTAAAAAGGAGAGACATTACTTTGCCAACAAAGGCCCATCCAGTCAAGGCTATGGTTTTTCCAGTGGTCATGTATGGATGTGAGATTTGGAATATAAAGAAAGCTGAGCACTGAAGAATTGATGCTTTTGAACTGTGGTGTTAAAGAAGATTCTTGAGAGTCCCTTGGACTGCAAGGAGATCCAACCAGTCCTTCCTAAAGGAGATCAGTCCTGGGTGTTCATTGGAAGAACTGATGTTGAAGCTAAAACTCCAATACTTTGACCACCTGATGCGAAGAGCTGATTCATTGGAAAAGACCCTGATGCTGGGAAAGATTGAGGACAGGAGGAGAAGGGGCCGACAGAGGATGAGATGGCTGGATGGCATCACCAACTCAATGGACATGGGTTTGGGTGGACTCCAGGAGTTGGTGATGGACAGGGAGACCTGGCATGCTGCAATTCATGGGGTTACAAAGAGTCGGACACGACTGAGCAACTGAACTGATGTGGTATTTTATTAAAGCAGCATGAGCAGACAAAATACAAATTTTAGTATGAAGAAATGGGTGCTACTGTAACAAATATCTGAAAGTGTTGAAGAAGTTTTAAAACTAGCTGATGGGCAGAAGCTGGATAGTCTTGAAGTGAATGTCAGAAATGTGAATGTTAAAGGCAACTCTGGTGAGAGAATAAAAGGACAGCTGGAGAGAAAGCTTTCATCTTCATAGAGACTACGTGAATAATTATGACCAGAATGTTGGTAGAAATGTGGATGATGTTAAGGGCCATTCTGTTGAAATCTCAGACACAAATACAACATGTTACTAGAAACTAGAGGAAAGGTGAAACTTGTTATAAAGTGATAGGGGATTTGCCTGAATTGTGCTGTAGTATTTATGTGGAAATCAGTCCTGAATATTCATTGGAAGGACTGATGCTGAAGCTGAAACTCCAATACTTTGGTCACCTGGTGCGAATAACTGACTCATTGGAAAAGACCCTGATGCTGGGAAAGATTGAAGGCAGGAGGAGAAAGGGATGACAGAGGGTGAGATGGCTGGTTGGCATCACTGACTCGATGGACATGTGTTTGAGCAAGCTCAGGAGTTGGTGAAGGACAGGGAAGCCTGGCTTGCTGCAGTCCAAGGGCTTGCAAAGATTTGGACATGACTAAGCAACTGAATTGAACTGATTAAAGTAGAAGGTAGAATTTGCAAGCAATGATATTGTGTAATTAGCTGAGGAGATTTCCAAGTAAAGTGTTGAAGGCACAGCTTGTTTCCTTCTAACTACTAACAGTAAAATGTGAGAAAAGATAAATGAATTGAGGGGGAAAAAATCATTAATCAAGAAACACAGCTTGCAAATTTGGAAAATTCTCAGCCAATCCCCAGGTGGTGCTAGTGGTAAAGAACCTGCCTGCCCTTGCAGGAGAAGTAAGAGACTTAGAGTTGATCCCTGGGTTGAGAAAATCCCTTGGAGGAGGGCATGACAACCCACTCTGGTATTCTTGCCTAGAGCATCCCATGAACAGAGGAGATGTGAGGACTATACAGTCCATAGAGTTGCAGAGAGTTGGACATGACTGAAGCAACTTAGCACACATGCATCCTAAAATGAGAATGCTTGTTCTAAAGGGAATACTAAGGGTGTAGCTGTATAGTCACTTGATAAAGAGACAGTAGATGTGACTCAGGGACCAAATCAGCTATCTCAGGAGAAGTCAGGAATAGAGATGGAATTATACCAGAATATAAACTGATATTTTGAACAAAACGGCAGGGGGGCGGGGCAGTTGTAAATGAAAGAAGACTGTTCAACTTCTTAAGATACTACAGGAATAGACCATAAAGCAATTCAGGGGCAAATATGCACTATAAATGGAAAGATTAACTCTGAAGGTGACTCAGAGATCATCTGAGCTGCTTCATTGGTTTTAAAGTGTGGAGCCATTTCATTTGTTTCAATAGGTCAGAAGATCTCTCGATGGAGGTCAGGGTCATCCTGTGGAGTCTCAGGAATGGGGACTCACTTGGCAAAGCTTGGGGGTGGGGCACAGTTCCCCACACTGTGGAGCCATGGAGTTGGGACTGCCAATAGCTCTAGAAAGTGAAACTACCACCCCCATGGGTCTGGAAGATGGGACATAGTGTCAAACAGGATTATTCTGGAATCTCAAAATCTTGTGTTATTTATCTTGCTTGATTTTGGGCACTGGCAGCCTTTTCTTCTTTCCAATTTCTCCCTTTTGGAATGGAAATATCCATCCTATGCCTTTCCCATCATTGTATCTTGGAAGCACATCAATTGTCTTGTTTCACAGATTCACAACTAGAGAATTTTCCTTCAAATGAATCATATCTTGAGCCTCATATCTGATTTAAATATTTTGATGAAACTTTGGATCTAAGATATGATACCTGAATGAGTCAAGAGTTTGGGGCTATTGGGATGAAATGAACATATTTTGCATGTGAGAAGGACATGAACCGGGGGGAGGGGCAAAATGCCATGGCTTATATTGTGTTCCACCAAAATTCATATATTGAAGCTCTATATTTCAATGTGATGGTATTTGGAGATAGGGCTTTTAGGAGACATTTAAGGTAGATGAGATCATAAGGGTAAAATCCTGATCCAATAGGATTCAGTTTCAGTTGCTCAATCATGTCCAACTCTTTACGACCCCATGGACCCCACGCCAGGTTTCCCTGTCCATTACCTACTTCCAGAGCTTGCTCAAACTCATGTCCATCAAGTCGGTGATGCCATCCAACTATCTCATCCGCTGTCATCCCCTTCTCCTCCTGCCTTCAGTCTTTCCCGGCATCAGGGTCTTTTCCAATGAGTCAGTTCTTTGCATCAGGTGACCAAAGTATTGGAACTTCAGCTTCAACATCAGTCCTTCCAGTGAGTATTCAGGATTGATTTCCTTTAGGATTGACTGGTTGGATCTCCTTGCAGTCCAAGGGACTCTCAAGAGTCCTCCCCAACATCACTGTTTGAAAGCATCAATTCTTTGATGCTCAGCTTTCTTTATAGTACAACTTTCACATCAATATACGACTACTGGAAAAACCATAGCTTTGACTAGACAGATATTTGTCAGCAAAGTAATGTCTCTGCTTTTTAATATGATTTCTAGGTTGGTGATAGCTTTTCTTCCAAGAAGCAAATATCTTTTAATTTCATGGCTGCAGTCACCATCGGCAGTGATTTTGGAGCCCAAGAATGAAAGTCTGGTACTGTTTCCATTGTTTCCCCATCTATTTGCCAGTAAGTGATGGAACCAGATGCCATAATCTTCATTTTTTGAATGTTGAGTTTTAGGCCAAATTTTTCACTCTCCTCTTTCACTTTTATCAAGAGTCTCTTTAGTTCTTCTTCACTTTCTGCCTTAAGAATGACATCATCTGCATATCTGAGGTTATTGATATTTTTCCCAGCAATCTTGATTCCAGCTTGTGCTTCATCCAGCCCAGCATTTCTCATGATGTGCTCTGCAAATAAATTAAATAAGCAGGGTTAAATAAGCAGGGTGACAGTATACAGCCTTGATATACTCCTTTCCCAATTTGTAACCAGTCTGTTGTTCCATGTCCGGTTCTAACTGTTGCTTCTTGACCTGCATACAGATTTCTCAGGAGGCGGGTAAGGTGGTCTGGTATTCCCACCTCTTTCAGAATTTTCCACAGTTCGTTGTGAAACACACAGTCAAAGTCTGTGGAGTAGTCAATAAAGCAGAAATAGATGTTTTTTCTGAAAATCTTTTGTTTTTTTTATGATCCAAAAGCTCTTGGCAATTTGATCTCTGGTTCCTCTGCCTTTTCCAAATCCAGCTTGTACATCTGGAAGGTCTCGGTTCACATACTGTTGAAGCCTGGCTTGGAGAATTTGGAGCATTACTTTACTAGCGTGTGAGATGAGTGCAGTTTTGTGGTAGATCAAACATTCTTTGGCATTGCCTTTCTTTGGGATTGGAATGAAAACTGACCTTTTCCAGTCCTGTGGCCACTGTTGAGTTTTCAAAATTTGCTGGTGTATTGAGTGCAACACTTTCACGGCATCATCTTTTAGGATTTTAAATAGTTCAACTGAAATTCCATCACCTCCACTAGCTTTGTCATAGTGATGCTTCCTAAGGCCCACTTGACTTCGCATCTAAGGATGTCTGGCTCTAGGTGAGTGACCACACCATTATGGTTATCTGGGTCATAAAGATCTTTTCTGTATAGTTCCTCTGTGTATTCTTGCCTCCTTTTCTTAATATCTTTTGCTTCTGTTAGGTCCACACTGTTTCTGTCCTTTATTGTGCCCATCTGTAGACTAGAAACCTTAAAGAAGAAGAAAAGACACCAGAGCTCTCTCCCTCTGCCATTTGAGAACTCAGCAAGATGGCTGCAGTCTGTAGAAATCAAGTTAGCTGTCACCGTGATCTTGGATTTCCCAGTTTCCAGAACTGTGAGAAAATAAACTTCTGTTGTCTAAGTCACCCTGCCTATGGTATTTCATTATGGTAGTCTAAGGGGACTAATAGAGAAATGCACAAAAGAACCACTGTCACTTTCAGGACTGAAAATTGAAGGGATTTATATATATGTATATGTACTGCTCTTTGCTAAAATGGTACTGATTAGGAAATTAGAAGATCTGGTTAGAAAGAGAAAAGGATATTTTTCAGGAAATGTTAAGTTTAAGGTAACTATTAGTCAACTTAAGGAAAAACCAAGGAAAGTAATAATTGAGTATATGTTTTGAGGCTTCTAGGACAAATTCATGAAAGAACATGAGTATATCAGAGCGTGCTACAAAGAAGGGGAGCTGTATGCACACTTAATACCAAGAAACCAAATGATCATAAAAAATCAGATTATGGAAGTAGAAAAGAAGAGGCCAAAGTTGTGGTAATTTCAATATTTAGGGAACAAACCAGTACTGAACAGAGTCCTACTCAGGATGCTGAGTAGCAGAAAACAGCAGAGAAAGAAGTATAGAACAGACTTGTGGACTCTGTGGGAGAAGGCAAGGGTGGGATGTTTCAAGAAAACAGCATCGAAACATGTACATTATCTAGGGTGAAACAGATCACCAGCCCAGGTTGGATGCATGAGACAAGTGCTCGGGCCTGGTGCAATGGGAAGACCCAGAGGGATCGGGTGGAGAGGGAGGTGGGAGGGGGGACCGGGATGGGGAATACATGTAAATCCATGGCTAATTCATTTCAATGTATGACAAAAACCACTGCAATGATGTAAAGTAATTAGCCTCTAACTAATAAAAATAAATGGAAAAAAATAAAAAAATTAAAAAAAGTATCATGGAAATCAAAAAAGAAAAAATGTAAAGGATATTTCTAACTGTAACTAATGTTGCTCAGAAGTCAAGTAAGATAAAAAGAGAACCTTGCCAATTGCATATTGTAGGTCACCTTGACTATAGCATTTTTAGGGGAGTTGTGGGACAGTAACCCAACTGGAGTTAGTTGAAGGAGAACTTGAAGTGTGGCAGTGTGAACAGTGATTACAGCCTAAACATTCTTTAAAGTGCAGTTATGCAACAGTTGCTTGTTAAAGAAGTTGTTTTGTTTTTATAAATAGAGAAAAATGGCTACATTAATATTATTTTTTGAAAATGAACCCATGGTGAGAAAGAGGTATGACAGTAGAGAAAGATAACACCTTGCAAATCCTTGCCAGTGAGTTAATTTTGGAAATGCATGCTAGCATGTAGTGGTATACTTAGAATAACATACTGGCTACATATTAAAATATTGGTTGTATGATCAAATATTTCATAAATAGGGAAATGCCAGCCTGATTGAGGGCTTCCCTTGTGGCTCAGCTGGTAAAGAATCCGCCTGCCATGCAGGAGACTTGGGTGAAAAATATATTCAATCATTTGACTTGAAGTAGAAGGTTAGAAATAGACACAAGGCCACTGTTACCAAGGTTACTAGGGAGTGCAAAAAGAGATTAAGATTAAAATCATAAAGAGATTAAGAATTACAGTGTGGTTAAGCAGAAAACAGTGATGGGTCCAGCATAGCTTCTGTTAGGTGGATGAGAAGCTCAGCTACTAAAGGCACTGATTTTTCCCCTGCTTTATTCCATGGGGCTTAGTGCTATAGCAGGTATAGATATGCACATCAAAGGAATGCTTTCAATTCTAAAAATGTTTTAAGACTTAGAATATCTCTATGAACTTCTAGTTACCATAATTGTTAGGTATAAACATAAATCCATAGAAAAGATTTCTACAAAGGTTTGGGGATAATTGACTAATCATATAGAAAAATATTGCTATAGAATTTAATTCCAGTAAAAATTGAAATGCAAAAAACAAAACATAAATACAAAGTAAACAAAAATATACATATGTCCTCTTACAGTGATGAAGGAATTTCTAAGACTAACATAGGAAAAAAAAATCTTTAAGGAAATATATGACTCAGATCAAAATTTTTCATTTAAAAAAAATTGAGGTATAGTTGATTTACAATCTTGTGTTAATTTCTGGTGTACAGCAAAGTGATTTAGTTATGCATATATATAATAGCTTGCATATGCCAATCCCAAACTCCCAGTCCATTTGTGTCTGACATCCTCGCCCTTGACATCCACGAGTCTGTTTTCTATGTCTGTGAGTCTTTTTCTGTTTCATTAATAAGTTCATTTGTGTCATATTTTAGAATCCCACATATAAGTGATATCATGATATTTGTCTTTCTCTGACTTCCTCACTTAGTATGATAATCTCTATACACACCCCACACTTTCTTCAGCCATTCACCTGTCTGTGGACATTTAGGTTGCTTCCATGTCTTGGCTATTATAAATGATGCTGCTATGAACATAGAGATGCATGTATCTTTTTGAATTATAGTTTTGTCTGGATATATGCCCAAGGGTGGTATTTCAGGATCATATGGCAGTCCTATTTTTAGTTTTTTGAGGAAGCTCCAAACGGTTCTCCATAGTGGCTACACCAATTTACATACCCACCAACAGTGTAGCAGGGTTCTCTTTCCTCCACACCCTCTCTAGTGTTTATTATTTGTAGACTTTTTAATGATGGCCATTCTGACCTATGTGATGTAGGCCTCATTGTTTGATTTGCACCTCTCTAATTAAAGTAGCAAATTTGGCCTTAGAGTACAAAATGAGGCAGGGCAAAAGTTAACAGAGTTTAGTCAAGAGAATGCACTAATCATAGCAAACACACTTTACCAACAAGACAAGAGACAACACATGGACATCACCAGATGGTCAGTACCAACATCAGATTGATTATATTCTTTGCAGCTGAAGATGGAGAAGCACTGTACAATCAGCAAAAACAAGACATGTAGATAACTGTGGCTCAGATCATGAACTCCTTATTGTAAAATTCAAACTTCAATTGGAGAAAGTAGGGAAAACAACTAGACCATTCAGGTATGACCTAAATCAAATCCCTTATGATTATACAGTGAAAGTGACAAATAGATTCAGGGGATTAGATCTGATAGACAGAGTGCCTGAAGAACTATGATCAGAGGTCCATAACATTGTACAGGATGTGGTGACAAAAACCTTCCCCAGGGGGGGAAAAAATGCATCAAGGCAAAATGATTGTTTGAGAAGGCCTTACACATAGCTGAGGAAAGAAGAGAAACTAAGGGCAGAGGATTAAAGGAAAGATATGTCTATCTGAATAATGCAAAGTTCCAAAGAATACCAAGGAGCAATAACAAAGCCTCCCTAAGTGATCAATGCAGAGTAATAGAGGGGGAAAAAATAGAATGGGAAAGACTAGAGATCTCTTCAAGAAAATTGAAGATACCATGGGTACATTTCATGCAAAGATGGGCACAATGGAGAGAATGGTATGGATCTCACAGAAGTAGAAGATATTATGAAGAGGTGGCAAGGATACACATGAGAACTATACAAAAAAGATCTTAATAAACCAAATAACCATTATGGTGTGATCACTCACTTGAGCCAGACATCCTGGAGTGCAAAGTCAAGTGGACCTTAAAAAGCTTCAGTGTGAACAAAGCTAACGGAGGTAAAGGAATTCCAGTTGAGCTATTTCAAATCCTAAAAGATGATGCTGTTAAAGTGCTTCACTAGTATGGTAGTAAATTTGGAAAACTCAGAAGTGGCCACAGGACTGAAAAAGGTGTTTTCATTCCTATCACAAAGAAAGGCAATGCCAAAGAATTGTCAAACTACTGCATAATTGCCCTCATCTCACACACTAGCAAAATGATGCTCAAAATTCTCCAAGCTAGGCTTCAACAGTACATGAACTGATAACTTACAGATGTTCAAGCTGAATTTAGAAAAGGCAGAGGAACCAGAGGTCAAATTGCCATGTTGGATTTTCTATGTTGGATCATAGAAAAAGCAAGAGAATTCCAGAAAACATCTACTTCATTGACTATGGTAAAATCTTTGACTGTGTGGATCACAACAAGCTGTGGAAAATTCTTAAAGAGGTAATATCAGACCACCTTACCTGTCTCCTAAGAAATCTGTATGCAGGTCAAGAAGCAACAATTAGAAATGGACATGGAAAAACAGTCTGGTTCCAAATTGGGAAAGGAGTACATCAAGGCTGTATATTGTCACCCTGCTTATTTAACTTCTATGCAGAGTACATCATATGAAATGCAGGACTGGATGAAGCATAAGCTGGAATCTAGATTGCTGGGAGAAATACTAACCTCAGATATGGAGACGATACCATGCTTATGGTAGAAAGCGAGGAGGAACTAAACAGCCTCTTGATGAAAGTGATAGAGGAGAGTGAAAAAGCTGGCTTAAAACTCAACATTCAAAAAATGAAGACCATGGCACCAGTCCCATCACTTCATGGCAAATAGATGGGGAAACAACGGAAACAGTGACAGACTTTATTTTCTTGGGCTTCAAAATCACTGCCGATGGTGACTGCAGTCATGAAATTAAAAGACTTGCTCCTTGGAAGAAAAGCTATCACCAACCTAGACTACATATTAAAAAGCAGAGATATTAGTTTGCCGACAAAGGTCTGTATAGTCAAAGGTATGGTTTTTCCTGTAGTCATATATGGATGTGAGTGTTGGTCTGTAAAGAAAGCTGAGTGCCGAAGAATTGATGCTTTTGAAATGTGTGTTGAAGAAGACTCTTGAGAATCCCTTGCACTGCAAGGAGATCCAACCAGTTAATCCTAAAGGAAATCAATCCTAAATACACACTGGAAGGACTGATGCTGAAGCTGAAATTCCAATACTCTGACACCCTGATGCAAAGAACTGACTCATTGGAGAGGACCCTGATGCTGGGAAAATTGAATGTAGGAGGAGAACGGAACAACAGAAGATGAGATGAGTGGATGGCCTCACTGACTAGATGGACATGAGTTTGAGCAAGCTCCGAGTGTTGGTGATGGACAAGGAAGCCTGGTGTGCTGCAGTCCATGAGGTGAAAAGAGTTGGACACAACTGAGTGACTGAATTGAACTGAGTATATTCAATGTTGACCATCTTCTCCTTGCGTATTGGTCTACTGTGTTTCTTCTTCGGAGGATCTTTTCAGGTATTCTGCCCCCTTTTTGACAGGGTTGTTTGTTTGTTTGATATTGAGTTGTACGAGCTGTTAATATATTTTGGAGATGGACCCATGTCAGTTGCATTATTTGCGAAGATTTTCTTCCAGTCAGTGGGTTGCCTTTTCATTTTGTCATGGTTTCTTTTCCTGTGTGAAAGCTTTCATGTTTGAATAGGTCCTATTTGGTTATTTTATTTTTGTTTACATTTCCTTGTGAGGCTAACTTGAGAAAAGATTGCTGAGATTTATGTCAGAAAATATTTTGCCTATATTCTTTTCTAGCAGTTTTATGGTATCATATTTAAATCTTTAAGGCATTTTGAGTTTATTTTTGTGTATGGTGTGACTGTGTGTTCTAGATTCATTGATTTACATGAGGTTGTCCAGCTTTCCATACATCACTTGCTAAAAAGATTGTCTTTTCTCTGTTGTATATTCTTGCCTTCTTTTCCAAAGACAGTAGGTTTATGAGTTTATTACTGGGCTCTCTATTTTGTTCCATTGATCCTTATGTCTGTTTTTGTGCCAATCAAATGCTGTTTTGATCATTGCAGCTTTGCAGTATTGTCTGAAGTCTGGGAGAGTTATGCCTCCCACTTTGTACTTTTTCCTCAGAATTGCTTTAGAAATTCTGGGCCTTTAATGGTTCCATATATATTTTATGATTATTTGTTCTAGTTCTGTGGAAACTGTCATGGGTAATTTGATAGGGTTCACATTAAATCTGTAGATTGCTTTGGGCAATGTGGCCATTTAAACAATATTAATTCTTTCAATCCACGGACATGTAGTATCTTCATTTCTTTGAATCACCTTCAGTTTCCTTTATTAACATTTTATACTTCTCAGCATATGTCTTTCACATCCTTGGTAATATTTATTCCTAAGTATTTTTGATGCTATTTTAAAAGGGTTTTTTTTTTTTACACACACTTTAAGATATTTCATTGTTAATGTAAAGAAATGCAACTGATTTCTGAATGTTAATCTTTTATCCTGCTACCTTGCTGAATTTGTTTATCATTTCTAGCAGTATTTGTGTGGAGTCTATGTATATTCTCATGTTTTCTGCATATAATGAAAATTTTACCTCTTCTCTTTGGATATCTTTTATTATTTTTCTTGTTTGATTGCCATGGCTAGACTTTTAATACTGTGTTGAATAGATGTAGTGACAGTGGGCATTCTTGCCTTGTTCAAGATTTTAGTGGGAGGTGTTTCAGCTTTCCACCATTGTATAATGTTCATTGTATTTTATATAAATAGTTTTTATTTTATCCCTTCTACATCGACTTTGGTAAGAGTTTATCATGAATGATGATAAGCATTTTTATGAAATACTTTTCCTTGATCTATTGAGATGATCATGTGTTTTTTGTCTTTTGTTGATGTGGTGTATCACATTGATTGATTGGCATATGTTAAACCATCTTTGTGACCCTGTGATGAATCATTGTCATGAGTAGCAAAATTTTCTGATGTCTATTTATTAAGAGTAATCTAGACATTTAATAAGTATAAATGATAATTTGAAAAAAATTTATGCATTACAGTGACAAGATTGTCAGTTGTATTATTAACCTTAAAAGACTTTTTCAAGTACTACTTTAGAAAACAAATGAATGCTAAAAAAGACAAAGAAAAAATCACCTCTAATTTAACAATTAGAAATATTTTTACTTTAATGGAACTATTTGGCATTAATTAACATAATGGAAAAAGTAAACATGACTAAAGTAATATCTATATTCACTAAAATTCAAAATATTTGAAAAAATAAAATTTAAAAATTTTAAAGGAAATATTTTTGGTAACCAGTTCATAAAAATTCTGAACTGAAAGCAAAATTCTGAAAGCAGAAAAAAAATTCTGCTTTCATATAATTTCTGGGAAATGTGTACTTTATTAATTTATTGGAATGAGTAGAGAAAAATATATATGTCCCTCTCCTTTTCCCAGTATTCAGCCCTCCATGTCATAATAGTGTCATCCTTAGGTTTCTATCAGAAAGCAACATGGATTAATGCATGTAAAAATTCTAATTAAGTATGAAATATTTTGGAAGTCCAACAATAAGAATTTTCTTCAGTTGTTAGTACATTCATATGATAAATATAATGTTATTTAAAAATATATTTTTTTAAATACAACATCTTAATGAGAATGATTAAGTGCTAAAAGTAAGCGTACACAAAATGAGAAAGATGGTGACAAACAGATGACATTTTAAAAAATAGAAAGAAAGTCACAAAATAGTAACAAAATGATTTCTGGCTTTCTATAATAGCCATACAAAATATGATTTGAAATCTTTGCAAGAATAGCTGAATTTATACAAATAGTAGAAAACACCTAAATGTATATTAACAACCAAAGAAACTAGTTTTGAGGGGAAAAAAAACAAACAAACATTGTTCCTATGGAAAATATTTGTCACTTTTACCTATAGAACTTTTAAACACTAAAACATGTTTTCCAAAAAATAAATGTGTTGATGTGTATATTCAAATATGTCACCATATATTGAACAAGAGTCATATATTTTAGTGAATTAAGTAAAATAGAGGTCTCTAGGAATAAAAAACAGACTTAAAATATGAAAGATAATTAACTCCAATCACTAAAGCCAAATGTATTTTTAAAAATTCAAATATTTACTTTTTTATTGAAATATAATATATGTGTAATATTAGATTAGTTTTAGGTTTATAGCTAATATATTTTTTATTATTTTCCATTATACATTATTACAAGGCTTGAGTATAGTTCCCTGTGCTGCACAGAAATCCTTATTTTTTATTTATTTTGTATGTAATGGTGTGTTATCTGGTAGTTCCATACTCCTAATTTACTCATTTACCCCCTTTTTATTTGATAACCATAAGTTTGTATTCTGTAAGTTTCTGTTTTGAATATAGATAATTTTGTATTATTTTTAGATTCCACATATATGTGATATAATATTTGTATTTCATTGTCTGACTTTCTCCACTAAATATGATAATCTCTGAGCCCATACGTGTTGTTGCAAATGGCAATATTTAATTTTTGTAAATGGCTGAGTAATAATCCATTGTATGCATATACCACTTCTCTTTCCATTCACCTGCTGATGGACACTTCAGTTCAGTTCAGTCGCTCAGTCGTGTCTGACTCTTTGCGACCCCATGAATCGCAGCACACCAGGCCTCCCTGTCCATCACCAACTCCCGGGTCTACCCAAACCCATGTCCATCAAGTCAGTGATGCCACCCAGCCATCTCATCCTCTGTCGTCCCCTTCTCCTCCTGCCCTCAATCCATCCTAGCATTAGGGTCTTTTCCAGTTAGTCAACTCTTCGCATGAGGTGGCCAAAGTATTGGAGTTTCAGCTTCACCATCAGTCCCTCCAATGAACACCAGGACTGATCTCCTTTAGGATGGACTGGTTGGATCTCCTTGCAGTCCAAGAGACTCAAGAGTCTTCTCCAACACCACAATTCTAAAGCATCAATTCTTCAGCACTCAGCTTTCTTCACCATCCAACTCTCCCATCCATACATGACCACTGGAAAAAACCATAGCCTTGACTAGACGGACCTTTATTGGCAAAGTAATGTTTCTGCTTTTTAATATGCTGTCTAGGTTGGTCATAACTTTCCTTCCAAGGAGTAAGCATTTTTAATTTCATGGCTACAATCATCATCTGCAGTGATTTTGGAGCCCCACAAAATAAAGTCTGACACTGTTTCCACTGTTTCCCCATCTATTTCCCATGAAGTGATGGGACCAGATGCCGTGATCTTAGTTTTCTGAGTGTTGAGCTTTAAGTCAACTTTTTCACTCTGCTTTTTCACTTTCATCAAGATGCTTTTTAGTTCCTCTTCACTTTCTGCCATAAGGGTGGTGTCATCTTCATATCTGAGGTTATTGATATTTCTCCTGGCAGTCTTGATTCCAGCTTGTACTTCTTCCAGCCCAGCGTTTCTCATGATGTACTCTGTATATAAGTTAAATAAGCAGGGTGACAATATACAGCCTTGGCGTACTCCTTTTCCTATTTGGAATCAGTCTCTTGTTAAATATAGGTTTCTCAAGAGGCAGGTCAGGTGGTTTGGTATTCCCATCTCTTTCAGAATTTTCCACAGTTTATTGTGATCCACACAAAGGCTTTGGCATAGTCAATAAAGCAGAAATAGATGTTTTTCTGGAACTCTCTTCCTTTTTTGATGATCCAGAGGATATTGGCAATTTGATCTCTGGTTCCTCTGCCTTTTCTAAAACCAGCTTGAACATCTGGAAATTCATGGTTCATGTATTGCTGAAGCCTGGCTTGGAGAATTTTGAGCATTACTTTACTAGCATGTGAAATGAGTGCAATTGTGCAGTAGTTTTTGTTCTAGTTCTCTGAAAAATTACATTGGTTATTGAATAGTGGTAGCATTGAATCTGTAGATTGCCTTAGGCAGTATAGTCACTTTGATAGTATTGATACTTCCAGTCCAAGAACATGTTATATCTTTCCATCTGTTTGTGTCACCTTTGAATACTTCATCAGTGTCTTACAGTTATTAGAGTACATGTTTTTGTCTCCTTAGGTTTATTCCTAGGTATTTTATTCTTTTTGATGTAGTGGTAAATGACATTGTTTCTTTAATTTATCGTTCTGATCTTTTATTGTAAGTGTATAGGAATGCAAGAGATTTTTGTGTACTAATTTTGTTATCCCAAAACTTTACCAAATTCATTGATGAACCCTAGTAGTTTTCTGTTATAGTAATGCCTTTAGGATTTTCTATGCATCATATCATATCGTCTGCAAACAATAACAGTTTTACTTCTTGTCCAGTTTGGATTCCTTTTGTTTCTTTAATTCTTTGATTGTCTCAGATAGGACTTCCAAAACTATGTTGAATAATGGTGATGAGGATGGACATCCTTATAATGTTTCTGATCATGGAGGAAATGCTTTCAGCTTTTCACCATTGATTATGATGTTAGCTGTGGGTTTGTTTCATATGGCCTTTATTATATTGAAGTAGGTTCCCTCCATGCCCACTTTCTGGAGAGTCTATTTATCACAAATAGATTTTGAATTTTATCAAAAGCTTTATCTACATCTGTTGAGATGATCCTATGTTTTTATTCTACAGTTTGTTAATGTGTATCATACAGATTGATTTTTGGATACTGATAAAGCCTTGCTTTGCTGGAATAAATACTATTTGCTCATGATGCATGAAACTTTTAATGTGTTGTTGGATTCAGATTGCTAGTATTTCTTGAGAATTTTGCATCAATGTTCATCTTACACTGCCCTGCAATTTTTCTTTCTTGTGGTATTTTTGTGTGATTTGGATACCAGGGTGATGATTACCTCACATAATAAGCTTGAAAGTGTCCCTTCCTCTACAGTTTTTTGGAATAGTTTCAATAGGATAGATGTTCATTCCTCTCTAAATGTTTGTAGAAATTTGCCTGTAAAGCCATCTGGTCCTGAACTTTGGTTATTTAATTTTTTAATCACAACATCAGTGTCCTTCTGTTCATATTTTCTATTTTTCCCTAGTTCAGCTTTGAGAGATTGTATCTTCTTAATAATTTGTCCTCTTTTTCTTGGTTGCCCAGTTTATTGACATAGAGTTGTGTTTAGTTGTCTGTAGTAGTTTCTTGTGGTCTTTTTATTTCTGTGATGTTGGTTGTAACTTCCCCTTTTTCATTTCTAATTTTGTTGATCTCAGGCCCTTTCCCTTTTTTTCTTGAAGAGTCTTACTATACGACTATTAAATTTATCTGTTCAAAGAACCAACTTTTAAGTTTAATTGGTCTTTTCTATTGTTTTTTCTTAGTTATTCTGCTCTGATCTATATTGTTTATTTCCTTCTATTAACTTTGTTTTGTTTGTTCTTTTTTCTCTGTTGCTTTAGGTGTAAGGTTACATTGTTTATTTGAGATTTTTCTTTTTTTCCTGAGGTAAGATTTTATTGCTATAAACTTCCCACTCAGAATTTCTTTTGCTGCATCGCATTGATTTTGGATCATCATGTTTTCATTTTCATTTGTCTCTAGATTATTTTTTTTTAATTTTGATTTGTTCACTGATCCATTCATTGTCTTGTAGCATATTATTTAGCCTCCACTTTGTGTTTTTTATAGTTTTTTTTTCTTATACTTAATATCTAATCTCATAGTGTTGTGGTCAGAAAAGATACTTGATATGATTTCAATTTTCTTAAATTTACCATGGCTTGCCTTGTGACCCAGCATACTGTCTATTCAGAAGAATGGTTCCTGTGTATTTGAAAAGGATGTGCATTCTGCAGCTTTTGGATGGAATGTGTTATAAATATCAATTAAGTACATCAGGTCTAATGTTTCATTTAAGGCCTTGTTGTTTTCCTGTTTGGATGATCTGTCCATTGATGAAAGTGGGTGTTATCCCCCACTATTAATATGTTACTCTCAATTTCTCCTTTTATGACTGTTAATATTTGCCTTATGTATTGATTTGTTCCTATGCTGAGTGCAAATATAATTACAATTGTTTTATCTTCTTCTCGGGTTGATCCCCTGATCATTATGTGGTTTCCCTCTTTTTCTAGCAGTCTTTATTTTAAAGTCTATTTTATCTGATACGAGTATTGCTACTCCAACTTTCTTTTGATTTCCATTTGCATAGAATACTCTTCTATCCCCTCACTTTCAGTTTGTATGTGTCCCTTGATCTGAAGTGGATCTCTTGTAGAGAGTGTATTTGTGAGTATTGTCTTTTATTAATTCAACCAGTCTGTTTTGGAGCACTTAATCTGTTGACATCTAAGGTAATTATTGATACGTATATTCTTATTGCCATTTTGTTTGATGTTTTGGATTTTTTTGGTAGGTCTTTCTTCTTTCTCTTTTTTCTCTTGTTATTTGATGACTAACTTTAGTGTTGTGTTTCAATTCCTATTTCTTTTCTGTGTATGTATTTAATGTAGATTTTCAGTTTTCTGATTTTATGGGGAAAAATCTACAATTTCTAGTGTAAAATTTCAGATTTCAGTAGTTACCATGAGGCTTTGATGTAGCAGTCTATGTAAATACATGATTGATCTATACCGATCAACATTGATCTCTTAGTTTCAAATGTATTTTAAATATTTTGCATTGGGTCACTACTACTCTGAAAATTACTGATTTTTACATCATATATATCTGTGGATGATTTCTTCCCTTTACTGTTTGTCTTTACCACTGACTTTCCCCATTTTGTAATTTTCTTCTAGTTGTGGGCTTTTCCACCTAGAGAAGTTCCTTTAGCATTTGTTGTAAAATTGGCTTGGTGGTCCTGAATTCTTTTAGCTTTTACTTGTCTGTAAAGATTTTTGTTTCTCTTTCAAATCTTAATGAGAGCCTTCACTGAGTGTAGTTTTGTTAGTTATATGTTCTTTTTCCTTTAATCAGTTTAAACATACCTTTTCACTGCCTCTGCCCTTCAGAATTTCTGCTGAAAAATCAGCAGAAAATCATATGGGGATTCTTTTGTATGCTATTTATTGCTTTTCTCTTGCTGCTTTTAATATTTTTTCTTTGAAATTATTTTTGTTTCCATTTGATTAATATGTGTCTTAGTGTGTTCCTCTTTTTTTAATCCTGTATGGAACTTTCTGCACTTCCTGGACTTGGGTGACTGTCTCCTTTTCCATGAATTTTTCAGCTATTAGCTCTTCAAATATTTTCTCAGGCCCTTCATCTCTCTCTCCTTCTGGGACCCCTATGTTGCAAATGTTGATGCATTTACTGGTGTCCCAGAGGTCTCTCAGACTGCCTTCATTTCTTTTCATTCTTTTTTCTTTATTCTGTTCCATGGCAGTGATTTTCCCCATTCTATCTTCCAGCTCAATTACCCATTCTTCTGCTTCATGTATTTTATTAATTCCTTCTAGTGTATCTTTCATTTCAGTTATTATATTCTTCAATTCTGTTTGCTTGTTATTTATATTTTCTAACTTTATGTTTTCTAATTCTTTGAAAATTTCTTGTAATTTCTCACACACTACACCCATTCTTTTTTTGAAATAATGGGTAGTCTTCATGATCATTTCTGTGAAGTCTTTCTCTGGTAGATTGCTTGTCTCCATTTCAATTATTTGTTCTCCTGAGCTTTTATCTTGTTCCTTCCACTGGAGCACATTCCTCTGCTGTCTCATTTTGTCTAAATTTCTGTATTTGCAGACTTAGTTCCAGAGGCTGCTAGATTGTATTAATAGTATTCTTGCTTCTGGTGTCTGCCCTCTGATGTGTGAGGCTGGTCTAGAGGCTTGTGCAGGCTTCCTGGGGGGAAGAATGGTGCCTGTCCACTGGTGGGTGGAACTGGGTCCCAGCCCTCTCTGGGCAGGACTCTGTCAAGGGGTATGTCTGGAGGTGCCTTTGGGCTAAGGATGTCATTATGCAGCCTGTCTGCTGATGGGCGGGACTGTGTTCCTGCCTTCTTTGTGTTTGACCTGAGATATCCCAGTACTGGGGCCTACAGGCTGTTGGGTCTGGCCAGGTCTTGGTGCTGCTGGCCTAAGCAATATCTCTGCTTCATGGAGAAGTCATATAGCTGAACACTCCCCCCAAACTCCACCACTAATATCCATGTTCCCTGAGAGAACCACAACTACACCACACTTCTCCATGAGACCCTGCAAGACCCACAGGTAGGTCCAGCTCAGGTTTTTATGCAGTCATTGCTTTTACCCTGGGCCCTGGTACATGTGAGACCTTCTGTGTGCTCTCCAAGAGTGGAGTCTTTGCTTCCGCCAGTCCTGTAGAACTCCTGCAGTCAAGTCCTACTGGCCATTGAAGCCAAATGCTTTGGAGGAATTCTCCCAGGGTCAGACCATGAGGCTGGAAACCTGACATGGGGCTCAGAACTCTCACTTCTGTGGGAGATCTTCTGAGATATAATTATTCTCCATTTTGTAGATTTCCTACTTAGGGGATATGGGATTCGATTATATTACGAGTGCACCCTTCCTGTCATCTTGATGATGTTTCTTTATATCCTTATATGTATACTATCACTTTTGACAGATTCTACTTTTTTTAATCAATAGTCAGTAAGGAGTTAGTTGTGTTTTTTTGTGTGTGCTTATGAAAGGAGATAAGCCTGAGGATCTTCTGCTTCATCATCTTTTTCACCCACTAAATAATTATTGTGCTAAATGATATACCTTGAGGTTCATCAGCCAGGGAAATGGGGTAATTCCATTTCTGCTTTTTGTCTCATCCTGCTTAATCATCACATTGATTTTGCAGATGCTGAGCCACCCTTGTGACCCTGGAATCAAATGCTCAAAATTTTCCTGTAGTCAAGAATGTATACAATAAAATGTTATTAGTTATGAGCAGCCATATACACACACCAAAATAATGAGAGTTATATAAAAAGGATAATGGCCCTGTTGTTGGCTTGGGTATAATAGACTTCACATATTGAGTGAAAATATACATTATTTTCCAAATCAGGAAAGGAGTATATCAAGGCTGTATATTGTGACCCTGCTTATTTAACTTATATGCAGAGTACATAATGAAAAATGCTGGACTGGATGAAGCACAAACTGGAATCAATATTGCCAGGAGAAATATCAATAACCTAAATATGCAGATGACACCACCCTTATGGCAAAAAGTGAAGAACTGAAGAACATCTTGATGAAAGTGAAAGAGGAAAGTGAAAAATTTGGTTTAAAACTCAGCATTCAGAAAACTAAGATCATGACATCTGGTCCCATCACTTCATGGCAAATAGATGGGGAAACAAAGGAAACAGTGTCAGACTTTATTTTTGGGGGGTTCCAAAATCACTGCAGATGGTGATTTCAGCCATGAAATTAAAAATGCTTACTCTTGGGAGAAAAGCTATGACCAACCTAGACAGCATGTTAAAAAGCAGAGACATTACTGTGCCAAAAAAGGTCCATCTAGTCAGAGCTATGGTTTTCCCAGTAGTCATGTATGGATGTGAGAGTTGGACTATAAAGGAAGCTGAGCACTGAAGAATAAATGCTTTTGAAATGTGATGTTGGAGAAGACACTTGAGAGTCCCTTGGACTGCAAGGAGATCCAACCAGTCCATCGTAAAGGAGATCAGTCCTGAATATTCATTGGACAGACTGATGAAGCTGAAACTCCAGTACCTTGGTCACCTGATGCGAAGAGCTGACTCATTTGAAAAGACCCTGATGCTGGGAAAGATTGAAGGTGGGAGGAAAGGGAGATGACAGAGGATGAGGTGGTTGGATGGCATCACTGATTCAATGGACATGAATTTGATTAAACTCCAGGAGTTGGTGATTGACAGGGAGGTTTGGTGTGTTGCAGTCCATGGGGTCACAAAGAGTCGGTCCATGGGGTCACAAAGAGTCGGACACGACTTAACGATTGAACTGAACTGATACATTATTACTGCTGAAAAATAAATCTAGCAACATCTATTTAAATTACTTCATAGATAATTAGCAGTCACTATTTTAGTATTCTATGTCATAGAAATGCATCAGTATCTAAAAATAAACACCCAAGAATATTTATCACAGAATTGTTTGTAGTTGTAAATACATAGAAGCAAAGTGATTGCACTTCACTTAAGAGAATGATTAAATGAATTAGGATAGATTCAGACTGTATAATATGATTCTATTAAAAATATATGCTTGCAAGACTAACTTTCCACAAGGAGGACTTTCTACAAAGTACTGTTGAGTAAGATCTGTCTAGAAAAATATTCATTCCTTTATGTTGAGGATCTGGAGACTCTACAAAGGTCACAGCTGAAAAACCAGCAGGATAACCCAGATGTACATTATTCCATAGTTCTGCTTCTAAATATAAAGGAACAAAGAACTTTATCTCTGTGGTAACACCAAGAAAAAATCTAGAAAACACAAAAACCATATTCATCTGTAGGAATATCAAAGAGTAGTAGTGGATGCAAGAAAACTTTGATAAACTGATCTCCATAGGGAGCTACTTGAGCAATCAGGAGCTTCCTTCAGAAACTTCTGGGGAGACACTAGGTCTAGGTTTAGAAATACCTGATAATGATCCAGACACTCTATCTGTGGGGAAATAGTTTGGCAAGATATTGGCAACTGTTGAGCAGGGAGAAATGACTAGAGTCTAAGAAATCTCAAATGCTGCAAAAATTTTTTGGTATAACAAGCTTTCTGATCCCATCCCTTCCCAATTTCACTGAGATAAAGGCAGTGAATTTGAGTGTGAAAAGAGAAATAACTTACATTTATAGAAATAACTTATTACTTATTTGAAAATTTCTAACAACCATTTTCCCCTTAAAGAGTCACAGCCTTGTCATGGCAAACCACTCCAGTATACTTGCCATGAGAACCCAATGAACAGTATGAAAAGACAAGAAGTTATGACACTGGAAGATGAACCAGGTCAGAAGATGTTCAGTATGCTACGGGGGAAGAGTGGAGGGCAATTACTAGAGCTCCAAAAAGAGAGAAGCAACTGGGCCAAAGTGAAAATAATGCTCAGTTGTGGATGTGTCTGGCGGTGAAAATGAAGTCTGATGCTGCAAAGAATAATATTGCATAAAAACCTGGAATGTTAGGTCCATGAATTAAGGTAAACTGGATGTGGTCAAGCAGGAGATGTCAAGATTGAACATAGATATGTTAGAAATCAATGAACTAAAATAGATGGGAATGGATAAATTTAATTCCAATGACTAATATATATACTACTGTGGGCAAGAATCTCTTAGAAGAAATGGAGTAGCCATCATTGTCAAGAAAAGAGTCCGAAATGCTATACTTAGGTGCAACCTCAAAAATGATAGAATGATCTGTTTGTTTCCAAGGCAAACCATTTAGCATCACTGTAATTTAAATCTATGCCCCAACCATAGATGTTGAAGAAGCTGAGGTTGACCAGTTATATGAAGACATACAAGACCTTCTAGAACTAACACCAAAAAGAAAAGATGTCCTTTTCATTATAGGGAGTTGGAATGCAAATGTAGGAAGTCAAGAGATACCCAGAATAACAGACAAGTTTTCCCTTGAAGTTCAAAATGAAAACATCAAAGGCTAACAAGAGTTTTGTCAAGAGAAAACACTGGTCATAGCCAATACCCTTCTCCAACAACCCAAGAAATGACTCTACATTTGGACATCACCACATGTCAATACCAAAATCAGATGGTTATGTTCCTTGCAGCCAAAGATAGAGAAGCTGTCTGTACAGTTAGCAAAAACAAGACTTGGTTTGGTTAGAACCAAACCAAGATTTGGTTCAGATCATCAACTCCGTATTATAAAATTCAGACTTAAATTGAATAAAGTAGGGAAAACCACTAGGCAATTCAGGTACGATCTAAATCAAATCCCTTATGATTATACAGTATAGGTGACAAATAGATTCAAGGGATTAAATCTGATAGACAGAGAACCTGAAGAACTGTGGACAGAGGTTCATAATATCATACAGAAGGTGGTGACCAAAACCATCCCAAGGAAAAATAAATGCAACAAAACAAAGTGATTGTCTGAGGAAGCTTTACAAATAGCTGAGGAAAGAAGAGAAGTGAAAGGCAAAGGAAAAAGGGAAACATATACCCAACTGGATGCAGAGTTCCAGAGAATAGCACGGAGAGATAAGAAAGCCTTAAGTGAATAATGCAAAGAAATAGAGAAATACAAGAGAAGAGGAAAGACTAAAAATCTCAAGAAAATTGGAGTTATTAAGGCAACATTTCATGGAAGGATGGGCATGATAAAGGACAAAAACTTTACCTTTACCTAACAGAAGCAGAAGAAATTAAGAAGTGGAAAGAATACACTGTATTAGTACTTAGTAATACACTTTGTGCATCCAGTGTGTTTTTGGAGAGGAGGTCTTAGTCCAAGGAAAAAGGGAGGGAGAGAGAAGGAGGGAGGAAGAAAAAAAAGTAACTTTTTTTTTTTCCACAGACAACAAAATATATCCTAGGTGTAATAAGTGAATTCAGCAAGGTCTTAGGATTAGAGATCAATGTAAAAATCAATTATATTCTATACAGTGGCAGCAAACAATTGGAAAATAAAATTTAAAAATCAATGCCATTTACAGTATCATAAAAGATAAAACACCTCGGTATATATATAATGAAAGCTGAGCAAGACCTCTACTCTGAAAACTACAAAACTTTGAGAGAAATTTTAGAGAACCTAAATGAATATTTTAATGATATCAATTTTCTCTAATTTAATCAGAGATAATCATTCAACATCCTGTCAGGATTACTGACATTCAATATCCTGTGATTACTGTCAAACTAGGACTAAAATAATGTATATGTAACTGCAAAGAATCTAGATAGAGGAGTCAAATATTATTGAAAAAGAAAAGGAAAATTTGAGGATATATATTTCTTGACTTCAAGATTTACCATAAAGCTACTGAAACCAAGTCTGTGGTGTGGGCATAATAAAATGAACAAACAGATTAGTGGAACAAAAGATATTCCAAAAATAGCTCTGCATAATTACAATCAAGATTTTTGACAGACAGCAAATTACTTCACCAGGGAAAGAAAAATATTTTCATCAAGTGGTATATTTAAGCAATGGAATAAAGAGTAGGGAACAAAATAAATATCGACCCCTTCATACATCAGGCATAAAAACTGATTTGAGATGGATCAAAAATCTGAACATGGAATCTATGATTATAAAACATCTAAAAGAAATAAAAAGACTATTATAGTTAAGCATGATCATGAATTATCAGTAAGAGTTTATCAGCTATATGGAGGAAACAAAGATTCAAATAGAGAAGAATTACCCATGCAAAGATATGAAAAATGTATATTCATAGTTTTTTGTAGAAATGATGAATAATCTGGTGTGCTTTCATTATTAAGCCTTGTCCTGTTCAAATTGTTTTGACAAGTGCAAATGATAAAATATACTATGCAGTCCCTTTTTATCAGGAACTCCCACTACAGAGGGAGGAAAAAATATGAGGGGAATTATACATAGTGTTACAAAATATTTTATTTAATTTTTGAAAAATTCCTTGGAAAATTTTAAATTCTGGAAAAATGCTATTAAAACTACAATTTATATGAAAACAATGAGAAAACACAGCAATTGATATGTATCAATTTCTGGCAAGTTTGTGAAGATTTTGTTAGGTGAACAGGTTGAGTTTGGTGACAGGGAGGATCACTCTACTCAGAAGAACTTAGAGTTGATCCTTGAACAACATGGGTTTGTACTGCTTGGGTCCAATTGTGCATGATCTTCTTTCAATAACTATGCAGTCGTACGTCAATTAATGCCGATGCCAAGCTGGCAATATGGAGGGTGTCAACTTAAAAAATAGTCACAAACTCAAAGTTGAGTTATGTTTTATTCAGTGAGAATTTTTAGGACTTCAGTCCCGGGAAAGAGCATTACAAGTAACCGTGAGAAAACTGCTCCTAGGAGACAAGCAGAGAAGCCAGGTTATATACAAGTTTTGCAACAAAGGACAGGTAGTCTGAACATCAAAAGAATATTATTAATTGGAGAAAACCAGATATCTCAAGTTTAGCACTTTTCTGTATGTGGGAAGATGAAGAGTATGGGATCACTGAAATTCTTCCTTTCACATGTGTATCAGCTATCCTGGGCAAGCATCCTGTGTTTTTTCACAACCTGAGCTCCCTTGAGGCTCACTGTAGGGAGTGGCTGCAGTCTGATGGCTGCCAAATTGCAGGTATTCTTCTCCTTCCTGAGTGTCTTTAGGGGTCATATTTCAGGGCTGTCATCTCTGATGACTGTGACATCCTTACTTACTGATGTGGCAGAAAATATTTCATTTCACAATGGTCAACTGTATTCATTGCACTGTAGCTAATTTATACAAAGGACTTGAGCATACATGGATTTTGGTATACAGTGTGGCTCCTAGAACCAATCCCCTGTGGGTAATTGGTAAAAAGCGAATGCCTGATCAAGCGTGTGGGTATATTCATGAAACTCCTGGTGATTGGCATGACTGCAAGAGGTAGGCTTGGGAAAAAGTAGTCGTAATTGAGAGTGGAAGTGAAAGTGGGACCAGATTATCAATTTCCTAATGTTACAGAGTTCTTTAATGGGTGTTTTGTGCTTTACATGCACTTCCCTGGTGGTTCAGATGGTAAAGAATCTGCCTGCAATGCAGGAGACCCAGGTTCAATCCCTGGGATCTTCCCTGGAAAAGGGCATGTCAATGCATTCCAGTATTCTTGCCTAGAGAATTCCATGGACAGAGGAGCCTGGAGGGCTACAATCCATGGGTTTGCAAAGAATTGGACACAACTGAGCAACTAACACTCATTTTCCTGCTTTACATTTCGGGACCAGGCTTGGATAATTTTGGTGCACACTGTTACGGATTGTTATGTCTTCTTTGAGAATTAACTCTTATCATTATGAAATGCCCTTCTTTATCTCTAATACATTTCCTGTTCTGAAGTGTTTTGTCTGAAAGGAGCATAGCTTCTCCAGCTCTTTCACATTAATATATCACCCCCACCATCTCTTTACTTTAAACCTGAGTCTTTATAAAGTGAGTTTCTTATAGACAATATATTTGTTCTTATTTTTTCCGCTGTGACAATCTAATATATTTTCTAATATATTTAGAAAATTTACATTTTACTGACCTGGTTTCAGTGGCAGTAAACTCCCTGTTGTTTTTGTCTCAGAAAGTCTTTAATATCCTGCAGTTTTGAAGAATAATGTCACTAGATTAGACTCCAGAACTGCCGAGTTTTTTTTTTTTCCTTTCAATATTTTAAATATTTTACTCCTTTCTCTTCTTGCTCACATAGTTTCTGTTGAGAAATTTGCTGTTCTTAATCTTATTTCTCCATAGTTAAGATGATCTTTTTTTCTGTGCTTTTTTCACGATGTTGTTTTAAGTTGACTCATAGCTCTTGAATGTTCTGGGAGGTTTTTCTCTTAGCGTTTCAGTTTACTGACTTCTTATGAATCTATCTTCAGGCTTATAGATTCTTTCCTCATTTGTGTCCAGTCTCCTGATAAAATTATCAAAGATCTTCTTAATTTTAATTACTGTATTTTTTATTTATAGCATTTAAAAGTTCATGCTTAGAGTTTCTATTGTTTCTATTTCTCTGTTCACATTACTCAGCTTTTTGTTTACATTTTTCATGGAGACTTAATATACTAATCATAGTTATTTTAAATTTTTTACCATGTAATACTTCCAATATTTGTGACATATCTGATCATGGTTCTGATAATTGCTTTGTCTCTTCAGACCATGTGTTTTCTTGCCTTCTTGCATGACTTGTAACTTTTTGTTGAATGATGGACATGATGTATTAGATAATAGGAACAGGGATAAATAGGCCTTTAGTTTGAGGATTTCTGTGAACTTAGCTAGGGGTTGGGCTACTTTTAGGTACTGTAGGTGCCATAGGTTTGAAATTCCTCTAGTTTCCTTGTTTTTATTTCTCCTATAACCTTTAGGTCCTTGTTAAGGACTTATTATTTAGATAGTCTCTATTCTGCAGTTTTTTCAGCTGTAATTAAAGGTATAATTAGCTGGAGCCCTGCTAATGTAGTGGTAAGATGTGGAAATAGGAAAGCTTCCTATGTTCTTGTCAACTAAAAAATATAGTCACAACCTGAAAAAAAGTTATTTCATTTGGTTGGAATGTTTAGTACTCTGAGTCCAGGAGACAACATCTCAGTAGCTTTAAGAAAACTGCTCCAGGGAGTCAGGAGGGGAAGCCAGGCTGTATACAAGTTTGTAGCAAAAGGAGCAGGCAGTCTGAACATCAAAGATAAGCTACCAAGTTATGGAATTTAGCATTCTATGCAAGGGAATATGCAAGCCTCTGGGCTCAAGGAATTCATCCCTTTCATAATGTACCTCTGCTATCTGGGGCCAATCCTTGCTCACCTTGCTTCTTGCATGTTCACAGCTCCTCAGCAATCACCATGGAGGGTGGCAGCATCCCCTGGATCACTTTTTGAAGCCCTCATTCATATTTGGTGGCCAAAATTCGCTGATGGCTGTGATATTTGTTGTTTATTAGTACATCAGGAGATATTTTCAATTCACAGTCTTTTAATAAAAATCAGTCTTTCAGGGGACCTGTATCTCTGGACTGTGTCCTTCACAAGGGTTGCATAACTTCTCCCCACCTTGGTGAGACAGGAAGACTAGAGAGGGATGGAATCAGGAAAATACCTGCCCCTTTTCTTGTGGCTCAGCTGGTGAAGAATCTGCCTGCAATGGGGGAGACCTGGGTTGGGAAGATCCCCTGGAGAAAGGAAGGGGTACCCCCTCCAGTATTCTGGCCTAGAGAATTCCATGGACTGTATAGTCCATAGGTTCGCAGAGTCAGACGTGACTAAGCAACTTTCATTTTCACTTCCTTAGGGTGAAACAAGGGTCTGGTAGCCCTGACAGCACCTTTTTTTTTTTTTTTTTTAAATGGAGAATGCTCTAGGATGTTGTTCTGTATCTCAGTCTTGTTTCTTTGCAACCCCATGGACTGCAGCATGCCAGGTTTCCCTATCCTTCACTATCTCCCGGAGTTTGCTCTAACTCATGTCCATTTAGCCGGTGATACCATCCAAGTATCTCATCCTCTGTTGCCCCCTTCTCCTAGGCCTAGTTCCATTGGTCACTTTCCCCTTCGCCTTGCCAGAGTCACCAGGGGATCTTAATCAGATCTTCACAGTGAGAGCCCGGTAGGGTTGTTGGAGTTAAAACACACAGAAGTATAGAATCTAAGGCTATGGTCCTTAAGTGTTTCTTACTCTCCTGCTAGTCCACACTCAGCCTTTGGCAGTTTGTCTCAGTTACCGTTTAAGTGCCACTCTCAGCTTACTTCTCCAGAAGCCTCTGCTCCATCCAGGGAAGCATATCTCAACCACTGCCTTCTGGATTTGACTGTTTCTCCATTCCTGGTGGTGGCTTGCTTTGTGAACTCAGTTTTGTGAGGGGTCCAGGGAAAGTAGTTAACTTTTGGCTAATTCAGCTATTTTCTTGTTGTAATAAGCTCTTTACATTTTGTAGTTGAAACCAGAAGTCTCCGGTGTAGGGAGTTTAAATACCCACAAAGTTAGCATTAGATTCGTTATATTTTTCTCCAAAACCATGATATGAATCATTACTATAGAACTGTCAAAATTTTTGACTGTGACAATCCCATGATAACTTATTTTTTGATTATTCTGGTAACAGAGCATGGAATAGACTGACATATTTGAAAAAAAAAAAAAAAATAATAGGAAGCTATTGGAAAAATAGCTTCCGCGAAACTTATGCAGTAGGCTTGAATTGAGACACTGGAAATTAAAAAAGGGAGTTTAGCACAGAAAAATATGAAGCAAAAGTAATAGAATTATTTGGTTACAGCTAATGAGAAAGGAGGAATCAAAGGTAAGTACGAGCATTCTCATTTATTTGGACACGATGGTTACTTGAAGATTCTCCAAAACAGAGTAATACCATATTCTTGTATAACATTACAGTTATTCCAGAAGTATCTTCTTAGGACAAATAACTGGTACTGATAACTAATATAGGTCTTGAACTCATCATGCAGTTTCTCTATCAGTTATTCTTTCCTGAATTGCCTTAAATATGTCTTAGGCAGAGATTCTAAAATTATTTTTGTGAGCTCAGAAGCCTTGGGAACCTCATCAGAGTATCTTGACACAAGCCAACTTTCATTGCAAGTGGGGTATTTATTATAGGAATCAGACAATAGCCTTTTTATTTAAGTATATTTTATGCTTAGAATCCATGATAGATTCAAATGCTTGGTATTGAGAGTGTTAATAACCTCAGGAGGGAGGCCAGAGGTCCACAGGTGACAGGAGGAAATAAAACTACAAGTGGCAGACTATTTTTTTTTTCTTTTCTTTTAGCTTCTAATCCTGTGTTGTCTTGTTGACATCTGGTTCCACCTGATCTTAACTTTCTCAAACTTTGAGCTAACCGATGTGATGCATTTTTCTTATGGAAATATCTTTTTTAAGATGTGTTAATTAACTATGAATTTGCTCAAAAATCTGCCTTTCCTCAAGATTCATGTCAATTGTTTTATGGCCAGGATGACTCACCTTGTACCAAATGCATGGTGTGGGAGAGGGGCCTGGTGCAACTCCCTCAGTTTTGAGGTGTTTCCATTCCCTAATTAGAGGCTTTGCTAATAGGTATATAACTACTTTTTTAAAAACTAGCAGAGAGGCATTCTTTCTGTCCCCTTCTGATGTCTATGTCAGAAGCTTTCTCTATCTCTTTTATACTTTAATAAAACTCTATTTCACAAAAAGCTCTGAGCGATCAAGCCTTGTCTCTGGCCCTGGATTAATTCCTCTCCTCCAAAGGCCACGAATCCTGGTGTCACACACAGCTCATACCTGCAAACTTTCAATATTAAAACTATTCCAAGTAGACCTTGGGAACTGCTCTTACTTACCCACTGCTATTCTGAAGAAAAATAAGTTTCTAAAACCTACTCTTATTGCTATAAAATACATTGTTTCACATAGTGGAGCAATAAACCTTGTAGAGCCCCAGCAAGAAACATAACCAGAAAAATATATATACATATATCTGGCCACCACTTTCAAATTCACTGTGTTAGGCTTTAAAGCTTGGGGAAAGCACAGTCACTATGCTTGTGCATGCATAACATCTTCTTTCTTTAGTTCTGGCTGGAAAGCTTATTTTAAAAATATATAACTACTCTCAAAACCTTAAAATAATTTTAAAAAGGCCATCGTCAAAAACTTCCTTTTCTCCTTACAGAACACAATTATCTAACACAATTGTTTTGTTTTTGATATTTTGACTTTGCCAAAACTTGGATGAATTTTGACCACACACTCATACATTCTCCCCATTGATTCAGAAAGGTAATGCTTCTGCACGTCACTAGTCCCATGACTGGGATTGTCATCAACCATAAGATTTCCAGGTAAATTTTGATACGATGTTATAGCTCTATAACTATCACTGTCTATGAATAACTTAACATATTGAAACTTAGAAAATATGTAATGTAAAATTTAAATTTGAAGGTCAGTTTTGATCTTATAAATAGGAAAACATTTTTTCTTTGAAAACTAAGAACTATGAGATCTGTCATTTTCATTTTACAAATTATAACCTTTTAAAAACACCATTATTACCTATAAGAAAGGAGTTAAACTAAAGACCAAGGTATACAATCTACTATTTTTCACTGAAGTTTAAAAAAATGATAAACTATAATAAGCAGGACAGTTTGCTCTTTTCAGTGAAGTAGGAGGTTCTGGCTTATTAAAAATGCAATTATTCTATGCTTAGAGTGTCTCTAACTAATTTCAAACTGACTCTAGACAAGCTAGAAAAAATCCAGAGCAGATGTCAAACAAACCTCTCCTTATTGGAAACTAATTGCCTGTTTGGTTGCCTTCATCATTTGAAACACATGGGAAATGAATGTTACGCATGTGTTTATCAGCACTACAGTATCTAAAACCACTTTTCCAATAGTTATTCTGGAAATCATCCAAAACCAATTGAATACCAAAAGATCATTGCAAAATTTGATTCTAAAGGAAATTCTTTGATAAAGCTTATGATTTTGCATAATTAAATAACATTAATGAAAGATAGGCAATCTGCAGCACCAAAAACCTTAAACCTAATCTTTCTTTAACCTACCAAATACTAGATATTATTATGTATGTTTTAAAAGATGCTTATTCTTTGGATGCTCTGACAAACCTAGACAGCATTATTAAAAACCAAAGACATCATTTTGCTGACAAAGGCTTTTCCAGTAGTCATGTACGGATATGAGAGTTGGACCATAAAGAAGGCTGAGTGCCAAAAAATGGATGCTTTCCAATTGTCCCGGAGAAGATTCTTGAGAGTCCCTTGGACTGCAAGGAGATCAAGCCAGTCAGTTCTAAAGGAAATCAACCCTGAGTATTCACTGAAAGGTCTGATGATGAAGCTGAAGCTCCAGTAATTTGGCCAACTGATGTGAAGAGCTGACTCATTGGAAAAGACCCTGTTGCTGGGAATGACTGAAGGCAAAAGGAGAAGAGGGCGGCAGAGGATGAGATGGTTAGTCAGCATCACCAACTGAATGGACATGAATTTGAGCAAACTCCGAGAGATAGTGAAGGACAGGGAAGCCAGTCCACTGTGCTGCAGTTCATGGGGTTGCAAAGACTCAGAGATGACTTAGCAACTGAACAACAATGTATGTTATTTTAATAAATGTATGTATGTAATTTTAATAAAAATTTTTTAAAAATTTAATTATTTAGATATCTGAATATTTAGATATCTGATGTTAAATATTTTTTTTAAATGAAAACAGGTTCAAATGCATTAAATTCAATTTAGAATTTTCAGTAATGACAACACAAAAAATTTATTTTAATCTAAATTATTAAAAATGTTGAAACTATGCTTGCCATTTATCTCTGAAGAATGTTATTTGTTTGGTAACATTTATTTTAGTGAAACTCAGTTATAAAGAATTGATGACAGCTTCTATTTTATAGGACATCAGAGAGGAAATCTCTGGTCTCCCTTAGTTACTTTTTCCAAAATATTTCAATGTTGATTGAATATACCCTAGCATTTTTATTTAGTTAGATAGCATTTATGATCTAAATTATTTTTTAATAGTTTTCTTATCTGTATTTACATGTGTTTTTTCCTAAATGGTAACCTCTGTGAGAGCAGTGACCACATCTTCATTTATTAATTGATTGATTCAATCATTCCTTTATGTATATAAGTATTGGATAAGCACATAGTCTGTCCTATGCATGGAGCTAGAAATTATACTAACAGAATGAACAAGAGACAGAATGCCTTATAGATGGGATGGTTTATCTTTCACCTGTTTGTACCCATTAATCTAACAAAACTGGGAGAAATTTTAAATGTTTAGTTTTAAATTAAGTCCCATGTGCTTTAACATATTTTTTCTGAGGTCAGTATAAAAGAACTCTTTTATAAATATTAATATGTTAAATAACTGGACAAAATTGGTTTAAAATAATTAGTATGAACTCTTACAATTGTCAAGAATACTAAAATCTTTTTTGAACTTTATGAAATATTTTTCTGTCCTTCATGTAAAAAGTTAATTTTTAATTTTAATATTTAAGTAGAAGAGATTTGTAGTGCTCAGCAGGCCATTTAATATGCCTGAATAAATTCAGATCTTATCTATTCCATTTTTGTTGTTGTGTTGTTAATTTTTTAATCACTAGAACCACCATCCTTTTCAAATTAGGAACCTATATAATGAAACAGGAAAATACTGACTTTTTAAACAAAATTTGTGGAAAGGATTCTTCCCTTTTTTATCTAGGTAAAGCAACAGAAATGACCCAGGGTAAGGTAATAGGAACTGATTGAATAATGAGAACAAGACTGAGTCATTTTAAGATAAGAGCAAGGTAAAATCACTAGTACTTAGTTGATTTATAAGTATTTGTTTAACAGGATAAAATTTTTATAAAGAACTCTATACAGACCTAAAAACTTTTCTATAACATGAAAGATATTAATGAGCATTCATTCATTGATTCTTTTCAGAGGAATCAAGGACTTTTCTTTGGCTATGACTCCCCAGAGTGGGATTCCACATTGCCTTTTTTTGTACAAAAAACACTTATGCTAATTTTCTATGAGTTATTTACTATTGATTATAAAGCAGTTTGAATGAAGAATACTTATGGGATATCATGAATTTTTTTTCCAAAACTGTTATAATTCCCTAACCATACACTGGTGTGTGTATGTGTATGTGTGATATTTATTTCTTTGGAATGATTTCAAAGGATTTTACTTACTTTCTACAGATGTAACAACTTCTTTGCATAATCAAATTTCATCAGTTTATACAATAGTTAGCTAAATTACATGATTACAGTTAGTTGATATTTAAGTGTTTTTACTTATTGCCAGTTTTACATAGTAAATTCTCTTTATGCTGTTCTAAGAGGTTTATTTATATTTACACAAGCAGTCCTTACAAGAACCCAATGACATGGTTACTATTATTATCCTCATTTAGTAAATGAGGAAATAGTGCAAAATAGAAATAGCTTTCCCAAGACCATATAACTAGCACATAGCAGGTCAGGACTTAAACACGGTCTGACTCCAGAATAGGTGCTTTAACCAGTGTATCATGCAGGCTGCTAACTGACATACACAGGTTTAGAAACAGGTGTGAAAAGTGAAAATGTCAGTCATTCAGTTATGTCTGACTCTTTGCAACCCCATGGACTAGGGCCCTCCAGGCTCCTCTGTCCATGGAATTCTCCAGGGATGAATACTGGAGTGGGAGCCATTCCCTTCTCCAGGGGATCTTCCCAACCCAGGGATCGAACCTGGGTCTCCCCCATTGCAGGCAGATTCTTTACCTTCTGAGCCGCCAACTCCAAAACAGGTATAAGTGACTCTTACTAAAGAATACAGTCCAAATGGTGGTACCTTGGCATTATCAAAGATTCAGCATGCAATAAACCTTAGTTATCATGCATACAGAGAAAACAGAATGTCCATTAATTCAACAAGCCGATTAAGTGGATGTTAGTTATACTAGAACGTCACTATAATCACATTGTGAGAATAATCTCAAAAAAAAAAAAAATCATTTGAGTAACATTTCTAGGGAATCTTGGGTTTACAGTATAACTTAAAATTACTAGAGAACAATTCAGTCCTAGTCACTTGCAGAGTTGCTACCTGAAGGATTTTATTTTTCTGTTTAATGTTAGATAAGCAAGAACTACGGCAAAAAAGGAAAACTCAAGAGTAAATGTTTTTCTGCTGCTGCTGCGGCTAAGTCGCTTCAGTCGTGTCCGACTCTGTGCAATCCCATGGATGGCAGCCTACCAGGTTCCACCATCCCTGAGATTTTTCCAGGCAAAAACACTGGAGTGGGTTGCCATTTCCTTCTCCAATGCATGAAAGTGAAAAGTGAAAGTGAAGTCTCTCAGTCATGTCCCACTGTTTGTGACCCATGAACTGCAGCCCACCAGGCTCCTCCGTCATTGGGATTTTCCAGGCAAGAGCATTGGACTGGGTTGCCATTGCCTCCTCCAAAAATGTTTTTCTGCCTATCTCCAAAATTAAGTACATGACAATTTTAAAGGTAAGTCCTAGGGAAGTTGCCTTGATGAGAAGAATGCAGGGTGGTTCTTGCAGATGATTCATCTCAGCAAATAGAATGAACTTCTGTTCAATTCCATGAAAAAAACAACACAAGGTCTCGAGTACACTCCCAGGTATGCCAGTTAGAGTTGTTGTTCCGTTGCTCAGTTGTGTCCAACTCTTTGCAACCCCATAGACTGCAGCACGCCAGGCTTCCCTGTCCTTCACCAGCTCCTAGAGCTTGCTCAAACTCATGTCCATTGAGTTCATCCAACTGTCTCATCCTCTGTCATCCCCTTTTCCTCCTGCCTTCAATCTTGCCCAGCATCAGGGTCTTTTCAAATGAGTCAGTTCTTCTCATCAGGTGGCCAAAGTGTTGGAGTTTCAGCTTTATCATCAGTCCTGCCAGTGAATATTCAAAGTTGATTTCCTTTAGGATTGACTGGTTTGATCTCCTTGCAGTCCAAGGGACTCTCAAGAGTCTTCTCCAACACCACAGTTCAAAAGCATCAATTTTTTGGCACTCAGAGTTCTTTATGGTCCACTTCTCACGTCCATACATGACTACTGGAAAAACCATAGCTTTGGCTATACGGAATTTTGTTGGCAGAGTAATGTCTTTGCTTCTCAATATGCTGTCTAGATTTGTCATAGCTTTCCTTCCAAGGAGGAAGCATCTTTTAATTTTGCGGCTGCAGACACCATCTGCAGTGATTTTGGAGCCCAGAAAAATAAAGTCTCTCACTGTTTCCTTCGTTTCCCCATCTATTTGCCATGAAGTGATGGGACCGGATGCCATGATTTTCCTTTTTTGAATTTTGAGTTTTAAGCCCACTTGCTCACTGTGTACTATAAGCTAATCCTCAATAAAAATATTTCTTCCTTACATCCAAAGCTATGTAAAACAGTCAAGAGAGTATGGGGACTTAGTCCATAAAGTTTTCCAAAGTTCTTGACATCTGTTCTACCTTTTCTAGAATGATGCTCTTTTATGAAAGTTAAATCTGGCTTATCACCCCATAACTGCTGTCTAGCCTGCAGTAAGGAGAAAGAGGAAGTGAAGTTTCCATTTTTAAAACTTTAATTTCACACTATAATTGCACCTAACATTTCCACCCACTTCTCATTGTTTGGAATGTTTTCATGTGCCCACATAAAAGTAAAAAGAGGACTGAGAGTATCAGCTGGACTTGGATGGCCAAGGGCATGGCTTAACAATGAAAAAAGTGTAGGAGGGAAATAGATATCCGGACCAGAAGCCAGTTTACTCAAAAATATTCCTTGTTAATTACTGCATGTTAGCCAAGGAACCAAGCATAGAGAATATAGAGATGGAAGGCATAATTCCTGCTCTGTGGAGTTCACAGACTAGTGAAGGAGGAAAACAAGTAAAGGCAATAAAATATAGATGCCACTATGGTGAAATACAGAAAATCCATGGGCAGAGGAGCCTGGTAGGCTACAGTCTGTGGGGTGGCAAAGAGTCAGACATGATTAGGCAGTTCAGCACACACAACACAAGAAGATGGAAATGGACAAAAGTAAACTTTCTGAAGGAGAAGATATGGAAATGACAAAGAAGGGAAGGATGGGAAGCTGGGAAGCCTTGGATATCCTACAAAACAGGTTGGATTTTATCCTGCCAGTCACTATTATGGAAGAGTTTTTAAGTTAGGAAATGAGATTATTAAATATGTTATCAGAGAGATATCACTTTGGTGATCTTCTCTTCATAGGGAGAACAGTTTGAAGGATGTGACATTAGAAATAGGATTTTGTTTTCTTTTCTAAATTTTTATTTGGAGGGTAATTGCTTTATAATGTTGTGTTGGTGTCTGGATTACATCAACATGAATCAGCCATAGGTATACATATGTACCCTCCCTCTTGAACCTTCCTCCCACCCTCACCCCTCAACCCCATCCCACTCCTCCAGGTTGTCACAGAGCACTGGGGTGAGCTCCCCGTGAGATACGGAAAGTTCCCATTGTCTTTGTTTTATGTTTGGTAATGTATATGTTTCAATGCTCCTCTGTTTGTCTCACCCTCTCCTTCCCCTGCTGTGTCCACATATCTGTTCTCTATGTCTTCACCTCTGTTTCTGCCCTGCAAATAGTCTCATCAGTATCATTTTTCTAGATCCCATATCTATGTGTTAATATACAATATTTTTCTTTCTCATTTCTACTTCCTTCACTCTGTATAATAGGCTCTAGGTTCGTCCATCCCACTAGAACTGACTCAAATTTGTTCTTTTTATAACTGGGTAATATTCCATTATATAAATGTATACCACAGCTTTATCCATTCGTCTGTCCATGGACATCTGGGTTGCTTCCATGTACTGGCTATTGTGAATAGTGATTCAGTGAACATTGGGGTACATGTGTCATTTAGAATTGTGGTTTTCTCATGTTATACACCCAGTAGTGGGATTGCTGGGTCATATGGTAGTTTTATTCCTAGATTCTTTTTGAGAAATCTCCACACTGTTCTCCACAGTGGCTATATCAATTCACATCCCACCAACAGTGCAAGAGGGTTCCCTTTTTGCCACATCCTCTCCAGCATTTATTGTTTACAGATTTTTTGATGATGGCCATTCTAACTGGTATGAGGTGATACCTCATTGTAGTTTTGATTTGCATTTCTCTAATAATAAGTGATGTTGAATATTTTTTCATGTGTTTATTAGCCATCTTTATGTCATCTTTGGAGAAATGTCTGTTTAGGTCTTCTGTCCCTTTTTAATTTTTTTTTTTTCCTGGTGTTGAGCTGCATGAGCTTCTTGTATATTTTGGAGATTAATCCTTTATCAGTTACTTCATTTGCAGTTACTTCCTCCCATTCTAAGAGTTTCCTTTTCATCTTGTTTATAGTTTCCTTTGCTGTGCAAAAGCTTTTAAATTTAATTAGGTCCCATTAGTATAATTTTATTTTTATTTCCATTATTCTAAGATGTGGGTCCAAGAGGATCTTGCTGTGATTTATGTCAAAGAGTGTTCTGCCTGTTTTCCTCTAAGAGTTTTATAGTTTCTGGTCTTACATTTAGGTCGGTAATCCACTT
Organism: Odocoileus virginianus; assembly: GCF_023699985.2. Taxonomy (NCBI): domain Eukaryota; kingdom Metazoa; phylum Chordata; class Mammalia; order Artiodactyla; family Cervidae; genus Odocoileus; species Odocoileus virginianus. Next base: position 25,731,858 of record NC_069689.1, read on the forward strand.
TGAGTTTATTTTTGTATATGGTATTAGTAAGCATTCTAATTTCTTTTGGGGGGGAGGGTGGGATGTAGCTGTCCAGTTTTCCCAGCACTACTTATTGAAGAGATTGTCTTTTATCCATTGTATATTCTTGCCTCCTTTGTCAAATATAAGGTACCAGTAAGTGGATGGGTTTAATCTCTAGGCTTTCTATCCTATTCCATTAATCTATATTTCTGTCTTTGTGTCAGTGCCATACTGTCTTGATTACTGTAGTATTGTAGAATAGTCTGAAGTCAGGAAGGTTGATTCTTCCAGCTCCATTTTTCTTTCTCAAGATTACTTTGGCTACTCAGAGGCTTTTGTGTTTCCACACAAAAATTGTAAATTCTTATGCTAGTTCTGTAAAAAATGCCATTGGTAATTTGATAGGGTTTACATTGAATCCATAGATTGCTTTGGGTAATATAGTCATTTCACAATATTGATTCATCTAGCCCAAGAGCATGATATATCTTTCCATCTGTTTGTGTCATCTATGATTTCTTTCATCGTTGTCTTATAGATTTGTGTATACAAGTCTTTTGTCTTCTGGGGTAGATTTATTCCTAGATATTTTATTCTTTTTGTTGCAGTGGTGAATGGGATTATTTTCTTAATTTCTCTTTCTGATTTTTCATTTGGAAACAGGAAAATTTGAAATTTAAAAGCAGATTGTCTAATAATTACTTGATGTCGGGAAGCCTACACCTTTAATGTTTCATAATATGAATAAAGTGTACATCCCTTCCTTTACAGAATGAGCTTTTTCAAGTATATGTAAGGAGAGGAGATTGGGAGGGTCTCAATCACATGTCAGTTACACCACAAGTAAGTTCACATAGTCACCTGCTCCCCAAATGAATGAAGCATGACTTCAACCCAAAATGATGTTGCTGGCTCCGTACAGCATGACAGAGTTTAATGCCTTGCTAAAAGTAGTTTCTGAATATTTCCTAACACCATATACTTTTTTAAACTAGAAATTGAAGAATACTTCAAAATACAGAGAAGAAAAAGTATTTTTGCAACTACATTATAAATAGGCCGTCAACAATCATCAAGGAAAATTTTGGAATGATGTCAAACCCTTTGCAGGCCCTCTCCAGTTCCTGGAATGATTTCCTGTGATGAGTTCAGCTTTCCTTTTTTTATCCTGAGTTTTGTACCCACCCACCCCCTCCCCTGTTTCAATCCTTCACTTTCCTTGTTAGTTATACCAATTAACATGCTTTTTATAAAGTGACTTCCTCCCAACCTGACTATGCATAGTATGTGAATATATTAATGGAACAATACATCAATCAGATTTCTAGCTGTCTCTCTTGAATAATATCACCATGAAGGGCTTTAGCATATCAGCTTAGTATGAACCATGGGTACATTTCCAGATCTTCTTGTAAATATGAAGAAAAAAAAAAAAAGATTCTTATTTTTACCATGTTTTGATCTCTACTGTGTAACCTTAGCATAACACACACACACGTACACATGAAGTTTTTCTGAAATAAAAGAAAATCATAATAAGAAAAGTGAATTTCTTTCTGAAGGCAACAAACATAGAACATAATCTGGAAAGGTTATACTTGCTCACAGTGTGGATAGTCTTTTCTAGCATTTTTGTTGAGCAGTTTAGCTTCCTACACTAGGCACTAACATTTACATCCTTATAAGCAGAAGAAATCATTAAATTTGTATTTAAACAAGAGAATCATCTACTCACATTCTCTATCCTTCACTAAATACATTCAAAAGCCTTGAAATTTTCTTTTCAAAATTTCTTTTAGATAGTATTCTCAATTATGTTCTGTATTAGAAGAAAGGAAAAAACAGAAAATCATATATTCCCTCCTATTGATAGTTCAAAGCTAGACTGTATATCAAGGTAGATTCTTCTTTTATCAAATAATTGTGTGTGATGCTGTGTGTGTGCTCTTTGTGGCTAACTCTTTGTGACCCCATGGAACATAGCCCACCAGGCTCCTCTGCCCATGGAATTTTCCAGGCAAGAATACTAGAGCAGATTGCCATTTCCTTCTCCAAGGGATCTTCCCTAGCATCTCCTGCATTATCAGGCAGATTCTTTACCACTATACCACCTGGGAAGCCCCATCAAATACATGTTGCAAAATATTTGTTATTTTTGCAATTATTTTAGTTATTTTAACAGCATACTATGAGGTTATTCTACAGTACCCTAAATAATTATATATTTGTATAAAGAGTAAGAATAAAGCCCACTTTCCTATAAGTAAATCTCCCTGGTATTTCATATAGCAAAAAAAAAAGTAGCCATTTATAATATGCATGTATCTGTTTATTTATAAGAGCAGTAAGAATCACAGAGATTTCAAAAGTCAACAGTTGATACTTTGGCAGACTCAAGTTACAGTGAAGTACTCTGCAAAATAAGGTGTTGAAACAACTAAATATTCATATCCAAAAGAATAAAGTTGGATCCATACTTCATACCATACAAAAAAGTTTAGCTCAAAATGAATCATAGAGCTAGACATAAGAGCCAGATCTATAAAACTCCTAGAAAGAAAAGGTTAAATCTTCATGACTTTGGGTGAAGACATTACACAGTGATAAAACAAAAATAATTGTAAACTATAGATTTCATAAAATTAGATAACCCATGGAGTAGGAGGAAGTATGACTTTAAAAGGATTATAACCAGAAAATATAAAGAACTCAATGATATTAAATAAGAAATTCAGTGATACAAAGACAACCCAAATAAAAATAGGCAAAAGTTCTGAATAAATATTTCTCCAAAAAAGACTTACAAATGACATAGGTCATTTGACTTATATAAAACAGTAAGTACATGAATATATTCAATAAATATATGAAATATGCTCAAAATTATAAGGTATTAGTAAAATATAAGTCAGAACCACAATGATAACATTTCATATTCACAGGATAGAAAAAGAAAATAATGGACAGTAACAGGGATTGTGGAGATATTTGAAATTTCATACATTTTTTAAAGTTTTTTTCATGTTTGAGACAGAATTTTTTTAATTGCATGAAAATTACAATGCTATGTTGGTTTCTGTCATACAATATGAAACAGTCATAATTTTATATATATCTCCTTCCTCTTGAGCCTCCCTCCCCTCCCCAATCCTGCCCCTCTAAGTCATCACAGAGCACCAGGCTCGGCTCCCTGTGTTATTCAGCAATTTCTCACTAGCTAGCTATTTTACAAATGATTGTGTGTATATACCAATGCTACTCTCTTAGTTTATCCCACCCTGTTCTTCCCCTACTATGTGCACAAGTCCCTTCTTCACATCTGTATCCTTCCCTGCAAATAGGTTCATAAGTAAAATTTTTCTAGATTCCATGTATATGTGCTAATATATATTTGTTTTTCTGACATTTCAATCTGTATAAGAGACTCTAGGTTCATCTACCTCACTACAACTGACTCAAATTCATCCCTTTTTATGGCTATTCTGAATAACATTCCACTGCATATAGGTATGCATATAAACATATTCTTGATCCATTCATCTGTTGATGGACCTCTAGTTTGCTTCCATGTCCTGGTTATTTTGAATGTGCTGCAAAAAACATTGGGGTACAAATGACTTAGAATGGTGTGATTTTCTAAGGGTATATGCCCAGTATTCAGACTGCTGGGTCATATGTTAGATTTATTCCTAGTTTGTTAAGGGATCTTCATACTGTTCTCCATCGGGGCTACGTTAATTTACATTCTTGTCAGTAGTACACGAGAGTTCCATTTTATCCACATCCTCCACATTTATTGTTTGTAGATTTTTTTATGTTGGTCATCCTGAATGGAGTGTGGTGGTACCTCATTGTAGTGTTTATTTGCATTTCTCTAATAATTAGTGATGTTGAGCATCTTTTCATATGTATATTGGTCATCTGAATGTCTTCTTTGGAGAAGTGTCTGTTTAGGTCTTCTGCCCATTTTTTGATCAGGTTGTTTTTCTGATACTGAGTTGTATGAGCTGCTTATATATTTTGGAGATTAATTCTTTGTAAGTTGCTTCATTTGAAATTATTTTCTCCTGTTCTGAGGGTTATCTTTTAATATTATTTATTATTTCATTTCCTGCACAAAAGCTTGTAAGTTTAATTAAGCACCACTTATTTATTTATTTTATTCCTATTACTCTAGAAGATGTGTTAGAGAATCTTGCTTTGATTTATGTCACAGAGTGTACTGCCTGTGTTTCATTCTAAGAGCTTTATAGTTTCTGGTCTTACATTTAAGTCTTTAATCCATTTTGAGTTTATTTTTGTGTCTGATGTTAAGAAGTGTTCTAATTTGGTTCTTTTACACATAGCTGTCCAGTTTTCTGAGCACCATTTACTGAAGAGACTGTCTTTTCTCCATTGTATATTGTTACCTCCTTTGTCAAAGATAAGGTGCCCATGTGTTAATGGGTTTATCTCTAGGCTTTCTATGTTATTCCATTGATATATATTTCTGTTCTTATGCCAGTGCCATAATGTCTTGATTACCGTAGCACTGTAGTATAGTCTTGAAATCAAGAAGGTTGATTCTTTTCCAGTTCCATTTTTCTTTCTCAAGAGTGCTTTGGCTATTTGGGGTCTTTTGTGTTTCCATACAAATTGTGAAAATTTTTTGTTCAGTTCTGTGGAAAATACCATGTGTAGATTGATAAGGATTGTGTGGAATCTGTAGGTTGCTTTGGATAGTTAGTTATTTTCCCAATATTGATTCTTCTAATCCAAAAGCATTGTATATCTCTCCATCCATTTGGTTGTCTGTGATTTCTTTCATCAGTGTCTTATAGTTTTTGTAAACCAGTCTTTTATCTATTTAAGTAGGTTTATTCCAGGGTATTTGATTCTTTTTGTTGCAATGCTGAATAGGATTGTTTCCTTAATTTCTCTTTCCAATTTTCCATTGTTACTGTATAGGAATGCAAGGAATTTCTGTATATTAATTTTATATCCTATGACTTTACTAAATTCATTGATTAGTTCTGGTAATTTTCTGGTGGCATATTTTGATTTTCTATGTGTAATATCATGTCATCTGTAAACAGTGAGATTTTGACTTCTTATTTTCCAATCTGGATTCCTTTTATTCCTTCTGTTTCCCTGATTGCCTGGCTAGTACTTCCAAAATTATATTGAATAATAGTGGTGAGTTGTCTCTCACAGTCTCTCAGCAGTGTCTGTCTCTTTGCAACCCCATGGACTACAGTATACCAGGTTTCCATGTCTTCCACCATCTCCTGGAGTTTGCTCAAACTCATGCCCATTGAGTCGGAGATGCCATCCAACAATCTTGTGCTCCATCACCCCCTTCTCCTCCTGCCCTCAATCTTTCCGAACATCCGGTTCTTTTCAAATGAGTCATCTCTTCCTATTAGATGGCCAAAGTATTGGAGCTTCAGCTTTAGCCTAGTCCTTCCAATGAATATTCAGGGTTGATTTCCTTTAGAATTGACTGGTTTGATCTCCTTGCAGTCCAAGGAATTCTTAAGAGTCTTCTCCAACACCATAGTTGGAAAGCATTTGGCACTCAGCCTTCTTTATAGTCCAACTCTCAGATCCATACATGACTACTGGGAAAAACATAGCTTTGACTAGAAGAACCTTGGTCAGCAAAGTAATGTTTCTGCTTTTTAATATACTGTCTAGGTAGGAATAAGCATCTTAATTACCTGGCTCCAGTCAAAATCCCCAGTGATTTTGAAGCTCAAAAATATAAAATCTGTCCCTGTTTCTGTTGTTTCCCCATCTATTTGCCATGAAGTTATGGAACCAGATACCATGATTTTAGCTTTTTGAATGTTGAGTTTTAAGCCAGCCTTTTCACTCTCCTCTTTCACCTTCATCAGGAGGCTCTTTAGTTCCTCTTCATTTTCTGCTATAAGGGTGGTATCATCTTTATATCTGCAGTTATTGATATTTCTTCTGGCAATCTTGATTCATGATTCATCCAGTCCAGCATTTCGCATGATGTACTCTGCATAAAGTTAAATAAGGAGGGTAATGATACACAGCCCTGAGGAACTCCTTCCCCAAATTTGAACCAGTCTGTTGTTTCATGTAAGTTCTGTTTCTTTTTTACCTGCATGCAGGTTTTCTCAGGAGGCATGTAAGGTGCTCTGGTATTCCCACCTCTTTAAGAATATCCCACAGTTTGTTGTGATCCACACAATCAAAGACTTTAGCATAGTCAGTGAAGCAGAAGTAAATGTTTTTCTGGAATTCTCTTGCTTTTTCTGTGATCCAATGGATGTTGACAGTTTGATCTCTGGTTCCTCTGCCTTTTCTAAATCCAGCTTGTACATCTGGAAGTTCTTGGTTCATGTATTGTTGAAGCCTAGCTTAAAGGATTTTGAGCATGACCTTGCTGGCATGTGAAATGAGTGCAACTGTGCTGTAGTTTGACCATTCTTTGGCATTGCCTTTCTTTGGGATTGGAATGAAAACTGACCTTTTCCTGTCCTGTGGTCACTGCTGTGCATTCCAAATTTGCTGGCATGTTGAGTGCAGCACTTTCACAGCACCATCTTTTGGAATTTGAAATAGCTCTACTGGAATTTCATCACCTCCACTATATTTGTTTGTAGTGATGCTTCTCAATGTCCACTTCACTTTGCATTCTAAGATGTCTGTCTTTAGGTGAGTGATCATACCATCATGGTTGTCCAGGTCATTAAGATTGTTTTTTGTATAGTTCTTCTTTGTATTCTTGTCACCTCTTCTCAATATCTTCTGCTTCTGTTAAGTCCATACTGTTTCTGTCCTTTATTGTGCCCATCTTTGCATGAAGTGTTTCTTGGTGTCACTTATTTTCTTGATGAGATCTCTAGTCTTTCCTATTCTATTGTTTTCCTCATTGCTTTGCATTTTTCACTTAGGAAGGCTCTCTTATCTCTGCTTGCTATTCTTTGGAGCTCTGCATTCAGATGGGTATATATTTCCCTTTCTCCTCTGCCTTTTGCCCCTCTCCTTTCCTCAGCTATTTGTAAGGCCTCCTCAGACAACCATTTTGCCTTTTCAAATTTTGTTTTCCTTAGGGATGGTTTTGATCATTGCCTCCTGTACAATGCTATAGACCTCCATTTATAGTTCTTCAGGTACTTTGTCTATCAGATCTAATCCCTTGAATCTATTTATCACTTCCACTGTATAATTATCAGGGATTTGATATAGGTCTTACCTGAGTGGCCTAGTGGTTTTCCGTACTTAAAATTTAAGTCTCAATTTTTCAATAAGCGTTCATTATCTGAGCCACAGTCAGCTCCCAGTCTTATTTTTGTTGACTGTATAGAGGTTCTCCATCTTTGGCTGCATAGAATGTGATCAATCTGATTTCAGTATTGACCATCTGGTGATGTCCTTGTGTAGAGTCATTTCTATTGTTGTTGAAAGGTGTTTGCTATGGCCAGTGTGTTCTCTGGGCTAGACTCTGTTTGCCCTGCTTCATTTTGTACTCAAAGGCCAGAATTGCCCATTACTCCAGATATCTCTTGACTTTCTATATTTGAATTCCAGTCTCCATGATGAAAAGGACATCTTTTGGGGGATTTTAATTCTAGATGATCTTGTAGGTCATCATAGAACCGTTCAACTTCAGCTTCTTTGGAATTAGTGGTTGGGGCATAGGCTTGGAATACTGTGATATTGAATGGTTTGCCTTGGAAATGAACAGAGATCATTCTGTCATTTTTGAGATTGTACCCAAGTACTACATTTTGAACTCTTTTTTTGACTATGAAAAAGCAAAGTGGTTTGCCATTCCCCTCTCCAGTGAACCAGTTTTTTAAAAGTGTCCACCCCGGCCCATCTATCTTGGGTAGCCCTACCCAGCATGGCTCATACTTTCATTGAGTTAGACAAGGATGTGATGCTTGTGATAAATTTGGTTAGTGTCCATGATTGTGGTTTTCATTCTGCCCTCTGATGGATTAGTGGTGAGAGTGGACACCTTTGTCTTCCTGATATTAGGGGAAATGCTTCTGTTTTTCACTTTTGAGAATGTTTGCTATTTGTTTGTCTTATATGGCCTTTATTTTGTTGAGGTAGTTCCTTTTGTGCCTACTCTGTGTAGAGTTTTTATCATGAATGGATGTTGAATTTTGTTGAAAACTTTCTCTGCATCTGTTGAAATGCACTTATGGATTTAATCTTTCAATTTGTTAATATGGTGTATCACAGTGATTTGTATATATTGATGAATCTTATAATCCCTGGAATAAACCCTTGTTGATCATGGTGTCTTATTCTTTTAATGTGTTGTTCAATACTGTTCACTAGAATATTGTTGAGGTTTTTACACCTATGTTCATCAGTGATACTGACCTATAATTTTTTTTTTTTTTTGGCTTTGGTATCAGAGTGATGGTGGCCTTGTAAAATGAGTTTGGGAGTTTATTCCATCCTCTGTTATTTCATGGAAGAATCTGAGCAGAAAAGGTGTTAGCTTTTCTTTAAATGTGTGATGGAATTCACCCACTCTGGCCCTCTGCTTCTGTTTGTTGGAAGATTTTGATTACAGTTTCAATTTCAGTACTTATGACTGGCCTGTTCATATTTTCTGTTCTTTCCTGGTTCAGTCTTGGGAGGTTATACTTTTCTAAGGATTTGTCCATTTCTTACAGGTGGTCCATTTTATTGCATATAGTTGCTCACAGTGTCTCTTATGATCCTTTGTATTTCTGTGTTATCTGTTGTAACTTCTTCTTTATCATTTTTAATTTTATTGGTTTGAGTCTCCTGCCTTTTTTTCTTCCTGAGTCTGGCTAATGCTTTGTCTGTTTTGCTTATCTTCTCAAAGAACCAGCTCTTAGTCTTTTTGATCTTTGCTATTTTCTCCTTCATTTCTTTTCCATTTATTTCTGCTCTGTCCTTTATGATTTCTTCTATAAACTTTGAGTTTTTTGTTCTTTTTTTCTAGTTTTTTAGGTGTAAGTTCAGTAGTTTATTTGATATTTTTCTGATTTATTGAGGTAGGCTTGTATTCCCATAAACTTCTGTCAGCACTGTTTTTACTGCATCCCATAGGTTGTGAGTTGGTTTGTTTTCATTGTCATTTGTTTCTAGGTAATTTATTTCCTCATTGACTTCTTCAATGACCTCTTGGTTATTCAGAAGCATATTGTTTAGCCTCCATGTGTTTGTGTTTTTACAGTTTTTTTTTATTATTATTTTTCCCCCCTGTTCTTGATGTCTAACATTAGAGTGTTTTGGTCAGGGAAAAAATGCTTGCTAGAAATGCAGTTTTTTAAAGATTTACCAAGGCTTAACTTGTGACACAAGATGTGATCTATCCTAGAGAATGTTCCATGTGAACTTGAGAAAAAAGTGAATTCTGCTGTTTTTTGGATGAAATGTTCTACAGATATCAATTAGGTCAATCTGGTCCAATGTGTCCTTTTATGTTTTTTGTTTCCTTGTTGATTTTCTGTCTGGATGATCCATCCATTGGTGTGAGTGGGTGGTTAAAATCCCCCATTATTATTGTGTTACTGTCGATTTCCTCTTTTATAGTTCTTAGCATTTGCCTTATGTATTGAGGTACTCCTATGTTGAGTGTATATGTATTTGTAATTGTTATATTTTCTTCTTGGACTGATCCCTTGATCATTATGTAGTGTCCTTCATTGTCTGTTGTAATGGTTTATTTTTAATGTTTATCTGTTTTAATGTTTATCTGTTTTATCTGAGTATTGCTGCTCCCGCTTTCTTTTGGTTTCCATTTGCATGGAATATCTTTTCCCAGCCCTTCACTTTCAGTCTGTATGTGTCCCTAGGTCTGAAGTGGGTCTCTTGGAGACAGCATATATAGGTGTATTGTTTTTGGATCCATTCAGCCAGTTTATGTCTTTTGGTTGGAGCTTTTAATTCATTTACATGTAAGGTAATCATTGATATGTATGATCCTATTACCATTTACTTTATTGTTTTGGGCTTGTTTTGTAGATCTTTTCTTTCTCTTGTGTTTCCTATCTAGAGAAGTTCCATTACCATTTACTGTAAAGCTGGATTGGTGGTGCTGAATTCTCTTAACTTTGCTTATCTGTAAAGCTTTTGATTTCTCTGTTGAATCTGAATGATATCATTGCTGGGTAGAGTTATCTTGGTTGTAGGTTTTTTCTTTCATCACTTTAAATATATCCTGCCACTCCCTTCTGGCCTCCAGAGTTTCTGTTATTAGCCTTATGGGGAATCCCTTGTATGTAGTTTGTTTCTTTTCCCTTACTGCTCTTAATAGATTTTCTTTGTGTTTAATTTTTGATAGTTTAATTGATATGTGTCCAGACATATTTCTCTTTGGGTTTATCCTATATGGGAGTTTCTGGGCTTCCTGGATTTGGGTGTCTATTTCCCTTCCCATGTTAGGGAAGTTTTCAATTATAATTTCCTCAAATATTTTCTCATACCCTTTCTTTTTCACTTCTTCTGGAACCCCTATAATTCAAATGGTGATGTACTTAATGTTGTCCCAGAAGTCTGAGACTTTCCTTATTTCATTCTTTTTTCCTTCCACCATTCTTTCAGCTGTCTTATCCTCTCTTCTGCCTCAGTATTCTGCTATTGGTTGTCTCTAGTGTATTTTTTATTTCAGTTATTATATTGTTCATTGTTGATTGTCTAGTCTTTATTTCTTCTAGATCCTTCTTAAACATTTTTTGTATCTTTTCAATCTGTACTGCCATTTTGTTTATTTGTGCATCCATCAATTTTGCATTTATTTCTGAGGATCATCATTACCATCATTACTCTGAAATCTTTTTCAGATAGACTGCCTATTTCCTCTTCATTTCTTTGGTCTTGTGGGTTTTTACCACATTTCTTCATCTGCTACATCTTTCTCTGTCTTTTCATCTTGTTTAATTCACTGTGAGTGGGGCCTCCTTTCTGCCGGCTTCAAGGCCATTGTTCCTCTTAGTTGTGGAGTCTGCCCACCATGGGTGGGATTGGACCAGTGCCTTGTGAAGCTTTCCTGATTGGGGGACTGACACCTCTGTTCTTGTCTCTCTGAAGGGTAGGTGTCATGCCCAGTGGGATGTTTCGGGGTGTCTGTGAGCTTGATATGACTTTGGGCAGCCTGTTTTCTAATGCATAAGGTTGTGTTCCTATTTTGCTGGGTTTTGGTGTGAGACGTCTGGCAGTGGAGTTTGCTGACCTTTGGGTAAGGTCAGGTCTTCGTGGTGAGATGGAGGCCTTTCAGAGAGTTCTCACTGATTAATATTCCATGGGGTCAGGAGTTTTCTGGTGGTTCAACATTCTGGGCTCAGGTCTCCTACCTTGGAGGTTCAGGCCTGACGCCTGGCTGGAGCACCAAGATTCCACAAGCCACATGTCATAGAAGAGAAAAAGGAAGAAACAAATAGAAAAAAAAAAAAAATCAAACAAACATACAAACCAAAAAAAAAAAAAGAATGGACAGACAAAACCCCAGGACAAATGGTAGAAGCAACACTAAACAGATAAGAACACCCAAAGAAATTTCACACACTCACAGAAACCAAGAAAGAGAGAAAAAAGAATTAAAACAGCAACCAGAATAGAAAAGAGCAATCAAACCAGTAAACAAACCCCATACAAAACAAAAAACCTGGGGAAAATGTAATATAACAAGAAAGTAGAGTAAAAATTGGAAAAAATAAAATCAATATATTTAAAAATAACATCTTTTTTTTCTTAAAAGAATATTTTTCTTTTTATTATAGCTTTAAATATATATTAAGCACAAACAATTATACATATATTTTAGTTTTAGCTAAAAGTAAATTGGGAAACATTTCAAATTTCAAATATAGCTTCTAGCAGGCAAAATATAAAGGAAGTATATGTAAAAATAACATCATTTTTAAAAGGGAAAAGTAAGTAAAAGTAAAAAAGGAATAATTTTAAAAAGACAACAACAAAGCAATACGAGAAAGAAAACAGACAAAATGGAAAATAAGACGAATGTGCTTCTGTGTCCTCTGTTGCCCTCATCACACAGTGAACCCCAGCCAATCTGCCTACTGGGGAAGTCCTGTGGTATTTGTTGGAAGGTCTCTGACTTTCTGTGGGCAGTGTGGGGTCAGATCATACTCAGAACTGGCCTGGCTCCAGATTGTACTTGCTTCCAAAGTCCATGATTGTCCCCAAAAGTCCACAGTCTCAGGCTAATTAGGGAGATTCAGTCTGCCGCACCTGTGGCTGCAGGAGTGAATTCCCTTTCCCTAGCGCCCAGCTTTGGTTTTGGCCCTTTGTCTGCCATCTGCTCCCTGCCCAGACAAGACGGGGTGAAAGTAGGGACTGATTAGGGCTCACTTGCTCAGTCGAGCTGGGGAGACAGAGGGTACCGCAGACACGGTTGGCGTGTGTGGGGGCCGCTTGCAGTCCTGAGGAAAGCTGCTGTAGTCTGTGGCGGATCAGGCACTCCCCCAGGGCAACTGGCTCCCGGTCTCAGGTCCCTTGGCTGAGTGAAGCTGCATGTGCTCCCAGGAGGGTATGGGCAGTGGCCTGCACCTGTCACAGCGTGGTGGCAGCTGCAACCTCAGGGCTCGCCGCAGTGGACTCTCGTCCCCCACCTCTGATACTCACACAGGCTTTCGCAGTGGCCAGCCGGCCAGCCTTCCCTCTCTAGGATCATAAACTGCTGTCGGAGCTAGTCCCGCTTCTGCCACTCATGCCTGCCTTGGTAGCCTGCCAGCGTGTACCCCTCTGTGGTCACAGACTGCAGTTTTGTCTCACGCTCTGCCTCCGGCACGCACAAAGACAGTGCCCTGCAGCCTGTGAGCGCACAATGATCTCTTGTCAGCCCAGGCTTTTCCCTGGACTCTCTCAGTCCAAGAAGCCATAGTAGCTCCCTCAGAGTATCTTCACGGCAGTCAACCCCAGTCCTCTCCCTGGGTAAACCCCTGAAGCCTGAGCCTAGGACCCAGCCTCCACTTGCCTCAGCTGGTGTGCAGACAAGTGTTTCAGGCTGGGAAGTGCTGGCTAGCACCCATTCCTGTGGTGAATTCTGTCTGTCTTGACTTCCAAGCACCTGTCGCTGGGGTGCCCTCTGAGGTTCCAAAGTTGCCCCCCATCCCCATCCGTGAGGCGTTTTCCGTGTGTGGAAACTGTTCTCCTTCAAGGCTCCCTCCTTGAGGCATAGGTCCCCAATTCCTTTGTCTCTTTTTTTTCTTCTGTCTTTTGTACTGCTTTATTCTGTGGAGACTAACTTGCCTTTTTGGAAGTCTGGGGTCTTCTGCCAGTGTTCAGAAGGTGTCCTGTAGGAGCTATTCCTCATGCAGATGTAGTTTTGATGTGTTTTGGGGGAGGAAGGTGATCTCCACACCTTACTCCTCAACCATCTTGAAAGTCCCCCTAAGAAATCCCAACAGGAGTTTCAAGGAATACGAGCTTTCTTTTGAGGGTGATAAAAATGCATAAGATTTATAATATGATGAAGGTTGCCAACTCTAAAAATACACTAACAAACATTAAATTGTACACTCAAACTGGTTATGACAAGTAAACTATATCTCAAGAATCCTAATTAAAAAATAAAATACTGCTAGTCCTATCTTGATACCTTATTAAATTACTATCCTTCCCTCCTTATATATATGTATCCTTGACCCTTTGCTTTGAGTACATCTTTGTTCCCACTAAATGACAATACAGGTAGAAATATTAATTTATTTTCATAGACTTTTGGCACTGGTATTCTGAAAAAGTGTCATATGGGCCAAAATTGCAACAAATAAAAAGTACAGGAGATAATGCCAAGGTAACTACATAATAGAATTCCCTTCTTTCCAAAAGAGATTGTTTTGTTCTAGTCTCCATGCTGCCAATCCATTACCACCAGCACCATCACCAGCATGCATACACATACCAGTGATGTTCAAGGAATAATGCTTATTCGTTATTCAATGCTTACTTATTTTCTATCCATCTTTTAAAAATGGAGGAAAAAACCCTGAGATTGTGCAAAGCTAATGGACTTAAGAGAACACATGAAATTGAACTACACTGCTCTCTCCTGAGGCAATAATACAGTACTCTCAAACTGAAAGGCAAGGGGTAACATGTGCAATGTAAAAATTGAAATTTTTCTTACTCCAGTTAAAATTCAAATTAATACTCCCCCCGCCCCAAGCCTCCAGGAAGCATCTCATTTTTAATTCTTATAATTCTGCTACAGTTCACCTGATGGAATATATTTATAGTTTATAGAAGAAATGAAAGAAACCCCCATAGGCTTTCTTTTATTTTTAAGTTTTGTTTTGGCTCATTAACGCTTTCCATCTCATTTCTTACTTTCTACTGGAAAATTTTGCCCAAAGCAATTTTTGACAAATAAATAAAGTTGAATAGAGTTCATTTGCTTATATCATTTTTTAATGAAATTAAAACAGACATTTCTAGGGATCACAAATGTAAAAAATTCTTATGATGACACAGTTTTGATTTACTAAATTAACATATTTCATCCACAGCCATATTTATGAGACTAAGTTTTCAGTAAATTACTATTGTTATTATCACTTCCATGAAGAATATAATTTACAGGATTTCTAAGAATAATATATTTTCACAATTCTTTTAACAGCTAATAGCTTAATTAGCAAGTAATTGAATTTTAAACTCATGTGTCATAATCTTTCAATCTTTGAATATAGAATTGTCATGAATCTAGAGCAGTAAAAGGAAACACTGATGTCTCAATTCCTTTTTAATAAGAATCTGAATGCTGTCTTCACATCTTACCTAGCAAAAGTTCTTCCTGAATCTTCCTTTTCTTTTCTTCATTTCCTGCTTTATTATCAGAGTACTTCATCTTTGCTACAGTTTTAAAAACTGATGTTGATTAATTTTTCCTGATTTAATTGTATGTGGTCTTATACTGTCTCTTCAATAAGACTTCAGAAATTCAAAGAATCTATAATTCTCCGTAGTCATCTGCTGCCTCCAAAGAAATAGCAAAGCAATGCCTAGCACAGGTAGGTGTTCAGTAAATAAGCTTTTGTCAGATTATTGTTACTTACTAAATATTTGAGATGTGCCATATATCAGATTTTGTTTAGCATTTCAGTTAATCTTTTAAATGATACTTAAAATATTATCATCACCATTACATAAGGAGTTATTTGAAGTTTAGAGAATTCAACCAGTTAGCTCAAAGGATGTGGCTTATAAATCACATGACTTTTGTACATTTTATTATGCCTCATTGCTTCCCCACATTGATCCCAAAACTATTACATACACTGTTGACTTAATCACATCCCCAGTACTTGGATTCCCTTGTAGCTCAGTCGATACAGAATCTGCCTGCAGTGCAGGAGACCCAGGTTCAATTCCTGGGTGGGAAAGATCCCCTGGAGAAGGAAATGGCAACCAACTCCAGTATTCTTGCCTGGAGAATCCCACGAACACAGGAGCCTGGCAGGCTACAGTCTATGATGTCACAAGAGTCGGACACTACTTAGCAACTAAACCATAAACCATACCCCAGTACTATCTGAAAACTCCGTATCCTATTCAGAGCAGAGATATATTCATTGGAAATAATATTATCAAATTTTAAACATTATTTATATATATTTATCTTATATAATTCAAATTTACTAATAACTACATGCTATTATATTAAACTATGCCTAATGCGAAGAGTTGACTCATTGGAAAAGACCCTGACGCTGGGAGGGATTGCGGGCAGGAGGAGAAGGGGACGACAGAGGATGAGATGACTGGATGGTATCGCTGACTCGATGGACATGAGTTTGAGTAAACTCCAGGAGTTGGTGATGGACAGGGAGGCCTGGTGTGCTGCGATTCATGGGGTCGCAGAGTCGGACATGACTGAGCGACTGAACTGAACTGATGCTTTGTATGCAACAATTCTGAATGGTGATTTTCATGACAAAATGGTAAAGCACATACTTGAAGGAGCCTTCCTGGTAAAATACAATTATATCTGTGGTGCAATAAATAAATATATCTTATTGCATTATTGCATTCACTAGAAAATAATCTAAATCTCTAGGGTCAAACTCTCATACACATACAAATACACAAATACAGTAGTTGAAACCAGGGAAGATGCAATAAACAAGCAGTTAAGCATGGATCACTAAGATACATTGGCTTCAAAGGTAAGTGCCAGTATTAGCACTGCAGTGATCAGGGTTCTAAGCTCTGGAACTTCTCATATTGAGAAACTGATCTGAAAATCCACATCAAGCCAAGATCGTGAATTAGGATAAAAGGGTTCTTAGACTATAGTGACCCCTAGCTTCTGATGAAATGTAACCTACAAATTCTCAGTGGAGAAAGTTAAAATCTCTTCAAGATTTGCAGGGATAGAAATTTGAAAAATATAAGCTTAAAATAAGAAAACTACTAAACAACTAGTAAAATCATGAGTGAGTCAACAGAAAGAATAAATGCACACCTTTATATATAATTTATATATAACAGTGTAAAATGCTTTTAAAAATACAAAACTAAATAAACAATGATTTCACAGTAAGAGTCTGTAAAAAAAAAATGAGATAGAACTTTCTGAAATAAAATATAATAGTGTTGAAATAAAATACTGAATGGATGGTTTACAGAACTGATTAGAGAAAATAAATCTAAAGATAATTTAAGGGATTATCTAGAATGCAATATATTGAACAAGGAAATGAAAAATATGCAGAAATTAAAAAACTCAGAGAATGAAATGTGAAAGTATTATTGTTCATTCGCTAAGCCATGTCCAGCTCCTTGTGACCCCATGGACTGCAGCATGCCAGGCTCCTCTGTCCTCCAGTATCTCAAACTCATGTCCATTGAGTTGAGGATGACATCAAACCATCTCATCATGTGTTGCCCCCTTCTCCTCCTACCTCAATTTTTCCCAGCATCAGGGGCTTTTTCAATGAGTCGGCTTTTCTTTTTTTTTTTTTCCATTTATTTTTATTAGTTGGAGGCTAATTACTTTACATCATTACAGTAGTTTTTGTCATACATTGAAATGAATTAGCCATGGATTTACATGTACTCCCCATCCCAGTCCCCCCTCCCACCTCCCTCTCCACCCGATCCCTCTGGGTCTTCCCAGTGCACCAGGCCCGAGCACTTGTCTCATGTACCCAACCTGGGCTGGTGATCTGTTTCACCCTAGATAATATACATGTTTCAATGCTGTTCTCTTGAAACATCCCACCCTCGCCTTCTCCCAGAGTCCACAAGTCTGTTCTATACATCTGAGTCTCTTTTTCTGTTTTGTATATAGGGTTATCGTTACCATCTTTCTAAAGTCCATATATATGTGTTAGTATACTGTAATGGTCTTTATCTTTCTGGCTTACTTCGCTCTGTATAATGGGCTCCAGTTTCATCCATCTCATTAGAACTGATTCAAATGAATTCTTTTTAATGGCTGAGTAATATTCCATGGTGTATATGTACCACAGCTTCCTCATCCATTCGTCTGCTGATGGGCATCTGGGTTGCTTCCATGTCCTGGCTATTATAAACAGTGCTGCGACGAACATTGGGGTGCACGTGTCTCTTTCAGATCTGGTTTCCTCGGTGTGTATGCACAGAAGTGGGATTGCTGGGTCATATGGCAGTTCTATTTCCAGCTTTTTAAGAAATCTCCACACTGTTTTCCATAGTGGCTGTACTAATTTGCATTCCCACCAACAGTGTAAGAGGGTTCCCTTTTCTCCACACCCTCTCCAGCATTTATTGCTTGTAGACTTTTGGATAGCAGCCATCCTGACTGGCGTATAATGGTACCTCATTGTGGTTTTGATTTGCATTTCTCTGATAATGAGTGATGTTGAGCATCTTTTCATGTGTTTGTTAGCCATCTGTATGTCTTCCTTGGAGAAATGTCTGTTGAGTTCTTTGGCCCATTTTTTGATTGGGTCATTTATTTTTCTGGAGTTGAGCTGGAGGAGTTGCTTGTATATTTTCGAGATTAATCCTTTGTCTGTTGCTTCGTTTGCTATTATTTTCTCCCAATCTGAGGGCTGTCTTTTCACCTTGCTTATAGTTTCCTTTGTTGTGCAAAAGCTTTTAAGTTTCATTAGGTCCCATTTGTTTATTTTTGCTTTTATTTCTGAAATTCTGGGATGTGGGTCATAGAAAAAAATTATTAAAAATTCAAACATATGGAGGCTAAACAACACGCTTCTCAATAACCAACAAATCATAGAAGAAATCAAAAAAGAAATCAAAATATGCATAGAAATGAATGAAAATGAAAACACAACAACCCAAAACCTATGGGACACTGTAAAAGCAGTGCTAAGGGGAAGATTCATAGCATTACAGGCCTACCTCAAGAAACAAGAAAAAAGTCAAATAAATAACCTAACTCTACACCTAAAGCAACTAGAGGAAGAAGAAATGAAGAACCCCAGGGTTAGTAGAAGGAAAGAAATCTTAAAAATTAGGGCAGAAATAAATGCAAAAGAAACTAAAGAGATCATAGCAAAAATTAACAAAGCTAAAAGCTGGTTTTTTGAAAAAATAAACAAAATTGACAAACCATTAGCAAGACTCATTAAGAAACAAAGGGAGAAGAACCAAATTAATAAAATTAGAAATGAAAATGGAGAGATCACAACAGACAACACTGAAATACAAAGGATCCTAAGAGACTACTATCAGCAGCTCTATGCCAATAAAATGGACAACTTGGAAGAAATGGACAAGTTCTTAGAGAACTATAACTTTCCAAAACTGAACCAGGAAGAAATAGAGTCGGCTTTTCACATCAGGTGGCCAAAGTACTGGAGCTTCAGCTTCAACATTAGTCTTTCCAATGAACATTCAAAGTTGATTTCTTTTAGGATTGACTGGTTTGGTCACCTTGCATTCCAAGGGACTCTCTTGTCTTCTCCAGCAACACAGTTCAAAAACATCAATTCTTCGACTTTCAGCCTTCTCTATGGTCCAGTTCTCACATCTGTACATGATGACTGGAAAAACCATACCTTTGACTGTATGGACCTTTGTCGGCAAAGAGATGTCTCTGATTTCTAAATACACTGTCTAGATTTGTCATAGCTTTCCTTCCAAGGAGCAGGCATCTTTTAATTTCATGTCTACAGTCACCATCTGCATGTATCTAATTGGCACTGAGAATAGCCATCAATTTAGTATATAGAGTATGTGTCTAGAATAAAGAAACAAGGGCTGGAAATTTCCCAGGACTAATGAAATGCAAATCCAATGATAGATAAAGTACTAAGGATAAATTAAAAAGAAATACATTCCCATATACTCCACTGAAGCTACAGAGCTCAAAAGCAACTAAACTAAAGGACCTTAAAAGAAGCCCTAGAGAAAAGGCTTTCAAAAGAATAACAATTAGACATCTCAATAATGAAATTCAGATAACACTGAAAATTTTCTTAGAAATGGTGAGATAACAACATGGATTGGGTTTCCCAGAAAAATCTCATTTTTATGAATGGCTGCAAAATCTCAGTTATTAACAAAAACTTCAAAATTCAAAAAACAACAGAAATTTTTCTAAAAGAAATTCTAATTGCTGTATTTGAGAAATAAAGATAATTATGCTAAAGTATGATTTGAGATGGAATAAAAAATAAGAGGATTTCATTGAAGATGTGTATAAACAAATATTTCATTAAAAATAATGCTAGACTAAGTGCTAAAATGTTGAGTTCTTTACCCCTCTCTGTATGTGTGTCCTTTCCAATGTGATTTTCAATTTACCTTTGTCAAATGATGGAGACTATTTTCCAACTCTGTGAATCAGATCTTTGTGGTAGCTTTAGTGAATAGAATGTAGCAGAAGTGATGTGCAGTTCCAAGCCTAGGCCACAGAAGATCTTGTATGTTTTGTTCTCAGACTTGTGGACTCTGGGAGAAGGAGAGGGTGGGATGTTTCAGGAGAACAGCATTGAAACATGTATATTATCTAGGGTGAAACGGATAACCAGCTCAGGTTGGGTACATGAGACAAGTGCTCGGGCCTGGTGCACTGGGAAGACCCAGAGGGATCGGGTGGAGAGGGAGATGGGAGGGGGGACTGGGATGGGGAATACATGTAAATCCAGGGCTAATTCATATCAATGTATAACAAAAACTACTGTAATGATGTAAAGTAATTAGCCTCCAACTAATAAAAATTAAAAAAAAATAAAAAAAATTAAAAAAAATAAAAATAAAAATAGTTGAATCATTAAAAAAAAAAAAAAACCAACTCCATGTGAACAGGTCAAGTCTGGCCTGCTGCAAGGCAAGAGGCCATCTAAAGGAGTGCCCATCACTAGCCAATTCCATGTATAGAGATTCCTCACTGAATCCACTTATCGTGAACACTCGATGTCCAGCTGAGACTAGCATCAATTTCTGAACCATGAACTGAGAAACTGAACCATAAACTTAGCCACTAGGTTTTAGGGTGATTAGTCATTTGTAGTAGCTAATGAATCAGTTCAGTCAATCAGCCGTGTCCAACTCTTTGTGACCCCAGGGACTGCAGCACGCCAGGCCTCCCTGTCCATCACCAACTCCCAGAGTTTATTCAAACTCATGTCCATTGAGTCAGTGATGCCATCCAACCATCTCATCCTCTGTTATCCCCTTCTCCTCCTGCCTTCAATCTTTCCCAGCATCAGGGTCTTTTCAAATGAGTCAGCTCTTCGCATCAGGTGGCCAAAGTATTGGAGTTTCAGTTTCAACATCAGTCCTTCCAATGAATATTCAGGACTGATTTCCTTTAGGATGGACTGGTTGGATCTCTTCACAGTCCAAGGGACTCTCTAGAGTCTTCTGCAACACCATGGTTCAAAAGCATCAATTCTTTAGAGCTCAGCATTCTTTATAGTCCAACTCTTACATTCATACGTGACTACTGGAAAACACCATAGCCTTAACTAGACAGAACTTTGTTGGGAAAGTAATTCTGCTTTTTAATATGCTGTCTAGGTTGGTCATAACTTTTCTCCCAAGGAGTAAGCATCTTTTAATTTCATGGCTGCAGTCACCATCTGCAGTGATTTTGGAGTCCAAAATGCATACATTCATATTAAAATGTGAATGAAGCTAATGAATACATTCATATTAAAACATGACAGAAATAAAACACGAAATAGCGTGGAAATCATGAGAGGATCCTACATATTAAAGTGTTCTAAGTTACAAGGTTATATTGTACAACACAGGGAATATAGCCGATTGTTGTGTTGTTGTTCAGATGCCAAGTTGTATCTGACTCTTTGTGACCCCATGGACTGCAGCACATCAGGATTTCTGCTTCACTATCTCCCAGAGTTTGCTCAGATACATGTCTATTGAGTTGGTGATGCTATCTAACCATCTCATCCTCTGCTGCCCTCTTCTACTTTTGCATCAATCTTTCCCAGCATCAGAGTCTTTTCCAGTGAGTCAGCTCTTTGCGTCAGGTGGTCAGAGTACTGGAGCTTAAGCATCAGTCCTTCCAATGAGTATTCAGGGTTGATTTCCTTTAGGACGGACTGTTTTCATCTCCTTGCTGTCCAAGGGACTCTCAAGAGTCTTCTCCACACCACAATTTGAAAGCATCAATTTTTCGGTTGTTAGCCTTCATTATGGTCCAGCTCTCACACCCATACATGAATACTGGAAAAACCATACCTTAGATTATACAGATCTTTGTCAGCAAAGTGATGTTTGCTTTTTAATACTTTATCTAGGTTTGGCATAGCTTTTCTTCCAAGGAGCATTAATTTCATGGCTGCAGTCACCATCTGCAGTGATTTTGCAGCCCAAGAAAATAAAATCTGCCACTGCTATGAAATGATAGGACTGGATGCCATGATCTTAGTTTTCTGAAAGTTTAGTTTCAAGGCAGCTTTTTCACTCTCTTCTTTCACCTTCATCAAGTAGCTCTTTAGTTCTTCGCTTTCTGCCATTAGAGTGTTATCATCTGCATATCTGAGGTTATTGATATTTCTCCTGGCAATCTTGATTCCAGTTTATGATTAATCCAGCTTGGCATTTTGCATGATATACTCTGTGTATAAGTTAAAAAAGCAGGGTGACAATATACAGCTTTGACATAGTCCTTTCCAATTTAGTAGCAGTCCATTGTTCTATGTCCTGTTCTATTAATTCTTGACTTGCATAGAGGTTTCTTAGGAGGCAGGTAAGGTGGTCTAGTATGTTGTGATTCACACAAAGGCTTTAACACAGTCAATGAATCAGAAGTAGATGTTTTTCTGGAATTCCCTTGCTTTCTCTGTGATCCAGCAAATGTTAGCAATTTGATCTCTGGTTCCTCTGCCTTTTAAAAATCCAGCTTGTACATCTGGAATTTGTTGGTTCACAAACTGGTGAATCCTAGCTTGAGGGATTTTGAACATAAGGTTACTAGCATGAGGAATAACTGTGAAATTAATATGAAATAACTGTGAAATTAAAAATAGTGAATCATTATAACTTATATAATATTGTACATCAACTATACTTCAAAAATGAGAATATAAAAAAAAATTTTTATTTTGTATTGGTGTATAGTTGATTGACAATGTTGTGATAGTTTCAGGTGAATAGCAGAAGGATTCAGACATATATTCACATGTATCCATTCTCCCCCAAACACCCCTAACATCCAGGCTGACACATAACATTGAGCAAAGTTCCATCTGCTGTACAGTAGATCCTTGTTGGTTATCCATTTAGAATACAGCAGTGTGTACATGTTCATTCCAAGCTCCCTAACTGTCCCTTCCCCCCAGCAACCAGAAGTTCATTCTCTAGGAGTCTCTTTGTTTTGTAAGTTCATTTGTATCATTGCTTTTTAGATTCCACATATAAGGGATGTTATACAATATTTCTCCTTCTCTGTCTGACTTATTAATCACTCAGTATGATAATCTCTAGGTCCATCCATGTTGATGCAAATGGCATTATTTCATTCTTTTTAATGGCTGAGTAATATTCCACTGTATATATGTACCACATCTTCTTTATCCATTCCTCTGTCAATGGACATTTAGGTTGCTTCTATGTCCCGGCTACTGTAAACAGTGCTGAAATGAACATCAGGGTGCGTGTATCCATTCAGATCATTTTTTTCTCCAGATATATGTCCAGGAGTGGGATTGCAGGGCCATTAGCTTGTTAAGGAACCTCCATATTTTTTCTCCATAGTGGCTGTACCAGTTTGTATTCCCACCAACAGTGTAGGAGGGTTCCCTTCACTCCATTCCCTCTCCAGCATTTATTGTTCATGGAATTTTTGATGGTAGCCATTCTCCCTGGTGTGAGGTACTCTCATTGTACTTTTGATTTGCACTTCTCTAATAATTAGTGATGTTGAACATCTTTTCATGTGCCTCTTGGCCATCTGCATGTCTTCTTTGGAGAAATGTCTATTTAGTTCTTATGCCCATTTGTTGATTGGCTATTTTTTTTTTTTTTTTTTGGATGCTATTAAGCATCATATTTGTAAGTTTCAGAGACTAATCCATTGTTGGTCACATCATTTATAAATATTTTCTCCCAGTCTGTGGGCTGTCTTTTTGTATTGTTTATTGTTTCATTTTGCTATGCAAAAGCTTTTGAGCTTAAGTAGATCCCATTTGTTTATTTATTTTTTTACTTCCATTATTCTGGGAGATGGATCAAAAAAGATATTGCTGTGATTTATATCAGAGTGTTCTGCCTATGTTTTTCCTCTAGGAGTTTTATAATGTCTGGTCTCACATTTAGATCTCTAATCTGTTTTTAGCTTTATTTTGTGTATGATGTTAAAGAATGATCTAATATCATTTTTTTACATGTGACTGTCCAATTTCCTTAGCATCATTTGTTGAAGAAACTGTCTTCCCAATGTTGCATAGTTTTTCCTTCTTTGTCACAGATTAATTGATCATAGGTGCATGGGTTTATTTCTAGATTTTCTATCCTGTTCCATTGATCTATATTTCTATTTTTTGCCAGTACCATTCTGTTTTGATGACTGTAGATTAGTGTAGTCTAAAGTCAGGGAACCTAATTCCTTCAGCTTCATTTTTCTTTCTCAAGATTGCTTGGGCTGTTTGGGGTCTTTTGTGCTTCCATACAAATTTCAATATGTTTTGTTCTAGTTCTTTGAAAAATGCCATTGGTAATTTGATAGGAATTGCATTGAATATGAAGATCCCCTTGGGTGGTAGAGTCGTTTTAACAATATTTATTCTTCCAATCCACAAACGTGGTATATCTTTCCATCTTTTGTGTCTTTGATTTTTTCATCAGCATCTTATACATTTTGGAGTACGGGTCTTTTGTCTCCTTAGATAGATTTATTCCTAGGTATTTTATTCATTTTTGCGCAATTTTAAATGGAATTGTTAATGTATAGAAATACAGAACATTTCTGTATATTAATTTTGTAACCTGAAACTTTACCAAGTTCATTGATGAGTTCTAGTAGCTTTCTGGTAGTATTTTTACGATCTTCTGTATATATTCTGTGTATTGTGTCATCTGAAAACAGTGATATTTTAATTTCTTTGACAAGTTGAATTTCCCTTTCTTCTTTTTCTTCTCTGTTTGCTTTAGTTAGGACTTCAAAAAATATGTTGAATTAAAAGTGGTGAGGGTGGACATTCTTATCTTGTTCCTGATCATAGAGGAAATGCTTTCATCTTTTGACCATTGAGTATGATTTTAGCTGTAGGGTTTGTTGTATATGGTCTTTATTATATTGAGGCTTGTTCCCTCTGTCCCCACTTTCTGGAGAGTTTTAGTCATAAATGGGTGCTGAATTTTATAAAAACCTTTTTTTGTATCCATTGAAGTGATCATATGGTTTTTATTCTTAAATTTATTTATGTGGTGTATCACACTGATTTATTTGCAGATATCAAAAAACCCTTTCATCCCTGAGATGAATTCCACTTAATCATGGTATATGATCTTTTTAATGTATTGTTGGATTCAAATTGCTGGTATTTTGTTGAGGATTTTACATCAGCATTCATTGGTGATATTGGCATGTAAATTTCTTCATTTGTGGGCTCTTTTTCTGGTTTTGACATCACATTGATGGTAAGCCAATAGAATGTATTTTAAATTTTTTCTTCCTCTGCAATTGTTTGGATCAATTTCAGAAGGATATGTTAATGCTTCTCTAAATGTTTGACAAAATTCATCTGTGAAGTCATCAGATCCTTTGTTTTCTGGGAGCTTTTAAATCACAGTTTCAATTTCAATGCTTGTAATTGGTCTGTTCATATTTTCTATTTCTTCCTGGTTCAGTCTTGGGAGACTATACCTTTCTAAGAGTTTATCTATTTCTTTCCGGTTGTTCATTTTATTGCATACAATTGTTCACAGTGGTATTATATGATCCCTTATATTTCTGTGAAGTCAGCTGCAACTTCTCCTTTTTTATTCTAATTTCTTTGAGTTCCCTTACTTTTTCTATTGATATGTCAGGCTAAAGGTTTATCAATTTTGTTTATCTTTTTAAAGAACCAGCTTTTAGTTTCATTCACCTTTGCAATTGTTTTCTTTGTCTCTATTTCATTTGTTTCTGCTCTGATCTTTGATTTCTTTCCTTCTACTAACATTATGATTTGTTTGTATTTCTTTCTCTACTTGTTTTAGGTATGAAGTTGTTACACTTCAGTTGCTTAGTCATGTCTGACTCCTTGCGACTTCATGGACTGTAGCACACCAGGTTTCCCTGTCCTTGACTGTCTCCAGGAGTTTGCTGAAACTCTTGTCCATTGAATCCATGATGCCATCCAACCATTTCATCCTCTGTTGCCCCCTTCTCCTCCTGTCCTCAATCATTTCCAACATCAGCTTCTGTTCTAGTGAGTCAGCTGTTTGCATCAGGTGGCCAAAGTACTGGAGCTTCAGCATCAGCATCAGTCCTTCCAGTGAATATTCAGGGCTAATTTCCTTTAGAATTGACTGGTGTGATCTCCTTGCAGTCCAAGGGACTCTCAAGAGTCTTCTCCAGTACCACAGTTCAAAACTATCATTTTTTTGGCACTCAGTCTTCTTTATGGTCCAACTCTCACATCTGTACATGACTACTTGAAAAATTATAACTTTGACTATATGGACCTTTGACAGTAAAGTGGTGTGTCTGTTTCTGAATCTGCTGTCTAGGTTTGTCCTAGTTTTTCTTTGAAGGAATAAGCCTATTTTAATTTCATGGCTGCAGTCATGGTCCAGAGTGATTTTAGAGTTCAAGAAAATAAAGTGTGACACTGTTTCCATTTCTTTTCCCATCTATTTGCCATAAAGTGAATGGACTGGATGCTATGATCTTAGGTTTTTGAACACTGAGTTTTAAGCCAACTTTTTCACTCTCCTCTTTTACCTTCATCAAGAGGCTCTTTAGTTCCTCTTTATAAGGGTGGTGTCACCTGCACATATGAGGTTACTGATATTTCTCCTGGGAATCTTGATTCCGGATAGTGCTTCATCCAGCCTTGCATTTCACATGATGTACTCTGCATAGAATTTAAATAAACAGGGTAACAGTAGACTGCCTTGACTAGTACTCCCTGTCCAATTTGGAACCAGTCCATTGTTCTGTGTCTGGTTCTAACTGTTGTTTCTTGAGGTGCATACAGGTTTTGCGTGGGCAGGAAAGGTGGTCTGGTATTCCCATCTCTCTAAGAATTTTCCTAAATCAAATCCCTTACAATTTGTACAGTGGAAGTGACAAATAGATTCAAGGGATTAGATATGATAGACAGAGTGCCTGAAGAACTATGGACAGAGGTTTGTGACATTGTAGAGGAGGCAGTGATTAAGACCATCCCCAAGGAAAAGAAATGCAAAAAGATAAAATGGTTGTCTGAGGAGGCAAATAGCTGTGAATAGAAGAGAAGTGAAAGGAAAACGAGGAAAGGAAAGATATACCCATTTGAACAGAGAGTTCCAGAGAATAGCAAGGAGAGATAAGAAAGCCTTCCTCAGCCATCAATGCAAAGAAATAGAGGAAAACAATAAAATGGGAAAGTTTAGAGATCTCTTCAAGAAAATTATGGATACCAAGGGAACATTTCATGCAAAGATGGGCACAATAAAGGACAAATGGTAGGGACCTAACAGAAGCAGAAGATATTAAGAAGAGGTGGCAAGAATACACAGAAGAACTGTACAAAAAAGATCTTCAAACCCAGATAATCACAGTGGTGTGATCACCAACCTAGAGCCAGACATCCTGGCATGCGAAGTCAAGTGGGCCTTATGAAGCATCACTATGAACAAAGCTAGTGGAGGTGATGGAATTCCAGTTGAGCTATTTCAAATCCTAAAAGATGATGCTGTGAAAGTGCTGCACTCAGTATGCCAGCAAATTTGGAAAACTCAGCAGTGGCCACAGGACTGGAAAATTCAGTTTTCATTCCAATCCCAAAGAAAGGCAATGCCAAAGAATGCTCAAACTACCACACAATTGCACTGATCTCACATGCTAGAAAAGTAATGCTCAAAATTCTCCAAGCCAGGCTTCAATAGTAAGTGAACCGTGAACTTCCAGATATACAAGCTGGATTTAGAAAAGGCAGAGGAACCAGAGATCAAATTGCCAACAACCGTTGGATCATCGAAAAAGCAAGAGAGTTCCAGAAAAACATCTATTTCTGCTTTATTGACTATATCAAAGGCTTTGATTGTATGGATCAC
The DNA here is from genome assembly GCF_023699985.2 of Odocoileus virginianus. Taxonomy (NCBI): domain Eukaryota; kingdom Metazoa; phylum Chordata; class Mammalia; order Artiodactyla; family Cervidae; genus Odocoileus; species Odocoileus virginianus. The sequence continues at coordinate 25,759,494 of NC_069689.1, forward strand.
AACAAACTATGGAAAATTCTTAAAGACATGGGAATACCAGATCATCTGACTTCCCTCTTTAGAAATCTGTATGCAGGTCAGGAAGCAACAGTTAGAAATGGACACAGAACTACAGACTGGTTCCAAATAGGAAAAAGAGTACGCCAAACTGTATATTGTCATCCTGATTATTTAACTTATATGCAGAGTACATCATAAGAAATGCTGGGCTGGATGAAGCACAAGCTGGATTCAAGATTGCTGGGAGAAATATCAATAACCTCAGATAGGCAGATGACACCACCCTCATGGCAGAAAGTGAATAACTAAAGAGCCTCTTTGAAAGTGAGAGGAGAATGAAAAAGTTGACTTAAAATTCTACATTTAAAAAACTAAGATCATGGCATCTGGTCCCGTCACATCATGGCAAATAGATGGGGAAGCAATGGAAACAGTGACAGACTTTATTTTTGGGGGGCTGCAAAATCACTGTAGATGGTGACTATAGCCATGAAATTAAAGACGCTTGCTCCTTGGAAGAAAAGTTATGACCAACCTAGGCAGCATATTAAAAAGCAGAGACATTACTTTGCCAACAAAGGTTCATCTAGTCAAGGCTATAGTTTTTCCAGTAGTCCTGCATGGATGTGATAGTTGGACTATAAAGAAAGCTGAGTACTGAAGAATTGATGCTTTTGAACTGTGGTGTTGGGGAAGACTCTTGAGAGTCTCTTGGACAGAAAGAAAATCCAACCAGTCCGTCCTAGAGGAGATCAATCCTGGGTGTTCTTTGGAAGGACTGATGCTAAAGCTGAAAGTACAATACCTTGGTCACCTGAAGTGCAGAACTGACTCATTGGAAAAGACCCTGATGCTGGGAAAGATTGAAGGCAGGAGGAGAAGGGGATGACAGGATGAGACGGTTGGATGGCATTACCGACTCAATGGACATGACTTTGAGTAAACTCCAGGAGTTGGTGATGGACAGGAAGGCCTGGTGTGCTGCAGTCCATGGGGTCAGAAAGAGTCGGACACTACTGAGTGACTGAACTGAATTGAAGAATTTTCCACAGTTTGGTGTGATCCACGAAGTCAAATGCTTTAGCATAGTCAATGAATCAGAAGTAGATGTTTTTCTGAGATTCCCTTGCTTTTTCTATGAGCCAAAGGATGTTGGCAGTTTGAGCTCTGGTTCCCTCTGCCTTTTCTAAATCCAGCTTATACCTCTGGAAGCTCTCGGTTCATGTACTGTTGAAGCCTAGCTTAAAGGATTTTGAGCATTACCTTGCTAGCATGTGACTTGAGTACTATTGTGCAGTATTTTGAACATTTTTGGCATTACCCTTGTTTGGGATTGGAATGAAAACTGACCTTTATCCAATGAACACCATCCTGTGGCCACTGCTGTGTTTTCCAAATTTGCTGGCATATTGAGTTCAACATTTTAACAGCATCATCTTTTAAGACTTGAAATAGCTCAGCTAGAATTCCATGACCTCCACTAGCTTTGTTCGCAGTAATAATGTTTCTGAAGTCCACTTGACTTCACACTTCAGAATGTCTGATTCTAGGTAAGTGACCACACCACTGTGGTTGTCTGGGTCGTTAAAACCTTTTTTGTATAGTTCTTCTGTGTATTCTTGCCAGCTCTTCTTAATATCTTCTGCTTCTGTTAGATCCATATCATCTCTCCTTTATTGTGCCCATCTTTGCATGAAATGTTCCCTTGCTATCTCTAATTTTCTTGAAAAGATTTCTAGTCTTTCCCATTTTATTTTTTTTCCCCCTTCATTTCTTTGCATTGTCCACTTACAAATGCTTTATCTCTCCTTGCTATTCTTTGAAATTCTGCATCAGTTGGGTGTATCTTTCCCTTTTCCTCCACCTTTTGCTTCTTTTGTCAGCTATGTGTAAGGCCTTCTCTGACAACCATGTTTGACTTCTTGCATTTCTTTTTCTGAGCATGCTTTTAATCACTGCCTCCTGTACAGTGTTACACCTCCATCCATAGTTATTCAGGCACTTTGTCTATCAGATCTAATCCCCTGCATCTATTTGTCACTTCCACTGTATAATCATATGGAATTTGATTTATGTTGTATCTGAGTGGTCAAGTGGTGTTCCCTACTGTTTTTTTAAGTTTGAATTTTGTAATAAGGAGTTCATGACCTGAGTCACAGTCTGTTCCAGTCTTGTTTTTGCTGACTATATAGAGGTTCTCTTTCTTTGACTGCAAAGAATGTAATCAGTATGATTTCAGTTTTGACCATCTAGTGATGTCCATGTGTAGAGTCATCTTTTGTGTTGTTGGAAGAGAGTGTTTGCTATGTCCTGGGAGTTCTCTTAGCAAAACTCTGGTAGGCTTTGCCCTGCTTCATTTTGTACTACAAGGCCAAACATGCCTGTTATTCTGGGTATCTCTTGATTTCCTACTATTGCTTTCCAGTCCCTTATGATGAAAAGGACATCTTTTTTTGGTGTTAGTTCTAGAAGGTCTTGTAGGACTTCATAGAGCCATTCAGCTTCAGCTTCTTCAGCATTTGTATTTGGGACAGAAAGTTGGATTACTGAACAAACCAAGATCATTCTGTTGTTTTTGAGATTGCACAGAGTACTGTATTTCAGGCTGTTTTGCTGACTCTGAAAGCTACTCCATTTCTTCTAAGGGATTCTTGCTCACATTAGTAGATATAATGGTTATGTGAACTAAATTCACCCATTGCTGTCAATTTTAGTTCACTGATTCCTAAAGGGTCGATGTTCACTCTTGCCATCTCCTGTGTGACCAGTTCCAATTTACCTTGATTCAGGGACCTAACTTTCCAGGTTCCTGTTCAGTATTTTTCTTTACAGCATTGGACTTTACTTCCACCATCAGACACATCCACACTTGGGCATTTTTTTTTGCTTTGATCCATCTCTTCATTCTTTCTGGGGTTATTTCTCCACTCTTCTCCAGTAGCATATCGGGCACCTACTGACCTGGGTAGTTCATCTTTCAGTGTTATATCTTTTTTGCCTTTTCATACTGTTCATGAGGTTCTGCTGAAGTGATTTGCCATTCCCTTCTCCAGTGGACCACATTTTGTCAGAACTCTCTCCCATGGCCCATTCATTTATAGAGATTTTTCTTTTCTTGAGGTAAAACTATATTTCTGTAAACTTCCCTCATAGAAGTGCATTTTCTGCATCCTGTAAGTTTTGGACCATTTTGCTTTCGTCTTTATTTGTCTCTAGATATTTTTCTTATTTCGTCTTTGATTTCTTCAGTGATCCAGCGCCACTACATATTTATGTTTTATATGGTTTTTTTTCTTGTAATTGATTTCTAATCTCAATATTGTGATCAGAAAAGATTCTTGATATGATTTTAATATTTTTTTAAATTTACCAAGGCTCTAACTTGTGGTCTAGCATGTGGTCAATCCTGGAGAATGTTCCATGTGCACCTGAGAAGAAGGTGTAGTCTGTTGCTTTTGGATGGAATTCTCTATAAATATCAGCTTAGTCCATCTTGTCAAAAGTATCATTTAAGGCCCATATTTCCTCACAAATTTTCTGTCTGGATGATTAGTCCATTGATGACAGTAGGGTGTTAAAGGCCCTCAACTGTTATTATGTTACTATTGATTTTTCCCTTTAAGGTTGTTAGTATTTGCCTTACATATCGAGGTGCTCCTATGTTAGTGCTCCTATGCATATAAGTATGCATACATATTTATAATTGCTATATCTTCTTGGATTGAACCCTTCCTTGATCATTGTTTAGTGTCCTTTGTCTCTTATAATAGGCATTGTTTTAAATTCTATTTTGTCTGATATGAATGTGCTACCCCAGCTTTCTTTTTATTTCCATTTGTGTAGTATACCTTCTCTCATCCCCTTACTTTCAGTCTGTAAGTGTCCCTAGATTTGAGGTATGTTTTTTGTAGACAGCATATTTATTAGCCTTGTTTTTGTATCCACTCTGCAAGTCTATGTCTTTTTGTTGGTGCATTTAACCCATTTACATTTGAGGTAATCATTGATATGTATGGTCCTATTACCATTTTCTTGATTTGAGATGTTTATTTTTTATGTGTCTTTTCTTTCTTTAAAGAAGTTCCTTTAGCGTTTGTTGTAGAACTGGTTTGGTGGTGCTGAATTCACTTAACTTTTGCTTTCTCTAAAGCTTTTGATTTCTCCATCCAATCTGAGTAAGTCTTGTTGGGTAGAGTATTATTGTTTGTAAGTTCTTCCCTTTCATCACTTTAAATATATGGTACCATTCCCTTCTGGCTTGTAGAGTTTCTGTTGAGAAATCAGCTAATACAACCTCATGGGAGTTCCCTTATATGTTATTTGTCATTTTTCCCCTGTTGATTTTAATAGTTTATCTTTGCCTTTAATTTTCATCAGTTCGATTACTATGTGTCTTGGTGTGTTCCTCTTAGGGTTTATGCTGCCTAGATCTCTGTGTTTCTTGGACTTGGTTGACTATTTCCTTTTCCGTGTTAGTGAAGTGTTTAGCTCTTATCTCTTCAAATATTTTCTCAGGTCCTTCCTCTCTCTTCTCCTTCCGGGACTGCTATAATGCAAATGTTGGTGCATTTAATGTTGTTCCAGTGGTCCCTTATGCTGCCTTCTTTTTTTCATTCTTTTTTCTGTATTCTGTTTTGCCACAGTGATTTCTACCATTTTGTCTTCCAGGTCATTTATCCATTCCTCTGCCTTAGTTATTCTGCTATTGATTCCTTCTAGTGTATTGTTCACCTCTGTTTGTTCTTTAGTTCTTCTAGGTCTTTAGTGAACTTTTCTTGCATCTTCTCCATTCTTTTTCCAAAATCCAGGATCATCTTCACTATCATTATCCTGGATTCTTTTTCTGGATGGTTGCCTATCTCCACTTCACTAAGTTGTTTTTCGGGAATTTTATCTTATTCCTTCATCTGGGTTATAATCCTCTTTCTTTTAATATGAATAAATTTCTGTGAATGTGGTTTTTCTTCTGAGGATGTGGGATTCTTACTTCTTCTATCTGCCTTCTGGTGGATGAGGCTAAGAGGCTTGTGCAAGCTTCCTGATGAGAGGGACTGGCAATGAGAAAAACCAGATCTTGCTCCATGGGCAGCGCTGTGCTCAGTAAAATTTTAATCCTAGAGGGCTCACACCAAGGAGTACCTCCCAGGACTACTGCCACAAGTGCCCCCATCCCTGTGGTGAGCCACTGCCATTCTGTTCTCCAGGGGATCTTTCCAACCCAGGGATTCAACCTGGGTCTTCTTTGTAAGTGGATTCTTTACCATCTGGCCACCAGGGAAGCCTGATGAGGTTATTAGGATGGGCCCTAATCCAGTAGGACTAGTATCCTTATGAAAGATTAAGATACAGATTTACCCAAGGGAAAGATCACTTAAAGACATATGGAGAAGATAGCCATCTACAAGCCATAGAAAGAGGCCTTCGGATGAAACCTATCCTGCTGACACCTTGTTCTGCAATGCTAGCCTCCAGAACTGTAAGAAAATAAATGGTGGTTTTATAAGCCACCCTGTCTGTGGTCCTCTGTTATGGCACAGCTAACAGACTAATACAGATGCAGTATTACAACACTATATATATTTACCGAGTGGCGTGTTATTTTATCACAAAAAACAAACCAAAAAAATGAAGGAAGCATTCAACTTTCAAACTAATATTACACATTTAATTCATTTCTTATCAAGTGATTGTTAAATCTGTAAGTCAAACAAAAGGCTTTTTAACAATAGTAAAAAGTCCACAAACTTGTTAAAAAGCAGATCCTTTTACTGTGAAGGCCTTCCCTGATGGCTCAGTTGGTAAAGAATCCGCCTGTAATGCAGGAGACCCCGGTTCAATCCCTGGGCTGGGAAGATCCCCTGGAGAAGGGAAAGGTTACCCACTCTAGTATTCTGGCCTGGAGAATTCCATGGACTGTATAGTCCATGGGGTCGCAAAAAGCTGGACAAGACTGAGCAACTTTCACTTTTACTGTAAACTTTTATTTTACTTAAATTCAGAGATAAATTTCTTAATCTCTTTGACTGGCAGTTTAGTTGGTAAATTGCAGTAATTATGCCTGCCAGACAAGATTGTTGTGAGAAAATTATTAATGAAATAGAATGGTAAATAATATATAGGGAGTAATCTTCCTAAAGATACTATCTCCTAAAGAGATAATAGTTCTTCACATGGATAGTAAAGGGTTTCTAGTATTTCAAATCAAGTTACAATTTACTAGGTTAACTGATATTTGTTTTTTTTCTTTTTTATAAATTTTAGACTTGAGATATGTGAAATAAAGTATAAGTTTAACATAATTTAATACAATTAAGTTGTATTAACATTTTTAAATAATTTATTCAGGTAGGATGCCTAATATGGGCTTCCCTGATAGCTCAGTTGGTAGAGAATCTGCCCTCAATGCAGGAGACCCCAGTTTGATTCCAGAGTTGGGAAAATCCGCTGAAGAAGGTATAGGCTACCCACTCCAGTATTCTTGGGCGTCCCTTGTCACTCAGCTGGTAAAGAATATACCTGAAGTGTGGGAGACCTGAGTTCAGTCCCTGGGTTTGGAATATACCTTATAAGGTAATGAATATGTAGATATTTAAAATGTAACATATTGGAGTAGCATGCCAAAATTTGTGATTAAATTTATTTGTTTGCATATTAATTCAATAAATATTAATATGTGAAGATGAAATAGATTTGATTTAGATGATGTTTGAGGTTCACCCAATTTGACTGATCCATTTTCTAATGCACTGTCTGAATATTAGGTTCTTTTAAGAGCTGAACACAAATATCAGATTTTATTGTAGAATATTTTGCTTGGTGCTAAAGCACACAGAGTGTACTTTTGCTGGAGGCATGATTTTTATTTTTTATAAAGCTCTGGTATGGAATGTACTTTCACTAATATAAAAATAAAAACAGCAAATAGGAAAGCACAAGTCAACAATAGCAATATTATTTTGTAGAGTCTCCCCTGAGCTGTAACTAATCTAGTTGGTTCAGCCTAGAAGGATCATTTTATTGTATGCAATATTCATCTCAGAAAATATTTAAGTAGCTCAAATTCAAATCATAAAACAGAAGGACAAAGAATATGAAAATGGGCAGTTTCCTATCACCTGAATACAGCCCAATGTTTAAATCAATTGTATGCAAAGCCCAAATGTCAAACTATATAAACTGATTGTAATTACTATTTTAGTTATGAGACTTGTAAATATGTATAGTTTGGAAATCTTCTTTATATTTTTCCTCTTATAAAAATAGTTACTAAAATATTATAAAATTATATGTAATAAGTTCACCTTCTATCCAGTTTTAACCAAAATTTTAAGACAGGAGATCTTTTTGACTCAGATACCCAGTTTTATCCATAATAACTTATTACACTAATTATTTTCCTAGTTGCTTGCTATGGTTAAAAAAAAGAATTCAATTTTGAAAAGCATAAACTCTCACTATGAAATACTTAAAAATGGAAGAAAAATCTTCCTTGGAAAGTATATATCAGAAACTATGTAATGATTCTATACATAATAAATTGTGATAGTCTTTTAATATTAAAGTACAATTAAAGCACACTATTTATATTGACAATGATTCAATCTTTCACTTGCTCAACACCATTCTAGAAACATTTGCTTGCTGGTTGGCAGGCAAAAATATAGACCTGAGCAAGTATGGATTGTATCATCAAGCTATTTAAAATCACAGGAAAAAAGAAACAAGATGCCAAGTTTACAGCATCTCCTCACAAAATATTCTATCCCCCTGTATTTCTATATTCAGTTCAGTTCAGTCGCTCAGTCCTGTCCGACTCTTTGCATCTCCATGAACCGCAGCACACCAGGCCTCCCTGTCCATCACCAACTCCTGGTGTCCACCCAAACCCATGTGCATCGAGTCGGTGATGCCATCCAACCATCTCATCCTCTGTTGTCCCCTTTTCCTCCTGCCCTCAACCTTTCCCAGCATCAGGGTCTTTTCCAACGGGTCAACTCTTCACATCAGGTGGCCAAAGTATTGGAGTTTCAGCTTCAACATCACTCCTTCCAATAAACACCTAGGACTGATTTCCTTCAGGATGGACTGGTTGGATCTCCTTGCAGTCCAAGGGACTCTCAAGAGTCTTCTCCAACACCACAGTTCAAAAGCATCAATTCTTATTAGGTTCATGCATTTAGAACCCAATAATGACAGCTGATACTGTGTACTTAGAAAAGCAGCAAGATGGTTTTTTTTTTTTTTTTTTTTATCATTTCTTTGAAATCAGTATTAAAATGAGACTTAATCTGCTAGGAATATTTTCTACCAGGAATATTTTAAATTATATTGAAAAAGGCCAAATGGTAAATAAAACAAATCTTTGTGATAGAAAACTACCATACATATCATGTATATATTAAATCTTCAGATATCCTGACAAGTACTTAAAGAATAAAATAGTTTCTCACAGAAATAATCCAAATAAAATGAAGACTGTGACCTATTATAAAGAAGCAATTCTTTACTGTGTTAAACTCTCTTCAAAAGCCTGTTGGTAAAACAAATCAGTCCTAGACCCAAATATGGGATTTTTTTAAAAAACCCTAGTTATACTGACCTTAATTTTAAATGTAATACTTGTAAAACATAGAAATTGAGTTAACATAATCAGTTATTAAATAGAAATATGTAATTTCAAATCCCAAAGAGTTACAGATTACTAATAATGATTCTATGCAGTACCTTTGCCTATATCTCAATTGCCACCATTTTTGTGATTTTAGAAAATCTTTTTTGTAGTTATTATTTCTAGAGTATGTATTAATCACCAAAAACATTGTTTAATCTGGGGGCTTTATGACCTTTATAAAAAAATAATGCTGTATGATACCTTCAGAAAAAAATTCACTTGACATATTTACCTGCTCTAAATTACTGAAGATCATTGTTCATTGAGTTTTTTTGCATTGTTGTTTATATCCCATTGTGTGCATTCTACTATCAAAATAATGAGTCATTTCCAGTCTTTATAACAAAGTTATTATTAGTTGTGAATATTTTTTGCTTGTATCCCCTGGTACACCTATGCAAAATATATTTGTATAATGATTCTAGAAGTGAAATTGCTCTAACAGATGACCATACTCAGCTTCACAAGATAATTCCCAATAGATTTCCAGTGTAGGTGTACCAATTATATTCCAACATCACTACATTAGTTTTCTTTCATTCAGATGTTTCAAAAGCTCTTGTTAATTTTTGTCATCCTAGATTCTAAAAAACACTATGTCACGCTTGACTATAATTAGCATATTCCTAATACTAATAAAGTAATATTAAGTAATACTCTTGAAGTAAAAAATTTATTTCTTAGGTTTATCATTCTTATTTTTTATATACTGCTTATTGTGTTTTGCTCATTTTCCTACTGGCTTACTTTATAATTGATTTGTAGTTTTCAAATTTCTCTTCCTGAGGGTTTGTTGTTAATATATAGAGATGAAATAAAATTATTCATATTAATTTTGTATCCTAGTACTTTACTGAATTCATTGATAAGTTATAATAGTTTTTTGGTCACATCTTTAGCTAGCATTTTCTATGTATAGGATCATGTCATGTGCAAACAGTGACAGTTTTACTTCTTTCTTTCCAATTTGGATTACTTTTATTTCTTATCTGTTTGCTGTGGTTAGGACTTCCAATACTATGTTGAATAAAAGTGGTGAGAACAGGAATCTTGTCTTGTTCCTGAACTTAGAGGAAGTGCTTTCAGATTCTCACTGTTGAGTATCAGTCATCTGTGGGCTTGTCCCAGATGGCCTTTTTTATATTGAAGTATATTCCCTGTACATACACTTTACTCAGATGGTAAAGAGTCTGCCTGCAGTGCAGGAGACCCAGGTTCAATCCCTGGGTCAGAAAGATTCCTTGGAGAAGGAAATGACAACCCACTCCAGTATTCTTGCCTGGAGAATCCCGTGGACAGAGGAGTCCATGGGGTCGCAGAGAGTCAAACACGACTGAGCAACTTTCATGTATTCCCTCTATAACCACACCGTAGAGAATTTTTATCATAAATGAATCTTGAATTTTATCCAAAGATTTTTTTGATATGATTATATGATTTTTATTCTTCAGTTTGCTAATGTGGTATATAATATTGATGATTTGCAATTATAGGACCATCCTTGTATCCTGGGATTAACCCCACTTGATTGTTTGTGTATGATCCTTCTAGTGTATTGTTGAATTCATTATGTTAATATTTTGTTGGGGATTTTTGCATCTATATTCATCAGTGACATTGGCCTGTAATTTTCTTCTTTTGTGATAACTTTCTCTGATTTTGGTATCAGAGAGATTCTGGCCTTGTAGAATAAGTTCAGAAGCATTCCTTCCAAGAAGAGCAGGTGTTAACTTCTATAAATGTTTGGTAGAATTCACCTGTGATGCCATCTGGTCCTGGATTTTTGTTTTAGGGGAATTTGTTACTGATTCAATTTCATTACTGGTAATTTGTCTGCTTATACTTCGTTTCTTCCTGGCCCAGTCTGGAGAGAGAGCACATTTCTGTGAATTTGTCCATTTCTTCTAGATTGTCCACTTTAATTGATTTTTAGTTGACTGTAGTAATCTCTTATGAACCTTCGTATTTCTGTGGTGTGAGTTTTAACTCTTCTTTTTCATTTCTGATTTTATTGATTGGGCCCTCTTTTTTTCATGATGAGTGTGGCTAAACATTTACCAATTTTATTTACTTTTTCAAAGAACCAGCTCTTACCTTCATTGATCTTTTTTATTGTTTGTCTCTAATTTATTTCTGCTCTGATCTTTATGATTTCTTCTACTAACTTTTAATTTTGTTTTTTTTTTTATTCTTTTTCTAGTTCCTTTAGGTGTAAGGTTAGGTTGTTTATTTGGGATTGTTCCTGTTTCCTGAGGTGGGCTTTTATGGCCATAAACTTTCCTCTTAGAACTGCTTTTGCTGCTTCCCGTACACTTTGGAATATTGTATTTTCATTCTCATTAGTCTCCAGGTATATTTTGATTTCCTTTTTTATTTCAATGACTCATTGATTGCTAAATAGCACAGTTTTTAGCCTCCACCTCTGTGTTTTAGAGTTTCTTTTCTTATAGTTGATTTCTAGGCTCATAGCATTATGTTCAGAAAAATTGCTTGATAAGATTTTAGTCTTAAATTTACTAAGACTTGTTTTGTGGTCTAGCACATAGTCTATCATTTAGAATGTTCCCTGTGCATTTGAAAAGAATGCATTGTTGTTTCTCTTTGATGAAATCTTCTATACAGTTTAGATCTATTAACCTCATTTAATCTAAGGTGTCACTGAGGACCAGTATTTCCTTATTGATTTTCTGTCTGGATGGTCTGTCCATTGATATAAGTGGGGTATTAAAGTCCCCTACTATTGTATTACTATCAATTTCTTCCTGTTAATATTTGCTTTCTGTATCAAGAAGCTCCTATGTTGGGTGCATATAAATTTACAATTGCTGTAACTCCTTCCTGATTTGATCCCTTGATCGTTAGGTAATGTCCTTCTTTGTCTCTTGTTACAGTGTTCATTTTAAAGCCCATTCTGTCTGATAAGTTTTGATTCTTCAGCTTTGTTTTCATTTCCCTTGTGTGGAGTACCTTTCTCTATTACCTGACTTTGGGACTGTGTGTCTCCAAATCTGAAGTAAATGTTTTGTAGGCAGTATGTACATGGGACCTGTTTTTGTTCTGTTCTGCTACATCATATCTTTTGATTGGAGCATTGAGCTTATTTACATTTAAAGTAATTGTGTATGATATATACTTAGGGCCATTTTATTTGTTTTCTGATTGTTTTTGTAGTTATTTTACATTCCTTTTCTTCTTCTATTGATTTTATGATTTGATAACTACATTTCAGTGTGTGTGTGTACATACCTGTGTATATAGATAGTGATATTTATGGTTGTTCAGTCACTAAGTAGTGTCTGACTCTTTGTAACCCCATGGACTATAGCACCCAAGGCTTCCCTGTCCTTCAGCATCTCAGGAAGATTGCTCAAACTCATGTCCATTGAGTAGCTGATGCCATTCAAACATTTCATCTTCTGTCACCCCCTTCTCCTGCCCACAATCTTTCCCAGCTTCAGGGAATTTTCCAGTGAACCAGCTCTTCACATCAGGTGGCCAAAGTATTGGAGCTTCAGCTTCAGCATCAGTCCTTCCAATGAATATTCAGGGTCAGTTTCCTTTCAGATCCAATGGTTTGATCTTGCTGTCCAAGGGAACTCTCAACAATCTTCTCCAGCACCACAATTTGAAAGTATCAATTCTCCAGTGCTCAGCCTTCTTTATGGTCCAACTCTCACATCCATACATGACTACTGGAGAAACTGTAGTTTGACTATATGAAACTTTTCTGGCAAAGTGATGTCTCTGCTTTTGAACACACTGTCTAGGTGTGTTGTAGCTTTTATTCCAAGGAGCAAGCGTCTTTTAATTTCATGGCTGCAGTCACCATCTGCAGTGATTTTGGAGCCTAAGAAAATGAAATCTGCTTCCACTTTTTCCCCATGTATTTGCCATGAAGTGATGGGACCAGATGCCATGATCTTAGCTTTTTTACTTTCAGTTTTAAGCCAGCTTTTCCACTCCCCTTTTTCACTCTCATCAAGAGGCTCTTTAGTTCCTCCACTTTCTGCCGTTAGAATGGTGTCATCTGCATGTCTGAAGTTGTTATTTCTCCCAGCAATCTTGATTCCAACTTGTGAGTCATCCACCCCAGCATTTCACATGATGTACTCAGTATATAAGTTAAATAATCTGGGTGAAAATATATAGCCTTGACATACTCCTTTCGCAATTTAGAACCAGTCTGTTGTTCCATGTCTGGTTCTAATTGTTGTTTCTTGACCTGCATACAGGTTTCACAGGAGGCAGGTCAAGTGGTCTGGTATTCCCATCTCTTGAAGAATTTTCCACAGTTTGTTTTTATCCACACAGTCAAAGTCTTTAGCATATTCAGTGAAGCAGAAATAGATGTTTTGCTGAAATTCCCTTGCTTTTTCTGTGATCTCTATATAGGATTATTTAAGTTGCTGATCTCAAATTTGAAAGCATTTTAACAACTATGCATTTTCACTCCTTTCTCCCCATGTTTACTGTTTTTCACATCATATTTTACATCCTTTGTGCATCTGTTAGCTACTTATTGTGCATATAGATGATCTTACTGTTTTTGTCTTTTAACCTTCGTACTAGCTTAAGAAGTGGCTGATTTTCTACTTTTACTGAATTTTTGTCTTTACCAATGAGGTTTTTCATTTCATAATTTTTATATTTCTGTTTTTAATTATTTTTATTGAAGTATAATTGCTTTACAAAATTTTGCTGTTTTCTGTCAAACCTCAATATGAATCAACCATGGGTATACATATATCCCCTCCTTTTACAAACTCCCTCCCGTCTCCCGCCCCATCCCACCCCTCTAGGTTGATACAGAGCCCCTGTTTGAGTTTCTTGAGCCACACAGCAAATTCCCGTTGGCTATCTATTTTACATATGGTAATGTAAGCTTCCATGTTACTCTTTCCATACATCTCACCCTCTTCTCCCATCTCCCCATGTCCATGAGCCTGTTCTCTATGTATATTTCTTATTGTGGTCTTTTGCTTTCCACTTAGAGAAGTCCCTTTGACATTTTCTATAAAATTGGTTTGGTGGTACTGAATTCTTTTAGCTTTTGCTTGTCTGTAAAATTGTGATTTCCCCTTCAAATCAGAATGAAAGCTTTGCCAGTTAAAGTATCGTTCATTTGATATTTTCCCCTTTCATCACTTTATTTTTTTCCATTTATTTTTATTAGTTGGAGGCTAATTACAATATTGTAGTGGTTTTTGCCATACATTGATATGAATCAGCAATGGATTTACATGTGTTCCCCATCCCGATCCCCGCTCCCACCTCCCTCTCCATCCCATCCCTCTGGGTCTTCCCAGTGCACCAGCCCCGAGCACTTGTCTCATGCATCCAACCATCATCACTTTAAATATAGTGTATCACTCTCTTCTAGCAAGCAGAGTTTTAGCTGAAAAGTCAGTGATGGTCTCATGGGCTTTTCCTTGTATGTTACTTGTTCCTTTTCCCTTGATGCTTTTCATATTGTCTCTTTAATTTTTGCCAGCTTATATACAATGTGTCTTGATGTGGTCATGTTTAGGATGGTCTTGTCTGGGAATCTCTGTGCTTCATGGATCTGTATGCTTGCTTCCATTCCCAGTATAGGGGAGTTTTCTGTTACTTTGTTTACAAATACATTCTCTGCCCCCTTTTAATCTCTTTTCTTCTAGTATGCCTATAATGTGAGTGTAATTATGCTTGATATTGTCTGATGACTCATAAACTATCCTCATTTTTTAACTTCTTTTTTCCTTTCTCTGTTCAGTATGAGTGATTTCTACTATTTCAGTTCACTGATTCTTGTTATGTATCATCTAATCAATTGCTGATTCCTTCTTGTGTATTTCATATTTCAGTTATTGATTATATTTGTGTCATGCAAATCACTTGAGACCCTAAAATTTTAAAATTTCAACTTTCATATTTGTCAAAATGTTAAATATTGGACAAAAATGAAATTAGAGGCAAAACTCATCTTGCAGTCTGATTAATAAACAGCTCAAGGAATTTTCTATACTAGACACACATGTCCAGATGGTTATAAAAATTAAAGAAGCTGATACTATCACACTAGGGCTTTCCAGGTGACTAGTAGTAAAAAAAAAAAAAAAAAAAAAAAAAAAGCCTGCTAATGCAGGAGACATGGGTTCAATCCCTGGAGGAGGAAGTGGCAACCCACTCCAGTATTCTTGCCTGGAAAATTCCATGAACAGGGGAGCCTGGTGGGTTACAGTTCATGGGGTCTCAAAGAGTCAGACATAACTGAGCACTCACTCACACACAATCAGTATCACACTATTAACTCTTCAACTTATCATCAAGTATTTAAATCATGGAAAAGAATTAATAGTCATTCTCACATACACTGTAAATTTATATGTAAATAGGTACAGTGTATTGAAAACACACATTTAGATTATACTTGAATAATAGTGCATTGTCTTCCATATTATTTGATCTGTTAACTATGCTTTGGAAAACCACAATAAAGTGATAGGTAGTCTTCCATTTATTAGATATAAAAACTGTCCCAAAGGATTTCTTCTGGTATTATATATCGTTAATGAAAGAAAGTGAAAGTCTTAGTCACTCAGTCGTCTGACTCTTTGCGACCCCATGGACTGTAGCCCACCAGTCTCCTCTGTCCATGGAATTCTTTAGGCAAGAATACTGGATTGGGTAACCATTTTCTTCTTCAGGGGATCTTCGCCATCCATGTATCAAACCTGAGTCTCCTGAATTGCAGGCACATTCTTTACTGTCTGAGCCACCAGGGATAGTTAATACTGAGAATCAATTTGAATCATTAACAAGAGATAAGTAGCTATGTTCAGTCAGTCCACTCGCTCAGTCATCTCTGACTCTTTGCGACCCCATGAACCGCAGCACGCCAGGCCTCCCTGTCCATCACCAGCTCCTAGAGTCCACCCAAACCCATGTCCATTGAGTCGGTGATGCCATCCAACCATCTCATCCTCTGTCATCCCCTTCTCCTCCTGCCCTCAATCTCTCCCAGCATCAGGGTCTTTTCAAATGAGTCAGCTCTCTGCATCAGGTGGCCAAAGTATTGGAGTTTCAGCTTCAGCATCAGTCCTTCCAATGAACATCCAGGACTGATCTCCTTCAGGATGGACTGGTTGGATCTCCTTTCTGTCCAAGGGACTCTCAAGAGTCTTCTCCAACACCACAGTTCAAAATCTTCAATTCTTCGGTGCTCAGCTTTCTTTAAATAGTCCAACTCTCACATCCATACATGACCACTGGAAAAACCATAGCCTTGACTAGATGTACCTTTGTTGGCAAAGTAATGTCTTTGCTTTTTAATATGCTGTCTAGGTTGGTCATAACTTTCCTTCCAAGCAGTAAGCGTCTTTTAATTTCATGGCTGAAATCACCATCCACAGTGATTTTGAAGCCCCCAAAAATAAAGTCAGCCACTGTTTCCACTGTTTCCCCTTCTATTTGCTGTGAAGTGATGGAACCAGATGGCATGATCTTAGTTTTCTGAATGTTGAGTTTTCAGCCAACTTTTTCACTCTCCTTTTTCACTTTCAAAAAGAGGCTCTTCAGTTATTCACATTTTGCCATAAGGGTGGTGTCATCTGCATATCTGAGGTTATTGATATATCTCCCAGCAATCTTAATTACAGCTTGTGCTTCATCCAGCCCACCTTTTCTCTTGATATACTCTGCATATAAGTTAAATAAGCAGGGTGACAATATACAGCCTTGATGTACTCTTTTTCCTATTTGGAACCAGTCTGTTGTTCCATGTCCAGTTCTAACTGTTGCTTCCTGACCTGCATACAGATTTCTCAATAGGCAGGTCAGGTGCTCTGGTATTCCCATCTCTTTCAGAATTATCCATAGTTTATTGTGATCCACACAGTTAAAGGCTTTGGCATAGTCGATAAAGCAGAAATAGGTGTTTTTCTGGAACTCTCTTGCTTTTTCGATGATCCAGCGGATGTTGACAATTTGATCTCTGGTTTCTCTGTCTTTTCTAAAACCAGCTTGAACATCTGGAAGTTCATGGTTCACATATTGCTGAAGCCTGGCTTGGAGAATTTTAAGCATCACTTTATACCTATGCAAATTATTCAGTGTTTCATTTTGCAATCATTTTATTGATTTGAATAATACTATAATACAGAAAGAATAAAATATAAATTATATGCATACAGTGATGTGATTTTAACTGTGTAAAAAGAGATTATTTAAAGGAGACTAAACAGAGTATAAAAAAGCTATCTGTGATTGAGTAGTTTGATTATGAATGAATATTTTCCATCTTTTTCTTAAACTTGTCATTTTTATACACGGCTTAAGGAAGAAAAAGCATGTATTTTTTCCCTTCTATTTTAAGTCATGCTTAATGTGTTTATTTAAAACTTTTTCAACCCTAAGTAGAAATGGTAGTGCTTGGGTAACTTTCCCCATGCAAACCAAAGGACTGTCACAGTAGAGGTATTTTTCTTTGTCTGATTCTGCTCATTAATTCACTTGACAGTTTTCATTAAGGTACTTTACCTCCAGGCAAGAGTGATTTCAGTGAGATACCTGAACTGAAATCAATGTCATTCCACAGAGAAACTTTATAATAATTGTTGTCTAATTTGTTTACAGGACATTTTATTTTTCTATCCTGCATGTTTTATGGTAATCTCAGTCTCTTGTGATACAGGCAGAAATTGGTAAATGAACACTCCAAGTTACTAAACATTAAATGTGCGGGTAACATTACTTGACCCTGGTGCCTGTCTGTGGACTTTTAAGTTCCTTTACCTTTATAGCTAATAATTTTACAAGTTGAAAACTCTTTGCTTGTTCCTAGAGATTCCCATAACTTAGAAATAAACTCTAACTCTAGTCATAGGTAATCAAAGGAATTTGAGCAGTATCTCTGTTTCAAGTACACTTGCTTTTGTAGCAATCTGACATAATTTCCCACTTTTAATCATAGAGATTTCCCTGTAAGATTAGGTTTACTCCGTGTAAAGTGATGCAGGGAGAATTTCTCTTATAACCATGTAGTGACTGTTTTTACTTTTCTAAGGTAAAAGAACAGTGGCATTTATCATCAGAATGTCCCTTAGAAAAAGTAACAAAATTTCCATTCTGAAGTATTCCAATAGTAAGGCTATGTATCATCTCACATAACCATAGATGGTGGTTAGCCAGTTATATGATTAGTTAATTCATGGTAGCCCAATGACATTATCAAGGATCCAGCTTCTTTCCTTATTATCATTATTTTGGCATTTTTTCAGTGGCAGCTTTTTATTTAACAAGAAAAAGATATTTAATATTTAAATATTAAATTTAAATTTAATATTTATCTATTAAAGATAAGATATTTACAAAAGTATAAAATTGTTGTGGTTTAAGGTTGGTTTAAGCAACGCTGAGACTCAAATTTATACACACTATTATTCAGAAAAGAAAATACCTTGTGGATGAAAAGTGC
Source organism: Odocoileus virginianus (assembly GCF_023699985.2). Taxonomy (NCBI): domain Eukaryota; kingdom Metazoa; phylum Chordata; class Mammalia; order Artiodactyla; family Cervidae; genus Odocoileus; species Odocoileus virginianus. Next base: position 25,777,619 of record NC_069689.1, read on the forward strand.
TGGGTTTTTTTTATTATATCTACTTAAAAAGTAGGAAACTAGTCCAAACACCCTTTAACATGGTCGCCCTCATATCTCACTGATTATGACTGGTAACATGTTACTTCTCAACCAGAATGAACCAATCAATAGGTCAGTGTAGCACCTGAGACTCTTTCACGGGGGATAGAAGGTCAAACCTCTTTTTATTAGGATACTAAGACATTATAGCCTTTTTCACTATATTAAATGATGGAGCAAGTAATGATGTGTTAAAACTGCCAGCACCTTAGCACAAATCAAGGCAGTGCTGCAAACTATACGAGTGGTTATCACGTTCTTCAGTACCATAGACTTACTGATTAAAAAAAGGTTTCACTTGACTGTTCTTGTTGAAATAGGAAAAAAAAAAAAAACTTTACATTAGAGTTTCACCACTCAGTATATAATTTTTTAACATTCTGTGTAAGTGGGAAGCAGGCATATAAAAGAGTTCTACATAATAAAGTACAATGATTGTCTCAAGGAAAAGGCTTGTTGATTCCATCATAAGCTGAACTAGTACATTTTTACTGAAAGTATAACAGAAAAGACATAAGAATTCATATTTGGACATTTGGTGGATATTTTAAAAAAACAAACAAACTTAGCCTGTCACTTCAAAGAAAACTGACAGTAATTGTTGCCAAAGATAAAATTTGAACTTTTAGAGTTTTGGAAAATTTGTGTCTGCTTGCATGAACTTGACAACTTCCCATACTTAAATATTCTCCTGATGATATTGATGGTGATATTTATAAATTAATATGTGTAATCTTTTTAAATATATAATGAAGTATGCTAATGTTTTTCAACTTCTGTGAACTGTGAATCAGTATTTTTCCAATGACTAATGTTATATAATTGATGTTATATAGTTGTTCTATAGTTATTTAAAGTTATTTAAAGAAGACTAATGGATTTCAGTGCACTAGAATATGAAATATTCATTGATAAGGACTCAGAGTCCACATTCCACCTAATCTTTAAGAAAATACCACTTGATGAATAGTGATATATCAGCAAACTGCCACAATTTCTATACAGATTATTAAAATGCTTCTACTTCCAACTATACATTTCTATGAGGCAGGATTTTCTTCACATACATAAATTAAAACAACATACAACAGACTGAGTGCAGAAGTAGTTATGAGAATCTCTATTAAAGATAAATATTAAGATATTTACAAAAGTATAAAAAATATCACTCTTAGAAAATTTGATTTTTTTGTTAAAATGTTACTTGTGTTAACATGGTGTACATGTTATTTTTAAGTAAATTAATTTAAAATTTTTTAATTTCATGTTTTAATTTACAAATATGGTAAATGTTGATTTATTTAAGCCACATAAACAAAAACAGAACAAAATGTTTGATAACCATGCATCAGATTAATGGAAATGACTGTCTATCCCTATGTGGTTAGTGACAATTTTCTTTAGATACACCAAGAACTGTGTACACATTTCTTGGAAAATAAACTCCAAAAAAGGGAAAACTTATTCACCAAATGTCTTACTTAAACCTTTTCTTGGAAATCATATCTTTTCTTTCTGTTCTTCTTTTACAAATTAAAGAAAAATTTGGCAATTGGGGCAGGGAACTATATTCAATATCCTGTAATAAATTATAATATAAAAGAATATGAATAATATATATATGTATATATAATATATATAACTCTTGCTGTACACCAGATACTTACACAACATAGTAAGTCAACTATACTTCAATTTCAAAAATAAATTGTTTAAAAAATGAGGAGCTAAATGTCAGCATTCAGCATTCCTTAAATGAAAAATTTGAGGTGTAATTTCATGTTAAAAAGAGTTGCATGTTTCTCAGCATCACTAAAAGAAAAAAAACAGTTGCCTGTTTCCTTGATAATCTGGCTCTAGAATGTGGGAGCCACCTCATAGTCTCCTTCTAGGCCAAAGAGCCACACATATTGGGGTTTAGGATAAACCATCTTGGGAGAATTTTACCTTCAGCAGTGGGTACAATGTGTTGATTATGTTTGAACTCTGCTTAGCACTGTATTGGAAATGGGACTTGAAGCCATTATGACTTTTTCTTTTTTCTAGGCAGCCTGAACCTCCGGTTTAATTTTAACGGAAGAAACCTTGTTGGGACCTGACTGAGAAAGGTAAGCGGACCTGTGTGGGGCAGGCCCAGTACTGTGGTCATAGTTCTGTCTACAGTGTCTGACATCGTACTAAGCACACGGGAGAGAATTAACACATTTATAGTGAATTGACTCACTGTCTCATAATTCCCTTCTGCAAAAACGGAGCTCTAATTTCCAAATCCTTTTGCTCAGTCTTCTATATAGCTAGGGTCATGCACCAGGGGTCAACTACTTCTGCCTAGAATCCAGTCAAGAGACTATTAATTTAATAGATCTACCTGTATTCTTATATTTCTCTCTCAAACAACAACCAAATTCACTTTTAACCAAGATTTGAACCTGATGGAAACACTAAATACAACCCATTTTGTTGACCCCCAAACAACATGGGTTGCAACTACATGGGTCCACTTATATACAAATTTGTTTCATTGAATATATACTACAGATTACATGGCTTCCCTGGTGGCTCAGATAGTTAAGAATCTGCCTGCAATTCAAAAGACCTGGGTTTGATCCCTGGGCTGGGAAGATAAAATACATATCAAATACATATTTCATAAAATACATACTATATGATCCTCAGTTAATTGAATCCATGAATACAGAATGACTTATATAGAGGGCCAAATGTAAACTTACAACCAGATTTTTGACTTCACAGATAGTTGGTGTTCCTGTCTGTCATTCAAGGGTCAACTGTATTTTAGTATATATAATAAAATAAATGTAACCATATTTACCAAAAATATCAATGGTACCATAATAATACCCTGAAACATTTCCATTTAATACAATATCTTTGAGATATGTAATTACATTAATGACTCCATATTATTCCATTTATATCTGCATGATTATTTTATCAACTATTCAAAATTTCATTTTACTTATATTTTCCTGCTTCTAAAAACCATCATGACTATTTTTACACATATAAAGTACTGTCTTTGTTGTTGTGGAATTTCTACTAATGAGATTGTTGAGTTGAAGATTAGGCATATTTTAAATTATATATATACAGTTAATAAATATGGCATTCTATGGGGCTGGTACAGGCAATGCAGGCAGAGAGGCAGGGAAAGCAAACCAGTATCCACAGTACCCACTGGTAAAAGGTGTCATTTGCAATTGAATGGTCAACTTAAGGTATGGTGACATCTACAGAACAAGTCATACTATCTACTTTGTTGTGGAGACTTTCCTCTGCCATAGATGTACTCTAGGAAGCATTAATGAGACACCCTTCATAATCCATCAAGGATGGATTGCCTCTTCTCCTAACATTCTTGCTCCAGTTTTCTAATTTGGCTCCTTATCAGTAAGCTAAGCTGTTCATCTCTGCCCAGTAGCTTATGTATACCCATGCCATTTATCCCTCCATAAAAAGTAAATGAATAAATGTTTTACTCACAGATATGCCTGCAGGGAGAATTTCCTTTTGTCCTTGTCTTTCAGGGCCAGCTGTAGGTGTGCCTGTAAGTACAGCTATAGTTTATTTCTGTTGAGCACTAACAGATTGAGCTGACTTTGGGAGAGGAAACTATGAAGGTATCTTGTTGGTATCAGTCAGGCTCCCTCTTAGTCTAGACTCCCTTGCTGAAAATCAGAACCTGAGAACATGGATTGCAAGAAAGTAGTTTATTTTTGGATGTGATTCTAATGAATCAGATTGAAAAAAGTAAAGCAGGAAAAGGGAAAAATCCAATTCCAGTATGTGTTATCAAGTTGATTACCATTGTGGAAAAGGATAGTTCAATATGGCCAAGACCTTCTAATAGTGATTTAGAATGGTTTTCTCAATGGATGAAATTTTATCTGCCAGCTCCCATGTACCATTAGTGAAGGGATGCCCCATCAGGCATAACCTTTTTCATTCAGTGTCAAGGTGGAATGGATTTCTTCAGCCATCTTCCCATAGAGCCTTCAGAGGAATCTGCAGCAGGATGCTGGAAGTACTGAATGCCAGGCTGGTTACTCCAGCAATGACTGAGGGTAAAAATAAGCTGAGAGGTATGAGACGTGGTACACAAGAGGTACCCAATACAGGATAAGCTGTAAAGATGAGCATGCTCAGGCCTCCCAGTATGAAATGACCTGCTTATTTCCTGATCCTTCAGTCTGCTGTTGTAATCTAATGGACGATTTTAGTATCAGTTTGAGTGAAAGTCCAGTTGAATGTGGAAAATATGTTCTTGTCTCTGAGTCTCAAACTTTAAATTACGATGTAAATCACTTCAGTTCACCCTCTGATAAAGGAAAGCCTCATTTCTCTAACAGTTAAAGTGTTCTCAATTGCTATTAGCTTTTATGTTGGGCAGTGAAATTTGGAGAACCCATCTTAACCAACTGTAGAAGAATTCAGAAAATAATTCCTCAAGTAAATATGGTTCTTCAAAGAACTTTCTTCATCATAAAACTTGTGAGTAAAAATCCCCTTTGGATAATATAGATCTACGCTTTGTGATCAGTTTTATGGAAACCTAAACTTGCTGAGGGCTTCCTTCGTGGCTCAGATAGTAAAGCGTCTGCCTGCAATGCAGGACACCTGGGTTCCATCCCTGTGTCGGGAAGATCCCCTGGAGAAGGAAATGGTGACCCAGTCCAGTATTCTTGCCTGAAGAATTCCATGGACAGAGGAGCCTGGCGGCTATAGTCCATGGTGTTGCAAAGAGTCGGACATGACTGAGTGACTAACACTTTCAAACTTGCTAAACTTAACCAGGTCTGGGGTGTTTTATTTTCCCTTTCTTTCCTTCCTCTTTCCTCCCTTTCATTCTTTCTTTTCTTTCATATGTCTCAACATAAACGTCCCTTTCTCAGTACTCTCCATTTCTCTATTTTAAATTATGTCCTTTGTAACACACTCTCATAGCTTCTTCCACATGTTCACTTACTTATGATAATTATAATCATAGGTTATTTATATAATTAATTATTGGGAATGTTTTCATACTAGACCTCAAGTTTATTGGGGCAAGATTCAAGTATGGTTTGTCCACTGTTATATAATTCAGCACTTAACATGTTATCTGGCAGATATTAGATCTTTGGTAAATTTGTAATGAGTAAATATTGAATGAAACTGTGCCTTTCTTTACAGTCTTTTATCAAAGCCAAGTACATCATTGATATGATGCAAAAGAAAAAAGCATTGTAGCCTAGGAAAATGTACTGAAGCTATAGATGGATTGGATTGGCTGGATTTTCAAAGTGTTCAAGGATACTAATAAGGGGATTCAGCTGGAGTTTGTGGCAAAGAACCTGCCTGCTCTAGCAGGAGACAAGAGAGACACGAGTTCAATTACAGGGTCGGGAAGATCCCCTGGAGGAGGGCATGGCAACCCACTCCAGTATTTTTGCCTTTAGAATCCCATGTACAGAGGAGCCTGGAAGGCTACAGTCCATAGGGTCACAAAGAGTCAGACATGATTGAAGCAAATTAGCACGCATGCAAGGATAATATGAAAGCTTAGGATCATCATTTTTAAAAATTTCATTTGTTCGACAATCAGGTAACATTTTGTATTAAAATTGTAGTCATAAACCTAGAAGATGAATTACACGTTATCTCTACATTTCTCCACTCCCCAAAATAAAGCAATGCAATTAGAATGTATCTTATTTTTTACATCTCCTATCAGTATACCTGTGTTTTAAGATAAGATATAATTTAGAAAACTTTAATCAGTAAAGACATGCCAAAATTTGTATCACAGTTGTGACAATTTAGGGATGGTAAATGTTTTTCATAACAGGAAGTATGGTGCCACATTAGTTAGGATATTGCTAACTTCTTTTTTAAAAACTAACCTAAAATCTCAGTGTACCGAGACAATTAAAGTGTATGCCTCATTCATGCAAACTATAGAATGGATATGAGTTCTAACTACATTTCCTACTAGCAGTAATTCACCAATCAAGGGTCCTTACAGTTTATGTTGCTATGCTACGCAAGGGATATAGAGTCCTATGCTGAATCTTCTACGTGGGAGAAGAGAGGGAAAATAGTGTAGAAACTCTGCTGAGAGATCTAGGACTACAGATGGTGTTCCTCACCTCTGCCAATATTCTATTGGCCATAATCAGTCATAGTCTCCCCCTGCAACTGCAAGAAAGGCTCAGAGGAGGAAATGGCTATGATGACCACATGGCCAATGTTTGCCACAAAGAGACTGTGAATTTTGGACTAGACAAAGGATTATTTCAAAAAGCTAAAAAATAATGTTATGGGAAAAGAATGCAAGGGCACAGATAAACTAATAAGCATGGCTGTGAGCTAACTCTTAGTATTTCTACTCTGAAGTTTTCTATCCAAACATTTCTTTAAAGTATAGCGTTATTTCCAGATGCTTTTATAGTTTTTGATTCAACAAATAATAGCCTCTTATTAGACAAATTTAAACCTGTATTCAACTGGAAAAAAGCAGAGTAACAATGTTATTTTCTAAATATGCATGTTACCAACAAATTTAAGTGGATTCATTTTAGGATCAAAATACTTTGATCCCCAAAGGTTATATAAACATAATTGCCAAGCACCCTGAGACACTGAATCCATTACATGTTTTGGGTCACCAACCCATACACCAAGGTCACAGCCATCACTTCCAATTTCCATGGTAATGAAATAATGTAACCATTTTGAATTATTAGTGCTTCAAGGATTGTTGAGCAAGAGATCAATGATGACATGACTTTGCCTTAAAGTTCATCTTAGGAATTCTCTTGCTGTGTGAAAATCATCCAGTAAATGCAGCATATTAACAAAGAGAGAACATTCCTAGGAAGTATTTCTTCTAGACTTTGTGGGTAAATGGAAAAAGTAATTCATTTTCAATTATTTAACAGAAGCAAATTTTAAAAATCAGTTTGGCAATTAGAGTTACAGAAGTTATAGCAAAATATAATTCCATGTTATTATTTTAAGGAGATAAGAGAGACTTACATAAAAAAATACAGCATGGCCTTAAAAGTTTATATGACATACAAAAGTTATTAAGTGACTGAACTATGGCTAAGTCATTTCATAATAATGAAAATCTGATTTTCAGCCTGTCCTTCTGAAAGTATCTTACTGATGTTTCAAAAGAATGAGAAAAAATGACATGAGAAGTTTGACATTTCTTCAACAGATAATCTATGAAAATAATATATCTTTTCTGATTAAGCATTATAAAAAGTTATGGTATAAAATTATAAATTAAAACTGAAAATAGATACTTTATTATTTGAAAGAAAAAGTACTATTGCTATTATCAATTACACAAGTATAATGGAAGACTTCACAAGACTCTATGAGAGGTTCCTTGGACTGCAAGGTGATCAAACCAGTCGATCCTAAAGGAAATCAACTCTGAATATTCACTGGAAGGACTGTAGTTTCAACACTTTGGCCACCTGATATGAAAAGCTGACTCATCGGAAAAGACCCTGATGTTGGGAAAGATTGAAGGCAAAAGGAGAAGGGGGCGGCAGAGGATGAGATGGTTGCATAGCATCACTGACTCAAGGGATATGAATTTGAGCAAACTCTGGGAAATAACAGAGGAGGGGAGCCTAGTGTGCTGCAGTCAATGGGGTAGTAAAGAGTCGGACACGACTTAGTGACTGAGCATCAACATAGATTACATGCATGCATTATGCCCTTAATAAAGGTAAAAGATCTAGCCCATTAACAAAAAGAAAGCACAGGTAAGATTGGGAGCACACAAAACTAAAAAATGATTCCCTAGGGTCGTTTCTTATCAGCTCAGCACGTGCAGTTATGTTATGATTGTGAGTCACCAAGATATGTGTGAGGACTCTTGTTTTCAGGAGAGCTTGGGCATATTTACAGCAGGATCTTCTAGCAAAGCCAGGGATGTGACCTATTAAACCTGGGTGTATGTCATTCCCCGGTATATCCCTAAGAAAATGTAAACAGACTCGCCCTGGATATCTCCAGTAGCATTCCGAAATTCAAATAGCATCTGTTAAATCCCTAGCTGCCTGCCTTATCCTTATCTTAGACAAAGGGAAGTATTTGTCAGCCTTTCCTGGAGATAGGCACAGAGCCATCTGCCTTAGCTGAGCTGAAAGAGAACTTGATCTTGCACAAACCCAAAGTAGATGCTTACACAACACATTGACTTCTTGATACTCCACACTTAGACTATGAAGTAAATACTTTTGAGAAACATATAAAGGAAAATCCAGCATTACAATTGTTTGGAAATGTAGCAAACTCATCTAAGCAATAAAGAAGTTTAAAAATAAAAGTTCTTTAGAATACTAACTTGTAAGAAATAATCTGAATCTTTATATATATACACACACATATATATATATATATAAAATGACAAGTAATCTGCATTTGTCAGTGAACAATGAGGTGGTTGATACATCCCTTGTTCTTACTCATCCAAATTTTATAAGCTTTTCTTATTTCACTGGACTTCCTAGACAAAGATAGGAGAGTACTGTGGTTGAAGGGAAGGAGAAGAGAGACTCCTTTTCAACCCTTTATTTTTACTTATTCATTCATTTAACATATATATATTACTTAATCAGGTTCTTGAGATATATTAGCAAAAATATGTAAATATCTGTCACCTTATGGCAAATACATTCCAGCAGGGAGACTGAAAATGAAATAATTAAAACAATGAATAAGTCAACTCTCTAGTATATTACAGTGTGTAGGTACTATAAATAATATCAAAGAATAGCAAATTGTCCCAGAGGTCCCTGAGGTTGGAGAATAGTGTGGAGATTCCTTAAAAAACTGGAAATAGAACTGCCATATGACCCAGCAATCCCACTCCTGGGCACCGAGGAAACCAGATCTGAAAGAGACACGTGCATCCCAATGTTCATCGCAGCACTGTTTATAATAGCCAGGACATGGAAGCAGCCTAGATGCCCATCAGTGTATGAATGGATAAGAAAGCTGTGGTACATATACACCATGGAATATTACTCAGCCATTAAAAAGAATTCATTTGAATCAGTTCTAATGAGGTGGATGAAATTGTAGCCCATTATACAGAGTGAAGTAAGCCAGAAAGAAAAACACCAATACAGTATACTAACACATATATATGGAATTTAGAAAGATGGCAATGATAACCCTATATGCAAGACAGAAAAAGAGACACAGATGTATAGAACAGACTTTTGGACTCTATGGGAGAAGGCGAGGGTGGGATGATCTGAGAGAACAGCATCAAAGCATGTATATTATCAAGTGTGAAACAGATCGCCAGTCCAGGTTGGATGCATGAGACAAGTGCTCGGGGCTGGTGCACTGGGATGACCCAAAGGGATGGGATGGGGAGGGAGGGGGGATCAGGATGGGAACACATGTAAATCCATGGCTGATTCATGTCAATGTATGGGTAAAACGACTACAATATTGTAAAGTAATTAGCTTCCAAGTAATAAAAATAATTGGGGAAAAAAAAGAATAGAAAAAAGAATTAAGAATTATACCCACAGAAAAAGCACACCTGCAGGATTAAATAGGGTAAGAGAGAACGTCCTCATAGTGGAGGTGAAATCAGAGCAGGCACTTGAAACTGTCAGGGAGGGGGCCATGTGGCCATGTGGAGAAGACAGACTGCAGTGCAAAAGCCATACAATACAGCAAGGAGACCAATGTGACTAAAGGCTAAACAAATGAAAAAAGAAGAAAACCAATAGGGAAGGGGATTGAAACAGCTCTTGGCTAGATAGGGGGAAGCAGAGAGAAGAATTAAGGAAGTCATAGATAATTTTAAGGACTTTGAATAAAATGATAATGATTTGAGTAGAGAGGTAAAATGACCTAACTTACATTTTTCAGTGACCAAGGGCAGAGACAGGACTACCTGTTTGGAGACTATTGTAGAAATTCCAGCAAGAGATGATAAGAGATTGCACCAAGGGGATGGGATGAGCAGCAGTCAAGATCTCGATATGTTTTAAAGGCAGGAGCAATAAGATTTGATATAGGGTAGGGCTTCCCAGGTGGCGCTAGTGGTAAAGAACCTGCCTGCCAGTGTAGGAGACGTAAGAGACACAGGTTCAATCCCTAGGTCAGGAAGATCCCCTGGAGGAGGGCATGGCAATCCACCCCAGTATTCTTGCCTGGAGAGTCCCATGGACAGAAGTCTGGCTACAGTCCATAGAGGTGCAGAGTTGGACACAAATGAGGCAACTTAGCACGCAGGCACATGCGAGAAAGAGGAGTCAAGGATAATACCAAGTTACCCTGAGCAATTAGAGGGATAGAGACCAACTGAAATTGAGGGGAGGCTATTGGCTGTGCATATCTGTGGAGGGGAGATCCAGATATTGATGTATAAGTATTTTGATTTGGCAATGTCAGGAGGGTATTGGTATATTATTATTCTAGACTTCAGGATATAGCTTTGTGCAAGAATTTATATTTAAGAGTCAGTGGCCTATGATGGAAGTCATTGAAAGTGAGGACACCAAGAGAAAAGGATCCGTGATGAATCCCTGGCACTCACCAATATTTAAAGCCAGGGAGAAACAAGATAACTATAAATTGAGACCAAAGAGACTGTAGACATGTGAGGAGTACTTGAAGCCAAGTAAAGAAAGAATATCTAAGAGGGGAGAAATTATCTGTAGAACGATACAAAATACTAATTGTTCAAGTAATATAAAAGTTGAGAATTAAGAATTGTATTTAGCGACATGGGTGGGGGGGTGATTTTTAACTTTGAGAAGAACAAGTTCAGAGGAGTGGTGAGGCAAAAAACCTGAGACTGGGGAAAAAAAGAATTTAGAGATAAGAAGTAGAGCTCACCCTTCAGGAATGTGGCCAAAAAGGAGACTTTTAAAATGGGGTAGCTGCTAGAGGACAAAGCAGAGTTTAGAGGAGAGAGCAGAGTTAAGAAGTTTACTTTTTAAGTAATAGAGAAAATAATCATATTTGTGCATTAGTGGACAAAATCTAATAGAGAATGAAATTTGATGATGCAGAAGAGATATATTAATTAAAGTCATTATCATGCTAACAATCAGCAAAGCCCTCTTATAAATCACTTACAAAAATAACTTATTCATTCTGCACAGTACTATGCTGTAAGTGTTATTAATATCCTTAAAAGATGTGAAAGTTGGGACAAGACACAAAAGAGGTAACTAAGTTACTCCAGGGCATACAAACAGTTGCAGAGCTGGAGTTTCAGCCCATGGAATCTAGCTGTGGGGTCCATGGTAATACCAGCTGCTCTCTTCTATTCCTTGAGGGGAGACTTGCTGGAATAATGACTTTGAATGAGCTAGAGAGAATGTGATCTAGTGCACAGAAAGGGATATTAAACTGAAACATAGATAATACGCTGGAGAGTGTTAGTGTCAGTGTTAGATCAGGGTTTAGGTGTGATGTGATGGTAGGAGTTTTGGAGGTTCTCTCTCTCTCTCTGAAACGCAATCTTGAAACTTTTACTAACTTTCAATGACTTCCTTCTAGCTAATAAATTGGGTTTACTCCTCATTGCTATGAAGAATAATGTACACCATGGGGAATATGCGGAATCTTAGTAGGAAAGTGTTAGAAACTACTTATTGTAGGGTTTGAGTTTAGTTGAATGATTTGGGAGAGAGTCAAGAAAGCAGCTGTACTTATCACTCAGTCACGTCCGACTCTTTGTGACCCCATGGACTATAGCCCATCGGGCTCCTCTGTGCATGGAATTCTCCAGGAAAGGATAATGGAATGGGTAGGCATGCCCTCTGCCATGGGATCTTCCCAACCCAGGGATCAAACCCAGGTCTCCCACACTGCAGGCAGATTCTTACCATATGACCCACCAGGGAAAGCCCAAGAAAGCAGAGATTTGCCCATTTTTATTGGGTTATTTGTCTTAATGGGTTGTAAGAATTCTTTATATATTCTAGACACAAGTTCTTTCTCAGATGTTTTACAAATATTTATGCAGTCTGCAGATTCCCTTTTTAAAAATGGTGTCTTTTGAGAGCAGAAATTTTTAATTGGATGAAGTCCAATTTAATGATTTTTCTTTTATACCTGATGAGTTTTTGTCATATTTAGGAAATTTTGTGAAAATCCAAGATTACAAAGATCTATAATTTTTCTTAAAGTTTCATAGTTTCAGTTTTCATATTTAAATCAATGATCCATGTTAAGTTAAAAATGTAATATAATACCAGGGAAAGAGCTCTCTTTCTTTCTTCCCTCCTTCTTATCTTCCTTCCTTGCTGTGAGTCACTGGCTAGCTGGCTAGTCAGCAAGCTTACTAGTTTATGGCTCTGCAAGAGTTTCAAGACTATATGTTGAAAATGTTGATATTGCTAGCCCATTGAATTGCCTTAGCGTCTAGGTAGGTTGCCTATCCAGGTCCTAGTCCCTGAAACGTATTAATGTTACTTTATATGGCAAATATACTTTGTAGATTAAAGAATTTTGAGATAAGGAGATTATATCAGATTATCCAGATGGATTCTAAGTGTCATCAGAAAAGTTCTTATAGGAAGGAAGTATGAGATTTTACTACAGAAAGAAAAAAGTGGCCATGTGATGGGGGAACAAAATAGAGTCAGAGAGAAAAGATGCCCTGCCACTGGCTTTGAAGGTAGAGGAAAGGGCCAGAAACCAAGCAATACAGACAGCCACGGTGAACAGGACGAGAAAACTGATTGTCCTCTAGAGCCCTGAATGGAACACAGCCCTGAATACACCCTGATTTTGGCCTAGTGAAACCCAATTTGGACTTCTGGCCTCCAGAACTGTAACAGAATATATTGTACTTTTTTTTTAAGCCACAAAGGTTGTGATAATTTGTTACAACAGCTTAGGAAACTACTATAGCACCTTTATTGAAAACAGATTTACTGTATAGCTGTGAGTTTATATCTGGACTCTATTCTGTTCCATTTATCACTCTATTTTTATGCCAGTATTATACTCTCTTGATTAGCTTTAAAATAACACTTGAAATTAAGGAGTAGCACACAGAAGTTAAGACTGGACTAAAAAACAAAGCAAACAGACAACACCCTCAGATAGTAAAAATACCCCCAGAAGAGAATAGAGTTGTCATACATGGACTTTAATCTATAATTAACATGTCAAGGAATTAAATACCATGAGATAAAATTTTATCCCATAAAAGGAGTAAAATGGAAGAATTTTTGAGCTGAAAACACAATAATTGAAATAAGACACTCAATGAACTTGTACACAGTTGAAGAGAGAGTAATGAGCTGAAAGTTTTTTAGAATAAAATGTAGAGGCTAAATCATAAGAACACACAAAAAAAGATGGAATATTCAGAAAAGAGTGACATAGAAGGACTGGAAGATAAAATGGAGTACACACTGAGAATTTTTCCAAACTGAGTAAATATATCAAGCTATATATTAAATAAATTTTATAAATACCATGTCATGAAGTGAATGAAAGTCGCTCAGTCGTGTCCGACTCTTTGCAACCCCATGGATTATACAGTCCATGGAATTCTCCAGGCCAGAATACTGGAGTGGGTAGCCTTTCCCTTCTTTAGGGGATTTCCCCAACCCAGGGATTGAACCCAGGTCTCCTGCATTGCAGGTGGATTCTTTACCAGCTGAGTCACAAGGGAAGCCCAAGAATACTGGAGTGGGAAGCCTATTCCTTTGGATAAATAGAAATAACCTATGTACACATTTAAGAATAAATGCTGATGGAAAACACAATGAAAGAGAAGAAATCTTAGAAAACTGCAAGGAAAAAAGTCATTACATCAAAAGGAGTAATAGAAAAACCAACAGCTGATTTCTCAAAAGAAACATGAAATGTCAAAATAAATTGTAGTAAAAACTCTAAATGAATGAGAGGGAAAAAACTCAACAAAATTATCTGTTAACAAAATATTCCTTAAAAATGAAGACAACCTAAACGACTATTCAGACAAACAAAAAGTGAGAGAGTTCATTACCAGCAGATCCGCCCTGAAGAAAATGCTAAGTGCTTCCAGGCACAAGAAAAATGACCCAGATGGAAACTAAGAGAGGCTAAAAGGAAGAGAGGACAATAAATGGGTAGAAGTGTGGGTAAATCTATGAAGTAAAGAAATGCAGAACAAAACTGATTATAGAGGAAAACTGATTACATTTCTTCTGTAAAAATAATAAAATCAAATATTTCTATAGTATGCTCAGGCAACTTTCTCAAGAAATTTGCAAATACAATCTTACTATTGTATAAAATTACCATGGTAAGCCTGTGGTGTTTAAAATGAATCCATATTTAAATAGATAAGAAAAATAGGACATAACTCAAAAGAGGAAATTAAGATGTTGAGAATCCTTATATTGTTTAACAAGCTGTAACATTTCAAACTTAAAATGCCAAGAATTCATATTTTAATTGCTAGGATCAGAAATAGTAAAATATGTTATATCTAACAATATAGTGTGGAAATGGAATAGCCGTTAACACAGAACACATAATATTAAAAAGATAAGAAAAGGGAAAATAAAATTGGATTATGTTCAATTTAACCTTATATTTCAGTAATTTTAAAAATATAAGTGGACTAAAATTTCAAATTGAAGAATAAAAACTAACAGCCAAAAAAAAGGAGACACGCTGTATGCTACTTATGAGGCAAATCTTCAACATAAGGACACAGTAAGGTCAAAAATACAAAAAAAATGCACAATAAGTAACTTCTAAACTTTATGTAGCTAAATAAAATAGACTTTAAGACAGATGTCCTACATGAGATAAAGAAGGTGTACATGAAATAGTTAACTCAGCAGGACTGGGTTACTCAAACCCAGCACATCTTAAAGAAATTTCTTTTGGAAACATGTTTCTAAATAAAAGTTAACCTCTAGGACTGGCCCTTGGATAGCCCTGGAGAGAGATCCTCTGAGCTGTTGGAATATTCTACCTGATAATGTGTTTGTGTGTGCCTGAGGCCATGGGCCACGCAAAGGCTAAAATAACCAGATAAGTTTATTCTAACAAAGTGATTTATGGTGAAAACCTGCTTTTGCTCTTGGGGACTGGGTGCTCCATGGCAACGTGACTGACCCCTAACAAAAAGCCGGGACACCAGAGCGCAGGGGAGCAGCTTCACTGGTCGGCAATACGTTGCACTTCCTGTCGCTCACGACTGATGTAATTAATCCTGTCCCTCTGCAACTCCACTGGGAAATGAAAAACACTTGGAAGCTTGTGCCTGGTTTCTCCTGGACTTTGCCCCATGTGTCCTTTCCCGTTGCAGATTTTAATCTATGTCCTTTCACTGTAGTAAACCATGACTGAGTAAACAGCTTTTCTGAGTCCTGTGAATCCTTCTAGTGAACTGTCAAGCTGGAGCGTGGTCTTGGGTACTCTAACACAGACCCCATCCAGAATTTAAGGATTCCATCTTTCCTAATCAATGCCTAACAGTATCAAACAGACTTGGTAAATTTGGGGATTAATTCGCATTGTAAATTAGCCACACAGAGGGTTGGTCTTTGTGTTTGTTTTTTGTAAATGTCTTATGAGTTTCTAGCACAAACATAATTTTCTTTGAAAGAAGAAAAATATATTTGTGTCACCAGTGAATTGTATCACACATTTAAGAAAGAATTAGTACCAATTTTAATCAAGCTTTGAGAACATGGGAAAGGTGGCTTTGCAACCCATGTTATAAGGCCACAATAGCCTAGACACCTAAGCATACCTAAGCAAGATAAGGACATTACAAAAAGGAATAAATAAGAATACAACATATCTCATAAACACCAAATCAAGAGATAGATGAGGACAATTTAGCACTACTCTCCTGATGCTGGGAGGGATTTGGGGCAGGAGGAGAAGGGGACAACAGAGGATGAGATGGCTAGATGGCATCACTGACTTGATGGACATGAGTTTGAGTAAACTCTGGGAATTGGTGATGGACAGGGAAGCCTGGTGTGCTGCGATTCCTGGGGTCACAAAGAGTCCGGACATGACTGAGCAACTGAACTGAACTGATCTTGTCTTTACTGTACAGTTATAATTATTTTCATGTGAAATTCAAATTATGTAATTCACCACATTAAAAAAATAAACTTGTATTTAGAAAATTCAAGCTTCTAAACAGACATAGAAAAGACATGTGATAGAATTTGATATCTCCATGTCCATTCATAAACAAGCTAGCTAGAAGACTAGAAAGAGGGAAAGGTTACAAAAAATAGTTGAATTACAATGTTTGAAATTGGGAATTTTGTGATGTGTAAAATATTTCAATAAGATTATATATTTAAAAGGAAAAATATAAACCTAGAAATAGAGAATTTCTAATATGATAAATGGCCTCTTTTTAAAAACTTACAACAATCATATTTAATGATAAAATATCAAGAGTTGGTATCACCATAATAATGATTCATAATACTCCTCTCCTCAGCATACTGGCTTAAAATAACAATTATTCATTTGTATTTGAACAACTGTGGATCATCACCAAATGAGCTTGGCTTCAATCTGGAGTAGTGTTTAGGTCTATTCAACATGACTTATATCCTTCAAGGCCCAGAAAACTGCTTTAGTCATGTTTTTTCTCATGATGATGGTAGAAGTACAAGAATACAAGTTCCACTGAGAAAGTGTTTTAAAGTTTGCTTGTGTCACATCTACTAGCATTGCATTTGTCAAAACAGTTCATAGTGCCAACCCCAACATTAACAGAGCAGGAAAACATAATCAATCCACAGTGGGAAGAGAGTACATATTTACTTTAAAAAACCCAAGCTTACAGTCATATTCGTAGCAGTATTATTCACAGTAGCCAAAGGGTGGAAACCACCCAAGGATCCAAAATCAGATAAGTGGATAAACAAGTAAAGTGAAGTGGTAGTTGCACAGTCATGTCCAGCCCTTTGCAACCCCGTGGATTGTAGCCTGCCAGGCTCCTCTGTCCATGGGATTTTCCAGGCAAGAATACTGAAGCGGGTTGCCATTTCTTTCTCCAGGGTTTTCCCAACCCAGGGATTCAACCCGGGTCTCCTGCATTGTAGGCAGATTGTTTACTATCTGAGCCACCAGATAAATAAATGTGGTATTAATATATAAATATAATGGAATATCTTTCTACCTTTAAAAAGGAGCAAATTCTGACATATACTAAAACATGCATGAACACTGAAACATAAGCTAAGTGAAATAAATCACAAAACATCAACTATTATATCATTCCACTTATATAAGGAGGGCTTCCTTGGTGGCTCAGATGGTAGAGAATCTACCTGCAGTGTGGGAGACCTGGGTTCGATCCCTGGGTTGGGAAGAGGAAGTAGCAACCCACTCCAGTATTCTTACCTGGAAAATCCCCATAGACAGAGGAGACTAGCTGGCTACAGTCCATGGAGTTCCAAAAAGTTGGACACAACTGAGCACCTAAGCACTTATGAGGAACCTAGAGGTTCTTCTGTTCTGTAAGCAGGTCAAATTCATAGAGACAGAAAGTAGGATAATGAATGCCAAGGGCTGAAGGGAGGAAACAATGGCGAGTTATTGTTTAAAGGGCATGGAGGTTCAGTTTTGCAAGAGGAAAATAGTTCTGACGATTGGTGGTAATGACTGCACAACAACTTGAATGTACTTAGCACTAATGAACTGTACACTTAAAAATTCCTAATATGGTAAATTTTATATTATGCATATTTCACTATAATTTAAAAAAATACCCACAATATCTCAATCCATCTTTGCTCTTTCTATTCGGGTATTACAGGTCTTTGCCAATGCAAATAGACAAGAAAAACAGATTAAAGCCAAACAGATAAGAAGTCATAAAAATATTATTCTAAGTAGGTCATATGATTTTTTTCATATGGAAAGTTCAAAGGAATCTAAAGATACATATTAGAAGGGATTTTGGAAGATTGTTGAATCAAAGTTCAATATATATAAAAATGAAATGAGGGGAGGAGCTAAGATGGCAGAGGAATAGGTGGGAAGACCACTTTCTCCTCTACAAATTCATCGAAAGAACATCTGAACGCTGAGCAAACTGCACAAAACAACTTCTGATCGCTAGCAGAGGACATCAGGCGCCCAGAAAAGCAGCCCATTGTCTACAAAAGGAGGTAGGACAAAATATAAAAGATAAAAAGAGAGACAAGAGAGTTAGGGAAGGAGAGCCATCCTGGGAAGGGAGTCCTAATAGAGGACGTTTCCAAACACCAGGAAACCCTCCCACAGGCAGGTCTGGGGGAAGTTTTTTAATTTCAGAGGGCAACCTAACCGGGAGGAAAAATAAGTAAAACCCACAGATTACATGCCTAAAAGCAACTCCCAGCAGAAAAGTACCTCAGATGCCCGCATCCTCCACCACCAAGTGGGGGCGGAACGGAGAGGAGCGGGTGGCATTGTTTAAGAACCAAGGAAGGACTGAGCAATTCCAGAGAAGAGCTAGCTGGCGGAGGACCGGCCCATCCCCCGCTGGAGGCAGGAGGCAGCGGGGAGGGGAAAGGGCAAACTCGGCCCCAGAGACAGCATCCCCTACCAAACTGCAAACAGGCTCCCAGTTTCTAACCAAAGATGTCCTGAGATTCTGGATGGTTGACCTCTGCTGGGAGGGTCGCGGCTAGAGACCAGCTCCCCAGAACAGACACAAGGCGCACAGTACTGGCGCGCTTGGAAACTGAGGCAGGGACCGCGGAGGGGAGAAGGCACAGCGCACCCGGGGAGAGTGTGCCCTTCAAGCTCCCGGCTGCCTGAGCTGCTCGGACGGGGAAGGCACAAAACGCAGGCCCAACCGAGTCCGCGCTTTTGTGGAGTACCCGAAAACTGAAACCACACACAACGCAGGGCCCGCTCCATATAGAGAAGCTGGGAGCCTGAGCAGTGTAGACGGGGAAGCACACACGCCGTGAGTGGGGCAAACCCACTGTGGCCGGAACACTGCCAGTGCTCCCCACACAGGCCAGTGACATTTGTCTGCAGCGCCCCTGCCTCCCCACAGCAGCACTGAACAAGTGAAACTAAACCAGAGACCACCTCCACCCGCCTGTGTCAGGGTGGAAATCAGACAGAATTTCAGCAAACAGAAGCCAAATAAACAAAGGGAACTGCTTGAGAAGTGACACGTGCAACAGATTAAAATCCCTGTAGGTAACACTGACTACACCAGAAGGTGTCTATAGATATCGAGAAGTGTAAGCTGGAACAAGGAGCTATCTGAAACTGAACCAAACCCACACTGCCCGCAACAGCTCCAGAGAAATTCCTAGATATATTTTTACTGTTTTTTTTTTTTTTTTTTAAAAAAACAACACTTTTTTTCTTCTTTTATTTTCTTTTAAAATTCCCTATTACTCCTCTATTACTCCTTAATTTTCATTTTATTTTCTTTTAAAGTCCTCTATTACTCCTTAATTTTTATTTTCATATATTTTTACTTTATTTTAATTTTTTTTCTTTTTTTCTTTTATTTTCTATTAAAGTCCTCTATTACACCTCTATTACTCCTTCATTTTCATTTCACTATAACCTTGCAAAAAAAAAAAAAAAAAGACCCTACTTTTAAAGCAAACTTCATATATATTTCTTAAATTTTTTGTGTGTCTTTGTTTTTAATATTGTATTTTTAAGAGTCTAACCTCTACTCAAGATTTTTAATCTTTGTTTTTCAGTATTTTATATCAATTTTGGATATTTAAGAATCCATATTCAGTACCCATTTTTACTCAGGAGTGTGTTGATTACTCTCTTGCCCTTTTGACTCTCCTTTTTCTTCCCCAAATCACCTCTATTTCCTCCCTCACCCTTCTCTTTTCAATCCAATTCTGTGAATGTCTGTGGGTGTTCTGGGCTACGGAGAACACTTAGGGAACAGAGTACTGCATAGATCTGTCTCTCTCTTCTTGAGTCCCCCCTTTTCTCCTCCTGCTCATCTCTATCTCCTTCCTCCCTCTCCTCTTCTTCATGTAACTCTGTGAACCTCTCTGGGTGTCCCTCACTGTGGAGAATCTTTTCACCATTAACCAAGAAGTTTTATTATCAGTGCTGTATAGTTGGAGAAGTCTTGAGGCTACTGGAAGAATAAGACTGAAATCCAGAGGGAGGAGACTTAAGCCCAAAACCTGAGAACACCAGAGAACTCCTGACTACAGGGAACATTAAGTAATAAGAGATCATCCAAAAGCCTCCATACCCTCACTGAAACCAACCACCACCCAAGAGCCAATAAGTTCCAGAGGAAGACATACCACACAAATTCTCCAGCAACGCAGGAACATAGCCCTGAGCGTCAACATACAGGCTGCCCAAAGTCACACCAAACACATAGACCCATCGCAAACTCACTACTGGACACTCCATTGCACTCCAGACAGAAGAAATCCAGTTCCACACACCAGAACACTGACGCAAACTTCCCTAACCAGGAAACCTTGACAAGCCAATCGACCAACCACACCCACTGAGAGAAACCTCCACAATAAAAAGGAACCACAGACCACCAGAACACAGAAAGGCCACTCCAAACACAGCAATCTAAACAAAATGAAAAGGCAGAAAAATACCCAGCAGGTGAAGGAACATGAAAAATTCCTGCCAAGCCAAACAAAAGAGGAGGAGATAGGGAATCTACCTGAAGAAAAATTTAGAATCATGATAATAAAAATGATCCAAAATCTTGAAAACAAAATGTAGTTACAGATAAATAGCCTGGAGACAAAGATTGAGAAGATGCAAGAAATGTTTAACAAGGACCTAGAAGAAATAAAAAAGAGTCAATTAAAAATGAATAATGCAATAAATGAGATCAAAAACACTCTGGAGGGAACCAAGAGTAGAATAATGGAGGCAGAAGATAGGATAAGTGAGGTAGAAGATAAGATGGTGGAAATAAATGAAGTAGAGAGGAAAAAAGAAAAAAGAATCAAAAGAAATGAGGACAACTTCAGAGACCTCTGGGACAATGTGAAATGCCCTAACATTCAAATCATGGGAGTCCCAGAAGAAGAAGATAAAAAGAAAGGCCATGAGAAAATACTCGAGGCGATAATAGCTGAAAACTCCCCTAAAATGGGGAAGGAAATAGTTACACAGATCCAAGAAACCCAGAGAGTCCCAAACAGGATAAACCCAAGGAAAACACCCCAAGACACATATTAATCAAATTAACAAAGATCAAACACAAAGAACAAATATTAAAAGCAGCAAGGGAAAGACAACAAATAACACACAAAGGGATTCCCATAAGGATAACAGCTGATCTATCAATAGAAACTCTTCAGGCCAGAAGGGAAAGGCAGGACATACTTAAAGTAATGAAAGAGAATAACCCACAACCTAGATTACTGTACCCAGCAAGGATCTCATTCAAATATGAAGGATAATTCAAAAGCGTTACAGACAAGCAAAAGCTGAGAGAATTCAGCACCACCAAACCAGCTCTTCAACAAATGCTAAAGAATCTTCTCTAGACAGGAAACACAGAAAGGTTGTATAAACGCAAACCCAAAACAACAAAGTAAATGGCAATGGGGCCATACCTATCAATAATTACCTTAAATGTAAATTGGTTGAATGCCCCAACCAAAAGACAAAGACTGGCTAAATGGATACAAAAAGAAGACCCCTATATATGCTGTCTACAAGACACCCATCTCAAAACAAGGGACACATACAGACTGAAAGTGAAGGGCTGGAAAAAAATATTTGATGCAAACGGAGACCAAAAGAAAACAGGAGTTGCAATACTCATATCAGATAAAATAGACTTTAAAATAAAGGTTGTGAAAAGAGACAAAGAAGGGCACTACATAATGACCAAAGGATCAATCCAAGAAGAAGATAGAACAATTATAAATATATATGCACCCAACATAGGAGCACTGCAATATGTAGGCAAATGCTAACGAGTATGAAAGGGGAAATTAACAATAACACAATAATAGTAGGAGACTGTAATACCCCACTCACACCTATGGATAGATCAACTAAACAAAAAATTAACAAGGAAACACAAACTTTAAATGATACAATGTTCCAGCTAGACCTAATTGATATCTATAGGACATTTCACCCCAAAACAGTCAATTTCACCTTTTTATCAAATGCACATAGAACCTTCTCCAGAATAGATCACATCCTGGGCCATAAATCTAGCCTTGGTAAATTCAAAAAAATTGAAATCATTTCAGTCATCTTTTCTGACCACAGTGCAGTAAGATTAGATCTCAATTACAGGAAAAAAAACTACTAAAAATTCAAACATATGGAGGCTAAATAACACGCTTCTGAATAACCAACAAATCATAGAAGAAATCAAAATATGCATAGAAATGAATGAAAATGAAAACACAACAACCCAAAACCTATGGGACACTGTAAAAGCAGTGCTAAGGGGAAGGTTCATAGCATTACAGGCTTATCTCAAGAAACAAGAAAAAAGTCAAATAAATAACCTAGCTCTACACCTAAAGCAACTAGAGAAGGAAGAAATGAAGAACCCCAGGGATAGTAGAAGGAAAGAAATCTTAAAAATTAGGGCAGAAATAAATGCAAAAGAAACAAAAGAGACCATAGCAAAAAATCAACAAAGCTAAAAGCTGGTTTTTTGAAAAGATAAACAAAATTGACAAACCATTAGTAAAGCTCATTAAGAAACAAAGGGAGAAAAACCAAATCAACAAAATTAGAAACGATAATGGAGAGATCACAACAGACAACACTGAAATACAAAGGATCATAAGAGACTACTACCAGCAGCTCTATGCCAATAAATTAGACAACTTGGAAGAAATGGACAAATTCTTAGAAAAGTATAACTTTCCAAAACTGAACCAGGAAGAAATAGGAGATCTTAACAGACTCATCACAAGCACAGAAATCGAACCTCTAATCAGAAATCTTCCAGCAAACAAAAGCCCAGGACCAGATGGCTTCACAGGTGAATTCTACCAAAAATTCAGAAAAGAGCTAACACCTATCTTACTCAAACTCTTCCAGAAAATTGCAGAAGAAGGTAAACTTCCAAACTCATTCTGTGAGGCCACCATCACCCTAATTCCAAAACCAGACAAAGATGCCACAAAAAAAGAAAACCACAGGCCAATATCACAGATGAACATAGATGCAAAAATCCTTAACAAAATTCTAGCAAACAGAATCCAACAACATAGTAAAAAAATCATACACCATGACCAAGTGGGCTTTATCCCAGGAATGCAAGGATTCTTTAATATCTGCAAATCAATGAATGTGATACACCACATTAACAAATCGAAAGATAAAAACCATATGATTATCTCAATAGATGCAGAAAAAGCCTTTGACAAAATTCAACATCTATTTATGATTAAAACTCTCCAGAAAGCAGGAATAGAAGGAACATACCTCAACATAATAAAAGCTATATATGACAAACCCACAGCAAACATTATCTTCAATGGTGAAAAATTGAAAGCATTTTCCCTAAAATCAGGAACAAGAGAAGGGTGCCCACTCTCACCACTACTATTCAACATAGTTTTGGAAGTTTTGGCCACAGTAATCAGAGCAGAAAAAGAAGTAAAAGGAATCCAGATAGGAGAAGAAGAAGTGAAACTCTCTCTGTTTGCAGATGACATGATCCTCTACATAGAAAACCCTAAAGACTCTACCAGAAAATTACTAGAGCTAATCAACAAATATAGTAAAGTTGCAGGATATAAAATTAACACACAGAAATCTCTTGCATTCCTATACACTACCAATGAGAAAACAGAAAGAGAAATTAAGGAAACAATACCATTCACCATTGCAACAAAAAGAATAAAATACTTAGGAGTACATCTACCTAAAGAAACAAAATACCTATACATAGAAAACTATAAAACACTGATGAAAGAAATCAAAGAGGACACAAACAGATGGAGAAATATACCGTGCTCATGGATTGGAAGAATCAATATTGTCAAAATGGCTATACTACCCAAAGCAACCTATAGATTCAATGCAATCCCTATCAAGCTACCAACAGTATTCTTCACAGAACTAGAACAAATAATTTCACAATTTGTATGGAAATACATAAAACCTTCAATAGCCAAAGCAATCTTGAGAAAGAAGAATGGAACTGGAGGAATCAACCTGCCTGACTTCAGACTCTACTACAAAGCCACAGTCATCAAGACAGTATGGTATTGGCACAAAGACAGAAATATAGGTCAGTGGAACAGAATAGAAAGCCCAGAGATAAATCCACGAACCTATGGACACCTTATCTTCAACAAAGGAGGCAAGAATATACAATGGAAAAAAGACAACCTCTTTAACAAGTGGTGCTGGGAAAACTGGTCAACCACCTGTAAAAGAATGAAACTAAAACACTTTCTAACACCATACACAAAAATAAACTCAAAATGGATTAAAGATCTAAATGTAAGACCAGAAACTATAAAACTCCTAGAGGAGAACATAGGCAAAACACTCTCTGACATAAATCACAGCAAGATCCTCTATGACCCACCTCCAAGAATATTGGAAATAAAGGCAAAAATAAACAAATGGGACCTAATTAAACTTTTGCACAATGAAGAAAACTATAAGCAAGATGAAAAGACAGCCTTCAGAATGGGAGAATATAATAACAAGTCAATTCCAGAAAAATAAATGACCCAATCAAAAAATGCGCCAAAGATCTAAACAGACATTCCTCCAAAGAAGACATACAGATGGCTAACAAACACATAAAAAGATGCTCAACATCACTCATTATCAGAGCAATGCAAATCAAAACCTCAGTGAGGTACCATTACACGCTGGTCAGAATGACTGCTATTCAAAAGTCTACAAGCAATAAATACTAGAGAGGGTGTGGAGAAAAGGGAACCCTCATTGTTGGTGGGAATGCAAACTAGTACAACCACTATGGAGAACACTGTGGAGATTCCTTAAAAAACTAGAAATAGAACTGCCATATGACCCAGCAATCCCACTCCTGGGCATACACACCGAGGAAACCAGATCTGAAAGAGACACATGCACCCCAGTGTTCATCGCAGCACTGTTTATAATAGCCAGGACATGGAAGCAGCCTAGATGCCCATCAGCAGGCGAATAGATAAGAAAGTTGTGGTACATATACACCATGGAATATTACTCAGCTATTAAAAAGAATACATTTGAATCAGTTCTAATGAGATGGATGAAACTGGTGTCCATTATACAGAGTGAAGTATGCCAGAAAGATAAAGACCAATACAGTATACTAACACATATATGTGGAATTTAGAAAGATGGTAACGATAACCTTATATGCAAGACAGAAAAAGAGACACAGATGTATAGAATAGACTTTTGGACTCTATGGGAGAAGATGAGGGTGGGATGATCTGAGAGAACAGCATCGAAACATATATATTATCAAGTGTGAAACAGATCGCCAGTCCAGGTTGGATGCATGAGACAAGTGCTCGGGGCTGGTGCACTGGGATGACCCAGAGGGATGGGATGGGGAGGGAGGTGGCAGGGGGGTTCAGGATGGGGAACACATGTAAATCCATGGCTGATTCATGTCAATATATGGCAAAAACCACTACAATATTGTAAAGTAATTAGCCTCCAACTAATAAAAATAAATGGGAAAAAAATGAAGTTCTATATACTAGCCTTAGAAGAAAATAAAATCATAAAATATACCATTAAAAAAGAGTATCAATAAATACCATATATGTAGGAATATACCTAATGAAAAGTATGTAAGACTTCTATACAGAAAATTATTAAGTGAGAAAAAAGTATAAAAGACCTAAAGAAATTAATGGGCAAACTTTTTATGAATTGCAAGTCTTATTACTGTAAAGATGTCAGTTCTCCCCAAGATAGTTTGTAAATTCAGTGCTGCCTCCTGCCAAATGCTGACAGTATTTATAGGCATATTTGTATGTATACATGTGTGTGGAAATGGATAATCTTATTCTAAAATTCATATAGAAATACAAAGCACTACAAAGAGAAAAATACTCTTGGATAAGAACAAGGTTAAGAGATTTGCAATCTCACACATAAAATTTACTACAAAGGAGCAATGATTCAGACTGCAGTAAAGCCATGGATAGAGATGAATGAACAGCACAGAAAAGAGCATTTGGAAACAGACCCAAATCCATATGTTCTCTTCAACTGTAATAAAAGGGGCAGTATAGAGAAAGTGGGGAAAGTGCAGCATTCTCACTAAGTGGCAATGGATCAATTTGAGCTCCACATGGGAAAAATGAAACCTTACTGTTACTTCATTTCACACAAAAGTAAATTCCTGGTGGATTGCAAATCCAAATGTAAACGGTAAAATGTATAGGCTTTAGAAGTTAACACTAGAGAATATCTCCATAACCTTAGTGTGGTAATAAAATTTCTTAAACAGAACACAAGAAGCACTATACAAAATGAAAAATATTAATAAACTGTATTAAAATTTTGAACTTTTTGTGACTAAAGTCTTTATTAAGAGACTGAAAAGTCAAGGAGAAGTTTTTTAGAATACATATAACTGCCAAAGGACTTACCAAAAATGTACAGCAAACCTTTCAAATCAATATGAAAAAGGCAACAACCCAATCGAAAAAGCTGGACCAAAACAGTGAAAAGAAACTTTTCTGAAACAGTGTGAACAAGTGGCCACAGATTGTTCATGTAACTATGGCTTATGAAACCACAAACTATGTATGAATGGACAAATTCATGAGATACAATAGGTTTTACTCAGAACCCAAACCTCAAAAAAAAAAAAAAATACAGGACAACATGTGCAGTAACAAGTACAGGAGTCTTATAACTCCCAGGTATGATTTTTAAGGTCCAACTCCCCACTTGGGGTGCATGGAGTCAGTGGAGAAAAACAACTAGGCCTGGAACACCTGTAAAGCTAACATTTCTAGACGCTGATATCCCTTTAGCTCCTTTAGGAGGATATGACTAGCTGCCGTTTTCCAGTTTGTCTGTACCTCGTCAATTGCATGTCACTCGTCAGTCATCTATTATTCAGTGAACAGTCTCAACAATGAGCTACAGGTGATTGGGTTGGTATATAACATTTGTATATTATACACTCCTGTAAACTCACTGAGTTCATGTTGCAGGGAGGATGCAATGAATAGAATCTCAGGTTATCCTTGAAATGAGAGGAAAGGCTGTTAACAGCATGTTCTATAAGCCATTAAAAAATGTAATTTAACTTATAATGAGATACTGCTAGATACCCTTCAGAAGAGGTAGTTAAAAAGTGTTGGAGAATAAATAATAGGGTCCTACTGTATCAACTTCAGGAACTGTGGCCTTCCAGGCTCCTCCGTCCATGGGATTCTCCAGGCAAGAATACTGGAATGGGTTGCAGTTTCCTTCTCCAGGGTATCTTCCCAACCCAGGGATCTAACCCATGCCTCCTGCATTGCAGGCAGATTCTTTACTATCTGAGCTATAAGGGAACATCCCCCCTGTATAGCACAGGGAACTATATTCAATATCCTGTGATAACTTATATTTGAAAAGAATATGAAAAGAATATATATGTGTATGAATCACTTTTCTGTAGAGCAGAAATTAACAAACATGATAAATCAACTACACTTCAATAAAAACTTTTAAGACGTGTTGGAAAAGATATGGAACAACTGGAATTCTCGTAAACGACCAGCAGGATTTTAAATTTGTACATGCATTTTGGCATACTATTTGGCAGTATTCACTGAAGTTCAGCACGCACACTATGAGAACTTATTTCCACTTCTGAAATATGTTATCCAACCAAAACATATATCTTAGTGGACAATTATGTATGGGAAATGGTATGGGTCTGGCATAACTGGGACAGAGGGGCTAAAAACAGATCCTGGCAGTCAGACTACACAGGCATCCTTTTACTTACATATCCATGGTTAAATAACCAACATATTCTGGAGAATCCTTAAACAACTGAAATTTGTTTCTTTGGTTATCATTTCAGTGTCTAAAGACAGAAAACCATAACTAATCTCTTTACCTACTGCCAGATCATCAGCATCTTGCTGAAAGAGAGGAAAATTAAGTACACTCTTTTGATTGTAGTTTTTCCTTCTTCATTGCTCTTCCTTCTTATATATAATTTCTGTTTTTGCATTTATTAGAAGAAACCAGTTCATAATTGTTTTTTCTTGTATACAAGTAAATAGTGTGTAAATAATCACATATATGTATGTGTGTGTGTGTATATGTGTGTGTGTGTGTTTGAGTTATTTACTGACATAAGCCAACAGACAAATCAGAGGCACAACTCAGGACAGGTTTCTTCCAGGAAGAAGATAAGAATTTATAATTGGGAAGAGATACATGGGGAGCATATAAGTGATAGTAATGTTGTTGTTGTTGTTTTGACCAGAGTAAAGATTATAAGTGTGCCCATGTGGTGATAAATTATGGAATTGTATATACTCTATATGTTACAATTAAAAATTATTATGAAACACAAAATGGTTTAAAAGATCAAAAACTTTGTGGATATATTCATCCAGCCATTATAGAATTTTTAAAAATTCAAGAAGTGTTTATTTTTTGAAAATGTGTCATTCTCTTACTAAAGAAAACTGCCTCATTCCCTAAGAAGCAGTCAGATTTTGGCATGCCTAATTATAATATTAAAGGGCAACATTGACTATCAAAGGGATACATTTTAAAATGTATTATTAAAAATAACTGGAAAAAACAAGCATCCTCTTGATAGAAATAATAATGCTTTCAGGTGAATGTCAAAGAATTGGACTTATAGACAGAAATAAAGAAAGAAACAGTTTCCTACACTTGAAGATCATTAAAGTGCCAAGAACAAAATCCATGCAATGTTAATAATGGTCTCTTCACCCCTTCTATATTTTAGACACACATTTATCTGATACAAAGGAAATATCCATGTTCTGCATGCCTAGTGTGATTGGTTTTCATTACAATTCCTTCACTTATACAGAAACGTTGATTCCACAATAATATGTCTCAGTGGTGTGATAAAATGATGCTACAACACTATAAGGATTATATCACAATTTCATAGGTTACACTACAACTGAAAAAAAATATTACCAAGCACATTTAGTGGGTATAAAGTATGATATATATTATGGGTTGTTATTGTCAACTAATGCCTTTCTTGCTAACTTAGCATATAGATATCCATGCTCTATACCTGAGAAGATTTTTCTTTAAAATTTTTTATATATTACTGTTTGGCAGCTAATGATGTATTCGATAAATATCCCTAGCATAGTTTACAGCACTGAGGAATAACATATTAAAAGAAAACAATATCTTTAAAATTCTGAAGTAAAATGATAGAATATCTCAGACATAAATATATGCTTTTTCATGTTATGCTTTTCAGAAGAAATATGCATGGAAATAATGAATAGATTTTTCTTTTCACATCACATTTTCTAGAAAACTTTTTACTCTTTAGAAGAGTGGTCTTCCCACTTCCATGCACACCTCCACTGCACGGGGACAGAAGGTCCTGTGTTTGGGACCCTCCCAGACCTCACCCTATGTATGTGTTCATCTGACTGTCCTTCTGTATTATCTCCTTAATTCTATAAGACATTGATAAACACAAGTGTTTCTGTGAGTCCATGAACCATTGTAGCAAATAATCAAATCTAAGGGTGAGGAGGTCATAGAAACTTCTGATTTGTTGCCAAGTTCAACAATAGTTGTGGGTAACCCGAAGATCCAATACTTGTAATTAGCATGTGTAATGGGGGGCAGTCTTGGGAGCCTGAGCTGTTATCATGTGGGTTCTAATGCTATCTCCAGGTAGACAGAATTTAGTTAAATGGTGGGACACTCAGCTGGTGTCAGAAAGAACTGTTTATGTGGGAAAAATAAACCTAGGCATCTGGTGTCAGAAATGTTATGAGGGTGGCACCAGTAAGAGAAAAAGGAGAAGAAGAAAAAGAGAGAGAGAATAAAGGAGAGACACAGGAGAAGTGAGGTTTTCCTACTCAACAACCTACATAAATATGCTATAGATACAAGACATACATTATTTGCAAGACATACATCATTATTTGCAGTCTCTCAGCCTCTGCAAGTCTTTATATATAACAAATCCACTGCAGATAAAGCTTTTAACATTATAGTAAGTAGCTACAAAATCAATTTTGAAATTGTACTATAGTTTTAGTCTACAGGAGAAAAGTATAGTCATATTAAAAGCAGTAAGAGATGCTTGTAAGAAAATAAAGGTTTGATTTCCATAAAGCCTCTTTTAGATGCCCCTTTTATTCATATTGATTTCTGGCTTGGCAGGCTCCAAAATGAAAATACACCACCAAGAATAAACCCAGATATGTGTGTCAGTTTATAAATCATTTACATGTGCTGTGCTGAGTCGCGCAGTCATGTCCAACGCTTTGTGACCCCGTGGATGTAGCCTGCCAGGCTCCTCTGTCCATGGGGATTCTCCAGGCAAGCATACTGGAGTGGGTTGCCTTGTCCTCCTCCAGGAGATCTTCCCAACCCGAGGACCAAACCCAGGTCTCCTGTATTGCAGGCAGATTCTTTACTGTCTGAACCACCAGGGAAGCCCCTCACTTCTGCATTAATATATCCAGCTTATTTTAAAACACTCAAAGATATCTTAATGATATATTACAAATACAGACAGTTCCAATACCCCTCCATCACAATATCCATCAGCGCAGACAAGAGCCTCACCACTGTGATGACCACTGTTATCTGTACTATAAAGCTTCCTACTGAACTTCCCATGTTTTTCTTTCTTGATATCCTGTCCTAATCTAACTATAAGAGATATCTTCTTGAAGCTCAAATCTTTACAAATCATTCCCATACTTTAACATTTTCTACACTAAATGGTTCATGATAATCTCTACATATTTGGAAACAAAATATTTCATAAATTTTAACAGGCATTTATGGATTCTTCTCCAGTAATATTTAGGGCATATGATTTTCTGATTTAAGAGCTGTTTTTTTTTTTTAAGTTATAAATCTTAGACTTCATTACTTTGAGAATATTTTTAAAGATTGAGTTCTGGAAACTATCATTGAATCAAGTAAAGACATGAAAAATAGGACATATAAATGATGCTGAAAGAATGACAATACCCTTCCTTTGGAAAAATAAAGAGAAGAATACGAATAAACCCACTTAATATATGGACTAATATAAACATACAAGTGGAACAAGGAAAAAGGATACAGCATTATATATATATATATCCCATCCAGTAGAATCCCATCTTACACAGGGTAAAGGTTCTAAAATCTGTTCTTAATTCCTAAAAAAAAGGAATTTCATGTGATCAAATTATACACAAAGAGACTAATTTCTTTGACCATCCCATAATTATAAAGAGACCATAACTCAATAATGCTACCAAAGGTAGCTTTTCCTCCAACAATGGATCAAACAGATGTTTTGTCAGCTGGCACAGATGGAAGTTTTGACTGGCACTTACAGTCATTAGTGTCTCAGTTATGAGTCCTCAAATACTAAAAGTACATTCAGGCTACAAGATACTTAGACAGTGAGAGACATTCTGAAACTCATATTAAGCAGTCACTCATCCCCAATAACAGAAATCTCACTTTCTTTTTTAGATTCACCTTGGGCCATAAATACAAAAGCAGATTGAATTTCTTTCATTAGTTTTCTCCACAACCTCTTTCCCTCCAAGAACATACTGTTCATCCTGAAATTCAAAAAACATAGATACATGCATGATGTAATTTCACACCTTCCATTGTGGTTACTCAGAGTGAAGAATGCAAAAGACAAGTGTTCCAAGAAAAATTTGGAATGGAAACTATAGAAATGATGAACTATAGGAAAGTATTCAATAATTAGAACTTGTTGGACATTCTGCTTATAGTTTTTGAGTGCATGGTCAGTGGTGTCTGACTGCGACCCTATGGCTCCTCTGTCCATGGGATTGTTCAGGCAAAAATACTGGAGTGGTTTGCCTTTTTCTTTCCAAGGGGATCTTCCCAACTCAGGGACCAGACCTGCGTCTCCAGTGTCTTCTGCATTAGCAGGGAGATTCTTCACCACTGAACCACCTGCTGCTGCTACTGCTGCTAAGTCGCTCCAATCGTGTCCGACTCTGTGCGACCCCATAGACAGCTGCCCACCAGGCTCTCCCATCCCTGGGATTCTCCAGGCAAGAACACTGGAGTGGGTTGCCATTTCCTTCTCCAATACATGAAAGTGAAAAGTGAAAGGGAAGTCGCTCAGTCTTGTCCGACTTGTAGCAACCCCATGGACTGCAGCCCACCAGGCTCCTCTGTCCATGGGATTTTCCAGGCAAGAGTACTGGAGTGGGGTGCCATTGCCTTCTCCCTGAGCCACCTAGGAAGCCTCATATATATAGTTCTTAAGGATACCTAAATATAGGTATATTTTTAAATATCTAAACAATGTTTAAATCTTTCTTTAAAGAAATAGTTATTAATGCTAAATAGTTAAGAGTTATTAATGCTAAAATCTTCAGAGTAACGTACACAAACCTGATTTTTTTCAGTCATTTTCCTCCATCTACTCTATTTTAGTCCCTGTAACTTTTCGTTTGTATAATGTGTATAATTAAGATATCAAGTTAGAATGTTCACGGTTCAAGCACCGTGCCCCAGTTTCTAACTAAAACCCACCCTTTTTAGATGTTAACTTAGTAAAGGAAAAAGACTACATCTTGTTTTTTTGCAAATTTAGGATTTCAGGGTGAGTCACAACTGTAATGACTAGTAATTTTGTATACCTGTTGTCACTAAAAGAATTAAAACAGATGTTCAAGGGAAAATAATTGTATTACAGAATGAGGGGACATTTATGGTTCTTTTGCTGTTTAAGGTTCAAATTTTATTTTATTTCCATGAAAATGGAAACAAAAAATTGTTTATGTATATGATTTTCATCTTCTGCTCAGGTTATTAACTTGTCTTACATGTTTGTGTAGGAGGGATGGGAGAGTAGGGAGCAAGACAAGAAAGCAGAGTCAGAGATAAAACAGGAAAAATGTTTTGATCTTTTTATCTCACTTTAATGAACAAAGAAAATGCAAGTTTTTGATTAGTTACATAGACTCCTGTCCCCTTATTTGCTAATTAGAATCTTAGAAATTATTTTTGAAGGCAGACTTCTATTAAATTAAAATTTTCTCTGTATTAGGAATACTAAATATCAATATAAATTTGTTATTCATATTTGTCTTTATGCAAGGCATGTTCTCCCTCAATTCTGCCGTAGACAAAATTCTCTTATTTTAAAATAGGTTCAGAGGACTCTAGCAATCTTCTATGTATCAGTTTGGTTTCATCATTTACAGAACTTTGGCACTTAGTAAATGATAATTTCTCAACCATTCAAAACCAAAAATAAATGAAGGACTAGGATTAAAGTGCTTCCAAAAAATTGATTTCACTGTACTCCTATGTAGGAAAAATTATTTTTGTACTGTATTTGGTCCCAATGTGAACTAGAATTAGGTACTTTTAAAGCCCATAAAATAAGACTTTAGTGAATGTGGAAGAAACCTGAAAATTGTCTGTCTAACCTCTTATTTCCAGGCCCACATCTAGACTAAATTTCTCAAACTCCTTTATAGTCAGCTGTGTTCAGGCCAACTATACAACAAAGCAATAGCTAGCAAAATATGAGAACAAATAATGTGCACCACTGCCTAAATTAAAATCCATTAAAATCTCCTTCATCTATGCTGTATGACCTTGACCTCCTGGCTAGCTTAATGAAGATGAACAGAGTAATTTCAGAAGCTACATGATTAACAGATCCACAGGAGGGCAGACCCTGGATCCTTAAATTACCGCATAGACTTTCCACAAATTAGAAATAAACTTTCCTTCAGTTTTATTGGGAAATAATAAACAAATAGCAACTGTATTTATTTAGACTATAAAACATAATGATATGCTATAATATACATCATGGAATGATTGCCAAGATCAAGATAATTAATGTATTCATCACCACATAGAAAAATGGGAAAATGTCTATTCAAGTCCTTTGCCCATTTTTAACTGAATTATATTTTTTTCCCCTTTGATTAGTAATGGAAAAAAGGAATTAGTTTTTCTACTGTCAAGACCAATGTCAAGGGGTTTTGTCTATTTTATCTTTAAAAATGCAACTCCTCAATTCATTGATTATTTCTTTTGTCATTCTAGCCTCTGTTCTATTTTTTTCTTCCTTGAGATATAATGTTAAATTGTTTGAGTTCTTTCTTTTTTATAATCATCAAGCCCTTAGGACTGTTTAGTGTTCCATGTCATAAATTTTGGTTTAAATTTCTGTTTGTCTAAAAATATTTATTTCTTCGACCGTTTGTTCATAAGTATACTGTTTATTTTCTACATAGTTGTGACTTTTCCAGCTTTCCTCCTGTTTTGATTTCTAGTTTCATAACATGCATTTGAAAAAGATACTTAATAAAAATTTAATCATTTAAAATTTGTTAAAACTTATTTTGTGAACTAACATGATTTACCCTAGGAAACATTTTTGTGTACTTGAGAAAAATGTGTGTTCTGTTGCAGTTGGTTGGATGGAATGTTCTGGTATAGCGTAATTCCATTATTTACTTATTGATTCTATCTGAATGATCTTTCCATTGTTAGTGTGGAATATTGAAAGTCCCCTACTGTTTTGCATTGTTATTTCTATCTTCAGATCTTTTAATAATTGTTTATTATTAGTATAGTTTGGATATATATTTATAACTTTATATCTTCTTGATGAATTGACTCTTTACCATTATATAATGATCTTTTTTATTACCCTTCTTTTGACTTAAAGTCTATTTTGCCTGACAAGTATAGCTAGCCCTGAGATGGTTGGATGGCATCACTGACTCAATGGACATGGGTTTGGTTGGACTCCGGGAGTTGGAGATGGACAAGGAGGCCTGGGGTGCTGCGGTTCATGGAGTCAAAAAGAGTCGGACACGACTGAGTGACTGAACTGACTGACTGACTGAGCCCTGCCTCAACTGGCTTCCATTTGCATGGAATATCTTTTCCTGTCCCTCCAATTTCAGCCTATGAGTATCTTTAAATCTTAAGTGAGTCTCTTGTATGTAGAATATAGTTGAGTCTTTTTTTTAAATCCATTTACACTATATGCCTTTTAATTGGATAATTTAAGTTCAGTTTACATTTAGAATATTTATAAATGTGTAAAAACTTACTGTCATCATTTTAATAATTGTTTTCTGATTGTTTTCTAGTTCCTTTGTTGCTTTCTTCCTCTCTCGCAATCTTTATTTCTAACCTCATGATTTTTGTAGTAGCATGCTTTGCTTTTTCTCTTTATCATCTGTGTATCTATTCTAGGAGTCTGCATTGTGATTACAATGAAACTTTCATAGCATGTCTTATATTTATAACAGTCTATTTTAAGCTGATGACATCTATAGTTGCACAGAAATGTTCTGTGAACTTTTAACTTACCCCCCACACATATATTTTATGTTTTTAACGTCACAATTTATATGTTTTACATTGTAAATCCATTAATAAAATATTGTAAGTATAGTTATTTTTAACACTTTTATCAGGATCCAAACACATATACCTAGACAGCATATTAAAAAGCAGAGACATTAGTTTACCAACAAAAGTCCATCTAGTCAAAGCTATGATTTTTTCAGTAGTCATGTATGGATGTGAGAGTTAGACCATAAAGAAAGCTGAAGGCTGGAGGATTGATGCTTTTGAACTGGTGCTAGAGAAGACTCTTGACAGTCCCTTGGACAGCAAGGAGATCAAACCAGTCAATCCTAAAGGAAATCAATCCTTAATACTCATTAGAAGGACTGATGCTGAAGCTTCAAAACTTTGGCCATCTAATGCAAAGAGCCGATTCATTGGAAAAGAACCTGATGCTGGGAAAGATTGAAGGCAGAAGAGGAAAGGGATGACAGAGGATGAGCTGGTTTGATAGCATCACCAACTCAATGGACATGAGTTTGAGCAAGCTCCAGGAGTTGATGGACAGGGAAGCCTGGCGTGCTGCAGTCCATGAGGTCTCAAAGAGTCAGACACGACTGAGTGACTGACTTGAACTGAACTGAAATACATGTACATTCAATTATCTAAAGTTTATCCCTACTTAGATATTCTGTAACACCCTAAACTCAAACTATTCATTTTATAAAGGCATTAGGCAGAAGTGGGTGGTATACTGGCCTCTCTCAACGTTCTCAGTATTCTCTGCCTATACCTACAACATAGGTACAGCAAATTTATATTTCTTCAGTAATCTTGTTTTCCTTATCTACTGCCAACAAATCAGTGTAAACTGTACTCTCCAAATGTCCCTGACTTAACATCTCTCTCCAGCCATCATGTAACCTGCTTATCTAATATTGTTAGATGTGTTAGAAAGACCCTAACACCAACAGATCTAGCAAAGTTGGCATTTTTTTTTCACTTTTTAGAGTTTAATGATGGATACTTAAGGTCATAAGATGACAAGACTTGCCAAAAGAAAAGAGGAATGAAATCCAAGGATAAATGCCAAACAGTTATCCTTTCTCTCCAGTTAATCATCCCTCTATATCCGTTGTCACACAGTACTGGTGGACTCAATATATGTTGTACAATGCTAAATTGGGGAGGGAACATTGACAATATGGTATTAGGAGAGAAATGGTATCACAAGCTATATAAGTCCTGGTCAAAAATAGAGATGTTTTGTAAAGTATTGAAATTCAGATTTATTAGCTAAGAAGATTAATAAAGACTCACAATAACTATCTGCCAAACTTATATTTGTATTTTTTTAAGGTAACACCATAATCTCAATCAATGCATCTACTGAAAAAAAGATTAAAGATAAATGGGTGTCATGTGGGATATAAAAATCTGAAGTATAAGTCATAGTCTCCTCACACGAATACATCCTATGCGTCTGCAGCCTGATAGATAGTGCCAGCATTAACACTTTTACCTGAGCTATTCTTTGATTAGGAATCACTAGGAAACTGCTACACTAGACTGTTACACCCAGTATGGTATAATCTGCCGTGGTGGTCTAGCAAAAATACGATGAATATTTACTATCATAAAGTCTTACTAGAGCAGTAATAAAAACAAAAAAAAAATGACCACCTTATTATGATATTTTCAATGTAGTTGAAAAAGTATTTGATGTGTGGGGATAGTTTATAAGTAAGACTTTATGAAAAGCAGAAAATGAACCACAGAGAATATAAATCATGTATGATTTCAGAAGAGGGAGAGAGTTAAAATAAAATATCATAAAGGTGATATTTGATTTGGATACAAAAATTGCTTATGGTTTATATCAGATTAGAGGAAAAGGAATAAATATTTTTCCAAGTAAGAGAATATAAATCAAGTAATAAATAATGAATATATAAGTTTAATTGCTTATAGGAGAATTTAATTTCAAATTAGGACACAATTGTAAGGGATTATGAATGAACAATGAAGATGTTGGGATTATATCTAATGCATAATTTTTTTAAAAAAATCAATCACTCAAGATTCTTGATCAGAGGAAAAGGAGCAGTTTAAAAGACACAATTTTGGAAAATGTTTACAACTCATATAAAGAGGAGCTAAGATACCTGTTATATCTACTTTTGTCCATTACCTTAGAACAGAATGAGGATTCCCCAGATAGTAAGATATTTTCAACAAGGGCAGTGAGGCATGTACAACCTAACCAAGAAAAAAAGGTGTAATTAACTCAATTTACTATGCCAGTTTCCATAACCATCTAAAAGTAGGAAATCCTGAAGGAATAAAAGGAGAGCAAGAAATAAAAAAGAACAGAACAATAGACGGGAATTTGGTCAATTGACCAGAACCAAAAGAAGCAAAATATGCTCTACAAGGGCACAAAATGAAAAAAAAAAAAAAATCTAATTCACAGGATAAGGCAAGGTATGGCAGTAAAGGAGAGAACAGCTGTGTTTAACAATTAAACAAAATGCAGTCCCCATCTTTTTTTCTTTTTTAATTAAGTGTAAACCCTTACACAGGTCTGTCTGGTCAAGGCTATGGTTTTTCCAGTAGTCATATATGGATGTGAGAGTTGGACCATAAAGGAAGCTGAGCGCTGAAGAATTACTGGTTTTGAACTGTAGTGTTAGAGAAGACTCTTGAGAGTTCCTTGGACTGCAAGGGGATCCAACCAGTCCACCCTAAAGGAAATCAGTCCTGAATATTCATTGGAAGGACTGATGCTGAAGCTAAAACTCCAATACTTGGCCACCTGATATGAAGAACTGACTCATTGGAAAAGACACTGATGCTGGGAAAGATTGAAGGCAGGGGGAGAAGAGGATGACAGAGGATGAGATGGTTGGATGGCATCACTGACTTGATGGATGTGAGTTTGAGCAAGCTCCAAGATTTGATGGCCAGGGAAGCCTAGCATGCTGCAGTCCATGGGGTCACAAACAGTCGGACACAGCTGAGCGACTGAACTGCACTGAAGTGTAAACATGCTTATATCTCTGGGCATTGGTATCTGTTGTTCCTTTCCAGGTATATGCTGCTGCTGGTGCTAAGTTGCTTCAGTCGTGTCCAACTCTGTGCGACCACATAGACAGCAGCCCACCAGGCTCCCCTGTCCCTGGGATTCTCCAGGCAAGAACACTGGAGTGGGTTGCCATTTCCTTCTCCAATGCATGAAAGTGAAAAGTGAAAGTGAAGTCGCTCAGTCATGTCCGACTCTTTGCGACCCCATGGACTGCAGCCTACCAGGCTCCTCTGCCCATGGGATTTTCCAGGCAAGAGTACTGGAGTGGGATGCCATTGCCTTCTCCATCCAGGTATATGAGTTATTTGTAAATGAATTCATTCTTAGACATTTCTTTCAGGAATCCACTCTTGGCTGATGCCAAAATATCAGTGTTGCTAAAATGTTTTCAGAGAAGGCCATGGCTGGAGCACCTGTACGATCAAGGTGTTATCAGAAATATTAGAGTACCAGTTACATAACTGTGGCTCAGCAACAAATCACCGTATTTGGTGCTGGATGGAACCTAGAATAATTGGCAGGTACCCTTACAATCCATATAAAGGGCAAGGAGTTTCTGGTTTCTATCTCCAATTTAAATCTGCTTCTTTCCTTTCTGGGAACAGGCTGTAGTAGTTTTCTGATTAAGAACAGCAGTCACCTCTAAGAAGAACTAAGGAAGATAAAGAGGAGCCAAAGGATGGAGGGGAGGTCAGTCACTTGCTTTGTGTCTGCACATTTATTGTTATGCCATATGTATCTTTTATTCCGAGCATTTGTTTCCTATTATAATCCAAGGGAAAATAAATCTTAGGAGGCAAATCATCTTTCTTGTAAAACTTCACAGTCAGACCAATCCTTTGTGGTCTGACCTAGCTCAGCTTTACATTCCATTCTGTCAGTGTGAGAGGAAGTACAGAGTGCAGTGATGACTGAATTCCAGAGTGATTTTCATTGCCAGCAAATATGCCACAAACTGGAATTATCTATAGCTGACTTTGTTGCCGCCCTACTCATCTGCCTCTCAAAATTATTTTCTTACCAAATAGATAGAGCACTATGCATTGGAATTGACACAATGGTCAATGACATATGTCAAATGACATAATCCACGAAGGTAAGAGCTGGCTTGAGCTAGCTTTAAAAAATTACTAGCCTTTTGAGAGGAAGAAAAGATGAAAATAAACTAAAGTACGCTACACATCAGAGAAAGAATATGAGGCTCAAAGGCTAGCAAGACCTGTTTCTTAAGATGGGTGGTAGCATATAACATAATCATTATCCATGGTGTGAGAGCCTTAGAAGGTAAAGAGATCAGTTCAGCTGCTTATATGTCGTACAAAGTCTTCACTAAATTTAAGTGACTTGTGCAGATTAGGAAAGAAAAATTTATCCATAAAACCTCTTTCCTCTCAACTACAATACAATGAATTACACTTTATGTGGGTAGTAGAAATCCTGGTACCCTATTTAATACTGATCTGTTTTTTAACCTTATTGAGTCTTTAAGAGGTTTCATATTTTATCACACATTTCAAAAAAGGAAATAAATTGGTTTTAGCTCTTTGGAAGAAGGGAATTACATCTTGTGATGTATGAAAGAAGCAGTTTATATACCTACTATAAACGCACCCACATGAGGTTTCCTGATGTCTACTGTACCTGTTTTAACTCATACTTTGGGGACTCTTTTCTCTTACCCCCTCATTCCATTTGCCTCTAAATATCAAATTAAGTCGTAATTGGAGTAATTTAGTACCTTACAGTAACATGTTCACTTGGGAAAAGTCGAAACCACTTTCAACTTCATTATATAGTAGAACTAGTGAATAAATCATTTGGAGGTTCTGTTACTATAGGATTTTAAGCATTTTTTATCTTCTGCATTATCAGATCTCCATTATATATGTTATTTTAAATATGACTCTACTGATATTCATTGATGCATGCTAAGGCTATTTTTAAATCTCCTAATGTTAAGCCTACCTAGTCAAAGGACTGTCAATGTAACTCACTGATTTTTCCAAGGTCAGGGACAAAAGGGCAATCATATATCTCACATTTAACAAATGACACCCTGCCATTTAGTGTTCAGTTCTTTAGAATCTGTCTTTGGGGCCAATCTCTGTTTATGTGAATTGTTTAATCACGTTTCATTTGGGGCTGATGACTCACATCTTGTAGTTCCAAAAACTTCTTTTAACAGTTTTTTTATGCACATAACATTTTAGTTCCACTGGGTTTTCTCTAGTACTACATAGCATGTAAGAGAAATCACATGATGTCAAGGGGACTGTCAACCTAAAAGAAAAGACCAAACTAGAAAATTATGAATGAATGAAATACACTCTTTGATAAAGTCAGGTGTATATTTAACTAAGAATCTGAGCCTGGGGAATAATCAGGCAGATTCTTGAGGCACTGAAAGGTTAGGAGGCATAGAAGGTTAGGCTGAAAAAGCTTTGTGTGGTGGAAAGCTTCATAGTAAAGTGGATCTGGAAAGTGATTAGGTTCAATATTAGTATATTTCGAGAATAAATATGTGTATTCCCCATGTCCGAGTTGACAAAATTGTCTCAGTCCCAGCTTATAATTTATAGCCTTTCCTAAAAATGAAATAATCTTGGCAAGTGCTTTACAAATATTTTAGAACTTCAAATGTTTTTAATGTTTTACCATATGTAATTTATTAGGAGGATATCAATTATACACAGATCTCTATATTATCACTTCTCCTTCCTTAAAAAATTCACATCAGTGTTTAAAAAAAGGACAAGATCTCAATTCCAATTTGAATGATCATTCATATTATTGTTTCCTCTTCAAATGAATCCTTGAATCAATTGTCAGTCATTTGACTTTCCACAAAAGATAATGTTTGCCTATCATTCTCAATTACCAAAATTTAAAACTGTATATTTTGAGGACAGATTATAAAATATTATGTATTATTTGTTTTAAAATATTTCTGGAACTTTCTAAATTAATTTGGAAGAGTTTTTAGTTTATGAATTTGATTTCTTTTTTCACTTTTCAAAAAGGCAAAGGAAATCTTAATATCTTATAAAGGCACAATTTTTGTTTTGTTTTGATTTGATTGACTTGTTTTGCTGTGTAATGAGGGGTGTGTACTAAGGAATTTAAGAGTTTGCTGCTTGATCTGCTCTGCTTAGGTTATAGGAATTATTTCAAGAAAAGAAAGAATTTTTTCTTACCTCGTGAATTCAACTTCAGGATGAAAAATGCCCTTCACATAGTAATAACACTCAGCTTTCCTGTGTTAGCATGTTTCCTTTATTTAAATTCTATCTTTAGATTTCAGATATGTGAGAAACTTTTCTTAGATCTATGATGTGCTATTGTACGATTTCTTAGCAGTACTTATCTTGGCTTTCAGAATGGGTCTCTTCATGTTAACTTGGAAGAATAGGAAGTCATTGAAAAGATAGAGAAGATGCGTCTATCTGAGGAAGTAAGTAGAGCCAGCAAATAACACATTTTGAAGTCACTTTCCTTTTTAGAAAGGTCCCCTGTCTATCAGATACTTACAAAATTTTCCTTTGAAAATGACAAAGTTTTGTGTGTTTTTTGTTGTTGTTTTTTTCCCTCTAGGGTTGACCCAGACACCAGCTGCCAGTGCAGATTCATATTTCTTTAGTTTTTAACTTTCTATGATATGGCCATGGTAAATAAAATGAAATATGTTTGATTTGTCAAAGAAATCTTGTGACAAGAGATACCTTAAAATTGCTCTTATTCACTTTAGCTTGCCATATAGAAAGAGTATAGGGACTTCCTGAGACCCGACTGGTGGCGCGCGCTGGGGCCGCGGAGGGAAAAGGCGCGCCGCACCCGGGGAGATTGCGCCCAAGCCTCTGGCTGCCTGAGCCGCTCGCCGCGGAGGGAAAAAGCGCGCCGTACCCGGGGAGAGTGCGCCCAAGCCTCTGGCTGCCTGAACTGCTCAGGCCGGGGAAGGCACAAAACGCAGGCGCAACCGAATCTGCGCTTTGGTGGAGTACCTGAAAACTGGAACCGCACTCAACGCAGGGCCCGCTCCATATAGAGCAGCCGGGAGCCTGAGCAGTGTAGACGGCGAAAGCACAGACACCCGTGAGCGGGGCAAACCCAGTGTGGCCGGTGAGTGCTATCCACACAGAGCGGTATCTGTCTGCAGCGCCCCGCCCTCCCCGTAGCAGGACTGAACTGAACTAGCGAACCTAAATAAGAGATTACCTCCGCCCTGACACAATTAGACACCGAAGAGACAGCAAACAGAAGCCAAATAAACAAAGGGAACCGCTTCAGAAAGGACTGGTGCAACAGATTAAAATCCCTAAAGGTAACACCGACTACACCGGAAGGGGACTACAGATATAGAGAAGTGTAAGCTGGAAAGAGGAGCTATCTGAAATTGAACTGAACCTATGCTGACCGCAACAACTCCACAGAAATTCCTAGATATATATGTATATATATATTTTTTAATTTAAAAAAAAATTTTTTTTC
Source organism: Odocoileus virginianus (assembly GCF_023699985.2). Taxonomy (NCBI): domain Eukaryota; kingdom Metazoa; phylum Chordata; class Mammalia; order Artiodactyla; family Cervidae; genus Odocoileus; species Odocoileus virginianus. Next base: position 25,820,742 of record NC_069689.1, read on the forward strand.
CTTTTTTTTTATTTTTCATTTTTTCTCTTTTATTTTCTTCTAAAATTCCCTATTACTCCCCCATTACTCCTCAACTTTCATTTTCATATATTTTTACGATTTTTGTAATTAGGGGAAAAAAAATTTTTTCTTTTTTTTTCTTTTTCTTGTTTTTCTCTCCTATTTCCTTTTAAAATCCTCTAATACTCCTCCATTATTCCTTAATTTTCATTTTCATTTCACTATAACCTTGCCAAAAAAAAAAAAAAAGAGAGAGAGAGAGAAACCCTATTTTTAAACTGAACTTCATATACATTTCTAAATTTTTTGTGTGTTTTTGTTTTTGTTTTTAAATATTGTATTTCAAAGAGTCTAACCTCTACACCTGATTTTTAATCTTTGTTTTTCAGTACTATGTGATACAAATTTTGGATATTTCAGAATCCAATATTCAGTTCCCATTTCTATTCAGGAGTGTGGTGATTACTCTCCCACTTTTGACTCTCTGTTTTCTACCTCAGAACACCTCTATTTCCTCCTTTCCCCTTCTCTTCCCAATCCAACTCTGTGAATCTTTGTGGGTGTCTGGGCTACGGAGAACACTTTGGGAACAGATGACTGCGTAGATCTGTCTCTCTCCTCTTGAGTCCCCTTTTTCTCCTCCTGCTCACCTCTATCTCCTTCCTCCCTCTCCTATTCTTCATGTAACTCTGTGAACCTCTCTGGTTGTCTCTCACGGTGGAGAATCCTTTCACCATTAACCTAGAAGCTTTATTATCAATGCTGTATAGTTGGAGAAGTCTTGAGACTATTGGAAGAATAAAACTGAAATCCAGAGGCAGGAGACTTAAGCCCAAATCCTGAGAAAACCAGAAAACTCCTGACTACACGGAACATTAAGGAATAAGAGACCATCCAAAAGCCTCCATACCTACACCAAAACCAACCACCACCTCAAGAGCCAATAAGCTCCAGTACAAGACATACCACGCAAATTCTTTAGCAATGCAGGAACATAGACCTGAGTGTCAACATACAGGCTGTCCAAAGTCACACCTAACACTTAGACCCATCACAAAACTCATTACTGGACACTCCATTGCACTCCAGAGAGAAGAAATCCAACTCCACGCACCAGAACGCTGACACAAGCTTCCCTAACCAGGAAACCTTGACAACCAATCGTCCAACCCCACCCACTGGGTGAAACCTCCACAATAAAAAGGAACCTCAGACCACAAGAATACAGAAAGCCCACTCCAGACACAGCAATCTAAACAAGATGAAAAGACAGAGAAATACCCAACAGCTAAAGGAACATGAAAAAAGCCCACCAAGTCAAACAAAAGAGGAGGAAATAGGGAATCTACCTGAAAAAGAATTTAGAATAATGATAATAAAAATGATCCAAAATCTTGAAAACAAAATGGAGTTACAAATAAATAGTCTGGAGACAAAGATTGAGAAGATGCAAGAAATGTTTAACAAGGACCTAGAAGAAATAAAAAAAAGTCAATTAAAAATTAATAATGAAATAAATGAGATCAAAAACTCTCTGGAGGGAACCATGAGTAGAATAACAGAGACAGAAGATAGGATAAGTGAGTTAGAAGATAAAATAGTGGAAATAAATGAAGCAGAGAGGAAAAAAGAAGAAAGAATCAAAAGAAATGAGGACAACCTCAGGGACCTCAGGGACAATGTCAAACACCCCAACATTCGAATCATAGGAGTCCCAGAAGAAGAAGACAAAAAGAAAGGCCATGAGAAGTTACTCGAGGAGATAATAGCTGAAAACTTCCCTAAAATGGGGAAGGAAATAGCCACCCAAGTCTAAGAAACCCAGAGAGTCCCAAACAGGATTAACCCAAGGCAAAACACCCCAAGACACATATTAATCAAATTAACAAAGATCAAACACAAAGAACAAATATTAAAAGCAGCAAGGGAGAAACAACAAATAACACACAAAGGGATTCCCATAAGGATAACAGCTGATCTATCAATAGAAACCCTTCAAGCCAGAGGGAATGGCAGGACATACTTAGAGTAATGAAAGAGAATAACCTACAACCTAGATTACTCTACTCAGCAAGGATCTCATTCAGATATGAAGGAGAACTCAAAAGCGTTACAGACAAGCAAAAGCTGAGAGAATTCAGCACCACCAAACCAGCTCTTCAACAAATACTAAAGGATCTTCTCTAGACAGGAAACACAGAAAGGTGGTATAAACGTGAACCCCAAACAACAAAATAAATGGCAACGGCACCATACCTATCAATAATTACCTTAAATGTAAATGGGTTGAATGCCCCAACCAAAAGACAAAGGCTGGCTGAATGGATACAAAAGCAAGACCCCTATATATGCTATCTACAAGAGACCCACCTCAAAGCAAGGGACACATACAGACTAAAAGTGAAGGGCTGGAAAAAAATATTTCACGCAAACGGAGACCAAAAGAAAGCAGGAGTCGCAATACTCAGATAAAATAGACTTTCAAATAAAGGCTGTGAAAAGAGACAAGATGGACACTACATAATGATCAAAGGATCAATCCAAGAAGAAGATATAACAATTATAAATATATATGCACCCAACATAGGAGCACCGCAATATGTAAGGCAAATGCTAACGAGTATGAAAGAGGAAATTAATAGTAACACAATAATAGTAGGAGACTTTAATACCCCACTCACAACTATGGATAGATCAACTAAACAGAAAATGAACAAGGAAACACAAACTTTAAAGGACACAATGGACTAGCTAGACCTAATTGACATCTATAGGACGTTTCACCCCAAAACAATCAACTTCACCTTTTTCTCAAGTGCACACGGAACCTTCTCCAGAATAGATCACATCCTGGGCCATAAATCTAGTCTTGGTAAATTCAAAAAGATTGAAATCATTCCAGTCATCTTTTCTGACCACAGTGCAGTAAGATTAGATCTCAATTACAGGAAAAAAATTATTAAAAATTCAAACATATGGAGGCTAAACAACACACTTCTGAGTAACCAACAAATCATAGAAGAAATCAAAAAAGAAATTAAAATATGCATAGAAATGAATGAAAATGAAAACACAACAACCCAAAGCCTATGGGACACTGTAAAAGCAATGCTAAGGGGAAGATTCATAACATTACAGGCCTACCTCAAGAAACAAGAAAAAAGTCAAATAAATAACCTAACTCTACACCTAAAGCAACTAGAGGAGGAAGAAATGAAGAACCCCAGGGTTAGTAGAAGGAAAGAAATCTTAAAAATTAGGGCAGAAATAAATGCAAAAGAAACTAAAGAGATCATAGCAAAAATTAACAAAGCTAAAAGCTGGTTTTTTGAAAAAATAAACAAAATTGACAAACCATTAGCAAGACTCATTAAGAAACAAAGGGAGAAGAACCAAATCAACAAAATTAGAAATGAAAATGTAGAGATCACAACAGACAACACTGAAATACAAAGGATCATAAGAGACTACTACCAGCAGCTCTATGCCAATAAAATGGACAACTTGGAAGAAATGGACAAGTTCTTAGAGAAGTATAACTTTCCAAAACTGAACCAGGAAGAAATAGAAGAGCTTAACAAACCCATCACAAGCAAGGAAATCGAAACTGTAATCAGAAATCTTCCAGCAAACAAAAGCCCAGGATCAGATGGCTTCACAGCTGAATTCTACCAAAAATTTAGAGAAGAGCTAACACCTATCTTACTCAAACTCATCCAGAAAATTGCAGAAGAAGGTAAACTTCCAAACTCATTCTGTGAGGCCACCATCACCCTAATTCCAAAACCAGACAAAGATGCCACAAAAAAAGAAAACTACAGGCCAATATCACTGATGAACATAGATGCAAAAATCCTTAACAAAATTCTAGTGAACAGAATCCAACAACATATTAAAAAAATCATACATTATGACCAAGTGGGCTTTATCCCAGGAATGCAAGGATTCTTTAATATCCGCAAATCAATCAATGTAATACACCACATTAACAAATTGAAAGATAAAAATCATATGATTATCTCAATAGATGCAGAAAAAGCCTTTGACAAAATTCAACATCCATTTATGATTAAAACTCTCCAGAAAGCAGGAATAGAAGGAACATACCTCAACATAATAAAAGCTATATATGACAAACCCACAGCAAGCATTACCCTCAATGGGGAAAAATTGAAAGCATTTCCCCTGAAATCAGGAACAAGACAAGGGTGCGCACTCTCACCACTACTATTCAACATAGTTTTGGAAGTGTTGGCCACAGCAATCAGGGCAGAAAAAGAAGTAAAAGGAATTCAGATAGGAAAAGAAGAAATGAAACTCTCTCTGTTTGCAGATGACATGATCCTCTACATAGAAAACCCTAAAGACTCTACCAGAAAATTACTAGAGCTAATCAACGAATACAGTAAAGTTGCAGGATATAAAATTAACACACAGAAATCTCTTGCATTCCTATACACTACCAATGAGAAAACAGAAAGAGAAATTAAGGAAACAATACCATTCACCATCGCAACAAAAAGAATAAAATACTTAGGAGTATATCTACCTAAAGAAACAAAAGACCTATACATAGAAAACTATAAAACACTGATGAAAGAAATCAAAGAGGACACAAACAGATGGAGAAATATACCGTGTTCATGGATTGGAAGAATCAATATTGTCAAAATGGCTATACTACCCAAAGCAATCTATAGATTCAATGCAATCCCTATCAAACTACCAATGGTATTTTTCACAGAACTAGAACAAATAATTTCACAATTTGTATGGAAATACAAAAAACCTCGAATAGCCAAAGTAATCTTGAGAAAGAAGAATGGAACTGGAGGAATCAACCTGCCTGACTTCAGACTATACTACAAAGCCACAGTCATCAAGACAGTATGGTATTGGCACAAAGACAGAAATATAGATTAATGGAACAGAATAGAAAGCCCAGAGATAAATCCACGAATCTATGGTCACCTTATCTTCGACAAAGGAGGCAAGGATATACAGTGGAAAAAAGACAACCTCTTTAACAAGTGGTGCTGGGAAAACTGGTCAACCACCTGTAAAAGAATGAAACTAGAACACTTTCTAACACCGTACACAAAAATAAACTCAAAATGGATTAAAGATCTAAATGTAAGACCAGAAACTATAAAACTCCTAGAGGAGAACATAGGCAAAACACTCTCCGACATAAATCACAGCAGGATCCTCTATGACCCACCTCCCAGAATTGTAGAAACAAAAGCAAAAATAAACAAATGGGACCTAATGAAACTTAAAAGCTTTTGCACAACAAAGGAAACTATAAGCAAGGTGAAAAGACAGTCCTCAGATTGGGAGAAAATAATAGCAAACGAAGCAACAGACAAAGGATTAATCTCAAAAATATACAAGCAACTCCTCTAGCTCAATTCCAGAAAAATAAATGACCCAATCAAAAAATGGGCCAAAGAACTAAACAGACATTTCTCCAAGGAAGACATACAGATGGCTAACAAACACATGAAAAGATGCTCAACATCACTCATTATCAGAGAAATGCAAATCAAAATCACAATGAGGTACCATTATACACCAGTCAGGATGGCTGCTATCCAAAAGTCTACAAGCAATAAATGCTGGAGAGGGTGTGGAGAAAAGGGAACCCTCTTACACTGTTGGTGGGAATGCAAATTAGTACAGCCACTATGGAAAACAGTGTGGAGATTTCTTAAAAAGCTGGAAATAGAACTGCCATATGACCCAGCAATCCCACTTCTGGGCATACACACCAAGGAAACCGGATCTGAAAGAGACACATGTACCCCAATGTTCATCGCAGCACTGTTTATAATAGCCAGGACATGGAAGCAACCTAGATGCCCATCAGCAGACGAATGGATGAGGAAGCTGTGGTACATATACACCATGGAATATTACTCAGCCATTAAAAAGAATTCATTTGAATCAGTTCTAATGAGATGGATGAAACTGGAGCCCATTATACAGAGTGAAGTATGCCAGAAAGATAAAGACCATTACAGTATACTAACACATATATATGGAATTTAGAAAGATGGTAATGATAACCCTATATGCAAAACAGAAAAAGAGACTCAGATGTATAGAACAGACTTGTGGACTCTGGGAGAAGGCGAGGGTGGGATGTTTCAAAAGAACAACATCGAAACATGTATATTATCTAGGGTGAAACAGATCACCAGCCCAGGTTGGGTGCATGAGACAAGTGCTCGGGCCTGGTGCACTGGGAAGACCCAGAGGGATCGGGTGGAGAGGGAGGTGGGAGGGGGGACCGGGATGGGGAATACATGTAAATCCATGGCTAATTCATTTCAATGTATGACAAAAACCACTGCAATGATGTAAAGTAATTACCCTCCAACTAATAAAAATAAATGGAAAAAATAAAAATAAAAAGAACAAACAAGATTATAGGCTTAGAACCAGGCAAAATTTTATTTTTACTAAACCAATAAATAATCTAGCTACATAATCTTAGTCCAGTTGTTTAAATTTGTTGAGCCTCATTCTTCTTTTTTAATGAGCATGCTTTATCATATGTAGATTACATTTCAATAAAGTTAAGGAAAAAAATGTTACATCTAGAATCCAGCCCCTTTTTACTATCTCCACTGTTTCAATCCTGATCATAGTCGTCACCATTTTACACCTGGCTTATTGCAATACACTTTTGTTTGCTGAATCTCATTCTTCTGAACTTTAAAAACTACCATCATGATAGCTATTGTGCAGACTTCTTATGACAATCAAGTAATATATTTGAAAGCACCTGTCTCTGAATCTAGCCTGGGGAGATAAAATGCCCTTAGATTTCTTGGTGCTCTTGTGACAACCTTGACCTTCTAAGACATGGAAATGTACATAAGATTGGGAATGTGTGCTTTCAGGTTCCTCAGAAGCATTTTATTCTTCACACATCATGAGAGTTAGTTCTGCAGCCATGAGTTTAGTTAACTGCTCTGATCCAAAAGTGCCAAATGCTCTAGATGAGGTCCTTAGGTTAAGCCCCAAGGTACCAGAGAGACAGGAGCCTTATCTCTCTAGGTATTTACATTTCAAGAGGTATGAAAGCTACAACTTGGTAATATCTTTAGGTTTTAAAAGTAGGGGACCCATGGTTTACATGATTCTTGGAAAGATTCATTTACCCTTCAAAGGTTAGAATGGAAACAAGATTCTTTCCATTCCATCGCAAGATAAAGAAAGGATCACTGTTTCTTTCCCATACATAAATGGAGAAAACCCAATGTTCTCTGTTCACCCAATCTCTGTGATAGATTTTGAAGTTTATATGCATAGACATTAGACCTGTCTACACAGAGTTGCCCCTGGCATAAGTATGAGACTTATGCCAGAAAACAACATCATAGTTATTTGTGTTTTAATTACACAATCATGTGACTGGTTCTGAATGCCTTGTGTGCATTTAATATAAAATTAATAAAAATGAGTTTAAAAATTCTATAGTGTTTATATCAGGATTTCAAAACCTTCTACTTAAAATGACTGGATTCAATCACCAGGTTTGGAGAAGGGCTCAAGCAAGGTTTGCAGCTGTGTGTCCCTAGAGGGGATGAACCGCATTTCTATTTCTGAAATATCTACAACTTTGAGCAGGTGCTGAGCAGAAAACACAGGTTTCAACATCATTACCACCATTACACATATACACAGAGATGCAATAGTTCAATGTTTTACCTTGGTGGAGACAAAACCACTTAATTAAATGTAAGATCAATTAATAAATATTAATGGAATGACTTAGAGTGCCCAGTTAATGAAAGCCTTATCTATCTATCCATAGGTTTCTCTCACCTGGATAGAGTTTTCAAACGATCAGTATTACATAATGATGCACAATGTCATTGGCATTTTTACGTCATTCCTCTAAGTTTCAGGAGGTAGTTGCAGCAGGGGCTATCATTTCCCAAGGTCGTAAAATCTCACTGCTTTAAAAACTTAAGCAGCCTAGGAGATGACCTCATGATGTAGAATGATATTCCCAGAAGCCTTGAAAATGCAAATTGTGGGGGCGCTACAATGACCTTTTAGCTACACCTGTAACTTCCATAATACTGACTAAAAAACAGACAAGCAGCATGTTTGGTCTCTTGCTGACCTTGAGCTAATTGCTCAGTCACCAAAGCTCTATTTGAATTCAGTGTTGGCATTCATATCTGAACTTAGAGTAGGAACCAGCACACTGCATGCATATAAAAATGACTAATTTCTAAATTCAATTAACTGATAAACTGTTCCATTGTTCTTTTAGGTATTTTCTGTCTCTGGGTTTAAAGTTAAGTCCTTTTTAAAAATAATTTTTACTAAAATTGCTCAAATCAAACTTCTAAGAGAATTTTCCCTAATGGTATCTGTTTTTCTTAACTTACAGAAAATTTCTGTCTATCCATTCAATATACAAATATTGACTCATTCCATGTTTATAACATGCTAGCCACTGGTGGGAATAAAGAGGGAGAAAAACTATGGAGAATTTTATAATTTCATTAGGAAAGCAAGTCAGTGCCAAAAGGGGGTGATTCTGAATACAAATTCTATAGAGTTTCAGAAAAAGAGAGACAATTATGGACCTCCATGGTCCTGGAAGTGTTTATAGCAATCCAGGAAAATATTCTGAGCATGTAGAAAAGGATTAAAAAAGCATAGTAATTGCCACAAGTGGGGGTAGAATGAGGGAGGTGGAAAGGGGGAAGGGGGTACAAATTTGTACCTTTGAAAAGGTACAAATTTCCAGTTATAAAGAATTATGTTGGATGCAATGTGCAACATGGTGACTCTTTTTAATAATACCAGACTGCATATTTGAAAGCTGCTAAGACAGTGTCAGACTTTATTTTTTGGGCTCCAAAATCACTGCAGATGGTGATTGCAGCCATGAAATTAAAAGACGCTTACTCCTTGGAAGGAAAGTTATGACCAACCTAGAAGCATATTAAAAAGTAGAGACATTACTTTGCCAACAAAGGTCCATCTAGTCAAGGCTATGGTTTTTCCAGTGGTCATGTATGGATGTGAGAGTTGGACTGTGAAGAAAGCTGAGCACCAAAGTATTGATGCTTTTGAACTATGGTGTTGGAGAAGACTCTTGAGAGTCCCTTGGACTGCAAGGAGATCCAACCAGTCCATCCTAAAGGAGATTAGTCTTGGGTGTTCATTGGAAGGACTGATGCTGAAGCTGAAACTCCAATACTTTGGCCACCTAATGCAAAGAGTTGACTCATTGGAAAAGACCCTGATGCTGGGAGGGATTGGGGGCAGGAGGAGAAGGGGATGACAGAGGATGAGATGGTTGGATGGCATCACCGACTCGATGGACATGGGTTTGAGTAAACTCTGAGAGTTGGTGATGGACAGGGAGGCCTGGCGTGCTGTGATTCATGGGGTCCCAAAGAGTCAGACACAACTGATCAACTGAACTGAACTGAAGTCGTCAGCACAGACCAAGGCAGCACCTGTTGCCTCACATGGCCCTGACAGAACTCCCTCTTCATTCACAGTACGACTCATATTAAGAGGAGCCTAACTTCTGAGACCAGACTGTACAAACATGAGTAAAGTTCCAGTCTTTTCAAAACACACTGAAAAATATATTCTAACATTGGAAACATGGAATTGTTTCCTCAATTGAGGAAACATTACATTACATTACATTGTAATGAAAGTATGCCATGCAGCATTGTATTAAGCCTATAGGTTACAGAATTTCATCTTCCTAAAACATGGTTTAAAACTTTCATTTGTTTCTAAGTGCTTGAAGCAGGGTTAATTAATAAATTACTCCCCACCCCCCTTTTTTTTTTTAGCCTCCAGCATGTTTTATTTTTCCTAGAACCTGTATGCAATTAACTCTAGCAGGGCAGTAATCAATACTGTTCAAGCCTCATATTTTAGATTAACTACTTAATATTATAAATGTGAATGCATATCTTCATAACTGGGAAACTAAATGACATTGATTTACTCATTATTTATGTAACCATACAAACTTTTATATGCAATAGGAGCTTTTATACTGTAGAATCTGACCTTACAAACTAGCTTACATATAAAACATAGTTACTGTTTGCTCATCTGTCCTAACCTAGAAAGTGTTGCACCAATGCTTAAGATGTTACTAAAATAGATGAGTTCTCAACACAAGGTTAACAAACCTGAAGCTCCACCCTAGAAATACAAACCCATAAATTGAAAATTGTTTTACCAGAAATAGGTTATGAGCAACTCTTAGCAAACTAGTCCCATAGGGAGTTACAGTGTTGACCCAAAGAAGACACAGCTTTCTCATTAAACTTTTTTTAACGGGTCTCAAATTCAGTGACAGATTTTTTTGGTCAAGTTGTTTTCATTAAAAAGTACTGATTTTAAAAACTAGTAACTTAAACTGCCACACACAAAGCATATGGTCCACAAAAACATTCTCCTTTCCTTCTGAAGGTTTTATGATGCATTGTTATCATTAGCCAGTCTTTTACTATTAAACTTAAATGGCCAATTGAGACAAACAGTTCTGAGACCATTCTTCCACCACTGATTAAGACTGGGGTGGCAGGTATTGGGGATAACATTCATTCAGCCTTCTGAGCTTTCTGGGCAGACTTGGTGACCTTGCCATCTCCAGCTGCTTTCTTGTCCACTGCTTTGATGACATCCACAGCGACTGTCTGTCTCATGTCACACACAGCAAAACGGCCCAGGGGAGGAAAGTCAGAGAAGGTCTCAACACACCTGGGGTTGCCAGAAACCATATCAATGATGGCAGCATCACCAGGTTTCAAGAATTTAGGGCCATCTTCCAGCTTTTTGCCATAACGACGATCAATCTTCTCCTTCAGCTCAGCAAACTTGGAAGCAGTGTGAGCTGTGTGACAATCCAGCACAGGTGCATATCCAGCACTGATCTGGCCTGGATGGTTCAAAATAATCACCTGAGCTGTGAAGCCAGCTGCTTCCATTGGTGGGTCGTTTTTGTTGTCACCAGCCACATTGCCATGATGAACATCTTTGACAGACACATTCTTGACATTGAAGCCCACATTTTCCCCAGGAATGGCTTCACTTAATGCTTCATGGTGCATTTCTACAGACTTCACTTCAGTTGTTACATTGACTGGAGCAAAGGTTACTACCATGCCAGGTTTAAGAACACCAGTCTGCCCACAACCCACAGGGGCAGTATCAATACCACTAATTTTATAGACATCCTGGAGGGTCAAATACAAGGTTTGTCAGTTAGACGAGCTGGTGGCAGGATGCAATCCAGAGCTTCAGGCAGTGTGGTTCCACTGGCATTGCCGTCCTTACAGGTGACTTTCCACCCCTTGAACCATGGCATGTTAGCACTTGGCTCCAGCACGTTGTCACCATTCCAGCCAGAATTGACACACGTGCTACTATGTCAGGGTTGTAGCCAAGTTTCTTAATGTAGGGGCTGACTTCCTTAACAATTTCCTTGTATCTCTTCTGGCTTTAGGGTGGCTCGGTGGAATCCATTTTGTTAACTCCAACAATTAGTTGTTTCACACCCAGAGTGTAAGCCAGAGGGCATGCTCACGGGTCTGCCCATTCTTGGAGACACTGGCTTCAAACTCACCAACACCAGCAGCAACAATCAGGACAGCACAGTCAGCCTGTGCTGTGCCTGTAACCATATTTTTGATGAAGTCTCTGTGTCCTGGGGCATCAATGATGGTAACGTAGTATGTGCTGGTCTCAGATTTGCACAGGGAGATATCAGTGGTGATACCACGCTCACATTCAGCTTTCAGTCTGTCCAAGACCCAGGCATATTTGAAGAGCCCTTTCCAATCTCAGCAGCCTCCTTTTTGAACTTTTCGATTGTTCTCTTGGCGATCCCACCAATTTGTAGATCAGATGGCCAATCGTGGTAGACGTCCCTGAATCTACATACCCAGTGACAACAATGTGGATGTGGGTCTTTTCCCTTCCCATTTTTGCTTAGGTTTAAAGATGGTTTTCACACCTGTGTCCTGGCGGCAAACCCGTTGTGAAGCAATAAATTGCCCTTTTTTAACCAGAAGGAATGCAGAGGCTAGCCAAAGCAGAAATAACGCCCTTGTGTCATAGTAGTAATGTGGATGTGTCTGGTAGTGAAAGTAAAGTCCGAGGCTATCAAGAACAATATTGCATAGGAACCTGGAGTGTTAGGTCCATGAATCAAGGTAAACTGGAAATTTTCAAACAGGAAATAGCAACAGTGAACATCGATATTTTAGAAATCAGTGAATAAAAACGGACGGGAATGAGTAATTTAATTCCAATGACCATTATATCTAATACTGTGGACAAGAATCCCTTAGAAGAAATGGAGCAGCCCTCATAGTCAACAGGAGAGTCCAAAATGCAGTACTTGGGTGCAATCTCAAAAATGACAGAAAGATCTCTGTTCGTTTCCAAGGCAACCACTCAGTATTATAGGAATTCAAACTTGCCCAAACCACTAATGCCAAAGAAGGTGAATTTGAACATACCTATGAAGACCTACTAACCTTCTAGAAGTAACACCAAAAAAAGGATGTCCTTTTCATCATAGGGGACTGAAATGCAAAAGTAGGAATTCAAGAGATACCTGGTGTACCAGGCAACTTTGACCTTGGAGTACAAAATGAAGCAGGACAAAGGCTAGCAGAGTTTTGTGAAGAGAATGCACTGGTCATAGCAAACACCCTCTTCCAACAACACAAGAGATGACTCTACACATGGACATCACAGATGGTCAATACCAAAATCAGATCGATCATATTATTTGCAGCCAAAGGTGGAGAAGCTCTTTACAGTCAGCACAAACAAAACCAGGAGCTGATTGTGGCTCAGATCATAAACTCCTTATTGCAAAATTCAGGCTTAAGTTGAAGTAGGGGAAACCACTATTTTCATGATAATACAGTGGAAGTGACTGTATTAAAAATAGCTGAGAAAAGAATAAAAGTGAAAGGAAAATGAGAAAAGGAAAGATACCCATATGAATGCAGAAATCCAAAGAATAGCAAGGAGAGATAACAAAGCCTTCTTAAGTGAACAATGCGAAGAAATAAGAGGAAAATAATAGAATGGGAGAGACTGGAGATCTCTTCAAGAAAATTAGAGATACCAAGAGAATATTTTCCTGTAAAAATGGGCACAATAAAGGACAGAAATGGTATGGACCTAACAGAAGCAGAAGCTATTAAGAAGAGGTGGCAAGAATACACAAGGAACTGTACAAAAAAGGTCTTGTGACCCAGATAACCACAGTGGTGTGATCACTCACCTAGAGCCAGACATTCTGGACTATGAAGTCAAGTCGCCTTAGGAAGCACTGGAAGTGAAAAAATTGCAGTTGAGCCGTTTCAAATCCTAAAAGATGATGCTGTGAAACTGCCCACTCAATATGCCAGCAAACTTGGAAAACTCAGCAGTGGCCACAGAACTGAGAACGGTCAGTTTTCATCCTAATCCCAAAGAAGGGCAATGCCAAAGAATGTTCAACCTATTTCACAGTTGTACTCATTTCACATGCTAGCAAGGTATGCTGAAAATTCTTCAAGCTATGCTTTAATAGTCCATGAACTGAGAACTTCCAGATGTACAAGCGTGATTTAGAATAGGCAGAGGAACCAGAGATCAAATTGCCAGCATCTGTTGGATCATAGAAAAAGCAAGGGAATTACAGAAAAAAAATATTTCTGTTTCATTGACTACGCCAAAGCCTTTGACTACAAGGATCACAACAAATTGTGGAAAATTCTTCAGGAGATGGAAATACCAAACCAGCTTACATGACTTCTGAGAAACATGTACAAGGTCAAGAAGCAACACTTAGGACTGGACATGGAACAACGGGACTGGTTGAGAATTGGGAAAGGAAGACATCAAGGCTGTATATTGTCACCCTGCTTATTTAACTTCTATGTAGAGTACATCATGTGAAATGCTGGGCAGCCTGAAGCTCAAGCTAGAATCAAGATTCCCGGGAGAAATATCAATAATCTCAGATATGCAGATGACACCACCCTAATGGTAGAAAGCGAAGAGGAACTAAAGAGCCTCTTGATGAAGGCAAAAAGAGGAGAATGAAAAAAGCAGGCTGTAAACTCAACATTCAAATAATAAAGATGGTGGCATCCGGTCCCATCACTTCATGGCTAATAGATGGGGATAAATGGAAACAGAAACATTGACAGACTATTTTCTTGGGCTCCAAAAGCACTGTGGACAGTGACTCCAGCCAAGAAATTAAAAGATGCTTGCTCTTTGGAAGAAAAGCTATGACAAACCTAAATGGTGTATTAAAAAGCAGACACATCACTTTGCTGGCAAAGGTCTGTATAGTCAAAGCTATGGTTTTTCCAGTAGTCATGTATGGATGTAAGAGTTGGACCATAAAGTCGGCTGAGCACCAAAGGCTTGGTCTTTTCAAACTGTGGTGCTGGAAAATACTTTTGAGAGTCCTTTGGACAACAAGGAGATCAAACCAATTAGCATAAAGGAAATCAACCCTAACTATTCATTGTAAGGACTGATGCTGAAGCTGACCTCTAATATTTTGGCTACCTGATGTGAAGAGCTGACTCATACCCTAACGCTGAGAAAGACTGAAGGCAGGAGGAGAAGATGGCAGAGGATGAGATGGTTGGATGGCATCACTGATTCAATGAACTTGATTTTGAGCAAACTCCAGGAGATAGTGAAGGACAGGGAAGCCTAGCATGCTGGTTCACAAAGAGTCAGATATGACTGAGTGACTGAACAACAACCCTTGTTTAAAAAAAATAGTATTTAAAATATATGATCACATTTGAAAATCTTTTTCTACCAATTTGTTTGAGTACCTGTGATATACTAGGTACTGTTTTAGGTATTGCAGATTTTTTCAGGTTTTCTTGAAATAAGCATAACTAATGCCATCTCTTTCAGTTTATAGAAGAGGAGCTTGATCAGTCAAAAAAATTTTAAAAAGCTGTAATAACCAATCCTTAATCTCACAGCAGGGAAGTAATGAGATTAGGACTTGGGCCCAGATCCTATGACCTTAAATCTTTTGTTGTTTGAATTGCACAAGACTGTTTTCCCAGCAAAAGTTTAGCATATAACAATATGCTAAATAGGGAAGTGGTATTTTAAGAATATGAAATTAGAAGCTCCATAGCTTTGGGGTGGAAAGACACTGGGCAGCAAACCTAAGGAATTAAATGTCTGGACATTTAATTGATATGAGAGTGGAGAGAAGGTAAACTCATACATCCAGTCACTGAATCATTCATTCATTCAAAAATATAAATCTAATACCCACATGCTAGGCACTGAATAGACAGGGTAACAGAAAGTATGAGGTTTGGAGAAGGATAATAGTATCTGTGATGTCACATGTATGTATGTGGTACTTGCTCAGTCGTATCCAACTCTGCAATCCCATGACTATAGCCTACTAGGCTCCTCTATCCATGGAATTCTCCAGGCAGGAATACTGGAGTGGTTTCCATTTCTTTCTTGAGGGGATCTTCCAAACCCCAGAATCAAACCTGGGTCTCCTGCATTGCAGGCAGATTCTTTACTCTCTGAACCACCAGAGAAGTTATATCACATACATTGACAGACATAAACATAAGCAAGATAGTTGAAAACAAAAGTCAACAGTTTTTTATTTATGTTAAATTGTGCTAAGAATGACTTATATAGAATTTGCATTTTTCAACTCAATACTGGAATTCAGAAGAGGAGTTATGTCTAGTATTAAATAATTGAGAAATTGACAAGGTAGTATAGTTTAAAATCATTGCCATAAAGCTAATCACAAGGGACAACATGTTGGGTGACTAATTAAAGGAAATGCCAGAATAGGCAAATATAGAAACAAAGTAGATTAGTGGTTAACAAGGACTGGATGGAAAGAGGTAGGGAGATTGAAAGGTGATGGCTAAGGGCTATGGGGGAATAAAAATCTTATTAAAAACTATAGTAATAGATATATATATACCCTGTGACTATACTAAAAGCCATTGAATTGTACACTTCAAATGAGTGAATTGTATGGCATGTGAATTATATGTTAACAAAGCTTCTAAAATCAAAGCCATAGCTATAGAGTTATCAGAGACATAAGAAATAAAAAAATTCAAATGACCGAAGAAACCAACTTTCAAGGAACAGTTATAATTAAATAGCGAGTGATAAATAAGATGGCAACCAATATTTTTAAAATCTCATTGAGCAAATGCCCTGTATTTGAAAAGCTCAAACATCATTGAGATAATTGATAGTGCCCATAAGAATGCATATACTATCAGAAGCTAAAAGTTTCAGACAGATAAGGTATGAATAAATAAAGGGGGAGTACAGTAAGTCAATCCCTTATGATTATACAGTGAAAGTGACAAATAGATTCAAGGATTAGATCTGATAGACACAGTGCCTGAAGAACTATGGACAGAGGTTTGTGACATTGTACAGGAGGCAGGGACCAAGACCATCCCCAACAAAAAGAAACACAAAAAGGCGAAATGGTTGTCTGAGGAGACCTTACAAATAGCTGTGAAAAGAAGAGAAGCGAAAAGCAAAGGAGAAAAGGAAAGATATATGCATTTGAATGCAGAGTTCCAAAGACAAGCTAGGAGACAGAAGAAAGCCTTCCTCAGTGATCATTGCAAAGAAATAAAAGAAACCAATAGAATGGGAAAAACTAGACATCTCTTCAAGAAAATTAAATACACCATGTTTGTTTCATGCAAACATGGACACAATAAAGGACAGAAATGGTATGGACCTAACAGAAGCAGAAGATATTAAGAAGAGGTGGCAAAAATACACAGAAGAACTATACAAAAAAGATCTTCACAACCTAGATAATCACAATGGTGTGATCACTCACCTAGAGCCAGACATCCTGGAATGCAAAGACAAGTGGGCCTTAGGAAGCATCACTACAAACAAAGCTAGTGGAGGTGGTAGGATTCCAGTTGAACTATTTCAAATTCTAAAAGATGATGCTGTGAAAGTGCTGCAGCTCAATATGCCAGCAAATTTGGAAAACTCAGCAGTGGCCACAGGACTGGAAAAGGTCAGTTTTCATTCCAATCCCAAAGAAAGGCAATGCCAAAGAATGTTCAAACTACCACACAATTGCATTCATCTCACACGCTAGCAAAGTAATGCTCAAAATTCTCCAAGCCAGGCTTCAACAGTATGTGAACTGTGAACTTCCAAATGTTCAAGCTGGAATTAGAAAAGGCAGAGGAACCAGAGATCAAATTGCCAGCATCCACTGGATCATCGAAAAAGCAAGAGAGTTCCAGAAAAACATCTACTTCTGCTTTATTGACTATGCCAAAGACTTTGACGTGTGGATCACAACAAACTGTGGGAAATTCTGAAAGAGATGGGAATACCAGAGCACCTGACCTGCCTCCTGAGAAATCTGTAGGCAGGTCAGGAAGCAACAGTTAGAACTGGACATGGAACAACAGACTGATTCCAGTTAGGAAAAGGTGTATGTCAAGGCTGCATATTGTCACCCTGCTTATTTAACTTACATACAGAGTATATCATGAGAAATGCTGGACTGGATGAAGCACAAGCTGGAATCAAGACTGCTGGGAGAAATACCAATAACCTCAGATACACAGATGACACCACACTTAAGGCAGAAAGTGAAGAAGAGCTAAAGAGCTTCTTGATGAATGTGAAAGAGGAGAGTGAAAAAGTTGCCTTAAAACTCAACATTCAGAAAACTAAGATAATGGCATCCGGTCCCATCACTTCATGGCAAATAGATGGGGAAGCAATGGAAACAGTGACAAGTTTTGTTTTTTTTTTTTTTTTTTTGGGGGGGGTGGGTATGGTGCTCCAAAAATCACTGTAGATTGTGACTGCAGGCATGAAATTAAAAGACACTTGCTCCTTGGAAGAAAAGTTATGACCAAACTAGACAGCATGTTAAAAAGCAGAGACATTACTTTTCCAACAAAAGTCCATCTAGTCAAAGCTATGGTTTTTCCAGTAGTCATGTATGCATGTGAGAGTTGGATCATAAAGAAAGCTGAGTGCCAAAGAATTGATGCTTTTGAACTGTGGTGTTGGAGAAGACTGTTGAGAGTCCCTTGGACTGCAAGGAGATCCAACCAGTCCATCCTAAATGAAATCAGTCCTGAGTATTCATTGGAAAGTCTGATGCTGAAGCTGGAACTCCAATATTTTGGCCACCTGATACAAAAAACAGACTCATTTGAAAAGACCCTGATGCTGGGAAAGATTGAAGATGGGAGGAGAAGGGTCGACAGAGGATGAAATGGTTGAATGGCATCACCGACTCAATGGATGTAGGTTTGAGTAGGCTCTGGGAGTTGGTGATGGACAGGGAAGCCTGGTGTGCTGCAGTCCTTGGGGTCACAGAGAGTCAGACATGACTGAGTAACTGTACTGAACAGTAAGTAAACTGAGTAAAAAACATGTATTCAAGATTTTCTTAAGGAAAAAAGAGAATGGCAATTCTAAGTAGCAACCAGGTTCTGCCCAATTCTGGAATTCTATGGACCTGGGTGAACTACCTAGTCTATGAGTTCTCAGAATAAAGTAGCAGAGGAAAGATCCAAATGAAGTTCTTGGAAGAGTGCTCAGAGCGAAGAACCATGGAGAAGAGAAGAAACATCCAGGACCAAAGGGTCAAAAGCAGAATCAGGACAGCAGGATGGAATCTGTAGTTACAAACTCTCTAGAAAGCAGTTGGAAACTAATGCAAGGAAGCATTTATGAAATCACAATAAATAATTTCTTGAACATCATTATGTAATGTAATCATTATGTAATGATAAGGAACAAAAATCTTAATGTCTTTTCTTGATTGAACTGATAGTTGAGTAGCAAAGGTAGATATTTAATAATCACTAATAAAAATGCAAAGTCCTAACTGGAGGAAGTGCTAAAAGCAAGAGTTATCAGGCATCTATCATAGGATGACTGATTCTTGCATGGAGATAGAAAAGGCTGCTTTAAGAAAGAAATGCTTGAATTGTAACTTGAAATTAAAGTGTTAAATAAAGAGTATTTGGAGAAAATATATTGAATACAAAGGATTGAAGGGTGCAGTGTGATGGGAGCAAAGAAACCAAGAGTTCCTTAGCTGTTTACAGACCATGTAGGGTCTTAATAGTTCATATCAAATGAATCATCTTTAATCAAATAACAATGAGACATTACCAAAGGATTTTAAGGATGGGAGACATAGCAACATGATCAAATTAACATTTGCAATATAAAGAACTAATTAAAGATGGGCTGAATAGATACAGTTAGACAGTCAAGACACTAGTATCTTCCAATCAATAGATCATCAGAGCTTGATTAAGGGTGGCAGTGATTGTAGTGGAGTCGGAGAATAAAAGGACAAGCATTATTTAAAAGGAAATTTTGGCAGGGTTTGTTAAAGTACTAAGTAATGGTGATTAAAAAAAGGAAAAGGGTGTCAGTCTTGTTCCTGTGCTTTTGTGACAGGATGGTGACATTCTTCAGTTAACAACAGGAAGGGTGAAATTAGAAGAAAAATGAGTTTAGTCTTCTTCTCCATATAGGTGGTAATCAGAGCACTGGAAATGGATCAAAACAAAATGAGAATAGTGAGTGAAGAGTGAGAAAATAAGAAACATGCAGACAAGAAAGAGAAGGAATGGATACAGATTCAGAAGAAAAACCAGAAAAGAAAGGGTTTTAACATGGAAGCTTGAGAAAAGTAGTTTTCCAGGAGGAGAAGGGTAGTCATCAGTTTCATATGATTTTGAAATGTTAGAGACATCACTGTAAAGAGCCATCAGGATAGGCAGCAGGGAGGTCATTGGTGAAATTATTGAGTACTGTGTGGTGGTTTGGTTGCTCAGTTGTGTCCAACTCTTGTGACCCCATGGACTGTAGCCTGCCAGGCTCCTCTGTCCATGGAAGAGTACTGGAGTGGGTTGCCATTTCCTTCTCCAGGGGATCGGCCTGACCCAGGAATCAAACTTGGGTCTCCTGCATTGCAGGTGGATTCTTTACTGACTGAGCTCATAACACACCAGGGCTGCAAATGGGCAGGAAGCTAGATTGCAATGACTTGAGGCAGGGGTCTTAACAACTTTAAAATATGCAATACAGTATTAACTATAGTCACCATGCTGTGCTTTCTATCTCCGTGACTTATTTATTTTATAACTGGGAGTTTGTACCATTTGACTTCCTACACCTATTTGGCCACACTCCAACCCTCACCTCTGGCAACCACCAGTCTGTTCTCTGTATCCATGGGCTTTGTTCTGTTGTTGTTTTGTTTGTTTTTAGATTCCACATATAAATGAAGTTATACAAGATTTGCCTTTCTCTGACTTATTTCATTTAATGAATACCTTCAAGGTCTATCCATGCTACCTCAGATAGTAAGTTTTCATTTTTCCTATGGCTGATTAATATTCCATGGTATATATATACAGCACATCTTATGTAGTCATTTATCCATTGATGGACACTTCCATTGTTTCCATATCTTGGCAATTATAAATAATGTTGCAATGAATATGTGGGCACATATGTATTTTTGAATTAGTGTTTTCATTTTCTTTAAGTAAATGTCCACAAGTGGAATTTCTGGATCATCCGATAGCTCTAGCTTTAATTTTTCTAAGAGCTTCCATATTTATTTCCACAGTGGCTGCACCAATTTACATTCCCTCCAAAAGTGTACAAGGGTTCCCTTTTCTCTACCTTCTTGCCAACACCTGTTATTCCTTGTCTTTTTTATAATAGCCATTGTGACTGGTCTGAGGTGGTACCTCACTGTGGTTTTGATTTGCGTTTCTTTGATGACTACTGATCTTGTTGGCCACCTGTATACCTTCTGTGGGAAAATGTCTACTCAGATTCTCTGCTCATTTTTCTTTGTATTTTTCTATTGGAGGATAATTGTTTTACAGAATTTTGTTGTTTTCTGTCAAACCTCAACATGAATCAGCCATAGGTATACATATATCCCCTCCCTTTTGAACCTCCCTCCCATATCCCACCCCATATCACCCTAGGTTGATTCAGAGCCCCTGTTGGAGTTTCCTGAGCCATTACGGCAATTTCCCATTGGCTATCTATTTCACATATGGTAATGTAAGCTTCCATGTTACTCTTTCCATACATCTCACCCTCTCCTCCCCTCTCCCCATGTCCATAAGACTACTCTCTATGTCTGTTTCTCCATTGCTGCCCTGAAAATGAATTCTTCAGTACTATTTTTCTAGATTATGTATATATGCATTAGAATACAGTATTTATCTTTCTCTTTCTGACTCACTTCACTCTGTATAATAGGTTCTGTGTTCATCCACCTCATCAGAACTGACTCAAATGCATTCCTTTTTATGGCTGAGTAATATTTCATTGTGTATATGTACCACAAGTTCTTTATCCATTCATCTGTTGATGGACATCTAGTTTGCTTCCATGTTCTAGCTATTCTAAGTAGTGCTGCAATGAACAATGGGATACATGTGCCTTTTTCAATTTTTGTTTCCTCGGAGTATGTGCCTAGGAGTGGGATTGCTGGGTCATATGGTGATTTTATTCATAGTTTGTTTTTTTTTTTTTTTTAAAGAATCTCCATACCATCTGCCATAGTGGTTGTATCAATTTACATTCACACTAAGAGTGCAAGAGTGTTCCCTTTTCTCCACACCCTCTCCAGCATTTATTGTTTGCAGACTTTTTGATGATGGCCACTCTGACTGGTGTGAAGTGATATCTCATTGTAGTTTTGATTTGCATTTCTCTAAGAATGAGCAATATTGAGCATCTTTTCATGTATTTGTTAGCCATCTGTATGTCTCCTTTGGAGAATATCTGTTTAGGTCTTTTCCCCACTTTTTGATTGGGTTGTTTATTTTTCTGGCACTGAGTTGTATGAGCTGCTTGTATATTTTGGAAATTAATTCTTTGTCAGTTGTTTCATTTGCTATTACTTTCTCCTATTTTGAGGGTTATCTTTTCACCTTGCTTATTGTTTCCTTTGCTGTGCAAAAGCTTTAAAGTTTAATCAGGTCCCACTTGATTACTTTTGTTTTTATTTCTATTACTCTAGGAGGTAGGTCAGTCATAAAGGATCTTGCTTTGAGCTATGTCATCGAGTGTTCTGCCTATGTTTTCCTCTAAGAGGTTTATAGTTTCTGGTCTTACATTTAGGTCTTTAATCCATTTTGACTTTATCTTTGTGTATGACATTTGGAAGTGTTCTAATTTCATTCTTTTACATTCTTCTAGCTGTCCAGTTTTCCCAGCACCATTTATCGAAGAGGCTGTCTTTGCCCCATTGTATGTTCTTGCCTCCTTTGTCAAAAATAAGGTGCCCATAGGTGCATGGATTTCTTTCTGAACTTTCTATCTTGTTCCATTAGTCTATATTTCTGTTTTTGTGCCAGTACCATACTGTCTTGATGACTGTAGCTTTGTAGTATAATCTGAAGTCAGGAAAGTTGATTCCTCCAGCTCCATTCTACTTTCTCAGGACTGCTTTGGCTATTAGGGGTCTTTTGTGTTTCCATATGAATTATGAAAACTTTTGTTCTAGTTTTGTGGAAAAACACCATTGGTGATTTGATTGGGGTTGCATTGAATTTGTAGATTGCATTTGGTACTATAGTCATTTTCACAATATTGATTCTTCCTACCCCAGGAACATGGAATATCTCTCCATCTGTATATGACATTTTTTATTTCATTAGTGTCTTATACTTTTCTGTGTACAGTTCTTTTGTCTCCTTAAGTAAGTTTACCCCTAGATATTTCATTCTTTTTGTTGCAATGGTGAATGGAATTGATTCCTTAATTTCTTTTCTGATTTTTCATAGTAAGTATATAGAAATGCAAGTGATTTCTGTGTATTGATTTTGTACCCTGCAGCTTTTCTAAATTCACTGATTAGCTCTACTAATTTTCTTATACTATCTTTAGGGTTTTCTATGTACAGTATCATGTCATCTGCAAACAGTAAAATCTTTACTTCTTTTCTGATCTGGATTCCTTTTATTTCTTTTTCTTCTCTGATTTCTGTAGCTAGGACTTCCAGAACTATGTTGAATAACAGTGGTGAAAGTGAACATCCTTGTCTTGTTCCTGATCTTAGGGAAAATGCTTTCAGTTTTCCACCATTGAGAATAATGTTAGCTGTAGGTTTATCATATATGGCCTTTACTATTTTGAGGTAGGTTCCTTCTATGCCCATTTTTTTTAAAGAGTTTTAGTCATAAATGGGTGCTGAATTTTGTCAAAGGCTTTTTCTGCATCTATTAAGATTGTCATATGGTTTTTATCTTTCAATTTGTTAATATGTACCACATTGATTGATTTGCATTTATTGAAGAATCCTTGTATTCCTGGAATAAACCCAAGTTGATCATGATGTATGAGCTTTTTGATGTATTGCTGAATTCTGTTTGCTAAAGTTTTGTTGAGGATTTTTGCCCCTATGTTCATCAGTGATATTGGCCCATAGTTTTTGTGTGTGTGTGTTGTCTTTGTCTGGTTTTGGTATCAGGCTGATGGTGGCCTCATAGAATGAGTGGAAGTGTTCCTTCCTCTGCAATTTTTGGAAAGAGTTTTAGAAGAATAGACAGTTCTTCTCTAAATGTTTGATAGAATTCTCCTGTGAAGCCACCCCTGGTCCTGGGCTTTTGTTTTCTGGGAGATTTTTGATCATAGCTTCAAATTCAGTGCTTGTAATTAGTTTTTCATAATTTCTATTTCTTCCTGGTTCAGTCTTGGAAGATTGAAATTTTCTAAGAATCTGTCCATTTCTTCCAGGTTTTCCATTTTGCCATATAGTTGTTTATAATAGTCTCTTATTCAGTTCAATTCAGTCACTTAGTCATGTCCTACCCTTTGCAACCCTATGGACTGCAGCACACCAGGCTTCCCTGTTACAATCCTTTGTATTTCTGCATTGTCTATTGTAACCTCTCATTTTTCATTTGTCATTTTGTTGATTTGATTCTTCTCTCTTTTTTTCTTGATGAGTCTGGCTAAAGGCTTGTCATTTTTTTTTTATCTTCTCAAAGAACAAGCTTTTAGTTTTATTAATTTTTACTATTGTTTCTTTCATTTCTTATTTCTGCACATAAAGAAATCTTTATGATTTCTTTCCTTCTACTAATTTTGGGGTTTTTCATTCTTCTTTTTCCAGTTGTTTTAAGTGTAAAATTAGGTTGTCTATTCAACGTTTTTCTTATTTCTTGAGGTAGGATTGTATTGCTATAAATTTCCCTTTTAGAACTGCTTTTGCTGCATTGCATAGGTTTTGAGTGTTTTCACTGTCATTTGTTTCTAGAAATTTTTTTATTTCCCTTTGGATTTCTTCAGTAACCTGTTAGTTATTTAGAAATGTGTTGCTTAATCTCCACGTGTTTGTGTTTCTTACAGTTTTTTTCTTGTAATTGATGTCTAGTCTCATAGCATTGTGGTCAGAGAAGATGCTTGATATGATTTCAATTTTCTTAAATTTACTGAGGTTTTATTTATGACCCAAGGTGTGGTCTATCCTAGAGAATGTTCCATGTGCACTTGAGAAGAAGGTGTATTCTTCTGTATTTGGACGGAATGTCCTGAAGATATCAATGAGATCCATCTCATCTAATCTGTCATTTAAGACTTGTGTTTCCTTATTCATTTTCTGTTTTGATGATCTGTCCATTGGTGTGAATGGGATGTTAACGTCTCCTACTATTATTGTGTTACTGTCAATTTCTCCTTTTATGTCTGTTAGTGTTTGTCTTATGTATTGAGGTGCTCCTATGTTGGGTGCATAGATATTTACAATTGTTATGTCTTCCTCTTGGATTGATCCCTTGATCATTATGTAGTGGCCTGCCTTATCTCTTGTAACTTTCTTTATTTTAAAGGTCTATATTGTCTGATATGAGGATTGCTACTCCAGCTCTCTTTTGCTTCCCATTTGCATGGAATATATTTTTCCATCCTCTCACTTTCAGTCTATACATGTCTTTAGGTCTGAAGTGGGTTTCTTGTAGACAGCATATATATGGGTCTTGTTTTTGTATCCTTTCAGCCAGTCTGTATCTTCTGGTTGAAGCATTTTTCCATTTACATTTAAAATGATTATTGGTATATATGTTCCTACTGCCATTTTCTTAATTGTTTGGGGCTGTTTTTGTAGATCTTTATTCTTCTGTTGTATTTCTTGACTATATAAGTTCATTTAACATTTATTGTAAAGCTGGTTTGATGGTACTGAATTCTCTTAACTTTTGCTTTTCTGTAAAGCTTTTTATTTCTCCATCAATTTTGAATGAGGTCCTTGCTGGGTACAGTAATCTTGGTTGTAGATTTTCCCCTTTCAGTACTTTAAATATATTCTGCCTTTCCCTTCTGGCCTGTAGAGTTTCTGCTGAAAGATCAGCTGTTAAGTGAACGGAGTTTCCCTTGCATGTTACTTGTTGCTTCTCCCTTGCTGCTTTGAATATTCTTTGTTTGTGTTTAGTCTTTGTTTGTTTAATTAGTATGTGTCTTGGCGTGTTTCTCCTTGGGTTTATCCTGTATGGCACTCTCTGCACCTCTTGGATTTGATTGACCATTTCCTTTTTCATGTTGGGGAAATTTTCAACTATAATCTCTTCAAAAATTTTCTCATACCCTTTTTCTCTTCTTCTTCTGGGACCCCTATAATTTGAATGTTGGTGCATTTGATATTGTCCCAGAGGTCTCTGAGACTATCCTCAGTTCTTTTCATTCTTTTTACTTTATTCTGCTCTTCAGAAGTTATTTCCACCATTTTATCTTCTAGCTCACTGATTCATTCTTCTGCTTCAGATATTCTGCTATTAATTCCTTCTAGAGTATTTTTAATTTCAGTAATTGTGTTGTTTGTCTCTGTATGTTTGTTCTTTAATTCTTCTAGGTCTTTGTTAATTGATTCTTACATTTTCTCCATTTTGTTTTCAGGTTTTTTTGTTATCTTTACTATCATTATTCTTATTTCTTTTTCAGGTAGTTTGCCCATTTCCTCTTCATTTATTTGGACTTCTGTGTTTCTAGTTTGTTCCTTCATTTGTCTAGTATTTCTCTGTCTTTTCATTATTTTTTTTTTTTTAACTTACTGTGTTTGAGGTCTCCTATTCCTAGGCCTCATGGTTGAATTCTTTCTTGCTTTTGGTTTCTGCCCACCTAAGGTTGGTCCAGTGGTTTGTGTCAGCTTCATATAGGGTGAGATTTCTGCTGTTTTTGTTTGTTTTCCCTCTGATGGGCAAGGCTTAGTGAGGTGATAATCCTGTTTGCTGATGATTGCATTTGTCTTTTTGTTTTGTTTGTTGTTAAATAAGGCTTCCTACAGAGGGTGCTACTGGTGGTTGGGTTATGATGGATCTGGTATTCAAGTAGTTTCCTTTGTGTGAGTTTTCACTATTTGATACTACCTAGGGTTAGTTCTCGGGTTTTCTAGGGTCTTGGATTCAATGCTCCCCACTCCAAAGGCTAACGACTTGATCTCTCTACAAAGACCAGCCTAGGTCCTATCTACCAAGAGGAATTTCACCTGAAATGTAAGGCCTTTTACTTGAGCTCCAAAAGCCAGTGTACAAGAATGCAACGGAGATCTCTGACTCAGTGGAAGCTTGGTATTGCCTGCCACATGGACAGTCCTCCTTGGATTAAAACAGATGACTAGAGGGCCTGTCCTTGGCAGTGGTGAGCAGAACTCTCTGCTCACTTTTTCATTAAATTGTTTTCTTCCTATTGAGTTGTACTAATTCTTTATATATTTTTGATATTAATCAACCCCTTATTAGATATATGATTTGCAAATACTTTCTCCTATTTGATAGGTTTTCTTTTCATTTTGTTAATGATTTCCTTTCCTAAGCAGAAGATTTTTAATTTGATATCATCTCACTTGTTCATTTTTTCTTTTGTTTCACTCACCTTGGGGCTTCCCTGGTAGGTCAGACAGTACAAAACATCCACTTTTGGTGTCAAATTAAAAAAACAAAACAAAACACCACGTCTGATGTCAAGGAGCTTACCACCTAAAATTTAGGGTCTGTGGTCTTACTTTTGAATCTTTAATGCCTTTTGAGACAATTTTTGTATATAGTGTAAGATGGTATTCCAGTTTCTTCCTATTGCTGTGATTTGTGTGTCTAGTTTTCCAGTATGATTTATTAAAGAGACCTCAAAATATATTTGATTCCTAAAGGAAGGAGATGATAAAGTAGCTAGTAGTGATAGGGGGTAAGTCGTAAACTAAGGGATTTTATACATGTATTGTTTGATTTTTTTTTATTAAAGTACTCTTGATTTATAATATTGGATTAGTTCCCTATGTACAACATAAGTGAGTGAGTGATAGTCACTCAGATGTCTCTGACTCTTTGCAACCCCATGGACTGTAGTCTGCCCTGCTCCTCTGTCCATGGAATTCTCCAGGCAAGAATACTGGAGTGGGTTGCCATTTCCTTCTCCAATATACAACATAGTGAGTCAATATTTTTGTATAGTATATTCCATTTAAAGTTATTATAAAATATTGGCTATACTCCCTGTACCATAAAACATATCCTTGTGGCTTATTTACTTTATAGGTAGTAGTTTGTACCTCTTAATCCCCATTCCATTGGGGAAAGAACTTGGGGGAGGGGCACATTAGGGGAAGAGGATTAAGATGTGCTGTTTTATTTTTAATGGATACAAACATGAAAATATTTTTTTATACTAGTAGAGGGAAAATTCCACTTAAAAAAAAAAAATGTTGAGTATGTTAGAGAAAAGATAGTGACAATCCTGAAAGTGAAGATGGAAAATGAGATGCAAAACTTAGATACAGGACTTGACATTGGTTATTTAGCTTTGAATAACCAGGGCTGTTTAAGCCATTTATAGATCAGATGATGTGTGGTATATGAATGTAAAAGTCTCATTTAATGACAGAGGCTCTCATTTAAAGACAGATAGGCAAGATCAGGTAAAGATTTCCTCATTTAAGATAAAGGAGGCCTCTGAATGTTTGTAAGCAAGGGAAATGAGTCAACACAGAGAAAGGAAAGAGGAGGTGTGCAATGTCTTTAATTGCTACTCTGTAGAATAAGGCACACTCCAGTACTCTTGCCTGGAAAATCCCGTGGACAGAGGAGCCTGGTAGGCTGCAGTCCATGAAGTCGCTAAGAGTCGGACACGACTGAGCGACTTCACTGTCACTTTTCACTTTGCATTGGAGCATTGGAGAAGGAAATGGCAACCCACTCCAGTGTTCTTGCCTGGAGAATCCCAGGGACGGGGGAGCCTGGTGGGCTGCCGTCTATAGGGTCGCGCAGAGTCGGACACGACTGAAGTGACTTAGCAGCAGCAGAATAAGGCAAGCAATTAGGAGGAGAAGAAAGGAGAAAGGACTACTGAGTTGCATAAACTTACTGAAAGTCTTTTTTATTATTTTCTGGTTTTGTATATGTCATTTTCCAAGTCCACAGCTTTCTACCTTTGTCTAATCTGCGTTTGTTTTCAGTAAGTGTAAGAAACCAGTATTCTCAGGTTAAGATTTACTTTGAAAAATAAACATTAACAAGACAAGTCAGTTCATAATCCTAGTTCAGATGTATTTATTTTTGTCTGTAGAACTTAGAATAAGATCCTGGAAACCTAGACATACAGTGCTAGAACAGATCCTTTTTATAATCCTTTATAATTTTTTTCCTGACCAACATGTAGCAAAATTATATACTTCTAGTACCTGAAGTGCAAATTTTTTTTACAAAACCGTTCAGTATTCCACATAAAATCGTTTAGAAATGGTAGTTCTACAGTGACCTTCTTATAATACTATATTGTGCAGGAATGAGGCATTTTCCCATTTGCAACAACATGAATGGACCTAGAGAGTGTCATACTGAGTGAAGTAAGTCAGACAGAAAGACAAATATATAGTATCACTTATATGTGGAATCTAAACTAATGGCACAAATGAACTTATTTAATTTACAAAACAGAAATAGAGTCACAGATGTAGAAAACAAACCTTTGTTTACAAAGGGGAAGTGCAGAAGGGATAAATGTGGAGTCTGGAATTGACATATATGCACTACTATATATAAAATAGATACTGTATAGTACAGTACTATGTAATGACCTATATGGGAAAAAGATCTTAAAAGGAGTGGATATATATGTAACTGGTTCATTTTGCTGTACATCTGAAACACAATTTTGTAAATCAACTAGACTCCAATAAAAATATATTTTAAAGAATGAGGCATTTTTTTCCTCTGTTAAAAATGGGTAAAATGACATAATTGTGTGTTTTTATTATTTTCTAAACTTAAATTCACCTTTTAAAAGGCAGATATAGCATACTTTATAGCATTTACATTGGACTCAGGTATAAACAGGAATATGAAATACATTAGAATTAATGAAAAATGAAAGTAAAGAAATACAAATCTACCCTGAACATAATTCACAGTATCTTTCACATTGTGTCTTAGTCTGTTCAGGCTGCTCTATCAAAATACTACCTACTGGGTAGCTTATAAATGTTAGAAATTTATTTCTCACAGTTCTGAAGACTGGTAGAGTCAGAGATCAGGGTGCCAGCATGGTCAGGTAAGAGCCCTCTTCCCGGTCACAGACTTACTATATCTTCACACAGCAGAAGTGGCAAACCAACTGGTTCTCTGGATTCTTTTAAGGTCACGAATCCCATTCTTAATGGTTCTGCCTTGGTGACCTAATCACCCCCCAAAGGCTCCACCTCCTAATACAATTGAATTGCTCTAGCTAGCAGCTTTTTAACATATGAATTTGTTGGTCTATAGCACACATAACATGTTTTCACCTATACAAGTTAAATATAAAAGGCAGCTTCATTTCTTTATGCCAAATAAATCAATTTGAATATACTGAATTGTACTATCTGCAGGAAACAGCAAAGCTGATGGAACATCTAATGTTCTAATTAGCTGGCAGACCTTCTCTTCTCTAATGGCACATCTTTTCCATTTCAGTATAATCATGACAAGATGGGAGTTAATCACGTCTGTCAACTGTTAAGACCTTCCCTGGTGGCTCAGATGGCAAAGAATCTGCCTGCAATGCAGGAGACCCAGGTTCGATCCCGTGGTCAGGAAGATCCCCTGGAGAAGGGCATGGCAATCCACTCCAGTATTCTTGCCTGGAGAATCCCATGGACAGAAGAGCCTGGTGGGCTACAGTCCATAGGATCACAGAGTCAGACATGACTGAAGTGACTTAGCATGCATGTCAACTGTTAATACTCTCATAATATTCTGGCTAAAAATGCCTTTGCAAGTGTTATCTTCCCTGCAGAGTTTAGAAAGGCAGAGACAAGATAGTTTCCTATCTAGTAGCTTTGTTTCCTAACTGATCATTACAATGAAGAGGAAAAAATGCATGAGCCAGTCTGTACATACAGAATCTCTGTTATAGTTGGTCAAATAAGAAATGGATTTAAATATAATTTACTCCTTTATTCCTAGAAATGGCTTACCCAATTACTCCAGAAACTGTTTCAACTAGCTCTGATGCACTCTATAAATTGTAAGGTTCTTTTGGAAACTGTATAAATTAACATAACTTCTAATATCATATAATGTCTATTAAAACTTCTGGATGTAAACCTTTATATAGAATGTTTTTTGAAATTCAACTATATAGAACTACTAGTAAAAATTTCTGAGATTTTAATTGAAGGCAATGATGACTTGCCTTCTCATACATAAATATCCTGGATCGCCCTTAGACAGCATTGAGAGGTGAAGAAGTATGGGTAGAATGAGACCTGAACTTTAACCCCCACTCAACTGTTATTTAAAGAATCGGCCTAGTGGATAGTAGACTTCAATAATGAGACTTATCTTTAAATATTTGATAGTCTGTTTTATATGAAACATACTAATCCATGTGCTTCCAAAGGTCTTTTAATTCAAAATGAAGATGCTTTCTAAATATCAAGCCTAATAAAGCTACCTTTAAAAAGTAATGACATCTTAAAGTAATGAAATCTTAAATATTCATAGGATGTCACATGAGGGTTTTGGTGACTTAGGGATGTAAACTAGGAGAGGGACTAGTTTAGAGGACCTCTGCGTTCCATTCCAAATAGGAGATTCTATAATTCTATGAGCTTCTCTAAGCCTCAATTTCCTCACCTGAGACAGAAGTCACTATAGTTAAGGTATAAGATTGTTTAAAGTTGAGATAAGGAGATGAAGAGAGAAAAAATATGAGTTTTAACCCAGAAGCTCCCCTAGATACATCCTCTATAAAACAAACTTCAAATTTAACTATTGCTAACTCATATTTTCCTTACTCACTGCAAAAAGTGCCTGGGCTCATTTCTGCAGCAGTGTTAAATTAGAGAGGGGAAAACACAATAATAATTTATTTCTTTTGTCTTGGTATCTGAATGTTATTATTGTATGTCCAGAATTTGTTAAATTTTTTTGTCATTCAATTTTTTCTTGCTATATTTTTTCTATAGATTTTCTATTTACATGAAACACAATGCAATGACAAATAGAAGTATTTCAAACTTCTTGTTTAATCTGAAATCACTTTCTTATGCATTATGATTAAATAATTAATTCCCTTATAATTGACATGAAATGTGCAAATGTAAAATAATTTTATTATGGGTTATGTTTTTTTAAACTTTTTCTTTTATATTGGAGTGTAGTTGATTAACAATGTTGTGTTAGTTTCAGGTGTACAACAGAGTGATTCAGTTGTACATATACATGTATCTATCATTTTTCAAATTCTTTTCCTACTTAGGGTATTATAGAATATTGAGATGAGTTCCCTTGCTATACAGTATCTGTTAATCTATTTGGTTATCTGTTTTAGATATAGCAGCTATTATTTTTTTTAAATAAACTTTCTGCCCCCTTCTCTTTCTCTTCTCCTTCTGGGATCCATATAATGCATAAATTAGTTCATTTATGATGTGCCAAACATTCTCTAGGCTTTCTCACTTTTTAAAATTATATTTTCAAGGAAAATCACAAACAAAAACCTAACCTTACACCTAAAGCAAACAGAGAAAGAAGAACAGGCAAAACTCAAATTTAGTAGAAGGAAAGAAATCCTAGAGATTAGATTGGAAATAAATGAAATAGAAACAAAGAAAGCAATGGAAACTATCAACGGCTCTAAACTTTGAAAAGATAAACAAAATTGATAAACCTTTAGCCAGACTCACCAAGAAAAACAAAAGAAGTTACAAGAGACACCACAGAAATACAAAGGATCATAAGAGACTACTACAAGCAACTATATACCAATAAAATGGACAACCTAGAAGAAATGAACAAATTCTTATAAATGTGCACACTTTCAAGACTGAACCAGGAAGAAATAGCAAATGTGAACAGACAAATCACAAGTTCTGAAACTGAAACTGTGATTTAAAAGACTTCTAACAAACACAAGTCCAGGACAAGACAAAGGTACTACACACAAAAAAAATTACAGGTCTATGTCACTGATGAACACAAACATAAATAAAAATCCTCAACAAAATACTAGCAAACCAAATCCAACAATACAGTAAAAGGATCATACACTACAATCAAGTGTGACTTATCCCAGGGATGCAAGTATTTTTCAATATCCACAAATCAATCAGTGTGATACACCACATCAAAAAACTGAAGAATAATATCCATATGATTATCTCAATATTTGCATAAAAAGCTTTTGACAAAATTCAACAGACACTTATGATGAAAACTCTCCAGAAAGTGGGCATAAAGGGAACATACTTCAACATAATGAAGGCCATATATGACAAACCCACAGTCAACATCACAGTCAACTGTTAAAAAGCTGAAAGCATTTCCTTTAAGATCAGAAATAAGATAAGTATGTCCACTCTTGCCACTTTCATTCAACATAACTTTGGATGTCCTAGCCATGGCAATAAGAGAAGAAAAAGAAATCCAAATTGGAAAAGGAGTAAACTGTCACTGTTTGCAGATGACCTAATACTATACACAGAAAATCATAAAGATGGTACCAGAAAACTACTAGAGCTC
Source organism: Odocoileus virginianus (assembly GCF_023699985.2). NCBI lineage: Eukaryota > Metazoa > Chordata > Mammalia > Artiodactyla > Cervidae > Odocoileus > Odocoileus virginianus. The sequence continues at coordinate 25,853,831 of NC_069689.1, forward strand.
AACAGTGAATTTGGTTAAAGTTTCAGGATAAAAAATTAATATGCAAAAATCTGTTGCATTTCTACACACTAACAATGAACAATCAGAAAGAGAAAGAAACAATCCCATTTACCATCCCGGCAAGAAGAATAAAATACCTAAGAATAAACCTACCTATAGTGGCAGAAGAGTGGCACTTAGAGAACTATAAGGTGCTGATGAAATAAACAGAAAAATATACCATGTTCTTGGATTGGAAGAATTGAATGTCAAAATGACTATACTACCCAAGGTGATCTAGAGATTCAATTCAATTCCTATCAAATTGTCAATGGCATTTTTCACAGAATTAGAACCAAAAGAATCTTAAAATTTGTATGGAGACACAAAAGGCTTACCTAAAATAGTTCAAAACAATCTTGAGAAAGAAGGACAGAGCTGGGGGAATTAGGCTCCCTGCTTCAAAATACAAAACTACAGTTCTCAAAACAGATGCTGGCACAAAAATAGAACTATATATCAATGCAACAGGATAGAAATCCTAGAAATAAACCCACACACCTATGGTCAATTAATCTACAGCAAAGAAGGCAAGATTACACAATAGAGAAAACATAGTATTCAATAAATGATGCTGGGAAAACTGGACAGCTACATGTAAAAGAATGAAATTAGATCATTCAGATCATTTTTTAATACCACTCACAAAAATAAATTCAAATTGGGTTAAAGACCTGAAAGTAAGACCTGATACTATAAAATCCTTAGAGGAAAACATAAGCAGAACATTCTTTGACATGAATTGCAACAGTATCTTTTTTGATCCAGCCCTAGAGTTATGGAATTAAAAATAGACAAAAGAACATATTTATAAGTAAACTCAAAGGCTTAATGCACAGAAAAATATACCATAAACAAAACTAAAAGACCACCCACAGAATGGAAGAAAATATTGGCAATCAGTGTGGCCAATAAGGGATTAATGTCCAAAATTTACGAACAGCTCATAAGGCTCAATATCAAAAAAAATTAAGATAAAAATCCAGTCCAAAAATATGATATGTTTAAAGAGAGTATATACAGTTTCATATTGATAACATGAAACATTTTAAACATAAAACAGCATGTCATATACCATAAATCTCATGATTTCTTATAGAGATTTCTAAGGAGTATATATATATATCTATATAAAATATGCCACCCTTTAAAGTTGGATATAAATATCACTTTTGTGAAGACTGCTGTCATAGCTGAGAAAATATTCATTACTTCTATTTCCAAATTCTTTAACCTGTCCCAGTTTGACACTTTATGTGATATTAACTGATAAGAAAATCCAGAAACACAGAAATTGATTTTAATGTTTACAAATGCATTTTTTTTCCCTGAAAGCTATACACATTTTTAGGGCTTCCCAGGTAGTGCTAGTGGTAAAGAGCCCGCCTGCCAATGCAGGAGACATAAGAGACATGGGTTCCATCCTTGGATCTGGGTGATCCCTTGGAAGAGTGCATGGCAACCCACTCCAGTATTCTTGCCTTGAGGATCCCATGGACAGAGGAGTCTGGCCGGCTACAGTCCATAGGGTCACAAAAGAGCTGGACACAACTGAAGTGATATAGCATGCATATCCATTTTGAAAATAAATTATTTTTATCCATAAATACAAATGAACTATTGTACTCTCTAAAATTGGCTTCTTTGTGGTAAATGTAACTATACATTAAGATCACCTAAATGCTCAGTTTGTTTCTTCTCCATAATTCCAAGTACTTAACTTTTACTCAGGGGAACAAACAACTCAAGATGTTCATCCTAGAATGTCCTATCCTCTTTGTCAACCTGACCAACTGTTGCTCATCCCTCAAAGCCTCATTCAAATGCATCTTGCCACAAAAACTTCAAGAAAAAGCAATTGCTTCATCATCTGTATTTTCAAAGGATGTTATATTTATCCTTTAGAGTACTTTTGTTCTCCTTTAGAAACATTTAGCACTTAAATAGTTGTAACTATTTATGTGATAGAGCAATGAGTTTTATAACTTACTATCATTCCACATTTCTTAACCCTCATCCCATACAAAACCACAGCATAACAAAATATAAACCAGAAGTATTATTTTTCTATTGACATGCACCAAATTACAATAAATTTAGTGCCTTGAAACAGCACCCACTTACTGTCTCACAATATCTGTATGTCAGGCTCTCTGTTTAGAGTGTGGCCAAGCTTAAATCATACGGCCCTCGTAGGAAGTTCACAGCAGAAGTGTGTTTTTTCAAGGTGAGCAGAATTGCATCTTTCTGACTTCTGTCCAATTTACAGATACACTTTTCTTGTTTTAGGAGCTCATCTGATTATGTCAGCCCCACAAAGGACGTTACTTCTTTGAGTAATTCAACCTATTATATCTATAACTCCCTTTTGCCATATAATATAATCATGAGAGTACCGGAGTAGAAAGTCTTATCAGAGGAGCAGTTCTCCTCAGTGACATGGTTTATAATTGTTGCTCAGTGGTGATTAAATAAAGAATAACGTTTAGTTAGTTTCAGTATCATTTTTTAGTTCTCTACAGCATACTCCTTCATTACCTACTCTCTGGGTAGACTGTTCTATTTCTGCAGATGATACCACTCTAATGGCAGAAAGAAAAGAGGAACTAAAGAATCTCTTGATGAGGGTGAAAGAGGAGAGTGAAAAAGCTGGCTTACAACTCAATATTAAAAAACTAAGATAATGGCATCCAGTCCCATCACTTCGTGACAAATAGAAGAAGTAAAGGTGAAAGCAGTGACAGATTTTCTGTTGGGCTCTAATCACTGCAGATGATGACTGCAGCCATGAAATTAGGTGACTGCTTCTTGGCAGAAAACTATGACAAATGTAGACAGTGTATTAAAAAGCAAAGATATCACTTTGCCAACAAAGGTCCATATATTCAAGGTTATGGTCTTTCCAGTAGTCATGTACGGACGTGACAGCTGGACAGTAAAGAAGGCAGACTGCTGAGGAATTGATGTTTTCAGATTGTGGTGCTGGAGAAGACTCTTGAGAGTCTCTTGGACAAAAAGGAGATCAAACCAGTCAATGCTAAATGGAGTCAACTCTGAATACTCTTTAGAAGGACTGATGCTGAAGCTCCAATACTTTGACCACCTGATGCAAACAGCCTACTCATTGGAAAAGACCCTGCTGCTGGGAAAGATTGAAGGCAGGATAAGGTGACAGAGGACGAGATGGTTGGATGGCATCACCAATTAAATTGACATGAAATTGGGCAAATTCCAAGAGATCATGAAGGACAGGAGGGGCTGGCATGCTGCAGTCCATGGGGTCGCAAAGGGTCAGACATGACTTGGCAACTGAACAACATTACTGTTTTTGGTATCAAAAATTTACCTAATGAGATATTTGATATAGCTCAGGAGGTTTTTTTTTTTTTTTTTCTGAAATAATATCACAGTGCCAACCTGTTTATTTTAGTAAAATAGTTGGGGAGGAATAAATTTTCCTCTACCTTTTTAAGCTCTTCTGACTGATCTAAAATTAAATTGTATGAGAGAGAGAGAGTAACTGGAGAAAATCAAACAAAAGTTTAATAACATGTATACAATTGACCCTTGAACAATGCAGGGGTTAGGGATGCCAAACTTCTACAGAATCGAAAATCCACATGTGATTAATAATTGGCCCTCTGTATACAGTTCCTTTATATGCAATTCCTTTATATTCATGGTCCTACATCCATGAATTCAAACATCCACTGTAGTATTCTCTACTGAAAAGAATTTGTATGTAAGCAGACCTGCACAGTTCAAATCTGTGTTGTTCAAGGGTCAGTTGTACATGAGAGAGACTCAGGAAAATTGAGTGACTCACCAAAATAACCAAAGCCCTCACCTTAAATTTCATCTTGAGCTAAAAACAAAAGAGGATGTTGAAGGTAGTGATTTGGGACTTCAGAGAGGGGTAATTACTCAAAAATGGAAAAACAGATGTTTGGTAAAGAAACGTTTGCTGGGCCATACAGAGACAGTGAGACACAGAAAGAAATAATAAGCAGATGTTTCTGGACTCCTTCCTGTCTGTCACACCTCATTCATATTTTATTAATACTTATCTATGGTGATAGCTCCCTTCCTGAAATAGGTCCTCTATCTACATTCGTTTAGATGGCTGGGGGAAAGTCAAAGATTCTTCCTGAGTCTTTTGGGCTTTGATCGTTTTCAGCTTAAAATAATCCACACACCACAGAGACATGTTTTGCAATGGCAAATTTTGCTCTCCTACAATGTGAAAAAATAGAGAAAATGGAATTTCAGAAGGCACTTTTAAACTTTTTATCAGAATTTATAAGAGGTATAAGAAACAAGGACTTGATTGCTTAAAATACAAAACCATTTCTCCAACCTAGTCTTTCTAGACAGCAGAAGTTTCTCAAAGTAAGAAAAGGCATTTGGGCAAAGATCAAATTCAGAGTTCTTTTTGTAAAATGTGGCCTTGGGATAAATTTGAGACTAAAAGAGCATCTGTAAGACCATTTGCTGAAACTTCAGAAAGATTTAAGGCAGTTTTTGCAGACCTTCACAACTAGAAAAAAAAAAAAAAAAGGATTACTAAGAATAATAAGGGCATGCATTCTAGACCCTCTTGGCTAGCCAAAATGTTTTCCAAAGACCTTAAGGTATGCTTCTTAGATTTTTCTTGCCTGGGAAAAAAGATTGGCTATGAATTTGAGAGGCTTGCCTCTTATACCTTCTTTAGTAGAAAAGGACTCTTAAAAATCACAAGGGCAGTCCAGAACAGAGAAGAAACTATCTCCACAAGAAATACAGATGTGAATCTATCTAATGAAGCCAACTTATACATGTACATAATACAATGATACTTAAAAACCAAACTATTAAAATATTTGTATCTGTTTTTACTGAAAGGGAAAGACAGTCAAAATGAAAAGATGTCTCAGACCCTTCAAATTTCTATGAACTCTCAGCTGAGAGCCTGCGGCACATCTTATGAAAAAGAAAGAATGATCAGCTTGAAGCCAAGAGCCCAAGAGCATAAAGCCAAAACCAGAAGTAAAGAAACCCCAGGATGCAAAACTGGGCCTTAATCACCATATGTTTCCTACAGTCAAAGCAGGGTGAATTATCACCTGAGCCCAGCTGGATTTCAGAATTGCTGTAGAAGAATAACTTCTATGTGCCTTCTATTTCCTGTTTTAGTCAGATATGCCTACGGCATTAATCATGTCCCCTTACTCTGTGTTGGTTATGTGGGAAGCAGATAATTTGTCTCTTTGATTTACAGACCTTCAGATAAAGAAGCATCTTTCTTGACCAGTCTCATTCATACTACGACCTGATTTAGATTCTGGACCTTAAATCTGGTCCTGATCGTCTAGTAGCATAAAACTTTGAGAGTCTTGGGGAGGGCTGAGTGTATTTTGCACTTCGGAAGGAAAAGAGTCATCAGGATTCAGAAGGAGGCACTGTGAAAGTTAGTCTTTGAGGAAGTGGTCCCCCCAGGAAACCATACTTTCCAGTTCATCCCCTGCCCAAAGTGATACATACCTCCTACACTGGATTTTAACTGGTGTTATATATTCAATAGAGGGCAGTAGAAATCACTCCATGACTTCCAAAAAATCTTTGCAGTTTCTGCATAGATCTCTTAGAATGTTTAGCAAGGGATGCTCCATTTAAGAATCCAGATACTATGTTGTGAGAATATGAAGTGCAAGACAGGAAGCGTCATCAGAATGAAGGTCGAGCATGTCGCCCGAGTCAAGAGCTGACTGTTACCATATGAAAGACTCAAAGCAAGAATCACCTCTCTGAACTATGAGAAGTAATATAGTTTTTTATACAGAAGTAATATAGTTTTTTAAATAAGCAATTATTTAAATATAAAGATGGTTCTTAGTTCACAGGTCATACAAAAACAGGTTGTGCACCAGATTTAGCCCATAGTCTATAATTTGTGAACCCTGCTTTAATCTATTACTATAAAGTATTTTATTACACAGCAAGAAATAAATGAATTTTTTTAATGGCAAGAGAAAGAACATGAGTTTTTCTATAGAGTCAACTTCAGGGAAATAGGTATGTTTTAAATATCTATATAATCCCATTGTTTAAAGCAGGGGTATTATATGAGTATTTGTTACCTGTAATTTCCTTTAGTTATTAAGTGTGACTCTTGTAATTCAAAATCCCCTTAAATATTTTTAAAGGTTTTTTGTAAAATATTTCATAGACTCAATATGAATTTGAGCAAACCTTGGGAGATAATGACAGGGGTGCCTGGCGTGCTGCAATCCAGGGGGTCACAGAGAGTCAGATATGACTTAGCAACTGGACGACAAATACAGATACAGTATTTTGAAAATAAATTGACAAAAATATCCTGCCAATGCAACTATTAACTTTAACATTGATTTAGAATGCAACCTAGAGCAATTAAAAGGAAAAGACTTTGAATTACACTACCAATATGGATGAACCTCAAAACTACAAAACTTAATGAAGGAACTCAAATCTAGATGATTACATATTTTATGTTTTCATCTTTATGAAATTTCTAGAAAAGGCAAATCTAGAGAAAGAAACCAGATTAGTGTTTACCTGAAACTGGATATAAGAGAAGAGTTAACTGCAGACTGGTGTGAGAGAATCTGGGGGATGATGGAAGTGTTCTAAAATTAGAATGTAATAATAGTTACACAACTCTATAAAGTTACTAAAAATCAGTAAACTGTCAGTTAAAATGCATGAATTTTATGGTATATAAATCAAGTTATGCCTCAATAAATGTATTAAAATATACAAAACATTCATATTTTAATTTTAGCAATACAGTAAAAAAGGCCAAACTCCTATGTGTCAACTTGAGAAGAAAAAAGCTTTTAAAAAAGATATTTTTCGTACAAAGACATGTTCTGTGAAACATTGCCAAAAGAGATTTAATATTCTTCACTACAACCATTTTTCAGTTAACAGATTATTTCCTTTGAATTGATATGTCCTTCACATTAACAAATATGACCATTGTATTATTATTACTAGAGGAAAAGCATATTGTAGGCTAGAGGTATTATTTTTCTTTAATTTCTAGCTTCCTCCCCCTAAATAATACTGAGATTTCAGAGAAGTAACAGAATCTTCTGATAAGGCTTGGAAATCCTAGTGAAACTATAAATTCTACTTATTTCTTGCCAGGTATTATTCTCCATCATTCTTTAAAATAATAGCAGGGATCACATTCTAATGGAAGTTTAAGAAAAACTGACATTATCTCTGAAGACTTGAAAAAGATTAACAGGCCCTTTTTAAAAGCGGCAAATCATTTCTTTGTAATTATAAATTCTAAATATATAGAATTTTTAAAAAGCAATGAAGGAAAGGAAAAGATAAAATCAATAAATTAATTTTAAAAATTAGTGATTCCTTCAAATCAGAAATATATGCATAAGAAATAACTAGGTTATAATCTATAATGTCATTTGCAATTCTTAAAACGTTTCTGTGTCACTGGGTCCTGTACCACTAGATAGAAATATAGAATCAATAAACATACACAAAATATTCCATCAATTTGCAAGGTTCCAAGTAGCCCCCAAATGTATCTATGGAATATATCCAGAATAAGAACCACTGATAAAATGTGAGTTGATGCTTGATTATTTTTAAAAGGTCAACACTGTGCATCAAGAGTGGCACATAGCACTAAGTAAGGCATAATATAAAAAGCAGAGACACTGTTTTTCCTTTAAATATACTCAGGTATGGAAAAATATTTCTTGATTTTTTTTTTTTAATTGCTTAACCTCAGTAAGAGCATATATAGAACTATGATGTCAGTCTTTGGCAGAGACTCTGATAATGGTTTACACTTGAGTTGTTCAGAATTTTCATTATTTTTCAAAATTAATAATAATTCCTCCCTGATACCATGATCTTGCTGCATATACAGCCTAGATCCTAAAAAGCAAAAAAGACTTGAATTTAATTAAAAATAAGAACAAACACAAAGAATTGAATAGACTGTAAATTACCTATCAGAGAAAATTTTAAATGGCAAATGATGACATAAGAAGGATTAATGAAAAATGAAAGTTAGTAGCTGAATTGAAATGAATGTTAAAGGACCTTGGCTTCCAGCCAAGTTGAAGGAACAGAAATTGGATTTATAGTCTTACATTAGACAAGTAGACAAATATATTTTTTAAAAGATTTTCAAACATTAGACAACAAGCAGTTAAGGACCATGCTCCTTGTGAGAAAGGACACGACCTAAAATTATACCAGTTTATTGCCCAGAGCTACTTTCCAATCTTCAGCAAAGAGAGGAGGAAAGTACCACTGAGCCTGAGGTCTCATTGAGCAGAGGGGACAGGATTAGATTTTGAGAGATCAAATTATTTAGAATATATGGTACCGAGCACCAAAGAAAAGGGAGTTAGCTGCATAAAGAGTGCTCTGGAAATCTTCAGTCCCTTCACATCTTAGCTGGATACAAACCTACACATTCTTTTTTATTTATTTTTTTTTTCATTTATTTTTATTAGTTGGAGGCTAATTACTTCACAACATTTCAGTGGGTTTTGTCATACATTGAAATGAATTAGCCATGGATTTACATGTATTCCCCATCCCGATCCCCCCTCCCACCTCCCTCTCTACCCGCTCCCTCTGGGTCTTCCCAGTGCACCAGCCCCGAGCACTTGTCTCATGCATCCCACCTGGGCTGGTGATCTGTTTCACCCTAGATAATATACATGCTGTTCTTTCTAAACATCCCACCCTTGCCTTCTCCCACAGAGTCCAAAAGTCTGTTCTGTACATCTGTGTCTCTTTTTCTGTTTTGCATATAGGGTTATCATTACCATCTTTCTAAATTCCATATATATGTGTTCGTATGCTGTAATGTTCTTTATCTTTCTGGCTTACTTCGCTCTGTATAATGGGCTCCAGTTTCATCCATCTCATTAGAACTGATTCAAATGAATTACTTTTAACAGCTGAGTAATATTCCATGGTGTATATGTACCACAGCTTCCTTATCCATTCGTCTGCTGATGGGCATCTAGGTTGCTTCCATGTCCTGGCTATTATAAACAGTGCTGTGATGAACATTGGGGTGCACGTGTCTCTTTCAGATCTGGTTTCCTCGGTGTGTTTGCCCAGAAGTGGGATTGCTGGGTCATATGGCAGTTCTATTTCCAGTTTTTTAAGAAATCTCCACACTGTTCTCCATAGTGGCTGTACTAATTTGCATTCCCACCAACAGTGTAAGAGGGTTCCCTTTTCTCCACACTCTCTCCAGCATTTATTGCTTGTAGACTTTTGGATAGCAGCCATCCTGACTGGCGTGTAATGGTACCTCATTGTGGTTTTGATTTGCATTTCTATGATGATGAGTGATGTTGAGCATCTTTTCATATGTTTTTTAGCCATTTGTATGTCTTCCTTGGAGAAATGTCTGTTTAGTTCTTTGGCCCATTTTTTGATTGGGTCATTTATTTTTCTGGAGTTGAGCTAGAGGAGTTGCTTGTATATTTTTGAGATTAATCCTTTGTCTGTTGCTTTGTTTGCTATTATTTTCTCCCAATCTGAGGGCTGTCTTTTCACCTTACTTATAGTTTCCTTTGTTGAAACCTACACATTCTTAAGTGGAAACTATATAATCTGAGAAACAATAATCAAAAAATTCCCAAAGCTCACACAAAGCTGGGAATAGTTTGTTTTTACCAGCCAGCATAGTGAGGCTTCATAAGACATGCTATCAGATTAAGTTCACAGGCTATTTCTTTATAGTGTGGTTTAATGACATCAAAGGCCAAGAATGAAGTCTTCAAAGCATACCACAACTGACAGTGACCCAAGTAACTCAATGCCAGAACTGTATCCCGCATAACAAAAGCTCTAACACACAGCCCAGAAGTTCCAGTGCCCTGTATCTGATCAGTTATTTTGAACCATGCAAGGAGGCAGAATAACAATAATTCATAACCAGGAGATAAATCAGGCAATAGAAACAGACACAAATGACTGAGGTAATAGTATTGGCAGGTAAGGATATTAAAACAATACATATATTCTTCACATGCTTAAGAATGTAGTATAGAAATGACCAACCATAATGAAGAGAATGCTGGGAAAGAATGAAGGCGGGAGGAGAAGGGGACGACAGTATGAAATGGTTGTATGGCATCACTGACTCTATGGACATAAGTTGAGTACACTCCGGGAGTTGGTGATGGACAGGGAAGCCTGGCATGCTGCGGTCTATGGGGTCACAAAGAGTAGGACACAACTGAACAACTGAACTGGACTGAAATATAAGATCTAAAGGTTAAAAAATTCAATATTTGAGATGACAAGACATTGGATGAGTTTAACAACAGATTGAAAGATATGGGGGAAAAAATCAATGGAGAAACTATACAAAATGAAATATGGGAAGGAAAGAGACTGAAACAAGAAAAAACAGACTAAATGGACAATACCAAGCAGTTCAAAAATATGTACAGTTTGAGTCCTGGAGGAATGGAAGGCAGATAAAAAAGAAGAAATTAAAGCCCTGAATACCTAAAGTATGAAAATTAGAAGCCCACAGATTCCAAAGCAGGATAAACTCGAAATAAAATATAACAAGGCTCACCATAATCAGCTTGCTAAAATCCAAAGTTGAAGAAAAAAACTCCTCAAAATAGACAGGGAAAAGATTACATAGAACAAAGGTAAGCATGATTACAGTTTTCCCATTAGAAACAATTCAAACTAAAAGGAAATAAACACTACCTTTAATGTGCTAAATTTTGTTAATAAACATGTTTACTCAGACTTTTATATTCAGAGAAAAAAAATCTTTCAAAACGAACATGAAAAATAATTTCAGGCAAAAAAATGTAAGCTGAAAATATGTATTTCCAGAAGACTTCCACTGCAATGTATATTCTAAAAACTGTTTAAGGCAGAAGAAAATGGATATTAAATAAAAATTTGGATCTATCCAAGGAAATGGAAAACACGGGATACTGTAAATGTTAGTAAGTGTAAATATTTTTCTGATGTTTAAATTATTTAAAAGATAACTGACATCTTGAAGCAAAAATAAAAACAGTGACTTGTATAGTTTGAAACATATGTAAAATATATATATATTACAGCTAAAGCACAAGTATGAGGAGAAGAACAGGGTATTGTTGTAATGTCTTTAAACAAAGTTGTATTATATTATCTCAAAGTAGACTGTTATAAGTTAAAAAATAGTAAACTTTAGAACAAACTCTAAAAACAAAGTTATTAAATGATAGATATAAAATGTAACATGAAATATTAAAATCAAAACAACAGGAGACCCAATCATATCAATAATTACATTAAACGTCAATGATCCAAATGCTCCAAAAAAAAATGATCACAATTGTTAGACTTGATCAAAAGCAAAACTCAACTCCTGCATTGTATAAGTAACTCATTTTAATTATAAAGTGAATGAAAGAAAAACGGATGGAAAAAGGTGTACCAGGCTAACATTAAATAAAAGGAAGCTGAAATTATTATTTTAGTATTGAATAAAATAGATTTGAAAGCAAAGAATATTAGCAGGGATAAGGAAGGAAATTAGTTAATGATTACAGAGTGAATTCATTAAGAAGACATGAAAATATTAAATGTGTATGCAGTCAGTATCAGAGCTTCAAAATACATGAAGCAAAAAATGGATAGACTGCAATGAATAAAAACTTACTTTGAAGATTTCAACATGTCTCTCTATGACTGATAGTACTAGACAGAAAATCAGGATATGGAATAACTAAACAATGTTAACCAACCTATTCTTACTAATATTTACAGAACACACCAGTAAAGCATATTTACCAAGCAAAACACAGTAAACTTTCTTGAAGTACACACGAACAGTCAGCAGTATTGACCATATTTTGAGCCATAACATAAAACTATATAAAATAATTGAAGTCATAAAATATATAAAAATACAAACACAAAAACATAAGTATAAAAACGCAAAATTTTTGGAATGAAGCCAAAGCAGTCTTCAGAGTTAAATTTGTAACATTCAATGTTTATATTAAAAAATGAATAATGCTCACAAGTCTAAGATCTAAATAACCACCTTAAGAAACTAATAAGTAAAGAGCAAATTAAACCCAAGTTATAAAGAAGAAAATAGTAATGATAAGCATAGAAATCAATAAATTAGAAAGATAAAACCTCAGTATAAATCCTACTGAAATAAAAAGAATAGCATGAGAATGTTATGTACAGTTCCAACAACTGAACAACTTAGATGAATGGAAAAATAACCCAAAATATGAAAATTATCAAAGAAAGTGGATCCATGGCCCTATTTCTTATGAAATATAAAGTCAATGTAAATGTGGCATATTGTATCCAGAAACTTCCTAAGTGAAGAAGCTATGCATTTGGGTTGTACATCAAAGCTGTTTCTCAACATCAAAATGACTTAGAGACTCCTGGCAAGAATGAAATGTGTTTCTCATATTGATATCATTTTAAACAGCCAAGTTTCTAGCAGCTTAAGATTTTTTTATAATTTTTATAATTTTTATAATTTTTTTTTTATAATTCTCAGTGAATAAGAGTAATGGTCATTAAAGAAGTGGCTATGACACAATATCTGTAGCATGTTTTGGGGGGAAATTGTCTCATACTAACTTTGTGGCTGGCTTCATCTATACTCCATCTCAATAGTAACTTCATCTTACTCCAGCTCAATAGTAAAGCTGATTTTTACTTTCTTAGTTCCTCCCTTTGTGCCAGTAGTATACAAATTCCACCATTCCATCTATTATCATGGTAGAGATAAAATAATGTAAAGTCCTTGCATTCATGAGAAAATTTTTAAGCCAAAAGTCCAAGATTTTTCCAAAGTATGTTCTGCATTCCTATGACCTAATCTTCTCGAGAGGGCTTCCCTCATAGCTCAGTCGGTAAAGAATCTGCCTTCAATGCAGGACACCCGACTTTGATTCCTGGGTCGGGAAGATCCCCTGGAGAAGGAATGGCAACCCACTCCAGTATTCTTGCCTGGAGAATCCCATGGGCAGAGGAGCCTGCAGGCTATAGTCCATGGGGTCACAAGAGTTGGACACGACTTAGAGACTAAACTGCCACCACCACCAACCTACTAAAGACTGTAAAGATGGAACAGAAACTGAAGCTCAAGCCTAAAGTTTCCTTTATTTATCTTCAAATGGATTTGATTCAGTTACTTCAGTCATAGGATATAAATATGCTTGAACATTACATGTCAATTTTCAGGTTGGATTAAAGCTTGGGGAAAAAAGTTGCTTTCCTTTGTGTTTCACATCTGAATTTTCCCTAACTGGGTATCTAGCGATGGAGAAACTTACTCCATAAAACTGTTACTAAGGATATTAGTAATAATAATAAGTAAAATAATATAAGTAGTAAAATACTACTCATTATTCAAAATGTCTATTGTCCATATTATTCTGTTTTCAGGTAAGATAAAAAGGACAAGTAGAACTTTCAGACTCAAGTCAGATGAACTTACATACCAAAGGTCCTGGAGCTGTGTTAATGCCCTGTCCCACGATACTATACATTCCATTCTCACCAAAACTGAGCACTATCACTTTTTAAAAATATCTCTACCAGTAGATCAAAAACGTAATTACTTTCCATATTGCTAGCCACTGAGGCCGAATTTTCATTTGCATTATATCTTTTGTGAATAGCCTATTTTTGATTTTCCCAATTTTGCTATTGGTGAGTTGACTTCTATAATTATTAACACACAGATACTTAAACTTCCCCATCAAAGTCATTTTAACAAATTTCATTATTTATACCAACATATAATGAAATTTCAAAATACAAAATAAAATTGTTTAAAATGGATACAACAGTTGTGAGACCTGGACCATAAAGAAGGCAGAGCGCTGTAGAACTGATGCCTTATTATGGTGCTGGAGAAGACTCCTGAGAATGCTTTGGACAGCGAGGAGGTCAAACCAGTCTATCTTAAGGGAAATCAACCGTGAATACTCATTGGAAGGACTGATGCTGAAGTTGAAACTCCAGTATTTTGATCATCTGATGTGTGCAGCTGACTCACTGGAAAAGTCCCTGATGCTGTGAAGATTGAAGGCAGAAGGAGAAGAGGGAATCAGAGGATGAGATGGCTAGATGGCATCACTGGTGCAATGGACATGAACTTGGGCAAATTTGGGGAGATGGTGAAGGACAGAGAGGCCTGGCGTGAACAGTCCATGGGGTTGTAAAGAGTCAGACATGACTGGGCTACTGAACAACAGCAGCAATCCCATGGACAGAGGGCCGTGGCGGGTTGCAGTCTCTGGGGTCACAGAGAGTGGGACACAACTGAGTGAATGAGCATGCACACACGCATGCATGAATTGATATACATGTTCATACTTTTTTGAATCTTAATAATCAGATCTCTCTCTTCTTTCACCAGTTAACACCTTGCAAAATCACCTGTCACATCGAAGTTCTATATGACTAGCTCCCTCATTGTATACTTTTCACCACTATCTTCTTTTCTAAGCTCTTAGTTTCTTATTACATAATACTCTCAAATCTACCCAGTGCATGATTATTAGAGTTATGTTCATTATGAATATAGAATGAAGTTCTGACTCTCTTCTGGCATTCAAAGTTATTTTCAGTGGAAGGATATACATGCTTCATTAATATTACTTCACTCTCATCCCTTCTTCTCTATACAGTTATTCCCGTAATATATCTAGTGATCTTCAAAATTTTTGGCTTTGTTAAATATCTTCTAAAGTTTTTCATAATATCCACTTCTTGCCCTCTTATCTGTCAGTTCTTCAAAACTCAACCATAAATTTCTTTCTCTAAGATGCCAGCCTAGTTTTTCCTAGTCAATTATATAAAATGCTCCTTTCAAAACACTGTATTAGTATTTTTATATCTGTGGTAACACCTGGTATTTCATTGTACTTGAATTCTACTCTAAAATGTTTATTTCCTCTTTAATTTTAGCTCTCTAAACAGCCAGTTCATGATGAACTGTTTATTTTTCCAAATTCCTGGAAACAGTCTTTTGCATAGTATAAGCACAATCAATTTTTAAGTTAGTTGAGTATTAATGTTGAAAACATTGCTAAATTATTTTCTTTTATGTCATTTGGATGACTTCCAAAGTTATAACAAAATAATCATTTGGAACAATTAAAGGTATCTAAACTTTAATCATTTACTATTATAAAACCTATAAATCAGTATGATTCAAGAAACAATAATAAAGATTTCAACAAGGGCAAATGTCTATAAGTTTTCTGGAAAATACATTCATATATATTAAGATTTGAAAAAAAAAACTTCAAATTATGGGAGCAATATATATGAACCTATGGGTAGACAGAAGAATTATGTAATAAATCTGCAACTTGAATGCAAATATGTGACACCTTGCATCTAGAAATTGTAGGGTAATTTTAATAAGAATCCAGTCATTGTCCTTGAATATGTATTATCTCCAGAAAGTAGGAAGTTTACCCCAAAAATTATATTGGAGGTACTCCCAACATTGGTTGAAGTAACATATATTCCTATCACAGACACAGAACAAGCGTATGATTTCATAAGGAGAAAGAGAAGAAAGGGAGGGATAAAGATGCTTTAAGAGTTTGGGACTAACAGATACATACTACTGCATATAAAATAGACAAAAAAACAAGAGCCTACTATACAGCATAGGGAACTATATTTAATATCTTATAATAACCTATCATGGAGAAGAATCTGAAAAAGTATATATATGTATCTATGTATAACTAAATAGCTTTGCCGTACACCTGAAACTAACACATTATAAATCAAATATACTTCAATTTTAAAAACTTTTTAATAAAAAATTTTGTCCAAACGAAGCTTAAGAATTAGTTTTTAGTTTAGAACTTTAGATATTGAAGGTGAATTTCTTAAGCCAAAATTAATTTCTATTTAGTAATTTTTACATGCAAGACCACTCTCAAGGACAGATACACACATAGCCTCACAGCTAATACTTTACTAAAGCTATGAAAACTCAGGCCACTAAATATGAAAAGATTTATTCAAGGTCACCCAAGTGTCAGAGTCAGAAGCAGTACTTAGACCTAAGGAAGTCTATGTCAATATTAAAGAGACAAGTGCTCGGGCCTGGTGCACTGGGAAGACCCAGAGGGATCGGGTGGAGAGGGAGGTGGGAGGGGGGACAGGGATGGGGAATACATGTAAATCCATGGCTAATTCATGTCAATGTATTACAAAAACCACTGCAATGTTGTAAAGTAATTAGCCTCCAACTAATAAAAATAAATGAAAAAAATAAAAATAAATAAAAAATTAAAAAATAAACTGACTAATTTACAAAAGTTCCAAGTAACATGTATAGCAATTTAGGTGAGTTCCCTCATTGATGAGAAAAACATCTCTAAGTGAGGTTACAGAATGAGAAAGTGAAATTATTTGTGATTGCATACACCTAACTTTGCGGACAAATACCTCCTCAGCATTTTTTTTCATTATACCCCTTTTTGACTTGTTTCAAATATGGTAACCGCTCCTGAGGAAAAGCAGGGCTTGTATTAAAGAAACATTTTCTTCAGAACCAGAGGCACCACTTGAATGAATTATTTAGTATCTACTGAAACAACAGAGAGCTACTTCATATAAATGTCAGCACGGGAGAAGCATTTCACCTGAAGGAAAGCAGAACTGTCTGCTAGAACTTAAAGAGAAATTTCAAGGGGATTCTGCTGCTATTTCCTAGACCCTTAAAGCTCAGAGTTAAAGGAAAACAGTTTAACCTATTACATAGATTTTTTTTAAATACTAGATGCAAAGATGAAAATACATATACCTTGCATATGGGTGATTAAAACAATGAAATTTTTATTGAAAGTGATTATAAAATTTCTCTCCCAGAGATCTCGAAGGGAAAATGATCACATGTTTTGTGTCAGAGTGGTCTCTCATTTGTACAGGAGAAATAGGGTACAGAAAAATTAAAGGACTCACCAAAGCTTACATAGAATGCTAATTAATGTATGAAGATATATGGAAATGGTGTGAGGAACAGAGCATTTTTACTTCCATCAATTTAAGTTGCTGCTTTTAAATAGGAGAACCTGCTTTATAGCTCAGGGAACTCAGTGTTCTGTGGTGAACTAAATGGGAAGGAAATTTTTCTTAAAAAAGGGAATATATGTATATGTATAGCTGATTTACTTTGATGTACAGTAGAAACTAACAGGACATTGTAAATACTCCAATAAAAATTAATTTCAAAAATAAGAGGGATGTTAGACCTTATGTATGAAAAATCAATGCAAATCGCTTTCATCTAGATGCATTTTTTATTAAATGTGTGACAAAATTTTATTTTGATAGTTTAGATTGCCTCTAATTGGTTACTTACTCATATTTTTGCACAGCAAATGTATAGCTTCCAGAGAAAACCAATGAATATCTGAGTTGAGTTGAGCTCAGTTGCTGAGTTGGGTTGGACTCTGAGAAGTCATGGATGGCAGCTGCCAGGCTTCCCTGTCCATCACCAAGTCCCAGAGCTGACCAAAACTCATGTCCATTGAGTCAGGGATGTCATCCAACCATCTCATCCTCTGTCTTCCCCTTCTCCTCCCGCCTTCAGTCTCACCCAGCATCAGGGTCTTTTCCAAAGTCAATTCTTCACATCTGGTAGCCAAAGTATTAGAGTTTCAGCTTCTGCATCAGTCCTTCCAATGAACACCCAGGGCTGATCTCCTTTAGGATGGAATGGTTGGATATCCTTGAAGTCCTAGGGACTCTCAACAGTCTTCAACACCACAGTTCAAAAGCATCAATTCTTCGGTGTTCAGCTTTCTTTATAATCTATATGTGACTCACATCCATGCGTGACTACTGGAAAAACCATAGCTATGACTAATGGACTTTTGTTGGCAAAGTAATATCTCTGCTTTTTAATATGTTGTCTGGGTTGGTCATAATTTATCTTTCAAGGAGCAAGTGTCTTTTAACTTCATGGCTGCAGTCACCATCTGCAGTGATTTTGGAGCCCCCAAAAATATAATCTGCCACTGTTCCCCTATCTATTTCCCATGAGGTGATGGGACCAGATGCCATGATCTTAGTTTCCAGAATGTTAAGTTTTAAGCCAACTGTTTCACTTTCCTCTTTCACTTTCATCAAGAGATGCTTTAGTTCTTCTTCACTTTCTGCCATAAGGGTGGTGTCTTCTGCATATCTGAAGTTGATATTTCTACCAGCAGTCTTGATTCCAGCTTGTGCTTCATCCAGTCCAGCATTTCTCATGATGTACTCTGCATATAGGTTAAATAATCAGGGTGACAATATACAGCCTTAATGTACTGTTTTCCCAATTTGGAGCCAGTCTGTTGTTCCATGTCCAGTTCTAACTGTTGCTTCTTGACCTGCATACAGATTTCTCAGAAGGCAAGTCAGGTGATCTGTATTCCCATCTCTTTCAGAATTTCCCACAGTTTGTTGTGATCCACACGTCAAAGGCTTTGGCATAGTCAATAAAGCAGAAGTAGATGTTTTTCTGGAACTCACTCACTTTTTCAATGATCCCATAGCTGTTGGCAATTTGATTTCTGGTTCCTCTGCCTTTTCTAAATCCAGGTTGCACATCTGGAAGTTCATGGTTCACGTACTGTAGTAGCCTGGCTTGGAGAATTTGGAGCACTACTTTGCTAAAGTGTGAGATGGGTACAATGTACAGTAGTTTGAGTATTCTTTGCCATTGCCTTTCTTTGGGATTGTAATGAACACTGACCTTTTCCACTCCTGTGGCTTCTGCTGAGTTTTCCAAATTTGCTGACATATTGAGTGCAGCACTTTCATAACATCATCGTTTAGGATTTGAAATATCTCAACTGGAATTCCATCACCTCCACTACCTTTGTTTGTAGTGATGCTTCCTAAAGCCCACTTGACTTCATATTCCAGGATGTATGGCTCTAGGTGAATGATCACACCATCATGGTTATCTGGGTCATGAAGATCTTTTTTGTATAGGTCTTCTGTGTATTCTTGCCACCTCTTTTTAATATCCTCTTCTTCTGTTAGGTCCACACCATTTCCGTCCTTTATTGTGCCCATCTTTGCATGAAATGTTCCCTTGGTGTCTCTAATTTTCTTGAAGAGATCTCTATTCTCTCCCATTCTATTGTTTTCCTCTATTTCTTTGCATTGATCACTAAGGAAGGCCTTCTTACCTCTCCTTGCTAGTCTTTGGAAGTCTGCATTCAAATGGATATATCTTTCCTTTTCTCCTTTGCTTTTCACTTCTCTTCTTTTCACAGCTATTTGTAAGGCCTCCTAGGACAACCATTTTCCTTTTTTTCATTTCTTTTTCTTGGGGATGGTCTTGATCACTGCCTCCTGTACAATGTCACAAACCTCAATCCATAGTTCTTCAGGTACTCAATCAGATCTAATCCCTTGAATCTACTTGTCATTTCTATTCTATATCAGAAGATATTTGATTAATGTCATACCTAAATGGTCTAGTGGTTTTTCCTACTTTTTTCAATTTAAGTCTGATTTTGGCAATAAGGTGTTTATGATCTGAGCCACAGTCAGCTCCTGGTCTTGTTTTTGCTGATTGTATAGAGCTTCTCCATCTTTGGCTGCAAAGAATATAATCAATCTGATTTCAGTATTGACCATCTGGTGATGTCCACGTGTAGAGTATTCTCTTGTGTTGTTGCAAGAGGGTGTTTGCTATGAGCAGTGCATTTTCTGCTCCTTTCTCCTGGGTTCAAGAGCCCCAGCAAGACTGTAGGCGCTGGAGCAGCAGCTGCACAGTGCTGGAGTGGTGGCTGCGTGGTGCTGGAACTACTGTGAGGAGGTACCCTGCGTCCAAGGGCAGAGAAGCCACAGCAAGATGGTAGGAGGGGCAAAATCACGTTAAAATAAAACCCCATAACTGCCAGAGATGCTCAGAGAGCTCAAACATACCTTGTATACACCAGGACCCAGAGACCCCACAGAGACTGAGACAGAACTGTGAGTGTCTCCTGTGGAGGTACGGGTCAGCAGTGGCCTGCTGCAGGGGCAGGGGCTCTGGGTGCAGCAGACTGGGTATGGTATAAGCCCTCTTGGAGGAGGTCACCATTAACCCCACCATAGAGCCGCCAGAACTTACACAGGACTGGGAAACAGACTCTTGAGGGGCACAAACAAAACAAATGAGTATCTCGGTGCTTTTATTCTATATCTTTAAAAACTACCTTGCCAATAAATGTTTACTGTATGATTTCATCTGCTATGTGTTTAGCTTCTCATTTCAGTTAAAATTGTTTCTAATCAAAATTCCACTAAACATCATCATGAAAGGCAGAAATTTCCCCGTGACTGTCTATATCTCACAGAACCTGTTCAAGGCTAACCTATTAATTGTGCACCAAATAGTTATGCTCAGTTACTTCTTCCAAGTCCTTCAACTAAGCACTAAATACGTTGGGTACTTATCGTGCAAAGACTTTCTCCTACAAGATGAGAGACAGATTATTCCAGCATCTTTTAGGAGAGTAGACACCTTTCTACCCGTCTACTAGAGTTCTAATTTGCTTGTCTATTTATGCACACATCTAAAACATAGCTGGCATTGGCTAGGTGATAAGTCTAACTTGTTTGTGATTACATACTAAAATATCCAGATAATATTAGATAAAAATAGTCAATTTTTAACATTTGAAGAATTACACAATTTCTAAGTTAATCTATTGGACTTAAGCATGCTTGACAGTAATTATAATTTAAAGAACTTGCATGAAAAATCTTTTTATTTATCCAGAAAAAGTTTAAAAGCCACATATATCAATCTAATAGATACTTTTATTCAGAGTTGAAAGACCTTTTTTTGTCTCTCTCTTTTCCATCATAAAGTTGCCAATTTAACAGTTGGTAACTTTTGAATGTAATGTTGAATCTCAATTTGTGCCTGCCCACAATCACAGCATACTACAGTGGAGCTTGGTAAAAAATCCTTTTGTGGCTCATATTCTTTTCTCTCTAACTCTTATTACATTGTTTGCCACTAATAGTCTTGGTTTCTTAGTCTATTTTTCTCTGAATTATGGTTGTATCTCATTAAGAAGCAGCTGGAAGCCTATGATTAACAGAATGGAGTATGATACCAGCAGAACACAGTTATACCTCTCAAAAATGCTTACTTTTGTCTCTAGAATATGGTAAATAAATGTTAGAAACATTCAGATCTTATACAGTTTTAATATAGACTGAATGGCTATTTAATTCTGGCCCGTTAGCTTTAATGAAATCTCTCACTGATATCAAACTTAAAACCCACTGTAAGTTTTACCTACTGCTCTTTTAGCTTCCAAACAAACATTTGCTTTATATGAAACATGGACTTAGCTCTAAACAAGGAAAAGCATACATGTGAAAAAAGAGGATTAAGAGACAATGTTAGAAAGAGAAAACAAAAATATATTCATTAGTGATGTTAAACTGGAGAGATTTATATTAGGTGTCTTATTATAACAGCAGCTGAGCTCTTCTCCTTCTGTGTGCATTTAACTGGACCAAAGAAGCACAGCAGTCAAATCATTAACATTGAATACGGCAAAAGCCTTCTTTTCTTTGTTAAGAAATATCAAAAAGTTATTCAAAGGGTGGGAATGGAGAGAGGTCATCATTGTTTCAGTCAAGAAGGTGTGAGAAGATGAGGGAAAAGCTGCTCTGAAAAAATATTAATAGCATATAAAGTAACTGTATGTTCCATGTATTCATGACTTTTTCACTGCCATTTAATTCATGTAAATATGTTTCGTCTAACAACTAGTTTTGATGCTTTTTGAGGGAAGGCAGAACCAATTATAGATTTGAATTTAATTTTATTTCTCCCAAGATATAGTAAAAAAGATGTCTAAGTAATATTTTTTGAATGAAAAAACATTCTGCCTATTAAGTAGTATATCTTTCTAAAATATCAATTGACTGTTTTGTGTACAGGCCAAGTAACAGCCTGCAGGTATGCCAGACTCTAAGCTTTTCTAAATAGGAAGAACTAGATAACACTAACTTCTTCTGCTAATACATTCTGTCCTTCTACACTTTTATGACTAGTGTCCTAAGAACACTGGTATTGTCAAAAATCACATTTAAAAAACAATCATTTCAAATCATTTGCTGCAAAAGCTACACAGCACTGAGTTAACCCAGTATTTACAATTGATAAAACATTTTCAGGAAAGACTAACTTGCCCTTTATTATCATTACAAAGATACCACTTGCACACCTTTATAACCTCTTACTGTTCTTAACAAAGCACAGAGCTACTCAAACAAGTGGCTGGGTTATGAGAGCACCAGCATTTTTCATAAGAGGTGCTATTTATAGATTGCCAAAATTGTAGCCTACATGGCATAAATGCTGATTCTAAATCATCAGTCGTCTTATACATTGCTTGCTTGCTTCATGGAAATTCACTCTGCCAAACATCAATAATCTTTCTGGCCTAAAAATATCACAATTCACACATCAGACAATAATATTCAGAAAGTTAACCTCCTTCCCCTCGCTCTCTTCCGTGAGATTAAAATTAAAAGAAAAAGGAAATGAAATCAGACATCTCAACATTAATCTTTAGCAAGATTATTTAAAATGGAAGTTTCTTAATTTTTGCCAATCCTCTTGAAATGCAATAATGGTATCAGATATGGGAGGCCTTGCTTTCCTGTCCTTTTCTGGCTTATTAAATTCTTCTAAAATGCAACATCATGTTGTTACATATTTCCCATCACCTCCACATATACGCTCTGTCAGAGCTATCTTTCTGTAGCTGTGTGCTCCAGGCAGTATCATGATGCCAAGTGGTACATGCAATAGTGCAAAGTGTTAACTGAGGGGGCAGAACACAGGACATTGCATCCCCAAATCTGGCATCCCCAAAAGGTCCAGATGTGGATGCAGCGTGTGGCCATTCTCCACTTGCCTTTTAGAAGTCTATCATCATGGCTTGTGAATGACTAGCAGTGTTATTTTCCAAACTTACTTTATAAAACAGCCAAATTTTCTCAGACACAGCAATTAAGTTAGCCTACATTTGCACATAAACCTAAAGCACTAATTGGCAAGTTCATTTGGATCTCCAAATAGCATGTACACCTGTTTCTCAGTATGTGAGACAAATAATTACCTTTGCTTGCTACTCATTTTAATGAATTTTAAGAGGAGAAAACCCATAATTTATTTTCTTTGGAAAGTTCTAGATTATCAAGGCACTGGCTTTCACTGAATACGTCAGATGTGTTTGATTTTTAAAAAGGCCTTCAAGGTAATTGAAATCTCACTGCCTTGTAGAACAGGGAGGAGGAAATGGAAAGAGTAACAGGGAAAAGGGGATAATGTTTTACATCAAGGGAGAACTTTACAAAACTATGTCAAAAAGCTTTCTGAGAAAATGGATGTGAATTTACTGGCTGAACAAGTCTGACCCCATCCATCACCGACCAATGAATGATAGATTGTTCAATACAAGATGTTTCCTTTTTCTATGTTCCCATATTTGACACTTAAAGGAGATAGAAAAACATAGAAACCCTTCAAACACAAACCTTTTACTGTAGCAATTACTCCTGAAATATATGTGAGTGACAGAAAGCCTGGAAGACTATATTTTCTGAAAAACATGTGGCATTTTATAAGGAAACTAGATCATGAGGAGGTTTACTTACTCAGAGAAATTATAAATCACTGGTACCATCTATATTCAAAGAACACAAATTGAAAAGTCATTGACTGCAGGGGTTAATAGTCGGCCGCCTGTTGCTCTGGCTAAGCCATGAGAAGAACAGCATGGGAAAAGAATAAAAGCGAGATACAGCAACTATGTATAATCTCAACAAAAAGTCCATGGGGCTGATTAGTTGGGGTCATCATGCCTTGCTGAGCTAAGGAGGTACATAGCGTGGACCTTGGAATGCCAGGTCAGCGCAGGTTCAGAATGCGGCTTGCAACATGCGCTGATTGTTCCTCCATGTTCATGCCAGGACTGCTGCCCCCGGCTGTGTGATGCCCTTGGTTCTAGGAGACAGCATCAAAGTACAAAGAAGAACATTAACTCTGGGACACGACTGGGGGCGTGGGAATCTTATGCTATCTAAAAACCAGATACTTTCTGCATACCAAGAACTCAGTAAAAGCGATGTGGAATCAGTCAGCAGGGCTCTCGATCCTAGAGGTCTTGAGTCCCACAGTCCCATATTTAAAACCTTACTTCTCTCTGTTTCCTTTTTCCAAACTGTGTGTCAACCACTTTTGATCCCTACCTGCTGCACTGGCCGCAGCAATTGACAAGAAGTAGCAGCTTAAAATGGCTATAGGAAGTTACTTTTTATAATATCAGTGAGATGGTCAAATAAATATCAATGCAGTTATACAAACTCAATGGGATCGGTATATATAATTTTTCCAGATACAATGCTGGCTTCATAAATATACTTAGTACTATTAATATTTAGCCTTTGATACTTTAACTCTTCTATTGTGTTTCTCTAATAGATGTTTCCATTGACACTTTACTCAGTAGTTGAATTTCCCCAAGATTTTATTTGATATTTTAAGCATGTTATGCTCTTTTTTTTTAATAAAGTATCTGAGGATTCCCATATGGTGGTAAAATACAAGAAACATACTTTTTGCTGAAGATAAAGCAGATTCCAACAGGAATGCAGTGTAAAATTGTTACTAAAAAGTCAATGCTTAAGGCCATTATCTTAGTTTGAATTCCTCCGATAGCATAACCTGAAACAAGGCCTGGGATGCGGGTGATTTCATTGGGAGATAATCTCAGAAATCTAGTGGAAAGGAGTTGAAAGAGTGAGAAAGGGAAACAAGAAAAATGGATCATTCCTTATTAAGCTGGTTACCTGTGTGAACAGCTGGGTCTTAGTACCCCAGGGCCTTCCGAGGAGTCATGTGGAGGGTGCACTAGACTATCCCTCCAAGGAGAGAAGACTGGGGCCTTTATCCGCCAGCCAACTCTCCTCCATTCTATAAGCGTTACTTCAGAGAGTATTAACCCTCTAATTAACCTGCACAAATTCACCAAGGATAAGAAAATTCCCATGGCTTCCGGGAAAGCCCAGAGGCAGTAAAACGTGGTGTGTTATTCATGCTTGAAGTGCACTGTTGGCTGGGCATCCAGCTGCAGTTAAAATCAAAAGTGGCTAAGGGATGCGATGCAGGCCCCAAAGGCATCAAAATTACAACCACTGAATTTCTTTTATCTCCTTGTATGTATTGCACTTTCCTGGTGGCTCAGATGGTAAAGAATCTGCCTGCAACATGGGAGACCAGGGTTGAATCCTTGGGTCTAGAATATCCCTTGGAGAAGAGAATGGCTACCCACTCAAGTATTCTTGCCTGGAGAATCCCATGGACAGAGGAGCCTGGAAGGCTACAGTCCATAAGATTGCAAAGAGTTGGCTATGACTGAAGGGACTGAGCTCTTACACATGCAAGGCACTAGTAAAGGACTTTGAGATAAAGAGCATGGGGAGCTTTGAAATCAGACCTGTATGTGAAAGCATTCTCTACATCATTAGATGTTCAGCACTGGGAAAATCCATCAGTCTTCCTAGGAGATGCTAGTATCCATCTTTTGAGGCTGTGATCATGATTAAATGACCTAAGACACACGAAACGTCTGACACACTCCAAGTGTTCATGAGTGATAGTTATTGACTTGCCCCACCTACAGCGATACCATCACACTCATTTCATGATTTCTTTTATTCATCAGATTATCAGGTTTTTAAGTTTCAGTTTAACTATTACTTATGCAGGAAAGATGTCCTTAACTCACAACACTAGATTAAGCACCTTAAAAGTGACTACTGAGTTTCTCCATAGGCCTTCTTTTTTAACACTTGAGTTGGTTCTTACTGATTATATGTATTTAGGCTAAACTGTTAGCTCCACGATGGAGGGAAATGCCCAGCTTGCTTTCTAGGGCTATCAATGAATATTTCTTGAATTGTATTGATATCTCTTAATAATATACTATGGAATTCAATAAATTTTTTACTTCTTAGCTTTCCCTGATTGCAGAGATCATATGAAATCTTGGCTACTAAGAACACTTAAATATCATACATACTAGCAAAACAATCTGTATTTTGGCAATAAGCTTTGCCTATAAATAGATCTTGATGCAATGTTTGACTCTAGAGCACACAGCTGAAATTAAGCCTAAAATGATCCTTATTCTTCTTCCACAAGCATTTGTCTACCTCACCACAGACCACTGCCCCTTCCAGTTTCCTAGATAAAGATATAAAAAAGTGATCAACAGCCCAAGTGAGGGAAAGCACCAAAATATAGGTGGAGAAGGGCTGGTGGGTGGGAATTTCTGCCCTCCATTCTCCAGAATGATCTTTTTCCAAATCCCCAGATGAACTGAAGCAGAGTGGACAAACCCTAGTTCTTTCCTGCTTTGATGATGGAATAGGTACAAACTTAGAGATTGCTTTTCTCAGGGGCCTATTTTCAGAAAGGAAGAATTCATATGTATCAGTCTTGAATCTCCACCTCCTGAGGAGTCCCTGAAGCCTGGCATTTCCTTGCATTAATTTCTAAATGTAAACAAAAGAACAAATGCTAATGTTTTCTCCCCTCTAGGTTGTTCCTCTCATTCAAACTACCACATTAACTTTTGCTGATGTTGTTCTTGTCTCTAATGTTTTCCTGGATATTCTGATTTGGTTTCCTAGTCTTAACTTGAGTTCATGTCTTCATCCACTTGTTGATATTTATCAAATATCAAGTATGGTATGATTCGGTTTTTGGCCCTGGACCCTCGCCCTGAACTGCATCATGACATCTGAGCCCATCCTAGCTGTCTCCACACCCAGACTCATTTAAGCATTCACCTTGCTGACACTGGATAGATGTTTTATGTTCTCTCCTGGGTCTCAGAACTGGCAGTCTTGGCTTAGATAAACTCTTTACTTTCTGTTTGGTTTTAATCATTCAATTTCCAATTCATTGGGAATTAATCTCTAATAGGTGAAATTGTTGGCATAATTCCTCTCTCAGCATCCAACCCTGTCAAATCACATGTCTGACTTGCCCAGTTCATCAAAAGGGGAATTGATGTGGAGTTAGAGTGACTAGGTTGTCAGCATTACCGATCCTTTCCCAATTACACTCATTTAATTATCTTCATACATTGCTTATATGGCCTAGATGAATATTAGCTACACAGAATTACAATGGTATTGAAAAGAACCATCCCACTGGGTGTACCATAAATGCTTCTCGAATAAACAGTGAGACTATTTTTACTCCAGGGATTATTAGCATGAAACAAATAATTTTGCATACAGTGAGTGCTCAGTAAATGTTTATTAAGTCAAACCCAGTGTTTTCTAAATGTTTCAAAACTCTAAAGTACAAACAATGTAGCATTATTTGGCATTGACTTGGAGCCAGCCTTTCTGTAGCCTGTAACATTTTATGTAGGCTGTAATCACACTCATTCTATTTTGAAACTCAGACAATCATAAAGCTGAAGATCACTTCAAAATCAACTAGCTTTTCACACAGCTGCCATACTGTCTTGTGTAATATTTCAGATATGGAGAATATTCTGTTGGAAAAAGTGGCCTCTGCCAAGTGATATAATGAGAATGCTGACAGTTCCAAACAGGGTTAACAGAAAAATGTTTCATATTTGCAAAGTATTTAGATCACATCACAGGGCCTGACAACAATACCTACAGTGGTTGGCAAAATGATTACAGTAGTTTGAACCATTAGAATCCATAGGGGGACTACTCTAATATAGTTTCTCAGAATTACTCACTTTCAGGTAGCATTAGAAGATCCTGACAACTATCAGCTGATGGGTCTTTTTAAAGGGAAAAAAATTACTGAATGAATAAAGCAATAAAATATGTATCTCAGTAGTAAATATGAATGACTCTTAAGGCATTGTGTGAAAGGAAGACAGTTTGAGCTGGAACATTGTCACAGCACATGGTAACAACCTGTGGAGACCATTACCCAAAGCCAGGGTCTCTGTTGTGGGTCTCTTTTTCTGAGAACTGTTGAGACACATCAGGATTTACTGTTTATGGAGATACCTCTAAAATGTATCTCAAAGTAAAGATGCAAGGAAAAGCAAATAAAGGGGTTCTCTGAACAAAGTCTTTTAAAGAATATGGGCTTCTGTACTCATTTCTTGGTGAATCGCCACACATATCCAAGGCTGGGGGAGGGCTTCCCTGGTAGTCTAGTAGTTAGGAACCCACCTGCCAACTCAGGGGACGCAGGTTCTATCCCTGGTCCAGGAAGATCCCGCATGCCGCTGTGCAGCGAAGTCCATGAGCCACGGCCACTGAGCCTGTGCTCTAGAGCCCGCGAGCCACAGCTGCTGAAGCCTGCGTGTCTACAGCCTGTGCCCCGCAACGAGAGAGGCTACTGCAATGGGGAAGCCCGCCCACCGCAACAAAGAGTGGCCCCACTCACCGCAACTAGAGAAAGCCTGTGTGCAGCTACGAAGACCCAGAACAGCCATCAATAAATAAAGGCTGGGAGAAGTCCTGCAGTAAAGAAATCACTTTAACTTTCTTTCACCTGTTAGGTCCTTCCTGCTTCTTTTCGTTTAACCTATTTCATCAAATCAACATCCCATGAATGTAATTTTCTCTATACACTTTGGGAGATGCTGCTCCAGAGTGTAATCCACAAGTGAATAGGATCTCTTGAACATTTCAAGTGATTCTCCCCTTTCCATTGACAAGAAAAATATTGAAAGGCCTTTTAGACCCAAGAGGGCCTTTATTACATACCTCATGATTTGTAAACAGCTAGTTTAATCAAATAATCCATTATGGGCTTGTCTCTGATTATAACTTCTGAGCTACTGTAATGCTACTTCTTGCTGAACATGGAACTCCAAGGATTGTCTAACTTAGGTTTTACAATTAAATATTTGACCTGTCGACTCTTTTTTATCTGGAGGAGAGAACAACTCTTATCTCTGTGTCTTAGAATAAAATTTATTATTGGTATTTAGGCAATGTGATCGCTTAATTTTAGGATTATTTTGATGTATATTATCCAAAAGCTTACTGTATTACAGTTGATAAACTACACACCAAGAATATAAAGATGATTGTGTCACAGACCCTGACTCAAGAGGCGTACAGTAAAGAAGAAAATTAGAAAAACAATCATATGACGATGATGATACTTTGTAGGTCATTACAAAATATTTTAACACAGTGACATTATAAGTTCTATTTTGAAGGACTTGAGAACAACTCAAGAGGTTGATAAATAAAAGGTGACTGTGTATTCTCCAAGTCAATAAGTCATTTATTTAAAAATATTCTTTAAAATATTTATTGAGTACCTACTTTATGCTATATACCCTTCTCTGCATTAGAAGGGCACTGTGAACAAAAGGGACAAATACATTTGCTTCACAGAGATTATTTTTTAGTGGTAGATAAAGACTATGCATAAGAAAAATACACAAACATAAATAAAGGACATATTCATTTAGAAAATGAAAATTACTAAAAATAAAGAGGGCAAGAAAAGCAATCTGAAGAATCTGTGGCAGTAGACAAGGGTGAAATTATAGATAAGAAGGCCAGGGAAATCCTCAGTGAGGTGACTTTTGAGTAAAGTCCTGACAGAAGTGAGAGGACAAGCCCTGGGAACATGTGGACAGAGTTACTCCAGGCAGTGGGAGCTGTGAGGGCTAAGATCATAAGCTGTGCAGCTGCCTAACATGTGTGAGGCCGTGCAGAGCCCAGGGTGGTTGTAGCAAAGGAGAGTGAAGGTTAAAGGAGATGAGGCCAAGAAGAGGGTTCTAGGCCTCTTGGGCCACAGTAATGCCTCTGGCTTTTACTTAAGATCATAAGTCATGGGTACTGAGCAGAGAAGCACCGTGATCCAATTTAGATATAACTGAATGTTAAATATAGCAGCCATATTGGCATGTTGAGAGTAGATGAAAGGAAAAGTCAAAGCAAAATAAGAGAAATACATTCAGTTCAGTCTCTCAGTCATGTCTGACTCTTTGCGACCCCATGAATCGCAGCACACCAGGCCTCCCTGTCCATCACCAACTCCCAGAGTTTAGTCAAACTCATGCCCATCGAGTCGGTGATGCCATCCAGCCATCTCATCCTCTGTCGTCTCCTTCTCCTCCTGCCCCCAATCCCTCCCAGCATCAGGGTCTTTTCCAATGAGTCAGCTCTTCGCATGAGGTGGCCAAAGTACTGGAGTTTCAGCTTCAGCATCAGTCCTTCCAATGGATACCCAGGACTGATCTCCTTTAGGATGGACTGGTTGGATTTCCTTGCAGTCCAAGGGACTCTCAAGAGTCTTCTCCAACACCACAGTTCAAAAGCATCAATTTTTTGGCGCTCAGCTTTCTTCACAATCCAACTCTCACATCCATACATGACCACTGGAAAAACCATAGCCTTGACCAGATGGACCTTTGTTGGCAAAGTAATGTCTCTGCTTTTTAATATGCTATCCAGGTTGGTCATTACTTTCCTTGCAAGGAATAAGCATCTTTTAATTCCATGGCTGCAGTCACCATCTGCAGTGATTTTGGAGCCCAAAAAAATAAAGTCTGACACTGTTTCCACTGTCTCCCTATCTACATTAGGACATTATTAAAATATACAAATGAGAATCAATGGAAAATCAAGTCACAGTAATAAAGTTTGGAATCTGAGTATACTTTGAAGGATTTACTAGTCGGACTTGACTTTAGCAATTTAGCACAGGGAGCATGAATTTAAAAATTAAGTCAAAATCACTCCATATTTCTTAATGGAGTTGCCATCAAATGGGGCTTCCCAGGTGGTGCTAATGGTAAAGAGCCTGCCTGCCAATGCAGGAGACAAAAGAGACAAAGGTTCGATCCCTGGGTTGGGAAGATCCTTTGGAGGAAGAAATGGCAACCCACTCCAATATTCTTGCCTGGAGAATCCCATGGACAGAGGAGTCTGGTGGGCTGCAGTCCATGTGGCATAAAGAGCTGGACACAACTGAAGCAACTTAGCATGAAGTTACAAAAGACCTAGGATGAATCAGTTTCCTTAGAAGAGAAATTTTTCCTTAAAGTTTTATGGCCCTTTATTTATGGCCCTTTGGACCCCTTCGACGGCTTGGGAGGGGTGCTGAAAATATACTACATGAATCATTTTTCTGTAAAATTTGCCAAAATAAGATATTTTAGCTGACTGCAATTTCTTGTTACTTCAACTTCCTCTTCATCATAATTCCCCTGTTTAGTGGTGCTGGGATGGCTGCAGGTATTTTGGGGATCCAAATGAAGATAATTTGAGGACATGATTAGATTGAGCTTAATGGAATATATGTATCACTTCTGTGTATAGTTGTTATATAGCTAGTCATTTTCCTATAGTCCCACTACTGACGGGATGATTGATCTGGCATTGTGACAAACAGGGACAAGGTCAGAATTTGTAAATGAGCATACTCTATGGCATCCAGGAGTAAAACTATGGGTAACAGAGGAGAAACAAGGGTTTAAATGTACTAAACAATAATTTAGTATGTGGAAAATACTTCTAACAATCATACGTATAAGATTGTAGACACAAAATTTCATACTCATTGCCACCTATTCAAAATAGTTCTTTTCTATCCTAATTATGCTCAATAATACAGCTTACACAGTTATGACCAGAGAAAAATATTTTATGAGAATCATACAAAATAGAATTTTTCAGAATTTCTGTATTTGCAGAAGTACCACTATAAAGATTGAATATATGTGTGAGGTCACACATTTTATGTATTCTAAAGTATCAGATCACATCTTTATATATCTATTTCATCTTGTTCTCCTGAAGCTTGACAGTTTCTTAAAATGGTTCACAAAATGCCACCTTGAAACTGAAATGGACTGAAAAATATGGGTTTCAATGAGGAATTCCTTTTTAAATTCATTGCTAAATTGGTGGTTGTTGTATTAACTAGGCCCTTGTATTTTTGATTATCCAATTCATGACAAGAAGTGAAATCATATGAACATAAGGGAAATATATTTAACATTACTTCTCAATTGACACAAAATGGTGACATTAACAACTGCAACAACAACAAACAATATAATATAGAGCTGTTATAAAGAATCAGTGACAAGCTGATGACTGTCCGTGAACAGTTCAAATAGTATTTAAGATTGGAGAATACCCAAGAAAACTGTATGTTCCTTGAAATCTTCCAATTCAGAAAAGAAAATACTTGAAAAGGATTTTACCCAAATTTTATAATAATTCTAAAATTTTACATGGGATTGCCAATAACAGATTGCGAAGCAAAAAAGAAATATTTCTAGCATATCAAAATAAGAAAAAAAATAATCATTTATGTTAGAGGAATAACAGAATTATCTTTTTCTTCTCTCTAATAAAATTTATATTTTTAAGTTATTTGGATGAGGTTATCAAAAAATAGAGGAGGGAAAGTATCACAGAGGTTTCTCAGTCAGTTTATTAATAAAACATCGTATGCTAGTTTTCTGGATTTTGAAAACTTTAACATAGTCAGAAGTTTTTAAAATTTATAATTTGCTAACATTTCTTTTCTCATACATCTGTCTTGAGAAGCATGATAGAAAATGCCTGGATTGCCTTGAATAGATTGTAAGAAATATAGATGTTAGTGACTCTGTTGCTGAAGACTTAGAATAAGGTGAGATGTGTGATTAAAAAAATCAAAATTGTTTCAGAAAATATATGAATCATTATGAATAAACTGTTAAGAAATATGGACGTGAAAGTTACTGCCAATCAGAGCTAAGAATGAAGTGAGAAGAGTAGAAACTGGATCCTGCCTTAAAGTGGCGGTAAGTTTAGTAAAAGTATGTCTTGCTGTTATGTGGAAAGCAGACTTGGTAAATGACAAAACTGAACATTTAGCTGAGATTTTCCAAGCAAAATGTTGAAAGTACAGCAACACTTACATATTTAGTTGGGGAAAGTGTTGAATGATCTTCTTGATATTTATAATGAAAAGTGAGAAGAATGAGATAAATTTAGGTTAAATTGTTAAATAAAGAGGAAGGAGGACTCAAGGATTTGAGAAATTTCCAAGCTATCCAGATTGCAAAAGATACTAAAATTAAGAGAAAGTATGCTCTAGACAAAAAACCCAGTGCATGATTGTACAATCTTTTGCCTATACCTCCAAAAGATCAAAAGGTCAGAGTATTCAGTCATATAATAAGGCTCTTTAAAAAGACTAAGGAGTCTGGATCACATCTCATCTAGCTTAAAAGAATCTATGAAGTTAAAAAGCAGAGACATTACATTGCCAACAAAGGTCCGCATAGTCAAAGCAATAGTTTTTCCAGTGGTCATGTATGGATGTGAGAGTTAGACCATAAAGAAGGCTGACCACCAAAGAATTGATGCTCTTGAACTGTGGCATTGGAGAAGGCTCTTGAGAGTCCCTTGGAATGCAAGGAGACCAAACCAGTCAATCCTAAAGGAAATTAACCCTGAATATTCATTGGAAGGACTGATGCTGAAGCTGAAATTCCAATACTTTGGCCACCTGATGTGAAGAACTGACTCATTGGAAAAGACCCTGATGCTGGGAAAGACTGAAGGCGGAAGGAGAAGGGGAAGACAGAGGATGAGATGGTTGGATGGCATCACCAACTCCATGGACATGAATTTGAGAAAGCTCTGGGAGTTGGTGATAGGGAAGTGGCATGCTATGCAGTTCATGGGGTGGCAAAGAGCAGGATGCGAATGAATGACTGAACAGCAAGGAAGCTGAAGGGCATGGTCCCTCATCCATGTGAGCAGTCATAAGTGAGGATGAGATTGTCCAGGAAGATCTATGGACAAGCCTCTTGCTATGGACAGGAATCTTTTCTTTTTCATTTTTTATAAAAAATGTGTTTTATTTTAAAACAAGTCTATAAAAGTAGAAATCACATACTAAAATACAGATTACTCTGATGTGTTAGCAAAATAGCTTATGGCTGGACTTGAGTTTGGAAGTACTGTATGTGTGAGGAAATGTATCTGGAAATGTATCTGGAAATCAGAGGCCAACTGGATCCTTCCTCCAGGCCATCTCACTAATCTGTAAACAATAATTTCAAATAGTATGTAGCACTTTTAAACTAGTACAAAGCTGAAGCCATCATTTCCCATATAACACTACTTTGTAAAAATGTTCTTCCTTAGGTTTGAGCAGATAAGGGCACTTCACACCATCCTTCCTATCATTTGAAAGATCTGATTTTTTTAAAAAGCAATTTTAAAGAAAATGATGAGTTTGGGCTTTTTGCTCCATTTTGAACATATGGGAAGGTCATCGATTTAAACAAGAAATTAGTGTTTTGTGGGTTTTTTAAGTAGAATTTAATCCTTTTGCTTCTATGATTTTTTTAAAACAAAAAATCACTGATGCTATCAAAAGGTTCAGCACCAGAGTCTTAACTTTTATGCGGATGCCAGCTGTGCTTATTGCTCTGAATCTGTACAGAACACACACCTGCTTCTAGTGTATATTCCTAATTGAAAGGAACATGCAGTTCTTAGGGAACTCCAGGTCCAGAACTTTATAAAACGGGTTGTTAGAAACAATCATTGTGGAAGGCCATTAAAAATAAAATAGCCAATTTAAAATACTTGATTCCAGAGTAAAATAAAAATAATTTCAAGAACCTTAGCAAAAAGGAAAATGGCAGGCATCCGCAGTTCAGAATTCCATCCAACATTTCAAGAACCAGAGACTGACTGGTTCCCACCTCTCTAAAATAAAGCAAGTCATTTTATTTTTTTTTTCATTTATTTTTATTAGTTGGAGGCTAATTACTTCACAACATTGCAGTGGGTTTTGTCATACATTGACATGAATCAGCCATGGAGTTACATGTGTTCCCCAACCCGATCCCCCCTCCCACCTCCCTCTCCACCCGATTCCTCTGGGTCTTCCCAGTGCACCAGGCCCAAGCACTGAAACAAGTCATTTTAAAAGCTAAAGAACCCAGGTTAAGATAATTTGATCATAAAGTCAGAAGTCCACAATTCAATTTCCTCAGCTAATTCAGAACGCTGGGAACACAGTACATAAAGAAAATAAAAGTATTAGTCGCTCAGTCATGTCCTGACTTTTTGCGACCCCATGGACTGTAGCCTACCAGGCTCCTCTGACCATGGGATTCTCTAAGCAAAAATACTGGAGTCGGTTGCCATTTCCTCCTCCAGGGGGGAAAATGTACATAAAGGAATCTGCATTAATGTGCATTAGAGGATATCCCAGGTTAAACTGTTATAGAAAGCTGTCTCTTGAGTCTTTAAAATCTGTACCAATTCTATACCTCTGGTTGGTCGATTTTTTCTACATTTAGGTTTTAAGGTGAATGACCTGGGATATTTGTTTCCATCAACCCGATTGCTAATCTAAAGGCACGTTTGAAATGCCTATTTTTCTTGCTATCCTCAGAAGAGATTGCTGCAAATCTACTCTATGATTCTCATTCTTTTCAGCTTACAGTACAAATAGCTTATTATTTTTTGCAACCTATGTCTTATGATAAAGCAGTGTGAAAAATTAAATAGAAGAAAGTTCAGTTGCCATATAGGCTATGAAAATGATTTGCTGGTGGTGATTTTTAAGCTTGATTCTAAATAGATTTACAAAAAAGGGCACCTGAAGATGTGGTTCAAATTTTGCTATTTAAGGTATCTTGAAATTATAGGCTCACTCTCCCTAAAACTTCAAAAAGCATACAGCTTAGGCTCTTCAGGGTATAGCAGTGACAAAAGCTTTCCTAGTCATTTCTAAAAAGCAACATTTCATAGTTTTCTCTTTCCAATGGTTCTCTAACATACTTGTAAAGAAGGCAATGGAAAACCAAGAATAAAGATATCTGGGCTCTTCACAATTGGGCTTCCTGCCTACTTGCCCTGTTCAAAGAAAAGAGAAGACACTGTCTTGCAATAGAGGCTTCGTAGACAACTGGGCTTCTCCAGTGACAGTCGGCATTTGATGCCCCATGTCTCTTGGTTCTTCTTGTTGCCAGTGGTCAACCTGGCGATGGTGGTGAAATGAGAGCAATTAACCTGTAGATGAGGGAGGGCTTCCTTTAACAGTTGAAGAGTTGACACAATTCCAAAGACTTGTAGTGTTTTTAATCCAGGAATTTCTCCAAATTCAAGTAAAGTTTCAGGTATTATGTTAAAGCACCAACTGAGTGGTAGGTGTTGGAGGTAGTTGAGTTGTTAAAATTCTGGAAGGCAATCATTTTTCAGCATGACCCTATCACTAAAGTCTAGGTGGACAAGATTGGGACATCTTCCAACTAAGGTAGAGACATCTGATCTCTGCAGATTCTTTCAATATTCACTGAGATTCAGCTGGGTGATGGTCTCCGACATGTGTTAACAGCCACCTATACGTGCTTTTCGGTGAAGTCACAGCACCAAGAGAGGTTCAGCTCATCCAATCTGGAACAGCTGCTTAAGAAAGTCTTCAGGACAGATTCAGAGAATCCAGAACACCCGAAAGGTTTAGTCACAGTAAATCTGTGTTCAGAGCAAGATTATCGAGAATGGGATCCAAAAGCCGGAGGCCTTCCAGGCTGAGATTCAACAACTTGGAGCAGTGAGACCGAAGGTTGTGTAGGTAGATACATCGATCACGGAGTTCGACAGGCCCAGGTGCTGTAGACAAAAAGGGCTGAAATGTTCAACTAACAGTTGATCCATAAATGATCATGGACAGCAGAAAGCAAACACCCCTCGGGACAGCAGCCGACAAACCACATCTGGGTAGAGGTTTCTTCCCGCAAGGTCTCCAGTCTGCCAGAGAGACTCATCAAACCTGGACTGTCTTTATTTCCAGCACCCCTGTGAACGGAAGGGCAGGGACTCCTGTGTTCTCACAGTGAGAGTCGCTAGATGATACCATCTCTTACAAACACTGGAGACTTTCAGGAGCTCAGGGTGGCACAGACAGGAAAAGGATCCCTAAGAGCAGCAGGTCTGGAAGAGAGTCCTAAGAGACACACAGCCCAGGGCCACTGTCATCAGATTGCTATGGAAAGCAGGTGTGACCCGTTCCAGCCTAATCCTGCAGAGCTCCTGGACAGGAATCTCTGTGGCATGAAAAGAAGATTCACAAGGTTTCAAGTACTTTATGCAAGAAGAAACACCACCAACTTGGACTGAAAAGGACAAAGAGAGTAGAAAATGATAGAAGGGTGTAGCTGTGTACCCTCTCATGCTCCAAATATTAATGGCAGGAAACAGGCTGATAAAACTACCCAGCTGCAAACACGATATTTTTCATGAAAAAACAGTGGCTCAGATGGGAGATTCTAGAGCCTAGATAGTAGATTGATGAAACATACAGCATTATCCCCAGCTCTTGAAATCTAGTGGAGTTTGCCAGGCTGAGTTTCACAAGTTCTTGGGACTGGTAAATACTTTTTTCCTTCCATTTTATCCATTTATGAACCACATATGTGAAAATATTAACCTATTCCTGTCTCACATGTATTATGGCAGCAGATCTTTGTTCTTTGGTTCCCCATGTCCATAGATGGAGAGAAATTGTACCAGGAAGAGATTATCAGAACGTCTAAAACATATCTAACTTAGATAATACAGATGATGATACATGGATTTTTTACTTTATGAGATACAGATAAGACTTTGGCCTTTAAGTTGATGCTATAATGCATTAAGACTTTTGAGGATATTGGGATGTGTTGTATATATTTTGTATATGGGAAGAATGTGAATCTTTTGGAGCCAGAAGGTAGGTCATAGCAGGTAGAATAATATTCCCTCAAGATATCCATGTTCTAATGCCTGGAGCTTGTGAATATGTTACTTTATACACAATAGAGACTTTACAGATATGATTAAGAATATGGAATCTGAGATGGAGAAATTATACTGTAAATACATATATATATATAGTAAATACATATATATACATAAAGGAAGGTTATAGTCCATGGGGTCGCAAAGAGTCAGACATGAATGAGTGACTACACCTTCACTGGAACCTATGAGAAGCAAACTGTCCTTCTTTCACATATATATATATATTTAACAGTATAATTTCTCCAGGAAAATTATTTCCTGGCTGTGGTCAAAGAAAGATGTGATGATGGAAGAGGACTCAGATAGATGACAAGGACTTGAACTACCATTACTGGCTTTGAAGATGAATGAAATAAGTATTCTGTGGCCTGTAGAAACTGAGAATGACCCTTAGTTCATAGCCAGTAAGAAAAAGGGATCACAGTGCTGAAACCACAAGGGACTAAGTTCCCCCAACGACTCAAATAAGCAAGTAAATATACCATGCCTCAGAGAAGACAGAAAGGAGAATAGCCCTGTTTATGTCTTTATTTTAGCACAGTGATACCTGGATTAGATTTGTAATTTACAGAATTGTAGTATAAAATTTTGTGCAGATTAAGCCATTAAACTTTTCATAATTTGTTATGGCAATAACAGAAAGCCAATACAGATGTTACTGAAAACTGTGAGCTTACTATTTATAAAGTAGCATGAAATTCAGTGCAACTGTAACAAAGTAGTTAGTTAGGAATGGCAAGTGAGGTGATGAAGCTATCAAGAAGAATGGGGCCAAATTATGCAAAAAGCTTTTCATCTAATGGGATTCTTTGTTACATTAAGTGGAAACCAACTATTGATATATTAGGTAAAAAAAAAGAAGCATTTTGGAAAATGATCAAAGAGCAAAGCAACTCTAGAAGGCCAAAAGCAAAACTTACCCAGAGCAATGCTTCCACCGCTCCCTGGCACACAGTGAGTCCACAAATGAGTGGACGGTAGCCATCACTTTGATATTGCCTCAGTTGCTGCAGATTCTGTTCTGGACACAGATGGTCCTAAAATCAAGCCCAGATTAAGTGCACACACTCCACACTCTTTCTGCCAGAAAGCTGATGGAAAAAGCATAGGTCCCTCTGACTGCTACAATGAAAAACAGGAAACTTGCTACTGAAAAATTATGCCCAAGGGAGAATCAGAAAATAGGAAGGGGAAATTGTCACTGAAAATGACAAATGTATCAACTTTTGAATGTGTAGCAAGACCATTAGTAGACATAAGCATAAAAGACCAAAGCTAATCTACCAGACCTATGAAGTAATTTAGGAATGGATAGTAATACTCTTGCCTGAAAAATCCCATGGACGGAGGAGCCTGGTAGGCTGCAGTCCATGGGGTCGCTAAGAGTCAGACACGACTGAGAGATTTCACTTTCACTTTTCCTTTCATGCATTGGAGAAGGAAATGGCAACCCACTCCAGTGTTCTTGCCTGGAGAATCCCAGGGACGGCAGAGCCTGGTGGGCTGCCGTCTATGGGGTCGCACAGAGTCGGACACGACTGAAGCGACTTAGCAGCAGCAGCAGTAATAGTAAATCACATATAATTGCCACTATGTTCTCATTAATAAAAGAAACCATAGAGAGGAAAGGGATGCATAATAAAGAAAAAAAAAACTATCAATCAATCCTGAAAAAAAAATAAATTATTTTCTGCCTGGTGAAACTTGTAAGTTCTTAGAATCAGGTAGTCTACAAGTTTTCAGAGTGAGTGAGGAAGGTAAATATGTAGGTGAACATGAGCAATGACTCGGAAAAATAACTCAGGAGTTTGAGAAACAGTTACGCACATGTGCCTCTCAATGGATGCTAAAGTAAGCATCACTAAGCAGGTTGATGGTTTAGAAATCCAGATACAAAGAAAGGTTGATATCATCCTGTGCTGGGAAAGAAAGGTTCCTTTAGCTGCTGCTGCTAAGTCACTTCAGTCATGTCCAACTCTGTGCGACCCCATAGACGGCAGCCCAGCAGGTTCTGCCACCCCTGGGATTCTCCAGGCAAGAACGCTGGAGTGGGTTGCCATTTCCTTCT
Organism: Odocoileus virginianus; assembly: GCF_023699985.2. Taxonomy (NCBI): domain Eukaryota; kingdom Metazoa; phylum Chordata; class Mammalia; order Artiodactyla; family Cervidae; genus Odocoileus; species Odocoileus virginianus. Next base: position 25,893,846 of record NC_069689.1, read on the forward strand.
CCAATGCATGAAAGTAAAAAGTGAAAGTGAAGTCTCTCAGTCGTGTTTGACTCTTCGCGACCCCAGGGACTGCAGCCTAACAGGCTCCTCTGTCCAAAGTTTCCTTTAGCTAGTAACATCCAAAAGCTATCATTTACTGGGCATGTACTGCATTCAGGCCCTCTACTAATTGTTGACATAATACCCTCACAGGAGCTCTATAAATAGAGATTCTGTTTTATAAACAGAGATTTTTTATAAACAGAAATTCTGAATTACCGAAAGGTTTGGGAATCTGAGTTCATAAAGATATCACAGGATAGCTCAAGACCTAAACTGAGTCTACTACAACTCAAAATTCTGTATTTTTTCTATATAGTTTCCATACTAAATTTATTAATTAGGTCTTTTCAGTGCAACTATGTGATAAGATTTATGCCAATCAGTGTTTCACTTCAAATACTACTCAAAATTTGGCTGTAAAATGGATATATGCCAATAACTAACACGAACCATGATAAACAGTGTGAGATTTAAAGTTGACATATGTATAACATGTGCTATTTTAAAGAATTTCTTCATTGAAACTTTTTGATACTGATCATTTCCTAAGAACAGCATTTCTAAAGCTCTACTCATATAGGGATTACTGCCAACACCTTGATTTTAGTTCATGGTGATTTTAGACATATGCTGGATTTCTAACCTATAGAATTGTAAAATAATATATTTGTGTTCTTTAAGCCATTAGATTTGTGACTACAGCAGCAAAAGAACACTAATACAAAACCATCCCAAATAAAAGCCCACACCCAGATGACTTTACTGGTGAATTCTCTCAAAACTTTAGAGAGGAACCAATCCTACTTAAAGTCTTCTAAAAAATAGAAGTAACACTTGTTCAGTAGTTAGTATTACACTGATACTCAAACTAGACAAAGATGTCACAAGAAAGCTACAGACCAAAAGTTCAACAAAATACTAATAAGAAACCAAATCCAACAAAAAGATTATTCACCATGACCAAGCAGAACTTTTTCCTGGAATGCAAGACTGGATAGAAAATAAAATGACTTCCTCATCCTGATACTTGCTATCTTGAAAAACCCACAACTATATTTATTGGTAAAAGATTGAATAATTTCCCTTTAAAGTTAGGAACAAGATACCCACTCTCACCTGGATGTTCTAGCCATAGCAATTAGGCAAAAGAGAAATAAAAGGCATTCAGATTGGAAAGGAAGAAGCAAACCTATTCATAGATGATGTGCTCTTGCACACAGAAAATCTTGCATAATATAGAAAAAAATAATCCTAGAACTAATTAATAAATTTAGCAAAGGTGTAGGATATGAGATCTATATGCAAAAATCATTTAATTTCTATGCTCTAGCAGTAGACCAATCAAAATGCAATTAAGAAAGCAATTCCACTCACAGTAGCAGCAAACATAACAAAATACTTAGGATTAAATTTAAAGAAGTATAAGATGTGTGTATTAAAATCTACAAAACATTGTTGAACATAATTTTAAGAGAACTAAATAAATGGAAGACCATCAAATATTCAGATGACTTGAAAGACTTAATGTTAAGATGGAAATACATTTTGTATTTTATACAATTTTATAAATAAAGTTGAAGAGAGAAGAAATGGATATTTTTGAAAGGTAGAAAACTACCTTTCAAAATTGACTTTGGTAGAGACAAAAGGTTTAGACTGAATAAAGACAATAGAATAGATAGTAAGAGATTAAAGAGCTCTCCCAAAATCAGGCCCATGTGATTTTATAGCAATTATCATTAAGAAATGCTTACATATAAAATAAAATTTAAATTGGTCTAGATCATAGAAAACAGAGGAAAACATTCAGACTTACTTTTATGAAATGTATGTAACATAGTTCTCAAAACCTGATAAAGAAAACTATAGAGATGTTCATGTACAAGTATTACACACACACACACACACGCACACACACACACACACACCTCTTAACTCAAAATCTGGTATCTTAATAAAAAAAAGTCAGGAAAAAATGAAAAACTACCCAATTTCGCCACTGATGTTTAACACTGTGTTGAAGGTACCCACAAGTGCAATTAGACAAAATAAAGGAAGATAGATATTACGATCACAAAGGAAAAAGTAAAATAATTTATTACAACAATCAGACAGTTCAAACATACAAATTGTACTTTCATTTTGCCACAGTTATGTAGAGAATGTTATAAATGGCAAGTTATATAACAGCACACAAGACTCAAAAAACTTCATACATACAAAAATGTTACAAGATATAATAGGAGGCTTCATTTACAATGGTGAAATAAATGAATAAGTTGGCACTCCATTTTCTAAGATAGGAATACAATGTCACAAAGAATCTCTGTCCCTCAAAAAGATATGTTAAAGTCCTACCACCTGGAAACTGTGAATGAATGTAGCCTTATTTAGAATTAAAGTCTAATCAAGTTAGTCATTAGGATGGGTCTTAATCCAATATGACAGGTATATGGGTAAATATACTGCATATTCTTAAACCAGTTGTGTATACGTGGCACTTGGGTTGTTTCCATATCTTGGCTATTATAAATAGTGTTGCTCTGAACATTGCAGTTGATGTATCCTTTTTTAATTTTTAAAAAATGTTCTTGGGGTATATTTGACTGACAATGTTCTATTAGTTTCAGGTATTCAACAAAGTGAGTCAGTTATACAGATACATAAATTCACTCTTATTTTCAAGATTCTTCTCCCATATAGGTCATTACAAAGTCTTGAGGAGAGTTCCCTACAGCAGCTTCTTGTTTCCTGTTTTATATCTAATGGCATGTATATGCCAATCCCAATCTCCCAATTTATCCCTCCCCTCTCATTTCCCTGTAGCCATAAGCTGTTTACCTATGTGACTCTACTTCTGTTTTGTAAATAAGTTTACTTCCACCCTTTCTTTTAGACTCCACAAATGATATCAGATGATATTTGTCTGTGTCAGACTTACTTCACTCAGTATGACAGTCTATTAAGTTCACCCACGTTGCTGCAAATGATGTTATTTCATTCTTTGCCATGGCTAATATTCCACTGTATATAGGTACCACATCTTCTTTATCCATTCCTTTGTCAGTGGACACTTAGGTTGCTTCCCTGTCCTGACTGTTGTAAATAGTGCTCAATGTACATTGGGGTTCATGTATCTCTTTGAGTTATGATTTTTTTCTGGCCATGTGCCCATGAGCGGGACTGCTGCTCTGTTTTTTATTTTTATTTTTTTAAGGACCCTCTGTACTGTTTTCCATTCCCACCAACAGTGTAGAGCGTTCCCTTTTCTCCACACCCTCTTCAGAATTTATTTTTTGTAGACTTTTTGACGACAGCCATTCTGACAGGTACAGGGTGAAACCTCATGGTAACTTTGATTTGCTTTTCTCTAATAAATAACAATGTTGAGCACCTTTTCATCTGCCTGTGGGTCATCTGTCTTTTTGGAGAAGTGTCTGTTTAGGTCTTCTTCCCATTTTTCAGTTGGGTTGTTTGCTTTTTTGATACTGAGTTTTAAGACCTCTTTGTATATTTTGGATGTTAACCCCTTATTTGTAGCATTATTTGCAAATATTTTCTCCCATTCCATAGGCTGTCTTTTCATTTTGTTGATGGTTTCTTTTGCTCTGCAAAAACTTCTAAGTTTGATTAGGTCACAACTGCTTATTTTTCCTTTTTATTTTTGGCCTTCAGAAACTGATCTAAGAAAATATTGCTATGATTTATGCCCAAGAATTTTTTGCCTATATTCTCTTCTAGGAGTTTTATGCTATCATGTCTTAAATTTAGGTCTTTAAACCATTGGTTTAATTTATTTTTGTACATGGTATAAGGGAATATTCTAAATTCATTGATTTCCATATGGTTGTCCAGTCTTCCCAACACCATTTGCTGAAAAAAAAACTGGTTTTAATACATTGTGTCCTGCTTCCTTTGCATAGATTAAGTGATCATAGGTATGTGGATTTATTAAAAAGTTTTGATACATCTCACAGTAACAGATGCTGCACTGCTTAAAATTCCTGCTGTTTTAAGTGCTGTCTTTCTAATTTCTCCGGCTTCTGCATTAATGCCCAAAGTTGCTCAAATTGCAGCTATCACTAATTTTTCTTTTCTTGTCTACCTTGCTTTCTATCTCACTTCAATTTGGCTTCTTCCTGAAGTAAGAAATATTTTTATTTTCAATTACTTCCCTGAATCTTTATTCTTTCATTTTTCTCCTGTTAATCCTAAGTGTTGCTTGTACAATTTTTTGACTACATAATTTGTTTTTCTTTCATTATCATTTTCACTTTCAAATATTCTTTCATAATCCAACTAGGATCAATGCCTGCTTCTCCTGATGTTAAAGTTAGTGTTAGTCTTTTTGACCTAACATTTCCTAGAAAAGAATCACTTCTAAGTGACACATGAAAATGGAGACTTTTCTGTCTCTCAGCAAACAAGACACCTTCCTCTTAGAAACCATTTATTACAGACTTACAACCAACTGTTCTTTCCACCCTTATCACCTTTTATTGTAATTATAACAACCTCTCATCTTTCTATATTAAATAGAATAAAAGGCAAACAACATCTGAGATATGAAACTCTTTCCTCCAGCATAGTTGGGATCAAAATTTATTTTCATAATATTGAATTTTTATTTTAATTTTCAATACTGACAACTTAAAATGTTTCCACTTCATAGTTTATTCATGATAATAATATTTAAATATTTATGATTATTGTCAAATTTGGGAAACTCTCAAGTTTCTTTCATATATTAATTATACAGCTTCGCAGTATTTCAAGTTTTATTGTGCAGTGGCTAATCTTAAATATTCTTTGAATTGAAAACATTCATTAGCCAGTGTGCCAGTTATTGGAAATGGGTACCCCTTTGCTATTATATAGCTCAATATTAGTTTCTACTGTGCATATTCTTTCATTACCCAGGGATATAGAACATGTTCACATTACAGTGAGACTCCTGGCTCTAAACTTTAGGCTCACAAGTCAGGCAAATCAGCACAGTGAAAGTGTTTCTGGACACCATTCCTGCACCAGGATAGCAAGAAATAAATAAACAAATAGTAAATGAAAAGGACCATAAACCATAAATATATTCCACTAAGCTCATCATCTCTTTGGCTGTAACCCAAACATCCCATTCCAATACATCTGAGTAAAGAAAAAGTGTAATAAGCAGGAATTCAGTGTTAGAAAAGATTGTGTGCTGTGTGATCAGTTGTGTCCAACTCCTTACAACCCTATGGACTAGCCTTCCAGGCTTCTCCGTCCGTGGGATCTTCCAGGCAAGAATACTGGAGTGGGTTGCCATTTCCTTTGTCAAGGGATCTTCCCGCCCCAGGGACTGAACCTGCATCTCCCACATCTCCTGCATTGCAGGTGGATTCTCTTACTGCTGAGCCATCAGGAAAGCCCTTCAAAGATAGCGGGGCCTAACTAATCGCACTTAAAATACTTTATTTCTAAAGAATATGTATATATTCTAATCACTTTGCTCAAAATACACCGAAGCTAACACAGCATTGTAAATTAACTATACTTTATTTTAAAAAATAAAATACTTCATTTCTGAAAATTTACAGAAGTGTTCAACCACATGAATATATTACTAAAACTCCTCTCATGAGAAGCAAAGGAATCTGAAGCTTAAGCTTTCTATTAACTTCACAATAAATCCACCTAGGAATAGAATGCATAGTTTTAGAAGCAGGAATCAGAACTTTTAATATCAACTCTATGCTCATGAAAATTCTCTAGAAGATAATGGAATATAATGCAATGAGATAATTCAATGTGCTGCCCAATTAAGAATTTGTTTAAGGGCATCAGATGGGTTGGGAGTAGGGTGAAGGGTGATACTGATGAAAAGAAATGCAGCTAATAGAGAAGATAAATAAACCCAGCCTGGTAATCCCAATAATCAAAAAGTTACAATGGTTCAGACCATTTCTTTAGCGTTCACGCTAGAGCAGGCCCTTTTCCCTTCTTATATTATAAACTGGGTAGAGGCAACAAATGCTCAATTTATGTGCACTTGTGATACACAAAGCATTTATTAGCTCACTTCACCATGAATTGTGACAGTATTAAAGTATGTGTTCTAAACCTTAAGACTTTGAAAATTCCATTCCAATAGCACTTGCTTGGAACACATTTTCTAATGTTATAAAGAATCTGTTGCATGAAATTTTAAAAAATGTGTCTGTGAAATCTGGATAATTTTTAGTTCTTTTTTTTCCCTCCAGTCTAATGAAGGGAACGAGAGGGCTAGGAGTCATTTTCTATTTTAAAATACCCTAAGTATAACTTGTCCTCAACTAAATTGCCCAATAAATGAACATCTTAAGCTTACATTTTCCTGAATAAAAGCTCTAAATAGGGAACAATACAATATTAAAAATCTAGTTAATACATATAAGCATAAAGCATTTCTACAGGAAAAGAGGGAAAGGACTCATTTTATTTTCAGGAATGAAACATTATTGCAGAGCTCTGTTCAACTTCAAGTCTAAAGATACAATAACATGGTCATTTAAGGCATATATAGAGTTAAAAAAACAATCCAGTATACCAGATCCATTAACACAACATTTCTACTGATTCTATAGAGACTGAAAATTTCCTATTATACTTACACTGGCCTTTATTACATGCCTTTTTATGAACACAATCATTTCACAGTCCATTTGGTTTGATTTTGGCCAGGAGACCAATAACAAGCGGCTCTTTATTCCCAGAAACATCTCCATCCTTAATTCAAATGAAGAGCTCATGTTCCCAAGTACTTAGCATAAAATTATTGAAGATTTCAGAAGCTTGTGGCTTCAACTTCTGACTGTGAGGCCTCAGAAAATATTTTATCAAGTTATGCTTCACCACTAAAACTTTTAAAATTAAAATGCGAGTGATAAAGAAATAAAAATAAAACCTCAGATCATAGTCAGGTGCCAAAGCTGAATTTTGAAAATCAGAAAATGCCATTAAGTGCAAATATTCTATGTTTACATTATATTTACATACTCCCTTACAGACTACAATTTTGCCTCTCTGAAGAGTCTACACCCACTTGATTGCTAACTTTCCTCCTTGCTCCTGATCCCTTCTGATAATAGTTTTACTAAAACAGTAAATTTCCTCAGTTTTTCTCATCCATACTTCCAGACTCATCTTCTCTTTCTCTCCTTGTTGAATACTGAGTATAACTTAGCGAATAAATGCCTATTGTCTGCCCCTACTTTAAAATCCCTCCAGTGTTTTAATATACTCATAATGCTAATATGCATATCGACAAAGTATTCCCTGACTAGAAATGGACTCCATATTTCCTTCTACGCTAATATGCAGGTAGTTTATCTTTATCTTTCCATTTTGTGAGACCCAGAATCACTATCTTGATATGTATCTGTGACATGATACCTTAAAAATCATTCAACTTGGCTCACAGCATGTAAAATAAGTGTAGGACACCACCCCACCCCTCATCACATCCCAAACTTGCCCTCTGCCTTAGACAGTTTCAACAAATTATGAAAGTATGAAAAGGAACAACTATGAATTCTCAAAAAAGCATTTAAAGGCAGCTAATAAAATCTATAAAAATGCATCAGGAATCTCTGCCACAGAACTGCAGGCTAGAAATCACAAATAAATGTGCTCTTGCCTTTGTCGTAGGTGAGTTTTACAGGCTTTCAACACCTTATCTGGAATCACTTCACTCTTCTCAGTGAAGTGCCGAGATGCCCTTCCTTGCTCAAACTGCTTTCTCCCCCTAAATCCATATGCAGGCCGTTCAGTTCTTCTATCTGAAGGGAATAAGTGAGCTGAAATCTTTTGTGAGATCCTAAGAAAAGAAAAGCATGCTACTCTCCCCCGAAAGTTAACCAGTTCAGGGGTTTCATTATGTTTTCATTTGATAAAAGTGCAGTAAAACAACTCAGGCCTGGGGGACAAGAATAATATCTTATATCTCTTTGATGTGCTCACAGAATCTAATACTGTGCCATGTGCAGCGTTCAGTCACAAAGACAAATGGCATACAAACTACTCAAGAGCATAAATCTGAAGTGTGTGGCCTTCCACTATTGCCATGGTCTCTGATGCCTCCTGTATTGTGTGGCCAAAGACCACCACTGCCACAGAGAGGAAAACCATCAGTTTAAAAAAATGAAATAATTATTTACATTTTAAATTTCATGTCAGGAATGCACACTTAACTCACAAATGGGTTCAGAATTTTTCTGTAACAGATTAAAAAATTTCCATACCTTTCCACATAGAGGTACATACACCTACACAGCATAGGTTGACAAGATGTAAGCCGACAGCTCTAGCAGGAAGTAAAAACAAATCATCTCCCATGGTAGAACAGCCCCAATAATTTCTATTTTGAGAGACTTTGTATAAAAGCTAGATGTCTAGTACAAGTTTATCTTGTCTGTAAGGATTCTGTGATGTCTGTTTAATAATATCTTTGTGTTAAGATGTCAACCACAAAGGAAGGAAGTTAATAGAACATTATATGGTAAACTTTGGTGTGTTGAAAGTCAAGGTGTTTTTCTTCTCAGGGGTCTGGCATTGAAAAAATTTTCCCCCACAGAAAACAATTTTTACTGGGTCTAAACAGTTCAGTAGAAATCTGTCACCAGTTAGCCTTGTGTGTGTGTGTGCACTCCATCGCTCAGTCATGTATAACTCTTTGCAACCGCATGGACTATAAGCCACCAGGCTCCTCTGACCATGGAATTCTCCAGGCAAGAATACTGGAGTGGGTTGTCATTTCCTCCTCCAGGGGATCTTCCTAACCCACGGATTGAATCTGCATCTCTGGCAAATCCTGCATTGGCAGGCAGGTTCCTTACCACTGACCCACCTAGGAAGCCCATCCAGTTAGCCTTACTACACAACAGTTTTCTACATGCACACTCTTTCACCTTCACTCCTGCTGTTATCCCCCTTTTTATCTGCACAGTTTATCAATATAAGAAAACTCCTAGGGAGGGGGGACCGGGATGGGGAATACATGTAAATCCTTGGCTAATTCATTTCAATGTATGACAAAAACCACTGCAATGTTGTAAAGTAATTAGCTTCCAACTAATAAAAATAAATGGGAAAAAAAAAAACTCCTAATTCAAGTACAGCAATGGTAATGACTCTGACAGTTATTACTTCCTTATATGGCACCTCATATTGTTCCAGTTCAAATATCTCATTGAGAATACATTGAATACTCACAACTATATCATTAACAAATATTATTAAAGTTGCAGCGATCTATACTGTGTGGTTTTGATGAAGTCTGGTTGCCTAATTCCACCAGAGTCATAGGCAGATTTTGACCTTAGATCACTCAATTCTGACCCAGTGTCCTTGCCTTTGTCTTGTAATTCTAAATTTTATAGATAAAATCCCTCTTGAGACAAGTTTTTCATTATCTATCCAAAGTACATTCATTTATGCATTAAATCATATCCCAGGACATCCCACAACACCAGATGCAACTTGAATTCTTGTTCCTTTTGTGTCAAAGTGGCTAATTTTTACCTTTACCATAATACTTCTGAGTTCTAGCTCACTTTCCTGATATATTTGTAGTCATTTGCAAATTTTTTTTTCAAATAGGGTCCCTGACATGTTAATACATAGCCAGTAAACATAAATTACTTAAAGTTAAATTAGAATAAAATAGATTATTTGGAAACTAAATAAAGTGTAGCCTATTTTGGAATACAAACTTTCAACATTTAAATAAATATTTTTCCCCTCTATGTGCTGTTGCTATCAATTTTGTGGCTTTTGGCTATAACGTTCTGTTGATTTTCATCTAATCCCTATAACAACTATTTTATCTTCCTCGTCATAAGCCATCTGGCCTTTGAATTTTTAGCTATTGTTGCATATTATGAGCCTCACTCAGTATTCCCAGATGACACTTTACTTTGCTTTTAGTGCATTCATTTTTCCCCTCAGTAAAATAATTATATTAATAGGAACAGGTGGATCAAAATTGTGACTTTATCTGTTGTGCTAAAATTATATATAAATCTGCAGGTGGAAAGCTATGTTACAAATTTCAAAAATCTAGTTAGCTTTAGTTTCTAAATGTTATCATGTTTTTCAGTTCAGTTCAGTCGCCCAATCGTGTTTGACTCTGCAACCTCATGGACTGCAGCATGCCAGGCTTCCCTATCCATCACCAACTCCCAGAGCTTACATGTCCATAGAGTCAGTGATGTCATCCAAACATCTCATCCTCTGTCGTCCCCTTCTGTTCCTGCCTTCAATATTTCCTAGCATCAGGGTCTTTTCCAATGAGTCAGTACTTCGCACCAGGTGGCCAAAGTACTGGAGTTTCAGCTTCAGCATCAGTCCTTCCAATGAACACCCAGGACTGATCTCCTTCAGGATGGACTGGTTGGATCTCCTTGCAGTCCAAGGGACTCTCAAGAGTCTTCTCTAACACCATAGTTCAAAAGCATCAGTTCTTCGGTGCTCAGCTTTCTTCATAGTCCAACTCTCATATTCATACATGACTACTGGGAAAACCATAGCTTTGACTAGACGGAGCTTGGTTGGCAAAGTAATGTCTCTGCTTTTTAATATGTTGTCTAGGTTGGTCATAGCTTTTCTTCCAAGGAGCAAGGGTCTTTTAAATTCATGGCTGCATTCACCATCAGCAGCAATTTTGAAGCCCCAAAAAATAAAGTCTGTCACCGTTTCTACTCTTTCCCCATCTATTTGCCATGAAGTGATGGGACTGGATGCCATGATCTTAGTTTTTTGAATGTTGAGTTTTAAGCCAGGTTTTTCACATTCCTCTTTCACTTTCACCAAGAGGTTTTTTAGTTCCTCTTCACTTTCTGCCATAAGGGTGGTATCATCTGCATGTCTGAGATTATTGATATTTCTCCCAGAAATCTTGATCCCAGCTTGTGCTTCATCCAGCCTCGCATTTTACATTACGTTTTTAGAAGGTTTCTAAGTCTTTCACACCTTCTCTTTTCCTCTCTCCCTCCCGCCTTTTCTTAATCCCCTCCTTCCTTCTTCCTGTCAATAATATTGAACCCTTATTTTGTACCAATAACATACTATATACTGATGATATGGCTGGAATTATGGAATTAAGACAAGCAGCCATGAGGCCTTACAATCTATTGAAATGTGTTGACCTATTTTTAAGTGTTAGGGTCTAATTTGGGAATGCTTTTATAATTTCTTATAAACCCATTGGCTTAAACTAAAGTTAAATGTGAGGAGCCAAGATGGCGGAGGAATAGGACGGGGAGACCACTTTCTCTCCTACAAATTCATCGAAAGAACAATTGAACGCTGAACAAATTTCACAAAACAACTTCTGATTGCTAGCAGAGGACATCAGGCACCCAGAAAAGCAACCCATTGTCTTCGAAGAGAGGTAGGACAAAATATAAAAGATACAAACGGAGACAAAAGAGCTAGGGACGGAGACCCGTCCCGGGAAGGGAGTCTTAATAGAGGAAGTTTCCAATCACCAGGAAACCCTCGCATTGGCGGGTCTGGGGAAGTTTTCAAATCTCGGAGGGCAACCTAACTGGGAGGAAAAATTAAATAAGGCCCACAGATTACGTGCCTAAAAGCAACTCCCAGCAGAAAAGTTCCCCAGACGCCCGTACCTGCCAGCAACAAGTAGGGGCAAAACGGAGAGGAGCGGGCGGCATTGCTTAGGGTAAGGACCATCCCGAAGGCCCTGAGAGCAATCGGAGGGAGCTCTTTTAAACTGTGGGATAGCAAGGGAGAAAATTAACCAGCCAGAACACACTGCCGGCTGTTCGCAAAACAAAGGGACTGAGAAACTCCAGAGAAGAGCCGGCCGATCCCCGCTGGAGATAGGCGGCAGGGGGGAGGGGAAAGGGGCAAACTCAGCCCCAGAGAAGCCACCCCCTCCCACACTGCAAACAGGCCCCCCGGTTCCAATCTAAAGAATTCCTAAGAATCTGGAGGGTCGCGGCTAGAGGCACGCTGGGGCCGCAGAGGGAAAAGGCGCACCGCATCTGTGGAGAGTGCGCGCAAGCCTCTGGCTGCCTGAACCGCTCAGGCCGGGGAAGGCACAAAACGCAGGCGCAACTGAATCTGCGCTTTTGTGGAGTACCCGAAAACTGGAACCGCACTCAACGCAGGGCCCGCTCCATATAGAGCAGCCAGGAGCCTGAGTTGTGTAGACGGGGAAAGCATAGACACCCCTGTACAGGGCAAACCCAGTGTGGCCGGTGAGTGCTATCCACACACAGCGATATCTGTCTGCAGCGCCCCGTTGTTCTTTAGCAACGCAGGAACATAGACCTGAGTGTCAACATACAGGCTCTCCAAAGTCACACCTAACACAGAGACCCATCACAAAACTCATTACTGGACACTCCATTGCACTCCAGAGAGAAGAAATCCATTTCCACGCACCAGAACACTGACACAAGCTTCCCTAACCAGGAAACCTTGACAAACCAATCATCCAACCCAACCCACTGGGTAAAATCTCCACAATAAAAAGGAACCACAGACCACCAGAAAACAGAAAGCCCACTCCAGACACAGCAATCTAAACAAGATGAAAAGGCAGAGAAATACCCAATAAGTAAAGGAACATGAAAAATGCCCACCAAATCAAACAAAAGAGGAGGAGATAGGGAATCTACCTGAAAAAGAATTTAGAATAATGATAATAAAAATGATCCAAAATCTTGAAAACAAAATGAAGTTACAAATAAATAGCCTGGAGACAAAGATTGAGAAGATGCAAGAAATGTTTAACAAGGACCTAGAAGAAATAAAAAAGAGCCAATTAAAAATGAATAATGCAATAAATGAGATCAAAAACACTCTGGAGGGAACCATGAGTAGAATAACGGAGACAGAAGATAGGATAAGTGAGGTAGAAGATAAAATAGTGGAAATAAATGAAGCAGAGAGGAAAAAAGAAAAAAGAATCAAAAGAAATGAGGACAACCTCAGGGACCTCTGGGACAATGTGAAACGCCCCAACATTTGAATCATAGGAGTCCCAGAAGAAGAAGACAAAAAGAAAGGCCATGAGAAGTTACTCGAGGAGATAATAGCTGAAAACTTCCCTAAAATGGGGAAGGAAATAGCCACCCAAGTCCAAGAAACCCAGAGAGTCCCAAACAGGATAAACCCAAGGTGAAACACCCCAAGACACATATTAATCAAATTAACAAAGGTCAAACACAAAGAACAAATATTAAAAGCAGCAAGGGAGAAACAACAAATAACACACAAAGGGATTCCCATAAGGATAACCGCTGATCTATCAATAGAAACCCTTCAGGCCAGAAGGGAATGGCAGGACATACTTAGAGTAATGAAAGAGAATAACCCACAACCTAGATTACTGTACCCAGCAAGGATCTCATTCAGATATGAAGTAGAACTCAAAAGCTTTACAGACAAGCAAAAGCTGAGAGAATTCAGCACCACCAAACCAGCTCTTCAACAAATGCTAAAGGATTTTCTCTAGACAGGAAACACAGAAAGGTGGTATAAACGTGAACCCCAAACAACAGAGTAAATGGCAACGGGGCCATACCTATCAATAATTACTTTAAATGGGTTGAATGCCCCAACCAAAAGACAAAGACTGGTTGAATGGATACAAAAACAAGACCCCTATATATGCTGTCTACAAGAGACCCACCTCAAAACAAGGGACACATACAGACTAAAAGTGAAGGGCTGGAAAAAAATATTTCACAGAAACAGAGACCAAAAGAAAGTAGGAGTCACAATACTCATATCAGATAAAATAGACTTTCAAATAAAGGCTGTGAAGACAAAGAAGGACACTACATAATGATCAAAGGATCAATCCAAGAAGAAGATATAACAATTATAAATATATATGCACCCAACATAGGAGCACCGCAATATGTAAGGCAAATACTAGTGAGTATGAAAGAGGAAATTAATAGGAACACAATAATAGTGGGAGACTTTAATACCCCACTCACAAATATGGATAGATCAACTAAACAGAAAATGAACAAGGAAACACAAACTTTAAAGGACACAATGTACCAGCTAGATCTTATTGACATCTATAGGATGTTTTACCCCAAAACAATCAACTTCACCTTTTTCTCAAGTGCACACGGAACCTTCTCCAGAATAGATCACATCCTGGACCATAAATCTAGTCTTGGTAAATTCAAAAAAATTGAAATCATTCCAGTCATCTTTTCTGACCACAGTGCAGTAAGATTAGATCTCAATTACAGGGAAAAAATTATTAAAAATTCAAACATATGGAGGCTAAACAACACGCTTCTGAATAACCAACAAATCATAGAAGAAATCAAAAAAGAAATCAAAATATGCATAGAAATGAATGAAAATGAAAACACAACAACCCAAAACCTATGGGACACTGTAAAAGCAGTGCTAAGGGGAAGATTCATAGCATTACAGGCCTACCTCAAGAAACAAGAAAAAAGTCAAATAAATAACCTAACTCTACACCTAAAGCAACTAGAGAAGGAAGAAATGAAGAACCCCAGGGTTAGTAGAAGGAAAGAAATCTTAAAAATTAGGGCAGAAATAAATGCAAAAGAAACTAAAGAGACCATAGCAAAAATCAACAAAGCTAAAAGCTGGTTTCTTGAAAAAAATAAACAAAATTGACAGACCATTAGCAAGACTCATTAAGAAACAAAGGGAGAAGAACCAAATTAACAAAATTAGAAATGAAAATGGAGAGATCACAACAGACAACACTGAAATACAAAGGATCATAAGAGACTACTACCAGCAGCTCTATGCCAATAAAATGGACAACTTGGAAGAAATGGACAAGTTCTTAGAGAAGTATAACTTTCCAAAACTGAACCAGGAAGAAATAGAAGAGCTTAACAAACCCATCACAAGCAAGGAAATCGAAACTGTAATCAGAAATCTTCCAGCAAACAAAAGCCCAGGACCAGATGGCTTCACAGCTGAATTCTACCAAAAATTTAGAGAAGAGCTAACACCTATCTTACACAAACTCTTCCAGAAAATTGCAGAAGAAGGTAAACTTCCAAACTCATTCTATGAGGCCACCATCACCCTAATTCCAAAACCGGACAAAGATGCCACAAAAAAAAAAAACTACAGGCCAATATCACTGATGAACCTAGATGCAAAAATCCTTAACAAAATTCTAGCAAACAGAATCCAACAACATAGTAAAAAAAATCATACACCATGACCAAGTGGGCTTTATCCCAGGAATGCAAGGATTCTTTAATATCTGCAAATCAATGAATGTGATACACCACATTAACAAATTGAAAGATTAAAACCATATGATTATCTCAATAGATGCAGAAAAAGCCTTTGACAAAATTCAACATCCATTTATGATTAAAACTCTCCAGAAAGCAGGAATGGCAGGAACATACCTCAACATAATAAAAGCTATATATGACAAACCCACAGCAAGCATTACCCTCAATGGGGAAAAATTGAAAGCATTTCCCCTGAAATCAGGAACAAGACAAGGGTGCCCACTCTCACCACTACTATTCAACATAGTTTTGGAAGTGTTGGCCACAGCAATCAGGGCAGAAAAAGAAGTAAAAGGAATCCAGATAGGAAAAGAAGAACTGAAACTCTCTCTGTTTGCAGATGACATGATCCTCTACATAGAAAACCCTAAAGACTCTACCAGAAAATTACTAGAGCTAATCAACGAATACAGTAAAGTTGCAGGATATAAAATTAACACACAGAAATCTCTTGCATTCCTATACACTAACAATGAGAAAACAGAAAGAGAAATTAAGGAAACAATACCATTCACCACTGCAACAAAAAGAATAAAATACTTAGGAGTATATCTACCTAAAGAAACAAAAGACCTATACATAGAAAACTATAAAACACTGATGAAAGAAATCAAAGAGGACACAAACAGATGGAGAAATATACCGTGTTCATGGATTGGAAGAATCAATATTGTCAAAATGGCTATACTACCCAAAGCAATCTATAGATTCAATGCAATCCCTATCAAGCTACCAACAGTATTCTTCACAGAACTAGAACAAATAATTTCACAATTTGTATGGAAATACAAAAAACCTCAAATAGCCAAAGTAATCTTGAGAAAGAAGAATGGAACTGGAGGAATCAACCTGCCTGACTTCAGACTATACTACAAAGCCACAGTCATCAAGACAGTATGATACTGGCACAAAGACAGAAATATAGATCAATGGAACAGAATAGAAAGCCCAGAGATAAACCCACGAACCTATGGTCACCTTATCTTCGACAAAGGAGGCAAGGATATACAATGGAAAAAAGACAACCTCTTTAACAAGTGGTGCTGGGAAAACTGGTCAACCACTCGTAAAAGAATGAAACTAGAACAGTTTCTAACACCATACACAAAAATAAACTCAAAATGGATTAAAGATCTAAATGTAAGACCAGAAACTATAAAACTCCTAGAGGAGAACATAGCCAAAACACTCTCTGACATAAATCACAGCAGGATCCTCTATGACCCACATCCCAGAATATTGGAAATGAAAGCAAAAATAAACAAATGGGACCTAATGAAACTTAAAAGCTTTTGCACAACAAAGGAAACTATAAGCAAGGTGAAAAGACAGCCCTCAGGTTGGGAGAAAATAATAGCAAACAAAGCAACAGACAAAGGATTAATCTCAAAAATATACAAGCAACTCCTCTAGCTCAACTCCAGAAAAATAAATGACCCAATCAAAAAATGGGCCAAAGAACTAAACAGACATTTCTCCAAGGAAGACATACAGATGGCTAAAAAATACATGAAAAGATGCTCAACATCACTCATTATCAGAGAAATGCTAATCAAAACCACAATGAGGTACCATTACATGCCAGTCAGGATGGCTGCTATCCAAAAGTCTACAAGCAATAAATGCTGGAGAGGGTGTGGAGAAAAGGGAACCCTCTTACACTGTTGGTGGGAATGCAAACTAGTACAGCCACTATGGAGAAGAGTGTGGAGATTCCTTAAAAAACTGGAAATAGAACTGCCATATGACCCAGCAATCCCACTTCTGGGCATACACACCAAGGAAACCAGATCTGAAAGAGACACATGCACCCCAGTTTTCATCGCAACACAGTTTGTAATAGCCAGGACATGGAAGCAACCTAGATGCCCATCAGCAGACGAATGGATAAGGAAGCTGTGGTACATATACACCATGGAATATTACTCAGCCATTAAAAAGAATTCATTTGAATCAGTTCTAATGAGATGGATGAAACTGGAGCCCATTATACAGAGTGAAGTAAGCCAGAAAGATAAAGACCATTACAGTATACTAACACATATATATGGACTTTAGAAAGATGGTAACAATAACCCTATATGCAAAACAGAAAAAGAGACACAGATGTATAGAACAGACTTTTGGACTCTGTGGAAGAAGGCGAGGGTGGGATGTTTCAAGAGAAAAGCATCGAAACAAGTATATCATCTAGGGTGAAACAGATCACCAGCCCAGGTTGGATGTATAAGACAAGTGCTTGGACCTGGTGCACTGGGAAGACCCAGAGGGATCGGGTGGAGAGGGAGGTGGGAGGGGTATCGGGATGAGGAATACATGTAAATCCGTGGCTGATTCATGTCAATGTATGACAAAAACCACTACAATATTGTAAAGTAATTAGCCTCCAACTAATAAAAAAAAATAAAAAATAAAAAAATAAAGTTAAATGTATCATAACAGAGTAAAATCCCAATCAGATCATGTTGGAATCCTACTTTTTTTTTTTTTTTTTTGGTAAGATGTGGGCTATTCTTTATTTTTTCCCAGTAATCTCTGTCTCTGCCAGTCATTCTAAATTGGCTGCCATTTCCCTATAGTCTCTGCCATCTTTTTGGTCCAGCAGTGTTTCTGATCCATTTTTTTTTCAGTTTTATTGAGAAATAATTGTCACAGATCATGTATAAGTCTAAGACATAAAGCATGATGGTTTGATTTTCATATTTTGTGAAATGATTACCATAATAGATTCAGCTAACAACAGTCTTCTAATGTGGATACAATAAAAAGAAAAGGAAGAAGAAAAAACTTTTTACTTGGAATCCATTTTAAAATTTACTCTCTTAATTTTCCTATGTATCATACACAATGTTAGCTAGAGTCATCACATTGTACATGACATCTCTAGTATTTATTTATCTTAAAACTGGAAATTTGTAACGTTTGACCACCTTCCTCCAATGTCCCCTCATGCAACCCACTGGCTCTGAGATTCAGGTTATGCACACATGTTCACAAGGGTGAGGAGGGGTACGCAAGGCTATGTCTCTCTACCAGCAGAACAGGATCCATATTTTTTCATACATAAATGATATCTGATAGCCCAGCCTTGCTGCTAAGAGCCTATAACTTCCAAGAAATGGGCTCCTTTTATTTGTTTGCTCTCAAATATGTTTGTGCATGCTCAGTTGTGTCCAATTCTCTGGGGCCCCATGGACTGTAGTCTGCCAGGCTCCTCTGTCTATAGAATTTTCCAGGCAAGAATACTGAGTGGGTTGCCATTTCCTACCTACTCCAGAGGGTCTTCCCAACCTAGGGATCTAACCCATGTCTCTTGTGTCTCCTGCATTGTTAGGTGGATTCTCTACCACTAGCGCCACCTGAGGAGCCCTGCTCCAAGGCTAATGGTGTCCTTGATTGTATCATGGAAAACATACCTTCCTTCCTTCAACCCGCAAATCATCCTTACGTGCCAGCTTCTGATTTTCTTTGCAACTGCAAAAATGGAATGACTATGTGTTTTCTTTTTGCAAAGGCTGGAAGCCAGAAGAAAGGCAGGAGTTCAAAAAACTGTGGATTGCTTTGGCAAGCCAAGCAGCCAGCTGTTAACTGGAGTTCCACAGGACTAGCCAGGGATGTCAGCAGCTGACTCTGGCATCTGTGTTATGAACGACATCTTGGGATAAAATTGCCCTTCCAGTGTCTTGGCAGCTTAAGACATCTCAGACTGAGATGAAAACATGGCTCTCACCGCCTCAATGAGTGGCTGGAATATTTTGGACCTACTTGAGCCAGTATGAGATTTATGCACATTCCTGGATAATCAACCCAGCTTTGAATTGATATTCGACACCCAAGAACTAGAGACTTACAATGAAAAACATCTTTAATTGGTTCAAAGCCACCAAGTTCCATCGCTGGTGGAGAAGAATATTTTTAGAGGTTTTTTTCTGATCTTTCATCTGCTTGTGACTGCTTTTCCTAATCAAAAGTAGCAACATAAGAGTCTGTCTCGTTTGCTATTTGAAACAGAGTACTAATCTTTGGAGGCAAGCAGAAGGAAATTACTCTTTTCACTGGCAATAGCTGTTTAAATTTCACAGATTATATTAAAAGATGTGTCCTTATTCTGTTTACACATTCTAATCCTTTCCAGTAGCAGCTTGGATATTATACCACAGGGGGTTTTTGTGTGTGTGAGTGTGTGTGTGTGTGTGTGTGTGTGTGTGTGTGTTTTAAACAAAAATGTAGACTCAGGATGCTCAGTTTACAAGATGTGGAAACAATGATTGCTATTAGGACATGTCTGAAAGTGGGGCAGGAGATGAATAGGTGAATTAAGCCACCATATGCCCAGTCAACTAAGTAAAACCCTGGCACATTAGAAAATGCTTATCTGATTTAAATAGGAAATGTTTCACCCAGGAATGCAAAGAAATGAAAATAGAAATTAAATCATATATTGCTGACTAGTTACAGATCAAATGCTTTACAACGACGGCATAAAAACATTATTTTAGGAAAAGCAAACTAATTGACAATTAATTCAGAAAAGTTCTTTGACATAGAGGGCTTGTTGAAAACCTCACTCACACACACATATGTATATATGTGTATATATGTACATAGTTATATATGTACAAATATACTTCATTGCCAAAGTATAAACTTCTAGAAGGAATAGATAATGTGTTTGGAAAGACCATAATAAAATGAAGAGTGACTTCTACATATTCTACATTTGTAGTTAAAATTGTATATCTTAAGGAAAACAGTTAAAAGATGACTTTTTTAGTCAGGAAAATCCTGTAGATTTTCTCTCAGACATCAGTTTCATGTGGGAAACAGCATTTAAAGATTTTAAAATATTTGTTGTTTCACTCTACAGGATTTTGTGGAAATACTTACATAGCCATATGGTGATGACTTAAGAAATTATATGTTGTCTATAATGTCTGAGATTCTATTTTTAGTCTCAGTTTGCTTGACTTCAATTATTTTATTACATAAATTTTAAATAATTTATGGAGTACTTACTATGCTAGGCATCATGTTAATGAATTTATAATATTGTCTTATTTCAATCTCACAACAATCCTGTCATATACTATGAATATCCTTACTTAAAAGATGCTAAATAATCTTTAAAAAATTATATAGTCAGCTCAAGGCTATACAGACAGCTCTTTAATACCTTATTAACTAATCTCATGCTGTTGACAATTATACACACACACACAAATATATACATATATCAAAGTAAAAGTGTTAGTTGCTCAGTTGTGTCCAACTCTTTGCAATTCCATGGACTCTAACTCACCAGGCTCCTCTGTCCATAGGATTTTCCAGACAAGAATACTGGAGGAGCTGCTGTTTTCTTCTCCAGGGGATCTTTCCAACACAGGGATCCAGCATTACAGGCAGATCCTTTACCATATATATATATGTGTGTGTGTACACACACACACACACACACACACACCATTGTTATGCTGTTGTTTAGTTGCTGAGCCATGTCTGACTTTTTTGTGATCCCATGGATGGTAGCCCATCAGGCTCCTCTCTCTAATGGGATTTCCCAGGCTAGAATACTGGAGTGGGTTGCCATTTCCTTCTCCAAGGGATCTTCCTGACCCAGGGATTGAACACGTGTCCCCTGTAATGGCAAGCAGATTCTTTACCACTGAGCCACCAAGGAAGCCCAGCTATATGTGTATATATATATATATATATACACACACACACACACAGACCCCATATATATACACACATATACTATATATATATATATATTCCTCATAATTTTCATTTATTCTCAAAATTTTCTTGTAATAAGTAGACAAATATCATTGAAGTTTTATTTACATGAAAGACAGCTTAGGTCCACTGCAAGGCCTACTCTCATGGCAGATGACTGCTGTGTAGAAGTAAGATGACTCATCATGCCTTGGTGGTTTATTTAGGAATGAGAAGTATAGGACTTACACATGTCTGTCTATTCCAGACAGAATTGAGAGCAAACATCTCAGTAACGTCTTTGTCTGTTAATCTGCACTCTCAACTATGCAGTCAGGGCTGTATAACCTCAGTGGCTAGTGATGAGGAAAGGAAGACAGAAATGCAGGGATCCATTTGAGATCACAGCCTTTCAACTGGTCAGTATAAACTCTGCTCTCCTGCGTTATCCACAAACCACACTTGATTAACTGCAAAGCAGACACCCTCTGACCAGCTGTACTTTACATACAGTAGGATTGCTGCTAAGTCACTTCAGTTGTGTCCGACTCTGTGTGACCCCATAGACAGCAGCCCACCAGGCTCCGTTGTCGCTGGGATTCTCCAGGCAAGAACACTGGAGTGGGTTGCCATTTCCTTCTCCAATGCATGAAAGTGAAAAGTGAAAGTGAAGTCGCTCAGTTGTGTCCAACTCCTAGTGACCCCATGGACTGCAGCCTACCAGGCTCCTCCGTCCCTGGGATTCTCCAGGCAAGAACACTGGAGTGGGTTGCCATTTCCTTCTCCAATGCATGAAAGTGAAAGGTGAAAGTGAAGTCGCTCAGTCAGGTCCAACTCTTAGCGATCCCATGGACTGCAGCCCACCAGGCTCCTCCATCCATAGCATTTTCCAGGCAAGAGTACTGGAGTGGAGTACCACTGCCTTCTCCAACAGTAGGATTAATAGAGGGCAAATTCATAACTCCAATTTTAACACTGCCTTAAGTGTCAGTCTAACTAATAAAACTATCTAAACTGCTAACTTAAAATACCAAGCAATAAATTTTTAGGTTTTACATTTATATGACATGTTACAAACACTCATTTCCATGTTTTATTTTGTTCTATGAGACTCTTAATTATCATAATAGTATGGTATTAATTTTTAATGATTTTCAAACAAGTGTGAAATATCTTTAATCAGTCAAGATGGATGCTCAAAGATTAGCCATTCTAATATATGTATATATAATGTTCATAGCAATTTTAATATGAGCTAAAGGTGTTTTGCAGTTTGGAAGAAAGCCCTAATATTTGGAGGCAGACAGAAAATTGCCATTTTCTTTAGCAATTTTATGTATATTTGATGTTTACATTAGTCATTTTTATATGTTATCTTGTCTCCCAGATTAAAGATATATCATATTTTCCAGTTTTCATTAATCTCCTTCAAATTCCATCATGACTGCAGAATTCTAATGAAGATGTATATTCAATTGTCTTTTCAAATAATCTAAAAAATGTCATTTCATTTTTCGATATAAAACAGGGAAAATCTACTTTCTGGGTTAGAAAATATCTTGACCCAGACAGTAAACATTTTCAAGTACATAGGATAAGAAACAAAGTCAAAAATGGTCCCTAGGGATGTTTATATTAGATGAAAAGATTTCATTAGAAAGACTGGCAAGTTTCAGCAATTTAGACTTTTCCCACAATCTCAACATAGAAGCACATTCCAAAGTTACATGTATATATATATTTTTTTAATCAAATAATGAGATTTTTGCATCCATTTTAAAGATAGTTCACCCAGTTTTCCAGTTGGATTGTTATTTCCATCCTCACCACAAGTGAATTTAGGCACACTGGAGTAGAATATTTCAAATTAGAGTTAATAGCAGAGAAGTAATAGATGATTTCATTATGTTTCAAATAATGGAAGAATGACTTTCCCTATATTCACTACTGATAAAGAAAAAACTTCTGCACAAATGCCCCTACAAATGAATACGTTAAATGATGAGATCTAATCACCCCATTCTCTCTCTGTTGGTCTTAACATATTGCAGAGCTGACATTCCAGATGCCAGCTGGCAGCCCAAGTTAAAGATGCAGCAGCCGAAAGAAGTGTACAAAAGAGCTTATAAGCTAACTCCATGCTGCATGTCATGAAATCCACTGCCATCTCATGAGCAATCACAAATCACACAGTGCAATGAAAGAATTAATTAGGAACCTAGACTAAACTCCTGTGGCACTGTGGCTAGCTTCCCTTTTAACCCTGTTTGCTGTCATAGAGTAATATGCTATTTGTGCTTTCAGACTGCATCATAAATTCATTTGAGGATTTTCTGAATATATTCATATCTTTCAACAAGATGAACAATTGAAAAAGTTATTCTCTAAGAATGCATTTGATAGAAAATTTTACTTGTTGGTCTTTCATTAAAACACCTTTGCATTTTCAAAGTCATTGTTTAGAGCAGTCAGTTAAATATCTGGGTTTTATATAGGCTTCTCACTTTTGGGTTGTCCAAGGGAAGTGTGGCTACAGGATCCTACTGCTTTGAAATCAACAGAAGCAAGGAAATATAAAGGTAATTTAAATAAAACTATTGCTCAGCGATGCTCATCAGACATAAATGAATATATTTTTTAGAAGCTATGAATACTTTATCACAACCATTGTTCTTTTTAATGTGTTTCAGAGGCATTGCAGGTACTATAATTCCAAATGATTTCCACTTAAAGTCCTCACCAGATATGGTTTGCAGTTAAACTAAAATCCCAAGAAAAGGTCAAGATAAGCACAATCACCACTACACTGGAGCACAGAATAATAAAGGCCCTAGATGTGCAGTTTATAAGCATGTAAACTGCATATACATGCCACAAGAAGTTTTAAGTATTTAGAGTTTATTATTAGATTTATTAAATAATCATACTTTTTAAAACATCTCTTCCTTCTGATTCTTTGCCCAAATGTGAGATATTTAATTACTCATCAACAGAGATAGCTCGATACTTCTGTAGTCTTCATCATCTGATAGTAGATCTATACTTTTATATTTTAGTAGATCTATACTTTTATATTGGTGCCAATGGCCAAAATTCTATTTTTGAGGCATTTAAAGGTTCAAGTCAAAGTTAATCTGGAAGCACTATTTATCTATCTATTCATTTGTTCATGAGGAACAGCACAGAAGAGTGCTTAAAGGTCAGAGCATTTATTTGTTCAAATCCTAGCTGTATCACTTATTTACCATATGTCATTTGATAATATATTTAACTTTCCCCTCTATGCTTCAGATCATCATCATAAAAATGAAGACAATTACAGAATCGCCCACTCAAGGTATATAATAAATTAAATGAGAATTCCATTTAGGTAATACTCAATTTGGACATGGCATAGAGAAAAGCCCTCAAAAAATATCACTTTTATTTATAAAACCCTTGTTTTAAACTTATTACAGAATGGAGTTATGTTAGAAGTTGGGAACAAAATTATGTATGATATAGCACTTCACTCAAAAAATACAGCCTAGTCAAAGAAACAAAAACAAATAATCCTAAAAGGACTTGATGGAAAGACCAGGAAAAATAACTGTTTTCAGTATAGAAGAAAACCATGAAGTCACAGATCCCCTGATCCCAAGGGTCCCAAGAAGTTCAAACTTTCCAGTATACTTAATTGAAATTCGCAAAGCCGCTAAGCCAATGAAATCATCAGTCCCAAAAACTAAGGACATAATCACATTGGTCAAGTCCTATGTTAAGATAAAACATGGACAAACAAACTATAACAGGAGAGGAGAACCAGGTACCAGTGAAAATTTTATGAAACTTGTCCACCAAGTTGGAACAAGTACTCTTGTCTTGGTAATTTCGGGGGGTTAATGTTTAGGAAGGGATTGATTAGAACACTGTGGTAGAGAAGGAGAGAGAGTATAAACAATGACTATTTCTTGCTTTTTCTTGGCCTTTTGGTTCAGCACGAAACTCAAGTCTTTTAAAAGTCAGAAAGTTTAACTTGCTGTGTTACATTTACATAATATCTTGTGGATAGAGAATATTTGCCACAGCTCAGACAATACCTGAAAATGATAACACTACAGTTTCTAAGGCTGAATCTATTCTTTATATAGAACATCCATAAAGCCTGATATGACATTCATTTTCATTTTACAAACAGCTCTTCTAAAATATATTTAAATAGCATTCTGCTTCAAGACAGTGACTGAGGAACTTTGGAGATCCTATAAATTATTCCTCACTAGTAAAGGAGTCGTGAGGGAAAGCAAAAATAAATATCAAGGGGAATTTCATAAGACTTCAAATGCCATATGGGAACAGGGTAAGAAGCAGGTATTTATATGCAACATGAAAGACCTAAAAGAAATAGCTTTGAGGAAAGCTTTTTGAGCACAAATTTTTATCTGTATGGACAGTAAAGAAGAATCAGCAACATCCAGCATTCTAGTTCAGTCTTTGCTAAAGGACTAAAACAAAATCCTACTGCAGCACATATGCTCTTAAGGAGCAGCTTAAATTAACATTACTTATGTTCTTAGAACTTTTTAAAAAGATATTTTAGAGTGAGAACCAAAATATACCATGTTTCTTAAGTGGGGGTTAGAGGAGGATGGAGGCTTTGGCACATGTAAATTGAAGTTTAAAGTGAAATGACCATATTGACAGTGGTGATGGGCATTTGGGGAAAAAATATATATGGCTGACAGGTGGCTAATTGTGAGAATAAGCTATTTCTGTAACTGGTTGAAGAAAAAAAAGGGGGATGTTAAGATTTGGAAACGTCATGGGTGTAGAGCACAACAGAAAGGTAAGAAGCAGCCATTTCTCTCCTAATTTCAAATATCAAACACGACTTAAGAAAGAAAGGTGTCGCCCGAGGAGGTTGGGGGTCAAGATGGCTCTCTGGGTGAATTCACCGCTGTGCAGGGCTTCAGGCTCAGAAAGCAAGTTTTTCCAGCACCAGAAGAAGAGTCTGTATACAGATGAATCAAGTTTATAGAAATTAATTTCTGACTATCAAAACCCTGAACAAAGTAATTAGCAGTTCGTAAGGAAGAAGTAATGACAAACATCTGATAATATGTTTACCCTCACAAGTCATCAACAAATTAATATTAAAACCAAGTTGGTCTTGATTTTGCACATCTTAAAAAAATATAAGTAATGTTAAAGCCAGGTGGTCATCAAGTATGTTAGGAAATGAGCATTCCCAGTCATTCCTTTTGGATACATAAATGAATACAAATATTCTATAGTGAAATTTAATGAAACCACAAAATCCTTACATGAATATTTATAGGCCTAAATCTTGGGGAAATTATCTTATTAAATTAGCTGGAAAGTATATAAAGCTATACATATATATATAGAGAGAGAGAGACGCTCTTCAAAATGTTGAAAAAAGAAATGGAAACAACCTAAACTTGAAAACACTGGTTTCAGAATAATCTCAGGAAAGTAGAATTGGAAGAACTCTAATGTTTTAATAGCAACCTCAATTTATTTTACTTACTCTGGAAAGAGATTTACTTTATAAACAAAAGGCAGATGATCTGCCAGGGAGAGATAGAAAAAGAAGATACATTATTCTATCCAAGACCCTTGGCTAAAGACTGCAAAGTTGAACATTCTGACTATGTCTGAAATATCAGTTGAGAGAAGACAGTCTCAGAAAATCTCTCTCAGAGTCACTGGGGGCTTCCCAGTGGCTTAGGAGTAAAGAATTAACCTGCAATACAAGATATGCAGATTTGATCCCTGGGTCAGGAAGGTACTGTGGAGTAGGAAATGGCAACCTACTCCAGTATTCTTGCCTGGAAAATCCTATGGACAGAGGAACCTGGTGGGCTGCAGGCAGTCCATAGAGTTGCAAAGGGTCAGACACAACTGAATGACTGAGCATGCACTTATTAATATCATCTTACTTTTGTGTTCCAATCACATGTCTACCAGAAAAATTCCTGAAAATACAGTCTATTTTTTTAATAGAAAGAGATTGTGTGAACCTGCTTTCCTGAGAATTATGGTCTACTAGCTAGTTGGACTTATCTTTGAAATCTAATTAAATGATATTATTTTTTCTTAAGCTATCTTTGTTTGGACTTTTTAAAATTTTAATTGCTTTTAATTTTAGAATGGTTTGAGATTAACAGAAAAGTTACTATACTAGCATGGCCCCCATAAGTCTCTTACACTCAATTTCCCCTATTGTTAACATATTACCTACTATGAACATATTATATTACTATCTTATACTACTATAGTGCATTTGTCGCAACTAAGGAATCAACATTTCACGTTAGTATTAACTAAACTACACACTTTTTTCATGCTTTGACTTCTTCATTAAATTTATTTAAGAAAGAAATGACGTGTTTAATCTGTCCATGTTATTTGGTCAATATGTCTTAATGTGGGTTTCCCTTGTGGCTCAGCTGGTAACAGATCTGCCTCCAATGCTGGAGACCTGGGCTCCATCCCTGGGTTGGGAAGATCTCCTGGAGAAGGGAAAGGCTATACACTCCAGTATTCTGGCCTGGAGAATTCCATGGACTATACAGTCCATGGGGTCGCAAAAGTTGGATATAACTGAGTGACTTTCACTTCACTTCATGTCTGAATATAAAATTTTAGTAAATATTTGTTCATTCTTCCTGCCAAAAAAAGCTCAAAAGTCTTTCTTTATTTCTTAAAATGTGCATAAATCTATACACCAAGTAGCTCTATATTGTAATTATTAAAAACTTTCAGAAACCTCTGCAGAGAGAAATAATGAAAGTGAAAGTCACTCAGTTGTGTCTGACTCTGCAACCCCATGGACTGTAGCCAACCAGGCTCCTCTGTCCATGATATTCTCCAGGCAAGAATACTAGAGTGGGTTGCCATTCCCTTCTCGAGGGGATCTTCCTTACCCAAAGATCAAACCCAGGTCTCCTGCATTGCAGGTGGATTCTTTACCATCTGAGCCTCCAGGGAAACTCCAAGAGAAATAATTCTGCTCTGCAAATCAGGCAGTGATTTAAATAAAATAATTTTAATAAAATAAATTTTACTTTAAAGAATTGGCTCACAGAATAGTGGGAGCTGACAAGTTTAAAATTCAGAGAGCACAAAAAAAAAAAAAAATTCAGAGAGCAGGCTGGCATGACTTAGACAGGAGTTGACTTCAAAGTCTTGAGGCAGAATTTTTTTTCCTCTGGGAAACTGAATTTTTGTTCTTAAAATCTTCAGCTGATTGGATTAGATCTACCCACTCATTTGAGCGCAATCTCCTTTAGTTAAGTCAACTGATTACAGATGTTAACCACACCTATACAAAATACCTTTAGAAACACATCTAGATTAGTGTTTGCTTAAATCATTAAGTACTATAACCTAGCCAAGTTAACACAGAAAACTAAACATCATAGCAGGACACATAACCTCTGAGGACATCCTACTGGCCATAATGCAGTTAAAAGTCACTAGAAAGATAAAAGAGCTGACCTGATGCTGGGAAAGACTGAGGACAAAAGGAGAAAGGGGCAGAGAGGATAAGATGGTTAGATAGCATCAACAACTGAGTGAACATGAATTTGAGAAAACTCTGGGAGATAGGGAAGGACAGAGGAGCCTGGCATGCTGCAGTCCATGGGGTCCCAGAGAGTTGGACGCGACATAGCAACTGAACAACAACGAACAAGAAAGATGATAGATGGATGGATGGATAAAGGGAAGGAGAGAGAAAGAGAAAGAAATCATTAAGTCTTTCAGTATTTTAATTTTAAAAAGAATGTTGGTTATCAATTAAAGTAGCTTTATTTTGCCATGGCATTTGCTATATATACTTTACGCACTGAGCCACCAAGGGAAGCCCTTTTTTTCTTTTTTTACATAGGAAGTATTAAATTTAATTACTTAGAATAAATGTTTATATAATAATCAGCACTCATTTTAGCAGTATTCTTTAATTGTTGCTGAAGATTTTATATCCGTATCCACCAAAGATTAGTGGTCCTTGAACAATAGTCCTTTGTTGGAGCAAATCTACAAGAAAACACTTTAAATATTTCATCATAAGCCCTTGTAACTTAACAAAATAAACATATAGTAATGAAATTTCATGCTATGACACATATACCTTGGTTTCTGTAACAGCTACTTTGGCACCTTTAGGACAGTGATCCTCTGTCATCAAATGCCTTGTAAATTAGAGGACTCAACACCTCATTTTTTAACGGCAAACAGCAGAGCGAGCGCATCTCCCCATCTCTACAGATCCAAACCTCTTTTACATTGATTTCCATCATTCTGCCATTCTCACATCTTTGGTAGTTATGACAATAAAAGTTAGAGTTAATATTTGAAAGTGTTTCTTTTAAAAAATAAAAAGTTTAAAGAATTCAGTTGCCAGACTAGCTTATGAAATAAAAATTAGCAACGGTATTCTTATAGTCAAGATCAGCAGCAAAATAAACACCTAGAGGCATTCTGCTGATATGTTTCTCGGGTTGAAAATGACATAGTTGAACATATTCTGATCTTGAATGTAGGTTTATCAAACAGAGACAGGAAGTAATGAATATCATAGTGTCCTTCTGTAATCTTGCTAACTTACTCTAGCACTGAAAGGCTCAAATGTTCAAAGAGAAATCCTTGCCCAACTCTTATTCTTAGCTTTTCCTCAGTTGGAAACCTTCAGTGTTTTCATAGACTCCATCAGTGAACCACACAAAGATAATTCATTTGTCAAAAACTGTTATTAAAACATATTAAAACAGTGAGGAAAAACTAATTTATTTTTAATATAAAACCCAAACCAGGTTTTCCCCTATTTAGGACAGAAATTGTCTGAATTTTTACAGCAACTTGTTGACTTGCAGTGTTTCTTGATACATATTAGAATTGCTTAGGGAGCTTTAAAAAAGTATTGATTCCAAATTATACATTTGGGGTTAGGGTGATGCTTGGCACTGATACTTTTAAAGCTCTTCTGATTGTTCTAACAAGTGGCCATGGGTGACAAGTTCTGAAGCAGAAGAAAGAGAAATGAACCTCCAGGTAGACGTCACATGCTGAACATATACGTTTGCCCTGAGTTGTTGCTCCTCTGAGTCCTAGTGACTGGATGAAAGTCCATCTGGCTCCTGACAAGAAATTCATCCTTTGCATATGCACTACCTAAGGCTTTAATCTTCCTCTAATTTTATTTTGTAAAAGCCTTTTATTTGATTCACTTAACTACTCAGTTTTCATGAATGAGTTGGGGGAATAGTCCTGAGATTCCTAGGCACTGAATGTTCACCTTAGTGTCATTTGAAAATGGGTAGGTTCTAGTCATTCAATGTGACTATGGATCATCAACCAGATACAACTGTCAATGAGACAAAATAGCACTAAATATTTGGAAATTCTGGTAGGATTTTCACCAAGAGCAATCTAGAACTTCAGTAGGCATCGTGGAAAATTTTAGATATACATCTTAGAACCCCTCATGTTATGTCCTAGCATCAAAGAGCTCAAAGACTCTGAATATCCCTCTGTCAGCACCTTAAAAATCGGTATGGAGAGGCTTTTAAAAAATGGGAAAAATTAAAGTTTCTTCCCTTAAGGGGTCCTTTAAAAAGATTAATGAGAACATCCAGGATCTAAAATCCAACTTAAAGTCTCCTCTCCTCCTTATCCGGCTCAGGGCTGTCCTGCCCCCTGGCCCGTGTACACTGATTATCTTCTCCTTGATCTGCGCCTTTGCTGCAGCTCCAGTGGGCCCTTCCCTTTCCCTCCACTGCCCCTTCCTAAGCTTCCCTCCCCCCAAATCCATCCCATATAAGTGAGGAAGAACACCCTAACTCCAGTGGAATTATATCTCCAAATATTTTTCAAAGTCAGACCGACACAAGCAACTTTCTTAACTCTCAATTTGAAAAGAAAAAATCAGTGACAAACAGAACTGTCCTTGGGTCAGATAGTTTGAGACTTTTTGACCTTTATCAATTAATTTATCATCTTATGAAGCCCAGAGATGCAAAAATGTAGCTTTCTTTAAAAGTAAAATCAATGATTACAAAATTATATCAAATCTATGGATTAAAATTGAACTGAACAACAAAATGGGTATAAAACAGTGCCAAGATCGCTTAGCTGCTATCTCTGACCTCTTTCCTATCAAAGATGCTCAGTCAAAAGTTCAGGCCTGTAAACAGGGAAAAATCAAGCTTATTCCAGACTTTCAAGGCCATGAAACTACCACCTTTAGACATCATACCAATCTCGACAGAGAAAATATTTTATCTATACTGGGCATCTTCTTTGGGCATGATTTTAAAACTGAAGTAGCAGATGTAGTTAGAAAATATACTATTTACCTCCTATCTGAATTACAAGAGTTGGTAAAAAGAACAAAGCAAAAATATTTTGAAGATACTTTGACTACAGAAAAAGAAAATATGCAGACCAAATTAATACCTGTTCAGATTAAGCAACAAGGACACTTTCATGTCTAATCTAGACAAAAAGTTCGTATTATAAGAAAAACAGACACAGCCTTTACTCAGAAGATATCAAAAAATATCAAAAGACAAAGGACAAATCTGTCTAACAGAAAAACATCCTGCAAGGATATAGCATCTCTATTCTGCCTAAAACTACTCTTACCACAGAAAGCAGAATTTTTCATGCAATTGGCAAAAACACTATATTCCAAACTAACTGATCTTATGACCTTTTTATTATTCCTTCCTTGGACCAACAAAAATATTTTATGGTAAGGACTTCAAGTACCCCTCAAACTTCTGTTTTCATCTTGACTACTTTCTGTCTCCATTCCTGCCTTTGTGAGACACTGCAATATAATCAACCTGCTTTTCTGCCTAGGGATTTTGCTCCAATGAATCTGCTGGAACAAAATCTACTTCAAAAATGAGATGCCCCAGTTATATTTGGACCAGACAGCCACTTTCTAAATAGTCTCAGTCCATAGTTTGACAAAAGCACAATTGTTACTTGAAACCTCTTCTATTGATACCTCAAGATCTGAATCTGTCTCCAAGACCTTCTAGGCTTGAAACAGTTCTGACATGGGACACATAAATGAAGGTGAATGCTTAATTATCTCAATTGATCTGACCAAACCCTTGAAACTAGCCAAAGACCCACTAAAAAGACTACTGAAGTGCTATGGCTCATTATATTTGTGTATCTTCTGAAACAAATCATTAGTCCCTTTATTAGACCCCATACCGCTCCAGCTCTACCCATTAAGAAGACAAGTAGATGCAACTACTGATATTCATTGGAAGGACTGATGCTGAGCTGAGCTCCAATACTTTGGCCACCTGATAAGAAGAGGCAACTCATTGGAAAAGACCCTGATGCTGGGAAAGATTGAGGACAAGTGAAGGGAGAGACAGAGGATGAGATGATTGGATGGCATCACCGACTCAATGGACATGAGTTTGAGCAAACTCATGGAGATAGTGAAGGATGGGGAAGCCTGGTGTGCTGCAGTCCACAGGGTCCCAAAGAGTCAGACGAAACTTAGCGGCTGAACAACAACAACAAAAACAAGTGATTTGTACAAGTTTTAAAAGTCAGTAAAAGATTGTGCTTCTCTGCTTCCCTGTGTTCCCCAGTGCCAATATCATCTCAGCCTTGATCACTGACAGCTGTTTACTTTATGGTGTTAGATCTACATTCAGTGTTCTTCAGTGTACACTTATACCCATACTTACAGCATCTAGTATTTGCATTCACTTGGGAAAATTAATAATACACTTGAATAGTTATGCCCCAGGGTTTACTGAAGTACTCACTTACTACTTACTTAATACTTAATCATAAACTTAGAGACTTTTTGTTCCCAGCAATCCACTCATATACAATATGTTGATCTTCTATTATGCTCTCTGAGAGTCTTATAGAATTAATTCCCTTCATTTGAGAACAGCATTACCATAAAAGAAAGACAAAGTGAAATCTTTGTCAAAGACCTATGAACTCCATTTTTTTTAGACCTAAGTGCATTGTCTAGGCTATCACTTTAGAAAGAAATGGAAAATCTCTTTCTTCCCAAATACTGGAAACTATTCATGACTTCACCTGGGTAAATACTAAAAAGATTTCTTGGTTCCATAGGCTATGTGGATATCAAATTCCTAACTTTTCTGATGTGAGAAATGCCGATAGGAAAAGGCTTTTATAATTTGTCTTTTATAATTTAAATAACTCACATAGAAAGCCTCCATTGGACTTCCCAGTTGCATCTTTTCTAATTGTACCTGGAAGATCAGGTCAAGTTTGGGGCACACTTACAATGGATATGAGATATTACTTACCATAGTCGCTCATTGACCCCAGAGCAAAAGTTAATCCTGGTTTGTGTGCAGTGGTGGCGGCAGCAAAGTAAACTGGGGCCCTGCTGACTTCGTTTTAGAATATCTATTTTATCTCATGATTCTTCAGGCTATTCACACCTTACTCATCGCTTAAAAACACCCACCATTTTTCTCCTCCTCAGTCCTACTCAAGTCTAACCCCCTGCCAGACATCAACTCTGCAAAAATAGTTGAAACTGCAGCCCTTGCTTGGACCTTCCAGTCAATGGAACTGATAGAACAAATGTGTATAAAGATTGTACAGATATGTTTTCAAGGTTCATAACTTTTAAATGCTTTGGAAGCAATGCCATTATTAAAATGAAGATGGGACTCTGAGTATACATAGCAATCACATAAATCTTAGATGCCGTATTTTTTTTTTTTTTTTTTACTGGAATTGGCTGTAGTAAGCTGGTTACCAGATGTCTCCTGCACCTATGGATCTCACCCTGTCTTTGACTCTGCCCTTTCATGATCTAATTTAGCGTAATAGCAGAAAGTTTTAATGTGTATACTCAAGATTACCATCAGTTAGTCCAAGGGACTTTTCAGAAGTATAAACCACAGGAAACTATGAATGACCCACAGCCTGAAAATATGGCTTCCTAGGAATGGTACCACTATAATATTACTCTTAAGAGTTTATTGGAGAGACTCTTAGCAGGTACTACTAATCACAAATGCTGCGGTAAAACTCTAGAAATCAACCCTTGAATTCACATTTCTGAGAGGGAGAGAAAAAAAATTTTAATGTGTATTCTTCAACTCTTTGGAGATATATATATATATATATATATGTATATATATATATATATGAAATTTTGTATGTACATGACTATTTATATATACAAATTTGACTATATACTTGTCCACCAAACACATCTCAAGAAATTTCCAAGGACTGAAATCAGACATGCATGTTTTCTAGCTTCATTGTCTGTCATCCGGGCTGCATTCCTTGCTGAAGGCTCTAGGGAGAATCTGTTCTCTCGTTTTTTTCCAGCTTCTAGAAGCCATCCATTTTCTGTGGCTATCTTCCTTCCACTAATTCCAAACTAGCAATACTGCATATCTGTGATCATTCTTCCACAGTCACACTCCCTCTAACCATAGCCTGGAAAAGTTCTCCCTTCTAAGTAAGATTAGATTAGGTCCATTCAGACAACCTCATCTCACGGTCCTTAACCTCAATCACATCTGTAAAATCCTCGTCTACTTTGCCACATAAGGCAACACATTCACATGTTCTGGGACATCTTTGAGGGACCATTATTCTGCTTAACACAACTGGAAATAACCCACTTTTATTGTGGTAGTTTAGTTAAAATGGAAACTATGTTTTCTAGAATTCCCGTCTTGGCATAGTTTCATGTAAAAAGAGCTCACTAAAAGTAGGACTTCTTTGACATTTGGAAGGAGGAAACAAAGAAGCTTCCCATCATTCTCAAGATTGTTACAGTCAGGTAGATAGACAAAAAAAAAAAAATTAAAAAAAAAAAATATATGTATATATAGAGAGAGAAGAGCCCAGTATGGCTCAGCTTGCCCTCACTGTCCTCCATTCATGTCCAGCTTCTGTTTCCACTTTGCCAATCAAAGTTGGCTCCTCGTTCACCACCAAACGCTTGGTCTGTACTAATGCGTAGAGTTCTCCAAAGACCCTTTCTTCATGGCTCCATTTTGGTAGTTGGATATGTTTGACATTTTGTTTTTACCTTAAGGTTTTGACTTGCATTCATGACACTGTTTTAGACGGAACCTGGTAAGTGACCCTCTCTGATCCCTGAATACTCCCTTCCAGAACTTCATTTTCCCAGTGACTCTCATATTTGTGTACTCCCATTAGCATAGTATTACTATGCCAAATCCTTTCTTTTCATAAAAATCATAGTCCTATTCCCCTAAAGGAATCCTCACAGTCAGTAGAAAATGAAATAGATTACTGAATTAAGATATTTCTGTATATATAGTAAACCTCACAATAAAAGGAAGGAAGGAAAGAAGGAAGGAAGGAAGAAAATTATAATGCATGAAATGAGTACCCACTATCTCAAATAAATTACAAACCTTTAGTTTGAGTCTTATCCCTGAGGGAAGACTTTTTTGCCTCTTTTTTTACAGTGCTAATCTCTTGACAAAACCCAGCAGGTAAGAAAACTTAGCAAGAAGTTAAATATCTGCACCAGCATGAACTTCTCCCCCTAAGTAAACAAATTTTCCACCTGAGGTGGGTTTTCCATACAAATTAAAACACCCCAGGATGAAGGAAGGAAGGAGGTTCTTTAAAAATGGACTTTTTGCCAAGAGTCTTCGTAGAACATGGAGCGAGGTCACTCCTATAAATACTTCCCACTTATTGATCTCCTGCCAGGGCCTAGCTTTGTGCTTAAGCATCACTGCTATCCTCACAAAAGTTCAATGGAAAGTATACCTACCTCCTTATTTTACAGATGAAAAGCTGAAGCTCTAAGAGTTGAAGTAGCTTTCCACAGGTCACACAGTGACAGGCAGATCTGGGAAGGAAACCTAGATCAGCTCTTGCTGACTCAAGTCTGTGGCCAACTAATATGGGATCCAAGAAAAAAAAATACAATATTTTAAATAACTAGAGTTTTTCTTGCTCCACAGTTAAGCTCTGAGTTCCGTAATACCTGGCATTTGCTGTTTGGACAGTATTTATCATTCTCACCTTATTCAAAGAAACCAGCCTCCCAGCCTTGGGAAGGAATTAATAAAAGTCATGGAGGAGGCAGATCATATGGACTAAAGCATAATGAACAGGGATGCTGAATATTTTGGCCACCTGATGCAAACAGTCAACTCATTGGAAAAGACCCGGATGCTGGGAAAGATTGAAGGCAAAAGGAGAAGAGGGCAACAGAGGATGAGATGGTTAGATAGCATCACCAACTCAATGGACATGTATCTGAGCAAACCCTGGGAGATAGTGAAGGACAGGGAAGCCTGGTGTGCTACAGTCCATGCGGTCACAAAGAGTCAGACAAGACTTAATGACTGAACAACAACAGAGCAGTAGTGAATCACAGAGATTTGGACCCCTGGCTCTGGAGCTAAGTCTACAGAGTCTACATTCCAGCTCTGCAGAAAGAAAAAGGGAAGGAATGGGAGGAAAGAAACTGTTGACTTTGACTATTATTACTTCCACAAAGCAATGAAATGAGTTGATCTCAAAATATCAAATTTCAGTTTTTTTCTCACTACCTACTACTGGGTAGTTTTTTGTTTTCAACTTTTTATTCCCATGTACTCTTGTAACAAATATTCTTTTTTATAAATAAGGTCAAGCTACCTTGTTCTAGCCCAGATTGGATATAAACAGATCATATTAAGCTATGGCTTGGGTCACCTTGAAAAGCTTAGGTTACGGGATAACAACTCTGTGATCAATAGTTTGGGATGGCAATGGGACACATCAAGAAAGAAAAGGAATAGTTTAGCACAGAATAATTAATACAGATTAAGTACTGGGAAATAACCATATTAAGGAAAGTTGAATGCCAAGAATTGCATATAAGGTGGAAAGACCATTAACAATAATTTCATACTGAATCCAAAATTAGAATGTATCTTAAAATAGCACCGGAGAAGTCAACTGGCAGGAGTCCAAGTATAGGCAGTTTGAAGACTGCAGGCAGGCGGGCATTGCAGAACACTGTTATTATTTCACTGAAGGAATTTTGTTAGAGCAAAGGTTAATCAGAAATCCTCTGTGGCATATCCACTTTACATTAAAGTTCTAAAATTTCACTGTCTCTGATATTTCCCATCCTGAATTTTACATCCAACCACATGTCTCATAGAACCTAGTAGGGGTTCTTCAGAAAGATCCCTTGACATTATTAAGAGATTCCAATAATGAAATATCACCATTATAAGAGAGACCTCACATTTGAATATAAAACTCCTTCCATTGTAAAATTTCCTGTGAGAAACCAAATCTAAAAATGAAATCTCTCTGCGACTTAAGATCCAAATTTAAAGTCTCAACAAAGGCCAAACTCAAAATATCTTGTGTTTGTGAATTAATTAACATTCAATAAATATCTCCCTCCTACCCTTCTAATTCTGCTCAGTCTCAGCTGTTATAGTTAGGGTTCTTTTAGCAGCTGAAGTTTTGGCTCTTTCACTGGAATCAGTATAGTCTTTTAGGAATTAACTTGTTGAACTATTCAGTAATAAGTTTCTCTTGAGCCTTACTTTGAAGAATTCAAAGCTTTAGTAAGACAAGATTTTCTCAGCTCTGGACCTATACCCTCCAGGTTTAGAAACTGAGCCAATTCCCAGACCATGGAACCATTACCATAGGTAACAGTTCATAGAGCCTAATGCTCAGAAGCTCAAAGATAAGTGGGACTACAGTTAAAGTCAGTCTGCAACTGGTTTTGCTTTTTAGAATCCAAGAGTTATTATGAACATAAACTCAAGTGGAAGACTTAGCCCATTAAGATTTTGATTGTACCAGTCAACAGAAGAGGTAGAGATCCACCAGCACCAATAATTTATTCTCCTAGAGAATAGCATTGGAAAATGTACTGTCTTTCCTCAATCTATAGAAAATTCATAATGGTGATGCATAGCACTCACTAATTCTAATTTGAAGTGCCTTCTTTTTTTCTCAAGCAGTACATTACCCTCTGGTAGTGATGCTCCACTTGGGAGCCTCCACTTGAAAGCATAGTGTCCACTCTCACTGGGCAGGCATTTTCAATTCTGTATCACAGAGTCTATTCCCCCTGCCTCCTGTAAAACCATTCAAGACTCCCTCACCTGCTTTCTAAGGAGTGTCTTCACACATCTTTCCCTGTGTCACGAATGGGTTACTCACATGCTGAGCACTTGTGTCCTCCAGGCAAGTCAAAGCCTTGGAGTACATTTACTCTACTGCACAGCAAATATATTATCATGTTCAATATGTACAATGCATGTAAAATGCTGGAAAGCTCTGAAATCAATCCAGAGCCAAATTAAGAACACCTAGCAAGGTCTCTCTTGAACCTGCAGAGAGCAATATGAATATAAGATTATTTCCTTTCTTGACCCTCAATGCCATCCACACTGAAATGCAGTTTGGAACAGGCCATCTCACCTGGCCAGACCTGTCACTATCAGCTCACATGTGGAATTTCACCAAATTTCTAAAGCCTTCCCATGGCTCAACTGCTTTGCAAGTCAAATGCAACAAATATTGTTTTGACTTTACATAAACAGAATATAGTTTCCTTATAACTGAGTCCTTGCCCCTGTTGTTTCAGACTCATTGGACTGATGATAGGATGACCATATAATTTAGTATACACTTTGGGTCATAAAATGGAGCCCTAAAAAGCCTCATCTTAGACTTTCTTGAGCAAACTGGGCCATGTGGTCACCCTAGTCATTGAGGAGCAAACCAGCAATCAGAAATTAGGTTAAAAAAGGTAAATAAAAACAGTGGCAGACTTTATTTTCTTGGGCTCCAAAATCACTGATGGTAAATGCTGCCATGAAATTAAAAGATGCTTGCTCCTTGGGGAAAAAAAGCTATGACAAACCTAGACAGCATATTGAAAAGCAAAGACATCACTTTGTCAACAAAGATCTGTCTCATCAAAGCTACGGTTTTTCCAGCAGTCATGTATGGATGCGAGAGTTGGACTATAAAGAAGGCTGAGTGCCAAGAATTGATGCCTTTGAATTGTGGTGCTGTAGAAGACTCTTGAGAGCCCCTTGGACAGCAAGGTGATCAAACCAGTCAATCTTAAAGGATATCAAGCCTGAATATTCACTGGAAGGACTGATGCTGAAGCTCCAATACTTTGGTCACCTGATGCAAACAACCAACTCATTGGAAAAGACCCTGATGCTGGGAAAGATTGAGGGCAGGAGGAAGAAGGGGGCCACAGAGGATGAGATGGTTGGATGGCATCACCGACTCAATGGACATGAGTTTGAACAAATTCCGAGAGAAAATGAAAGACAGGGAAGCCTGGCGTGCTGAAGTCCATGGGATCACAAAGAGTCAGATATGATTTAGAGACTGAACAACAGCAAGACCCTGAGAATATGAATTACTGACATAGAAGTAGGATTGCTTCCTTGACCCTGAGTCAGGGCTCCACCAACAGAAGCTGAGTGGCCCAAGTTGGGAAGAATATATTAATATTACATTAGAAAGAGGTAGTTTACTCCTGTTTAGTTCTCCATCTTTATCTTCCGCTTCTCAACAGTTTGACCTGTGGGTTCTTTTTTCTTTATTGAAAATCTTTACATACAACTAGGTAATTACACAACATATTTTCCTACCAATTCCCTGCTTACACCTTCCCAGTTGCCTTTATTGTCTCCTCCTTCTCCCCTGTCAAACTTTTAAATGTTGGACTTCTTCTGAAGACTCTCATTGACCCTTTACTTGGTGTTCTCTCTTTAGATGACTTTTATCAAATGGCTATAAATAACATTTATGCTGATGACCCTCTAAGTTACATCTCCAGACTGGTCAATTCACCTATGATTCAAATTCATAAACCAACGACTTATTGTTATCACCATTGCAGCCTAATAAAGTCCAAGTAGAACACAAATTCTACCCTGAGAAATGCACTTAGCTTCAGACCTTCCATATCTCAGTAAATGGCACACACATTCCTCTGGTATCTCAAATGTAAAAGCTTGGCTTAATCCTTGAATACTCTTATTTTTTTCTCACACATCAACTAACCAATCACTAACTCTTCCTGTCACTGCTTCAAACCTATCTCCCCAGATGGGTCATTTCTCACCTTGTTTATTACTACAGTTCAGTTCAGTTGCTCAGTCGTGTCTGACTCTTTGCAAGCCCATGGACTGCAGCATGCCAGGTCTCCCTGTCCATCACCAACTCCTGGAGTTTATTCAAACTCATGTCCATTGACTTGGTGATGCCATCCAGCCATCTCATCCTCTGTCGTCTCCTTCTCCTCCTGCCCTCAATCTTTCCCAGCATCAGGGTTTTTTCCAAGGGGTCAGTTCTTCACATCAGGTGGCCAAAGTATTGGAGTTTCAGCTTCAGCATCAGTCCTTCCAATGAATAGCCAGGACTGATTTCCTTTAAAACAGACTGGTTGGATCTCCTTGCAGTCCAAGGGACTCTCGAGAGTCTTCTCCAACACCCCAGTTCAAAAGCATCAATTCTTTGGCTCTCAGCTTTCTTTATTACTACAACCTAGTCCAAACCATCATTATCTCTCACCTGGAATAACACATTAACTTCCTAAGAGACTATCCTAACTTCCTATCTCTCATTCTTAATCCACAAAGATTTATCCTTCACAGTGTTTTGGGAGGCTTTATATCAGTGCTGTCTCCCTTTCTAGAAACTCACCAATGGCATCCCATGGGAACCAGAATAAAGCTTTACCACAATTTCTAAGTGTTAGTCACGCAGTCATGTCCAACTGTTTGTGACTCTTTGTAGCCCACCAGGTTCCTCTGTCCATGGGATTCTCCAGGCAAG
This sequence comes from Odocoileus virginianus, assembly GCF_023699985.2. NCBI lineage: Eukaryota > Metazoa > Chordata > Mammalia > Artiodactyla > Cervidae > Odocoileus > Odocoileus virginianus. The sequence continues at coordinate 25,934,771 of NC_069689.1, forward strand.
AATACTAGAGTGGGTTGCTGTGTCCTCCTCCATGGGATCTTCCTGACCCAGGGGTCAAACCCATGACTCTCATGTCTCCTGTATCGGCCGGTGGGTTCTTTACAACTAGTGCCACATGGGAAGCTGCCAACTTCTAAGATCCTGTATAATCTGACCCTTGCCTACCTCTCTGATCTAATCTCTCTTCACATTCACTAGACTTTACCAACACTGTCCTTATTTCTGTCTCTTTAAGAAGCAAAGATCCTTCCCATCACAGAAGCCTTTGATCTTCCTATTTCTTCTGTTTTGGATGCTTCTTTTCAGAATTTTTGCACAACTGACTCCACATTACTCAAGTCAACACTCAGAGATACTTTTCTTCATTACGCTAGCTAAAGTTCTTCCCTCCCCTTGTCTGTCCTATTTTATTTTATATGTCACTTATCAACACCAGAAAATCTAGGCCAAAATAACCTCCTGCGTGTGGGAAGTCTGAATTATTCACAACTTGAAACAGTGCCTGGCACCTAGCAAATACTCATTAAATAGTTTTTGACTGAAAAAAACGGGGAAGAAAATCTGTCATTCTGAAAAGTATAACAAACTATCGTGGAAACCACATCTCAAAACTGTGGCCTTTAAATGTACTTCTCCAGATCTTTATTTTCACAAGCAAGCTCAATTCCAAACATTTTGTTCATTTCCCTTTTTATGTTTTATCTTCTCACAGAAGTCTTATAGATCGTGCTTTGTTTCAACACCCTCCAAACCTGCCATCATGGACCAACAAGTTGGTAAATTTATAATAAGCTTGTTTTATGTACTATCATGCTTAAAAATGTGTATGCTGTTTTGGTCACTCTTTCTCATTTATTTGTTTGTTTGTTTGGCAGTTGAATAAAGACATAGGTCTTGCCACTCTCCTTCTCTAAGTACAATTTCTTTGTCTTGTTCCAATCACCACCACACTGTCCCCACCCTTTGCTTCTAGTTCACTCATCACTTCCAACATCTGGAAGTTATAGAAATAGAAAAAAAAAAGGAAAAATAATCCCTTTCTTATTGTGCACCTGCATTTGTTCATTCCCTGCCTATGTGAAAGAATGCCTGGATCTCAAGGATGCCAATGCCTACCTTGATGACAACGCTTTCACTGATACTTGAGTTTTTCACCCACAGTTTCATAAATATAGGCAGGAACCTTGAAAAGCTAACAGTATATCATTGATTTTAAATTATATACCTTAAATATGCTTCAAATTTTTAGACAGTGGAAGAAGACATACTTTTGCATTGACAAAAACTGTACATAAAAAAAAATTTCTTCTTAGATCTTATCTGCTAATTAAGTAGAATCCGTGTTATGGAAAAAACTGCTAAAAGCGTTTCTTACATTTCTGTAGCTCTTGTTGTCTTTTCAGTTTTCCTTCGCAAGGGTATGAACTAGACTGCTTCCTGGGAAGCATATTAGAAGAATTAAATTTAGAATGAATTAAGTTTTATGAAAATCACTCTAATTTCAAGTAAACCACAGTAGACCCAGGAGTTTTTCCAGCTCAGATTTTAAACAGACTATAGCATCTGATTGTGATGGACTGCAACTGGAAGTAGATGGCAAAAAAAACATTTAGCCTATGTATCAGCACTGTGCGAATGTTTTATTTTATTCTTTTTCTTTTCATTGAAGGGCACTGTCTACTCTGGCAGGAGTGTGGCCAATTTACATTTTTCCGGTTATATAAGGAGTTATGTGTAGAAACTAGGCTTAAACAGCTCTGTCTTATTTTAGTGGTATTTCAGCTTCCCTCTGAGATAGTGCCCTGAACTATTGCTTTCCTATTTCCAAATCCAGCTCAGGTTTTACCATCTTGCTCAGCCTCTCTTCTTTCAGAGAACTATACTAGTTGTCCTAACACCTTTGGGCTGGCTGTAGACAGCCAGTGATCACCAGTGCCGGCTTTTCCACTGCCCTAACCCCAACTCACAGAACACATTTTATGTCTACTTGATATGTTAGATTTAGAGTTGAGAGCAGGTAGATCTATACTCATTAACCTCATAGGAAAGGAGAGATAGGAATGCCAGTAAGGGAGAAAAACCGGACATGAGAGTGGTAAACATGAGACCAAAGAGACAGAGAGACGAGAGACAGACGGAAAGAGAAATTGATTAGCAGTACATTGAACCAGGCAAAAATTTTAACATAGCATTATTTTTAGATATAAAATGACCCCAGTCATAGAAACATAGAATTTTAAATTGATTCAGTCATTCAAAACTAATGTTGATCAAGTCATATTCTTCAAACATATACTACTGATCTCCAACTATTCTGCAGGAAACTATTACATATTGTTGAATGTCAGAGAAATCTGAGTGAGTTTTAGATGTTGATAGCAATCAATCCATTCTATGTTCTCTTCATAGCTCCAGTATTAGCTTCTGTGCACTGGCTCACAAAGCATCACTGCACCTGAGAAAATGAGGTGTTACTACAAAACCACAGGAAGAGGACCAATTCAGAAATTAAGGATTTTTAATAATAATCATAAAAGCAGAATGCAAAACATTTCATGTACAAAACAGGAATCGTTGTGCCTCAGAAAGGGTGAGAGATGATTCCAGCTTTAGTTCACATCTGCACATAGTCAAACTTATTAGTAATTTCAGATACTTGGTTTCTACAAATATCAAAAGAATACCCAAAAGAATAAATTATTTTATTTCCATTTGTTTCCATAAAGATACCTATAATAAAAGGATTTGATAATCCATTTTAATGCCACACTACAATAATAGGAAACTTTACCCCAGCAACCAATTGGAAAAAATATAAAGTCAGAAATACATAGAGCTGAGAAGTAGATAGATGGCCAATAACAAAAGAGCAAAAGCTATTTCAACATACTTCTCACCTGTACTCTCTACCATCTCAGCTCCAAGAAAGCCTGTATTTTCTGTTCCCTCTTTTACTAAGTTTTGCTCACTTCTGTCTAGTCATTCCCACCTTCCAGTGACCACCATTTGTTAAGAATACAAAAACACATGAATATATAACACTTTTTTCATAAATGTAAAATCCCATTAACCCAAGACTCTAAGACAGTAAATACATTTCAAATTACAGTAAATGCTTTTAGGATTGCTCTGCCTTCTTAATTCTTATTATGTCTTGGTACTCCTTGCATGCATGTGTAGTTACATGTGTATATGTGCATATCTGTATATTTTAATTTATTCTTCAAAGCATAAGTTGATGTAAAATAACCTTAAATACCTCATTGAAAGAAAACATGTATTTGCATACAGTTGAAAATAACAATACATATTAAATGTGGGCATGTAATGTAGCAAATATAAGTTTTATGGCATTACTAATGTACTAGATATTTTATAAATATAACCAAGCTGGCAAAATTTAAGTGATGCTAACTACAGAACCCATTCTGATTCAGACTTCTAAATTTATAATATTAGAATAGCTGTTTCCCTTCTCTGTGACACTAACATCATTAGGAACTACTAAAATAATAAATAAAATTATAGGCCACCTGAAGCAAAGAACCAACTCATTGGAAAAGACCCTGATGCTGGGAAGGTTGAGGGCAGGAGGAGAAGCAGGTGACAGAGGATGAAATGTTTGGATAGCATCACCAAATCAGTGGACATGAATCTGAGCAAACTCCAGGAGACAGTGAGAGACAGGGAAGCCTGGAGTGCTGCAGTCCATGGGGTCGCAAAAAGTTGGACACAACTTAGCAACTGAAAAACAACAACAACAAAATAATAGAACTAAGAGGAGTAGGCACTGTTCTACCTCTCGTGGACAAGAAAGCAGCAGAGATATGGGTAGAACTTGAAGTAGCACCTGAACATACTACCCAGCAGCTGGGTGAAAATCTTGAGCCTGAAAATATGCATCAATATCTCTGATCCTCACTCAGGGCTCCTCAGGGCTCACCTGGTTGCCTTCCAGCATCCTTTCTTTCCTGATTTTATCAAGAATCCATTTATCTCCAGCATAGCACAGGTATGATATCTTAGAAAAGCTGACCTACCCAGTTTGAGAGATAGCCTTAATTTATCTCAAAGCAATTCCATTGATTCCCACCTGCCAGAGATGGGTTCAAGATAGACATGTGTGACAAGCCACAGTCAGACCTGCTGAATTAAACCTTGGGTAAGCCAGATAACTAGTGAGGAATGCAGCATGGATCAATACCCTTGAATTCTCTTAGATAATAACAGGTGGAAGCATGTGGTACATACTCCACCCTGATCTAAAATGCAGTAAAAGGCAGCAAATGCAACTGTGACAGATGCCACTTTTCATAAGCTTCAGAGACCAACAAACTCTGGGTGTACAGACTTCAAGAAAAGCAAGGAGAAATATTGAGAACTTACACTCTTGAAATATACTACATGAGTATTTTCCCCATTGCCTGTTTCCAGGTACAAGAGTAAACCAAACAGTGACATAAACTAAACCCTGTATATTATCATCACCATTTCTCAAACATGAAATAGGTGATTTAACACGGCCCTGCTCTTGAAAGAGTCAACACGATTGGTAAGTACAGACAAGAAAGGACTGAAATAAGGATGAGTTCACCAGGCTACCTGGATACCTTATTACCCCTAGGGTAGGGTCACTTGATCTGTGGAGCCTAAGACGAAGTTTCTGGAAAGATATGAGTTATTTAAGGATGGAAAATTTATTAGCTCTGCCAAGTTCCTTCCTTAAGCCATTGCCCATCATTTCAATGCTGCTAAGTTGTGGGCATCTTGAAGAAAATTTAGGAATGGGTAATTGTGAAACACCCAAACCTAAGCAAGCTAGTTATGAAGGCTTGGAACCAGAGCCTGGATTCAGGGTCTGAAGCTGGGTCTTTCTCATAGAGTTTTTCAGCTGTGGTGAGATTTCCACAAATGCCTGTGGACTTGGAGCCCAGAAGTCCAGGCTTTTGGCTACATCCTTTTTACTTTCTGGCTTCTCTTCTTAGTGGGCTCTGGGTGAAGGTTTCCAGCAGCAGCAGCAATCTACCTTCCAGGATTACCCTTGGGCCATGGTTCCAAGTAATATCTCACTCCTGTTGGACCTAATAGGTAGTTCAAACTAATGCGGGTTCCTGTTCAAGACGGCAATGTAGGAAGATCCTGAATTCACCTTTTCATCAACCCACTGAAACTAGAGTACATAAAGGACCATTTCCTCTGAAACAAACCTCCAGCATAGTTAAGCAACTCCTGTACATCAGGCAAACAAGGAAAAAAACCCACATCAAAATGGTTAGGAGAGGCTGAGACACAATCTGGCCATAAGCCCCACCCTCAGCACAGCCAACAAAAATGGGAAAGAAACTCACAACCTGGAGACCCTGACCCTCTCCCTGAAGAGCAAAAGGTTTGAACCCCACATCTGATACCCCAGCTTTGAAGACCTGAACCTGAGAAATCAACTCCCAAAACATCTAGCCCTAAAAGACAACTTGGGGGAAAAAAAAGTCTATAAGACTACAGTGATCTAAGAAATACTTCTTACCCAGCTCTTATGGATTCATCTGGCTAACCCCTCCTCCCAGAGCCTGCACAGATGTAACCACCTGAAATGTATGGTTTTCTATGAAAGAGGCCTGGTTGCTTATCTTAAAACTTGGACTTGAGGGGCAGATGCATCTAATTTAACACAAATCTAGGGCCCTACTGAAATGCTCTCCAAAGATGGAGGCTGGGGGGTGGGGGGTCCCATCTTTGTATTCTCCCTCAGTCTCATTCCAAGTCCCCAGTATCTTCCAGACAGGAGCCTATCTTCCAGAAAACTTGGGGTGCCCCAGTGTTTGCAGGTGCCACCCAGGGGACACCCCTTGATCACCTGGCTCTGATAGCCAGTGGGGTTGGATTCTCAGGTCCCACTGAGCTGTAAAAACACAAAGATTTCTGAAAGCCACCTCCCTGAGCAAAGTGAAGAAGCAGGAGACTGAAACGCCCAGTCACTATGGAAGAGACCTATTGTGTTCACAGCCGCAGCCTGAGGGACAGGCTTCTAACTAAACGCACATCTAAGGGCTGATTGTAACCCTCTCCAGAGACCTCAGAGGGCAGCTGCTACGTGCGTGTTCTCCCACTCCCTTGCTCCTTGATATGGGTCTTAACAATGATTGTTTTCATTTGACAGCAAAGCAAAACAATGAAAGCAAAAATAAGCAAGTAGGACTTTCTCAAACTAAAAAGCTTCTGCAAGCATGGGAAATAATCAACCAAAAAAAAACAACAAATAGGAGAAAATATTTGCAAATCACACCTAATAAGGGGTTAACATGCAAAATAAAGAAGTCATACAACTCAGTAACCAAAAAAAAAAAAAAAATCTGATTTAAAAACAGGTAGAGAATCTGAATAGAAAATTTTCCAAAGAAGACATACGCGTGGCCAACAGGCACATGAAAAGAGGCTCAACATCAGTATCCATCAGGGAAATGCAAACCAAAGCCACACTGAGATAGCAGCTCACACCTGCTGTATGGCCATTATCAAAAAGATAAGAAGTAACAAATGTTGGTGAGCATGTGGAGGAAAGGGAAACGTGTACTGTTGGTGGGGAAAGCCAGAATCAAATAAATCTAAACAATTAACTTGAATTCTATAAGAAAGCTTTACAAACACAAGCAAATCTATCTAGTTTGCCAAAAAGTCACCTATATGTATTTCTTCTATGCAACAAGCAAGAGATAAAATAATTTCTCATGATTTTTAACCTAATCAACAAATTCATAAGTATTCAAGAAGCATAATATATATTTGCATAAGCGTGAATTATTATTGTACTTCATTCTAGTAAAAAACTCAATTTTAAAAAGCATCAGCAAAAATCACATTATTTTATATTTAATTAAAAATGATGTTGAGATAAAAACAAATGAAAAGTAATTTTTATTTTATTTCATCAAATCCATCTACATGAATGAAATTCCCTTATGAAGAGACCAAGAGGCCAAACTTCCATGAAAAATTCTTTAGGCTTTAAAACAAGTGTTTTATGCTATCTGTGAAGCATAGGAAGATTTCTCTTCCTCATTACTGTATCCAGTGAAGCAACTCTGATGTTTCATGCATTTCCCTATTAACAATGTGCATAGTATTCTGAAATAAGCTGACAAACTTTACAGAAAAACAGCTGTCAATTCACTAGTTGATGAGCAGGCAGATATAAAGGCTTTCCATATTCAGTGTTTCCAAGGAAACCCCTCTTTCTATATACACTCGTTCAACATGCAGCTTTGAAGGGCCTGTATAGTCTCTGTGCGTGTGAGAGGAAAGCAAAGCAGAGGTGTAAGTTAAAAATCTCTAGAATGAAGTATTAGTTCCATGACAATGAAGAGTATTATAAGAATTGGCTAACCATATTGATTTGATTGAACATAAGCAGGATGATGTTTGGGGAAAAAAAAAAGAGGAAACTAGAAGAAATAAATATGCCCTAGGGAACCTGGTTAGTGAAGTATTTCAAAAGGGAATGCCATTGTAAACAACACCAGAATGACAATATAAAGAGGGATGAGACAGGAAAGCAAAATAGAGCAACAGAAACAAAGAACTGAAACTAAAGAAAAATAAGGAGACAATTTGAGAAAGAAAACAAATCTGTATATTTGAGCATATCGATATTTATTTACAGCAACACTATTATAAAGAAACTTGACCAATGAGATCAATTCCAAAAAAAATCAATTTTTAAATTAGTCAAAACAGTTGGCCGCAATCTTACACTGAAAGCGTTTGATGTCTAACCTCTTTGGTATACTCAGTAAGCATCTACCATCATCATTCTTTATGAAAATTATCAAGGCTCTGAAATACTAACCTGGACATCTAAAACCTGTGCTCCCACAAGAGAAGTCACCACAATGAGAAGTTCATGCACCACAATGAAGAGCAGCTCCTGCCCACTGCAACTAGAGAAAGCCTACACGTGGCAATGGAGACCCGGCACAACCGACTATAAATAAATTAATTTAAAAAGACTTTTCAACTTTATATGTTTGAAAGCAATAGTCATTCAATAGAAACCCTACTTCAAACATTGAATTTTGAACTTGTCTTGGGCTAGCAATAGTGGGATACTGATACTGGACAACAGCCTTGAACCTCAGCTTCCAGTTAGCCACGTGATCACAAGGTAAGCAACTGATACACTTAGAACCATTTATTTGTTCACTTTTAGTACAGCCTTCAATAAACTACATGAGATATTCAATACCTTATTATAAAATAGGTTTGTGTTAGATGACTTTGCCCAGCTGTAGACCAATATAAATATTCTAAGCATGTGTGAGGCAGGCTAGGCTAAGTTATGACATTCAATAGGTGAGATGTATTAAATGCATTTTCTGCCTAGGATATTTTCAACTTATAATGGGTTTATTGAGAAATAACCCCATCATAAGCTGAGGAAGATCTGTACCTAATTAATATGTTTCATGTTCAATGAAATGTATATGTATATATATATGCACACAATTTTTGTTGTTATTGAACATCTGAGGATACACACACACATGCTCACACCACTTGAAAATGCCACAGCATCAACAAGCCTACCCCTCCAAGGAGAAGTCTACAGAATAAAATGATTAGACTTCATACCTCCTGCATCATCACAGCAATATTATAGAACCTCATCACTTCCAATCACTGTGTACTTCCTGTCTTCTTTCACATGCTTCTGAAAGACACTGAATTTGAGTATATAAATTATGGATAAAGTGTTAGTCACTCAGTTGTGTCTGACTCTTTGTGACCCTGTGGGCTGTAGCCTTCCCGGCTCCTCTGTCCATGGGGATTCTCCAGGCAGGAACACTGGAGTGGGTAGCCATTTCCTTCTCCAGAGGATCTTTCCAACCCAGGGATTGAATCTGCATCTCCTGTGTCTCCTGCATTGCACGTGGATTCTTACCCTCTGAGGTGTTCCTTTTTGGTCATAGGTATATCTTCATCACAAAGTAGCTCTCTTAGCAAAATCCATGTCAAGACTTCAAACAAAATTTGTGCTGACTTATTTTTCAGAGAAAACCAATCTGCTTGCTTCCTTCCATATCTGTGGCATGGTCATGTGAATGTTCACGTTTTCTTCCTAACCTAATAAAGCCTGAAATGCACACACTGATGGAATTGTGTGTTAATGTGTCAATGAGACTTTGGGCCAATAAATTCCCCTTTCCACTGTAAGGATCTATGAATTTACTTTGTGTTTGTTGGGTCTATGTTGTGCAATGGTATGTAAATTTAAGATAAATCTGCCCATTATGGGTAGAAACATGTGTTTTGACTTGGGTCATTTCTAACATGACCTCATAACCACACTTCAAAGAAAACTGTAAAATGAAAAGCTAGTACACTAGGGTTTGAAATGACAAACTGTCATTGCTTAAAAAGATTATTCAGATAAAAAGTGATAGTACTAATACTCAAACAAATTAGGAGAAACTGCTATCTATGTTGTAACAGTAGGATGAGTAGTGTACATCATTTTGGCAATTTAATGTTACATTTATCCTTTAAAAGATTTAGAAGTTCCTTGTTTAACAACAATGGCAACCTATAGCTGCACTTCATTTTGTTTGAACAAACACACTTTCATATGTGTCTAGGTCAGTGTTACAAATGGGGCAGCTAAAAACTGACAGTTCTGAAATTCAAATTTGGATCTGTTTCACTGGACTTGAGCAAATCTCCAGTGTCTAGATTCAGATTCATTGGAGTTTAGCTCATATGTTGGGAGTTTAACTCTTGGGAGCTTCTTGAATTAAGTGACGACTAAGCTTCATTGTACTCTTTTAGAATTAGACAGAATGTATATTTAAATCTATGACAGAATAACAAAAAGAGCAGAATGATGAAATATGAAATAATGTGTTATAAATGGAGCCTAGAGATTTAAAAAACATGGTTTTGCCTACAGGAATAAGTGAATTTTGTTTTGTGACAAGTAAACCATTGTGTGTGTGTGTGTGTGTGTGTGTGTGTGAGCATTGCAACACATGCTATCCAAACTCAGGTCCACTAGGAGAATCAACATCAAAATGAAAAGGAATATAAATGCATTGTGTAGGCTCTTACAAAAAAAGGATAAAATGTAATTTTATTGTTTTGTTTGATAATATTTACTTTTTGTTATATAATTTGTTGTATAACAGATTTGATATAATTCGTGTTACACAAAAGCCACACATTTAATGTGTATAAATCAAGGGTTTTTAGCAGATTCACATGGTTTTGCAACCATTACAAGAAATTTTAGAATATTTTCATCACCTGCAGAACAACCCATTTACGTATTAACAGTCACTTTTATTCTCACCACCCTCAGCCCCTGACAACACTAATCTACCCTTAGTTTCTAGGAATTACCTACTCTAGACATGTCATATCAACAGAATCATACAATACGTGTCCTTTCATGACTGTCTTCTTTCATGTAGTATAATATTTTCAAGCTTCATCCATGTTGTGGCATACATCAGTATGTGATTTTTTATTACCTCATAACGTTCCATTGTATGGATATACTAGATTCTATTTATCAGCTGGAGATGGACAGGGATGCCTGGTGTGCTGTAGTCCATGGGGTTGCAAAGAATCAGACACAACTCAGCAAGTGAACTGAACTGATTTATCAGTTGGTGGCCATTTAGCTTGTTTCTGTGTTTTGGTTATTAAGAACAATGCTGCTATGAACATTTATTCCAGTTTTTGAGTAGAGATACACTTTATTTCTCTTGAGAATATACCTAAGAGTAGAGTTTCTGTATTATATGATAAATACAGGTTTAACATATTCAGGAACATCTAAATTCTTTTCCAAAGTTGCAGTAGCCATTTTACAGTCCTAGCTGCAATGTATGAGGATTTTAGTTTCTCCACATTCTTGTCAATATTTATCATTACCAGTCTATTATAGTAATCCTAGTAGGTTTGAAATAGTATTTCATTGTAGGCAATTTGCTTTTGCCTAATAACTAATGACATTTAGCATCTTTTCAAATGTTTGTGACCCATTTGTATATTTTCTTTGAAGTTGTAGCTCTCCAAGTTCTTTGCACTTTTTTTTTTTTTAACTGCTGAGTTGTAAAATGTTCTTTTATACGTTCTGGATACTAGACCTCTAAAAATGATTTCCAGATATTATCTTCCATTCTATGTGTATTTTCAATTTATTTGGTGGCATTATTAGAAGTATAAATACAAAATCTTATAAAATATATATGATTTTGATAAACCAAAATTTACCTATTTCATTGCTCATGTTTTTATCTAAAAACCATAGTCTAACTAAAAGTCATGAAAATTTACTTACATTTTCTTCTAAGAATTATAGGCTATTGTAGTAAGTTTTAAAATTTGGAAGTCTGGATCATCCAACATTTTTACTCCAACTGTTCTTTTTGTCAGGATTATCTGACTATTCTGAGCCTCTTGCATTTTAATATGAACTTTAGGACCAGTTAAAATTTAAGGGACAGTATATGACAAGATTATTTTGTTATTCTATTCCTTAAAATTCTCCATATTCTTCAGGGTCATGTCAAAGTTCTACATGCCATAATCTACCCCAAAAATGAAAACAGTTACACCACTAATTAGTCATTTGAGTGATACCAACTGAATGAGCTTCCTTTATATTTATTTTTTTGTACCTTTTTCACAAGCCTTTGTAATGACTGAAAATGATGAGAGAGGAAATGAAAGCAAATGTCAAGTTGAGAGTTGAGTGGAGTAATGAATTGTTCTCAAAGACCTTAAAAGCACAGCAATTACAAGTACTGAGAAATGAGTTATGAGTCAGGATTTGTGCTCTGAATCGAATAGCATTTTGAACATATTTATAAACAATGAAGAAAAGGGAGATTCAATAAAGACCATCAAATATGTGATAGTTTTTCTGTTTTTCTCTTTTCGTCTTTTAGAACTTTCCTAAATAAACCAAATAAGTAAAGGAGATATATGTATATAAACATGCATATAGGCTTCCCTGGTGGCTCAGATGGTAAAGAATCTGCCTGCAATGCAGGAGACACAGGTTCGATCCCTGGGTCAGGAAGATCCCCTGAAAGGGGAATGGCTAACCACAACAGTAATCTTGCCTGGAGAGTTCTAAGGATGAAGGAGCCTGGTGGGCTACAGTCCATGGGATGACAAAAAGTCGGACATGACTGAGCCAATCTCACTTCACTTACATTTTCACATGAGTGTATATATATATATATATATATATCAGTCACTCAGTCATTTCTGAGTCTTCATGACCCCATGGACTGCAGTGCTCTAGGCTTTCCTGTCCTTCACCATCACAGGAGCTTGCTCAACCTCATGTCCATTGAGTCAGTGATGCCACACAACCATCTCATCCTCTTTCGTCCCCTTCTCCACCTGCCTTCAATATTTCCCAGCATCAAGGTCTTCTCTAATGAGCTGACTCTTCACATCAGGTAGCCAAAGTATTAGAGCTTCAGCTTCAGCATCAGTCCTTCTAATGAATATTCAGGATTGACTTCCTTTAGGATTGATTGGTTTGACCTCTTTGCAGTCCAAAGGACTCTCAAGACTCTTCTCCAACACCACATCTCAAAGCATCAATTCTTCACCTTTCAGCCTTCTTTATGGTCCAACTCTCATATTCATACTTGACTGCTGGAAATACCAAAGCTTGAACTATATAGACCTTTGTCAGCCAAGCAATGTCTCTGCTTTTTAATATTCTGTCTAGGTTTGTCATAGCTTTTCTTACAAGGAGCAGGCGTCTTAATTTCATGGTTGCAGTCACCATCTGCAGTGATTTTGGAGCCCAAGGCAATAAAGTCTGTCACTGTTTACATTGTTTCCCCATCTATTTGCCTTGAAGTGATGGGACCAGATGCCATGATTTTCATTTTTTGAGTGTTGAGTTTTAAGCAAGGTTTTTCACTCTCCTCTTTCACATTCATCAAGAGGCTCTTTATTTTTCTCTACACTTTCTGCCATAAGGGTGATGTCATCTGCATATCTGAGGTTATATACATATATATATATATATCATACATATATTGTCTCAATCCATCATGGACTGTTTTGTGTCTCTTGTTTTACTACTAACTATATTTTCCTAAATCTTTCAGTAAAATTGATTCTCTATGTAGACATATGAGGTTCATCCTGGAGACTATAAATCCTTGGCACATTATTGAAGTTAAAGTGTTAGTCACTCAGTCTTGTCCAACTCTTTGCGACCCCTTGGACTGTAGCCCTCCAGGCTCCTCTGTCCATGGAATTCTCCCAGCATGAATACTGCAGTGAATAGCCATGCCCTTCTCCAGGGGATCTTCCCAACCCAGGAATCAAACTCATGTCTCCTGCATCGCAGGCAGATTCTTCCCCATCTGAGCCACCAGGGAAGTCCATAATTACGGCCCTGATAAGGTGTGAGAACCCCAAGTAGAGACTGTATTGCAGATCAATTCCTATGTCTTGAATTCAAGTTCCTAATGTACCTCATTTGTTTTCATTTAGTTTTTGTAGTTAATGAGTGCTGAACCACTTTAAATAGTTTCTAGCTGAATTTACTATTCTCTTCTCCTTTGTCATTTATGGGACTGGTGAAAATGTACATGTGTAATTGAACTCATAATTACCAAAATGTATACACTGTTGGCTATGCAAAAGGAATCTTAAAGCTTTTTACCTTTACACCATTTGCTTTTTCAACCTTTAATTTATCCTGTATTATGCATGTAAGCTTAGAAAATACTTTAAAAATCAACAACAAAGACTAATTCAGGGTTAATGACTTTCCAGTTAAGATAGAGAGCAAGACAGTAGGAGAGATCTTTTATACTCTTCTACTTAATCTTTATTCAGCCTCCAAAACTCAGTTAATATTATTTTACCAAAATAAAGCCTTTCCAGAATATCGCACTCTGTTTTGCTACTCCCTATCTAGACTAGGTACTACTTTGAGCTCTCAGAATACTTCCAATTTTTTCTATCGTAGCATTTATCACATATTTTTAAGGTAACTCTCTAGTTGCAGACCTACTCCCTCGAGATGAACTTTCTGAGTTCTAGACCATGTCTTTCATATTTTAAACACTAGTGTCCTACCCTGTATTTAACATGTTTGGTAAATAATATTTAAAGACTTGATACATTTAAAACCATCAATTCTCCCTCCTTTGTTCCATTTTTTTGTTCCTTCTGATCATCTATTTCTTATTTTAAATGGATCTAGACAAGGACCGCACTTCAAAATACTGTTTCTACTGTCAGTGAGGGTCCTCAATTGGCCCTTACTGGAGAAGGCAATGGCACCCCACTCCAGTACTCTTACCTAGAAAATCCGATGGACAGAGAAGCCTGGTAGGTTGCAGTCCATGGGGTCGCTAAGAGTCAGACACGGCTGAGCGACTTCACTTTCACTTTTCACTTTCATGCACTGGAGAAGGAAATGGCAACCCACTCCAGTGTTCTTGCCTGGAGACTCCCAGGGACGGGGGTGCCTGGTGGGCTGCCGGCTATGGGATCGCACAGAGTCGGACACGACTGAAGTGATTTAGCAGCAGCGGCAGCAGCAGGTGAGTTTTCACTAGATTTCCATTCATCTCCCACACTAAGGATATTCTCCACAGACAAAATTATCTTTAGATACAGAGCAATATCTCTGTTTTATACAGGAATCCATTCAATTTTTAATTCAGGAAGACAGCCTATCTCTCAAGCTTATCTCTGATGGATGACTTTAGGCAGTTTAGGAAGGATCCCTATCAGAATCTATTTCCTGTGAGCCCAACACTGGCCAGTCCATTTTTTGGTTTTACAAATTGAACTTGCAATACCTAACCCATTCTTAGCTATTAGTAATGGCTTCTTGGTGTGAAGTTTATTTTACTGCTTTTTTTGCTAGTATCTAACTCAAATCAACTATCCTAAAGAGTAAGGTTTTACTAGAACAGAAATAAAGAAGAAAAAGTTCATTCAGGATCCTGTGACACTCACTTCCTAGGAGAGAAGACCAGGGGTGGTACCTTATTAGCAGATGCCACTGGGCCTGAGAGGTAAAATGGAAATTCCTATTGCTTGTAGGAACTTGCATTCAGACACTAAGGGAACATGGAGTGGGTGCAGGGACAGACGACAAATTTCATCAACTCTAAAATGCATGTGGCCTGTGCAATTTTTCATTTTCTTAATGAAAATGACAGAGGAGAGAAAAACAAAGTGGCTAATTTTACTCTTCCAGATCTAACCCTACTCTTCTCCAGGATTTTGCAAGTCCTTCTGCAATGCAATATTTTGGCAACACATCTTCACACAGAGTAGATGTGTAATCACCCGAGGAATTAATGCAATCGCTTTCATTTGATTTGATGTGATTCATGCAAAGTGAAAAGTAATTTCGCATTACAGAAATAATCCTTCATATAGAATATTCACATAAGGATGCTTCAGACTTAAAGTTCACCCTCTCACCTGACCAGAGTGTAACAAAAACCAAATAGTGTCAGCATATCCTTTTAGCTGGAATCACTCATACAAATACCTAACTGGCATTCCGCTGCCAATGCTATTATTTCATTTTAAACTGACAATAAAAATCCTGCTGGACAGTTTACGATACACCATCAAATCAATGTCACCAGAAGGATGAGGAACACTGTGCAATTCAGATTCTAGGAAAGGCATGAGCTTTCTCTGGGTTATAGAGGGCTCTAAAGGAAATAACTGTTAATGCCAAAGATACAAAGAGGCACTACCAGTAACTAATACAAAATCTCTTCCTTTTAGACTATACCACAAACAAAAACATTTCACAACTTAATTACTTATTTGGGTGCTCAGTTGTGTCTGACTCTTTTTGGCCCCATGGACTATAGCCCACCAGGCTACTGTTTCCATGGAATTTTCCAGGCAAGAACAATAGAGTGGGTTGCCATTTCCTCCTCCAGGGGATCCTCCTGACCCAGGGATCAAAGCTGCATCTCTTGTCTCTCCTGCATTGGAAGGCAGATTCTTTACCATTAGCACAAATTGGGAAGCCCTTAATCTTAACTGTGTTTATCTTAATTGCACAGGGTTGAGACAAATGTTGCATAACTAGTTACTAGGAATGCTCCCACTGCCATTACTTTCCCTATATTTAGTCCATTTTTCTTTCATCATAACCAGTTTTATCAGAATCCTTCCACTCTTTTGTTTGGTGATCTTGGGAAGCAGAAGTTCCCAAAACTTTAGAAATCACAGACCATTAAAAAATAAAAGTGAGATTAAAAAAAATGGAGAGTCTAATCTACCATTTCTAAAGTTTTATTCTTCTAAAAAATAAGCACTTCCAACCACCATAAAAGAAAGAATAAACCTTCAACAGGTAGAAAGGGGAGCAACCCAAAATAAAAGGCTTTCCTTTAAATTGGTTACATTTAACTTTGTAGAAAACTCACTATCTTACCTTTATGTTTTCATTTTCCATACACAAGTGAAAATTCCTTCCTGACCAAGTGCACTGAAAATCCCTTTTGAGATAACATCAGCTCATTTTTGGCAGAGTCTTGAGCATGGCTAAAAGGTGTTCATTCATTTTAATCCTGTAATCATCTATGGACTAACCTATTATGTTCAAGCCAGTGATCTAGATCCTAAATAATGCCAGAATCAGAGCAGTCCAATCCCTGCCTTCAAATAGCTTATGATCTAACAAAGAAGATAAGAAACAGTGAATTTAAGAAAAGATTATGAGAAATACCATAAAAGAGGAACAAACCACGCTATGAAGGTTGAAAGAAAAATAGAGTAACATTTACTCAGGGAATTGGAAATGGCTTCATGGAAAAATTAGAAATGAAATGGAGCCTAAGGAATAGTGGGTACCTCAAGAGCAAGAAGGGAGGGTGTGGGGGGGGGGGTGCGGCGGTCAGTGTATGTATGTATGGGTATGTGTGTGTAGAGATGAAAGAATGGAAAAAGAGCATTCCAGAAAATAATAGTAGAAAGGCATGGGCTACAAAGTTCATGCCACAACTTAGCAATAGGCAATGTGTAATTCTTAAAGGTTTTTAGAGGAAAATATTATAGAACAAGTATGCTTTCAGGAGAACCAATTTTAAGATTCTATTTAAGAAAGTTTTTTTTTTTTTTTTACTTTTAATATTCAAATTTAATAAGAAAGTTTTTGAGGTTTGCATTATTTCAAGTGCAGCGTTCACTGATTTTCAAATTCTGACCACTGAATTTATAATCCAAGAAGCTGGGGAAAAAAAGATTTCATTGAATGAAAAATGTATTATCAGAGTTTGTTTGCATTTTGGTGATCCAAAAGAAGTGTCCCTGATGTTGGCTTCCAGGATAAATCAAGAACAAATCACCACATAGCACCAGCCATAAGGCATATAGAATTAAAAGGAAAATAATCTGGAAGAGAAAGCTTCTCTAAAGATGAGGAAGGACCAGGGTGGGAGAAAGGGGTTTGGGAGAAGGAGTCCCAAAATAGCATTGCTTCTGATCAAGGAACTCACTTCATAGCAAATGATATCTGAAAATGAACCACGCTCATGTAATTCACTGGCCTTGTCGTGTTCCCCACCATCCTGAAGCAACTGAGTTGGTAGAATGGCCTTTTGAAGACTCTGTTAGAGTGTCACCTAGATGGTGATACCTTTCAGGACTGGGGCAAGATTCTCCAGGAGGATGTACATGTCCTGAATCAGTGTCTGACACATAGTACTGTTTCTTCTATAGCCAGGATTCACAAGCCAGGAATCAAGAGGTCAGAATGGGAGTGGCACCCTTCACTACTATCCCAAGTGACCCACTAGCAAAACTGTTACTTGCTATCTCCTAGACCTCATATTCTGCTGATCTAGATGTCACTTCTAAAGGGAGGAATGCATCCACAGGAAACACAACAATGATTCCTCTAAAGTAGAAGTTAAGACAGTCACCTGGCCACGATGGGTTCCTTCTGCCTCTGAATCAACAGGCAAGAAAAGGGAGTTACAGTTCCAGCTAGGGTGACTGGGGCTGACAACCAAGAAGGAATGGGACAACTGCTCTAAAATGGAGGTAAGGAAAAGTATGTCTCAAATACAGGAGATCCCTTGCGACATCTCTTAGTGTAACAATGACCGGGATTAAACTCAGCAAGAACCAACAACAATCCAATCCAAGCAGTACCACTAGTGGACTGGACCTTCAGGAGTGTAGCTTTGAGTCACCCCACCAGGCAAAGAGGGCTTCCCAGGCGGCACTAGTGGTAAAGAACCTGCCTGCTGATTCAGGAAAGACACAGTTTCATCTCTGGGTCGGGAAGATCCTCTGGAGGAGGGCATGGCAACCCACTGCAGTGTTCTTGCCTGGAGAATCCCCATGGACAGAGGAGCCTGGTGGGCTACAGTCCATGGGGTCACAAAGGGTTAGACACGACTGAGAGACTAAGACTATGACCATGTGACCAGTTACAGAAATGAAAACTATAACTGTCATGAGTATGTCTGCCTTATTCTGTTATCAGTATGATTGTGTATTACATAAATATCTTTACGTGTCTCCCCTCTCTTGTCCCCTTATCATGTAACTTAAAAATATATTGACCTTATACTGTACTATTCAAGTGCCATCACTTTACGTCTTCATGTCTTAAGTTATGGAATATCAAGGACAAAAGTAAATATCACCCAAGGACTTTGCATCCTCTTCTGGAGAAACAGTGAGTTTTCAGTTGTATTTAGGATAGCTATAGTATGTTAGACAGAAGTATGACCCTGTTATTGTCTTTATTTGGAGATGAAGTACAGTTTAAGGAGATGTGTATGAATGTCAAGTTGATAAAGGGTGAATTCATGATGCTTAATTTTATATGTCAGCTTGACCATGGTGCCCAGATATTTGATCAAGTATTATTCTGGATGTTTCTGTGAGGGTGGTTTTTGGATGAGGTGAACATTTAAATTGATTAACCTTGAATAAAGTATTAATAGATTGCCCTCTGTAGTGACAGTGGCCCTCAGCTGGATGCTGTAGTAGGACAGAAAATGACCTCTCCTAAGCAAGAATGAATTCTGTCAGCAGACTGCCTTTGGACTTGAACTGCCACTCTTCCCTGAGTCTCCAACATGCCAGTCTGACCCCTTAAGATTTTGACCTTGGCAATGTCCACCTTCACATGAGCCAATTCCTTAAGGTAAATTAATCAATCCATCTCTATCCCTCCCTGTAGACCTATGACAGAAGAGAGAAAGAATATATACACATCCAGTCCACATAAACACACACACACACACACACACACATATATTGGCACTGCTTCTCTGGAGAACTCTAACACAGATGCCTTCAAGCTCTACACACACGATGATATAGGCATTCTATAGATATAAATATAAACATACATATTAGGATTAACAAAACTGGCAGCTTAAAAGAACATGCACTTATTCTGTTTCCGTGAGAAAAGGTCTGGGCATGTCTCACATGTGTCCTCTGCATAGAGTCTCATCAGTTGCAATCAAGGTGTTGACAGGTATAATGGTGTCATCTCAGGCTAAACCAATGAAGGATCCATTTTTGCAGAATCCAGTATTTTGTGACTATAGGGTTGAAGGTTTCACTCTTGCTGGCTGTTGTTAACTTGGTCAAGTTGATCAATTACTTAACTATATAGAGCCTATAAAAACTACAGAAGTTTCAGAAACAAATTCAGTATTTTTTGACTAATGGGTAGTTTCTGTCTTCCTTCACTCTAAAAAGTCATAAACTAATTTGGTTCCAAAACCTCATTCAACCAAATATCTCCAAATTCATTTTAAGATTAGGAAGAGTCAAGTGTTAAAGCAGCATAAAATTTGACAAACTAGTTCTGCCATCCCCCAGTGGTAAAATACCAAAATGATTTTCATAGTCTAGTAAGTTATGGAAATGGAAGGAACTGTAAATTGGAATGAATGGGAGGCAAGAAGAAAAGGAAATGCTGTGGTCAGACTTTAAAATTATTTAGTGTGCCTGAAATATTTCCCCACTCTATATTTTAGCTAAATTGAACAATTTAACCCTCAGGTTTTAGGGGGGATCTTTTCTAATTATACTTTTAATTCAAGAAGTTAATAATAGTGTCTATTTTCTATTTTTCATCAAAATGTAATATATGCTTTTGTCAGCCTCCTCAGCCTCTGCTGCCTGCGCCCCTCGGCCAGCTCTCCGGGGCCCCCTCGGCCAGTGGTCCTCCGCGGGAGGGAGCGAGGCGGCGGGTGGTCCTGCGCGCTAAGCTGCAGGATATCCTCTCGATGGAGTCTGCCCACAGCGCCCCTGCGCTCTGAGGTGGAGAGAAGTTTGTATGTTTACCTAACGTTTCCACTGCTGCACAGAGGGCACACGCATCTTCAGTGGGACTTGAAATTCCTGGAGAGTTGCCTTTGTGACAAGTTGACATAATCCCTTTAAATTCCACCTCTAAGTTTTCCATATTTGTTTATACCTTGAGAGTCCCTTGGACTGCAAGGAGATCCAGCCAGTCCATCCTAAAGGAGATCAGTCCTGAGTGTTCATTGGAAGGACTGGTGTTGGAGCCAAAACTCCAATACTTTGGCTACCTGATGTGAAGAGCTGACTCATTTGAAAAGAACCTGATGTTGGGAAAGATTGAAGGCAGAAGAAGGGGAGGGCAGAGGATGATGGTTGGATGGCATCACTGACTCAATAGACATGAGTTTGGGTAAACTCCGGGAGTTGGTGATGGACAGGGCAGCCATCCATGGAGTCTCAAAGAGTCAGACACGACTGAGCAACTGAACTGACTGACTGACTGACCCTATTTGCAGTTTGTTGTGTTTCAAAAAGACATCAAGAAACCAGTAACAGCTTTAGTAATGAAGAGTTTGACTGCCATTTCTTGAATGAAGGCTTTACTGCCAAAGACATTCTGGACCAAAAAATTAATGAAGTTTCTTCTGATGATGATAAGCATGACTTCTATGTTGCAGACCTGGGAGACATTCTAAAGAAACATCTGAGATGGTTTTAAAGCCCTTCCTTGGGTCACCCCCATTTTTGCAGTCAAATGCAATGATAATAGAACCATAGTGAAGATGCCAGCTGCCATTGGGACAGGATTTGACTGTGCCAGCAAGAATGAAATACAATTGGTGCTGTCTCGGGCTGCCTCCAGAGAGGATTACCTATGCAAATCCATGTAAACAAGTGTCTCAGATTAAGTACACTGCCAATAACAGGGTACAGATACTTTTGATAGTGAAGTCAAGTTGATGAAAGTTGCCAGGGCACATCCAAAGGCCAAGTTGGTTTTGCGGATTGCCACTGATGATTCCAAAGCAGTCTGTCACTTCAGTGTCAAATTTGGTACCGCAGGCTTCTTTTGGAATGGATAAAAGAGCTAAATATTGATGTCATTGGTGTCAACTTCCATGTGGGAAGTGGCTGTACTGATCCTGAGACCTTCGTGCAGGTGATCTCTGATGCCTGCTGTGTCTTTGACACAGGTTTCAACATGTATCTGCTTGATATTGGTGGTGGCTTTCCTGGATCTGAGGATGTAAAGCTTAAATTTGGAGATCACCAATGTAATCAACCCAGCATTGGACAAGTATTTTCCATCAGATTCTGGAGTGAGAATCATACCTGAGCTGGGCAGATACTATGTTGCATCAGCTTTCACACTCACAGTTAATATCATTGCCAAAAAACTCATATTAAATGAACAGACAGCCTCTGATGAAGAGGAGGAGTCAAGTGAACAAACAGTTATGTATTACATGAATGATGGAGTATATGGGTCATTTAACTGCATTTTTTTAGGATCACACACACACACTCTCCTGCAGAAGAGATCGAAACCAGACGAGAAGTATTATTCATCCAGCATCTGGGGACCAATCTGTGATGGCCTGGACCACATTGTTGAGCACTATAACCTGCATGTGGGCAATTGGATGCTCTTTGAGAACCTGGGTGCTTACACTGTCGCTGTTGCTTCTACCTTCAGTGGATTCCAAAGACCTACTATCTACTGTGTGATGCCAGGGCCAACATGGCAACTGATGAAGCAGATCCAAAACCAGGACTCCTCACCCAGAGTGGAGGAGTGGGATGTCAGCCCCCTGCACCCTGCCCTGTGCCTGGGAGAACAGCATGAAGCAGCACTCGGCAGACTGCACTCCCACTCATGTTAACGTGTAGTTACCACTCCTGTAGCTGTTAACTGTGAGTTTAGCTTGATTTAAAGGTTCTGAGGAGACCATTTAACTTAATTGGGGAAAATCTCGTGGACAGAGGAGCCTAGTGGGCTGCAGTCCATGGGGTTGCAAAGAGTTGGGCACGACTAAGCAACTAGCACTTAACTTAATTACTGCTAGTTTTGAGATGTGTATGAGTAGGGTTGGCACAGATGCACCGACGTGGAAGACTGGGAGATGGGGTCACACTTATTTGTGTTCCTGTGAAAACTGTTAGGTAGTTAGAATAGGAAAAAGAGTCCAGAATGGCCGTGGCTAAAAGACAAAGGGAAAAGCCTGTGAAAATAGAAGAAAGAAGGTCCAAGGACCAGAGTGAAGACCTCAGGTAAAACAAACAGCCCAACTGGCTAGCCTAATTTACATAGGGTAGGCTCAGGGGGAGGAGAAATAGCATATAAAAAGAGGAGCCAAAATTGAGCTGGGGGGTTCTCTTTTTGTGTCTTTTGGGTTGGCCCACCCTCACGCCTCGAGCTGAGCTGTAACCTGGAGCTGTAACACTGGTCCTTCCATGGCTTCAAATTTTTGCTGCAGTGAGACAGAACTGAGGAAATTACACACTCCTCCAACAAAACTATTTGAATATTTGTTTTATATGGATTTTTATTCACTTTTCAAACATGCTACTAAAGGCTTCAACTGCTGAGCAAGCATTTGTGGCTTTGTATCGGAAGGATGGGCCAGAAGCTTAGTGTTGCAACTGGTTTTAACAAAAAGGAATAAAGTATTGTCACATTAAAAAAAAAAAAGTAATGTGTGATAAAAGGTATCCTCAAAACCAGTATTAAACAACTTAGCAACCATGTAATGTGGTGGTGGTGATGGTGTTTAGCCTCTGAGTCGTGCCCAACTCTTTTGTGATGCCATGGACTGTAGCTCACCAAGCTCCTCTGTGAGACTTCCAGGCAAGAATACTGGAGTGAGTGGCCATTTCCTTCTCTACCCAGGGGATTAAAGTCGCGTCTCCTGCATTGACAGGTGGCTTCTTTTTTACCACTGAACCATGTAACTACTAATTAATATTCAGAAAAGTCTTCACGTTTCGGTAGAAATACCAAATTTAGTTCATATCTGACATTGTGCTTAATCTCCCACCATGGATAACATTGAAACATTTGGAAAGGTGGCTAAATTGACATTATCTGTAACTAATTTAAAATTTGGGCTTCCCTGATAGCTCAATTGGTAATTTATCTTTATGCTATCTTCCAAATTATTGGGCTTGATCATTTAATTCAAACTGGGAAAAAGTTGTAAAACCAAATCTATAACCAGATCTTGATATAAGACCTGTAATACATTCTTAAGCAGAAACATTTATTAAAAATCACAGCTAAAGATTAGATAAGCTTATGGAAAAAATCTGAAGAAAAATTATAAGGTTCTGAAAAAGATGATAAAGTAACGTTTGCCTAAAAAATAAATTGGTTTGTAATCCTATTTAATGGTTTCCAAAAAACTTTAAGAGTAATATTTTTCTCCTTCATTTAATTCACAATCTTGTTCATTCAAACTTTCAAATTTACATGTTGCCAGGTTCAAATGCAAATGTCTCATCAGCTGTCAGCTTAAAAAGAAAATATTTTATAAATTCAAAGTGCGATTATTTGGCTGCTTCTGGAAACTTAAGCTTTATTCTTTCAGTCTCAAATATATTAAAAATAGATAATACACACATAAAAAGATCAAGCTGAGGCTATTTTGACCAAAGTAATGAATAAAACCTAAAGCTAAACCCAAGAATATTTCTAAAAGAATTTACTCTCTTATTTCACATTATCCTCTTTTAATCTGTTACTAACATTGAAATGGCATATAAAAGTAATTTGCTGGAGTCAAAGTATAATATTTTTGAATGATAAAATAGGGCAGCTATAATACAATAATAGCCCCTAGAAGTCAGGCCGTAACCCATATCAGTATATTCTTTGGCTCATATAGATGACAGAGAAAGTTAACTATTCTAAAGGAATATAAGAAAAAATATATTATATCTGAAATTTTCAGTTTTAAATTTAGCAACTGCCTTAAAGTATTAAATATTTAAAGAAACATCTAGTTATATAAAATTAAGAAGCCTAAAATACCTTAAAAATTAGAAATCACCTGGAAATTTTCAGTATATATTTTTGTCAAGTGAAATTCCAAAAAAGTGATTCATGGGGCAATTTCTACCACACCATCCTCTCCCTCCTTTCCTCCCCAGCACTCTGTAATCACATTCAGCAAATAAAGTTAGAGGGGATCATTTGGCAAACTCCACACTGAATAAGCTGAACCTCTCAGTATCTTTTCATTGTTTTCCTCATTTTTAATTACATAAAAATTTCAAAGGACTTCAGTGATTTTAATCAGTGGACATTAGTAACTGAATATTAGCATAAATTTGAGTTGCAAACTGGGTTATTGTTTTTCAATTCAGTTCACTAAATAGTTAATAAAGACCTGTAATGCATAAATCATTATTCACCAATGTGGGAAGTAAAATGATAAATTCTTTGCCTGCCAGTCAGCCTCAAGGTATTTACACCTTCAGTTCAGTTCATCTCAGTCGCGCAGTCCTGTCCGACTCTTTGCAACCCGATGGACTGCAGCATGCCAGGCCTCCCTGTCCATCACCAACTCCAAGAGACTACTCAACTCCTGTTCACTGAGTCAGTGATGCTATCATTCCATCTCATCCGCTGCCGTCCCCTTCTTCTCCCAACTTCAATCTTTCCCAGCATCAAGGTCTTTTCAAATGAGTCAGTTCTTTGCATCAGGTGCCCAAAGTATTGGAGCTTCGGCTTCAGCATTAGTCCTTCTAATGAAGATTCAGGACTGATTTCCCTTAGGACGGACTGGTTGTATCTCCTTGCAGTCCAAGGAACTCTCAAGAGTCTTCTCCAACATTGCAGTTCAAAAGCATCAATTCTTCGGCCCTCAACTTTCTTCATAGTCCAACTCTCACATCCATATATGACTAATGGAAAAACCACAGCTTTGACTAGATGGACCATTGTTGGCAAAGTAATGTCTCTGCATTTTAATATGCTGTCTAGGTGGGTCATAACATTCCTTCCAAGGAGCAAGCGTCTTTTAATTTCATGGCTGCAGTCACCATCTGCAGCAATTTTGGAGGCCCCCCCCCAAAAAAAGTCTGTCACTGTTTCCACTCTTTTCCAATCTATTATCATGAAGTGATGGAACCAGATGCCATGATCTTAGTTCTCTGAATGTCAAGTTTTAAGCCAGTTTTTCCACTCTCCTCTTTCACACTCATCAAGAGGCTCTTTAATTCTTCTTCGCTTTCTGCCATAAGTGTGCTGTAATCTGCATATCTGAGGTTATTGATGTTTCTCCTGGTAATCTTGATTCCAACTTGTGCTTCATCCAGCCCAGCGTTTCTCATGATGTACTCTGCTGTAAGTTAAATAAGCAGGGTGACAATATATAGACTTGACATACTCCTTTCCCTATTTGGAACTAGCCTGTTGTTCCATGTCCATTTCTAACTGTTTCTTCTTGACTTGCATACAGATTTCTCAAGAGGAGGTCAGGTGATCTGGTATTCCCATCTCTTGAAGAATTTTCCATAGTTTGTTGTGATCCACACAGTCAAAGGCTTTGGCATAGTCAATAAAGCAGAAGGAGATGTTTTTCTGGAACTCTCTTGCTTTTTCAATGATCCAACTGATGTTGGCAATTGGATCTCTGGTTCCTCTGCCTTTTCTAAAACCAGATTGAACATCTGGAAGTTCACGGTTCACGTATTGCTGAAGCCTGGCTTGGAGAATTTTGAGCATTACTTTGCTAGCATGTGAGATGAATGCAATTATGCAGTAGTTTGAGCATTCTTTGGCATTGCCTTTCTTTGGGATTGGAATGAAAACTGTCCTTTTCCAGTCCTGTGGCCACTGCTGAGTTTTTCAAATTTCCTGGCACATTGAGTGCAGCACTTTCTTTTAGGATTTGATATAACTCAACAGGAATACATCACCTCCACTAGCTTTGTTATAGTGATGCTTCCTAAGGCCCACTTGACTTCACATTCCAAGGTGTCTGGCTCTAGGTGAGTGATCACACCATCATGATTATCTGGGTCATGAACATCTTTCCTGTACAGTTCTTCTGTGTGTTCTTGCCACCTCTTCTTAATATCTTCTGCTTCTGTTAGGTCCATACCATTTCTCTCCTTTTTTGTGCCCATCTATGCATGCAAATTCCCATCGCTTCTCGGCCTTTTGGCTAAGATCAAGTGTAGTATGCATGAAAATTCCCTTGGTATCTCTGATTTTCTTGAAGAGATCTCTAGTCTTTCCCATTCTATTGTTTTCCCCTATTTCTTTGCACTGATCACTGAGGAAGGTTTTCTCATCTCTCCTTGACATTCTTTGGAACTCTGCATTCAAATGGGTATATCTTTCCTTTCCTTCTTTGCCTTTTGCTTCTCTTCCTTTCATAGCTATTTGTAAGGCCTCCTCAGACAACCATTTTGCCTTTTTGCATTTTTTTTCTTAAGGATGCTCTTGCTCCCTGTCTCCTGTATAATGTCATGAACATCTGTCCATAGTACATTAGGCACTCTGGTGATGTCCATGTGTCTTGTGTTGTTGCAAGAGGATGTTTGCTATGACCAGTACATTCTCTTGGCTAATAGAGTTGGCAAAACTCTATTAGCCTTTGCCCTGCTTCATTTTGTACTCCAAGGCCAAATTTGCCTGTTACACCAGGTATTTCTTGATGTCCTCCTTTTGCATTCCAGTCCCCTTTAATGACGGAGAAGGCAATGACACCCCACTCCAGTACTCTTGCCTGGAAAATCCCATGGATGGAGGAGCCTGGTAGGCTGCAGTCCATGGGGTCGCTAAGAGTCGGACACGACTGAGAGACTTCCCTTTCACTTTTCACTTTCATGCATTGGAGAAGGAAATGGCAACCCACTCCAGTATTCTTGCCTGGAGAATCCCAGGGACAGAGGAGCCTAGTGGGCTGCCGTCTATGGGATCGCACAGAGTCGGACACGACTGAAGTGACTTAGCAGTAGCAGCCCCTTTAATGTAATGGACATCTTTTTTGGGTGTTAGTTCTAGAAGGTCTTGTCAGTCTTCATGGAACCATTCAACTTCAGTTTCTTCAGCATTACTGGTCAGGGCATAGACTTAGATTACCGTGATATTGAATGCTTTGCCTTGGAAATGAGCAGAGATCATTCTGTTGTTTTTGAGATTGCATCCAAATACTGCATTTTGGACTCTTTTGTTCACTATGATGGCTACTCCATTGCTTCTAAGGCATTTTTGCCCACAGTAGTAGATATAATGGTCATCTGACTTAAATTCACCCATTCCAGTCCATTTAAGTTTGCTGATTCCTAAAATGTCAATGTTCACTCTTGCTTTAACCACTTCCAATTTGCCTTGATTCATGAACCTAACATTCCAGGTTCCTATGCAATATTGTTCTTTACAGCATCAGACCTCGCTTCTATCACTGGTCACATCCACAACTGTGTGTTGTTTTTGCTTTGGCTCCATCTCTTCATTCTTTCTGGAGTTATTTCTCCACTGATCCCCAGTAGCATATTGGGCACCTACTGACCTGGGGAGTTCATCTTTCAGTGTCCTATCTTATTGTCTTTTCATACTGTTCATGGGATTCTCAAGGCAAGAATACTGAAGTGGTTTGGCATTCCCTTTTCCAGGAGACCACGTTTTGTCAGAACTCTCCACCATGACTTTATTCCTCAGTACGCATTCCTGTAGCTTCTCAGGGCAACACAAATAATCGTCTTCAAATATCGTCCTCTTAGTCAAATAACACCTGACTCCAACCTTCCTCACATCTAAGACATTTCTCCAAGCACAGCTGCTTTCCTGCTCTCCACCAATGTCATAAATCTGGACAGTTGAAATATTAACCTGCGCACAGATCCCTGCCTTTACCACAGGCATTACTTGCCACAACTGGCAATACATGAAATAGGGTTAATCTGTACATTTCAGCCAGTACAGGCCAGGTTTTCTTTGCTTGTATTCATTTGCCTGTTCTCAATATTTTATCTGTGAGGGAATAGCAAATAACTTGGCTATTAATCTAAATGCTTTCTTTCCTAAGGTCTCTAAGAGATATTAATTCATGTACCAAAGAGATATTAATTCATGTTTTTTTGAACATTGTATATACCACAGTAGAATTTTGGAGAAATTTGAAGCATTGAATGAAACTCTTTTTCCAATACAGAAGACTCTCTGCTCTTCTTTACAAGATCAATTTAAAAATTTTAAAGTATATGAATCAGGGTATTCATCATTTGATAATGCATTCCTAAGACAAATTACCCTAAATATTTGCCCAAGAAGGACTAACAGCACAGGGTAATGTTTATTAATTTATGGAATAGATTTGTCTTAAAATCAATGGAAGCATAATGCAATAAAAATAACACTATATAAGTAGTATCTGTTAAGTATTTGGTAGGTGGCAAATGATGAAATAACTGGGCTTCAAAGAATTTAAATGACATGCCCAAAGATTCATTTAAGTCTTATTTCTGCCTTGTATTAAGTCCAGAATTTTACTTCAAGGACTAGGATCTTAACTACTGCTTTATAACATGTAAGATCTGAACTTACAGAACATAGTTCACAATGGAGCTTTGTACAGAACAAACTTTGAACATTTAGGGTCCTTAAAACAACACCAGTGGTATATCAAGGCAGACATTGCTAATTAATTAGTGGTGAAGTCATATTTGCTACTTTTGAGAACAATGTCTGTGATGTTTTTCCATGGATGTGTTTGAAAGTCATTATCATGGAAATTTTTAAAAATTAGAAGTAAAATATATATAATTCTTTATTAGGGTACTCACAATAATATATGACTCATTTAGCACTGTAATTCTGGTAAAAAAAAAAAAAATATATATATACACACACACACACACATATACATATATATTTGCAAGATTCATTGTTAAGAGCTCTCAGAACTGGGGCAAAGGTCCAAACTGAGGTGATAAATTGTTGTTATTCAATCGCTAAGTCAGGTCCAACTCTTTGTGACCCCATGGACTGTAGCACACAGGCTTGCCTGTCCTTCACTGTCTCCTGGAGTTTGCTCAAACTCATGTGCATTGAGTTGATGATGCCAACCAACCATCTCATTCTCTGTTGTCCCTCTTGCCCTCAGTCTTTCCTAGCATAAGGGTCTTTTCCAATGAGTCGACTCTTCGCATCAGGTGGCCAAAGTACTGAGCTCATCTGCGTCAGTAACTCCAAAGAATCAGTTCAGTTCAGTTCACTCAGTCATGTCCAATTCAGCTTCCCTGTCCATCACCAACTCCTGGAGCTTGCTCAAACTCATGTCCAAGTCAGTGATGCCATCCAACCATCTCATCTTCTACTGTACCCTTCTCCTTCTGCCTTCAATCTTTCCCAGCATATAGGTCTTCTCTAAGGAGTCAGTTCTTCGTGTCAGGTGGCCAAAGTATTGGGGCTTCAGCTTCAACATCAGTCCTTCCAAAGAACATTCAGGATGACTTCGTTTAGGATTGACTGGTTTGATCTCCTTGCAGTCCAAGGGACTCTCAAGAGTCTTCTCCAGCACCATGATTCGAAATCATCAGTTCTTTGATGCCCAGCGTTCTTTCTCACATCTATATATGACTACTGGAAAAACCATAGCTTTGACTATACAGACCTTGGTCGGCAAAGCGATGTCTCTATTTTTTAATATAGTGTCCAGGTTTGTCATAATTTTCCTTCCAGGGAGCAAGCGTCTTTTAATTTTGTAGCTGCAGTCACCATCCATAGTGATTTTGGAGCCCAAGAAAGCAAAATGTGCCACTGTTTCCACTTTTTTCCTATCTATTTGCCATGAAGTGATGGGACCAGATGCCATGATCTTAGTTTTTTGAATGTTGAGTTTTAAGCCAGTTTTTTCACTCTCCTCTTTTATCCTCATCAAGAAGTTCTCTAGTTCCTCTTTGCTTTCTGCCATTAGAGTGGTATCATCTGCTTGTCTGAGGTTGTAGATATTTCTCCTAGCAATGTTGATGCCAGCTTGAGCTTCATCCAGTCCAGCATTTCACATGATGTACTCTGCTTCCCTGGTGGCTCCGACGGTAAAGAGTCTGCTGCAGTGCTGGAGACCTGGGTTCAATCCCTGGGTCGGGAAGATCCCCTGGAGAAGGAAATGGCAACTCACTCCAGTATTCTTGCCTGAAAAATTCCATGAACAGAGGAGCCTGGTGGGCTACAGTCCATGGGATCGCAAAGAGTCAGACATGACTGAGCAACTAACTTTACTTTACTCTGCATATAAGTTAAATAAGCAGGGTGGCTATACACAGCATTGACGTACTTCTTTCCCAATTTGGAACCAGTCCATTTTTCTATGTTCAGTTCTAACTGCTGCTTCTTGGCCTGCCTTACAGGTTTCTCAGGAAACAGTTAAGGTGGTCTGGTATTCCCATCTCTTTAAGAATTTTCCACAGCTTGTTGTGATCCACACAAAGGCTTTAATGTAGTCAGTGAAGCAGAAGTGTATTTTTTCTGGAATTCCCTGGTTTTTTCTATGATCCAACAGATGTTGGCGATTTGGTCTCTGGTTCCTCTGCCTTTTCTAAATCCAGCTTGTACATCTGGTAGTTCTCAGTTCACATATTGCTGAAGCCAACCTTGAAGGATTTTGAGTATAACCTTGCCAGCATGTGAAATGACCACAATTGTGCGATAGTTTAAGCATTCTTTGGCATTGTCTTTCTTTGGGATTGGGATGAAAACTGATCTTTTTCCAGTCCTATCTGCCCACAAAGAGAAGATATTTCCTCAGATTCAAGGTCTCAGTTGTTGGCCCCAGCCTAGGGCTATGGCTCTCCCCATATCCTTCTTTCCAACACCATGCATGTCCTCCTCTTCCTTCAAGGTCTAGTTTCCCAAGTCTCTAGAGATAAAAAAGAAACTTCTTCATTCATTTCATATGCATATAACACTTTTTCTGTCGAGCAAGAGTACATAAAGTTGATGATGTTTATTCTCAAGGTGAATATTTCAGAAGGGGGAAGAGTCCAAAAAGTATCATTATGCATCTTCTAGCATTTCTGTATGTGAAAGGTGTTCTGTAACAGTTTATTGATGAAAGTGGGACTAGATATTGTTCCCAGACCATCACACTCCTTCTAGCTCTTTCTTGGTATTTAAAATATTGGGTGAAATTTTTATTTTAAAAAAAAATCAAGGAATCAGATTCTAGACTATATCTTTTTCTAATAATGAATATGAATTGAAAGGCCCACAGGCCAACAGAAAGACCATATATATTGCACGATTCTCCTGGAGGGTGTTGAGGGTGGGGAGGAGAATCAGTAGGAGGTTTGGTTAAAAATATCTGCTTCTTCTGAGGGCTTCTCTGGTGGCTCAGAGGGTAAAGCATCTGCCTGCAATGCAGGAAGTTCCCTGGGTTGGGAAGATCCCCTGGAGAAGGAAATGGCAACCCACTCCGGTACTCTTGCCTGGAAAATTCCATGTATGGAGAAGCCTAGTAGGCTACAGTCCATGGGGTTGCAGAGTCGGACATGACTTAGCGACTTCACTTTCACTTCACTAGGGTCTGAAGGATTGAATCTTGAATTTCAGCTGAGAATTTGCTTTGCTGATGACTGAACAATGACCACTTCAGGTCCTATTTGACACATGCTCTTCTCTTCAAACCATGGAGATATAAGAAATCTCTATGGACTCTTGTGTCTGCAGTCATCACCATAAATTTATAGATGCCTCTATTGAGAGTTCTACTGATTTCCTTAAGAATCTGCCTATAGTTACAAGACAGGTGAGCCATTTCCACTCATCTCATAATAAGTAGACTTCTGCGAGGAAGTAGCCTTTAGGGGTCAAAGGTCTCTGTCTTTGCTGCTGATCTGCAGCCTGTCTGCTCAAGGAACAGAGATGATTCCAAATGAGAGAGCTCACATCAGTCCAGGAGGAAGGAGCAGAAATAGCAACTGACATTTTTAATAGTTGTTTTCTCATTCTTTTTCCATCAAAGACATCTAACTGCTAATCAGAGCTTCTTATCAGCATGTGATAACATTACAGAATTATCAACTGAATGGATATAATTCTATTACAGAGGAGATATTTGACAGATTAGTTAGCTCATGCCACTTTCTCATGAAAAGCGATTTAATTTTTGTTAGTTAGGCTTAAAATTTTTGAAATGTTTCCAAGATTCCCTATTATACTCTGAAACTCCAATGAGCCCAAAAATGTCACACTGCCTCCACCAAGAGAGAACAAATTTCTCACCATTTAAAATTGCTGTTCAAGTTTTTTGAATATAAAAGAAGTGACTTGCGCATGGAAATTCAGAAACAACCAAGGCAAGATTATCTAGATGTCAGCCAAGGTCATTCTTCACTTTATGATTTCCTCTCACCCCTATCTCAGGTCCAGGGAAAAGCCAATCCCTTAGAGAGAGTTTTTGCCACAAGTTGAAAGCTTGCATTTTATTACCTCTAAAAATTGTCTCTTCTCCTGCTCAGTGTTCACCATTAATTGTTTGACCCAACATATTCTACTCTTCTCTGCTCAGCACCATCTCAGACATACTCTTTTTTTTTTTAATTCATTTATTTTTTAATCAAAGGATAGTTGCTTTACAGAATTTTGTTGTTATCTGTCAAACATCAACATGAATCAGCCATAGGTATACATATGTGCCCTCCCTCTTGAACAGTCTTTTTCTTTGACTTATCAAAAGACTATTCAGTCAAGAAATTTGTGTATTCTGTAATAATCTATATGGGAAAAGAATTTGGAAAAGAATGGATAATGTATTTGTATAACTGAATCACTTTGCTGTGTATCTGAAACTAACACAACATTGTAAATTAACTGTGTGTGCGTGTTCAGTCATGTCTGACTCTTTGTGACCCCACGGGCCGTACCCTTCAAGGCTCCTCAGTCTATGGAATCTTCCAAGCAAGTATACCGGGGTTGGTTGCCATTTCCTTTTCCAGGGGGTCTTCCTGACCCAGGGATTGCACCCATGTCCCTTGCATTTCCTGCACTGGTAAATGGATTGTTTACCACCAGGGTGGCAAAACAAACAAACAAAAAGATACTCCAACATAAAATAAATATTAAATTTAAAAAATAAAATACAATTATTTATAACATTAAAAAATTGTGTATATAACAGACACTACTGAAGATGTGTATGATGGAGCAAGACACGGATGATTATAGCTCCTGATAAGAAACAGCAAAAACTTAGTGTAGACTTTTAATCATCCCTCTCGCCTAGGAATTTCTCACTCTTGATATTCCTCTACTGTCCCCCACTTGCTATCATGTTTCTGACCTGTTCTTTTTCTCTCCTGAGTTCACTCCCACCTACAAGTAACTGTTTATTTCTGATGCTGAGCAGTCCAGCCATCATTCTCGTTCAAAACCATACCCTGGAGGCTTCCTGCTTTCCAACATAAAGAGGTCTTTCAAGGTGTCTTGTTAAAAAACGTCCAAGTACTACTGTAAGATAGAAATCATGCCACTCCCTTAGGGCAGAGCAGTGACCTTCAGTTTTGTTTTTAAAATAGCTTTGTTTTTTACTCTCTCTGAAAAGGTCTTGTCATCCAAAGAAAATGCTTATAGTAACAAAAAGTTAACTGAAAGTTTTGTAATACCTTGACAACTATACTGTTGCAGTGTCTGTCTCAGGAGTATAATGCAAGCAACATCTGAAATTATCTATCTATTATCTATTCACTTGCAATAATATTATAAAGCACAATAATATTATAAAGCACAGAAATGTGACCTGCTTATGCATTTAACATCTTTAGATTTCTACTCTTTTTAACCTCAAAAAATGGTATATTTGTCATGACCTTAATCAAACACAGATACCCATATCAGTATTCAGGTTAAATGTGGGACTTAAGCTAGAGGTTAACTACAGGAAACCAATTTCGTTCATTATAATCATCATTACTCAACTAAACTATATTATGCAATAACTGCAAAAGTAATAGCTGTATCAAGCTTGATTCCACTAGCTGACAATATGGCTAAATATTATGGGCTTGTGTGTGTGTGTGCATGTGTGTGTACACACATGAATGCATTTATGTTTATTCATGTGTACATTTGTTCATTTGGTTATAGAATGATTTACCCTGTTAGCCAAAAGAGGATTGTTACAGTATTTCTTTTATTTTAGTAAAATAAAATAAAGAGACTATTTTGTAAAGTTTTGCTTATCACCTCTATCTAGTTTTGCTCAACAATATCCTCCTTTAGTAAAGATGCATTAAAAGATAATTGGACAATTAAATATGATGCCCATCTCTAACATAAACAAAAGAACATTATAGAATATCTGTTTAGGAGAATTTAAATTTGACAAAATCATCACTGTTGCAGAACTGTAATATTTGCTCAAACCATGGAAATTGTAATTTTCTTGTACCAGTTTGTATTTCAATCAATATTTATGCAGTTCTCCAAACGTGCCTCTTTACTAAGAAAATTTTCATTCATAACAGCCTCTTACAAA
This sequence comes from Odocoileus virginianus, assembly GCF_023699985.2. Taxonomy (NCBI): domain Eukaryota; kingdom Metazoa; phylum Chordata; class Mammalia; order Artiodactyla; family Cervidae; genus Odocoileus; species Odocoileus virginianus. The sequence continues at coordinate 25,969,558 of NC_069689.1, forward strand.
GGCCTTGGCCAATAATAATACAATATATATGTCAGAATTTAAAGGCGTTAACTTAAAATGACTATATTTTATAACGTGCAAAGTATACAGGTAGAGCAGCACAGAGAGTTGTATCAAAAGAGTTATGTGGCTCTTCAGGGATTTAAAATACAGAATCCATATAAGGGAGAAACAACTGAAGAGTGTTTTCCACTCAAAACCATTGGGGAAAGTACAATTCCTATAACCACACACGTGTTCTTTGTTTTTTCTAAGTTACTCATTGGACAATTCAAGATTAGCCAACCTTTTTTCCTTCCAGACATCCTTACCTATATTTGTTCTTTGCTCATTGTTGCAATAAAATATTCTATTTTTTACAATATAATATTTCTATAGAATAAATATAAGGTATTTCCTACCTTATAAAATACTGACCATCACCTGCATCTAATTTTCCCTAGTAAGCAACTCAAAAGCCCTCACTATACAAGACCCAGGGCATAGGAAAACTAAGTAATATATACATTTCTTCAATTATAAACATGTTTCTCTCAGGATACAGATCCATTTGATAACAAGGCCCCCAGAATTATCTCGTATTTGTTTTTTAGCTAAATTCCTCACAAATACTAGCTAGATTCACATAGTACACAAATTTCTTAAGACTGTGATAGTTAGGATGATATATACAGAAATATTAGCTGAAATAATTTTTTTATATCCTCTGTGTTTTGTATTTTCCAAAATTTTTTAATTTATTTATTTCAATTGGAGGCTAATTACTTTACAATATTGTGGTGATTTTTGCCATACATTGACATCAATCAGCCACGGGTGTACATGTGTCCCCCATCCTGAACGCCCCTCCCACCTCCCTCTGGGTTATCCCAGTGCACCAGCTTTGAGTATCCTTTATACTAGGGGAAAAAATTCAACTGTGAGGTGTGATTATAGAGAGAAAAGGCTGAATTCTAGAGTTCTAAAGATTCAAAATGGTATTTCTTTTGTTTACTGTTATTGGCTTTTAGATTCTTTAAGCTCTTGAAGTTATATGTAGCAATGATTTAGACTACAGCTAGCCCAAGTTCTTCAGAAAAAAAAAATGACTAGCCCTTCGAAACCCCATTCAATGCTTCTCAGTATATCATTTCCCTTTATGGCAAACTTAACTCCTTCCAAGTACCCTGGAAGTTGAAATAAAAAGAACTGGGTTTAAAGCAAATTTGGTTTTGAAATAATGCACTGATCTATCCCTACTTAATCTCATCTTGCTAATTAAAAATAAAGTTAAACTTAAAATATTGTCCCAATTTTAGACTGCTAATTATTATGCTCACAGAGAACTTATGAATAATTTTTAGTTTATATTGCTAAAAATGAATTTGCTCTCAATGGCAAAAAAAGGATCAAGAACAAAAACTATTTTGTGACTGTGAATCATCTATAATTTTTCTTGCTAATTGAGATAATATTAGAACATTTTTCTCTATTCAAATAATCTACTATTATTTTACTATAGAACCTCACTAAAGATATATGTAAGGCACTAGAAGAACATTCATTTTAGTGGAGTTCAACAAAGATTCTGCTTAAAAGCAAAGCAGCCATAAACAAAAAATAAAAATAAAAAAAAGAATAAGAAGACATCCTAGATTTGACATGACTCTGATAGTAAGAAGCAAAGATCAAGCAGGATACGTGTAGCACAAGCTCTGAAAGACATCAGTGTGAGCATCCATGCTATTGCCCTCACCACAGGGACACGGCTGGGCTTGCAGGAGATGCTTTAACCTAAAGGCCACTGAGTCGGTCCCTTGTGCTCAAAGACTTTCAAGTATTGGCAGGTGGCATTTCTCATACACAAAAACACTGTAACACAAGAGTGCACTTCTACAGTGAGAAGGATCGGCTTTCAGAGTCAGTGTTACCTCTGGTTCCCTTGCCATGAATAATCATTAACGATTCCATGGAACTCTCAGCAGGATTGCACGTGTGCCTTGGCATGCTATTCAGAGCGTCATATAATCAAAGGGCTGAAGAACCTTCGGGAGTAGCTAATACGGCGCTTCATTTTGCATGAGATCCAGGGAGATAAGTACCTTGTTTTTCAAAGATTCTGTACAAAGAATCATTATCAGTGCATTAAGGTTGCTTGCCTCTTCAAAGAATTCCATATATAATTCCTTTATAATTGGAAAGTGTTAACAAATCTCACACAGATGCGTATATAATTTTCTCAAAGCCAACTCAACTTTAACATAACAATACCAACTCCAAAACCAATGCATATATTTGAAAACTAAGACTATTTCAGAACTGCTTTGCGGCAGTGAAGTCATCAGTCGATATGAGAGCCAACTCATTTTTATACCAAGGAAAATCCCCTCCTCCCAAACGTTCACCTTCTTTATTTTGGAGTCAAATTTTAGATTGCAGACAGACAAGAACCATCCGTCCACACAGTGCTCATTTCTAGGTAGTGGACCAAATAAGAATGTCACAGATAGATCAGCATTGAAAGTAGTAATTAATAAAGTGGTGTGAGAAGAGAAAACTGACATTTTTCTCATCTTGTTTTTACTAATAGTAAATGCTAAAATGGGGGTGGGTAAGTATTTCCATACCACCCTTTATAGAGCAAAAAACCTGGGTGCAGCCTAACAAGTTAGAACATGATTCCAGAGAAGCATCTTTGTTTTTAAGATTCTTTTTTGATGTTGACCATTTCTTTGAAATCTTTGTTGAATTTCTTACAATATTGTTTCTGGGTTTTTTTGTTTGTTTGTTTGTTTAATGTTTTGATTTTTTGGCTGCAAGGCATGTGAGATCTTAGCTCCCTGACCTGGGGTCAAATCCACACTCCAGGCATTGGATGGCAAAATCTTAACCCCTGGATTGCCAGGGATGTTCTTAAACATCTTTAAATTGAACTGTAGGTGGAGGATAAAAAGCACATAGGCTTTGCATGAAAGACAGACTTGGGTCCTAGCACTTACTAAATGTATGACCCTAAGGAAAGAAGTTAACCTCAAACATAATATTTCCTTTTCTATAAAATAACAAAGATAATAATAATATGACAAAGAGGATCATTCTAAATGTGAATTTTATTCTAAAGTCCTTGACCCCCAAAAGTTACTCAATATTTGATACATATCCTGCCTACACATTCCAAGTGATAAGGACATTTGCCCCAGTTTGAAAAGACAAACTACATTAATGTTATATATTTTTATGTTTTATTGGGATATAATTTACATGTCATGAGGTTCACTCTTTTAAAGTAGGTTTCAGTATGTTCACAGAATTGTGAATCATCACTGCAATCTACTTTTAAAACATTTTCATCACCCCATAAAGAAATCCCATCCCCATTAGCAGTCACTCTCTTTCTCTGTCCCCACCCACAAGGTCTAGGCATCAATTAATCTTCCTGGATCTATAGATTTGCCTATTCTGGACATAATATATTAATGGAATTATACACTATGTTGTCTTCTGTTGGCTTCTTTCACTTAGCATGATGTTTTCAAATTTCATCCATGTTGTACCATGTATCAGTACTTAATTCCTTTTATTGTTGATTAATATTTCACTGCATTGATATACCACATTTTAATTATCCATTCATTAGTTGATGGATGTTTAGGTTATTGAAACTTGGGGTATTATGAATAATGCTGCTGAAACATCAGTGTACATGGTTTTATATTGACATATATTTTCATTTTTGGTTATATATTTAGGAGTGTAATTGCAGGATCCACTTTAGGTGACTCAAGGATTGACATTTTGCTATATACCAATGAGTGAAACTTCTGAATCTAATAACAACTCTATATATACTGTTTGGAAGAACTGTCAAACAGTTTGCAAAAGCTGTTGTACCATAAATTCCAGCAGCAAAGTATGAAGGTACTAATTTCTCCATCCCCTAGCACCTGTTATTGCCTGATTTTTTGTTTTTGTTTTTTAATCTTAGCTATCAGCAGGTGTTATATATCACTGTCTTTCTGATTTGTATTATTCTAATAACCAATGATGCTAGCATTTTTTCATGTGCTTATAGGTCATCTCTATGTCCATGAGGAAATATCTATTCAAATCCCTAGCCAATCTTTAACTGGGTTATTTGTTCTTTTATTATTGAGCTGTGAATTTTATTTGCTGGACATAAATTTGTAAGTCAGATATATGATATGCAAATATTTACTCCTATTCTGTACACTGTCTTTCTACTTTCTGGATGGTGTCTGAAACACAAATTTTACTTTTGATGAAGTCTAATGAATTGATTTTTTCTTTTGTCTTTTGTACTTATGATATATCTAACAAACTATTGCCTAAACCAAGGTCTTGAAAAAATTACTCTTTATTCTAACAGCTATATATCAATAGTTTTAGCTGCTGCGTTTATGACTTTGATCTATTTTGATTTAGTTTTTATATGATGTGATACGGGGTTCAACTTAATCTTTTCATAAATGAATATTCACTTGTCCTAGTGTCATTTGTTGAAAACAGAATCATTTACACATTGAATTGTTTTGACACCCATTTCATAAGTCAACTGACAAAAGTCAGGTTTTATTTCAGGAATATTCTGTTCCATTTATCTTGTGTCAGCACATAGTTTTAATTTTGTAGTTTTGTAAAGAAAGCTTTTGAAATTGAGAAATGTAAATCTTTCAGCGTTGTTCTTTTCCAAGATTGTTTTGGTGAGTCTTGGTCCCTTGTATTTCCATATGACTTTCAGTGTTGGTTTCCAAAAAAGAGAGGTGGGATTCTGATAGTACTTGATTTTACTCTGCTGATCCATTTTAGATGTACCACCATCTTAACAATAATGAGTTTTCTGATCTGTGAATGTGAGTCTCACCTTGAAGCAGTTTGGGTAATTTGTACTTGGCTAGAAACTTGTTTCTTTCACCCAGCTTATGCATTTTGTTGCCATAGTTGTTCATAGAATTTCCTTATAAAATTTTTTATATGTGTAATGTTGGTAGTGATATGATGATGTACCCTCTCTCACTCCTGATTTTTGTAACAAGTCTAACATTACTGATTCAATGGACATGAACTTGGCCAAACTCCAGGAGACTATAAGGGACAGGGAGGCCTGGCCTGTTGCAGTCCATGGGGTCACAAAGAGTCAGGGCATGACTTAGCGACTGAACAATAACTAACTCTTTTATTTCTTGGTCACTCTAGCTAACAATCTGCCAATTTTGTTGATCTTTTTAAGACTTAGTTTTCTGGGTTCTTCTGTTTTAAATTACCGTTTCACTTATTTCTTCTCTAATCTGTATTACTTTCTTATTTCCTTCTTTTTACTAGGGCTTAATGTGTGTGTATACATATATATTTCCATATATATAACTCTTCAATCTAGACAGTTTACTGTCATTAAAGTCTTATTTCCTAGCTGTTAGATGTCAATCTTATGGAGGATAGTTTGATGATGATGAATCATTTTTTTCTTCCAACTTTCAAGATTATTCTTTGTCTTTAGCTTTCTACAGTTTCACTATTAACTTGCCTAGGTGTGAATATTTTTCTGTTATTTTTTTTCTTTTGGCATTTCTGATTTCCTTTAATGTGTTGTTATTGTTGTTTAGTTGCTAAGTCATGTCCAACTCTTTGCAACCCCATGGATTGTAGCCTGCCAGGCTCCTCTGTCCAAGGCATTTCCTAGGCAAGAATACTAGAGTGGGTTGCCATTTCCTTCTCAAGGGGATCTTCCCAACCCAGGAATCAAACCCAGGTCTCCTGCATTGGCAGGCAGATTCTTTACCTCTGAGCTATCAGGGAAACCCCTTTTAATGTGTAGGCTCTTGTTTTTCATCAAATTTGGCAAGTTTTCATCATTTATGTCTTCAAATATTCTTCATGCCCCTCTCTTTCTTTCCTTTTCTTCTGGAACTCCCATTATGCACTTGTCGATATTCTTAATAATATTCCACGGGTCACCGAGGTTCTTTTTCTCTTGATTTTTTTTTTTTTTTCAGTTGCACATGTTGAATAGTTTCAATTGACCTGTCTTTAAATTCATTAACGCTTTCTTCTGTCAATTCAGACCTGCTGTTAAAGACTTCTAGTAAATATTCATCTCAAGTAATTTATTTCTTAACACTAAAATTTCTATTTGGGTATTTTAACAAATTTATTGCATTATTGATAGTCTCTATTTGCATTATATCACTATCATACTTCCCTTCAATTTTTTAAATTATTTACCTTTTTGGTGGCACTGGCTCCTCATTGCTTTGTGTGGGCTTTCTCTAGTTGTGGCAAGTAGGGGCTACTCCCCAGTTGTGATGCATTGTGGTTCTCATTGCGGTGGCTTCTCTTGTGAAGCCCAGGCTCTAGGTGCATAGGCTTCAGTAGTGGCACGTGGACTCAGCTGCCCCACGACATGTGGGATCTTCCCAACGCAGGGATCAAACCCGTGTCATCTGCATTGGCGGGTAGATTCTTACCCACTGTGCCACCAGGGAAATCCATCTTTAACTTTTTAAGACATTGTTTCCTTTAGTTCTTTAAACTTATTTATTACAGATTTTTTAAAGTTCAAACTCTATTAAACAGTTCAATGTCTGAGCTTTCTCAGACAGATTTCATTGATTGATTTCTCCCCCTTTATATGGACCATATTTCCCTGTTTCTCTGCTGACCTTGTTTTTTTGTCAAAAATTAGTGGCAACTCAAGGCGAGATTTCCCTTCCCAGGGTTGGCTTTCATGACTGTTTTTGTCGTTGAAGTTATAGTTACTGTTTCCTTGTGACTTTCCTGGGCTGGAGATAGTCAAACGCATTCTTCTCCAATGATCTCTTAGCTGCTTAAATTCACAGCAATTGGGGCTGCAGTGTTGCTATATTTCAAAACTACCATGGTGCTCAGGAGAAGGGAACACGACTATAACAAATTATAACGCAACAGATATTACTGTCATTACCAACATTTGGTAATTTTTTCTGATACAAACACTTCGCAGATCATTGCAATCTTTAGAGTTCTTCCTAGAACTCTAAAAACATTGACTTTTACATTTTTATTTATTTTTTTGCTAGTATATTCATTGCTTTTATAGAGGAGTAGATTTTCAGAGGTCCTTGTCTCCACTATTCCAGAAATGCTTGTCTGAATTCTTTTAAGTTGAGAATATTAAAAACAAACAAACAACAACAAAAAAAAAAACCCTCTAAATGTTTTTCCCCTAGAGAATATTTTGGAAGTTATCAATCTCACTCATTTGAAATTTTTCCTATGGAATGAATATTTTTATTGTAATACCACAGATTCTGAACACAATTGTCACACAGGCTCTTTGAATCAGCCAAATCTAGATTATAATCCTAAACCAGTCACTTACTTGTTTTGTGAATACCAAGTTTCTTAAATTCTTTAAGCCTCAATTTATTCTTAAAATAACACCCACCTACAAGAATCACTGTGAGTATTAAGCATAGTTACATGTATAAAAGAACCAACACCTAATAGACTCCAATAAGTTATATATCCTTTCCTTCTTCCCTTCCTTTCCAAAAAGTGCATTTACTGAAGTCATGCTTGACTGTACTGCTTGATTCTTTAGTGTAATAATGCCATCTGCTGGAAATGCCAACAGGATGACCAACAAAGAAAAATGGATCTTGTTAACAAACAGACACTACAGTTGTTGCTCCACTATTCCTATCGTACAGAAAAATAGGTCAAAATCTTGACATTTTCTTACTATATTTACTTTTAAAGGAACTTCAGACACCCCTCACACCCACAACACACACAGACACACACACAGCAGTGTTACTTAAAAGAGTTTATAATTACTGTAGGTCCCATTTTTTTCAGTACCTTGAAGGGGAAGATTACCAGTAGAGACACATTACCAAGAATTAAACTTGTTCTTGCTTTCAAAAGTTTGTTATATATCTGTGAATTTAGCCATAAAAGGTAGATTTTTTAATCATATAGGGGCCTAGTTACTAACAAAAGAAATTTTTAAAAAAGCTATTAGATCTCAATTTTCTATTTCACAAGAAAATGACTCAAAGATAAGTCAACTGTTACTATTAGAAGTAATTACAGAAGGTGCTTTTATAAAGTCATCTTTGAAAACTTTCTAATTGTGCAACAGTAGATAACTGATTACACAAAGTAAGCCATAGACCATATCATTATAGAATATCACACAGCCAAAAGTCAAGTCCTCAAATATTTAATAACATGGCAGAATCAGTTACTTATATATTTAAATAATTGAGTTATGAAATGATTAATACAACTTTTTTTTTCAATGGTCCTGCCTTGTATAACTTGTAGAACCTTAGTTCCCCATCCAGGGCTTGATCTGGGCCACCACAGTGAAAGCACAAAGTCCTAACCACTAGACCACCAGGGAGTTCCCCTGTTAATGTAACTTGACCAAAATTTTGTTCAGATAAGTAAATAGAAAATTATAGGTATGTTAGTAGACCCAAATGGTCACCAAAATATTGATAGTGGTTTTATATCTTCTTGGTAAGACTCGTTTTTATTTTCTATGTGTCTAGGAACATAATTTTTTTTAAATGAGTGGCATTTTTCTTCCAATATTTTCTTCTTGCTTACAGAAACATTTTGGTGTCAGTTCTGATCTTTTTTGTTGATATGTCTTCTGGTTATTGTCAGGTAAGTTTCAGTTGATTATTTCCTTTTAAAACATCCTTCCCATTTCCTGGAAGTTGCTTGGATGAAAGATAATGATTCTTCACAGTCTGCTTTCATCTACAATAATCCAAGACCTGACCTGACATAAAATTTTAAGAATTCCTAAAAGCTCCAAGTTACAGTATAAGTTTTGTCTAGTTAAGAAATGATGACCATCATAAAGAAGTGTTACCATTTTCGATGCTATAATGATTCCTTATATTTATGTACTGGAAAGACTGAGGCTAAACACAGTAGGAGAAAAAAGGAAAGTCAAACACTGCTCAGCATAAAGACATACAGAGGCATGTTCTTCCATTTGTTGAAGGGAGATTCTTCAGGATTATAACCACAGGGAGGAAAATGTTTCTATATGTACTTTTTTTTTTTTTTTTGGTGAGGAATCACAAAAAAGGATTATAATTATATTGAGGAAAATGTTTCTGTTTGGATTTTGCTTTTATCCTTTGTATTTGTGCATGTGTGTGTGTAACCCATTGGACACTGAAAAATAATGGAGAGGCATAGGTTTGCCTCACTGGAGGAACTCCTCCAAGAAAACTAGATTTGGTGGGGAGAACCCAGCCCCACAGCCTGCTGGGAAGTTTTCATGTCCCACAATAGGAGCAAGGACAGGAGTGGGATTTCCTAAAGGGGTATGGAGACTTACATGCAAACATGTTGAAGAATGAAACACTTTGAAGTGGTCCTAAAAGCAGAAGAGGAAGGCTCTGAGGTACCCCCATAAGATCTGAAATATACATAATCTTTTTGTTTTCTTGCCATGGTTTGTAAGTGACATGACATTTCAGTTTGATTTAAAATATATTTTATGTCTCACACATGGTAATTTCTTTTAGATAATTCAATGCCCCAGTAAAATCTGTTATAACTATCTAGAATTTGTAAATGGTAAATTAGAATTAGCAAAAATAACATAGAATAAAGGCTTTCCTACATTTCAGTCATCTTAATCTAATGTGGTAACAGCTCTATGAAAGGAAACATGGAAGAAAATGAATTCTAAGAATTTTCCAGCACTAATCCCCATTTTTAGCCTGGATCAGATTAAAGCACAACACAGAAAGGTAGGTACCACAGAACTGACTTAAAACTGGATGTGATATAAGCACGTTTTTTCCCTGAATACCTGTGTGAGAAGCTATTTTTGAAAAGCTGGCATAAGAGATAGAAATGCTAAAATCAGGGTCACACACACACATTTGCAGGCTAAGTGGTCACTTGAAATTCAGCTCAGCAGAAACACATTGAATTTCTTCAAGTGGTAACAAGCACTGTGTTTGTAAATGAGAGAAAATTCCTACCAGGTTGAAAAATAGGTCAAATAAATCCTTTGATATATATCATCCAGATCATATCAAAGACATAAAGCTGAAGAGTCTAGGGGCCTGATTTCAACTTGGGCAGCCAAAATTGTTTACTTCTACTATTTTATAGTAATTAACAGCTCAATGGTTATCATTCTATTATGCGCTTTTCACAATTACCTGATTAAAATATCACAAGTAGGTTTTGTTTCCATCTGATAGAAGGAAGCAGGGATTAGAGAGAAGAAGAAACATGGTCTCAATTGTAAAAGACAGAAGTTGGTTCTAAATCTGGTTTGCATGACTTCAGATTTTCAAACATTTATCAAATTTTGTTGTTGTTTTTTACTAATGTGATACATTTTGGATGTGAGAACATAGGTAAATTGACTTTAAAGTTTTTTAATGTTTATCAAGGACATAAGGAAAGAGACAATATACAAAAACTCCTTTCTAGTCGAATGTCTGATGTCACATACCATTTATACTTCCTGAGAAAATACATGTGTAAGATAGATGTCACAGAGAGAGCCAAAATGTAAACCAAGCTTCCAAGCCTACAAGGTCTTCGGGAGCCACTCAAAATCATTATTGGGTATTACAAACGAGTACTCATTAATTAAATAAAAATAACATTAAAATTGCAAGTAAAGAACAAACTTAATTGCTAAATAAATATTATAGATAAAATAGAGTAAAGCAGAGGTCCAAAGGAAAGGGGTAGAAACAACAGGGTCAGAGAAGGAAATTTAGACCTAGAAAAAAATTATGTAAGTAAAAGGACATGTTAGAACATGTAAGTTGAGCACTTAAAGATGAGAATATTACCACAAGCAAAGGAACTAGAATAGGAAAGCTATATTAAAATGATAAGCCAGCTAGGAAACTGTCCTGGTGTCTGTCTACAAAAGGCAGTATTATCAACAGACTAGAACATAAATAACATGCCAATAGCTTAGTTCACAACTTTATGAATCAGGTCAGTTCAGTCACTCAGTCATGTCTGACTCATTGAAACGCCATGGACTGCAACATGCCAGGCCTCCCTCTCCATCACCAACTCCCAGAGCTTACTCAAACTCATGTCTATCAAGTCGGTGACGCCATCCAATCATCTCACCCTCTGTCATCCCGTTCTCCTCCTGCCTTCAATCTTTCCCAGCATCAGGGTCTTTTCCAATGAGTCACTTCTTCGCTCAGGTGGCCAAAGTATCGGAGCTTCAGCTTCAACATCAGTCCTTCCAATGAATATTCAGGACTGGTTTCCTTTAGGATGGACTGGTTGGATCTCCTTGCAGTCCAAGGGACTCTCAAGAGTCTTCTCCAACACCACAGTTGAAAAGCATCGGCACTCAGCTTTCTTTTTAGTCCAGCTCTCACATCCATACATGACTACTGGGAAAACCATAGCTTTGACTAGACAAACCTTTGTTGGCAAAGTAATGTCTCTGCTTTTTAACATGCTGTCTAGGTTAATCATAGCTTTTCTTCCAAGGAGCAAGCATCTTTTAATTTCATGGCTGCAGTCACCATCTGCAGCAATTTTGGAGCCAGAAAAATAAAGTCTGTCACTGTTTCCATTGTTTCCCCATCTATTTGCCATGAAGTGATGGGACTGAATGCCATGATCTTAGTTTTCTGAATGTTGAGTTTTAAGCCAACTTTTTTACTCTCCTCTTCCACTTTCATCAAGAGGCTCTTTGGTTTTTCTTCACTTTCTGCCATAAGGGTGGTGTCATCTGTGTATCTGAAGTTATTTATTTTTCTCCCAGCAATCTTGATTCCAGCTTCTGCTTCATCCAGCCCAGCATTTTGCATGATGTACTCTGCATATAAGTTAAATAAGCAAGGTGACAATATACAGCCTTGAGGTACCCCTTTACCAATTTGGAACCAGTCTGTTGTTCCATGTCCAGTTCTAACTGTTCCTTTTTGACCTGCCTATAGATTTCTCAGGCGTTAGGTCGGGTGGTCTGATATTCCCATCTCTTTTACAACATATAGACCAATTCTACTCCCATGGAAGAAGAAAATAACTGAAACGAAGCTAAAATAAACAAAAATCTTTGTTGTTACAGGTGCCACTCCCAATAAAGTTTAACAAATACTTCAAGAATATTGGTTTCATGGGTTGCTAAATTACTAGTCTGTATTGGGAGGTTCAGTGAGCTTCCCAGGTGGGGCTAATGGTAAGAAAAATTTGCCTGTCAATGCAAGAGACATGGGTTTGATCCCTGGGTCAGAAGATCCTCTGGAGGAGGGCATAGCAACCCCACTCCAGTATCCTTGCCTGGAAAATTCCATGGAGAGAGTAGCCTGTAGGCTACAGTCCATGTGGTTGCAAAGAGTAGGACACAACTGAGCCCTGGGAGGTTCAGTAATCAGCTTATATTAAAAAAATTAAACACGTCCATTCGACCTGACCTGGGAGAATGAGTGAATGGAATATAGCTGGAATAAAGCAAGTACTCAGAGTTTAGAGTCAGTTTGTGAAGGTTATTAAGTAACTGACTACCTATTATCCCAACTACTCAGAAACAGACCTCCAAAGTATTGTCAAGAGTGTTGACAATACTCAACACTTAATACAATCTCAACCTTACCTTCTTATGTTCACTCCTCAATCTGTTCCACTCTGGCCTTTGTCCCTCACAGACATGGAATTATTTTTACTAAGGTCACTGATGGCTTCCATGTTGCCATTTGAATGATCCCATCTTCCTGTCCACAGTGCACTTCCTGGCAATTCCTGCAGCTCCTTCTCTCATGAAACACTGCTCTTTGGTCACCCCTATGCAGTCTTCCTTTCTAACTCTGCCCTTACCAGACATCCTCTGGATGCTCCATAACATCCTTATTTTCTCCCTCTACACATTCTGTCTGGCTAATTTCATCTTTCCCATGCCTTAAATACAGTCCATATGAAACTGTCTCTTCCATGAACATCTCCAGCTTACACCTATCCTTTGTATTCCAGTCTTTTCTATTCAGCATTTGATTTGACGTCTTTACTTGGATGTCTCACAAGAGGCCAAAGTTAGCTTGTCTGATACTGAATTCTTGATTTTACCTCAAAATATATTCTTTAACAAGTCTTTTCTCAGCAAAAGGTAAGCTAGGAACTTGAGGGAATGTCCTTATATTTCCTTCTCCTTCACCTCCCAAACCAATCCATTCAATTCCTATTGATTCTTTCTGAAAATTACATGTTGTCTCTTTTTCTCCAATTCCAAGATCACCACACTAGTCCAAGAGAGCGCTTTCTCATAGAATGCCTTAGTCTTCTCCTCCTCCTCTTTCTGTCTTCTAATTCATTCTACCCAGAGCAGCAGAATAAATTCCTAAAAATTAAAAATGTAAACCAAATCTTGTTAACATCTGCTTAATACCCTGCAGAATTTCTCATTTTAATTGGAATGAAATCCAAAGGATTTACATGGCTTAGCCTCTGATTATACCTTCTCTTAGACCTCTCTCCCCCTGTTCACCACACACCAGCTGCACTGGCCTTCTTTCAATTCCTCAAACAGGCCAACTTCTGTTTCAGGGGCTCTTCTCAAGAGTATTTACAGGCTGGCTGCTTTCAATCCTACTGGTTTTGGCTTAAACTACACTAGCTCTCTGAGTAGGATTCTTTTCTCACATTACCATTATTTTCTATGATAGTATATGACTGGTTTCCTTCATGGTGAGAGTGGATTAGTCACTAAGTTATGTCCAACTCTTGTGACCCCATAAACTGTAGCCCACCTGGCTTCTTACTCCATGGGATTCTCTAGGCAAGAATGCTGGAGTGGGTTGCCATTCCCTTCTCCAGGTTTCCTTCATAGCACTTTGTAGTTCCAAATGCTTCCTTACATTCAGAACCTTTAACCAGTTCATTTTCCTAATCGCTTTATTCTTTTTTTCTTGGAAGTGATTATTTCCTTTTATCTCTCAAAGGAAGCTCACAATTTATATTTTATTTTTTAGTCTGTGTGAAGCTTTCTCATTTTTTAAACTCCCTTTCCTCCTTTCAAAGTTCATCTCCATTCACTGCTCCACCACCAACCATTCTAAAGTTTTTGGTAATTATCTCTTTCATTGTATATGCCATTTAAAATATGTCATGCTAATTTCCTGGGCATGGGTATGTAATTTACATAAATACTATTGATTTGTAAATTTCATTCTATTTCTTGCTGTTTTTACTCAGCTACATATTTTAGAAATGTATGTTGTTCTATGTTTGTTTAGCCGTAGTTCCCAAGCACTACATACTTTTCCACTGTATTTATCTGTTTGTTGCCTTAAGCTCCCCACTACCAGTAACAAGCCTACAACAAATATCTTTGCACACATTCTTTATGGAACTGTTGCTCTGGGAGGAAAAAATCCTGGCATTTACAGGCTATAGGAAATGTCAGTATTTAATTTGACTAAGTGTTGCAAAATTGCCCTCCAGAATGCCTGCTCCAATCTGCATTCCCATCAGGGTTCTTATAGTCTCATGTCCCATCTATTTTGGTACTTGTCCTATTTTCTATTTGGGGGGCTGATAAGTGTAAAGTGATATTTCATTGTGTTTTTTAATTTGCATTTTTCCAATTAACATGTGTGTTTGAGCACCTCTTTCCACATTTGTTAGCTCTATGGAATTTCCTTTCTTCTGTATGCCTAGCCCTTGTTCACTTTTTTAATTGAATTTCAAAAATAGATTCTAAACTTTCTTTTGTTTTCTTAGGCCCAGGATTTTCTATTTTTAGATTCTGTAATATACTTTTTGGCATCAGTCTTATACATTTATTTGATGATTTGGGATTGTGAACTCATTTTCTACAACACAATTTTCCTGAGTATGTTCTAAACATCAGTATCTCACCACGGAGCTTGGCAGGCTTGGCTCTTCATGGAGAAGATTTCTGAGGTGTTTTCCTTAGATTACTGTTGAAGTCACCTGCCTGCCTTATTCCACATGGGCTACTTCACATATTCAGTGCAAGGAAAATCCACTTTCTCATTTTGGAGAATAGCTTTGTATTAATTAACTTTTCAAGAATATTGTTACTATAAGAAAAAGTTTTAAGCATACACTCACATCAATCTCATAACTGGCCTTGTTGGGGGGAAGGGCTTTTTTGTTTACTTGCACACTGTCTCTCATCTACTAAATTATTAGCTCTGTGAAGGCAGAAATTATGAATGTTACACACAACACATCCTAGTGACTTTAGTACCTGGAATAATGACTGCCTCTGGTAATTACCAAAAAAAAAAAAAATTCTGAATGAAAGACTGAATAAAACACATAGCCCAGAGTTTCCTCCAGAATTGGGACTGCAACGAATATTAAATCCTTGGTTTTCTCTCTTCTCCCTGATATTTAGTAAAATCACTGCAGTGATACACAGAATCTATTAGAGGTGTGAGAAACAAAAATGAGTATAAAAATGCAAAAATTGTCTTCAGAAAGACTACAATGTAAGTACATAAAAGTTTTTTATTAAGACTTGTTGCAAATAAAGGGACAAAACTTAAGGTTAAGATAGAAGCTGTCTCAGTGAAAAGAGAACATAAAGTGAAAAATAATTGTAGGATAATTAGCTTCAATGACAGGATTACCTAAACAAGAAATAAGATAGGAAGTGTTCTCCATGTTGAATTTGATTTACTTAGAGGATATGCAAGATAGTAGTTGTTGAGCAGACATTGTATATGCAGATAAGAGTGGTTATAAATGTATACCTATAAATTCCAGAGTTATCTGCCTGCTGAACCTAATTCAAATCATGAAGGTAGCAACATTATCCTCAGGAAAAAGGTACATGTAGACTAAACTAGATTGCTGATGATCAAATCCAGTAAACCACCACATGAATGAGGCAGGATTACAAAGATAATTAGAAGGAAACACACCTCCAAAATTGGTCATACAGGAACATTTTGTCAAGGAAGACAAATTCTAGGTGCAATGATCTACAAGGCCAAAATAATACTGTAGATTTATCAAGAATTGTAAATGTAGCACAAACAGTTCTGTTTTGGGTTTGACCAGCTAGGACTAATCCAGAATGGCCTCAGATGAAAGAAACTGAATTCTCTTCTGCATGCTATTTCTTCATTGAGAATATTTGCAGGGGAGCAGTTTTAGGTCCACAGAAAAATTAAGAAAGGAACAGAGATTTCCTACACATTCCCACCACTACACATGCACAGCCTCCCCATTACCAACTTTTACCATTCACACTTGTATTACACATTCTACAGGTTTGAACTAGATGTGTAATGACATGTATGCACTACTGCACTATCATACAGCATTTCATTTCCCTAAAACTCCTCTGTGTTCCGGCTATTCATCTCCCCTGACCTTCCTGGAAGCCACTGACATTTTTACTACCTTTATAGTGTTACCTTCTCAGAATATCATTTAGTTGGAATCATACATTATGAAGTCTTTTCAGATTGCTTCTTTTGCTTGGTAATAAACATCTAAGGTTCTTCCATGTCTTTTCATGGCTTGCTAACTCATTTCTTTTACCACTATTAATTTTCCATTGTCTGGATGTACCACGGTGTGTTTATCCATTCATCTAATGAAGGACATCCTGCTGCTTCCATGTTTTGGCAATTATGAATAAAGCTGCTATAAACATCTATGTGTGGATTTTTTTGTGTGTGTAATTAAGTTTTCAACCCCTTTGGGTAAATATGAAGGTGCATGACTGCTGAATGGTATGAGAATATGTTCAGTTTTCGTAAGAAGCTACCAAACTGTCTTCCAAATTACCTATACCATCTTGCAGTCCCACCAGTAACAAATGATGTTCTGCACCTTTGCTAGCATTTAGTGTTGTCAGCATTCTAGATTTGGCCATTTTAATAGGTGTGTAGGTATATTTCATTGTTATTTTCATTTGCATTTCCCTGATGACATGTATCTTCTTTGGTGAAGTGTCTGTTAAGTTATACCCATTTTTAATTGGGCTGCTTTCTTACTGTTAAGTTTTAAGAGTTCTTTGTGTATTTCGGGTAATGGTCCTTTATCAGTTTTGTCTTTTGCAAGTATTTTCATACAGTCTGTGGCTTGTTCCCTCCTTCTCTTGATATTGTCTTCTCATAGTTTTTAATTTTAACAAAGTCCAGATTTTCAATTATTCCTTTCATGGATTATGCCTTTGGAGATGTACCTAAAGGGGCGTCCCTGGTGGCTCAGCAGTAAAGAATCTGCCTGCAAGGCAGGTGACCTGGGTTTGATCCCTGGGTGGCGATGATCCCCTGAAAAGTGCGTGGCAACTCACCCCAGTATTCTTGCCTGAGGATTCCTTGGACAGAACCTGGTGAGCTACAGGTCATGGGGTCACAAAGAGTCAGACAGAACTGAGCAACTAACGCTTTCACTTTCAAAGACAGTCCAAATTACTATGCCTTGAAAGCACTAATAGTCTGGCTTCAAATTTGATGACCCCACCAAAAAGAAAATAAAAATTGCTAGAAATGAATGCAAAATTAATATCAGAAAATGCTTTAAAAAAAAAAAAGCCCACAGGATACAATTCATATTGTTACTCTTTAAATGAAGGATTCATATAAGGATTTTAGCCAAATGGCTTTTGATAACATAAATGAATAAAACCACATAAATACATGGCATAAAAATACTTACAGGTGTCTCTAATAATATATAATTTTTTGGTCCGTAAAGTTACATAATGAGACACATACTTTCTGCTAATTTCATTAGGGATCTATTAAGCTAGTAGGACTCTAATACACAAATGGAATAATTATCTTCATCAACAGCAGGAGGACAATTTACCAGAAAGAGAAACCATTTAAATGGCACAATTAAGTTATATTTCTTCTCCTTTTCCTCCAGATAAATCAAGAAGATAAACATTAATGCTATTTATGAGTTTATTTCAGAGTAATTTCTTATTTTCCCTTTGTGCCTAGTTTTACCATCATTTACCATCAAACTCCTTGTGTATACATAAGACACTCTTGGTTTCTTATCCGATGGCAATGGCCTCTTTCTTCCTTCCTCATGAACATTAGTCCCAGTCCCAGCCCAGAAGTGGAACCTTATTAATCTAGCCAATCAGCATAGTTTGAGTCCCCATAACAACCTGTGTTGTGACTTTGTCCAGTGAAATAGAAGAGCAAATCTACTAGAAGGCTTCTGTGAGAAGTTTCTATTGTCATAAAAAGAGACAAGGAAACATGGTCACAGTTCTGCTGGATGTCATTGTGTCTCCATGTGATTCTTGGGACTGTAGCAACAGTCTTGGAGTCATGTGGAAAAGAAGCCACAATAACAAAAATAGCAGAGAGACAAGATAGAAAGAACCTGAGGCCTTGATGACTTCATTATATCTCCTAATTAATCAGCCTTGGAGCAGACCCATTGTACATGACAAAATAAATTTCTTATGTGCAGACTTTTGAGGGTTGGGGCTTTTCTGTTACACATAGCACAAAGTTTTCCAACCAAATAATCCATGCTAAGTACAATTCTTTATTGTCAAATCTTGTAGGACATAATTTGGACAGAGTGGTTTATACATCAAATTGCTCAGTATTTATTTAATAGAATGACCTGAGCACTATGGAATTATAAGATCTCTATAACTAAATTAGCTTAGCAGTTATCATGAAACAATACAGATAAACCAAAATCATAAGACAGAGGTATAAACTTGTCTTCAAAATACTAATATTACTATACTGAAATCTTTCAAATTTTGTGACTATAGAGACAAATAATGATGCAAGGTTGTAATAAATTAATGATTTCTAGAGCCAATAAAATTATTTTCTTTTTAAAATGAAGACAGATGTTTCTTTGTTAATATTGTGCATACAAATTTACAGATAACAAGTAAAGAGTAAAACATGTTTCACTAGCCCCATATCAGAGTCAGGCTGAGGATTCTGGACTCATTCCCCAGTCCCTAAAGTTGCTATTGATTGTTGGAGAGGAGAACTTTCAGACCAACAGGGATTAAATTCCAGAGATTCACTGAAAAAATGGAGAAGCAAAGAGAGTTGCTTTTTGAAATTCTCACTTGTTCTTGCTGGTTATGATGAAAAATGTTGTAGCCGTGGCTATTGCCATTCATAAGGTAATCATGAAATACCAACACTGTCTATGATGACAAACCATGGGATTCTGAATTGCCTGCAGAAATTCTGCAGAATAAGATAGCAAAACATCATAAGGAGTGATCTAAAAGAGTTAGCAATGTTCAGCCATAAAGGTGTGTGACCCTGGCCATCCCATCTCTGATCTTCCAATAAAATAAAGGAATTGGGACAGATGATCCTCGCAGTCCTTTTCACTTCTCACATTTCATCACCGTTATCATCATCACAGATATAGGAAAGATGGCATGTTTTGATAAGTTCTTTATGTACTAGGTCTCATTTAATTATCCCAATAGCCCTATGAAGCAAGTATTCATTTCCCATTCTAAAAATTAGAAAACAGACTCTGAGAGGTTAAGTGATTTTCTCAGCACATCAGCTGAAATATCTTTGATTTCCTACTTTAGATTGCTTCTTTGTAGTCATCAAGCATAGAACAAGTCTGAAACACTCCTAGTGTAGTACTTTGCTCTCAAAATTACAGACACCTAAACCAAGTCAACACATTTTAAAAGGGAATACAAATTAGGTGGGGAAAGTCATTACTAGGAAGTGATAAGAATAAATACTAGGTTTGCCTAAAGAGAAATCCTTGTAATTTTTTCATCATACTTTCAATGTGTATCCATCTTTCTAAATAGTCTCATCATAAATTCCATGAATTGCTCTTTATGGTCAACAACAAAAAGAAACTTGAAGTAAGGAATATATCATTTTATTTTCTAACTTTCTTTTTATAAGTTTCTAGTTCAATTAACCAGAAACTTGGGTTTCCCTGGTGGCTCAGGCGCAATGTGGGAGACCTGGGTTTGATTCCTGGGTTGGAAAGATCCCCTGGAGAAGGGAATGTCAACCCACTCCAGTATTCTGGCCTGGAGAATTCCATAGACTGTATAGTTCATGGGTTCACAAAGAGTCGAACTTTCATAGTTCAATTAACAGCTGGACATCCAGCACAAATATCATTTTATTTTGAAAAATGAGAGTGCTCTAGACACCACCCACTTGCCATCATAATGGATAGAATCACTGATTATATACATGCTTCTCAAAAGAAAGAGATACAAAATTGCCTCCCACCATTGTGATATCACACAGCAGTTACAATTGGCACCTAGAAAAACAGCACATAATTGCCATCCACTAAACTAAGAGAGATTATAGGCACAATAGCCAAAGAAATAGAGAGAATGAACAACCCTCAGTCCTTATTTTGTGCAGAAGAGAAAGAAGGCAATTTACTCTCAGAAGCACCATCTCAAGAGAAATCTTTTGTTGAAGGATGACTCATATTATGTCTTTTACAAGTTCCTTTTGCTTACTCTCCAGAAAAAAAAACAGGAAAAGGTGAATATAAAATCGAAAAACAGAAGGGGTTTAGCCAGCCCACAGGTACCAGGAAAACAAATTATGATGACTTCACCAGTGACAATTATAAATGACTTTATATACAGTGATGTTTTAGAAACCAAGACTTGAAACTGATATTTCCTTTGGAAGTTTATCTTTTCCTAGGTAATTGGATTTATCCCCATAACTAGGTATCACATGTTGGTTGAAGTTATAAAACATATATAGTCTCATAATAAGAGTGTTTAGCTATAAGCTATTTCAATGTACAGATTTTAAAGACACTTCTCGCCTTCACATGACTTGCTAAATTTTTTATATTTAATACGATGCTTCACCAGACATAGAACTCCTTCCCACTAATTTGCCAGTTCCTGAGAAGAAATGCGGGCTGGTTTTTCCATTTTTACTAAGAGAAATTGACGGTGATAGAAATGTGTACTCTTAAAGAGACAGACTAAGGCTGATTCCTGCACTGCTGATTGACAGCTGTGGGCCTAGTTGAGCTAGGTTTATATAGACATTTTTACAGAAACAAATACCCACATTTGTTATACTTCTGCTATTTTTTTAAAGAAACAAGGCACCCTACCCCGCAGTTTCTGAATCCCTGGAACACAAAACCCAGCCAATACGTGAGCAGAATTTGTATTAGTTTTGTGGAACTATGGGATGTTTAACCACATATTTGCTGTCTCAGCAGTATAATACATAAAGGGTACAGTCTGCATAATGTGCAGAAGCATGAATTGTGCTATAAAGGAACAATATTTATGAAGTTACAATATTGTGATGTTTGTAGTAGGGCTGGTAGATTGAAAAGCCCATGAACAGAGAGTAATGTTTCTTTTTCACAATAAATAAAAGCAATAACAATATATGTAAACATTTTTATATCATAAAGGTGTTATCAATGATATGAACCATTATGTCTTTGAATGTCTCTTAGATTAAGACTGATACAATCAATGCCTTCTATACGGAGAAGTTTTAACCCTGAACTATTAATGTGTCCTTTATTAGATACTGAAAGCTGTGTTGTACAATCTATTTCCCTTTTTGCTTGACTGCCTGAAAGCTAAAAACTCAAGATCCTTAATTCAACCATCTTACCTTCTTCAGTTTAGGTTTTCTAGTATATTATTTTATTCTGAGATTGTGAGATCATAATGATGGATTGGGGACAGGAGGAGAAGGGGATGACAGGATGAGATGGCTGGATGGCATCACCGACTCAATGGACATGAGTTTGAGTAAACTCCAGGAGTTGGTGATGGACAGGGAGGCCTGGCGTGCTGTGATTCATGGAGTCGCAAAGAGCTGGACATGACTGAGCAACTGAACTGAACTGAATGAGCTAATAGAATATTCATCCATCTTCACTTGGCTCAGATGGTAAAGAATTTGCCTGCAATGTGGGTTTGATCCCTGGGTTGGGAAGATTCCCTAGAGAAGGAAATTGCAACCCACTCCAGTATTCTTACCTGGAGAATTCCATGGACAGAGGAGCCTGGTAGGCTTCAGTACATGTGGGCATAAAGAGTTGGATACGACTGAGAAACTAACTCTTACACTTATCATTTTCATTCATCTTCACTAGGCTTTCCTCTAGCCCACTGGTTTAAAAATGCTATGCTGGGAAAATACCTATACCCCAAAATACTGGCATATTAGTTTGGGGTGGACACGGATGAGTTACAGTTTCTAAATGCTTCCAGATGAGACTCAGGTCCAGCCAGGACCTAGAACTATAAACACAGGCCTCTCAGTTCAGATCCAGAGTTAAATGGAATGCACTAGGATTGCTACAGAAGAGTTTCAATTGAAAAAAATGGTGGGGAGGGAAGCCATCAAAAGCCCACTATGTAGCAAACTGTCTTGTCTTGCTAAAAAGAAAAAAAAAAAAAATTGTGTTCCATAAAATTCTAAAGATCAGTCTATGCACCATGATGCTTTTATATAGTATGGTGTATACACTTTTATATATGTGTGTATATATGCTGTATATATTTTTATAGAGAGCATCTAGATGGCATAAAAGACACTGCATTTTGGTGTAGCAGAGTTTAAAGCATTGTCTACTGTTATGGAGGAGGAGGGAGTCATTCGATTCACTCCCTCAGTAAGAGGCAGAGTGGAGGCCCTTGCATGGTTCCCTACTATCCACTATGAAGGAAATGGTGGCACTCTTCCTGATTTGCTAAGTCACTAAAGCAGCCAGGAGTGGGGAACCACACAAGTGAAAGCAAGCAAAGCTGAGAGCAGGCATGGCTAAGACTGATGAGAGTCTCTTCAATCGAGAGGAAGTAGTGTGGGTGCTCAACCGTGCATGAGGACCCTAGAAGCCAAAGGACTCATCTTTCTAGTATTTGGTAGTCAGACAACTGAAGATGTGAACACAGAGCTGAGCAGAGACCCCAGGGGATCAATACCTACACTGCAGAATCAGAGCACAGACTCTGGTCACTCAGAGAATCAATAGCCAGTTTCATACAAGTGCAGCAGGGACCAAGAGGGGCTGGAGAGTAAACTCTCCTCCTACCGATGTGTGTCCACATGTGTGCAGATATATCCAGTCACCACCCCAACAGTGAGCAGTCACAGGCCAGTCATCTATCACACATCCTCAGTCCAGGGCAAGGATGGGAGAGCAGGCCCAGGAGGAAAGGAGAGTGTGGGAAAGTAAGCTTGAACCTTGCCAAGTTACACCTTCCAGAAACTCACCCTTACATCCATTGACACTGCTGAAACTGAGATTGACCTCATAAATTAGGAAGTGGCTAAAATTTGGCTATCAAAAAGAAAAAAAATCACAAGATTGGGCTGACATTTAAATTGAAATGTGAACTGTCTTCTTAAGGAAGCTTAGGTGTTTCAAGGTTAAGTAAAGTTTGGGGAGAGCTTTGAATAAGAACACTTCACATTTGCACATATCTAGGTTGTGACCATTTAGCCAAGAATATATTCAAGGGATTAGACTTAGTAAACAGGGTACCTGAAGAACTATGGACGGAGGTTCGTAATATTGCACAGGAGGCAGTGAACAAAACACCCCAAAGAAAAAGAAAAGCAAGAAGGCAAAGTGGTTATCTGAGGAGGCTTTACAAATAGCTGAGGAAAGAAGAAAAGTGAAAAGCAAAGGAGAAAGAGAATTGCAAAACCAACTAAACACAGAGTTCCAATGAACAAGGAGAGAAAAGAAGGCCTCTTTCAATGAACAGTGCATAAAGCTAGAAGAAGAAGCAACAGAAGGGGAAAGACTATAGATTTTTCAGGAAAATTGGAAATATCAAATGAACATTTCACCCAAAGATGGGCACAATAAAGGACAGAAATGCTAGAGACCTAGTAAACACTGAAGAGATCAAGAAGGGATGGAAACAATACATGGAAGAACTGTATAAAAAAGATCTTAATGAACTAGACTACTGAGAAAGTGCAGTCAGCCACCCACAGCCAGACATTCTGGAGTCTGAAACCAAATGGGCCTTTGGAAGCACTGCTGTTAATAAAGGTAGTGGAGGTGGGCGGTCCTAAGATGGCAGAGGATTAGGACAGGGAGACCACTTTCTCCCCCACAAATTCATCAAAAGATCATTTGAATGCTGAGAAACTTCCACAAAACAACTTCTGAACGCTGGCAGAGGACACCAGGCACCCAGAAAGGCAGCCCGTTCTCTTTGAAAGGAGGTAAGACAAAATAAAAGACAAAAAGAGAGACAGAAGAGTTAGGGATGGAGAACCATTCTGGGGAGGGAGTCGTGAAGGAGAAGCTTCCAAACAGCAGGAAACCCTCTCACATCAGGAAACTCTGTGGGGAGTTTTGGAATCTCAGAGGGCAACATAACCAGGAGGAAAAAAAAAAATCCCACAGAATACGTGCCTAACCACAACTCCCAGTGGAGAAGTAGCCCAGACGCTCACATCCACCACCAGCAAGCAGGGGCTGGACAGGGAGGCATGAGTTGCATGCTTAGGGTAAGGACCAGGCCTGAATGCCCTGAGAACAATCTGAGTGAGTTCACATGAGATAGCAACCCAAACTGTGGAATGACCAGAGAGGAAAAAAGAAAAAGAGAAAGAGAACTTTTCCATGAAAACCTCTAACCTAAGGTGCAGCCTGGCCCATTCACAGAACAAAGGATTGAGCAAACACCAAAGGAGAGCTAGCAAGCTGCGGAACGGCCGCTCCCCCAGCGGAGGCAGAGAGACAGGCAGGCAACAGCCAGAGCGGGAAGGCAATGGGCCATCTCAGTCCCAGAGATGGCATCCTTCACCAAACTGTGAGTAGGCTCCCAGTTGCTAACCAAGTCTTCCTGGGATCCTGGATGGTTGACATCTGCCAGGAGGGTCACAGCCTGAGATCAGCTCCCCAGAGGAGACACAGAGAATGTCTGAGACAGCGCTCTTGGGGCGCACACGGGAAACCGAGCGGCCGGGACCAGGGAGGTGATTAAGACACACGGCCCACCTGGGACAGTGCCTTGCCAAGCACCTGGACACCTGAGCCGCTCGGACCTGGGAAGGGGATAAAACGCACACCGAGCTGAGTCTGTGCCTTTGGGGAGCCACCCGAGAACCTGAACCTGATCAGCTTAGACCTGGGAAGTGCACGAAATGCAGGGCCTGCTTTGGAGAGTTCCCCTGCAGAGCAACCTGGAGCCTGAGCAGTGCAGACCAGGAAAGAACACACCCGCAGTGAGCTGGGGCACACCCAGTGTGGCCCATAAACTGCACGCACTCTCCACACATGCCAGGGATATTTGTTTGCAGTGTTTCTCCCTCCACACAACATAACAGAACAAGTGAGCCTTAAAAACTGACCATCTTCGCCCCGTGTTAGGGTAGAAATTAGACACTGAAGAGACTTGCAGAGTAAGCCAAAATAAACAAAGACGAGGGAACCGCTCTGGAAGTGACAGGGACAACAGATTAAAACCCTTTAGTTAACAATAACTAAGCATTGGAAGGGACCTATAGACCTGGAGAAAAAGTACAAGCTGGAACAAGGAACTATTTGAACTGCCCTCCAACAACTCCAAGAAATTCCTAGATATAATTTTCAGTTCAGTTCACTTCAGTCACTCAGTCATGTCTCACTCTTTGTGACCTCATGGACTGCAGCACACCAGGCCTCTCTGTCCATCACCATCCTCCAAGCTCCCAGAGCTTGCCCAAACTCATGTCCATTGAGTCACTAATGCCATCCAACCATCTCATCCTCTGTCATCCCCTTCCCTACCTACTCTGTCTTTCTCAACATCAGGGTCTTTTCAAATGAGTCAGTTTTTTTAATCAGGTGGCAAAAGTGTTGAAGTTTCAGCTTCAGCACCGGTCCTGACCGTTAATATTCAGGACTGATTTCCTTTAGGATGGACTGGTTGGATCTCCTTGCAGTCCAAGGGACTCTCAAGAGCCTTCTCCAACACCACAGTTCAAAAGCATCAAATCTTCAGTGCTCAGTTTTCTTTATAGTCCAACTCTCACATCCATACATGACTACGGGGAAAACCATAGCCTTGACTAGATGGATCTTTGTTGGCAAAGTAATGTCTCTGCTTTTTAATATGCTGTCTACATTGGTCATAACTTTCCATCCAAAGAGTAAGCATCTTTTAATTTCATGGCTCCAGTCACCATCTGCAGTTATTTTGGAGCCCCCCAAAATAAAGTCTGTCACTGTTTCCCCTGTCTCCCCATCTATTTGCCATGAAGTGATGGGACCAGATGCCATGATCTTAGTTTTCTGAATGTTGAGTTTAAGCCAACTTTTTCATTCTCCTGTTTCACTTTCATCAAGAGGCTCTTTAGTTCTTCACTTTCTGCCATAAGTGTGGTGCCATCTGCATATCTGAGGTTATTGATATTTCTCCCAGGAATCTTAATTCCAGCTTGTGCTTCAACCAGCCCAGCATTTCTCATGTTGTACTCTGCATATAAGTTAAATAAGCAAGTTGACAATATACAGCCTTGATGTTCTCCTTTTCCGATTTGGGACCAGTCTGTTCCATATCCAGTTCTAACTGTTGCTGCCTGACCTGCATACAGATTTCTCAAGAGGCAGGTCAGGTGGTCTGGTATTCCCATCTCCTTCAGAATTTTCCACAGTTTACTGTGATCCACACAGTAAAAGGCTTTGGTATAGTCAATAAAGCAGAAATATATGGATGATTTTCTGGAACTCTCTTGCTTTTTTGATGATTCAATGAATGTTGGCAACTGGACCTTTAGTTCCTCTGCCTTTTCTAAATCCAGCTTGAACATCTGGAAACCCACAG
Source organism: Odocoileus virginianus (assembly GCF_023699985.2). Lineage (NCBI taxonomy): Eukaryota > Metazoa > Chordata > Mammalia > Artiodactyla > Cervidae > Odocoileus > Odocoileus virginianus. The sequence goes on from NC_069689.1 coordinate 25,996,310, forward strand.
ATCACGTACTGTTGAAGCTTGGCTTAGAGGATTTTGAAAATTGTTTTGTTAGTGTGTGAGATGAGTGCAATTGTGCAGTAGTTTGAGCATTCTTTGGCATTGGCTTTCTTTGGGATTGGAATGAAAACTGGCCTTTTCCAGTCCTGTGGCCACTGCTGAGTTTTCCAAATTTGCTGGCATATTGAGTGAAGCACTTTCACAGCATCATCTTTTAGGATTTGAAATAGCTCAACTGGAATTCCATCACCTCCACTAGCTTTGTTCATAGCGATGCTTCCTAAGGCCCACTTGACTTCACATTTCAGGATGTCTGGATCTAGGTGACTGCTCACACAATCTAGATTATCTGGGTGATGAAGATCTTTTTTGTACAGTTTTTCTGTGTATTCTTGCCACCTCTTCTTAATATCTTCTGCTTCTGTTAGGTCCTACCATTTCTGTCCTTTATTGTTCCCATTTTTGCATGAGATGTTCCCTTGGTATCTCTAATTTCCTGAAGAGATCTCTAGTCTTTCCCATTCTATTGTTTTCCTCTATTTTTTTGCACTGATCATTGAGGAAGGCTTTTTTTAATCTCTCCTTGCTATTCTTTGGAACTCTACATTCAAAAGGGTATATCTTTCCTTTTCTCCTTTGCTTTTCACTTCTCTTCTTTTCACAGCTATTTGTAAGACCTCCTCAGACAACCATTTTGCCTTTTTGCATTTCTCTTTCTTGGGCATGGTCTTGATCCCTGTCTCCTGTACAATGTCATGAATCTCTGTCCATAATTCATCAGGAGCTGTCTATCAGATCTAGTCCCTTAAATCTATTTCACACTTCCACTGTATAATTGTAAAGGATTTGATTTAGGTCATACCTGAATGGTCTAGTAGTTTTCTCTACTTTCTTCAAGTTAAATCTGAATTTGGCAAAAAGGAGTTCATGATCTGAGCCACAGTCAGCTCCTGGTCTTGTTTTTGCTGACTGTATACATTTTTAAGTTACTGTATATATTTTTTACATATAGATTTTTCCTACTATCATTTTTTAATTTTACTTTATTACTTTCTTTATTATACCATTAATTTTCATTTTTATAACCTACTATCACCTTGCAAAAAAACCCACTATTTTTAAAGCAAATTTCATCTATATACACTTTATAATATTTGTAATTGATTTTGTTTTGTATTTTTACTATTGTATTTTTGAGAGTCTAAACTCTACTCTAGATTTTTAATCTTTGCTTTTTGGTATTTGTTATCAATTTTGTACCTTTAAGAATCTAATCTTCAGTACCCATTTTTACTTAGGGGTGTGATTACTGGCTTGATTGCTCTCTCCCCTTTTGACTCTCCCTTTTCTCGCCCCAGGTCACCTCTATCTCCTCCCTCCCCCTTCTCTTCTCTACTTAAATCTATGAATCCCTCTGGGTGTTCTCAGCTGTGGAGAACACTTAGGGAACTGATTACTGGCTAGATTGGTCTCTTCCCTTTTGACTTGCCCTCTTCTCCTCCTTTTCCCAGTGGTCATGTATGGATGTAAGAGTTGGACTGTGAAGAATGCTGAGCACTGAAAAATTGATGCTTTTGAACTGTGGTGTTGGAGAAGACTCTTGAGAATCCCTTGGACTGCAAGGAGATCCAACCAGTTCATCCTAAAGGAGATCAGTCCTGGGTGTTCTCTGGAAGGACTGATGCTGAAGCTGAAACTCCAATACTTCGGCCACCTCATGTGAAGAGTTGACTCATTGGAAAAGACCCTGATGCTGGGAGGGGTTGGGGGCAGGAGGAGAAGGGGATGACAGAGGAGGAGATGGCTGGATGGCATCACCGACTCGATGGACATGAGTTTGAGTGGACTCCAGGAGTTGGTGATGGACAGGAAGGCCTGGCGTGCTGCAATTCATGGGGTCGCAAAGAGTCGGACATGACTGAGTAACTGAAGTGAACTGAACTGAACTTATCCTCCTGGTCACTTTTATTTCCCTCCTTCTCTTCTCTATGTAACTCTCTGAACCTCTCTGGGTGTCCCTCACTATGGAGAATCTTTTCACCATTAACCTAGATGTTTTATCATCTGTGCTGTATGGATGGAAAAGTCTTGAGGCTACTGTAAGAATAAGACTGAAATCCAGAGGCAGGAGGCTTAAATCCAAAACTTGAGAACACCAGAAAACTCCTGACTCCAGGGAATATTAATCAACAAGGGCTCATCCAAAAGCCTCCATACCTACACTAAAACCAAGCTCTACTCAAGAGCCAACAAGTTCCAGAGCAAGACATACCATGCTAATTTTCCAGCAATTCAGGAATACAGCCCTGAGCCTTAAAATACAGGCTGCACAAATTCACACCAAACCCATAGTACCCCAAAACTCACTACTGGACACTTCACTGCACTCAAGAGAGAAGAGATCCAGCTCCACTCACCAGAACACAGACACAGCTTCTCTAACCAGAAAACTTTGACAAGCTACTAGTCCAACCCCACCCATAGGGACACAACCTCCACAATAAAGAGGAACCACAAACTTCCAGCCTACAGAAAGCCCACCCCAAACACAGCAATCTAAACAAAATTAAAAGGCAGAGAAATATTCAGCTGGTAAAGGAACATGATAAATGCCCACCAAACCAAACAAAAGAGAAAGAGATAGGAAGTCTACCTGAAAAAGAATTCAGAATAATGATAGTAAAGATGATCCAAAATCTTGAAAACAAAATGGAGTTACAGATAAATAGACTAGAGACAAGGATTGAGAAGATGCAAGAAATGTTTAACAAGGACATAGAAGAAATAAAAAAGAGTCAATAAAAAATGAATAATGCTATAACTGAGATCAAAAGCACTCTAGAGGGAACCAACAGTAGAATAACTGAGGCAGAAGATAGGATAAGTGAGAAGGCAGATAGAATGGTAGAAATAAGTGAAACAGAGAAAAAAAGAAGAAAAGAATTAAAAGAAATAAGGACAACCTCAGAAACGTCTGGGACAATGTTAAATGCCCCAACATTTCAATCACAGGAGTCCCAGAAGAAGACGACAAAAAGAAAGGGCATGAGAAAATACTTGAGGAGATAACAGTTGAAAACTTCCTAAAACTTCCCTAAAATGGGAAAGGGTATAGCCACCCACGTCCAAGAAACCCAGAGAGTCCCAAACAGGATAAATCCAAGGCAAAACACCCCAAGATACATATTAATCAAATTAATGAAAATTAAACACAAAGAGCAAATATTAAAAGCAGCAAGGGAAAAGCAACAAATAACACACAAAGGGATTCCCACAAGGATAACAGCTGATCTTTTAATAGAAACTCCTCAGGCCAGAAGGGAAAGGCAGGACATACTTAAAATGATGAAAGAGAAAACCCACAACCCAGATTACTATACCCGGTAAGGATCTCATTCAAATATGAAGGAGAAATCAAAAGCTTTACAGACAAGCAAAAGCTGAGAGAATTCAGCACCACAAAACCAGCTCTTCAACAAGTGCTAAAGAATCTTCTCTAGACAGGAAACACAGAAAAGGTGTATAAACTCAAACCCAAAGCAAAAAAGTCAATGGCAATGGGATACTTATTAATAATTACCTTAAATGTAAATGGGTTGAATGCCCCAACCAAAAGACAAAGACTGGCTGAATGGATACAAAAACAAGACCCCTATACATGCTGTCTACAAGAAACCCATGTCAAAACAAGGGATACATACAGACTGAAAGTGAAGGGCTGGAAAAAAGATATTTCACACAAATGGAGACCAAAAGAAAGCAGGAGTAGCAATACTCATACCAGATAAAAGAGGCTTTGAAATAAAGGCTGTGAAAAGAGACAAAGGAGGACACCACATAATGATCAAAGGACCAATCCAAGAAGATATAAAAATATATATACACCCAACATAGGAGCCCCGCAATATGTAAGGTAAGTGCTAACAAGGGGAAATTAACAGTAACACAATAATAGTGGGAGACTTTAATACCCCATTGACACCTTATGGATAGATCAACCAAACAGAAAATTAGCAAGGAAACACAAACTTTAAATGATACAAAGGACCAGTTAGACCTAATTGATATTTATAGGACATCTAACTCCAAAACAATGAATTTCACCTTTTTCTCAAGTGCACACAAAACCTTCTCCAAGATAGATCACATCCTGGGCCATAAATCTAGCCTTGGTAAATTCAAACAAAATGAATCATTTCAAGCATCTTTTCTGATCACAATGCAGTAAGATTAGATGTCAACTACAGGAGAAAAAAAAAAAAACATTAAAAATGCAAACACCTATATTACTCAGCCATTAAAAAGAATTCATTTGAATCAGTTCTAATGAGATGGATGAAACTGGAGCCCATTATACAGAGCGAAGTAAGCCAGAAAGATAAAGACCATTACAGTATACTAACACATATATATGGAATTTAGAAAGATGGTAATGATAACCCTATATGCAAAACAGAAAAAGAGACTCAGATGTATAGAACAGACTTGTGGACTCTGGGAGAAGGCGAGGGTGGGATGTTTCAAGAGAACAGCATCGAAACATGTATATTATCTAGGGTGAAACAGATCACCAGCCCAGGTTGGGTGCATGAGACAAGTGCTCGGGCCTGGTGCACTGGGAAGACCCAGAGGGATCGGGTGGAGAGGGAGGTGGGAGGTGGGGACCGGGATGGGGAATACATGTAAATCCATGGCTAATTCATTTCAATGTATGACAAAAACCACTGCAATGATGTAAAGTAATTAGCCTCCAACTAATAAAAATAAATGGAAAAAAAAATGCAAACACCTGGAGGCTAAACAACACACTTCTGAATAATCAACAAATCACAGAAGAAATCAAAATATGCATAGAAACAGGCGGAAATGAAAACACGACAACCGAAAAGCTATGGGATTCAGAAAAAGAAGAAATGAAGAACCCCAGGTTAGTATAAGGAAAGAAATCATAAAAATTAGGGCAGAAATAAATGAAAAAGAAACAAAGGAGATTACAGCAAAAATCAACAAAACTAAAAGCTGGTTCTTTGAAATGATAAATAAAATAGACAAAACATTAGCCAGACTCATCAAGAAAAAAAAGGGAGAAGAATCAAATCAACAAAATTAGAAATGAAAATAGAGAAATCACAAGATAACACAGAAATACAAAGGATCATAAAAGACTACTATCAGCAACTATATGACAATAAAATGGACAACCTGGAAGAAATGGGTGAATTTTTAGAAAAGTATAACCTTCCAAAACTGAACCAGGATGAAATAGAAAGTCTTAACAGACCCATCATAAGCATGGAAATTGAAACTGTAATCAGAAATCTTTCAACAAACAAAAGCCCAGGATCAGAGGGCTTCATAGGTAAATTCTACCAAAAATTGAGAAAAGAGCTAACACCTATCCTACTCAAACTCTTCCAGAAAATTGCAGAAGAAGGTAAACTTCCAAACTCATTCTAGGAGGCCACTATCACCCTAATACCAAAACCAGACAAAGATGCCACATAAAAAGAAAGCTCCAGGCCAATATCACTGATGAACATAGATGCAAAAATCCTCAACAAAATTCTAGCAAACAGAATCCAACAACATATTAAAAAGATCATACATCATGACCAAGTGGGCTTTACCCTGGGGATACAAGGATTCTTCAATATTCTCAAATCAATCAATGTGATACACCACATTAACAAATTGAAAGATAAAAACCATATGATTATCTAAATAGATGCAGAGTAAGCCTTTGACAAAATTCTACATTCATTTATGATTAAAAACCCTCCAGAAAGCACACACAGAAGGAACATACCTCAACATAATAAAAGCCATATATGATAAACCCACAGCAAACATTATCCTCAATGGTGAAAAACTGAAAGCATTTCCCCTCAAGTCAGGAACAAGACAAGGGTGTCCACTCTCACCACTACTATTCAACATAGTTTTGGAAGTTTTAGCCACAGCAATCAGAGAAGAAAAGCAATAAAAGGAATCCAGATTGGAAAAGAAGAAGTAAAACTCACTGTTGGCAGATAACATGATCCTCTACATATAAAACCCTAAAGACACCACCTGAAAATTACTAGAGCTAATCAATGAATATAGTAAAGTTGCAGGATATAAAATTAAAACACAGGAATCCCTTGCATTCCTATACACTAACAATGAGAAAACAGAAAGAGAAATTAAGGAAACAATTCCATTCACCATTGTAATGAAAAGAATAAAATATTTAGGAATAAATCTACCTAAATAAACCAAAGACCTATATACAGAAAACTGTAAAACATTGATGAAAGAAATCAAAGATGACACAAATAGATGGAGAAATATACCATGTTCATGGATGGGAAGCATCAAAATAGTGAAAATGAGTATACTAACCAAAGCAACCTATAGATTCAATGCAATCTCTATCATGCTACCAATGGTATTGTTCACAGAACTAGAACAAATAATTTCACAATTTGTATGGAAATACAAAAAACCTTGAATAGCCAAAGCAATCTTGAGAAAGAAGAATGGAACTGGAGAAATCAACCTGCCTGACTTCAGGCTATACTACAAAGCAACAGTCATCAAGACCATTTGGTACTGGCACAAAGAAAGAAACATAGATCAATGGAACAAAATAGAAAGCCCAGAGATAAATCCAAGCACCTATAGACACCTTATCTTTGACAAAGGAGGCAAGAATATACAATGGAGAAAAGACAATCTCTTTAACAAGTGGTGCTGGGAAAACTGGTCAACCACTTGCAAAAGAATGAAACTAGAACACTTTCTAACACCATACACAAAAATAAACTCAAAGTGGATTGAATATCTAAATGTAAGACCAGAAACTATAAAACTCCTAGAGGAGAACATAGGCAAAACACTGTCTAACGTAAATCACAGCAGGATCCTCTATGACTCACCTCCAGGAGTAATGGAAATAAAAGCAAAAATAAACAAATGGGACCTAATTAAACTTAAAAGCTTCTGCACAACAAAGAAAACTATAAGCAAGGTGAAAGGACAGCCTTCAAAATGGAAGAAAATAATAGCAAATGAAGCAACTGACAAAGAATTAATCTCAAAAATATACAAGCAGCACATGCAGCTCAATACCAGGAAAATAAATGACCCAAACAAAAGATGGGCCAAAGAACTAAACAGACGTTTCTCTAAAGAAGACATACAGATGGCTAACAAACACATGAAAAGGTGCTCAACATCACTCATTATCAGAGAAATGCAAATCAAAACCACAATGAAGTACCATCTCACACCAGTCAGAATGGCTGCTATCAAAAAGTCTACAAACAATAAATGCTGAAGAGGGTGTGGATAAAAGGGAACCCTCTTACACTCTTGGTGTGAATGCAAACTAGTACAGCCACTATGTAGAACAGTGTGGAAATTCCTTAAAAAAAACTGGAAATAGAACTGCCATATTACCCAGCAATCCCACTGCTGGGCATACACACCAAGAAAACCAGAATTGAAAGAGACACATATACCCCAGTGTTCATCGCAGCCCTGTTTACAATAGCCAGGATGTGGAAGCAACCTAGATATCCATCGGCAGATGAATGGATAAGAAAGCTTTGGTACGTATACACAATGGAATTACTCAACTATTAAGAAGAATGCATTTGAATCAGTCTAATGAGGTGGATGAAATTGGAGGCTATTATACAGAGTGAAGTCAGTCAGAAAGAAAAACACCAATACAGTATATTAATGCATATATATGGAATTTAGAAAGATGGTAATGATGACCCTATATGCGAGACAGCAAAAGAGACACAGGTGTAAAGAACAGACTTTTGGACTCTGTGGGAGAAGGCAAGGGTGGGATGATTTGAGAGAATAGCATTGAAATACATATATTGCCATATGTGAAACAGATTGCCAGTCCAGGTCCGATGCATGCGACAGGGCACTCAGGACCAGTCCACTGGGATGACCCTGAGGGATAGGATGGGGAAGGAGATGGGAGGGGGGTTCAGGATGGGGGATACATGTACACCCATGGCTGATTCATGTCAATGTATGGCAAAAACCACTACAATATTGTAAAGTAATTAGCCTCCAATTAAAAGAATTAATTTAAAAAAATAAAATAAAGCTAGTGGATGCAATGGAATTTCAGCAGAACTATTCAAAACCCTAAAGAATGATTCCATCAAGGTGTTGCATTCAATATGTCAGCAAATCTGGAAGACCCAGCAGTGGCCACGGGACTGGAAAATGTCAATCCTCATCCCTATTCCCAAGAAGGCTAGTGCCAAAGAATGTTCTAACCATCTGACAATTGCACTCATCTCCCATGCTAGTAATAGCATGCTTAAAATCTTGCGTGCTAGACTTCAGCATTATGCAAACAAGAACTTCCAGATGTCCAAGCTGGGTTTAGACAAGGCAGAGGAACCAGAGTGCAAATTGCCAACATTCTCTGGGTCATAGAGAAAGCAAGAGAATTCCAGAAAATCATCTCCCTCTGTTTCATCAACAATGGTAAAGCCTTTGACTGTGTGGATCAAGCTGTGGAAATCTCTTAAAGAGAGGGAATACCAGACCATCTTACCTGTCTCCTGAGAAATCTGTATGCAGGTCAAGAAGCAACAGTTAGGACCCTGTATGGAACAACTGATTGGTTCAAGATCGAGAATGGAGTATGACAGGGCTGTATGCTGTCACCCTGTTTGTTTAACCTTTATGCTGAGCACATCATGAGAAATGCCAGGCTGGGTGAGTTACAAGCTAGAGTCAAGATAGGTGGGAGAAACATCAACAACCTCAGATATGTAAATGATACCACTTTAATGGCAGAATGCGAAGAGGAGCTAAAGAGCCTCTTGATGAGGGTGAGGGAGGAGAGTGAAAGAGCCGGCTTAAAACTGAATATCAAAAAAACTAAGATCATGGCATCCAGCCTCATTACTTCATGGCAAATAGAAGGGGAAAATCTGGAAACAGTTAAGAGATTTCCTCTTCTTGGGCTCTAAAATCACTGCAGATGGTGACTACAGCTATGAAATCAAAAGACAATTTTTTCTTGGCAGGAAAGCTATGACAAACCTAGACAGTGAGTTGAAAAGCAGAGAAATTACTCTGTCAGCAAAGGCCTCTATAGTCAGGGCTATGGTCTTCCCAATGGTCATGTGCAGTTGTGAGAGCTGGACTGTAAGCAAGGCAGAGCACGAAAGAATTGATGCCTTTGAACTGTGGTGCTGGAGAAGACACCTGAAAGTCCCTGGGACAGCAAGGATATCGAATCAGTCAATCTTAAAGGAAATCAACCCTGAATACTCATTGGAAGGACTGATGCTGAAGTTGAAACTCCAGAATTTTGGTCATCTGATGTGAACAGCCGACTCATTGGAAAAGTCTCTGATGCTGAGAAAGATCGAGGGCAGAAGGAGAAGGCATCAGAGGATGAGATGGCTGGATGATATCACCAATGCAATGAACATGAACTTGGGCAATCTTCGGGAGATGGTGAGGGATTGGGAGGTCTGGCCTACTGCAATCCATGAGGTCACATAGAGTTGGACACAACGGGGTGACTGAGTAGCAACAACAGGTTGTGACCATTTAACCAAGCTACAGCACACATAACATTCTCCATTCCCGTTTGTGCTGGTTAAGAGGTAAACTAAGTCATATTAAAATCTTTAAATTTGGGCAAAAATAAATTTGAATAAGGCAACATCTAATCTAACAGATAGAAAGGAGCCTGAGGAAATGCACAAAATGAAAGACTTTTACAAGTAGAAAGGAGCAGGAACAAGGAAGTTATACTAGGCCAAACAGCAGTAACATCACAAAGTTACTACACTTTAGGGGATGGCAAGGGTCTGTTAGGCAGATTATTAGTACTGATCTGCTGATTCCTGATTGACTGATTTAAGATTCCATTTCTGGAAGAACCACAACTGTAATTAAGCTAACTCTCAATTTGGTGATGTGAGGCTTAACATAAGCAACTCCATTTTGGACCTGTTATATTATTCTTAACATAAAATTTTGGGGTCTATACTTATTACTCCTGTTTTTGGAATTTGGATTTAGTTTTTAATTACCTTTTTAACTGAAAGTTGTTTCAAATGACTTTCAGAAGGTCATGATATATAAATATCACTCTGACATTTATTTTGATCATCAATGATTAATACATATATGACCAGAAAGTATCTTTTGAACATATACATCTAAGTACTACAAAGTTCCCCAAGGACTCAGCAGTAAAGACTTTACCTGCGACACAGAAGACACGGGTTTGATCACTGGGTCAAGAAGATACCTTGGAGGAGGAAATGGCAACCCACTCCAGTATTCTTGCCTGAAAAACCCCATGGACAGAAGATGTAGAAGGCTACAATCCATAGGATCACAAAGAGTTGGACATGACTGAGCATGACTACAAAGTTACACTATTTTGCTCTAACTTGGGGTCTTACATGTACTAAGAGACTCTACTGATCTTTGATGATTTTTGTACTTTGATGATTATTGTATGATAATATGTATATGATAATATTGTATGATAATAATCATCTTTGATGATTATTGTACTCTTCTAAGTAGTTAAGGACTCATTCTCTGTATTCAGACATATCTGGATTCAAATACATGTGCTACATCAAAATAGCTGTGTATTTTGAGATAAGATATTCAACTTAATATTTAGTTTCTTCATCTGTACTCAAGCAACTGGTAGCCACCTAATAAGGTTACTATAAAAGTCATACATGATAACGAACACAGAGTCTAGCACTCTAGACAGTAGTAAGAACTCAGTTAAGTCAACTGTGAGTTACTCTTATTTCTGTCACTCAGAAAACTGGGAGAAAAGAGGTTGAGAAAACTTGCCTGTTTGGGCTTTAACAATAGATCCTATAAAATAAAAAAACATAAGTATAAGACAGGAAATATCTTGGGTTCCCCAGTCTATACTGTGGTTCTGTAAACCACATGAGTTTGTTTGAATCTCCTGCTAACTGGGGATGAAATAAAGACTATTGTGAGGATTCAGTTGATAGCTACAGAGTAACTATCCTGATGCTTGGCACACAGTAGGTGCTGAGAGCATGATAACTACAGTTGTCACCTGTCAGGAAAGATGTCTTCCCCCCAAAGTTAGGGGAAATAGGGCTAGAAAATATCTAGATTAAAATGTAAATGTGAGGTCTTAATTATTTAAATGTTGAGTGGAAGTCAATTATATTTCCATTAAAATGCAAATGTGCATTGAGTTCCTGCAGGGGTATATTACCAAGAGAAATGGGCTACAGAGTGCAGAGAGCAGCAGTAAGATGACAGGAATGAGGCCAAAGAGCAGGAGTGGGTGCTGTACTAAGCTGGTGTGTGTTTTGAGAAGAAAGAAAAAGTGAAAGTAGAAGCTACCCAAGAGGTGCCCCAACAAATTGGGAAATCACAGGGGATAGAGAGGGAGAGAAAATGTGTCCTCCTACAGGGAATTAGCTCCTCCGGGGAGGCCAGGAGATGTTGGCCAACTTAGAGGAGAGGGCAAGAAGTCAGCCTGGTTGTTACCAAAATCCATAGGGATAAACTAGAACCATGGCCAAGAAGTTTCAGTTCACCAGACAAAGTAGTTTGAAGGTGCAATATTGTTAGTTTCTGAGGGATGCCATCACCAATTACCACAAACTCCAAGACTTAAAACAAGAGAAATTTATTTTCATGGTTTTGGACATGAGAAATGCAAAATTAAGGTGTCAGCAGAGCTGTGCTATCTCTGGAGACTCTAGGGGAGAATCCTTCCTTGGCTGTTTCAGCTCCTGGCCACATCCCTCCAAACTCTGTTTTCTGCTCTACCCCTGTCTTCTCTTCTGTCTCTTACAAAGATTCTTGTAAATGGATTTAGGGTCCAACTGAGTAATCAGAACAATATCATCTCCAGATCCTTCAAAGATTATTTTTCCAAATAAAAGAATATTCACAGGTTCTAGGGATTTGGATATGGACATATGTTTTGGATGGCCAGAATTTAAACTGCTGTAGTCCATCCTCTGAGCCACAAATTCATGTCTGCCCCATGCAAAAAATGCACTCAATTCATCCTAACATCCCCCACCCCACCTACTACAGCATCAACTGTAAGTATAAAATTACATCTAAATATGGTAAGATCATGGAATCTGGTCCCATCACTTCATGGCAAATAGATGGGGAAACAGTGGAAACAGTGAAAGACTTTATTTTTCTGGGCTCCAAAATCACTGCAGATGGTGGTTGCAGCCATGAAATTAAAAGATGCTTACTCCTTGAAGGAAAGTTATGACCAAATTAGATAGCATATTAAAAAACAGAGACATTACTTTGCCAACACAGGTCTGTCTAGTCAAGGCTATGGTTTTCTAGTAGTCATGTATGGATGTGAGAGTTGGACTATAAAGAAAGCTGAGCACGGAAGAATTGATGCTTTTGAACTGTGGTGTTGGAGAAGACTCTTGAGAGTCCCTTGGACTTCAAGGAGATCCAACCAGTCCATCCTAAAGGAGATCACTCCTGGGTGTTCATTGGAAGGACTGATGTTGAAGCTGAAACTCCAATACTTTGGCCACCTGATGCGGAGAGCTGACTCATTTGAAAAGATCCTTATGCTGGGAAAGATCGAGGGCAGGAGGAAAAGGGGACGACAGAGGATGAGATGGTTGGATGGCATCACTGACTCAATGGACATGAGTTTGAGTAGCCTCTGGCAGTTGGTGATGTACAAGGAGGCCTGGTATGCTGAAGTTCATGGGGTTGCAAAGAGTCAGACACAACTGAGCGACTGAACTGAACTGAAAAGCAAGTTACCTGCTCTCAAAAATACAATGATAGAAAAGACATAGGATGAGTGCTAAACATTTCCATTCAAGTAGGGAGAAATTGAGAGGAATAAATGGGTTACCTAGTCCCAAAAATATGTGAAATGCAACAGAGGAAATTTCATGAGGTTTCAAGGCCTGAGAATAATCCCTTGTGATTCAAGCTTCTACCTGGCATCCATTCAAAGCCTCCAGCTTTGCCCTGTGGGCCCACAGCTTCTAGGTAGGCCTCTGTGGAAGCTTTGTAGATCTCTGCTGCCTGAAGCTTTGTAAGCCTCTGCCTGTAGGATCACCACTCTGCCCTTGGAGTAATCCTCCTTTTTCTTGAAGGGTACCATGATGTTTGCAGACAAGTAGCTCTATCAGCTCATTCCCTGCCTGTCAAGTCCTGGGGGGTCCAATGGCTTTCTTTCATTTGTCCTGTCCCTGTCCCTTTTAGTCTAGGCCTGTAATGTGTCTGCTGATATATTATTCTCATAAAGCTGGTAGATCTCCTGTGTGTATGAAGGGAATTCTTATCATTAGGAATGGAGTCTCCATAGATCTTTCCTGGACAACTCCATCTTTATTCCTGGCTTCTTCTGAGACTGCTGTGTGAATTCACATGCAATCTCTTCAAGCTAAAGGTTGTCCAGCCTCACCTTTGCTTTCTCTCCAGAGAACGCTTTTGTGAAAGCGTGAAACTCCAAACATTAGCAATTTTTGTAACCTGGATAGGCTGCAAATTTCTCAAAACATCAAGTGCTGGTTCCTTTTGCCTCAACAGTTCCTTCCTTAATTTAACTCTTTTCTCTTGAATTGTACTGCAATCAGAAAAAAGAACCCAGGCCGATATTCAACTGTTGACCTGGAAATCTCCTCAGTTAAATATCTGAGGCCTTCACTTATAAGATCTATTTTCAACCTATACAACAAGAATCATGCTTACTCTATTTTAGAATAAAATATTCTTCATTGCCTTCTGCACCCTCACAAGAAGCACCAGTAACATTCATATTTGTATCAACATGGTGCTCGTGACTATATATATATATATATATATATATCCTCTAAGAATTGTTCTTATTCATACTCCTCACTCCATTCTGAGAACTCACTAGAATCCAGGCTTTTTCCATCATGCACCTCAAAGTTCTCCCAGCCTCTGTCCATTATCTCATTTTAAAACCTCTTCCATGCTTTTAGGCATTTTTCTACAGCAACACCCACTTCCCAGGACCAAAATCTGTAATAGTTCCTTACGGATGCTACAACAAACTATCACCAATTTGATGGATTGAAGTAAAATAATTGCATACTCTTGTAGCTTTGGAGGCCAAGTCCGAAGTTAAGTTTACAGCAGGAGCATGCTCCCTCTGGAAGCACTATGGGAGAATACTTCTTGCCTTATCCAGCTTATTGTGCCTTTCAGAATCCGTGTTTTCCTTAGCTTGTGGCCACATCATTCTTATCTTTGAACCATCTTCACATTGCCTGTTCCTCTTCTGTCTGTCAAATCTCCCTTGTGTGTCTGTAAGAAGTATTATTATATACATAAAAGTATACTGATTGGAATACCCAGAAAAACCACAACCCTAAGATCAGGTCCTTAAAAAAAAAAAAAAAAAAAAAAACAGGAGGGGGAAGGAATGGGACCGATAAATGGAGCAGCAAATGCCTTTCTAAGACTGGTCACTGTTCATCAACTTAGACACAGGAGCAGCAGGAGAGAGCACTTGTGCTTTACTGTATCCTATCTTCACTTGATTATCTGCTGGCACCATAGACCATAGCACAACTGTGGACTTCAGCTAACATGGATAACCGACATGTGGACATCTAGAAAGGATGAGAGGGAAAAGAGGACCACAACGAAGACTGAACAGAAGAAAGGTGTAGAACTTGGAAGAATGCACATAATAAGACAATGCATCCACTAGCATCATGCCCTGAAACAGTGGCAAAAAAAACAAAAATAAACAAACAAAAAGACAAAGTGATATGAGATTTTCAAAGAAGTAAAGAAGGGAATCCACCTGTGTTGACATTATGTTTTGTTTTCATCAAGCTATTATGTTTTCTTTTCGGTTCTAGCTGGGCAGCTTTCATAATTTTCACTTAATTATGAAATTTTCACTTATGTCTGAACTGGAACTGTATCCAAACATATTAGGTACCCCATGAAAGCCCAGTCTCCTGGCAGATTGCTATACTTCTCAGGCTCTCAAGCCACTACTTCTCTCCAGGGTTTCTGAAATCAGATTTCTGTGATTCTTATGCTATTATATATCCCATGCTTATCTAACATATGACTTATGTTCTTTTATTGAAAGTTGGAGAATACTGTTTTCTGAAAGAAAAACTAAGCTAAAAGAGTTAACAAGAAAATTAATACTTGAATGACCTTGAATCTTATATAAATAAATGTCTTTTTAAATAAAAGAAATAGTTTTCTAGAAATAGTTTTTCTAGGTCCCTGACATTTCAGTCTAGGGGAGGTTTTTATGGTCAATTTATAAAGCTCCTAAAATAGACTTTACCAAGTAAGCAATAGAACACAAACTCAATTAAGGAAACACAGTCATCTCCCTTAGTATGTAAAGCAAGTACATTAAAAGGCAACTCTACAGCAAGATGTAGGCGCAAGGTCATATCTTTCTAAGGCTAAATTAAGATAAATTTCAAAGCTCTCTCCTTAACACCCTGCTAAAGAAAATTGCATTTCTTTCTACTATATTTACTAAAGTTGCTGTGCTTCCTGCCTTTAATGACCAACCTCTTTGACCAGGCTCTGCTGAAATCTCATAAAGATGAACTCCAATTACAAGCACCGCACAGCACCAAGGTTGCATAAGCTGCCTGCAAACAGCTATTCAGGGTGCAGTGCCTACATGAGGGAGCCACCTCTCCAGTTTAGCTCTGTTTTAGAACTGCCTTTGATTTAACTGACCAAAGAGCATTATTTTCTTATTTTTTTTTTTCTTCAAAGCATATAGAAAGAAGATCAAAAGAACTGAGGCTTCTCGTCTGTCTGAATTACCCTAAGCACATGGAAAGACCTTAACTAACTGGTTTCTAATGTTTCTGCTGGCTTAGCACTAAGCGGGCACTTCCTGTCTGTAGAAGCAGTCCCACAGTGCCCGAGGAAAGTGAGTGGGTATCCTGGTGGGTATTTTATCCTCTGAACACTTAACAAGATTCATCAGTTTTCAAGGATCATATGCGCTGCACAAGGTGAAGATAGATGTCATTACAGAAGTAGACGCAGATTCTAAAAAGCCTCCGAGTATAGAAGTAAAGGTCTTTGAGTCGTCACACTTAAACACACAAACAAGCCAATAAATGTGCTAAAAGACTGTCATATTTGCTATCAGTTTAAATCTGCTGGATTATTTCAAATATGTCCCAGCATTGCTTGCCTGGTACTGAACTGGGATTTCAGACTTAACTCTTTTTGGTTCACCTTTCACCCTGTTCTAGTAGCCCCTGCAACACAGATCTTACCAAGTCCTTCCATTAACATCTTCACACTTCCTTTTTAAAGCACCACTCAAGTAAAAATAGCACAGAGCTATCACCAATTTAAAAAAATGATAAATTATAAAGTGACAAGATAACAGAGGCACTCAGGAGACCAATTTTGAAATTTCCTTAGGTACAATTTTTAAACATATCTTTTTTTAAACTTAGTTATCATAATTCAGTTTTCTAATAGTTTGTATCAGAATAAGTTTTCAAAGTGTCCTGCTGCCAGCCTGCCTTCTCATATTAACCCGTGTTCCTCTGGGTGCTGCTTCCACTGAACTCGACCCATCTCACACAAAAACACATTTAAAGTGTTTTTATTTGAAGTGCTCCTTTACTGTAGAGAAAAAATTTATAATGAACTACCTAGATTTTCCAAATATATTTAATAAAATGTTTACCAAGTGGATGCACTAGAATTGTGTCATTGTTGGCCAAGATAAGAACAGTTTGGTTTTAGTGGACAGACACTGAAGAAATAGTAAAGGACTTAATTTAGTCAAGAAAACAAGGATGTTTCTGTACCCCTGTCCTGTCATCTTCCTTGCTTTTAAATAATTTGAGAATCTTGTTAGCATACTGTGAAGCATATGGTTGTTTTTAACTGAAATGTGGATAACTGTTGAAATGGAAAGACTTGAAGAGATATGTAGGTTCCTCATTGCTTGATGGCAAAACAACATTATGGAGAAAATAAAAATGCTCAGCTTATTGCCCTTCTATTCTTTCTTCCTATGGTTGGATTTAAATAAGTTCAAATATTTTCAGTTGAATGTCTGTTCTAAAACACACAGAAATCAGAAAATTTATTTTTTACAACTGTTTATCAAAGTAATCATTGTAACCCAAAAATGAGGAATTTCCTTGACCTTGTTCTCTGAATAAAGACCATGGCCATACATTTATAATTCTGAATTCTTCTTGGTGATAAGACTCAAGTGATAGTTAACATGTATTTCCAACACAATCTTACACCAAGTGCAGTATTATCTAAACTCCAAGTTAGATTTCACTGTTTCACAAGAAAAACATATCTTTTGAATTCATGTTTAAGCAAGGAATGGTATATTCAATAAACTTTTGGGTGACAATAAACTTGAAAATGGAACCTTAGGCTCTAGGTCACAATTTGTATTTTGAAGATCCACTTAACAATAATTACCAAGTCCAGCCAAGTAGTTCTTATAAACTTTGAGGGGATAAAGATAATATATAACATATTTGGCCTCTAGCAAATTGCTGTGACAAACAGCAAATTGATGAGACAAAATTCCCCCTGAAGCAGAATTCATATTCTATTCTGAGATTTCTTCTGTGTCTATACAATGAAGTATCTATGTGGCCTCCCAGAAAGTCACACACTGTTTCTTCAAGGGCTAAAAGACTTTTCTGAGCTCCCCCAGGAAAAGCAATGTGAGGATAATCCATTTAATTCTCCCCAAACCACAGCCTAAGAATCCTCATGCCTCCTTAATTGATGTGTTTACCTCTTTCGCTAACTTTCTGGATAAAATACAAATGCTTTTGAAAAAACTGAACTGAAAATCTGAAACAAAAAATCTCAAGAATTATTGGTTTCTAGGTATTTAACTAATATCTTCTAATTTGTTTTAAGTGTAGACAAGAGGAAATGGGAAGATTAATTACATTTCCATTACATGAAATTTTCCAGAAAATATTCAACATTTAAAACAAAGGACAAGGCTAAATAAATTTCTATAATCTAGGCAAGACTGTATTTCACAAGCAAGGTATAGAAGATATGGAATATTTTGAATAAAATGTCTTGGACCAGATAATATTGATTAGGTAGTCCAAAATGTTATTTAATGTCAGTGAAGTTCATTTTGTTTTTAACTCTGTACTTCTTCATCAAGAGAGATTTTAATGTATAAACATATTAATCAAGGAAGAAGCCAGAGGCTTAACCTCTTATTCAAAATAGACCCATTTTGCCCAAAGATGACATTTCATGCTTTCCTAAGAAATAAATGTCCATTGAATTTACATTTTTAAATAATGACTTTTTCCTGTATTAAACAGTAATTACTGTTGTTGTTTAGTAGCGAAGTCATGTCCAACTCTTTGTAACCCCATGGACTGTAGCATGTCAGGCCCTTATGTCCATGGTATTTCCCAGGCAAGAATCTGGAGTGGGTTGCCATTTCCTTCTCCAGGGGATCTTCCCAACCCAGTGACTGAACCCAAGTCTCCTGCTTAGCAGGAGGATTCTTTACCACTGAGCCACCTGGGAAACCCCCAAACAGTAATGTACTATTCTAATTAACTTTTTGTCTGAAGTAGGAAAATAGCAGTAAAAGGGTATTGAATGAAAATCATCAGCTTGTCATCCAATTAAAGCAAGGATCCAACATGAGAGACCATTTCATTGTTTGTCTGAGATCTTTAAGGGAAGTGTTAACACAAGGTTGAGCAATCCAGTGGTGACCAAATAGATTTCAATCTAAAATAATAGTGACTATAGACAAAGATTACTATGTATAAAAAATGATGTAAATGTCAAAGAAAAAGTATATAATTTCCCATCAACAGTGAACATTTTGGAGTGGCTCAGAGGAAACAGTTTAAGCCTACAAAGGTCTAATGTTCATGATAAATAATAAATTTGTCATTAAAATTTAATAATATTGTATAATTTTCCTTTACCAAATTACTTCAACTACCTCTTTATTACTCTGCCCTTATCTTTATTTAATTTCTTGCATCACATTGGAGGAGCTTTATGGTGAAGTAAAAAGAGCAATCATTACAGATGAGTTATTTTTAATTTCAGAGTTATTCTTGAATTTTCACAGAAAAAAATACACATTCAGTGTTTTGCCATACTTTTATAGTCCAATTGAATACTGTCTCATGCACTTCATCAAAAGATGAGCATTTAATGATACATGTCAAAGACAAATTCCTTCAGCTTGGAGTTAGTTAAAACTCCATCGTAACTGCAATGCCACCAAGTGGCAAAATATGTTCTCTCTTAAAACCTGACATCATCGTATCCTAAAAGCTACAGTAAAAAAATTGACAACTTAAAGGCCAAATTTAATAAGTGAGATCCTGTTATTCATACGAGCTTATCATTTTCCTTTAGTTCATTTTATGGCTTTTTGTTTAATTCACAAGTCTTCTCCAAATTCATTTGCAATGCATCTTTACCTCATTCACTCCACATTTATTAAACACTCAAACACTCAACTCTGCTAGTCACAGGAACTAAGCTCCAGAAACACAGGAATTCAGAGGACAAACATTGTCTCTGATTTCATTTTGCTTAGAGTCTCACGAATTTTTCACCAAATGTTCTATAGCTTACATTTTTTTAAAAGAAACAAGTCTTTTTAAAGCTACAAAACTTAGTTCTGTGAAAGAGTAAGGCATCAAAAGCATCTTTGCACTCAGTTCAAGCATTTGTATATATTAAAGCGCTTCTAACTGGGATCTGCAACCTCCTGGAGAATTGCATAGCTGTTCTTTTGTCAATATTAATTAACCACTATGTATTTTTGTATGACTATTAAGCAATTAGAGGCACACAAAATGATGTGCTTTTTAAAAAATGGTCTGTTCCCACCTAAATGACATTTCAAAGTGGTATTGATTTCAGGAGAGTAGCAAAAATAGGTCATTTTAGCAAAGGAAATTCTGCCATAAGTGTTCTCACTCAACATGTATCTATTATCCTACGTATCAAACTAACCAAATTCAGATACTCAATGAACCTTTTTCATTAAAGTAATTCAAAACTCTGCTATTATTAGAGTGTCATTATAGGAAACTTTAAATACCACCATTAATCATCTGAAGTTTAGAAAAATAGTAGAAACAAAATAGAATCAAGGATCAAGCCAACACTTTAAAGCTATAGTCATGAAAACAATACAATGCTGGCATAAAAACAGACAAATAGACCAATGGAACAGAACTGAGAGCCCAGAAATAAGCCCAAACATATACAATCAACTAATATTTGACAAGAGAATATGCAATGAAGAAAAGATAATCTTTTCAATAAATGGTTCTAGGATAACTGGTTATTCACATGTAAAAGAACCAAACTGGACTGGTATCTTATACCATCAGAAAATTTAACTCAAAGCTGGATTAAAGACTTGAATATAAAACCTGAAACCATAAAACTCCTAGAAGAAACCATAGGCAGTAAACTCCTTGACACTGATCCTGGTGACATTGTTTTTGCATCTGATCCCCAGAGTGAAGACAACAAAAGCAAAAATAAATAAGTAGGACATCAAACTAAAAAGCTTCTACACAGCAAAGGAAAACATCAAAATGAAAATGCAACCTACTGAATGGAAGAAAATATTTGGAAACCATGTGTCTGGCAAGAGGTTAATACCCAAAATACATAAAGAACTCAGACAACTCAATAGCAAATAGATAAATAGCAATAGCAATAAGAATGGGCAAATAGACATTTTTCAAAGAAGATATCCAAAAGGCCAAAAGGTACGTGAAAAGATGCTAAACATCATTGACTGTTAGGGAAGTGCAAATCAAAACTACAATGAGGTATCACCTCATTCCTGTTAGAATGGCCATGATCAAAAGGCAATGATAGTTAACACTGGCGTGGATGTGGAGAAAAGGAAACCTGTGCACATTGTCACAGGATCATTAGTGGTACAGCCACTATGGAAAACAATATGGAGGATCCTCAAAAAATTAAAGTGGAACTACATGTGGCCCAGCAATTCTACTTCTGGGACTACATCGAAAGGAAACAAAAACACTAACTTGAAAAGATATCTGAACCCCCATGTTCACAGAAGCATTATTTACAATAGCCTAAATATGGAAACAATCTAAGTGACCACTTAGATGAATGAATAGATAAATAAGATGTGTACACACAAACACAATGGAACATTATTCAGCCATTAATAAAATAAATTACCTTATTTGTGAAAATATAGGTGGGCACTGAAGGCACAATGAAAAAATGAAATTAAATGAATAAATAAATGAAAAAAGTCAGACAAAGAAAGAGAAATACCATATAATCTCACATATGGAGTTAAAAAAAAAAAACTTATAGACAAACAGGTCAGCCAGGCTTGTGGTTACCAAAAACAAGGCCAAGGCAGAAAGAAGGGGGATAGGAAATTGGTGGAAGATGGTAAACATACATATACTTTTAATGATAATTAAGTGTTAGGAATGTAATATATATGATATAATGATGTCTATAGCTAACATGGCTGTATGATATATATGAATGTTATTAAGAGAGAAAATCCTGTCAATTCTCATCACAAACAAAAATTTTTCTTCCTATTGTTTTTAATTTATCTATTGAGAACATGAATGTTAACTGAAACTGTTGTGGTATTCATTTCACAATATATGTAAATCAAACCTTAAATTTGTATGCTATACCCCCTTAAACTTATATACTATATGACAATTATTTCTTGAGACAAAAAGGATCAAGCCAAAACACATTCACCTTAAAACTCATGACCTTGAGACACATGGGTTAAGTATTCTCTGTCAATCAAGTCCTAGAAATCATCCTGAAAATATTTTCAAATTAATGCCCAATAATAAAATGGCTAGAGAAGAAGCAAAAAAAAAAAAAAAAATCACTGCATTACAGTGACAAAATTAAATGCCATGAATAAACAGAAAGATACTAGGACAAGAAACATACACTTCATTTTCTAAGCTATCTCCTAGATTAGGAGTCCCCAACCTCTAGGATCTAATACCCGATAATGTAATGTAGCTGATGTGATAATAATAGCAATAAGGTGCACAATAAATGTAATGCATTTGAATCATCCCAAAAGCATCCCCTAGCACTGGTCCATGGAACAATTGTCTTCCACAAAATTGATCCCTGGTACCAAAACAGTTGGGTATTACTGCCCTAGATTACTGGAAAACTTGTCTTCTCAAGTTTTATCTCACCACGCCCTACATATTTCTGGAGGCTAGGAGTATATTTTAGAGAGAGAAGACATCCCTAAACAACTGAGATTTTACCATAATCTATATGCAGATTAATTTATACAAACAACAAACCTGTCTATATATACCTTTGCCTACCCAGGTAACTAAATAATGAAATAGCCTCCTCTTCATCTCCCTTTTTTGCCTCATTATTGCAACAGTTCTTTTAGTCATCTATGATTAAAACCAGGGAACCAGCCTTGACTTCTGTTTCTTTACCATCTAGATTTAATCTGATCTGAGTTATTTTTATTTACCCTGGAATTGTTTGAGAAGTAAATTGGTGAAAGCCTAAGCTACAGTACCACAGGAGCCTGGAGCCACACTACCCAGGGTCCAACTCTCTCCACTCTGCTTTTACCTGTGTCCTTCAAGGGATTTCACTGCCTGTTTCAGTCTCCTCATCTATAAAATGAGGATAGGAGTATTTACCTCATAGCGTTGTGAGGATTCAATGAGTGACTATGACAGAAGTGCTCAGAACAGTGCCTACCACCCAAAAGATCTGTAAAAACACTGGCTCAGATGACTATTCCCTAGATGTCTTCTCCTTAATCTTGCTCACCACTCCCACCCCTGAGTTCACCCTTCACATCTCATATTTGTAATGGTCTGCAATTTGTTTCTCCCTAAAGTCAGTGTCTTCCTCTTCCAATAGAACCTGAGTGGACCCTAGTGCCAGGTAACTCCAGCTAAATTATTACTTTTAATCATATTGCTTGAAATTCTCAATAGTGACTCCAAGTAGTCCTTATTTTTACAGACTGTCTCTATCTTATTAGTACTTGGTGAAATCTAAGTTAGCCTTTTATGCAGTAATTCCAAAGTGAAGGGAGAAGGTCAAGATAGAATCTCCAGGAAACTTCAGTTAAACTATACAGACAGTCTCTTCTTCCATGAAGAAATTGATGGGATTAATAGCTTGTCTGCTGCCTTGGTGTGGACCCAGAGTTCAAGCACAGACGAAGATCAGACACAGATTTCACATTTTTGATAGAAAAATGAAGAATTCAGAACCCAACTATAAACTTAAGATAAGCTTCAAAACTAGAAATAAAAGATCAAAGATGTTGGAACAGAATTCCAGCATGAAACGAAGGAGCATGGACACACAGATTGCTCGTCAGTCCCAGGACCAGTCCCACTGCCTCCGCAGGCTTGTGGAGGGCCATCCCCACTGTCAGCTCTGCCAGTGCCAGGTCTAGGCACAGGAATTGCTCCTGGTCCTTTAACTCCTTTTCCTCTACTGAATAGTAGACCATATCAGCCACCCAACTGAATAGCACCCCTTGTTCAATTTCTGTTTCTCCATGTCATCTTTTACCCTGTGTATATACATTTTCCTTTTCCCCATGTCACCTTTTTCCTGTGTACATTTCACCTTGCCCCACTAAGTCTGCAAGCTCCTCAGTAGCAGAGCTTTCTGCTTTTGCAGTTTCTCCAACCACAGCAGAATTCCAAGGAAATAGATCTACCCTGAATAGTCACTGGAAGGACCAATGCTGAAGCTCTAATACTTTGGCCATCTGATGTGAACAGCAAACTCACTGGAAAAGACCCTGATTCTGGGAAAGATTGAAGGCAGAGGGAGAAGAGGGCGACAGAGAATGAGATGGTTGGACAGCATCACTGATTCTGTGGGTATGACCTTGGGCAAATGCTGGGAGATGGTGAGGGACAAGGAAGCCTGGCGTGCTGCAGTCCATGGGGTCACAAAGAGTCAGATATGTTTCAGCGACTGAACAACAATACAACAAGTAAATAAAAGACCTGGAATTCATTAAGTATGTAGCAAATGAAATTCTGTATGTGATGTACATTAATATCACATAAATATCAAGTTGAAAGTATAAGGTTAATATTTTTTGATAACCAATCAATGCTATTGCTCTTTTTCCCTCAGTGTTTTACTATTCCTGCTTCCTTGCTCTTGACTTCAAGTATGGAAAACTAAAAACTTGCTTAATGGATTTGTTAGATCTTATTTTCCCCAAATCTTAAACCCTTAAAGGAATATAGTTATTTCAAGAGTTTGGGACACATATACAGCTGGGATTCAGAAATGTATTTATTTGATATAAGACAAACTTAGGTGAGAAATTCTCAACACTGGAGGACTAAAAGAAGAAATACTTCTAGTTCTTCTGAGAGAAAGGAGGAGGAAAGGAGATAGGATCAAAGAAGTCTGTGGGTACAAAAGGAACCTTTTGCTGAGATAGCTAAGCAGAACTTCAAGATCAGACCCAAGAGAGAAAATGGCTACATTACAGGCAGATGGCACCAATGACACATTCATAGTGTCTTGTGTCCTATGATTTGCATAGAAGTTGCAGAGACACTGACCCAACATAAAGGGCCAAAGCAAGCAAAGTGATGGTAACCTGGGTGCATGTGGGAGCTAAAGATCAAGAAATATCTTCCTATAGTCTTGGCCACTGGTAACAGCATTTAGACGTCAGCAAGCAAGGAATGAAAATCCAGATCAGGAGAAATTCTACCCTGGTAGAAAGAGGGCTATAGTTAAGATTTCAAGGTTTGTTTGTTTGTTTCAGAAAAATGAAATTATATTTCTTACATCTCTGAATTTTGGAGCTGAGATTCAAGCCCACTCCATAAGATTTATAGCTGTAGTTGTGCAACATGCCATCATCTGTCAAGACATTAAGTAAGTATCAAGCAAGTTTTGAGCATTATCTCATTTGATTCCTATAGGAAACTATGAAGAAATTGTTATTTTGCCATTTTACAAATGAGGTAACTGACTCAAGATGTTAAGTAACATATTCATCATTATTTTTAAATGGCAGAGCTTGGATGCAAACCTGTTTTTGTTTTTCTCTAGAATCTAAGCTCTTCACCACCACCCCTCTCTACCTCAGATTCCATTATCTGTTACTGATGAAAATGAAAGACTTCTCCATTGTTCTCCTAGGCACAGTCATTAATTCTCACCTAAAATGAATAGCCTACTTTTATGGAGATACCATGACTGTTATTAGAGGATTTGTGTCTAGAAGACAGAATATTCTGATGGAAATTACAGTTTTAAAAAAAAAGGCCTAATTAAACCCTAAACATCCATGTAAATGTGTTCCAAAGAATTTGACATAAATAATAAGCTTAAATTGACTCCTTGGGTTGATGCAATATTAAAATGCTACTTATAAAATGTTTTAAAATTACTATTTAAAGACAAAAATCACTTTTGTTTGAAAGTATGAGCTAAGAAGCTATTATATAATTCATTCCTTATGACAATATTATGGAGTGGGTATTATTATCCACAGTCTGTATGGAAACCTGGATATGAAGTTCAAATGAGGATCAGAATAAAAGCCTTACGTAGGTACTATATTTGAGCAAAATTTTATAATGACTATAAGTGGTTTCCCAGATGGCTCAGTGGTAAAGAATATGCCTACCAGTGCAGGAGATAAGGGTCCGATCCTTGGATCGGGAAGATCCCCTGGCGGAGGAAACAGCAACCCACTCCAGTGTCCTTGCCTGAAAAATCCCATGGACAGAGGAGCCTGGCAGGTTACAGCTCATTGGGTCACAGAGTTAGACATGACTGAGTGACTGAGCACACAGTATAAAGCATCTAAATAACAAAATATACATTTCAGTATTAATGGAGAAATATATGATATATGCATCCTCTCCTACAAAGCATTCTTGTCCAACATTTCAAAAAATTATGTAAAACATATATAGAACATCTGGACATTTTACTAAAGCATAAAAACATTTAAACTACTGTACTTAGGAAAACTCAAGTTGTTGTTGTCTTCAGTCTCATTAATCTCATATTCCTAACTGGTATTGTAATCAGAGATTCTTAATATAGGCTAAACGGGTCATAGGGTGGCATTCCACATTCCATCCCCTGTGTCTCCTACATGGAGACAGGCGGATTCTTTACCACTAGTGCCACCTGGGAAGCCTGTTTTTACATTTCCCACAAGCCAATTGTGATTTTTTTTTTTTAGGGTTAATTCATAGGAAAAGGTAGTTATATTAATTCACCTCACCTTATCTCAACAAAAGCCTACGTGAAGTATTGAGTGAAAAGGCATTCTTTGAATTGTAAATCAAACTAAACCACTTGTACTCTTTCTCCCTAAGAAGCCCGCTGAATCAGATGACTCAACGATGAACTAGTCTCTCTTCCTTTAAGGGCCAAGAATTTCCTCCTATAATATTCTTGTGAGTGCATGCTGAGTCGCTTCAGTCGTGTCCTTCTCTTTGCAACCCCGTGGACTGTAGCCCACCAGGCTCCTCTGTCCATGAGATTCTCCAGGCAAGAAAACTGGAGTGGGTTGCCATGCCCTCCTCCAGGGGATCTTCCCCACCCAGGGATGGAACCCATGTCACTCATGTCCCCTGCACTGGCAGGTAGGTTCTTTACCACTAGCACCACCTGGGAAGTGCAGATAATATTCTTACCAGAGCTCAATTCACTCTCTTCCAAAATACTGCCTGTGATGAGAGCTCATAGCCTACCGAAATGCAAAAGTCAGTCATTCTTCTTCCTGTTGTAAAGAGAATCACCTTGCCCTACCTGTCAGGTACAGTGAGCACTCTAGATAGCAGGGCATGGTTCTGCTTCCACAGCACCTTACTAAAGAACCACTCGATAAATGTTTATTGGACAAAAGAACAAACAGCAGTGGGCCCTTTCCCTCCCCAAGAACCACACAGAAAACTTATTATTCTTCTATGTAATAACTCTTTATGTAATTGAAGAGGAAACTCTAAATTTCCACCTTGTCTTTTAAATCTGGTTAGACTTCATTGGAGACTGACTCTCAACTCTTAAAAGTTAAAATTTTCTAAGGGGTTCCTCCTCCCTCTAAGCATTAAGGAACTGATTTGTGGGCAAGCAATTCTGTGCCCTAATGTAAACAAGAAATATGTTTACATTAAATTATTTTCTATAGTGAATGATTACACCTCTTTTCAATTTGTTCTTTATATTAATTCAATAAGTTATAAATTCAGGTTTATATGCATCTTACATATAGTAGAGAATCAAAAAGCATATGCTTATACATAAAAAGTAAATAAATATATAAATACACTAGTCCTGCATACATATTATATACATACATTCAATATATATGACATATTATATACAATGTTATGTTAAACATCATATAAATCTACAAAATTATAAAATGTATATGTTATCCAAAGGAAACAATTATCTCAATTATGTTGGCAAAAAATAAAAATTGTGAATGACTGAAAGTCAGATTCCAAATAGTTACAGTAAACTCTAACCTAGTACCTTTAATTGATAATGAATATATCAAATTAGATCATTTTAAAAGTGAATCTTAGAATTGTTTAAAATATTGACTTTATAGACAAAAACAGGGCTCACCAATGCTCACTGACATCAAGTGTTAAAATTACTTAGTAACAGAACTGGAGCTCAACTCTAAGTCTCCTGACTTCTTGGCCATTAGCATCCCTGCTTGACTATTAAATGATTACTGGAACAAATATTTTTGTAGATTAAAATGCAAAATTAAAATGTGGCAAACCAGATGACTAGTTGTGAGAGGAAGGAGGGACTGAGAAATGTTATTTATTCATCCTACTTAATGCCCATATCAAGGAAAGAGTAGAGAGATAGTGCAGTGTGGCACTTTCAGCAATCATCTCTAACAAGCCCCCATTTGTCTTACCAAAGTGAGATGAAGCACTTTACACAATCGTACTATGGAAAGAAGAATTTCTCACCTGCAGATGATAATACCAGGACAGCGATAACAGAAAAGAAAGCTATTTTGTGAACATCTGTAAGAGGAAAACACTCAGAAGCAGTGTATTAATCAATACCAATTGGATATAGTGAGCTGGTAATGCATACTTTATTTAACCACTTAACATTTGACTCCAACCACACAGATCCTTGCTGTTAAATAAACTTGGAACACTGCACAGCTCATAAATATAATATTTCCTTGCATGTGCAATAGACTGTTTTAATCTAATACATTTGCAGGCAACAATCCTTCACATTTTGCTACTGCTTGTTACAAGCCAATTCCAGGGCATCCATATTCAGCAGTTAAAAGAAGAGCAAAATATGGGCGATTCTAATACCATTCAAGACAGTCAAGAAAATGTCAGTGCTTCTTTGTAAATGAGAACTGGGGAAGTTTGCCTGAACTGCTGATTGTGTCATTTTACAGTTTGTGATGGAAAAAAAAAAAAAGAGCCTCACTCACATTCTGAAGTCCCAGCTTCATCCTCTTTATATATACCTAGGGATTCCCTGCCGGAGAAGGCAATGGCACCCCACTCCAGTACTCTTGCCTGGAAAATCCCATGGACAGAGGAGCCTGGTAGGCTGGGTCCATGGGGTCGCTAAGAGTCGGACATGACTGAGCAACTTCACTTTCACTTTTCACTTTCATGCATTGGAGAAGGAAATGGCAACCCAATCCACTGTTCTTGCCTGGAGAATCCCAGGGACGGGGGAGCCTGATGGGCTTCTGTCTATGCGGTCACACAGAGTCAGACATGACTGAAGTAACTTAGCAGTAGCAGGGATTCCCTGCAAACTTGTGACATATGGGTGTAGAGAAGGGATAGGAAAAGATGGGCATGCCATGGAGAAAGGAAACAGTTCAGAGCACTGCGCATTTGAGAGGAGAGTGGCTGCTAAGCATTTTGGGCTACGTCTGAAGTGTGATCACTCAACCAAGCACTAGGAGTGAGGACAATCATGTGTCATGTCCTCTAGTTAATGGAAAACTCCCCTTCCAAACTTTAATCCTTGGGGTAGAAACTGTTTTGATTTTTTAATTATGCCATCTTATGTAATGTTGCCCCAGGGCAGGAGTCAGAATAGGTTTCTGATTCCAGGCTGCTGGCTTGGTGAAAGTCAGGTAGAAGTAGCAGGCGTTGATTCTTCTCCCAGAGAAGTAGGAGTTGTGGAGAGATGGCACCACTCTTGCTGGCAAAACTAACTTGAAGTCTCTGTGACCTAAAGATTGAGCCCTAGTCATCTAGTCGTGCTGATACAGAGAACATTTCTAGATAACGTGAATTCTTCAGAAAAGGTGTTCATCATTAGCATAGTTTGCCAAGGCCTTTCCTCGTGGCTCAAACAGTAAAGAATCTGCCTGCAGTGCAGGAGACCCAGGTTTGATCCCTAAGTGGGAAGATTTTCTAGAGAAGGGAATGACTACCTGCTTCAGTATTCTTGCCTGGAGAATCCCATGGACAGAGGGGCCCAACTTATATGCAGAGCATATGTGAAATGCCAGGCTGGATGAATCACAAGCTGGAATCAAGGTTGCCAGCAGAAATATCAACAACCTCAGATATGCAGATGGCACCCTCTAATGGCAGAAAGCGAAGAGGAACTAAAGAGCCTCTTGATGAAGGTAAAAGAGGAGAGCAAAAAAGATGGCTTAAAACTCAACATTCAAAAAACTAAGATCAGGGCATCCAGTCCCACCACTTCATGGCAAATAGAAGGGGGGAAAGTGAAAGCAGTGGCAGATTTTATTTTCTTGGAATCCAAAATCACTGTGGACATTGACTACAACCATGAAATTAAAATACACTCGCTCCTTGGAAGGAAAGCTACAACAAACCTAGACAGTGTTAAAAAGCAGAGACATCACTTTGCCAACAAAGGATGATATAATCAAAGCTATGGTTTTTCCAGTAGTCATGTACAGATGTGAGTGTTGGACCATAAAGAAGACTAAGTGCTGAAGGACTGATGCTTTTGAATTGTGGTGTTGAAGAAGACACTTAAGAATCCCTTGGACTGCAAGGAGATCAAACCAGTCAAACCTTAAGGAAGTCAGTCCTGAATGTTCATTGGAAGAACTGATGCTGAAGCTGAAGCTCCAATACTTCGGCCACCTGATGCAAAGAGCCAACTCATTGGAACAGACCCTGATGCTGGGAAAGATTGAGGGAAGGAGAAGAGGAGGATGAGATGATTGGATGGCGTCACCGACTCAATGAACATGAGTTGGAGCAAGCACTGGGAGATAATGAAGGACAGGAAGCCTGACATGGTGCAGTCCAGGGTGTCAGAAAGAGTCAGGCATGACTTAGTGACTGAACAACAGCAATAGTCTGCCACATCATTCCGCTCTTGCTGCCTTCTGAGTACACGGTATGATGACACTTCCTGTCCCTGTTGTTGGGTCAGTGGGTAGGAGAAGTGACACGTCATCTCTAGGGAAGAACACTTAATTGCCAGCGTGCCACTCTCAGAGCTCTATTTCCTTCTTTCAAGATGACCACTAATGCTAGTGAGAAGGCAGACATACACAGAGAATAAAAAGGAGATTTTATTTTATTGTTTTGAGACTTGGGGACAGTCTCAGGTGAGCCACTGGTGTGTGGCTTCACTTTCCTTACTGATCCTGAGGGAAATTTTTCTATATATATTAAACTCAGTTGAAGGTGTTCCATATCTTACAGTACCTTTATCCCAAGAGACCGATTCTTTCAGTTCACACACTCAGCCACATCCCAGGTTCAAGGCAACATGTAGAGGTCTGAGTCAGTAAATTTTTAGCACCTACCACCTCACAGACTTAAGGTCACCTACTCTTCCTCATTTTAATTCTGGGCTCAGTCAGGACTAGCCTACTAGCCTAGTCAGGACTAAGTCCAATGTTTTTCCTTGCTCTGGTAACATCATCAGAGATCCTATTTTGGTCCCTCCTATGGAGATTTGTTCAGAGACTCCTTAAACCATATTGATGGATCACCCTTCCCCACTCTTGTAAGAGATCTATAAGACATGGAGAAGTTGGTTTCCATAGTATAGAACAAAGTATCCTCTCCCCAGGATAGAGTCTCTACCAGATATATGTTGGCATAACTAAGAGATCTGCTCCAAAGAAAAGTTCAAATAGTTTAATCACTTTGCTTTGTCTATACAAGAATAGTTCCTTTTGCTCAAGGAGGAAAAGAAATTTTATCTATGATAGAATACCTACTAAACTTTTGTTTATATTTGACTTTGTTTTTTTCATATTCATTTCCACATGCAATGCTCAACCCAGTCTTCACTTGATAGCCAGTAATATCCAGTCTTTTGTGTATATGTGTACACATCTGTGTGTGAATGTGTACATGTGTGTGTTTTCTGGTTCTTTCTCTTCTCTATATAGTGATACTGTGCACAATTCCAAAATCAAAAGAGTTCTAGAAACTGATCATTTTTTGTAACTCAAGAAGTGGTAAAAATATGATATGAACTGATGTAAGGCTATTTATGGTCTTTATCTCTGTATGAATATTCATGATTCACTGCAGAAATAGCAATTAATCTAGTTACAGACACCACTGGGAACATTATATAATATACAGTCATAAACCACAATATCTTTCAAAAATCTAAGACACAACTAGTCTTAAGAGTTCCAGATAATGGGCTATGGACCTGTATTTCTTCTAACAACTCTCACTTAACAGGCCCAGTTTTCACATCAACAGCAATTCTCCACTAAATTAGAGATACATATTAAATCTGACTACAATTGCATACAAGTATTCTATAATTCTTTGTGTTTGTATGCAATTGTAGTCAGGCTTCCCTGACTCAGATGATAAAGAATCCACCTGCAATGCGGAGACCTCAGTTCAATCCCTGAATTGGGAAGATCCCCTGGAGGAAAGCATGGAAACCCACTCCAGTATTCTTGCCTGGAGAATCCCTATGGACAGAGAAGCCTGGTGAGCTGTCTGTGGGGTCTCAAGAGTTGGACACAACTGAGAGACTAAGCAGAGTTGTCAGATTTTACATACAAGTATTCTATAATTCTGGGGCTTTCCAGGTGGTGCTAGTGGTAAAGAACCCGCCTGCCAATGCAGGAGACATAAGTTTGATACCTCAGTCGAAAAAATCCCCTGGAGGAGAACATGGCAACCCACTCTGGTATTCTTGCCTGGTGAATCCCATGGACAGAGGAGCCTAGAGAGTCCATAGGGTCGCAGAGAGTCAGACACGATTGAAATGACTTACTGTGCATTCTATAATTTTGACCTTTAAAATTTCAGAGACAGTTAACCCACTCTATATCGGCTCTAATAAAGTTATTCCACAATCAGAAGGACTTCCAGTTGTGTGAGTGTTGTATGCAAAATAATGGTCCCCCCAAAATATCCACATCCTAATACCCAGAACCTGTAAATATGTTACCTTAAACAGCAAAAGAAACTTTGCATATATGATTAAGTAAAGAATCCTGAGATAAAAGATTATCTTGCATTATCCACTGGGTCAAATGTAATAACAAGGATCCTTATAAGAGAAAGGCAAGAGCCAGAGAATGAGATGTGATGACAGAAGCAGAGGTAAGAAGAGAGAGGGAAGGAGAGAGAGAGAGATTTGAAGACGCTACATGCCTGGCTTTAAAGATGCAGGAAGGACCCACAAGCCAAGGAATACAGGCAGCCTCTGGAAGTTGAGAAGGCCAAAGAAATGAATTCTCTCCTAGAGCATCTAGAAAGAATACAGACAGGCAAATAATTTCATTTTAACTCAGCAATACCAATTTCAGATTTCTGACCTCCAGAATAGTAAAAGAATATATTGGTGTTGTTTTAAGCCACTGAGTTTGTGGTAATTTGTTATAGCAGCAATTGAAAATTCATACAATGAGGAAAGCAGTCAGGATAGAAATGCCAGCGTTAACACTGATGTTTAACTAGACTAAGCCAATAACAGACTTTTTCCTTAAGATATGAAAAAATATTTCCCTCTGGAACTTGGAGGTCTTTTCCTGATTTGAACTGGGGGACAAAGTAATATATCACAAAGGATATGTGATTTTTTTTTTCTATATCATTTATTTCTTTCCTCTGATTGGCACAAGCAAAAAAATTAAACTATTGGTAAATTTAAAATCAAGGTTTGTGTGAAAACAGAAATGCTTTAGAATGTTATTGCTTAATAATTCAGAGATCTAAAAATTCATAGGATCAAAGACAATTATATTAAAATACAGAGAAGTCATCAGAATATTATAGAATGTAATAAAATAAAGCTATCTTCTAATAACTGTAAGTGGTACAGTCTTATCTCACATAATTCTTTTCTGGGTACTAACTAAAAACATATTTCCTTTTGTTTGAAATTATTCTCTAATTATGAGGCTATAATATTTTAATAGCATTAATTTACCTTATAGTTTCAGGCAGGGGCGGTATAGATGTCTAGGTCACATGAACATCTATCTGTGTGTCTACTGTTTCCAGAACAGTTTGTTTTGTTTCAGCTCCTGGTTTCTAAAAATATCTGCTAAAGGAAAGCTGACTTCTCAGATTATAACAGTTGGTAAGAAACCATTTTCCCCAGAATTTAAAAGCAGTTTTGCTTTGAAAAATAAATCACACCTAGATTTTAAACAACTGTCATTGAAAGTCCACACAAGGGGAATGATTTGGTGCACACAATTCAGTCGAATCCTCCCCTTTTCCTTTCTTTTGCAGTTCAGCCTGTAATTGGTAATTAGAGGGGAACTGCCTGCTTTATTAAATAATAAAAGAGAATCCCCAGGCCTAGTGAGCAAAAGCAAGGAGACACAGGTCACCCGTTTTACCTGCTCCTTGGTGTTCCTTCCCATTGAGTACTGCGCCCTGGGCTGTCCCAGGCTACACTGAAGGCTTTCCCAAGAAGGGGTGAAAACTCCCTTCTATGGGTTCCCTTCAGCTCTGATGAACCCAGCTGATGCTTCAAAGAGATGCTTTGTTAGACGCTATATTAGTTGCTAGGGCTGCCATAACAAAGTACGGCAGACTGGGAAGCTTCAACAACAGAAACTGATTTCTCACCGCTCTGGAGGTCAGAAATGCAAGGTCAGCAGGGTTCCTCCCCTCTCCCTCGCTCACGATGGCCGCCTCCGCTCTGTGCCCTGACGCCATCTTCTCATCTGTGCCCACACAGCCCCGAGTCCCTGGCGTCCCTTTGTGAGCCTGAATTTCCTCCTCTTCTTCTAAGGATGCCAGTCAGATTAAGTAATTAGGTCTGACTCTAATGGCCTCTTTTAATTCTATCACCTTGGTAAAGGCCTCATCTCCAAATATGGTCACACTCTGAGGTACTGGGGCTTAGGATTTTAATATAGAAATTTGGAGGGGGTAACACAATTCAGCCCCTAACAGACACTAAGGAAGAATGGGAGGAAATCAGCAAAAGTCAGTTACATAAACAGTTCAGTTTAGGGAAATGTAAGTTACTGTCATTGTTGTTGATCTCTGCTTTAGCTTGCATGTTCTTAAAACCTAGCCCATGTTCCCCATGGCCACTAAATATTGTACAGTACTTAGCCTCCAACTAATAAAAATAAATGGAAAAAAAAAAAAAAAAAAACCTAGCCTGTTCCAATTTCTGACCCAGAGAAAAGACAATGTCCAGTTCTTAGTCTTAAAGGGCTGACTCAGAGCCACCAACTCCACTCTATGTTTCTTTCCTCCCTGATTCCAGGCTGCCTCATGCAGAGGCTATTTCTAGGATCCAGCAGTCTCTCAATCACTGTGATGCCTTCAAATTCCAAGGAAGATTCTAACACCCAAGCAGTGCCCTCCTATTCCTTTCTAGTCTCTGGTCTGAGGAACAAGCCTCTCTTCTAAGTGAACTGCAGCCCATGAGCACCTTATTCTCAGGGTAGGTAGGTCTCAGCCTGCCCTATGGAGGGATGGGTCTGACTATAATTTCTGACTGAACAATATAGCAAAAATCTCTTATCATAAAAAAGTATGCATACCAAAGAAACAATACAAAGCAGGACTTTCATTATCACACCAATTCAAAGTGTAGCCAACACAGTATTTTTTGTTTCCATTTTCTCAAATGATATTTCACATGGCAAATAAATAATGTAAAATCTAAACTTTAGTATCATGTGCCTTAGTTATGATTTCTTTACAAAATCAAAATAATCAAAATACCAATATTAAGTGAAGT
This sequence comes from Odocoileus virginianus, assembly GCF_023699985.2. Classification (NCBI taxonomy): domain Eukaryota; kingdom Metazoa; phylum Chordata; class Mammalia; order Artiodactyla; family Cervidae; genus Odocoileus; species Odocoileus virginianus. Next base: position 26,031,584 of record NC_069689.1, read on the forward strand.
TCCTTTTTTATTTTCTTTTCTCTTTAGCACATTCTAAAGAAAAAGAAGAAAACACTTTTAAATTATCATAAAGGGTTTCCTAAAGCATCAAGTATAAATCTATAAACATAAGAAAATTCTATATGTATTAAGGTTTATTTTTTAAAATTTTATATTCTAGTTGAAGGATTAATATGGATTTTTAAAAATAGGGGGCCATCTAAGTGGGACCTAACAAATACATCTAAATGTTATGACTCTTTCAAACTGACTGATGATTCTCTTGGAATCAGCCTCAGTCTATGCCATATAATTATTGAATCCCCATAACTAGAAAGCAACTTAATTGTTTAGTTCATTATTCAACACACTCTGAAAATTGCTTCTATGGAATCCCTGAAACATTGAATTCAGCAGCTACTTGTCACCAATTCTGGAGAGCTTGCTCATTCATAAGCTGCCTGTAGCATCACTAGAAGGAAAATAGAATAAATATTTTCATTGAACATTTCCTATGTACTGGAGTGAAGGAGTGAATTTCACACAGATGTCAGTTTTGCAATCCAAAAAGATCTATTTGTGGTCAACATGGGAGATGAACTAGAGAAATAAGGACTTTCAGGTCCAATTAAGAGAATGACACCATAGCACAAGCAATGTGAAGGTTTGAAGCAAGCATGTGAAAACTTTGAAGTGGAAGTGGCAAGCAGTTTAAATGTAATTAGCAGGACTTGGTAGGATTTTCATTCAGCAGAAGATGAGTGATAACTCAGAGACATTTTCAAAAAAAAAAAAAGTGTAGCAGATGAATTGCTCTGGCCCCGCTATTCTAACTCTAGCCCAGAATACGTTAACAGCAATGACAATAAATATAATTGCTAACATTTATTAAATGCCTACTATATGCCAAGCACTCTTATAAGCACTTTTAAGTATTTTTTAATTGAAAACTCCCAACAACCCTGTGAGATAGGCCTACTAATATGCCCATTCTGTGACACAGAAACTGATACACAGCAAGTCAATAACTTTCAAGATTACTCTTATAATTAAATGACAATTCATGATTCAAAACCAGGTGGAGAATATGCTATAGTTCAGCTCAGGACCAGAGTGAAGGAGGCTATTTCAGACAAAGACAGAGATAAAAAATAAAAATCATACTGAAGACTATGTCATTCATTTCTTATTTCCCATTTCCTCCATATTCTTCTTCCCCTCCAATTCACTGTCTATCAGGAAACAGAAAGCCAGTTATCTTATGTAACTGAATGATTGCATTTATTTCTAAGGACTTTTCTTTGGGGGGATGAAAATCTCAAAAGAAATACTGATGTTTATTTTCATTAGAATGTAGCAGGCATATGTGATTATTTAGTGTGAAGGTTTTTTAATAACATTTCAAGGCAAACTGCTACTATTGAAATGAAAATTTTTAAAAATACTGCCAGACATTAAAATTGAAGTAAATGGATTCCCAGTGTCCCAGTTGTTTCCAATGTGTTCATTATGATTTAGGTTAGTTAGGTTTGGGTTTTGAAGACATCCTTCTTTCTAAAGAGATTGCACTTATTTAAAGCAATATATACACTGTTTATAGGGTACTTCATAAATGTCAAAGAATTCTCAAAATATAAAAGATTTTATAGATTATTAAGCATTCTCTGGTCATGTAGTAAACAGAACTGAACAGTTATATAATGGTTTTGTGCAGATTTACCGTGACAGAGGTGGGTCAAGCAGTTAGACTCTGAAATGAGCATCCTAAGTTGAGAAAGGAACTTTACAACATTCTTTGCCAACATCTCTTCCTGCCCAAGCTTTATCATCTCTACCTGGAAATGTAATCACCTCTCATGAGAGTGAGTAAGTAAGGAAGTGTCAATCACTCAGTTGTGTCCAACTGTTTGCAACCCATGGACTGTAGCCCACCAGGCTCCTCTGTCCCTGGGATTCTCCAGGCAAGAATGCTAGAGTGGGTGGCCATGCCCTCCTCCAGGGGCTCTTCCCAACCCAGGGATAGGATCCAGGTCTTCTGCATTGCAGGTGGATTCTTTATCTTCTGAGCTACCAGGGAAGCCAACAGAGCGCCTGCAAATGAGACAGCCTTCCACTGGGGCTTTCTGACTTTCTTGGCAAATTCCACCTTTTAATCTCTGTTCCTTTCAACGGAGCCTTACTACATACCTGTAAACATAATGGGACTGCATAGCAATGAAAACAGTGCTCCCGTTTTCTACTTGGGATAAAACAGATTAATAATGCGGTATAGAAAGTGCTGCGCTGGGTCCCTGTAACAATTACTGCAGCCATGCAGCAATGATTGCAGACCTAGGAGGTCCTCCCCGTGCATTGATACAACACCTGGTTCTGCCCTTTCTTCATCCTCCTTGTTTACTGCTTCTAATTTAAGGGGTTGCCCTTAGCTCAGGCTGCATGGATGACGTGAGTGGGTAGGATGGAGGAATTTTCTTTAAGTCAGAGCAGATAGTGAAGTGAAAGTCGCTCAGTCGTGTCCAACTCTTTGCAACCCAATGGACTACCCAGTCCATGGAATTCTCCAGGCCAGAATACTGGAGTGGGTAGCCTTTCCTTCTCCAGGAGATCTTCCCAACCCAGGGGTCGAACCTAGGTATCCCACATTGCAGGCAAATTCTTTATCAGCTGAGCCACTAGGGAGAAATTAAACCCAAGAATACTAGAGTGGGTAGCCTATCCCTTCTCCGGTGGATCTTCCCGACCCAGGAATCGAACCAGGATCCCCTGTATTGCAGGTGGATTATTTATCAACTAAGCTACCAGGTAAGCCCTCAGAGCAGATCAGATGACAACAAATGTTTCCCTACTTATTTCTGAGTAAAGGAAAGTCAAGATCTTCCCCCAAAGAAACCGAACTTCCATTTCAATCCCACTATTTAAGCTCCCTTCCATCATTGATCTACTATTGATAGAAGAAAATCTTGAATGAACACTGGCTGTAAATGTACAATCCCTGATTTCATAAAACACTAAAACAATCTTCAGGGAATTCAAAAACCTTTATAGGTCACAGATGTTGTCTATATGTATTGGCAGAAGGTCTGGACCAGTAGACAAGCTTCAGAAATGAACACATGTTTATATTCCATATTAGCAGACTCAGGCAATAGACTGCCTACTACTAAAAATGCCTTGCCATATGCTGTAATGTAAAAAGAAAAATATTTGAAGTTAGATGAGCTGAATTTTAATCCCAGATCTACCTACTATTTATGTGACCATGGGCTTTTTTTTTTTTAATCTCTCCAAGCCTCAAGTTTTATTCTTCACTATAAAACAGAAATAATATCATCAAACCAGCAAAATGTCTGAAGATTAAAATAAATTATGCATGTAAACTCGCTGACATTAGGTTGCAAATCAAAACTTTTTCAGTTTTCTTTCCCAACTTGCCTTCCCTTGTTCAAATGGTGATTTTACTTACCCTTGCTTTCAAATTTATTCATCCTACATAGAGGATAACTCTATCCCTAGGAAAGTATAAACTCCAAACACACAACTAGGATCATGCAATCCCATGAGAACACACCATTACCCAGAAACACAACCTATAGTGAGGATTTGCAGGCCTTTAGCCAAGGTGCCCTGCTTCTAGAGGCCCAGATTCTAATAGGGCCTTCTTCAGCCAACAACAGCACTAAAGATCAGGCCTCTGACCACTGCTCTAGAATTTAAGATCCAGAAGCCTACATCAGGCTAAACCTAACCCTGGTAAGTTTTAAGTTCTCCCTACTCACGTCCACTATACACTTCTCTTGGAAAACTCAAGGCCAGCTGAATACATCTTACTTCAGACTCCTGATACCCTTACTCATCACACAGGCGGTCTCCTCTGGTAGATAACAACATCCACAAAACGCTGCTTTCTTTCCAACCCCTTGACTCAGCTTCCCACGTACCTCCTTTCTCTCAGAACTTTCCCTTACGCCTTCTGGAGGACTCGTCCTGTGGTCAACACTTACTCTTCAGTGAACGTTGCTTTGATCTTCTGGGCTGATTTGCAACCTGAGGACTCTGCTCCCACATGAGCATCCCTGTGTCTGGGAAGTGGTTGCAGAGAATCCTCCCTCTCTTCCTGGGCTCTGAAGCAGGCCCACGTTGGATGTGCAATCTTGAGAGACTCACTTCATCTTGGCAAGCCTCAGTTTCATCATTGGTGAAGTAATAATAATAGCAGTTACCTCTTAGATTGCTGTCACAATTAAATAAGATAATGTATAAGAAGTATACTTCTAACAATGGATGATATTTAGTAGGTACTCAATAAATTATGATTATTATTCTCATCATCTTTGCCACTGCAATTACCATCTAATCTTTGCTTTTAAAAGGTAGAGTTTTAGCACAGCTGCAATGATATATTTGCAATATATCAATATACCAAATATATCTGGATATATCTGAATTCCCCCAGGGGACGATACTTAACATGTAGTAAGAAAGGAACCATTTAGTTTCTTTGTAAAAGCCATTGGAATCTTTCAAAAGTTCCACAGTACTTTTCCCAAAACATTGTCAACTTTATTCATGAGAGGAGGGGAGGAGGAAAATAACATGTTCCAGTTGGGTTATAGCGGTTTATTATAAGAGAATACTTGTGGGGGAGAAAACCATAACTGCCTTTCTAAAATGTTAGGCACTCAGTCATGTCTGACTCTTTGTGATCCCTTAAACTGTAGCCTGCCAGGCTCCTCTGTCCATGGGATTCTCCAGGCAAGAATACTGGAGTAGGTTGCCATTCCCCTCTTCAAAAGATATTCGTGATCCAGGGATTGAATCTGCATCTCTTAACATCTCCTGAAATCGGTGGGTGGGTTCTTTACCAGCCAAGCCACCAGGGAAGTCCTTTAACTCCCTTTCTGGGGGTCAATTAAATTTACCTTGACCTTATAAAGGCAAAGGGCTTCCCAGGTGGCACTAGAGATAAAGAACATGCCAGACAATGCAGAAGACTTAAGAGATGCAGATTCAATCCCTGGGTTGGGAAGAGCCCCTGGAGGAGGGCATGGCAACCCACTCCAGTATTCTTGCCTGGAGAATCCCATGGACAGAGGAGCCTGGTGGGCTACAGTCCATGGGGTCACCAAGAGTTGAACACAACTGAGGCAACTTAGCCCTATAGAGATAAGTATTTTAAAGCCAAGAGATAAGTATTTTAGCCAACTGAGGATGAGTATCCCCTACACTGACTTATATTCTAAGATACAATCTGCACACATGGAACAGTAACACCACAGCACTCACAGCACAATGAGTGCCCTAAGAATAAGCAAGCAGATAAAACCAGAGCTCACAGAACAGTGGATTTTGTTTTAGCCCGTCATAGCCATCCCACGCCATCATGCCCTGCTGAAAGCTTCTCACATGATCCACCCCAAAGACCATCCAGGAAGCTGCTATTGTGTTTGTAAGCATGTATTTCTTCCAAACTCAACATTTTATAAGAAATCTTATCTATTACATCTATCTTATCTAATACATCTATTTCCTTGATCATAACATTCACCATGTTAAGTGGTGAAGCTCTAAAAATAAGCTAGCAAAAAGCCTGCCGGAATATCTTGTGCAGAATAAGAATTCACTAAAACAAAACAGCTAAAAAAAAAATGACTGAACTGACACCTGATCTGGAAAACTAAAACTCAGTTAAGTGAATTCACTGAGACTGAGGTAGCTAAGTGGAAAAACGAGATATAAAATGGTCATAATCTATCATGATATTCAACAGGCATCAATAGAAAACTATCAAGGGGAAGACATTATTTTAAAACATCAACAGTCAGCTTTGTGCAGTTTTATACTTAGTGCGAAGTTTTATGGATTGTACATCTTCATTTGGTTTATTTCACAATTCTCTCAAACTTTCAACTAATCTAGGTTATGAATGTAAGGACTTGGTTATTCTCATGACTGGGCCCTGCACCAAAAAAAAAAAAAAAAAAAAACCCACAAAAATGAATAAATAAGTACCCATAGAAGTAGTACTCCCTCCCTTTCTTTTATACAGTCAATAGAAAGTGAAAAAGGTGCAGGGTGGAGGGGGATACAATACATGGAGCTTTTCAGAGATTTTCATGCTAATTATGCATCATAACATACACTGAAAACTCATATCCCCAGAAAGCCCTCACGTCTAACCCAAGCAAACTGAGATAGTTGTCCATAATGAGATATATATTATTATTCAACACTCTACTAACTTGCTGACCTATCTTTTTTCAAGACTCTTGATTAGTCTTAAGCTTCTAATTTTATCATTCCCTTTCCTGTAAATTAAGGCATCTGATATTCTGAGAAAGGATAATTGTACTTGTGCTTAACCCCTGATGGAATTCTGCCTTGTTCAAAATGCCCAATTTTATTTCAGATCAAGACTTGGTTGTAAATAGACTTCTTTGATCCCATTATTTTGCTTTGCAGAATTTTTGGAGCTCTGAAGAGGGAACTAAGAAGTTCCATCATTATTTTGTGTTGAGTTTAAGTCTTCATATAACATGGACTATTTCAATAATGTGCCAAGATTTACCTTTCCAATAAAGGACTTCATGCTTTGAGGTACTTGCTTCCAAAATGGCATTAACGATAACATTTGATGAGATGAATCTATTTCCAAAGCTTCTCCAGAAAGAATATGGAGGGGTTTATGTTGAATATCCCCTTATCAGCTGACAGCATGAGGCCAGAACAAATGTTTGATCAACAAAATATGCAACAATATTTACTTCTGTTACAAAATTACAAAGAACATATGTGTGCATGCTAAGTCCTTCAGCTGTGTCCTACTCTTTGTGTCTGACTCTTTGCGACCCCATGGACTGTAACCTGCCAGGCTCCTCTGTCCATGGGATTCTCCAGGCAAAAATACTAGAGTGGGTTGCCATGTCCTCCTCGAGGGGATCTTCCCAATCCAGCGATCAAACACTTGTCTCTTATGTCTCCTGCATTGGCAGGCTGGTCCTCTACCACTAGCACTACCTGGGAAGCCCTACAAAGAACATACAGTCACTGCCAACAGAACTTTTTTCTAGTTTTGACATTATTACATGATCGTCCAATTCCTTCAACTTTAACTTGATCATTCAGTTCCTTTATTAAATTATAAGTTTTGGTAGTAGTATAAAATCATTAAAATACAAGAATGTAAAAATTTTTATTTTAACTTTAAAGTACTTCATTCAAAATTGAGGCTCTGCCATTTTTCTGATTATTCTCCCCAAAAGGTTGCTGAAAAAATAGTAAGGTTCAAAGTCCTGGGTGTCTTAAGATTTGGGTTACCAACCTCTGAGTATATTTTATCATCTGCCAAGATTCTGCCCTTTCACTATGCCAATAAAACTATCTTTGCCAATAAGAGGAAGATGGATTTTAGTAGCTCCACTGATTTGAAAGGGAAATTATGACCAATAAGCATCCTAATTAGCTCCATCTTTAGAGTTATAACATTAGTAATTGACCAATATAAATGGTTAAGAATCCAGACTCTAAAACTTGATTGCCTAGGTTGGAATCTTGCTTTTATTACCTACTTTCTGTGTGACACTAGAAAGTTAAACTCTACCTATTTTTCTTATCTGTAAGACAGAATAATTATAGTATCTATCTAGTACTGTAAAGGATAGTTAAGCTAATACAAGTAAAACTCTTAGAAGAATATATAACACATAGTAGGCTCTCAATAAATTTTTGCTAATTATTTCTATGGAATATTCAGTGTTTTGCCTTCTGATTTTATTTTCTTATCAAAAGAAAGTAGCTTTAAAATGTTAACTAAAATGAAGACTATTTTTAAAATTTATTTTCTTTCGAAAAAAACACAAACTTCAGACAGAGTAAGGATTACATGAATGATGATGGGCCTTACTCTAGGAATTAAGGAAAAAAGGTCACTGCATTATTATAAAGCAGCTTGTACAGTTAACTAGCTTGAAGTCAAAAGATTTTAAAAATCCCACTGTGAGTAGACATTTAATTTACAGAAAGAAAATTGCCAAGGGACTTTAAAATTGACCTCTCTTCACCATCACACAGAAATTCATGTTTTACAAAGTTTTTCGATTCAGAATCAGTCTTCTAAAACAAGTGAGCAAGCAAACACATCAGTATATCAGACAGTGTTTTTAAGTTCAAATACATCCCAAGGATCCATATATTGGACAGGCCTTATAGATTATACTGAACAATTTTGATTGCTACTCTTTTCTACTGAACAAAATTGCTTCTTATACTAGTATAAAAATATCTTCTGGGTATAAATTATTTGGAGGAAAGATTGTTCGGCAGGTGTTCTCAGAAATAAATTTCTCAAGTGCTTTTACCAAAACATGTGGGCTGAATGGTCCTTTTCTCCAAAAGGCATATACATGAACTGATCACATTTGGGATTTATGGACTGAGCAAGTGTATTTGTGTTTTGATGAAATCTTTTAGAAACAGCAAGAGGACTAACTAAAGGAGGGTTAAATTAAAACAATTTTCCCTGCCGTTTCCTCCAGGTGAACTGCAACGGAGCACCTTTAAGATAAAGCCACAGGCTGAAGAGTTGACAATAAAAAATTATTTATGAAAAAATACATATTAATAAGCATTAATGTGTGGGGATAATGCTAAAGATTTTGAAAGGAAATTAAATACACACACACACACACACACACACACACACACACACACACACTTTGAAAATTGCCATAATATGCTGCAAAAAAGGCTATCCAATACTCGGTGGCTTACAACCACAGAGATGGATTCCCAACACTTTGGGTCTGAGGGTCAGCTGTGGTTCTGCTGACTTGGGCAAGGCTCAGTGGGCTGAGCAGCTCTGCTCAGGGAGTGGGGTCAGTCAGTCTTAACCCCGAGCTGTGAGTTGAACTCAGATCTACACTACCTATGTTCAATGCGAGGTCCAGGCTGATGGATCTAGCACTACCTAGGAACCTTAAAGGAGATCAGCAGAGAACAAAATAAAGAAGGGTGAGTGCCAAAGAATTGATGCTTTCAAACTGTGATGCTGAAGAAGTCTCTGGAGAGTTCCTTGGGCAGCAAGGAGATCAAATCAGTCAATTCTAAAGGAAATCACCCCTGAATATTCATTGGAAGGATTGATGCTCTAACTGAACCCCCAATACTTTGGCCACCTGATGCAAACACCCAAATCATTGTAAAAGACCCTGATGCTGGGAGAGATTGAGGGCAAGAGGAGAAGGGGGCGACAGAGGATGAGATGGTTGGATGACATCACTGAGTCAATGGACATGAACTTGGGGGGGAGCTCCAGGAGATAATGAGAGACAGGGAGGCCTAGTGTGCTGCAGTCCATGGAGTTGCAAAGAGTCGGACATGACTTAGTGACTGAACAACAACAAAAGGCACAAAATGGGGCTAGAGCTTTAAAAGCCTCTACTTACACCATGTCTGCTGAGATTTCATTAGCCAAAGTGAGTCATGTAGCCAAGCCCAACTTCACTGGGGCAGGTACACTTACTCAACACACATCTGGCTGAGTCCCTGATCCTCCACCTGGATCTTGTCAGCTCCCTTACTCTAGGGCACAGTCCATGCTTTCTAAATTTTTTACAAATGGCTGGAAATCCCCAGAATCATGGTATTGATTTCTGCCCCAGGTCAAGAGTCCTCTAGCCTCATCTTTTTGATCCTGATTATATAGCCTGGTTCAAACCTAAGCCTCCTCTACAATTTGCCAACCTTAATCCTGTGATTCCAGTTAATGGCAACTCTTGGAAGGGTTAGCCCAGAGCTGGGTTATGACAAACCCCTTGCCCTCCACTCCTTGCTATTTATCTTCTCTCACTAAGCCTGCTGCTGAATTTGCATATGGCTGAAACCTCTGGTCCAGGAGACTATTAGAAATTCGGTATAATGAACAGTTGAGAATTTACCACCTTCTTAGGCTCTTTCTTAGCCAAATTTGAATTTCACTTCTTTTGCATGCACCTAATTTCATAAAGAAATTCCCTTCTTATGGTAAATTTAATTATAAAATTGTTACATTTGTCTTTGTAATGTGTGGATTAAGGTGAGTATGTAGGCAGCTGACAGAGTTTAGGTTTTAAGCTGCTTGCCAAAGATCCCAAAGTTAAATCAAAAGAAAGATAAAGTGAAGGCAAGCTCTTTCCACTCTCATTTCACTGAGTCTCTCTCTCTGACTTTCCCTCTAAGTCTGTTTCATCTGCTATAGCTAAAACCTGAAAAGTTGCCTGGTTTTCCCTCAAATGTTATTTACTTAGCATATCCATGAACTACAAGAGATTAAAGACCTGTTTATCAACTTTTTAATCATCTAATAAAATGTGCAGTCTCTAATATGAATCTGCTCATATTCACTAATGTGCATTGGAATAAAACTAAGAATTTAATCTTGGACTTCTGTTCTTTAATTCCTTCCTGTAACAAGAATTTTCATCTTCACTGACTTGTTTCTACAAATACAATAAATGCTTTTATGCCTATGAAGATTTTCTAATTTTTACAAAGATTAACCATTATATTCTAAAGTCCATGTTTTGATATATTTCATCTGTTAACTTATTCATGCAACAATTACTGGCTGAGCAAATTTTTTGTATAAGCCTTTGCTGGGCACTAGGGTTATAACATCAAACAGGGAAATACAGTTTTTGGCTTTATGAGCAATATCTCATCTGTTACATAATATATCTTCAGCATGGATACAATTTTGAAAGAGTAGATTACTACTACTTTTGTAACATTTTAACCTTTGGGCATTCTATTTGTTTCCTGCCACTTTACTGACATTTAGTATGCCCCATAGACCTTCTGATATTGTCCTGGTTAAGTTTTGTTTCAACTTGTTTCTACTTCAATTAGAAGTAGAGCAATTCATTTCTCTTCTTACCACTGTACTATCTTTTTATTTAAATATTATCCTTACCCAGGTGGCGCTAGTGGTAAAGAACCCTCCTGCCAATCCAGGAGACATGTAAGACATGCAGGTTCAATCCTTGGGTTGGGAAGATCCTCTGGAACAGGGCATGGCAATCCACTCCAGTATTCTTGCCTGGAGAATCCCATGGACAGAGGAGCATGGCATGTGGTCACAAAGAGTCAGACATGACTGAGCGAGTTTCACTTTCACAAGGTAACTTTAATGAAGCTAAAGAATTATTAATATGTGAGGAAAATATGCTTGTAAATACATTAATCACAACACCTTATTTGAATACTTAATCTACATTTTCACCCATGGAATATCACAAACTATCACTCTTTCACCCCTAAATTTATATATGTATAAATGTATACATTTATACATATATGTGAAATGTGTATGTATGAAGTAATAGTATTTGAGATTCCTCTGGAATTCACTAAAATTCAATATGTAGCATATTAAGAACAAATATGAAAGACAAATGACAATTTCAATCTATTTACCTTTTGCAAAAGAAATATTTGACTTGGATCAACATTTGTTTTAATTTATTTTTCACCTTTATAAAATCTAAAAACCATAATTTTGGAACTTTATATTCTCTTAAAATAAATATTATTTCTCATAATACTCAATAAATCTTTGCTAGCACTAAATTCATATATATTTGTAAAACAGATAATTGCATTATAAACTACAGAAATATTTCTTTTCATTAAATTGCTAAGGCAAAACATTCAGATGCCTCTACATCCAGAGTTATATATATAAAATGTGAATTCAAATCATATGAGATTATTTATATCTGACTAGTCTTGGTCCAGAAAAAAGGCAATTTTTATGATCCAACCTAACAGTTTATTTGTCTGGATCTCTTCCTAGAACATGAGTTCTTCACAGGCAGGGACTGTACCTCATTCTTATTTGCATAAATTATATGCCCCTAAGGGGGTCTCTGCCCCTGAAGAAGTATATAGCTTTGACTCAACCATCCTTTCTACACCAAAAGAAAAGGTCAGTGTTCTTTACAAGATTATAACTAACCAGAATGGATCACTCTAGCCCTGACTTCAGGTTGCTCTTAAACATCTTATTGTAAGGAATAAAGAGAAAACATATGAAACCCTGAATGCAATGCCTGGCACTGAGTACTGGCAGTAAGTCTGCAGTACTTAAGTAGCGATTATTATCATTGCTACAATAGGGGCATGTACAAGGTAGAAGCAAAATTCTACCAAAATTCTGTGAGGAGTATAAGAGGAATGTATCAGCTAAGGCTTCCATAAAGTATTTGAAAAGATTGGTTGAGAAGTTTCATAGATTATGTGGGATAAGAACCAGTGAAAAAAGGCCTTGGCAAATAGCTAATATGGCTAAAATCCAGGGAGGGGCTCTGTAGATGATGTTGAAAGAACCAATTTCCAATTTTATTGATACAACACATTCAAAACTTTCAGCAGTTCTTAATACATTTAGAAATAACATCTGTATATTTTATGTAATCATTCTTTTTCTTCAATAAACAGTTTTATTAGGATTCACTAAAATGCCCTTATCTTTGACTCAGCATCTTATGCTTCCAAAGAACGTTCAAACTACAGTACAATCATGCTCATTTCACATGCTAGAAATGTAACGTTCAAAATCCTTCAAGCTAGATTGCAACAGTACATAAATCAAGACCTTCCAGATGTACAAGCTGGATTTAGAAAAGGCAGAGGAACAAGAGATCAAATTGCCAACATCTGTTGGATCATAGAAAAAGCAAGAGAATTCCAGAAAAGCATCTGCTTCATTGACAACACTAAAGCCTTTGGCTATGTGGATCACAACAAACTGTGGAAAATTCTTCAAGAGATGGGAATACTGGACCACCTTACCTGCCTCCTGAGAAACCTGTATGCAGGACAAGAAGCAACAGTTAGGACAGGACATGGAACAACAGACTGGTTCAAAACTTGGAAAGGAATACATTAAGCCTGCATATTGTCACCCTGCTTATTTAACTTCTATGTGGAGGACATCATGAGAAATGCTGGCCTGGATAAATCACAAGTTGGAATCAAGATTGCCGGGAGAAATATCTCTAACCTCAGATATGCAGATTATACCCCTCTAATGGCAGAAAGTGAAGAGGAACTTAAGAGCCTCTTGATGAAAGTGAAAGAGCAGAGTGAAAAAAGCTGGCTTAAGGCTAAAAATTCAAAAAACTAACATCATGGCATCCAGTCCCATTACTTCATGGCAAATAGACAGGGAAAACATGGAAACAGTGACAGACTTTATTTTCTGGGGTTCCAAAATCACTGAAGATGGTGGCTGCAGCTATGGAATTAAAAGTCTCTTGAAACATCCCACCCTCGCCTTCTCCCAGAGTCCACAAGTCTGTTCTATACATCTGAGTCTCTTTTTCTGTTTTGCATATAGGGTGAAACAGATCACCAGCCCAGGTTGGGTGCATGAGACAAGTGCTCGGGCCTGGTGCACTGGGAAGACCCAGAGGGATCGGGTGGAGAGGGAGGTGGGAGGGGGGACTGGGATGGGGAATACATGTAAATCCATGGCTAATTCATTTCAATGTATGACAAAAACTACTGTAATGATGTAAAGTAATTAGCCTCCAACTAATAAAAATAAATGGAAAAAAAATAAATAAATAAAAGTCTCTTGCTCCTTGGAAGAAAAGATATGACAAACCTAGACAGTATATTAAAACAGAAACATCACTTTGCCAACAAAGGTCCATCTAGTCAAACCTATGGTTTTTCCAGTAATCATATATGGATGTGAGTGTTGGGCCATAAAGAAGGCTGTACACCAAAGAATTGATGCTTTTGAACTGTGGTGTTGGAGAAGACTCTTGAGGGTCCCCTCAACAGCAAGGAGATCAAACAAGTCAATCCTAAAGGACAAGACCCAATACTTTGGCCACCTGATGTGAAGAGCTGACTCACTGGAAAAGACCCTGATGCTGGGAAACATTGAGAGTAGAAAAAGGAGGTGAAAGAGGATGAAATGGTTGGATGTCATCACCAACTCAATGAACATGAGTTTGAACAAATTCTGGGAGATGCTGACAGGGAAGCCTAGCGTGTTGTAGTCCGTGGGGTCACAAAGAGTCAAACATGACACTGTGACTGAACAAAAACATACACTTCCAGAGATGTTTCACACTTTGGTCTTTCAAGATTTCGATACTATTTGTTAAGATTCCTGTGCAACTTAAAAACAATGCAGTGTAAATCACAGCCCAATGAAAAGATCATTCAATATTACATTTTAATAAATATTTCTATGTTTCATACTATTATGCCATCTCCTTGAAAGTCTTCTAAATTTATCTTAAAAGAAAGTGAAGTCGCTCAGTCGTTTCTGACTCTTTGTGACCCTGTGGACTGTAGCCTGCACCTGGCTTCTCCGTCCATGGGATTTTCCAGGCAGAGTTCCGGAGTGGGTTGCCATTTCCTTCTCCAGGGGATCTTCCCAACCCAGGGATCAATCCCACGTCTCCTGCCTTGCAGGCAGATCCTTTACCCTCTGAGCCATGAGGGAAGCTTAAATTGATCTTAAGAGCAAAGAATTAAAAATAATAATTTCTGAGAAAGACCCTTTAATAATTGAAACTTTGCTCATTACATCTTCTAAATGTAAAAAGAGAATCAATTTTTAAATGGATGTTCTCAGCATTGACTGTGTGCCGGGGATTGTGGCAAGCACCTTTTTCACATCATCTTATCAAACTCTCATACCCACTTTGGGAGGTATTATCCCATTTTACAGATATAGAAACCAAGGGCTACCAAGTTAGACAACTTGTTCAATGCCCAACTGTAAATGGAAGAGTCTGATTTAATACTAGGTATGTCTGACTCCAGAATATGGGCTTATGCAGCTGATGCTGTGAGCAGCTGGGAGCTGTGTGTTACCCATCTGTGTGTGCGTGTGTGTGTGCATGTGCGTGTGTTAGTCATTCAGTCACGTCCAGAGTCTTAGTGACTCTGCGGACTGTAGCCCACCAGGCTCCTCTGTCCACGAAGTTCTCCAGGCAAGAGTACTGGAGTTGGTAGCCATTCCCTTCGGCGGGGGATCTTTCCAACCCATGGATCAAACCTGGGTCTCTTGCATTGCAGGCAGATTCTTTACCATCTGAGCCACCAGGGAAGCCCCATCTGTGTGTAGACAGAGCTAAAGCTTTAGCTTAGGCTAAAGCTGTTAACAACAGCATAACTGTATAAGCATTTGAAATTTCCCTACTTAGCCTCACCAGAGAAGATATACAGACAGTAAAAAAGCATATGGAATGATATTCCACTTCATATGTGATCAGGAAAATGCAAATAAAAACAACAATGAGATCCCACTGCACACCTATCAAAATGGCCCAAATCCAGAACACCGACAACACCAAATGCTGGCGAGGATGTAGAATAGCAGGAATTTTCACTCATTGCCAACGGGAATGCAAAATGTTGTAGTCATATTGGAAGACACTTTGGCAGTTTCTTACAAAACTAAATGTACTCTTATCATGCAATCCAGCAGTCACACTTTGCTATTTACCCAAAGGAGTTGAAAACGTATGTCTACACAAAAACCTACACGGGGATATATACAGCAGCTTAGCTCATAATTGCCCAAATTGGGAAGCAAAGAAGATATTCCTCATAGGTCACTGTGTAAATGGTGAATGGTGAATGGTGAATCAGATAATGGAATATTCTTCAGAGATAAAAGAAAGAAGTATCAAGCCATGAAAAAAACATGGAAGAAACTTGCATGCGTAATACTAAGTGAAAGAATCCAGTCTGAAAATGTGACTATATAATCCTGTATAATTACAACTATATGACATTCTAGAAAAGGCAGAACTATGGAGACAGCAATAAGATCAGGAACTGGGAGGAGGAATGGATGAATAGGCAGAGCACAGAATATTTTTTAAGGTAGTATTGTGCAATACTGTTAATACGGGTCTTCCCTGGTAGCTCAGCGGTAAAAATTCATCTGCAATGCAGGATATGCAGGAGACACGGGTTTGATCCCTGGGTTGGGAAGATCCCCTGGAGTAGGAAATGGCAACCCACTTCACTATTCTTGCCAGGAAACCCCCATGAACAGAGGAGCCTGATGGGCCACAGTCCATAGGGTGGCAAAGAGTCAGACACGCCTTAGCGTGCGCGCACACACACACACACACACACACACACACGTTATTTACCTTCCTACCCACAGAATGTACAACACCAATGGCGAGCCCTAAGGTAAACTATGGACGCTGGATGATAATGATGTCAATATAGGTTCATCACTTATAAATGTGTCAATCTGGTTGGGTATTTTGATAACAGGGGAGGCAATGAATGTGCAGGGGAAGGGAATATATGGCAAATAGCTTCTGCTCAATTTTACTGTGAAAACATTTCTTCTCTAAAAAAAGCATATTATTAAAAATATTTCCCCATTCATCATTCTATTTGGAAGAATAAGAACTTGCTAGTTTCATTTGGACATTTGACCTTTTAAATGTGCCACAGTGAAAAGAGAAGGAAAATGTAAGAATATATTATTACCTATCTATCTATTGCTAGGTAGTAGTGACTAATAAAGACGTTTTTTCATTTAAACAAACAAGTCCTAGTTTTCAGTAAAATCTGGAAAAAACTCCAAACTATGGATTTTGCTAATCGTATTGTAATGGTCTCCTTGAAAGGAGAGGCTATTTCTCATTCATCTTTGTACCCTATACATCTGGCACAAGCCCTGAGGAATGGCACTTGATAAAGGTCACTGAGTTTCATTTATTTAAAAGAACATTGAAGAGACATGCACAAAGTATGGGCACTTAGGTTCTACAAACCTGAGGAAAATATGTCACAATGAACAGATTTCCCAAAGGTGGTTAAAAGATGTAGAGATTGAAGCTGTGTTTTTAAATATGCCACCATTACCGGTTTACTTGCTTAGAAATAATAACAGATAAATCTGTGCTAGGGTATATACTCAAAGCTTGACCAATCGCACTTATCAGTAAAATAAGAATGACGGTTCAGAAAGTTAAGAGAATTTAAGCAACATAACCAGGAAGCAAGGAAGCCAGGACTTAAATCCTGGCAAATTATTGCTATTTACTACTCTAAACCCACTCTATATAGCCTCTTAAGAAAGGAGTGCTTATAATCAGTATGCTTTTTCATTTATAAAATTATATAGTGCTATAATATAGTTCTGTTTATCCACAGCTCAAATTTGTATTTGTCTGGCATCATATACACATTACCTAAGTGTCACAAAGGCTGGGTCTTAAAGCCTCAAACTTCTGTGGTTATATATGTAACTTCTTTTTCTGTTCCTCTACTTATATATTTTAATAATAGAGGTAGAAGGGAAAAGGAATGGAGTGAGGACATTTTTCATTATAAAAGAGTTTCTTCAGTTACCAGCTTTCTTCACAACTACATAAATAAGGACATTTTAATACCCTAATTAATATCCATTTTTAACTCCATGTCATGTTTTTATTACCATTCTCTCATTAAAAATCTAATGAGCATTAGCATACTGACAAGGATAATAAATGCCAACAAGTCATATCCAGTTATTAAAGCTAATGGTTTCCCCATTGGAATGTAATATATGTTTCAGCTTTTCTTTTTTTTTTTTTGCCAAAAGCTCAATGATACTTTTATCTCCAGTCGACCAATTGCACATTTAATTTAATACCTATTAAAGGCAAACAGCAAGGCAGAAATCACATTCGAGTTGTTACTCGAGCCATCAAGGGCCAGCAACTAAAAAGAGGAGATTAGGTAAAGGACTAATGCTGGTCGCAGTGTGGAAATGATGAGCAGACAAACTCCTGCCTCAGCAAAGTGCCTTATTTGAGCAGCCAAGCCATGGCATCATCTTACAAGTCTCTGTATGCAATGGCAGGATACACACCACTGCTTCTCACTCAAAATAGAAAGAATGATCTGAACATTCTTGTTTCTAAGAACCCTTCCAAAAGGCAAATCTCAGCTCTCAACATTATCTTATATAGTTTTCCAACAACAAAACATTTTTTCATGGCAATGCCAGTTCTCGGTTGCTAGCTTGATACTTTCTTTCAAAAGAAAGAAAATGTTTGTGTGTATGTGTGTATGGTATATTTTTAATAAATTAGAGAAGCTGCATAAATGTGAACGCATAGGAAGGAAAAGCTTGTCAGACATGGTATTAGGAAAGGTGTCAGAGTGTATTGCTCACTAATGTAGATAAATCACCTGTATAAAAAGTGAATTATGCTAAACCTAGACAATGCCCCATGCCTACTTATTCTTAAATATTGTGATATAGCCATTGGTTTGGAATTTGTGCATCATTTCAAAAAAGTATAAAATGAATTTTCTATCTTTCTTCAAAATGTTTTTTTCCTTTGAAATGAGCAATATCATGATCAATAATGCCTAGATGTCCCTTTTTCAGAGGAGGAAATGGCAACCCACTCCAGTATTTTTGCCTGAAGAATCACATGGACAGAGGAGACTGATAGGCTACATTCCATGGGGTCTTAAGAGTCAGACATGATTTAGCAACTAAACCACCACCACCACCACCAGATGTCCCTTTTAGACTCAGCATCCAGAAATGTTGAGGAACTTTCAAATTTTTTCTAAATATTTCAATTGATTTCTGACTTTACAAATCAACATATACAAGTATTGCAATACAAATTGAGGGAAAAATAAGACTATTATTTTTTCATTTAAAAAATCAATATATTGAAATAAAAGTTATTTCCATCATAAGCATGAGATATTAGTCAAAGACACGATGGATAAGGGCTGAGTGATCTTAGAGGGAAAAGTTAATGGAAGAGACAGTCGTCTTTGGACCTCTTGCTTTTTGACACATTATGCCAAGGTTGCAAGCCCCTGACCACCCTTTTGCATGGGTTCATGATCAGTCGCTTCAGTCGTGTCCAACTCTTTGTGACCCGATGGACCGTAGCCCATCAGGCTCCATGGAATTTTCCCAGCAAGAATACTGGAGTGGGTTATCATGCCCTCCTCCAGGAGACCTTCCCAACCCAGGATTGAACCTGAGTTTCCTGCATCTCCTGGACTGCAGGCAGATATATTACCACAGAGCTATCAGGGAAAACTGACCATCTTTTACTCAACCCATTACTCAGGGTTGTTGCACAGCTGATAACTTTGAAAGATAAAGGAATGTCTCCTTCTCCACAGCTCCAACAAATAACAGTCTTGGTTACTCTGGTTGTAAAAGTAGTGGGTTCCTCACGCTCAGTGTTCCTCAGATGCAACCCAAACCTACTATGCCACTCATATATCACCCACATGGGACTTCAGTTGAAGGGGAACCAATACAAACACACTGAGGCCCATGAGCCACAAGTAATGAGGCCTTTGATCTTGGACCCAGGAGTCACCTATTTCTGCCAACATCTATGAAACTTTAATACTAACTTGATAATATAACATCTAAAGAGGGAAAAATCAAATTCAAGATCTGACAAAGATCGCCTAAGATAAGGATAATTAACCTCTTTAAGCTTCCCTTACATCATCAAGAGGGAAGAAGAACACCTGGTAATATGCATGCTGAGAATTTTTAAGAAGACTAAATGATGCTGTACTTGTGAAGTCTCTAGTACAAAGAACATGTGCAGCAAATGTTTGTTTCCTTAAGTATTGCCACAAAGGGAATATTTAAAAATATATCAAAAGAAGGTTAAGTTTATTCTACACATTTCACATTCCCCATGTATATCAGTCTACTCTTCAGTACTCAGAAAATTTTTGTAGAAATCTAATACTGCATAACATTATACCAGTATACTGAATTCTACTTGATCTCATTATAATATTTCTTTAATAAACAGCTAAAGTGTCAACTTCAAAGTTGCTCAGATACTAAATATTAATTGTTCTCAATACAAAAATGAAGAAACATGACATGATAAAGGTGTTAGCTTACTCTATGGTAGTAATCATATTGCAATATATAAATGCATCAAATCAATACCTTAGACACCTTTAACTTACCTTAAACACCAAATTGACCATGTTATGTGACAATTACATCAATAAAAAATGTATACTGCCAAATTATATTTAAATTAAAATAATTTTAACATTTGGATCTATAGTTATAATTTATAATAGTATGTAGTTTTCTATTTTCTGCGTAGATTTTATAAAACAAATTGGAGATTTAACATCATTTCTATATGTTTTAGAAGACTGTGATAAGAATCGGAAGCATTTCCTTAGAAGGTTTATCAGGGAAATTCTGATCTTTTAATCTTGGAGATGAGAATCTTTAAAGGGGACATTTCTTAGACAAATTTCTCAATCTCCTTCCCTGTTATTGCTTTAGTCTGGATTCCTGTAGGGATGGATAGTGTCATCCCTTCCTCAAACCACTGCAGAGGCTGAAAAGGCAATACGTGTGCTTTCCAGCCTCTGTTGCATCTCAGAGGGGCCATGTTGTCCCAAAAAAAGAAAGCCCAATATAATGGCAGATGGAAGGAAGATGGGAGAGAGGATCTCTTTCTAGCCCCAGGCATACAGTCCTATCTTCATTGCCAAATAAGGCTTCAGGGCAAGCATTGTCCCCACCTCCCACCCAAAGGTTGGGCTCTGGTCAAGTCCCCAAAGTCCTTGGCTTGCTTCCTGCTTTTCCAACTCCATATTCCCAGTCTTTAGTAGTCTGACTTTAGTGGTCCACTGCATTCTCTCTGGAAAGCCAATTGCTTTGACTGGTTTTTTTCCCTTTGCCTTTATTGAACTATATGCTAAATGGTATTTTTTTCAGCCCAATTCCATTGTCACTATATTTTCCATTAATTCCTCAAAACTGTTTCTATTCTAGCACTTTTTATGTAGTTTTAACACATATGAGTACATATGTACGCACATATATACGTACCCATTCACACACATAAATTTGATCATCTCAACGGGGGGGGGGGGGGGGGGCGAGCAGCTTCAAATAATTAGACTGAAACAAAGATGTCCACCACGTATTCTGAAGGACAGGGATAATATAACTCAAAAGGTTCGGAAAGGTTAAAGAGGTCAATGACAACTTAGAGCAGAGAGAGCTGCTAGAAGACTACCACAGGAATTCACACACTAGCAACTTCTATGAAACTGAGGATATCTCGGATGAGAAAGATATACTGTGGAAGAGATTCCTGGATTCATTAAATAAATGAAGTGGGATAATTAAGAAGAAATCAAAAATAAATTTAAGATTTCAGTCCTTTGGGCACTTTAAGAAATGGGTAAGTTTGTGGTGGCAGAGGGAAACCCTTAGTGTGAAATAGAAATATCAAGGAATTTAAGAGTTGTATAGGGCTTTCCAGATGGCACAGAGGTAAAGAATCTGCCTGCCAATGCAGAAGTCGTGGGTTCGATCTCTGGGTCAGGAAGATCCCCTGGAGGAGGAAATGGGAACCCACTCGAGTATTCTTGCCTGGAGAAACCAGTAGACAGAGGAGCTTGGCAGGCTGTAGTCCATGGGGTCACAAAGAGTCAGGCGTGACTGAGCATGCACTCGCACAAGAGTTGTGTGTTTGAAATGAAGAATCCTAAAAAGAAAACACCCTGTTAGTTAGTGGAGATAAAGGACCAAATTCTTAGCCTGGAGTTGGAGATCTGAGAGCAAGTCATCAAACCTAGATGTGTTCTCTAAAGCCTCCAGAGTAGATGGTTCCTCTAGGAGAGGTAAGGGGAGAGGGCACTGGACCAAGACCTGCATTCCCAGTTGGAATCACAAAGAAGAAGATGAAGATAAAAGAAGAAATCTGAGCTGTTTCAAGTACTAGTTTTCACTTTTCTTTGAATTATCATTTGTGGTCACAACTGATATTTTATCCTCTTCATTTTAATTCCATTTTTCCCAAATTGACTTTCTTATTGTCTGTAACCATATTTATAACTGTCCATAAAACTTCACAAGATCAAGATTTTCATGATATTTCTATTGCTATTCAATTATATAAACTGAAACTTTTATCAATTATTTCCAGTTCCATGACATTCATTTTAAAAAGCTATGAAAAATCCAAAGTTGAGCATTTCTACTAACTACAATCTTGGCTACCTACTACAACACACAATATATGTTATTATTATCTGGTTTGTGACCTTTGGGCCAGTTTTTGATCTAAATGTTAGTGTTTCTAGCCAAGTTAATTAATTTATCACATAAAATTTCATGAGACCATCTACCAGTTACTTTACTGAAAAGCAATACTCCCAAGTGCGTTTTCTTCATTCACCAGTTTTTGTGTTCTGTCAACAAAATAATCTGGCTTAAATGCTGGTATACTCTATTCAGCCTCCTTTTTTCCAATTCTTTTGAAATTGTAATAGGCAGTAATCAAAAGATTTTGAAGATAACAATGTCCTATAAAAGGAGAAACCCAGAGGTAAGTGATACACTTTTAAAATAGAACATGTATTGAGAAACAAATAAAAATAAGTTAGCAATACAATTTATACCAAAAAGGGAAGAGATGTAAAAGGAAAAACAATTAAGACAGTAGCAAAGATCCTATTTTATTAATCCAGAATGATCATATCTCAAGTACATCCCAGTGAATACTTGCTTGGATGATTCTGTTCAAAGGCCCAACGTATTTTAAAATCTGCAGGCCTTCAGCAAGAAAAGAACAGAGAAAAGGCAAGGCATTAAAAAGTGGCTAAAAGTTTTCTAAGGTTATACTGCTAAGTCCAGTACATAAGATTAAAACGCTCTACTTGAAATCTCAAAATCAAGTTACTGTGCCTTATAGCAACATGTTCAAAAGACACCATTCAGCAGGGAAACACGAGATAAATCTCCCCAAAGCAGACTGGGATTAAAATAGTGGTATTGAAAAAGTAAGAAATTCAATTCCTCCAGCCAGGGGGGCAAAAAAAAAAAAAAAAAAAAAAAAAATGCCTCCTGAAACAAGGAAAAGAATATACTAGTGTCTTGAATGTAAGAAAACAAAAATATAGTTTACATCAGTAACATGGAATAGTTTCTTTTTTAAGAAAAATAAAATTAAATGGATGCTTGCTGTTCTGTGGATCTTAGGGGAATAAATCTATAAGCAAACAATATGCTAAAGATACATGATAATCTACCCTTAATCCTAAAGGCCTTTGACAAGTGATCAGTCATTGGAGGGAACTGAGAGCTTTCATTTGAAGTGGGAATGTGCCCAGCACTGTGTGATGTACTGAACAATAATGACACCCTGAGTGAGAAGTCCAGAGAAGGGAATAGTTAAGCAGCAGAATGTGGTATAATAAGGTGAGAGTGATACAAGGTGTTATAGAATCATTAGAAGAGACGCCTCATCCAGAGGCATGAGGTCAGGATAGACTTTTTCCCTGGGAAGCAGAAGCTAAGGTGAGAAATAGTTAGAAGGTAGCTAGGTGAAGGGGTAATTAGTCAAGAAAGACAGTATTCCCTGTGGAGGTCCAGAAGGGAGAGAAAACACAGGGCTCGAAGGAGTGAAGAGTCCAGCATTTCGAGGAGTAGCAAGCATATTGTTGGGGAGCAGAAAGAAAAGTCCTGTGGAAACTGGAACTCCTGTTTTTTTGCAGATTTTTCAAACTGCATCACTTTGGTACTGATAAAAATTGCAGGTTTTTCAAAAAATTGGGGCCTCTTAGACTATATGCTGAAAACATACATTCAAGTCAACTATAAGCACAGTTAATCAAAAGAACCAAAACCCACACACCCACACAAATCCCATCAGGAAAACAGAGAGTGAGAAAGCACAAGCATACAAATTAAATCTGAATAGTAAATTTTATAAAATGTAAATTGTAAAGAGAAAATTTCTTAATTTAAATATGATTTGAATATATATATAAAGGCTTCCCTAGTGGCTCACAGTATTGCTGAATTTGCCTGCCAATGCAGGAGATGCAGGTTTGATCTCTGGATTGTGAAGATCCCCTGGTGGGCTGCAGTCCATGGAGTTGCAAAGAACAACATATATATAGTAGAGACATAGATAATAAAGCAAGCAGAGGGTTATAGGA
The DNA here is from genome assembly GCF_023699985.2 of Odocoileus virginianus. Lineage (NCBI taxonomy): Eukaryota > Metazoa > Chordata > Mammalia > Artiodactyla > Cervidae > Odocoileus > Odocoileus virginianus. The sequence continues at coordinate 26,055,563 of NC_069689.1, forward strand.
TAGGAGCGAAACACCAGGAGGGACAGAGAATACAAAAATATGTCTTTGGGGTTAGTTATCACATACTAATGTATATCAGATAATTAATTAATCTCATTTTCTGTGTTTTATTCTGAATTCTTTTCCTTCATGAAATAATTTTTTAAAATAATTCTGAAATAGGAATACTATCCCAGTTTAATAGGTAAAATGAGATTTAGAGAATGTATAAAATTTGCTGCAGGTTGTCCAAGTGTTTCTTTTTCATTGGGTATAACTGACATATAGTACTGTATTAGTTTCAAGTGTATAATAACTGATAATACCATATTCAACACTAAAACACTGAAAGTTTTTCCTCTGAGATCAGAAACAAGAATGGCTATTTTTTTTTTTTCTTCAACACGGTATTGGGGATTCTAGCTGGGCCAATTAGACTAGAAAAAAATAAAAGGCATCCAAACTGGAAAGGAAGAAGTAAAGCTGCTACTATTGGTAGATGACATGATTTTATACATGGAAAACCCTACAGACTTTACCCTCCCCCCCTAAAAAAAAACACAGGATAAAAAATTTTGCTAAAGTTGCTGGATACAAAATTGTTATACCAATACCTGTTGCATTTTTATACACTAACAACTGTCAAAGAGAAATTAATAAAACAATCCCATTTACAATTGCATCAAAAAATAATAGAATACCTAGGAATAAATTTAAGCAAAAAGATGAAAAATCTGTACACTGAAAACTATTAGACATTGATGAAAGACATTGAAGATGACATAAACGGAAAGATATTCTGCACTCACAGATGGGAAGAATTAATATTTTCAAAACTTTCATATTCCCCAAGGCAATCTACAAATTCAATTCAATCCCTATCAAAATTTCAATGTAATTGTTCACATAAATGGAACAACCCTAAAATTTGTAAGGAAACACAAATGAACCAAACAGCACAAGCAATCTTGAGAAAAAATTACAAAGCTGCAGATATCATACTCCCTGATTTCAAAGTATATTACAAAGCTATAATAATCAAAATAGGGCATTACTGGCATTAAAACAAATCAATATAACTGAATTAATTTATGGCAAAGGAAGCAAAAATATATAATAGGGAAAGAACAACCCAGGTGTTTAACACCTGACACATGCAAGGTATTCATCTCTGTTGCAAGAGAATATATATGACTGAGAGGAGGGACTAATGAGATTACCTGAAGATTTGGTCTATATGGTCTCCTAAAATAGACCAAATAAGAATGAGAACATAGATTTTTAGTAAAACTGTTAAGGACATCCTTAAGTAACTGATTCATTTTAGCATTCCTTGCTAACACAAGAAAAGCTCTAGATTTAAGTTCTGCTTACTCCAACTGTCTTCATAGCTCACAGTCTAACTCCGGTCAGCTATATTGTACATATACACTGATATTACAAGGAAAGTTGGGTGAGGGTGAATGCTAACAAGCAGTTTCCTCATGCCAGTTCAAAGCACCGAAGGGAGGTCAAAAGCCTCATTCTGTGTATAGAAGCAACTGTGGAGACCATGGCCGCCAGTCTCCCTCAGACTATGCATAGTTCTAAATCCTCACTATGTACTAAAATCACCTGAGGGCTTTTAAAAATTATTTGATGCTTAGGACACACTTCTGGAGATTCTGAAGCAGTTAATCTTGCTGTGGTCCAAGCACTGATAATTTTCAAATCTCCTCATATACTAAAGAACATTCAGGGTTGAGAACCACTGAACCAACCCAATCAAGATAACCCCATTGCCATAGCCGGTGACTGCTTTAGGAATGGGCACGAGACTCAACACTGGCCAATGAAACATGAGAGAAAATATTTTGGAGCACCTCAGGGAAATTCTTCCTAGATCTTAAAAATAGAAACCAAGGAAATATATAGTTTCTCTTCTTTTGGATATCATGTCATGTCTGGACTTGATACACAGAACTACAGCAAACATCTTATTTCCTAAAAAATAGTTGTAAGATAATGTTGATGGCAAGAGAATGAAAAACCCAGGTCTCTGTAACAATCTAGAGGGGTGGGATGTGGGAGGGAGGTCCAAGAGGGAGGGAACATATGTATACCTATGGCTGATTCATGTTGACGTATGGCAGAAATCAACAAACATTATAAAGCAATTATCCTTCAATTAAAAATAAACTTTAAAAAAAGAGAATCAAAAGATTAAAGGAAAAAAGTCTTGATATTATTGATGTATGGGATCCATCTTGCCTCTGGACTTCCAGTTATGAGAAATATTATATTTCCTTACTGTTCCTTATTTGAGTCAGGTTACAAATTACTTATTCTCAAATTCTCACTGATCCAGCATGTTATACTAATAACTATATTGCATATTTGTATGACCAAATAATCCTGGCAATACATTAAAAAGTTTCCTGAGTTTTTACTATTATTGCTCATGATTAATTTATGTCATTGCTATCAACGGTCCAGACCATTCACATTTAAAAATACATGAGAATATATTCTATTTAGAAATATCCTTCTAATTCAGGACCTAAAATTAGAAATAGGCCATTTTTTCTGAGTTAATTCTACTATGTTCATCTAACTTAGCCAATTCCTAATACTATAACAATTATAAGTAGTTCTAAGAACCTACTAACAATAAGTAATCTTGCTTCCTTATCATTCATTTGTGTGGATAGTTAGTCAACAAACATTAAGCATTTTCTGTGAACCAGATACCATTCTTATGTTGGGATATAAAGATCTTAAAACATGTTACCTGCTCATGAGAAGGTCACAGTCTAGTAACAGAAGTATATATCCACAGATAATTACAATACCATGTTACTAATTTATGATGGAGACTAAAATAAGATATTTTTTGCAAAAGAGACAAAGCAGGTTTGCAAGCAAGCAAAGAAAGCCTTATTAATTCATACTTTTATTAAAATCTCCAAGTATCTCTTCTTAGAAATAACTTCAATACCTCCTAGGGAAATAGGAAAACAGAAAATGAAAGCCCGGTAGCCAACGTGAATGAAGGACAGAAATGAGATACCTCAATTGTAGAGTTAGTAGTCTAATTTCAAAACAATATAAAAGTACCAAAGCTTTGACAAATGAATTTCTTTTAAACATCAGGGGAAGTTGTTCTCAAAACTGAATGCTTTGCACAACTGTTTTATTTGAAGCAGAAGGTCACTAATGAAATTGCCTATTCTGAAAGTCATAAATAAGAGCAAAATATCCCTGTATCTTTAGGTATCAATTTTCTATATCAATCATCACTGTTTTGCTAGAAAACTAATATTGCTCTAGAGTGTTTTTCCCCATTCCCCAGAAATCTTGCTTTTGCATAATAAGAACCATTTCAGAAACTGTCAAAAATACAACATAAAACAGATTTGATCATACCCATAGTTTCTAAGACTGAATAAACAAGAAGTTTATAGAAATAGTTCATTTTATAGACTTCCAATGTCATCTTCTATCTTTATTCTTATTCATAATAGGAAAGATATTGACCATAGGAAAGAAATAGGCTGTACTGTGTTCTGAGATGCAGGTGCTCTTTGATACATTTTTAAATTCTAATATATGAATCCAAAATCCTCTCTGGTCAATTCATAAAAATATTTGATCAAACACTTGAAGTTAGAGATAAAATGGCCTATATGTGTTTTCAAAGCAGTTAATATTCTACATATCCTGCCCAATTTTAAAGTTTTACATGATTCAGAAGATAATATCTTGAACATGTATGTTATGGTTATCATAACCTTGATAAACTAAAAAATAAACAAATTTCTTGGTTGTCATTTCAAAAAGTGATATTATATCTGCAAAATGGTTTTTATTTAAGGAGTATATGTCCAAGTAAATTTGATTGTTAAATGTTATCTGATATTCTTCTAGAGAAAAAAAAAAGTGGTTAGAGAATTTGCTCTTCCAACTACAAATGCTTTTAACAAAAATCCTTTCCTTCCTAAAATCATAAGTCTGAACCTTTAGAAAGACCAAAAAGGGTTTATACTTTGGACCTGATAAGGATGATTTGCAATTATGCCAGCCCATCTTCTGAGTGTCCTGACTGATATGCAGGTCTTGAGGAATCCAGCAAGGCTATAACCTATACTGTTGAAGTTGTCCTCGATTTCTTTTATCAGGAAGATTCAATTAAGGTTTATGACAAATCCATTAAATGTAGGAAATAAGCTCTATTTTGGAGCTGTCAAAAAAAAAGAGCAGTGGATAAACAAGCTAAGGGAGCCTTAGGCATGCCTGACACTAGTCAGATTTCATTGTCAGGTGATAGTCCTAGGAGTTGTATGGACTCAACCACTGATTGACAGCTCATTGGTGGAACTTTCATTATGTGAATAGTACAATATGAAAGCTCCAGAAATGATGGGTATAACTCTATCATCAACAAACTACTCATTTTATATAGTTATGTATATTTTCACCTCTTCAAACCAAGCATCACCCAGTGGCTTCCTTCATATTGCACAGACTGTGTGTGCTATTAACTTTCATGACAGAGAGACACTAAGATTTGCTCTGTGTTGGCCTGGAAAGATGCTTTATCAACTAATTCATTATTTAAAGGTTTTTGACTCTTAAGTATGTGTCCAAGTATTTTTTTATGAAACCAATGTTTTGATAAGTCAGCTTATTACTTATAAAATTCTATTCAATAACCCATGCATCTTTACCTCTAGTATATAGACCATTTTAAGTACAGAACCATATTTTGGAGTACTAAAGATAGCTCAAACATTACCCCTCCTCACCCCCCACACACATACCTGTTAAGGAGCCCTAAGAGTTCAGATTAAAAGCCATCCATCTAACAGATCTTCAAATGTGCCCTTTGAACATTGAAACTAGTCAAAGAATGTATTTTTCTTTTTATATTGCATATGTATTCATATTTATATAGACAATTTATGCCAAAAACTCAAAGTAGTTTTACACTTTATTGAATTTATAAAGATAGTGAGATTGGTAGAATCAATTTATAGAAAAAGGAATTATGCTCAAAACATAGTCTCAAAGTTTAGATTTTTCAGGCAAGCCTTTTTTGTCACCCATAACCCAGGCAGAGATGAGATTCCCAGGAATTTTCCCAGGTGCATTTCTCTACTGGGATCTCACTTCCACTCTGCCTTCTTCAGGCAGAAGGCCCTGTGTCCTGTCCCCAGGCCTCCCCACAGAGTAGATTTAGCCCTGGTTCACACATTCCACTCTGGTTCTCTCTTCATTTATGATAGCTGGGGATTCAATGCTCAGCTATGAATTTAACGAAATTTTTGGAGTGTTTATTCAGCATTTCTAGGCCATGAATTAGGAAAATTTTTGTATTACTTTTTGTTATCTTGATTTAAACCTAGAAATGCCTATGTGTGTGTTAGTTGCTCCGTCGTGTCTGACTTTTTGCGACCCCATGGGCTGTAGCCCTCTAGGTTTCTCTGTCCATGGAATTCTCCAGGCAAGAATACTGGAGTGGGTAGCCATTCCCTTCTCCAGGGGATTATCCCGAACCAGGGATCAAACCCAGGTCTCTAGCATTGCAGGCGGATTCTTTATTGTCTGAGTCACCAGGTACCAGTATTTTAATATTTTACCATGTTCAAATTGAAAAAAGTGGTTTTACTAAAATAAGGAATATGTTTAAATATATTGTCTGCTTTTTCCCTGGTATTCTCCCATTTAATTTTTAACTTGGAATTTTTGACAAAACCCAAAGGTAAATATTTTATTATTTAATATTAAGAAGTTTTAATAGTTTTAAACACACATAGAAACAATCTAAAAATCTACATTTATCAATTGCTTTGTAATTTTTTAGCTGAAATGGCCCATCTAACCTCCTGAGCTTGCACTCTTCCAATTCTGTTCTGCTGATGTCATGTAGCTGTCACTCATCACACCAAAACCTCTTCACCTTCTTGAGGATTCTTTTCCAAGCTGAGTGTCTCAACTCTGGTAAATTTCAACACTGGTCCCTCTCTTGACCTTCTCGCCTCAATTCTCAATTCCCAGTAGACTTTCTGAGTCCCACTTGCCATACCCCAGAATATCATTTTAAATAATAGTATCTGTGATTAGACCACATCCACCATCAGATGTCCCAGATACAATACTCCATCCCAATCCCCATGCCCACTGATAATCCTAACTCACTCAAGCCGAACCATTGTTTCTGAAATGTTCCTTAAATTGTAGGCTATCAAAGCCTCATTCTTTGAGAGCCCGACATGCCTCACATTATCTGACCATCCACACCGTACAACCCACATGGTTGAGCTCAACATATGGCCCCCATGACCCAAGCAGTAACATTCATTTCCTCAGGCAAACATCATGAGGTCCCTCCAAGGAAGGCACAATTTCTGCACCTAAAGTTCATGACATTTCAAAGCTGGCATTGTTTTACAAATATACTTCACAATAAAGCAAAAGGACAGTGTGAAAGGGAAAAGCAATTTTCTCCAACTCAAAGGAAAAGCCCCTTCTCACTGATAAAATTGCTGATATCTAAAGCCATTAACTCAAAGAAAGTAAAAGAATTAAATTCCTGGGGAGAGGAGAGTTTGGTCCCAGCTCTGCCCCTTGCTGGCCATGAAACTCCAGGCAGTCATCAAACTGAGTCTCAGTTTCCTGATCTGCTTAAGAGGTCAACTGGGAGAATTTTTAAATAAGATAATGTGTGTGGAAATATATGCATAAAAGTTAAGGTGCCAAATTAATGTAAAATATGGTATCATTAACACAAATCTTATTAGACCTCTTGGTCATGGGAGAAAATTCAGGAAAGATGCAAAATTTGCTCCCAAAATTCGAAAAGCTGGCCATATTCAACAAAGAATAGTCTTACCCCCCTTAATTACTGATGATAAATCTGCACACTTTAAAACTTAAGTAAAATAGAAAGAGTTTATAAACCAAAGAGTCCCACATCTAATGTTCATCTAAAACTAGAACATTTAATCCAAAATATACATTTCTTCCTCTATACCAACCTATCCCCAGCATAATGTATGAAATATCATTTAGTTAAAATAGACAATAGAAAGATAGATAGTCGCTCAGTCATGTCCGACTCTTTGCGACCCCATGAACTATAGCCTACCAGGCTTCTCATAGAAGAAGAGAAGCCTTCTCTTCTCCATAGAATTTTCCAGGCAAGAATACTGGAGTGGGTTGCCATTTCCTTCTCCAGAGGATCTTCCTGACCCAGGGATCGAACCCAGGTCTCCCACATTGCAGGCAGACACTTTACCCTGTGAGCCACCAGAGACTCAAAACAGACAATAGTCTATGATTAATATTTTAGAATAAGATGATTGTAAGAGATCTTATAGGTTATTTGATCCACTAATGCAAGTTAACTTTAAATGTCCTCTGTAGTTTCAAAATGGTTATTTAGTCTGAACTTGAACATAGTAGAGTAACAGTGAACTCAGTACTGTTACAAGAGGTTCTCCACATTTTCATTAATTTCTCAGTGTGTGTGTGGCAGCTAGAGAAGGGGAATGGGGAAACCAGTATTAACATTCACATTTAAACTCTATGGATGTGTCCATAAAAACAACCCCAACCACATATTGCAGAGGCTCAGAAAAGTGATATCAGGATGAGATTACATGGGTGATGAATATTCTTATGAAAATATTCACCAATGTGCTACAAATGTGATACTTAACCCTAAACTAAATGCATTGAGGATAATTTTTATCAAAAACTTCCACTGAATCAATAAATGAGCAGTTTTGAAAAAACCCAGTGTAAGCCAGTCAGGTCTCTCTGTCTCCAAGTAAAAATCCTTTCATTTCAAATATTCCTTTTGTGGCATAGTTTTGAGTTCTTTTGCCATTTCAGCCACTATTCTATGAACATACTCCAGATTATCTGTCACTTAAACTGCAGTGCTCAAGAAGGAAATAGAACACTTTGAGTGGTGTAACTAGTAACCTTTGTGTTTCCATACCTAGGGAGCAACTTGTGTTAATGTGGTCTTGAGTTGTATTAGTGTTCATTTACTTGTGGCTACACCATAATCCTCACTTATATTGAGCTTTCTGCTAATTAAAATTCTTACACATCTTTCTTACATATCCTTTTTTATATATCCTACATTTATACTCATATATACTCAGTTGTTTGAGTTTTGGGATATGCATCTAGGACCTTAAAAGAATTCCTGATAATCCCTCACATTGTTAAATGTTACCCATGGGGATGCTGGGGATTTAAGGAGAGGGGGCAAGAGTACAAGTGCAGATATCTGCCATCAGTCAGGGTCCTGCCATGCAATATCTATTCTCTTTCTTCTAAATTATTCTACTCTCAAGTTTGATGACTGAGCATTCTATACCCATATCCAAGTTAACAGCAATAATTAACATTTCTGAGCATGCTTTGACACTGCCCCACATTATTTATCCCACTTAACCTTCACAAGAATTCAATGAGGCAGTTACTATCACCATTTTAAGGATGAGGAAACTGTGGCTTACAAAGATTCAGTTACTTGCCCAAGATTGCATTCCAAGAAGTGGTATAAGCAGGATTTGATCTCAGTCTGAGCCCTAGTCACTGTAACTGCGTTATATTGCATTGCCTCTGTTAGTCATTAAAAAATGAATTTAGTAGGGCTAAGGACAGAATCATAAGGCATGCCTTTATGAGAATTGCCTGATGGATACAGCCTTTCAAGACTTCACCTAATATCCTTAACACTCAGCTAAATCAACCACCATATTAACCCAAAGGTATCTTGAAAGACTTGGCCAATGCCTTGCTTTAGCTCAGATATGTGGTTTTGTGCATTCCCCTAAGCTACTAATTTAATAACCCTGCAAATAAGTAAATTGGGTTAGTTTGATAATGTTTCTTCTGAACATCGAATCATCGCTTTCTTTGCTGGCTGTTCACCAACCCATTTCTTTAATTGTTAATTCTAAAATCTTACCTAGAAGTATTTATTTTTCCAGATGATAATTTATGGAAAACTTCCTTTCCCTTAAGGAAAAAAAAACAATTACCTGTCTTTATTCTTCTAATACTACCCCCATTCTTCACGGTAAAGAAGTTTGAAGAAGAGATCAGAAAATCTTAGTAGTCTGTCTCAAATTCATTGAGCTTTAGGGCATTAGGCAACTGAGAGTATAGCTAATTTTGTGTCAGTAGCACATAAAATGTGTGTTTTGAAGCAATAAAAAGATGGCAATGAAAACTATAAAGTTCATGTTTATAAAATAAAGTAATGAAAAGTAAATTGTTCCTCCATCTGAAGTAAATTCATGTAATTCCTCTCAATAAAACCTGTGCTTGAAAGTAAATGCTTATGGCACACTCCAGCTATTGATTCCTGCAAGTTAATAATTTCTGTCAGTGGTATACAATCCCAAGATGGCTGGTAAAACATCTGTCAGCCTGTGTCATGTTCCAAAAAGTCAGTCAGTGGGTCAATAAAATTTGTGAGTGTCTTTGGTGTGGAGACTATTCCAGAAGATGCAGTGGGGAAATTGTAAAGCAAAGAAATGTATAAATTGATTCAGGGAGCAATGAATCTCAATGACATCTCTCTGGATAAGAAAATAGAAAGTAAAGTCTAAGGCAATTTAATGCTCCTCTTGGAACAGATAAAAACTTTTCCTAAAAATGACAAGCTAGTTTAAATCTATATATTCTCACTTATGTGTTTCTTGGTAATGGAAAAACATGTTTTAAAAGATGTTAGATTTTACTATAGTGATATATCCCATACCTTTTGAGCTTTAAGTTCTCTTCAGGCATGAGAATGTTTACTGAATAACACAGGGAGCGGCAAGGTGACCCTGAAGTCTTAGAATGGAGAGGACCTGACCCTTCATGTCACCCTAGGCAGAGAAGAGAGAGTGTGGGGGGATACACCCAGGGGAATACACCATGCACTCGGCTCTAGAGCAGAGGCAGAAAGAACAAAAAAGGCCACTCTTAAGTTATCACTTGGTGGTAGGATCCTGAGGGCCTAAGGGATCATGTTTAAAGACAACTCTGAGTAAACACAGAAACAAAAAATGAGACTAAAATCTCCAAGATGCTATATACCTGTGCAAACTGGTATAAAACAAGAAATGCAAAATTAGCAACATTTGGACAAAGCTAGGAAAGAAAACCAGCTCTAAATACAACAGACTGTTCTCTGAGTCAGATCTACAGAAGTGGTCTGATTCAGATTATTCTGAATGCAATTGGACATTCTCTTAACAGAGCTTAGAGAAAGAAAACTTGATGTGAGTCATCAGAAACCTATTCATAAAGTTATTTAAATATAGCTTTTAGTTGTCTTTGTTTAGAAAAAATCCTCCAGATACAAAACAAAAAGACATATAAATCAGTTGGGTACACTGGTATTGCTATTAATAGTCTAGGATCTAACAGGATGCTGCTGGCTTAAAATAACTTTTCTTTCTCACTATGGAGATTACAGACCCCAAAACACCAAGAGAGGAGCATTTAAATGTCACTAGTCTAACATTTGCATTCTATATGCTTACTGTATAGTAGAACATCAGTGATATTTAATTAATAAATAAATGATCAGATAATTAAACAAAAGTATTTTTACACTTTAACTCATGGCTCAGCCGGTAAAGAATCTACCTGCAATGTAGTAGAGCTGGGTTCAGTCCCTGGGTTGGGAAGATCCCCTGGAGATACACTCTAGTGGGATACACACTCTAGTATTCTGGTCTGGAGAATTCCATGGACTACATAGTCCGTGGGGTCACAAAGAGTCCGACACGACTGAGTGATTTTCATATACGGCCTTCGTTTCAAAAGCTTCCAGGAAAACTTGTTAAAAATGCAGAATTACTGACACAGAATCTCCAGGGATACAACCCAGTATCTACAGTTGAAATCTCCAGAATCAGGCTGTGCTCTGCTCTTTCCTGGCCCTGTGCCCATGGTGAGTCTCTCTGCCTCTCCAAGGAGCTCTGTCATTCACAAAGCAATGAGTAGAAAAAGACCCTCTCCTAACGTAGCTGCGCTGTTCACACACTAGCATGCTCATAAGGCCTGCAGCACCATGCCTGTCATCTGCTTAGCACAAAGGAAATGGGAGCGTTAGAATCAGCAAATGTCGTACGGAGTGAATGACAGAGGACAGAATGTTCAGTTCTTTTTCTCCTCCTACCATATGATAGATTGTAATCATCTATCATAACCATAAACAGTTAGTACTTATTAAATATCAACCATGTGCAAAACAGTCCAAAATAGGCACTTGACATGTTCTGATACATTCACAATGAACTCATCATTTTACTTATTGCACAGAAATAAGCCTCCCATGGTAGAGAATGTCAGACAGGAGGCTCTAAGTCAATAACCTGCCTCTGAGTCCCAAAGATGTGTTTGTATCCAAAACTTTTATTACATAAAAAATATCTGTCTAAAAATAAAATACATTTTCCTTCTGGAGGAAAAGTGCATTTTCTCTTAAAAACCAAAGGATGAGACATTTTTAGTGTGTGACAACCAATATTAAAATGTGGATTTATTATCTTTTCACACTCTTATTTGCTGTCCATGAGAACATCCTGAACAGGAAGTTCATTAGCAAGTCTGCCTTGATTAAGATCTCACAAAACTATTACAGACAAAAACAGTTAACAGCTGAAATTCATTATCTGGGAATTTCCTTTTCAGGCTATTTTTTAAAAACAAGTTCATCAGGCCAATAAACTGGTCAATAATGTTTATTGAGCTCCTGCTAAATGGATGAGTCTGGGAGGGCATGTTTGTTCAGTGCTTATAGTTAGACTCTTCAATCCTGATGATCTAGTGAAAAAAGAGATTTTTTTCAACTCAATAACTTAATACTTGCTTATAAAACTTTAAGTCCTATAATCTATCTGCACTTTATTTTTGTGATGACTGTCATGTTCTCTTTTCATCCATGAGGTAGTAAGTGACTCCCACTTTACAAACTTTCAGTTTTCTATAGCATTCAGAAAAAAGTTCAATCATTTTTATCATTACTTTCAGTATGTTTTTTAAATTTGTTTTTGTTGTCTTGATTTAAAATTCAAAATATCTAGAGAACAATAAAATACAATACCCTTGCTGGGCAAATGAAGGCTACCAATTTAAACAAGGGATTTCTTCATAATTTAGTCTCCTCCAGAATAAGGTGAGAATCAGGCAATTTCAGATTTGATCATTTCTATATGCATTTAAAAGCTCTCACTATTTTGCTTAGTTTCCAGACCCTTTATTTGTCATAAAAATTCTGGTTGAATGACTCCTTAGGTAAAGGCAAGTTCTATTTTATGTCTGCCATTTGCTTAATTGGTTCTCAGAAAGATACTGAATATTTAATAGGTCTGGAATTAGCTAGAATATGTGAGCTGGCATCAAGGACATCGCTCACAATGGGGTCCCCAGGTGGGAAGGTCATGAGCAGGCAGCACCACTTCCCTACGACAGAAGTTGACTGAAGATGGCACAAAAAAGTCAGAATGAAGGTTGATGCTGTCTCCCTTCATGACACCTCCTTTACCCAAGTTTTCCACACCAGGCTCAATGCCATAGTCACAGCCTTTTCTCATTGAAGACACAGCTAAGAACAGGGCTGAGAGTGCTGCCTGACAGACCTGCTGTTCTAGTCCTGAGGTTTCATCTTAGCTTTCCATTTCTGTCATACTAGATACAAATGCTGAAGCAACAACTCAGGAGCTATGGCTCTCATTAGAATGTGCCAAAGAGCAAAAAACGAGAGAGAGCTTTCATTTGAAGTTCTAACCTGACAAATCTAATTTGCAAAACAAGTGAACCTAAAGACATGCAGTCTCTTTGGTCAGAGTGAACCGCCCACCCATGTCATTATCCCGGATTACAGCCTGACAGCCCAGGAAAGGCTGAACAAGCAAGCTAATCTTTAGTGATCAGTTTATATTCTAAAAGTACTTCTGACCAAGAGGCCTGCTCTGGAAGTAAAAAAAAACAAAACCACATGATGTTTTACCAACTCGAACTTTTCATTCATTTGTTCATTCACATGCTACAAGTACTTGTTGAAGACTTTCACTGTCTGTATCAGGCAGAGAGCTGCATGAAGTACTGCAAGACAGGAGGTGGGGATCTCATGGTAAAAGATAGTCATGAACCTGACTTCAGAGAACTTACAATTTTATGGGGAAGACAAGTCATCAATACTTTAATTTACAATTTTTAAAAATATGATGTTTTATTAGAGGAGAGTAAGTGAAGGAGACCATGAGAACATACTGGAAGGCCCTAATTTTGTTTTAGAATCAAGGAAATCTACCCTGTGGACATAACATGTAAGTTGATCCCTGTGAGATAAGTAGAGGTTACTGACTATGTCAGACCCACTTATGCATAATTTCAGATGTTCTCAACCTCACTCAGTTCTTGTTCCAGTTGCCACAGAGATGACCAGCTCGTCTCAGCCAGCCTCGAACTGCTTCAGCTCAGCCTTGTCTGGGTCTCAGCTCCCACCCCAGGGCTTCCTTACTGATCCTTCAGAACTCGATCAGTGCCTACTTACGTGCCACCTGAAGTGTGAGGGATTCAAAAGCAGGTGAGGTGAACACTTGACCAGTGAAAAAGAAAGAACTGTGAATTAAGATTTCCTCCTCTTCAAGCCTATGGGCTGTTCTGGAGGGAGTCAGTTTTTGAGCAATCAGGTTCCTGAACAAAAACTCCATCTCACAGCCTTTTCTGACCCTCTCTCTTTCCTTCTCTGCTTCATCACCCTCCTTGTCCTTCAGTTCAGTTCCCTGAGGGTAAAGTCTCTAATAAAGGAGGAACTCACTATCTTTGCTTCAGACTCATGTTCTAGAAAATGTAAGCTAAAATACCCTAAAAAAATAAATTCCAGACAGGGAACCACAATTACAAAAGCGAGAGTTCTGAGAGCACATAATTTAATATGACTGGGCAAAGAGTATGAGGGAGGAAGAGGCCAAAAAGAAACTATTTTTGGAGCCAGGTGAGGTAAGAGTTGGTATATTGGTTTAAAGAGTGTAACTTTCCAATATGGTTGCCTTTAGTCTGTTATGGTTATTGAACGCTTAAAATGTGGTAAGTCCAAACTGAATTGAGTTATACATGTAAGACACACACTAGATATCAAAGATTTTACCAAAAATAAGACTAAAATATCTCACATATCTTAAAGCCACAGATAGCTTTAAGCTGATTAGTAACATGATGGCATTTGTCTTTTTGGAATACCACCCTGACTGTAGCTGTGGAGAATGGAACAGAGAAAAGTCTAGATGGAGATACTACTCAGAAGTCTTCTAAAGTAATTCAGGAAAAAAAAAAAAAAAGTGTTCCAGAAGTTGTGGCACTGTGATTAAATAGATTCAGGAAATAGAATCAGCAAGGCTTGAGGCAAGATTGAATGTTGAGGTGAAAGAGACGCCAAGAGTTTTACTGTGGATTCAGGTGTGTACAACCGATATACTTAACAAATAGCTATCAAGAGCAGGCTGTTAATCCTCACACTCCCTTAGAGCCCAGCAGTGATTCAGAGTCATCCATGTTCCTTATTTCCACTTCCAGGCTATTACTTTTATTGAAATTCCTGCTCCTCTGAGGCTCACATGTTTTTTTACTAAAACATGCCCCCATCTTCCTATTTGCTGCCATCTACCTACCACTGAGAACTTTCACCTCATTTACTGAAAAGTTTCCAGTTGGTCTTTTCTAGTAATCCTCACTTCCAGCCCAATTCTTACATTAACTCAGGAAAATCAAAGGTACAACATCATGAACACTTGGTTTCTTGACCGCTTCATCTTTAGTGACACCTCAGCCACTCATTCCCATAAGCACATTGTGAAGCTGGTTATCACCAGCAAAATCATGGATTCGAGTATTTCACTCTCCAACTACAGTTTTCCACATTTTTTGCTGTATAGCTATCTCCCCTTGAGCCATAGCAGAGCTTCCTCTTTCTTCTTGTTCTTTTGCCCACTCCACTTTTCAGGCCTTGCTTACCCTCCTTACATTACATCATTTCAACACCCTAAACTCTGTCTTTTATTCTTTCCTCAAAACTGCATGAACCCAAATATGCCTCTCTGGCTGCCTGTCCCCAGGAACCTGAGTCCTGCTGGAAGAAATCACACAACAGGTGATGGGCAAAACTGATGTAACCATAAACATGTGGCTCTCAGTTCACCTGAGCCCTCAACACAACCTTTAAACCAGATACCTTTCTTTGGTTAACATTTTCCCCATCCCCCTAAAGATATTTCAGAGTTTCTCCAGCATCTTGAAATCTCAAGTTTCCCTTCCCTCTCCCTTTAGTCCCAGCAAACAATCCCTCGTTCTGCCTCACAGAGAAAATACAAACTGCCATGGAGACACTCCCTCAATTTCACAGAAAACAGAAAATCTAAGAGCGTTCATACACAGTGACCTGAGGCGAGGTTCTCTTCCTCCCGGCTAAGACTCACTCCTCCACAGGTACTTGATATCCCTGCTCCTCCAACCATTACCAGAACTTTACTAAAAGTAATTCCTCTGATATTCTGTATCTGCCATTTGTACCACTCTAATGAATCCTTGTCAGGAGCTTTAAACTTAAGTTTCTCACATTTTAAGGGAGCGGGGAGGCGGGGCAGGGAGATGCTTCCTCTTACTTCCCAAATAATCGCCTTATCTTGCTTCATTTTTAACTTTAAAAATTTAACAAAGCTGTTTAGGACTACTGTATCTATTTCCTATTAACTTCTGGTCCACTAATCCCTAACTCACACCCTGACTTCTATCCTGAACATTCCACAACCCCTCTGTGAACACTTATTGCCCTCCACATAAGCATATGATCTCCAAACTAGAGAGCCTTTGATGTGATTCCTTTTTTCACTGTATCTATTTTCATCTTCTTTCACTTTTCACTGATTGTAATCACCTCTTTTACTTAGTGATCACAGTAGGTACAGGGTTATCCTGCCCTAAAGCATACACTGTTAAATGCATTTTTTTTCAGCTGGTGCTACAATTCCCCAAACCAGACCCCTGCACTAGATCTCCAGGTAAAACCCTGAACAGTAATGTCAGCCAGTTAAAAAAGTACCAGTTTAGTTAAAAACCACTGAGCTGAGTGACTCAGGAGAAAAAAACTCAATCCACTTTTCACAGAGTGGTAGCGAACAGCCCAGTCTAAGGCAGCTCAAGCCTTTATTTTCTCTGGGGTCACCAGCTCTTTAAAAGGACAGATACCTTTTACTAATTAGTCCTTAAATTTGCCAACCATTTAACATTAACCCATAACCTAAGAGAAAGCTGCAGTAGGAAATTTCACGTAGGTAGGATAAAACACCTGGATAAACACCTCAGAGCAAATGCTACAATCATTCCTCTGTGGTGATACTTAACCAAAGATATATTGAAAATGTTCTGAGGAAGTTAATAAAATATTGATAACTAGGCCCTGTATCTAAATATTGCATTTCAGTAAATCTGAGGTGAATCCTGAGTTACAGGGATGCTACAACACCCCCCAAGGGATTTTGTTATGAGAATTAGAAATCATTTGAAAGCTTCAAATATGTCAGGTGAAAAACTTTACATACATTGTCTTATTTACTCTTCAGAGAAACTTTATTTGTGGCTGACAAAGTGATTTGACTGGGATCATGTACCAGCACCAGCTGTGGGGTGAAAGAAAAAACTGCTAAGAGGCCTGGAGGTAAAGGGGCCTCCACTCCTAAGAGAGAAACATAAGTACAGGTGATTTCTCCCCCCTCTAGAGGTTGGTGTGTCTGCCTACAACTCTGGCCACTCATGATGTGGCTCTCATGAAGTCAAAAGGAATCCTTGCCTGAAGTGAAAACTGACAGAGTGAGGATGGCAGAACAGAAAAGTATGCAGAAACCAGGTTCTTAGTTTCAAGGCACACAAATCCATACACCAACTCAGGCTGATTCAAGGACAAAGATAATTTGTCAGAATCATTCAGAATCTGGAAAATTTGGGCTCGAGGATATATAGCTAGTAACAAAACCCTCAGTCATACGGCAGACCTGGGGCAGCGAAAGAAATGCCGGGTCACAGAGAAACTCGGTCTTGCTGCAGTTACCTCTGTGGCCACTGCTGAGAACTCCACTTGCAACTGCCACCCCTGCGGCTGATTCTAAGGAAAGGCATAGCGCGTCTACACGGGAGAGTCTAGGGCTTAGGCTTGTAGCCCAGCAACCAGGAGTGTTGGGAAGTCAAGCACCTGGGACTTCCAACTTTGATTAGTATCAAGTAGGTTCTACCCCTACCAAGAATACATAAGATGAGAAAGTCTTCAAAACATGGCAAAGTGGTTCAGATGCTGGAAAACCAAAATATAAATACATACATACACACATGCATATATATATATAAAAATAAATATAAAATGATGAATACTCACCACAAATGAAGAGAGGCTGGGTCCTAGGAGATGTTAGGAAAATTTTTTTAAACAATAACAGAAGACATCATTATACTATTCTATTTTTGCACATGTCTAAAAGGTTTTTAAATTAAGTGAATACTTCTGTGGAAACTAACCAACTGTTGGTCTCATTCTCTGGTATATTCGTTTGCTATTACTGCTGTGGTACATCACTGCAAACTTAGTGGATTAAAACAACACAAATGTATTACTTACAGTTCTGGAGGTCAGAAGCTCTAAAATCAAGCTGTCAGCACTCCTACTACAGGAGCAGCATCTAGAGATTGTCCTGTCTTCTTTGGTTCAAGCTCCACTTCTTGCAGTAGCATCACATATCCTCTGTCTCCGTTGCCACATCACTTTCTCAAACTCTAACGCTCCTGCTTCCCCATCTTATAAGAACTTGTGATTACATTAGACTCACCTGGATAATTCAGGATAACCATCCCATCTCAAGAGACCTAGCTTAATCACACCTTAAAATTTCTTACCATAGAAGATCACAGTCCCAGTTTCTAGGGATCAGTACCAAATGTCTTTGAGTTCCATCTTCAGCTTAGTATATCTGGTAATACCAGGTATGATTTTTACCCAAATAAACATCTCAGTTGAGAATCTGGACCTTATGAGTAAAAGTCATTCTTTCTTGAGCTCACTTTGTTCAGTATCAGCATCAGCAGAACAGATAACACATGCAAGTAGGGAAATTTGAGGGAATTCAATAAAGGGATAATATATGAAGATATGGACATCTTATAGAGAACCACCAGAGAGAATGCAGTACCCATCGACTGTTAGAGCAGGTTGCTTCTGACCCCCTAAGCCTCGAAGGTGACCAGTGATCAGAATAGAAGCACAGATAAGGTCATGGGAAAGCTACTGAGCTAATGTTGACTCTGAAGCTAGAGTCTTTTATCTAACTGGCCGAAGAAGGACTTCAAGATCACCTGGCCCCAGGATACCTGGGTACTAGAAAATGTCAGAGATTTTATAATAGATGCTCTTCCCCACTAGCCATTATCATTACTATTGACTTTAGGGTTTTTCTCTCTCTTGGATAATCTGAGAGGAGTTTAGAGGTCAGCAGTCTCCCAATACACCATTTCACCCTCCTCAGTACCAAATCATTTCAGTTCATCACTCAAGTTAAAAAAAAAAAAAGTGAAATCCTTAAACGTAGGTAAATACTTGATTGGTGGATACTAAGCCTGACAGTTTGGATATGATTGACATATATTGCATAACACTGTCCCAAACCCATCACTGGTAATCTCATTACAGCTTATCTAGGAACTAAAGAAATTTAGAGCTAGAAGTAAGCTAAGGCACCATGCTGCACAATGCACTGTTTCAGACCTCAGTCACCAATGACCCAAGAGGATATGGCTATTTGGTGCATGACGATGCTTCCAAAACCTGTTTTTTCATTCTACCTAAACAGTGTCAATACTATCTCACCACTGTGAGCATTTTTGTATCTTGCCACTGGCTTACACTGAAGACTGAAAGTTATAGAATAGAAGGCCATGAGAAAAATCACTGACAATACCATAGCTTTTGACATCAATAGATAATAAGCAAAAGGGCACATTTTACTCACTGCATATCCATGACAACACTGGAAGATAAGAGTGAGCTTACTTACTTATCGCTGATTTCCTCAATCGAGATTTGTCATTTTATTTGCATCCTGCAGAGCTGATCTCAGAAGACATGCCAAATGTAGCTTCAGATCTTCTTGAGTGGTTCTTTTAAAACCTTGAATATCTTCTGTTCATAACTCCTGTTGAATACAAGCACACTTACATAATGCTTTAAACCTTTTTTCCCCAGAATGCTTTATTCAAATGAAATACTAAGCAAATCGAGAGGAAGATCTAGATGGAAGTAACAGAGTCTCATGTAAATAAACACTGTCCTTCTCCAGCCCCTCAGCATATTCTGAATACTCTGATTTATAGAGTCAGATTTTCAAACAGTGTAGACTTGTTGCTTTACAGAAAATCTCCCTACAGCTTGACCCATGAACACCTTAGAATTAAAAATCAAATTATAATCACATGGCTTTGTTTCAACTATGTTGCCATTTGTTTATTGCTGTCTTTCTGATTTGTTTATTGAATCAACATGAACTAGGAGTGGAAGGACTCTTTCACTAAGTAAAAATGAGCTAATCTGTCTTTTAATAAAGAAGATAATCATTACTTGTTTTATTAATCCACAGTCCATCATTTGATCTCTCAGATTAATGAGGAAAACCAGAAATTGATGATAAAAATCACAATTAGCACAATGTGAAAATAGACATCAACATATTTATGTATTCTTCTAAACTAAATAATCTGAATTCATTATCCTAACATATAAATATGTTTAATAAGCATGGATAAGTAATTATTCAAAACCACCAAAAACACAGTTACTTAAGATGCATAAGTATGTCATAACTAAAATGGTTTCACAATTCATTAATTTCCTGTATTTGTGACAGGTGTGTCAAATCTCAGTTTTTTTCCTTCTCTGGAAACTTGAGGAGAGACACAGGTCACCCCCTACTCCCACTCCTTCCCTTACATATACATATACACGCCTATATATACTCTATGGTTATGGAAATAAAAATTATTTTACTTGTATTTGCAAGGAAGAAAGAGCTTTCATTCAACATTTACTTAACAAAATATCGTTAGCCACACATTAATGGTACTGAAGATTTTATAAAAGAAATATGATGCAATTCCTTCTCTATTGTTACAAAACCTCATTCAAAGGTACAACTGAAGAGATAAGGTTATATTGCAGCTTTGGCTACAGATGGCCTCAACCACATGTCATGAACTGGGAAATTTTAAAAGAGCCCCCCTATTTCCCAAAACTTTCCAATCAGGGCTACTTCTAAAAGGCTTATATAACATCCATAGAGATTTTACTAATGTTAATTTTTGTTGGAATAGCTGTATGAATTTTCTGTCATTAATTCACATAACTATTATGTGAATTAGATTTACATTTGGAAACGAACAAATAGAGAAGAAAACAAAACTAAGTGACCTCAAGTCATGCAGCTAACAGGCAGCATAACTAGGTCTCCAGGCAAATCCTATGAACTGGTGATGCCCATGCCAGCATCCCACCAGCACACCTGGGGAGCACAGGCCTGGGTTTGGTCATTCAGCAGAGCACTGGGAGACAGCCAGGGAGTCTTAGACTTTTAAAAGTTTAAAAAGGGGGATGTTTACATTAGGGTTTAGACAGAATAGTAGTTCTCATATCAGCTCTCTTTATAAGATGTAAACAAGTGTGGTTTTTTTTTTCCCCCTCTTTAAAAAAAAATTATGTATTTCTTTGGCCGTGTTGGGTCTTACTTGCAGTACCTGGGATCTTTCACTGTGGCACACGGATAGCTGTGGCTCATGCACTTAGGTGCTCCAAGGCATGTGGGATCTTAGTTCCCTGATTAGGGATCAAACCCAGGTCCCCTGCATTGCAAGGCAGAGTCTTAATCACTGGACCACCAGGGAAGTCCCCATATATTTTCAAAGTCTATTTCAGAGGCTTTTATGATCCACAAATTCTGGTACTTTCAGAAAAGTTTATAAAATATAATCATAGATTTTCTAGCAAAAGTACATGGTACTTTCTATTAAAAGAGTTTGGGTTTTAGTTTTTATTAAAGCCATTAATTTTAATTGATATTTCATGGGAGCAAAGACTTTCCTGTGGCATATATATCTGTTCTCTCCAGTGCCTAGAATATTGGTGCTCATTGAATGAGTGAAATCAATTCCAAATAATAATTCAAAGAGGGAGAAACAAAAATAACTGCAAAAAGGAGAGTAATAGAGTATAAACTACTACATATTTAAACAGGCAGCCATTGGACAAAGAGAGTTCCAGAAAAACATCTACTTCTGCTTTATTGACTACGCCAAAGCCTTTGACTGGGTGGATCACAACAAACTGGAAAATTTTGAAAGAGATGGGACTACCAGACCACCTGAAGTGCTTCTTGAGAAATCTGTACGGAGGGCAAAAAGCAACAGTCAGAACTGGGCGTGGAACAACAGACTGGTTCCAAATCGGGAAAGGAGTACGTCAAGGCTGTATATTGTCACCCTGCTTATTTAACTTATATGCAGAGTACATCATCACTCTGGGCTGGATGAAGCACAAGTTGGAATCAAGATTGCCAGGAGAAATATCAGTAATCTCAGATATGCAAATAACACCACCTTTCTGCCAGAAAGAAAAGAAGAACTAAAGAGCCTCATGATGAAAGTGAAAGAGGAGACTGAAAAAGTTGGCTTAAAACTTGATATTCAGAAAACTAAGAGCATGGCATCTGGTCCCATCACTTCATGCAAATAGATGGGGAAACAATGGAAACACTGAAAGACTTTATTTTGGGGGGCTCCAAAATCACTGAAGATAGTGACTGCAGCCATGAAATTAAAAGACACTTACTCCTTGGAAGAAAAGCTATGACCAACCTGCTGCTGCTGCTGCTGCTAAGTTGCGTCAGTCGTGTCCGACTCTATACGACACCATGGACGTCAGCCCACCAGGCTACCCCGTCCCTGGGATTCTCCAGACAAGAACACTGGAGTGGGTTGCCATTTCCTTCTCCAATGCATGAAAGTGAAAAGTGAAAGTGAAGTCGCTCAGTCGTATCCAACTCCTAGTGACCCCATGGACTGAGGCCTACCAGGCTCCTCCGTCCATGGGATTTTCCAGGCAAGAGTACTGGAGTGGGTTGCCATTGCCTTCTCCTATGACCAACCTAGATAGCATATTAAAAAGCAGAGACATTACTTTGCCAACAAAGGTCCATCTAGTCAAAGCTATGGTTTTTCTAGTAGTCATGTATGAATGTGAGAGTTGGACCATAAAGAAAGCTGAGTGCTAAAGTATTGATGTTTTGAACTGTGGTGTTGGAGAAGACTCTTAAGAGTCCCTTGGACTGCAAGGAGATTCAACCAGTCCATCCTAAAGGAAATCAGTCCTGAATATTCATTGGAAGGACTGACGCTGAAGCTGAAACTCCAATATTTTGGCCACCTGTTGCAAAGAACCGACTCAATGGAAAAAACCCCGATGCTAAGAAAGGTTGAAGGTGGGAGGAGAAGGGGACAACAGAAGATGAGATGATTGGATGGCATCACCAACTCGATGGACATGGGTTTGAGTAAGCTCCGGGAGTGGGTGATGGACAGGGAGGCCTGGCATGCTGATGTCTATGAGGTCGCAAAGAGCCGGACATGACTGAGCAACTGAACTGAACTGAAGTTGCCTATATGGATAGAACAAATTAAGCATCTTTTTCACTGCAGAAAAGAAAATCGTCAAGTTCAAGACAAGTGACTATTGATAAAAAATACAAGTTTTTTGACACAAGCATCAAGTTATGGTAGTTTGGTAGATAAAAGAATGCTTTTAAATAACAGAGCTCCTTGAAGAAGTTGGTTGATTTGACTGCAAGGGGAGGGAAAAGTACAAAAATAACCTGGCACATCTTATGATAGCTAAATACAGGGAAACGCTTAAAGGAAAGAGAAAAAATGTGAGGAAAATATTAAAAAGGACCAGGAACTGAAGTGAAGGCTCACATGGTCAAAGTTGGAACAATGTGAGCAAAAATATACATAATGACAGTATTAAATGCTAGAGAATAAAATAAATAGCCAAAATAAATGAGTCCAAATTGTTAGAAATGATTGAATAAAACAAACAAGGGATAAATATTCCTTCAGAAAAACTCCAATCAATAAATGTAGAAAAGTAAGAGAAATTAAACGTCAACATTACACCACCAGAATAAAAACTGCTCCAGCAAGTTCTACTCTCAAACACTAAATTTAGTTGATGAAAGCTTAAGGAGAAGCTGGATATATTTGCATAGCCTTAAAGGGTCTCACCCCAAATATTTATAAATTTAAAAGTAAAACAAGTTTTTTCTGGTGGTCCAGTGGTTAAGAATCTGCCTTGACGCAAGGCACACCGGTTCGATCCCTGGTCCAGGAAGATCCCACAGGCCATGGGGCAACTAGGCCTGTGTGCCTCAACTGCTGAGCCACCTGCAGCAACTACTGAAGCCTGGGTGCCTTCGAACCCGTGCTCCACAGCAAGAGAAGCCACCACCATCAGAAACCCACTTGCTGCAACTAGAGAAAGCCCTTGCACAGCAATAAAGAACCACACCAGCCAAAAAATAAATAAATACATATTTGTTATCAGACAGTAAAACACAGGAACTTTACAGTGGAGGAACATGGCAGGCACCACCTTGATCAAATGATCAAGGTACCTCCCCAGTAATAAGACATGATATCATGTATCCCTGATGTGATACACTGAGAGGCACATCTCACTTCTGTATCATTCTTCCCCAATATTCATAACCTCAATTACGGGAAAACAGAAATCCAACTGAGGAACATTCCACCAAACACCTAAACAGTTCTGCTGTCAAGTGTCAAGAAAGACAGGAACTGTCACAGATCAAAGACAACTAAAGAGTTATGACAACTAAACGCAATATGCCATTCTGATTGGATACTGGAACAAAACAAAGACATTAGTGGAAAAAGTGCTGAAATACAAAAAGTTAGTCTACAGTTTAATGGCATATCAATACTAATTTCTCATTTTAATTCATTGGTTATATGCAATACTAATATCAGAAGAAGCTTGGTAAAAGGCAAGTGAAAAAAATATGTTCTCTGTTTAACTCTTTGGTAAGTCTAGAATTAGTGCAAAATAAAGGGTTTGTAAAAATAGTGCCACAAGGGACCCAAATAGATAAGACCATTAGGGAAAAGAAGAACCTCCCCCAGAAAATTGTGTTTGGAGACATGAAGCATGAGAAAGGATGACCTTCTCTAATCCAAACTACTCATAATATAATATTTCTTTTATAATTCCCAAAACTAATTTGTATTAAACATATTTTATATTAACATTTTAAGTTCTGGAGAATTATTCCAATAGTGGTATTAAGATTCACAGTTACAGTTTGACATTAGAAATAATGTATCTAGAAGGCTATGATCTTCTGTGTGTGTGAATGACACATTAAATTTTCATGAAATGTAAAAACTTTGAGAACTGTTTTTTAGTATATATTCAATTGTCCATGGGATTTTCCAGGCAAAAACAGTGGAGCGAGGTACCATTTCCTTCTCCAGGGGATCTTCCTAACCCAGGGATCAAACTCACACCTCCTGCTTTCACAGGCAGATTCTTTACCACGGAGCCACCTGGGAAACTGTATATATTCAATAATAATATTCAAAACCATATATTACTTGGTCTTAAACTCCAGTTAGTAACAATTAGCAGGCACATCATGGGAATTTTAACATTTATGAAATGTGAGAAAAGAAGAGAAACTCTTCTCTTTTGCTCTCTCACCTCATCTGATTTCAGGTCATTTCCTCATCATTCTTTTGGTCCCTTTCATGAAGTTATCTTTTCCCACTAAAATAGGGCAAATGCATCTAGACATCTACGGATCATAAAGCATGTGCCATAGATTATTTACAGGTGTGTGTGATGCTCAATGGCTCAGTCATGTGCGACTCTTTGTGACCCCATGGACTGTGGGATAATCCTGACAAGAATACTGGATCACGTTGTCATTTCCTCTAGGGGACCTTCCCAACCCAGGAGTCAAATCCATGTCTCCTGAGTCTCCTGCCCGGGCAGGTGGATTCTTTCCCACTAAGCCATCTGGGAAGCCTATTTAGGAACACAGGTTGGTAAAAATTAAAGCAATTTTGAAGATTATCTAAACCACTGACTCTCAACCCCATCAAGTCCACTGCCTCTTTTTATATCAAATGTTTAGTCATGGCCCCTTTATTTTTCTGAAATTGAAATTCAAAGAAATATAACCAGCCTGCACAAATTTCAAATGTGTGTGTATAATTGCATACTGTAATAAAAAGGAGAGTGACAGAGAAATGAATTTAAATAATATTACTCCAAACTGTAGATACTTGAGCAAAACTATGCTAGGAAACCACAAAGCAGTCAGACACAAGCTCTACATAAATCACTGTGACTGCCACTGCTACAAATGCAGACTGACGTGAGTATCGGCAACTCAAATTCCATGAGAAACATGCTGCTGGAAAATCATTTCCTGGATGGTAAACAACTCTTTGAAGATCCCAAAGAAAACAGCATTTTCGTCCAATAAACACCTGCTGACTCCTGCAAAATACAAAGTCTATTAAATTTTGAACCTATATTTCTTAAAGCCATACAGAAAATACTTTGTTATGTGTGTAAAATAAATTCATTTCTTGGCTCAGAATATTATAAACAGGATATCTTTGTCTATATGAATGTCCCCTGAAACATATAAGAGTTTTATTGCACACAAGACAATTTTTCGTTGTACTGGACTCTTTTACCCATTTCAGGACATTAGGTATTTCTAACTTTTTTCCAGTTAAGTGTCAAGTGAATTCCCCAAATCATTGTGACAACTAAAAACATCCCTGCAGATTTCCTAAATACCTCCTAAATACATTAAGATCACTTTATAGACCAGCACTCATTTAACAGATAAGGCACTTGAGGCTCGGTGTGCACTTTCCTGGGATTACTGAGGTAGTTAAAGATCAAACTAATGTTAGCTAGAGTGACATAAGGCTCTTCTTACTATGCAATCCTGCATCTCTTTCATTTCTCCAGTACTTGGTATTCAATATGTAAATTAGAACTTTCCCATGCTCCATCAACACTAAATAACAAAAACTGCTGCCTCTGTTGAAAACGTTATCTTCTCCCTTGAGATCCATTAAGCTGCCAGAGCCAAAGGCATCCTTTCTAGCATTCCCTGTGAACCAGCTTTCAGGCCTACTCTCCTATCTCTGCCCTCTTATACGTTAGCCTCAAGCCAAGCCTACTGAAACATTCAGGGATTATCACCTCAAACCAGGAAGAAGTTACAACTACTTTATACCAAACATCTCCAAGCACTGTATGCGGCCTTTTCCCTGGGTGGGGTTGGGGGTGGGGGCGGGAAAGCAGGGGGAAAACAAGTCAAGAGGACTTCCCTGGTGGTCCAGTGGATAAGAATCTGCCTGCCAATGCAGGGGACGCAGGATGCCCATGTATTTCAACTACTGAGGCCGTGCTCTGCAACAAGAAAAGCCATCTCAATGAGAAGCCTGTGCCCTGCAACCAAGAGTGGCCCCTGCTTGTCACAACTCGAGAAAGCCTGTGTGCAGCAATGAGGCCCAGGGCAACCAAAAACAAGTATTAAAAAAAAAATTCTTTAAAAAAAAAAGGTCAAACTCTCGCATGGTTTCTGGTAGCATTCTCTGAGCCCTCTGGTTTCATGCTCTTTCATCCAATACAATGCAGGATTAGTTCTTAATGTGGCAGAACACTGAAAAGAAAGGAGGCTCTAAGAGAAGGTGTGCTATTTTCAACTGTGAGGTAGTCTTCACAAGTTGCAGTCTCTTCACTGTAGACATGAATGAGGTTTTAGTGAGCAGCCATCTGAACCACTCGGTATTGAATGCATTTCTGATTATTGGTAAGATCACCATATTCTGATATTATATTAGGTAATTAATTATCCAGCTAATCTCATATTGATAGAAATGTCTCTCCCTCAAATAACAGGCCCTTGTTACACCAGTACCTTTTATATATCTGTTCTTTCATTGGATGTGTGTGTGTTAAGTTGCTCAGTCGTGTCCAACTCTTTGCGACCCTATGGACTGTAACCCACCAGGAGACTCTGTCCATGGGGATTCACCAGGCAAGAAAAGTGAAGTGGGTTGTCATTCCCTCCTTTAGGGGATCTTCCAAACCCAGGGATCGGACCCATGTCTCCTGCATTGCAGGTAGATTCTTTACCATCTGAGCCACGAGGGAAGCCCAAGAATACTGGAGTGGGTAGTCTGTCCCTTCTCCAGGGGAATATCCTGACACAGGAATCAAACTGGGTCTCCTGCATTGCAGGCAGATTCTTTACCAGCCAAACTACTCAGGAAGCCCCCTATCCCTGGATGAGATAAAGCTATTGCACATCAGTTTCTCTGTACCACTTTTGGGTATTAAACCATACTCCTTTATGAAGAAATAGATTCTGAGAAAATGTTCTCAATAGTAGCATTCTTTGCATTGACAGAATTCCTAAAACAACCTGTCAAAATGAGAAGGGCTTTTATTCCCAATGATTCTGTAGACATCCTTGGATAAATGAGACACAAATCCTCTCTCACATAAAGGATAATTAAAAATAACTAATTTAAGGTTCATGAAGTTATTTCTGAAATAACGTCTCATAATGTGAAATGCAATGTTTCTCAGAGAAATATTTCTCTTGCATTTAAAATCCAAAGTTATGACTTATTAGAGATCCCAATTTAATGACTTAACAGAAGGTAAATTCCAATTTTAAGAAGGATTAACATTCAGTGAAAAGATTCAAAAGGTATTTTGTTCAAAGAATAAGTGCTTCAGAAAGTATTAGTTAACAAGAATTTGGAAAATTCCCTTTAAAATAATGGACTTTAGAACGAAACGATGAACACCAAATTCTATCTTTTGAACTAAAGAGTACGTATGTTTATTTATCAATCTGCAAAGTTGGAGAAAGTTTTTTTAAAGACACATAATTTATTTTTTCCTTTTTAATTTTTTCATGCCTCTACTACACATACATTCACACACATCTGAAACAAGTGTAGTATGAGCCCTACCCAATCTTTTATCTCTAAACATTTTCCTAATGAATGGAAGCATTATCTAGGAATTTAAGAAAGATACACTTGGCTATATTCAGTTCTATTCAAGAGATATGTGCTTGGCATTTGGAGTAATAAGAAATGTAATATAAAATTCCTGCCCTCTGTAAAATTCAAAGATAACCAAAATGATGATAGATGAAGAAAATATTTGTTTTCATTGAGTAATTTCTTCTAACCCCACCTACAACTATCTCCACCAGACTCCCAGCAGGCACACGCAAATCACAGCCCCACCTTTGGTAAGAATTTGGACTTTCCCTTATATTCCAATCTAGATCCACCAGAGCAGTAGCAGTAGCAGTCACTAGCTTGGGGTTCATTTTAAAGCCCGTGCATGCAAGCTCACTCCCTTCCTCCCAAGGACTGAAAAGGCAAATGAAATACAGCCCCAGCTCACAAGAAGTTCTAATACTGCAGAGATTTCTCTCCTGTTCAGGGGAGTTTATTATTTAACTACTAGGA
The DNA here is from genome assembly GCF_023699985.2 of Odocoileus virginianus. Lineage (NCBI taxonomy): Eukaryota > Metazoa > Chordata > Mammalia > Artiodactyla > Cervidae > Odocoileus > Odocoileus virginianus. Next base: position 26,084,228 of record NC_069689.1, read on the forward strand.
GGACTTATGAAAAAATCAGTAGGGTTAGCACCAAAAGCAACTTTAAACTAAAGACTTTTATCCCTATGACTAGTCTTTATTCCTTAATGTATTTTTCAAACAGACATGTAAAGTAACTAAATTTTCACTGTAGTCATCAGAGATTAATAGGTTTTTTTCATGACTGAACTGAACCATGAACACATGTGGTGCCACTGAAGGTACTGTAAACAATATCATTTTAGGTGAAGGCCTGAGAACAGCTCATATCCTATCTTAAAGCCTATCCACAGTGCTCAAGAGAGTGAATGTCTACCTTTCTCTACTGGAGGGAAAAAAAAAAGCTCACTGTCTCAAAGTGCTAGCCCAACATGTCTTTCCACCACTGATGAAGTCCAGGAGGAATCATAACACAACATTCTGGCCCAAAGGTTGATCTGTAAGCTATTACTTGATTCTCTAATGCATCATTTGGCAAGGTTCTTTATGTACCATGCTTGAGGATATTCTGCTAATGAAATGCACCCTCTTGTAAAATATCAGAATTAGGAAGCCCAACCACTAATTTTATTAATTAGCTATGCCCACAAAAATTGTGCTGAGATATATACAAACTATGAAATTCCAAACTCAGCTGATTAGGAAGAAACCATCCTTTAACAGAAGAGGAGAAAAGAAAGAAATCCCCATAAAGCAGCATTTAGAATAGAAAGTACAACTTGCTTAACTAGAAAATGGATGTCACTTGTAATCATGAGAATACGTTATTGATTTTTTAAAACTAATAAAATACAGCACATCTCCTAGAAAGTGATTTCTAAAAGCATATTGCTAAATAGCATTGTGCTGTTAAATAAGCATTTGTACACCAACTCTGTGTCAAGTAACTGTCACAGTGTAAAATCAGTTAATGAAGCTTCAAAAAATTGACCTGGGAATACTCTAGGAAGCAGAGAAAACAAGCTGTTTTTCATCTACTTAAGCAATTCAGTGACTGCATGTTGATTACCAAGTCAAAGTTACTACAGCATTTCCCTAGAATCTGATTAGCCTGGAGCTCTTTTGGTAAAAACATGGAATGTCTTTTCATTGTTGTTAAGCCATCAAATTGTTATGGGACAGCTAATAATAGAAACTCTGCTCTGCATTTTAATGGAAAGGGTGACCTTGGTTTACCAAAATAAAATAAACATAAGAAGAAACAGACACCAAACCTGATCTTTCAGTGAAAGCCATCAGATTCTATTGATAGTACAATACTTCAGATACCTCTCTGTCCCAGGCTCTGAAGTGAGAAATCTACTCATCTAACACTTTTCTTCTAAGGTTTGTGTGTTTATAATAGTGTTTGTTTTCTGATCTGCCTACCTCATCACTCTAAGATGAGAAATCATCTACACATAGCTAATTTTAAACTTAATGTTGGTATATTTACTTGTTTTGCAACTTTTCCATCTCATACCTTCACTCTTCCTCTTTCTAGTTCTCTAAATGAATTCTGCCAATGTTCTACCAATCCTCTCCTAGCAGTTGAAGAAATAAAGAAATTATATCAGCCAACAGTATACCTAAGCAATTTCCTATAAAAAAAAAACACTCAAAAGAGATTCATAAAATCTCAGAAATAGAAGGAACTTTGCTTATTTAATCCAACTTTGCTATTAATCCTCACCAAGTGTCTAACCTTAAAACACTTGCAATGGCATTAGCTTACTACTTCTCAATTACAGTCCATTCCATTTTTAGTTGATTTTGTTTGATTTTTTAGTTGATTCTGATGACCACGAGAAAATGTAATTCCCAAATCTTGTACCCAGTGATCTTAGGTGTATACTTTGGCGCACTCTCCCAAAGGGAGGAGAGGGGTGTAAGTCAACATATTCTTTCTCACCAGTCAGTTCATTCGCTCAGTCATGTCCAACAATTTGAGACCCCATGGACTGCAGCATGCCAGGGCTCCCTGTCTATCACCAACTCCCAGAGGTTACTCAAACTCTTTCTCATCAGGCCTGCAAAAATTTGAAGAGAGCAATCTTATCTATGTCTAGTTTTCATTCCATTTTGCTAAATATGTCCATTTCCTTCCACTTTTTTCTTATTTGATGCAATTTCAAGCATCTGTATCTAAACACCCATCTTTTGGGGGACCAAGCAGAACTTAAAATCTGATCTGAACCAGGGGACAGTAACCTACACTAGGTGACTACAGGTAGGGAAGTTCTGAGCCAAGTCTTTGAAGGACAGCTAAGAATCTAAGCTTATGACAACCAAATACCAAGGATATGTCTAGAATTGCAGGAAGAGTTAATAGCAAGATCCATAGCCTAGAGTCTATGGCCAGGCAGACAAGGGAGATTGGAGACAACACCCAGGAGGGTGATCTGGAAGGCATTAGAGTATTGGTGGCTCATTTTTTATCAACTAGTTGTGTGTGCCTGTGAAGACCTAGATCAAAATCTCCACGTGAAGATGGATAGGTATACATCCCAGGGCATCCCTACAAGGTTATAAAGCACTCCTTCACAACTAATGGACCAATGTCCCAAAGATGACACACATATTTATATTATTACTGTCTGGGTTGCAAAGGGATATTAAACATAGTGGCACATGAGTAAACAAAATAAGGTATTTACATAATGGGCATTAAGTCACAGTTTATCTTCTATGACAATGTAAAAAACTGCTGTTTTTTTAAACCAAATGAAAGCTTCAAACAAAAATAAACTAGAATGGATCCCATAGAGAGAATACCTCTACCTCAGACTGCCATAGCAACTTTATTTGTAATAGCAAAAAAATGGAAACAGCCCACATAGCCATAAACAGAAATGTATAAACAAATCACAGTATAACCATACAACATAATACTACTCAGAAAAAAAAAAAAGAATTAATGTGGTTAGATCCCAAAATATTATTATATTTGGAAAAAGAAGATATAAAAGGATATACACTGTATGATTTCAGTTTTAGGAAATTTCAGAAAAGGCTAATCTAAACCACAGTGTCAAAATTAGATCACATCACCCTAAATCTAGGGAGGGGTAGTGAGTTAACTTCACCAGAACTTGAGGGAACTTTTTAGGGTGATGAAAATGTTCTATATATTGATTATGATGGACATTATATGAGTGGACTTATTTGTCAAAAACCCACTGAACTGTACACTTAAAATAGGTGCATTTAAATATAAGATACTTCATTAAATTTGACATTCATAAAAATGTATTTGAAACCATTAGAATTAGACAGTTCTTCAATCCCTCACCCACATTCAAGGTATAAAAGATCAAGAGTGAAGATAGTTTCAAAAAAATCTATTTGATGGAGCTATTTGAATCCAAACCTTTTTTTAAATTAAGGAAATACTTGTCTCTCCTTGCCTTCAATCTAGTGAAAAACCTTCAACAGGAGTACTCAGAAAGCCTAATAACTGCTATTTCAGAGTGGGAGATAGATTGAATTAATATCTGACTCACATCTAAGAAACCTAAAGCTGAAAGCATTGGAGACAGAGCAAAAGTGAGACAGCAGTTTGGTGACTTATCCTGCCCACCTAGAATGCATCAGGACAAAAGATTCTAGAGGGTTTTCTGGGAGCCATGTGCAAGAGAACACTACAGTGGGGTTATTTTAGGTCTTGTCTAAGAGGATAGGATAGAAAGATAATGAGTCTCCAGCATAAAGTAGCTAAATGTGAATGGTTGAATCCTCAGGGGCTTGAAGAATCTGTAAGTAACAAGGTATAATAAACAGACAGCTTCCTTTGTCAAGGTTACTCTAGATAAGAGGTCTCCGGAAAATGAAGCACCTCCAAAGAAGCCACATATAAGTCCCACAGCCCAGAGAGTTACACTTAAGCATTCACCAAGCTACCCGTCTCAGATGGTAAAAAATCTGCCCACAACATGGGAAACCTGGGTTTGAACCCTGGGTTGGAAAGATTCCCCAGAGAAGAGAATGGCTAACCCACTCCAGTATTCTTGCCTAGAAAATTCCATGGACAGAAGAGCCTGGTGGACTACAGTCCATGGGGTCACAAAGAGCTGGACACAACTGAGCGACTAACATTTTCACTTCTCTTTCAAACTCCAAAGAACATGAGGGTAATTCTCACAGCATCAAGAAAGAAAAAACTTCCCTGCCCTTTTTATATGTCACTTCGCCCACCACCCCTCTTCAAATCCCAGAGGAGTCAGAAATCATGGTTATCAGGCATCTAGAGAAAAGTAAACACTCAAGGCATGGGATGAAAGAAGCCACTCCCTTAGAAAAGAGTTCTTAGAAAAGAACTCCCTTTCTAACTGCATGCGGTACCCACGGAAAGTTCAATCCCAGGGACAGAACTTTTAACTTTCAATCACGTTTGAAATTTTGACAGTCACATGGAATTTGGCAATTTAATTTCTGGGCCAATGAAGTTTGTATTACATATGAATAATCAGAAAAGTTCCTTTTTGGACAGTTTCAGGGAAATATTTCCAATGAATGAATTTTAAAAGAATATGGAAGACGAAAGTCTATTTGCTCCTTCAGGTTCTTTGTGTTCCTCACTCCCATGGAATTTACATGTTGAAAACCAACCCCCAACATTTGGAGATGGGAGCCTGTGAGATATGACCCGGTCAGGAGGGTAGAGCTCTCATGAATAGGATTAGTGCCCTTATAAAAGAAGCCCTGGAAAGATACCTTGCCCCTTCTAGCATGTGAGGACACAATGATAAAACAGCCATCTGTGTGCCAAGAAACCACTGGGAAGCCCAGCGCCTCTTGCTATTTTTCTTAAGAACAGCAAGGAGTAGGCTGGGAAAACTGACTTAGGAAAAGACACAGGCATTTATTGCCAGCTGATCCAAGGGAGCCCGGGCGCAAGATGAATCGGGTCTGGGACCTGTCACAGGTGGAAAAGCTGGGCCTCCTCCCAGAAACTTGCAGTCTGCACATCTGGGAAATAGATTAACAGTTCCCCTCCACTCCACTTTCCCTCTGGGATGAGAGGGGCATCATCAAGGCTCCCCTGAAACATATTCGTATTCTGTGTTGTTTAAGATGGAAACCTGAGTTCCACACAACAGGAGGAGAGCCAGCAAGGTTGGGAAAAATAGCAGCCCAGCTTCTAGTCTTGCAAGTACGATCCAGGCCAGGACACAGCCGACACGACCACAAACAGAACGGGCAGGGAAGGACTCTTCCCTAACAAGTCTATGAAGCCACTTCCAAACCAGTGTCTGGCCACAGGACCCCACCCCAGGAGGCCCAGGCCAGAGGAGGGAAGGGAGTGGGCAGTGGGGGAGAGTCTCTTTCCTGGGACCTCCCTGTGGCTGTGGCCTTTCTTCTTTTTTTAAAATGACTGATGTTTAAAGTCTCACCGGACTAAATATTCTCACCAGACGCTGAATTTGCCAACACCTTAATCTTGCACTTCCCATCCCCCAGAACTCTGAAGAATAAATTTGGTGTTTACAAGCCACCTAGTCAGACATAGCAGCCCAGAGAGACTAAGACAATCCCTTTCTGATTCTATCCCATGATTTGTACTTGTCCAAAATAACACGTACACCAACCAGTTGACATGATGGGCCGTGCTAGACAGAACCACAACACAACAGAAATCTGGGGAGGTTGCGGGGGGTGGGTATGTGCACAGAGACATGTTGTGAAAGATAACCCTGGAGTTGGGCAGCATAGCAGCCCAATTCCAGGAGCTTTGCAGGTATGGTTTCCTAACAACCTGGGAAGGGTGAGGCACACAGCTCTGCCTTTATTTAACCAGTTACAAAGTCAAGACTAAGCACTGGGTCCCCACTTCTCAGAGGAGCATTCTATCGAATAAGTTTAACCTGGTCATTTCTAAGGGCTTCCCGGTGGCTCAGATGACAGAGAGTCTGCCTGCAATGCAGGAGACACAGGTTCGATCCCTGGGTCGGGAAGATCTCCTGGAAAAGAAAATGGCAACCCACTCCAGTATTCTTGCCTGGAGAATTCCAAACTCAGAGAAGCCTGACAGGCTACAGTCCATGGGATGGCAGAGAGTCGGACGTGACTGAGTGACTAGCACAAAGTCTATGAAAAGGTCATTTCTAAAGGCTAAAAGGCTTTTGTTTTCTGCACGGAATATTCAGTAACTGTTGAATACAGCAATGAGTGAATCAGTTTAATCAGTTAAAGGGTACTTAGCTCTAATGCCACCATTCAGCTATTTTTTTAGCTCTTATAATTTTTATTCAACTTGATTGTTTTATTGTTAAGCCTTAGTATGTGATTAAAGAGAATCATATCTACCACCCATTGAGCAATGTTTTTCACAGATGCCATTTTTTTATTTGCAAAAAAAAAAAAAACCTGTCCTCTATCACTAATCAAAACAAAATAAACAGAAGTGATCAACAATGTAGATCTATTCATTTAATAATCTTTCATTGGATTCCATTTGCCCAACTCAGTGGCTTAAGCCAAAAGTGAAACTGTTGACTTAAATGACTGAAAAGGCCTGGAGTAGAATAGCTTTTAGTGCTTATTAAAACAACTAATAAAAATAAATGGAAAAAATAAATAAATAAAACCACTGGGATCGTGTTTTTCTTCCCCTCTTGCCAAGCTCTATTTTGTCTGATTAGGTCCATTCTAAGAGAGCCTCTTCTCTGGTGTCAGTAATGTAGCTACAGAAATTCCCTGTGATATATCCTTTCAGGTTAGAGTCTAACAACAAGGACAGCGCCTGATTTCCTGATACATGTTTTATAGTCCCAGAAGTTAGTCCTATGGATAAAGGGTTAACAAAACCATTTCCCCCACTGAGTCAGAATCTGACCTTCGGTCAACTGAATCTCTTCTCCTAGACACCTGGTAAGAGTTAAGAGTCAGCTGCATTGTTAGACAACTTTTCTTGTAATAAAAAATGATGCTTGATTAGTAATTTGCATCAGGACCTGATTAAAAAAAACTCTATCAACTGAACAGCTGATGAGCTTGCCAGGCTTTGGGCTCCCCTGAGTTCAGTGACTCCTAAAACTGATATTTCCCTTGCAGAGACCCTGAGAACTAGACCTATGGATTTGTTACAAGAGATCCTGGCTCTTGAAGGGCCTCTCTTTCTCAGCTGTGCAGTATGAGTCTTGTTTCCTTGTCCCTGGGCTGTATTGCTATGCTGGGCCACTGCAATCTCTTGCAGAGAAAGCATGTCTAATGCCACAGGCAAGCTGTTTTCTCCCCTATCACCTTCTGAGTAAACTAGTATCAGGGTGACTGTGGAAGTGAGTTTAAATGTCTCGTGTAGCTGTGAAGACCCCCTGGTAGGTGTTTCATTGTTCATCTCTGAAACCGTAACTGTAATGAGGAGAACAGAAGTGACTGATTGGAATAACCTGAGGTTATATGTTGTGCTGCAGGACCAGAGGGACTTGAGCTGCTTCACTCAATGTACAGAGCTGAGAGTGAGGCAGGAGTGGCTCAGTTGTAGCTTAGAATTCCTCACCAAAAAGAATTAAATGCCCAGCAGCCAAAACAGTAAATATTTACTATACAACTGACTCCTTCCCACACATCACAAAGTACATAGGACTCAAATTCATGCCTCAACCAATGACTAATAATTACATATCAGAAACCTATGATGGTATGCCTGCAAATAATCCAAGAAAAAAAAAAGCGGCATGTATTAAAATTTTGACTGCTAAAACTCTGTAATGTGTCAGTGATAACATCTCTTCAGAAATGATAATCTACACAACTAAACTTTGGCCTGCTTATGAGGGGCTTCTGTCAAAGGATTCAACAATTCTTTGTTAAAATTTCATTGCTTTCCTTCCAAACTGTTCAATGTGAAAAAAAAGAAAATAATTTAAATCCAAGAAGCAATTAAACACAGTTATGAGCACGGATTTTAAATGTAGACTATGTGGGTTTGAAGCCTACTGCCTCTAACTAGCTGTTAATTTTGTGCAAAGTTAAATTAAATCTATGCTTATCAGTTTGTTCATATGGAAAATGAGGATGATATCTACCCTTACTGTATTATTTTGAGAAGTAAATGAGTAGAAATACATGTAAAACAACAGTCCCATCACAATGAAAGAAGCAGCAACTATTACTAATATCATCACCATCATCCCAAGAATTTAAAAACCTGATGTACACAATATATCCCAACCTGACATTTTTTCACACCTGTAGTTATTGTCAAAGTAATAAAATTTTGTGACTTTGGGGAAAATAGGCATCAGGTAAGAGAGAAGTCTTTATTTAACCAATTTTTAAAAGATGGCCAAGTTGTAGCACAAAATAAACAAAAATGCGAGTCTGAAGTAAGTCAATTACTTGTGCAGATATTCCTAGGTCTTGAAATTTAGGGATTTGATGGGGGCCTCAGGGATCTATCCCTGGTAAATACATCAAAGATCTGGCAAAACTGGGTCTGCAGTAAAGAATCTGGGCTACATAGGGTAAGGTCCATGTTATTTCGGGAAACTGCAGGATTCATCATGTGCTAGGCAGTGTCCTTCAAAAACTCACAGCCTAGTGGGTGAGAAAGACCCATGAATAAGTAAAAGCAACATGATGTGCTAAGTGCTGTGTGGGGATAGGCTCTGGGTGTTCTCTTCCCACAAAGCAGGGAGTGAAAACCCAAGATGCCTTTTAGTCAGATTAAATCCACTCCATTTCACTTTGGTTCTTCCTCTTTGCCTTTCTGTAAGGACACATAATGGTAAAATACCAGCCATTCCCACTTCTCAGACAGGCCTGTGTGAGCAGTGAGTTAATGTACATTAAATCATTGAGCTTTTCTGAAATAAGTTACTGCAGAAAAACTCAAGAGACTGTCACTGAGATGATCATGGCTTCCTGCAATCTACTTTTATCTTTATCAAAGGAAACTGTGCACACAAACATGGCTTTGCCATTATTTCAGAAACATAAAGAAGGTGAATACCACCCAAATACATAATAGCTCACAAAATGAGAACCTATAATCTATTCTGATAAAAGAGAGACTTTCTAATTTTTTTTCTAATGCCAGCAGGAAGACAAAAAGAATAGCTTCTGAAGAATTCTGTAAGGTCTTCGTGTTTCTAAAAAGGGAAGGAAATAGGAATAGGGATAGGAATACAAAAGAATTTTAGAACTGGAAGTGAATTTAAAGATTATCAAACCCACCTTCTTTATTTTAAGAATACCCACAGAGATTAAGCAGCTCACCTAAACTAATGGAGGAGTCAGGAATAGCAATCAAGTCTTAAAGCTCCCCTAGTCATGGGGAGCAGCACTCACAATTATTTTAAGGTCTCTCATTGAATTGATAGTATTGTATTTTTTATGGTTCAGATTCACAGCAAGTTAAGTAGATTTTTGTTTCCAAGACTAGGAAGCTACTGCTTCTAACATTGCTTCTAAAGGAAAAAGAAAAAGAAAAAAAAAAAAAGCCTTTAGAAACTTGAAGAAAACTTACTAACAAATAAAAGTGCCCTAACACAACTCACTTTTAGGCCCACTCTTGTCTGTTAAGCATACAGGTTTTCTCATGTTCATTCTAGCTAGTGACTTCCTTTTTTTTTTGCCCCAGTTTGACACAATGTCTATTTCATTACCTTTCAATTTTTAACTCAATAATTATTCTGAACGTAAATATTGGAAGCCTACTAGATAGTATCTACCTATTTGATTTTCACTAAGAAATTTGATGTTGTACAAATTTGATGTTGAGTAAGCACTGTCCTCAGGAAGAGATGAAATAAAATGTCAAAATGTGTATCCATAGTACAATTTCAGGTCTTCCTCCTAAAACGCCCCATACTCTCTGCTCTCACCAGTTGATATAAAGCATGACTCCTCTTTGAAACAGAAATTTAGTTTTGTAAACTACATCATGGTTCACCCCACTAAAAAATGCTAAAGGATTTCACTGTTAGAGAGGCACAGCTTAAAATGCATCAAAAACTAAAACCATCAGCGTATTCACTGTCATATTTTCATCACCCGTCTTAATGGCAAAGCTCCTGACACTCAGAATATGTTTAACTGTCTAATGGAAAATAACAACATGATAAACAGTAAAATTTGCAAGTCACCTTGCAACATTTCTTCCCTGAACTTCAGCTGAAATTCAGTAAAGATAACCACAATATAGATCAAGCATGTTATTTGGGGCTATTTTAATCTACCTTCAAGAAAGGATTAATTATTTTCACTTTAGTAAACTTAAAATACTTTTGGCCCATTACCCAGAGGGATGTAAGATAGAAAAGTGCCTTATATTTATTGCTAGCATTATAATAAACATTTTATTGTGCCCATTATCTGAGGCCTATTCCAGTTTTCATTGCTGGGATGCTTACTGTCTCTCCAAAATATTTTACAAGTAAGAAGTCAAACTAAGAAGATGGACTGAAGCTGCTGAAATTAGAAATCATCATTCTTGATGCTTTTGTCAACAAGGTCAATTTTTTTCCAGATTTGTTTGAAAGCTTGGGATCAGAAACAGAGAAAGGAGGTGGCAGATAACTCAGAGCTGTCAAGTGGCAAACCAGTATTCACAGAAGAAAGAGAAGCAAAGATATTGAGGATTCTGGAGAGAGAGAGTAGGTGCAGCTTAGGCTGAGAAGGGAAGGCACTGAGACCAAGAAGGAAAGACTAGGAAAATAAGGGGTGGTTGAACACAAGGAAAGTCTGATAGAGTTTCAGAATGTTTAATCTTGGTGACAAAGAGGTGGGGAGATTTTGGTCCGAGTTCGATGTTAAAGAGTTAAAGATTTTACAGAAAGGGAACTTCTAGATGAGACTAAAGTCAAGTGCAGAGCTTTGAGGAGAGGGAGGTGAAACAAAAAAGGGGTGAAGGTCACTGATGTCAACAGGTCATTAAACTCTGTATGGATGATTTTATTGGGAGACATTTCTCCATAGGGCTCTCACATTTCTGCACACATTATGAGCTATGAACTATTCTTTGTTCTAGACTATCTCTGGGTACTTTTACATCAACGACAGCCTTGGAAGACAGAGATGGTGTCTTCCTCTGGAGCAGAAAGCCAGCATGTTGATTTTCCATTATAAAAGATTAAGCTCAGAATTTCTTTCCTAAAATGCAGCCTACAGCATGTTAGATATCATCTGGCTCTCTTCACTCTGGCGATTAAGAGAAATACTGATATTCTGGCTATTGCTATTACTGTGGATAACAAACCATCCTCTGACAAAGTGATTTTGTGTCTTCTACCAGCAGCCATGAAACTGTGCCATGTTGTTAGCTTTCAGGTAGGGTAAAAACCTTTTTACCTTTGATATTCTTGATATTTTTGACAAAGAGGATGGAGTGCTAACACACACATGGGTTTTTAGAAGAGGAAGGATAATGGTGTATAACAAAATATGAGAGAAGTCTATGGGAATTAGTAGCAAATACATTAATCAAATTGTATGGTCTAGGGAAAGTAAATAATCCTCCAAAGCATTACTTATTTAGGGTGGGAAATGGGGCAGTAGGTTCAAATACAGGTGCTTAAATAGTGCCCATAGTTTTGCTGACTCTCATTTGAGTAGGATGACTTCCTCACCAATCAGCCTGAGTTCTACCTCATTTTAACAACTAGTGTCCAAAAAAAGTGTAAAGACTGTGCTATCAAGTTCATTCTGAAAATTCTGAGATTCAAGCAATATTTATTCACAGAAATTCTTTGCTATAGAAATTTTATCTGTTGGTCTAAATTCTACATCAAAGATTGTTATTTAAAAAGTGACCCCAATAACATCCAAGCCTCCATAGCTCCTTCTCTTCTTAGCTTTAGGTTCAGAAGACCTGTCTCTGCCGTTTCACACTCAAGCAAGCTAACTATTCAAGGGGAGTTTTTCTAAGAGTTTATGAGCTAAGAGATGAATTGAAAAAAAAATTGTGAATTACATTCACTTTGAAAAACTCTTCGAAGGATAAATCATTGGCTTCAAAACATGCTGGATCTTGCTGAGATCCTAGATGAGGTTAATTGAAAATTGCAAGGACTCTGTGAAATATACAGTGTACTGACAAAGTTTATCTATTTAAAAGCAAAAATTTAACCTTGAAAATGAGGCTAAAATGACTGTTAACTTCATTGTTTAAATCCTAAGAAAAAATTTTAAGACCCTTAGAGCAATAATTGCATATTTCTAAGGAAATGCTTTATTATTTTTGAAATATATAATATGAAAAGCTCAGGTGGATCTGAAATCTATTCAAATAATCATAAAAAATATTAACATTACATTTGTCATTGAAAAGGAAAGTGATAGCTGTTAGATGGGAAAAAAAGAACAATTTAGAGATTAGATTATCTAAATTCTGTTCAATGGGAAGAAAAGATGATTTATCAAAGGAAAAAGCAGTGAATGTTGCCCTTTATTTGCCACTATCCACCTGTAGCTGCAAAATCTCTAATGAAGGGTGACTATCAAGAATTCAACAAGACCATTTAAAACCTTGATCAGGAATTGTATGTTGCTATTTCAAGCATAAAACCTAACATCAAAAGCTGTATTCTGGGAAGCAAGGACAAGATTTTAATTAAAAATCTAAAAATATTTTACTTGGAGGTTTTATACAATGTAATATTTGACATCTTACCCATCATTTTGTATATTATTATTATATTAAGAAAGTTAAAAAAAACAACTTTTTGGCTATGCCCAAACAAATCTCTTTCAGTTTTACCCCTTAAAAAAAGAAGAAAATAACTGGTGTCAAGATTGATTCTGGAGCCTTAGGGAACCTCAGTCTTTTATAATAGGCAGTAAGCATGCCCTGTTACATCCTTGAAAAATGATCTGGAACAAAGAAGGTCGATGTTTCACTCTTAGTACATGCTGAAATGTAAGAGACACATGGAAAACGGTCTTACAATTTCTACTCTCCACTCATTTCGACACCATTCTGGCTTCTGATGAGCTGTCCCATTAGGACACCACTCTGTCAGTCATAAGGGGCCAAATCCATTCAATTTGTCTAACACAGCATATAACTGAAGCTATTATAACAGAATTTCAAGCAGTATTGATTTTTATTATACCATCCTCAGAATTCCAGACCCAGTCAGCTAAACAATTCTGATAAACCACCAGAGCTTACCTTAGTTAGCCAGGTAGTTTTCTCCCTCCTTAATTCTGTGTATTGACATTTCTGCTTGCCCCAAAGCATTAATCCATGTATAGCAAGATGTACTAGTGACTATAGAGACTCACCCTTGGCCTACAAGGAAGAAACCAAAAGCAATTTTATCATCCAGAACAACCCAGGCCAGTGAGTTCAAGCTGGTCTGAATGCCTTCCAGGGCTGAAGTGGTGTCATGGATCACTTCAGCTAATGCTAGAGCAAATTTCCTATTGGTTTTTCTAACTGGATGAGTTAGAAGTTTCAGGGAAAACTGTCCACAGGGTGGACATAAATAATAAGTCATTTATTCCTCCCCAAAATGCCCTACAGAAACCAAGGTCTCTTGAAGAGAGACCTTCACAGTTGTCTGTGATACACAGGTATTTTCTCAAATACTTGCAGGTCTCTGATTAATACCACTGAGAAGCAGGTCACTGTGTCTTAGGGACAGAAGCACCATCACGGATTTATTTTGCCTGTCCTCGAACATCATATAATGTAATCAAACAGTGTGTACACCAGCTTCTTTCACTTAGCATGATGTGTGAGATTTATCTGTATTGTCACATTGAACAATAGTGTATTCCTTCTAATTACAAAGTAGCATGCCGTTACGACTATACTTCAATTTGTCTAGTCTCTATTCATGAACATTTCTGCTTTTTCCAGTTTGGGCCCATTATGATTAAAGTTGCTATGAATATAAAGTCTTTTTGTGGACACAAATTTTTATGTCTTTTGGGTAAATACCTAGGATTAGGATTGCCAGGTCATAGGGTAGGTAAGTATTTAGACTGATGAGAAATTGTCAGATATTCTTTCAAAAGAGTAATACCATTTTCACAAACAATTTGTAAGAGTTGCAGTTACTCCACATCCTTGCCAGCATTTGTGACTGTCAGTCTTTTAAGTTTGTAGCCAATCAGGTAATTCTGCATAGCATCTCATTAGTATTTTTGCTGATTTATTCTAAAGTTTATTTCTTAAATGTTCAGTGAGTATAGTTTTTTAAAAAAACACAAGAGAATGGAAAACTAATGGAACAGCATTGCTCACATAAACCCCTTCCTCAAACAGCATACTCTTACATCATATTCAGAGAAGCAGGGTGATGGACATTTGAAGTCTGGTCAGAACAACATTCAAACCTCAGCTAGTGACCTAGTAACTTGAGGATTTTTAACATATTATAAAAACCCTCTGACTCTCAGTTTTCTGGTAAAATTGTGTGTGGTTGGGGGGGTGGTGGTTGGGGGGAATTATCTAACAACTAGGTAAAGCATTAAATATAAAATTATAGATAAGGTATATTATTTTGATGTGAGACAGCCTGAGCCCATTTGCTGTGACCTTGTAAATTTCACTTAATTTTTCAAAATATGTTTCTTCATACAAGAAGAGAAAATAAGCTCATTCATGCAGTGTACTTGGTACAGTCTCAGAAACATATAATAGTAGCCAACATTTCTAGAAAATGTACTGCATACTACATACAGCAATTTATATGGATCATTTCATTCAAACCTCATAGTCCCATAAGCTTTTGAGGTAGGTACATTATTATCTCTATTTTGCAAGGGCTTGTAACTTGTCTCAGCTTTCACAGCAAGTAGCCAGAATCTGGAGCCCATAAAAAACACTGCTTCTCTGGGAAGACCCAGAGGGATTGGGTGGAGAGGGAGGTGGGAGGGGGGACTGGGATGGGGAATACATGTAAATCCATGGCTGATTCATTTCAATGTATGACAAAAACTACTGTAATGATGTAAAGTAATTAGCCTCCAACTAATAAAAATAAATGGAAAAAAAAACAAAAAAACACTGCTTCTACCAAAAATAGAAAGAAAGAAAGCTAAATTTTATTCATTATTTATTTTTTTATATTGATAATTTCTATTTCCCTTCATTACTCAATTTTTTCCTTGCTAAAACATTTTAGGAAGCATTAAGAGTATTAAATTTTGAATTCAAAGACTGGCTCCTTAAAGAAAAATCAAATCAAATGTTATATATTTACTATATATATGGAATTTTGTCTTTTCTGGCAACAAGATAAAAGGTTGTAAATTGCTTTCTGTTGCCCCCTTGTGATCACTAGCACGTATTCTTAAGATATTGGACTCAAATTATCATCAATTGTTAGACAAACCTAACAATAGCTTTGACTTCAAAGACCCCACCAACAAACACCAAAAACTGTAAATAAGATGAGTTGGTGAATCAAAAGGGTACAGAGCTTGCCACTCTTAACTGGTGGGCATCGATACAGTCTGAGGGGTGTCTACATAATTCAATGGACCTGCAAAGAACAGTTAAAGAACTTCCTCCTTAACTGAGTTCTTCAACCTTCCTCTTAGAAATAGATGCAATGCAAATAGACCATCAGCTCCCATCCCATGTCCATCATCACTGGACAAGAAGATCATTTTTACCAGAAGCTACCATCCACTGTACACAGTTCATCTAGGGGATTTCCAATTATATCCTATAAAATCAATCACTAAACAGCACTGAAGGAAGAGTGAAACAAAGGACAAAATGCATAATTTGCCACCATTTAAAGTCATCCCATCCCTCCAGGAAAAAAAAAAAGTCAGTTCGTTGCTTGTTCCATAATCTGTCAGCAATGTCAGCAAGCCATTTAAGCTCAGTCATGCACAAGTGATTACAGAAACAGCCATACACAAAATAGGCTTTCATATTAAAAGGCTACTAAGAAGTTATGTCCCAGCTATCTTCCTGCTTTCTGAAAAGGAAAAATGGTCACATGAAACATCAATCAACAGCTTGAGCCAAATGAAAAAACTTGAAATAAACCATTTATAAATAAATGAATCGAACCAGCTGCAGATGAATAAGTAACTTATTTAAAGTTCCAAGGTCTTTACATATGAGAGCCCAATCATGGTGTGGCCAATGATATGATAAGATTCACATACTGTACATTATCACAGAAATGAAGATGTCACTCCAAGGTTAACCCCGTTTGAATTTATTGATGATAGTCTTTAACGTACAAGGCTAAAGTGGCTTGAATATTTTAAATGAGTCAGGACCTTACAAATAAAGCACACATAATGTAACACTGAATAGGGAAAACCTATGAGACAAGAAGAGTAGCTGCCGACAAACTCATCTTGTCTTTTGTGGGGAAAAAAATTCCACTATTCAAAGAACATTAGAAACATCTCTCACTGAACTGTAGTAAACGGTTTGGAAAACCTTCACTCCCCCACGACTAAAGCTTCAGATCAAAGTATATACAGAAAGCCATCCAGGAAATAATTTTCAGCTCAGCCTCCTTGGGAGGCATCACAGGTGGTGTCCCCTAGGATGCCTTGCCTTCAAAGGTTCAATAGACTCGGGCTCTCAGATTAACAGTTAAGACCTGCTATGTTGCATTCAAAATGATTCTTATCATCTGATCCTGTAGTTCCACTCCTAAGGATATACCTCCTAATAAACCATCTAAAATGAAATCAGCTTTATAAACAAAGATATTCATCATGATTTACGATTTTTAAAATAAAAGACCTCTACAACACAGGGAATATAGTCAATATTTTATAGTAACTATAAATGGAATACAACCTTTAAAAATTGTGAGTCACTATGTTGTATACCTGTAACATATAATATCATACATGAACTGTTGTTGTTTAGTTGCTAAATCATGTCTGACTCTTTTGCAACCTCATGGACTGTAGACCATCAGGCCACTCTGTCTATGGGATTTCCCAGGCAAGAATACTGGAGTGGGTTACCATTTCCTTCTCCAGGGGATTTTTCCAACCCAGGGGTCAAGTCTACATCTCCTGCATTGGTAGGTGGATTCTTTACCACTGAGTCACCAAGGAAGCCTCACACATAAACTATAATTCAATAAAAAAAAATAACTGAAGCAAAAAAAAAAAAAATGATTCTTCTGTTTCCCACACTTCCCCTAGGAGCCTCCATCAGCTCTCCAGGACAGTGCTGCCATAATTCAAATGGTCCAAATTATATCAAAGAAATTTTTTAAAGGAATACTTTCCAATGCCAAAACAAAGTGTCAGTGTTTGGGTATAAGTATGAAAGTCTTTTTTTTTTTTTTCCTTTTTTGGAAGTGTGCTACAATACAGAGGTGTGTCGACATCTATGCCAGATAAATATGCCAGTTATTTATTAATGAGACATTTTCTGAAGAGTTGGACTGTAAGCAATCTTCTATTGTTCAGAAACATCTCTAAATGCTGCTCCCAGTTTATATTAGGGACAGATGTCACACGGAAGCTATCTTATTGCAAGGATCAGTTAAGAAGCTATCACAGGAAGTATAGAATACTCCTCCTTGGCTTAGAGAAGGTTCAGGCTGCTAAAAATGCCACTTGGCTGTGGACTCAGATTTGGGTTTAGAGTCTGCTAGCTGTATGACTGTGTGGCAAGTTACCTATTTTATACTTCAATTTCCTCATCTGTTAAAGGAAGATGAGTAAAAATACCAACTGCTTTGGTTAACGTGAAGATTAAATGAGATATCATAAAGCAATTAGAACAGTGGCTGACACATAGAATGTACTCACTGAATTTTAGCTACTGTTATTACCATAATCATCATTAGTGTCATTATTAACTGGGAAAGGAAAAGAGAACTTTTTTCATAAAAATTTTTTTTCATAAAAATGAAATCTGCCAGACAGAGCCTTCTTAAAAGGACATGAGATTTATGCCAAAGATTCTTAAGGTCATTTCTTATCCTTTAAGGCAGATCAAAATCCTGAAAATCATATCTTTCTACTACAATGTTTCTCAAACTTCAATGTTCAATAGAATCACCATGGGATTCGGTTAGAATGCAGGTTCTGATTCAGTAGGTTGGATGGGGCCTAAGACTCTATATTTCTAATACAGAATTTGGTGATGTCTACACTGTTGGACCACACTTGTATAGCAGGGTTCTGTAGGCAAGATCTCTCTCCTTTGAGTATAATTACACATTAATCCCGTCTAATAAGGGATTAGACTAGAATCCAGGTCTTCTGTCCTTGGACTGGCAGTACCTCACTGTGTAGCTGAGTAGACCAAGACTTCTGCTGTTTTCTTATAGGTCCTCTCCACATGCCATGTTTTGATGGAGAACTACTCAAAATTTTTCATCTCCCTTGCCCTGTTAAAAATGTGCCCTGAAGTTTTCAAGTTTAAATGCTGTACTATACTCCCTCATAAAGGAACTATATTCCAAAATAATTGATGGCACAGAAAGTAGCCTGCTCTCAGAGCAATAAAACTGGATTTGGAGTTTCCAGTTAAATGGTGCAGCTATTATTAGTCTCCTTACCTACTGCTCTAAATCTGAATACAAATAATTAACCTGCCAGCTTTCCCTCGAACCATTTTACCAAAAAATAGAAAACAGCTCTTTTCAAAGTAACAACAAAGTATGCATAATGGTACAGTGATACGTGAAGTCAAGTGGACCTTAAGAAGCATCACTATGAACAAAGCTAGTGGAAGTGATGGAATTCCAGTTGAGCTATTTCAAATCCTAAAAGATGATGCTGTGAAAGTGCTGCACTCAATATGTCAGCAAATTTGGAAAACTCAGCAGTGGCCACAGGACTGGAAAATGTCAGTTTTCATTCCAATCCCAAAGAAAGGCAATGCCAAAGAATGCTCAAACTACCACACAATTGCACTCATTTCACATGCTAGCAAAATAACGCTCAAAATTCTCCAAGCCAGGTTTCAACAGTATGTGAACCATAAACAGATGTTCAAGCCGGATTAGAAAAGCCAGAGGAACCAGAGATCAAATTGCCAACATCTAGTGGATCATCGAAAAAGCAAGAGAGTTCCAGAAAAAAACATCTACTTCTGCTTTATTGACTATGCCAAAGCACAACCACAACAAACTGTGAAAAGTGCTCAAAGAGGAGTACCAGACCACCTTACCTGCCTGCTGAGAAATCTATATACAGGTCAAGAAACAAGAGTTAGAACTGGACATGGAACAACAGACTGTTGTTCCAAATCAGGAAAGGAGTACATCAAGGCTGTATACTGCCACCCTGCTTATTTAACTTATATGCAGAGTACATCATGAGAAATGCTGGACTGGATGAAGTACAAGCTTGAATCAAGATGGCCAGGAGAAATATCAATAATCTCAGATATGCAGATGACACCACCCTTATGGCAGAAAACGAAGAAGAACTAAAGAGCCTCTTGATGAAAGTGAAAGTTTCGAGGAGAGTGAAAAAGCTGGCTTAAAGCTCAACATTCAGAAAACTAAGATCATGGCATCTAGTCCCATCACTTCATGGCAAATAGATGGGGAAACAGTGACAGACTATTTTTGGGAGCTCCAAAATCACTGCAGATGGTGACTGCAGTCATGAAATTAAAAGATGCTTTCTCCTTGGAAGAAAAGCTATGACCAACCTAGACAGCATATTAAAAAGCAGAGACATAATTTTGCTGACAAAGGTCTGTCTAGTGAAAGCTATGGTTTTTCCAGTTGTCATGTATGGATGTGAGAGTTGAACTATAAAGAAAGCTGAGCGCCAAAGAACTGATGGTTTTGAACTGTGGGGTTGGAGAAGACTGTTGAGAGTTCCTTGCACTGCAAGGAGATCCAACCAGTCCATCCTAAAGGAAATCAATTCTGAATATTCATTGGAAGGACTGATGCTGAAGCTGAAACTCCAATACTTTGGCCACTTGATGCGAAGAACTGACTCGTTTGAAAAGACCCTGATGCTGAGAAAGACTGAAGGCGGGAGGAAAAGGAGACGACAATGGATGAGATGGTTGGATGGCATCCCTGACTTGATGGACATGAGTTTGCGTAAGCTCCGGGAGTTGGTGATGGACAGAGAAGCTTGGCGTGCTGCAGTCCATGGAGTCGCAAAGAGCTCTACATGACTGAGCAACTGAACTGAACTGATAGTGGTGTAAGCTATTACTGACCAGTCTAATGTACAAACAAAAGCAGGTAATTTACTAAGAAGCAGTATAACTTAGGGATGAAAAGTATGAACTCTGGAGTAAGGTCACCTGGATTCAAAATTTTTAGCTATACAACTGTCCCTGTCCATTTCAAGATGCTATCAAAAAAATACCACAAGCTGTGTAGCTTATAAACAACAGAAATTTCTCACAGCTCTAGAGGCTTGAAGTCAAAGATTAGGGTGCCAGAATGGTCAGATGAGGGCCCTATTCTTTGTTGCAGACACCTTCTTGTATCCACACAAGGTGGAAGGGGCTAGGGAGCTCAATGTCACCTCTCCTATAAGAGCATTTATACCACTCATTATTACCTAATTACCTAATCACTCTTATTACATAATCACTCTTATTACCTAATCACCTCCCCAAATCCCCACCTACTAATATCACCTTTGAGGGCTAGGATTTCAACATATGAATTTTGGGGAACATAAACAACCAGACCATACATAGCAACTACCTATCATAAATATGACACTGACCAAGATACTTCACTACTCTATGCCTCAGTTTCCCTATCTGTAAGCTGAAGTTAATAATAGTACTTGTTAAAGTGGTTATAACTATTAAATCAATTTTATGTTAATTTATATATTTATAGATTATATATATATAATTACATCAGTTCAGTTGCTCAGTCATGTCCGACTCATTGCAACCCCATGAATCGCAGCATGCCAGGCCTCCCTGTCCATCACCAACTCCCAGAGTTTATTCAAACTCATGTCCATTGAGTCGGTGATGCCATCAACATATATTATATTAAATCAATTAAATATATATATGTATGAAGTACACAGTCCACTACCCAATTAATTGTTAAGTCCTAAATGTGTTATTAATCAAGTAACTATTTTAACTATGATGGTGTTTATGAAGTTTTCAATAGAACATACACCTACACCAGTTAATAGGATCTTACTCATTGCAAACTCTACAGTTTTCCACATTGAGACTTTTCTTTCAGCTTTTTCCAATATCTCAGGAGCTTTCTTTCTTGTATTTTCCCTAGCTTTCAGATTTCCGAATTAAAATGCTCTTAAATTTAAAATTCCAACTCTTATGATCTCTGCAGGACAAAGATTTTGTTAAACAGAAGGCAGAGAAGTTACTCACTGTTTCAGGTCGCTAATAACACTGAATGCAGTTGTGGGCTTCAACTGTGCTTTGTGAACAAGCATTTCAGAGTTCAACAAAGTAGAATGAATCATCTTATAAGTGTAAAAGTTCCTCAGAAATTTCACCAAATTGGAGCTCCACAGAAAGAAACATGTAATAGGGGTCTCTCTACACTTCAACATAGAAATGGGGAAAAGATGAGAAAGAAAAAGACTATATTTTGAGGTATTGTCGAATTATAGTTACATTTAAAATAAAGCTGTAGCACAGGGATCCCAGTCTGGCGCTCTGTGATGACCTGGAGGGATGGGATGGGGGCGGGGGAAGGACGTTAAGGAGGGAGGCAGGAGGTGTATGTATAATTATTGCTGATCCACATTATTATATGGCAAAAACCAACACAACATTGAAAAAAAACTTTTAACGTAAATAAAATGAAT
The DNA here is from genome assembly GCF_023699985.2 of Odocoileus virginianus. Lineage (NCBI taxonomy): Eukaryota > Metazoa > Chordata > Mammalia > Artiodactyla > Cervidae > Odocoileus > Odocoileus virginianus. The sequence continues at coordinate 26,105,870 of NC_069689.1, forward strand.
GCAAAAAATAAATTAAAAAATAAGAAAAAAAGAGAAAAAATGTACATTAAAAGAAACTCAAAGACATGTTAATAACAATGTATAGTCCCTATTTAGGTCAGTTTGAACAGATCAATTATTTTTAAAATGTATGAGATAATCACAAAATATGAACAGATAATCACAAAAATCACAAAAATTTGATGGCATTAAAGAATTACTGTCATTTATTTTTAAGGGTGATGATGGTACTGGGGTTGTATTTTTAAAATATTCCTTATATCTCTTCTGGTTTAGAGATACTACATTATACAGAGTGGAGTAAGCCAGAAAGATAAAGACCAATAGAGTATACTAACACATATATATGGAATTTAGAAAGATGGTAATGATAACCCTATATGCAAAACAGAAAAAGAGACTCAGATGTATAGAACAGACTTGTGGACTCTGTGGGAGAAGGCGAGGGTGGGATGTTTCAAGAGAACAGCATCGAAACATGTATATTATCTAGGGTGAAACAGATCACCAGCCCAGGTTGGATGCATGAGACAAGTGCTCGGGGCTGGTGCACTGGGAAGACCCAGAGGGATGGGATGGGGAGGGAGGGGGGATCGGGATAGGGAATACGTGTAAATCCATGGCTGATTCATGTCAATGTATGGCAAAAACCACTACAATATTGTAAAGTAATTAGCCTCCAACTAATAAAAATAAATGGAAAAAAAAATAGAGATACTACAAAATTTTTTATGGATGATATAATGGATTGTTTCCCAGTTGGAGGATAGGGAGAAAATGATTAGGGGTATAGACTGGCCATGATCACTGTTAAAGCTGGGCAGTGGGTACATGTGAGTTCACTATAGTGTTTTATTTTTGTATATTTTGAAATTTTTCCTAATAAAAGTTCTGTTTCAGAAAAAATAAAATAAGGCCACTTTTTCCACATATACAATGAAACAAAAATAAAGCATGTAAATATAACACCCTGGTGTACATGTATAGAGATTTTATAGGTGAAATTTTCTCTTATAAAATAGTACAGAGACAGAATATAATAAATTCACTTTAGACAGAATACAATCAATACAACAGTAGTTACACAGTACTAACAACTTTGAATTGTCTCACAAAATTTGTGCCTATATGGATCAGTCATATTATCCTCAGGGTTTTGTACATTAGTGTGTTTCACAGAATAATGTGATATTTTATATCTTACTCATTGGGTCTATGAAATACACCTAGGATCTCTTTATGGCTATCTCTTTATGGTTAAAGATCTATCTTTAATTTAAATTCATATATCAAATATCACCATATGTTATTTCAATGTTCTGCCATCCTATGTTCATTGGTCAAGCTTACAAAGATATCAAATGTGCAAATGTTTTGATATAACTATCTGTAAACAGGGAGTGATTCTTGGGGCAGTACCTGCTAATTTGCTAAATTAAAACCCTGTTAGCATTCCTAGGTGGCTCATTCTCTTCAGCCACTAATATTTTACTATAGACATTTTCTCTTTGTGTCCCACCGCCCCCCCCACCATGAAAGCAACTACCACTACAACTATAACTCCTTTACTACTTATGAAGCATTTTCATTTACCAGGCACTGAACAAAGCCTTTGTGTGCATCGCTTCACTTACTGGAATGATAATTTACACTATCTGCCTAAGGGTTACATCATCAGTAAGGACTAAGGCTGAAATTTGAAATTAAGTGATTTCAAATACCATAGTTTTAACTATAATATATAGTAAGACAATATTTCCAAAATATCTACCAAAAAAGTAGTTTTGTATGTTTAAAACTAAGCCAATAGGTAACATATTTATAGAATTTTAGAGTTTAGGATCAGTCTAAAGAAAATTTATGTTTCTTATTCCCCCCAGAAATTTCAATAAAATAATACTATTTATTCAACTTGAATGTATGAAATTAATATCCTCTACATAGCTATCATGAATATCATTATTTGTTTTGGAACTTTATGTAATGAAATTATAACATGCCATGAAGGGTTACACATATAAATAAAAGGAAAAAGAAACTTAGACTAAAATAAAATTTGGATTAAACACTGGGCTTTATATAAGATTTATAATACTACTGATTAAAGAAAGAACCAAATTTCAGTATATTTTTTCATTGTTTTCTTTCTTGCTCTTAGTATTTCTTGTATTCTACAGCAGTAATTCTAAACATTCACCACAAGCCCTATTTAAATATCAGAGGAAAGTTACAAACCCCGTCTTTCGAAACACACAGCAACACATTACATATAAATATTTACCACAATGTTTCGCATAATTTTAAGGAGAGTTGATAAGAATCCCTTTTCTAGATCATTTTCAATGAGTTTGTAGTGAGATAAAGCAGTAGTATCTATGTTTATTCTGTATTCCAGTTGTCCATCCAGAAGACAAATGACACCTGGCTCTAGAACTTAACATATGCTGTTTGTTATATGAAAAATACCTAACTTGCAAGCATGAACTACAAGATTAAAGTCTTATCAACAAGATTACTTCAGCCAAGCAAGTGTCAAGTAAGCTAAACCACCATGTTAGCTCTCAGAAAGTAAAGCTTTGTTATCTATATCCAAAGGACATGTTGTCAATCTATGACTCCAGAACTGGGCATATACAAGAGTTAATATCAAACAAAAGTGCTCTTATTTACCCAGGGGAAAGAGATAAGGATGGAGTAGGAAAGATCCTCCTGCACACATTTTTTAAACTGCTACATCTGCATATCTGCAAAAGAGCCTCCATCCCTAACACCAGCAATTTTCAGAATTTCAATAGAGATACCTAAATAACCCTAGCTAAGATTCATTGTGTTTATGTGGAAACAGATATTCAAAGGTTTAACCCAAGATCACAACTAATTTCATAGAACTCAAATGTTGGCCTACTCTCCATATTCTCTGTGGCTCCACACAGCTTCAACAGTTGCTTATGCCAAGGCTACAGTTATAATTACAGAAAATGTTTAAGAGGACCACTGGAACAGATGCGTTTAATCCTTTTACCTCTCACGCCTAAATTCACATTCTTTCCAGTTCTCTCAGTTATTTTCCATTAGTTTAATTCACCAAAAGGAGATTTGGGACAAAGAAACGATTAAACTAATCCAGGTTAAAAGAAGGTGATTTAATTATGAGTCATAGAGCCTCATTCACATTGAGAAAATATGAAAGTAGGTGAACATTTGGATAATTTTAAAACAATTATATACTTAGGGTATATAAAGTTGATTATCTGAATAATGGCCATTCGACAGTGAGCAAATTATTAGATTATACATATGCTTAAATTTCTTTTTCTAGCCTGAAGTTCTGTTTAACTATCTCCATTGATTAATACTATCCCATAAGTGAGGCATTAAAAAACCTAACCATTATTTTCAGAGGAAGCATGAAAGGGGAGGGAAGCAGTCCATTGGAAAGTAAATACTAGAGTAATTTTTCATGTTGAAAGAGTATTCTTATGTACCAACAGAAACCTAGGAGCAATAACCATCAGTTAATAAACAATTAAGCTTAAAGATAACCATCAGCACAAATAAAAATATACCCAAATTATGATAATAGACTTTAGCATAGAGAGGTTTATAAATTATTAGTCAATCCCAGGAAAAAACATACTATTATGACCATTACTTAGATGGTCTTAGAACATAGATGCATTAAAAATCTGTAGCCCTACACTTTCACCAGTATTTGCAAAACATGTTATTGTTGGTGAAACTGTGTTGTATCTGAGACTGCCAAATTCACATCATTACTAACTGCCAAATGTCTGTTATTGACCTGAAACTTGCTTGCAAATTGTTTTTATATCACATCGCTTAAAGCTTCAGTCTCTCCAAACAATCTCATATCATACTCATTAAGATTCCATGACTTTTACTTCTTCAGATTCATCCTATTCTCCCTACACTAATCTTCTCACCTTTTCTCAAATCTTTCCTTGGCTTCCTATTACCCAGTTAATACTTGACATTGATATGATATAGTTTTCTCTATTAATTAGCTTTCTCAATATGACATTGTGATATGAGTGCTCACCTTATTTTTCAAATATTGTCAGAAGAGCATGCAGTGAGAAATTAAGGGCCCATCAATGCTTCACAAAACTGATTATACTGATATGAGGAAGTTCATAAAATTTTGCAAGTTTAGAGTCACTGCATTTGGGGGCAATTTCATATGGCGACTTTGACAGAAGATTTGTATAGTACAGATTCTACTGATCTACAAGGAAAACAGACATATTAACCAAATTGAAATTGAGGCCAGATGTGTACAACTCAATGTATTATCAACTAAATCAGTTCACCTGGATGAAGTGGAAAGAAACCTGTGAACTGGTGTACATACATATACCTCCTGTCCCGGAGCAGATGTGTGTAATATCTTACTAGGGACTAAATCATTCTTCTGCAATACCCAAACCTCACTCACTTAAAAAGCAATAATCACAATTAGTGTATTGTGGGAATGTAACATCTAGTTTCTTCTCTTCCAGAATCACCTTTGTTCAAGGTGAAATTCTGAAAGCTGGTCTCACAAGTTCATACAGGATGACACTGCATGTTTCCATGCCATCCCCCCACTGGGCATTCCAATCCACATTTTAGTTTTGTGGTGAAATATGCCATGAACAGGAGGACAGAAGCAAAGATAAGGGGATTCAGACATGTGCTGAATGCCAACAAAGCAATGCTACAGGATTCACTGCACATTTAGAGCTGCTTGGACAAGATGAGACTCCTTGGAATGCCAGGGCCTTCTGACAACAGTGAGAGCCAGAGAGCCATGCCTCCTGCAGAGAGAACTGTGAGAGACTCCCCAAGTATGAGATTACAGAGAAGCTGAAACTCTAAAGATAGAGGTAAGTGTCCTGCCAGAAATGACTAGTTCTCAACCTGCAGTCATCACCAGAAGTGCACTGATGGTAATTCTGCCCATATGGGGTGAAAACAAAACTAAAAATGTTGAAACTCTACAGAGTAAAACCAAGAAGTGGGGAATAAAATCTAGCATTCACAGTAGAAACCTGCTTCCCCCTAAGGCAAGGTATGGGGCGTTTACCTGTCTGCAAGGATAACAGCAGCAGATCCCAAATGGCCTAGAACTTGAGGCTCAGAGAAGTGATCTCAAGAGCAGAACTAAGAATTATCACTTTTCTGAAAAAGATGGAGAGATGAGACACAGCTAACACTAGAATGCATGCTAATCCTGGCTGTGAAGAGCCTTAGATGTGCTAAGTGCTCTCAGAGGATGGTTTGCACAGGCAGTAGGTCCAATAGGAAAGAGGGGGGAGCTCAGAGAGGATGAAGGAAATGGAGAAGGGGGGATGGATGTCATGAGGGTGAACTGTGAGTGCTCTAAGCTATGCTAAGTCACTTCAGTCGTGTCCAACTCTGTGAGACCCCATAGACGTCAGCCCACCAGGGTCCCCCGTCCCTGGGATTCTCCAGGCAAGAACACTGGAGTGGGTTGCCATTTCCTTCTCCAATGCATGAAAGAGAAAAGTGAAAGTGAAGTCGCTCAGTCGTGTCTGATTCTTAGCGACCCCATGGACTGCAGTCTACCAGGCTCCTCCATCCATGGGATTTTCCAGGCAAGAGTACTGGAGTGGGGTGCCATGGCCTTCTCTGTGTGAGTGCTCTAATGCACCCTAATTTGCATGAATATAAATATTTCTGCTTTCACATTATTTCTATTGCCCAAGTGATTCCTTCTACTCTCACAGTTTTGACTACCCACTACAGCATGCTGAAGACCCCCAGTTCTACAGGTTCTGTGTCCCATTTTCTAACTTGCTTATCCAAATGTCTAAGATTTCCAGCCAGATTTCTCTGTCATATCAAACTTAGTATTTCTGTTACTGATCTCATTTCATCCCTTTCATCCCCACCGATGTCTAAATTCTCCTGATGTCAATTTGGATCCTCCAAGAAGCGATGCCACATTGGGATTTGAGATGAAAGAGCTTTATCAGGAGACACACCTAGAGACACACATGTAGCAACTCTAGAGTTGGTGGGAAGACCCTCAGGTTATGCTGCAGGTCTGCTACTGTGAAAGAGTGGAGGAAGAATTGAGTAGGAAGAACCTCATACCACAGAGCGGTTCTGAACGTACTGGCCAGACCAATGGATCGTCCCTGAGCAGAAATTACCTGTGGAAATGCCATATACTAGACAGGAACGGTCCAGCTCTGAAGCTACTACAGTGAGTAGGCAATGGCTGATAGCTCAGGGACCCTTTGCCATGGCAGAGCCAAAGATGCTATGGCTGGAGTTATCGGTCACTACGTATCCTGTAACAGGTACTCCTAAGGGACATCTGTGTGACTCATCTCCACTACACACAAATTGGTCCTTATCTTCTCTGTTTATAGTCCTACCATCCTTCCAATTGATCTAAATTAGGAACCAGGCATTCTCAACTCCTTCCTCTCCTATCTCCCAAAACCATTAAATTTGCTTTCTAAGCATTTCTCAGATCCATCATCTCCTCTCTATCCCCTGTTCCAGTTGGCCCTGGTCCAGCTGGACCCTCTCTACTACTGGCCTACACCACTGCAGTAGATTCTAACTCCCTTACTCATTTCATTCCTCTCAAATCCACCCTACACATCAGTCTGCCAGAGAGACCCATAAACTTCAAGTATAACACTTCTATACCTTCCCATTTCCAACAAAAATATTCATGCACACGCTTACCAGGATGCATAAGATCTTCAAAGCATATGACCCCTGCCTCTCTCTCCAACATTATCTCCATCTCTTACTCTAGGATTCAAAAACAATAAAGTTGTTTTGCATCCCCACGCCTTAACTCTCACGTTCCTTTCTGCAAGGTATACCTTTCTTATCTTTCCAAGCCTTGTTCACTCCTAGGAATGTTAATTCTTTAAGGTTCAGCTCAAACATTATCTAATCTAGGAAACCTTCCCTGACTACACCTAGGTTCACATAAAACCCATGTGCTTTTCAGGTTACCTTATAAATATTTGTATCTCAATCCTCTAAAAGACTGACTTTCTCACAGTTATCTATTTTAGTCATAGATACATAGTATTGATAGAAACTAGCATATTATAAAGCAACCATACTCCAATAAAAATTTAAACCTTTTTAAAAGACTCAGTTTCTTCCATTTGCACAAAAAATTCAAGGCTTCTTATTCATCTGTGTGCTCTTCACACTTAGAAAAATACTTGATACTCAATAAAAATGGTTAAACAATTTATGGGGAGGAAAGAAACTCCACCCAAAATTACTGAACACCACATCTGTGTTGAGGACTATCAATTTTTACCTCCTTTAGTTATTTCAACAACCCTATAAAGTCAGGTATTTCACCTCCACTAGGAAACAGAGGCTCAGTGACATCAGATATAAAGTTCTGAGATTTAAACCCAGTCAATGGATTCCAAAGGCTTTGCCATGCTTCCCCAATATCATATTCCAACTTAATCCCAATGAGTAAATTCCATTTAATTATACTCAAAGATACAATGTTCCAGGCTAGAGAAAATGAGGGCTTAAGAATTAGTCAAATGTGGACTTGCCACTTACTAGCAGTGGGCATTGGGAAAGTTAGGTAAACTTTATAATGTTCAGTTGTTTTTATTTTAAAAAATTGGTATACCAGTACCCACTTTGCATGGATCTGTGTAACGACTAAAGAGAACAGACACATATCATCAGCATGATGCCTAGAAAAGATTAAGCATTTAACAGTAACCAATGGTAGAATGGATTATTTCATCCAGACACAACAGCACTACTAACAATCATAGAAATGCTCCCCTTCCACATTATATTCCTCTTCTGTACCACCCTCAGAGGTGAGGGAACAGACTATGAACAGTGAGTCAACAGAAAGGAGGAAAAAATGTAAAAACAAGGGCTTTTGTAACCATCAATGGGGTAATTAAATCTTTGAAAATAAAAACATAGCTAAAAACAATTGTCTGAAGATATATTCCTCTGTAGTAGAGCATATGTACTAGACAACTCAGACAATTAAACATCATTTCTCTTTTGTGAACCTCTCCTGAGGGAAGAATATCTTTTGATAAAGAAAGGGACCTACCTAGAAGAAATTATTTGACATTTGGAAGGACAAACACACTGCAATATGGAAGAATCCTATTGAGTGTTTTGATTTGTATCATAAACTAATCATTTCAACTGGATTAGCTGCATATTTTCTGAAAGTATCTGAAAGGGAAATATCCTTTTTTACTGTGCTCTCATTTCTTGCAGAAGCCAGTTGCATTGTGAAAATGTGTAGCCTTTTAGCAATTCACAAGGGTGGCTGATGTACTCAGAATTCTTGCTGTACCCCATTTGTTTTTTCATTACCCTGTTCACTGGTTCTGTTGGACAAAATTTGAAGCCAACTTATACTTCATTTTAATCCAAATCTTGGCACCTTCAAAATTTTACCAGATCTTTCAAAGCAATTTAAAAGCAATTTGAGGGCAAGTCTATACTGAAAGAGCAGGTCTGGACCGGCCCAATAATTCAGTGATTGCTCAACAATGGAAAAGCAGGCTGAGGATGCAGACAATTTGTGTGGGTGCAGGAGTATTTGTAATGCTCTGTTGTGTGACAGAAATAAAGTTGAAATCTGCTTCTTTCTCTGAACCCTTTAACTATCCTTTTCTTAATAAAATTGAAATGTTACTTTATATTTTTACTGAAGTATAGTTGACTTACAATACTGTGATAGTTTCAGGTGTACAACATAGTGATTCAGTATTTTGCAGATATTCCATTAAAGATTATTACGAGATAATGGGTACCATTCCTTGTGCTATGTAAAGTATAACTTTGTTGCTTTCCTATTTTATATATTTAGTAATTTGTATAGGATAATACCAAACCCCTCATTCGTCCCACCCCCTTTTCCTCTCTCCTTTGATAACTACAAGCTTGTTTTCTGTATCTGTGCGTGTGTTTCTGTTCTATATACACATTCATTTGTATTACATTTTAGAGTTGTACATAAGTGATATCAATATAGTATTTATCTTTGCTTTATTTCACTAAGCATAGTATTCCCTATGTTCATCCATTTTGCTATAAATGGTAATATTTCCTTCTTTTTATGGCTAAGTTATAGTTCATCATATACACTTGTACACTGTTGGTGGGGGGTGTAAATTAGTGTAGGCAGTATGGAAAACAATAGAGAAATTCCCCAAAAATCCAAAAATAGAGCTATGATGTGATCCAGCAGTCCCATTCCAGGGTACATATCCAGAAAAAAAAAAAAAAAAAACTAATGCTAAAGATGCATGCACCTGTAAATAGCAACACTATTTACAGTGGCCAGGACATGGAAGCAACCCAAGTTATCTTATCTTAGTTAAAGCTTAAGAAGAAACCTGAGGATGGCTCACCAACTGTGCTTTTCCTGATAATGATCATAAAATTATCTATCCTGAAGCCTTACTGGAAGTATTAAGAAACAAATTATTCTAAAAAGTTTCTGGATGTTTAGCTTTCTGCCTGTGGACGCCGTCGAGAAAGCATCATTGAAGACTTCCCGGCCTCCACTACCGTCATGTCTAAATCAGAGTCTCCCCAAGAGCCCGAACAGCTGCGGAAGCTCTTCATCGGAGGATTGAGCTTTGAAACAACCTATGAGAGTCTGAGCAGCCATTTTGAGCAATGGAAACGCTCACAGACTGTGTGGGAATGAGGGAGCCAAACACCAAGCGCTCCAGAGGCTTCGGGTTTGTCACATACACCAAGGTGGAGGAGGTGGATGCGGCCATGAATGCAAGGCCCCACAAGTTGGACTGGAGTTGTGGAACCAAAGAGGGCAGTCTCAAGATTCTCAAAGACCTGGTGCCCACTTAACTGTGAAAAAGACTTTTGTTGGTGGCATTAAAGAAGACACTGAAGAACATCACCTGAGAAATTATTTTGAACAGTATAGGAAAACTGAAGTAATTGAAATCATGCCTGACCGAGGCAGTGGCAAAAAGAGAGGCTCTGCTTTTGTAGCCTTTGATGACCATGACTCTGTAGACAAGACTGCCATTCAGAAATACCACACTGTGAATGGCCACAACTGTGAAGTGAGAAAAGCCCTGTCTAAGCAAGAGATGGCTAGTGCTTCATCCAGCCAGAGAGGTCGAAGTGGTTCTGGAAACTGGTGGCGGTCGTGGAGGTGGTTTCGGTGGGAATGACAACTTTGGTCGTGGAGGAAACTTCAGTGGTCGAGGTGGCTTTGGTGGCAGCCGTGGTGGTGGCGGATATGGTGGCAGTGGGGATGGATATAATGGATTTGGTAATGACGGAAGCAATTTTGGAGGTGGCGGAAGCTACAATGATTTTGGCAATTACAACAATCAATCTTCAAATTTTGGACCCATGAAAGGAGGAAACGTCCGAGGCAGAAGTTCTGGCCCCTATGGTGGTGGAGGCCAATACTTTGCCAAACCACGAAACCAAGGTGGCTATGGTGGTTCCAGCAGCAGCAGTAGCTATGGCAGTGGCAGAAGGTTTTAATTACTGCCAGGAAACAAAGCTTAGCAGGAGAGGAGAGCCAGAGAAGTGACAGGGAAGCTACAGGTTACAACAGATTTGTGAACTCAGCCAAGCACAGTGGTGGCAGGGCCTAGCTGCTACAAAGACATGTTTTAGACAATACTTATGTGTATGGGCAAAAAACTCGAGGACTGTACTTGTGACTAATTGTATAACAGGTTATTTTAGTTTCTGTTCTGTGGAAAGTGTAAAGCATTCCAACAAAGGGTTTTAATGTAGATTTTTTTTTTTTTTGCACCCATGCTGTTGATTGCTAAATGTAATAGTCTGATCATGATGCTGAATAAATGTCTTTTTTTTTTTTTTTAATGTGCTGTGTAAAGTTAGTCTACTCTGAAGCCATTTTGGTAAACTACCCCAACAGTGTGAAGTTAGAATTCCTTCAGGGTGATGCCAGGTTCCATTTGAAATTTATTTACAGCCTGCTTGGGTGGAGAAGCTGTTGTCTTCAGAACCTTGTTGTAGTTGAACTGACAGTTACTGTGTTGTGACCTGGAGTTTACCATTAAAAGTGTCACCCATGCAAAGTCATGGAGGTTGTTTTTTGTTGTTGTTGTTATTAATGGTTTTTGGCACATCCTATGCAATGTATCTAAATTTAATTATGGTACCAGATAAAAGTTATAGATGGGAATGAAGTTTGTGTATCATCCATTATCATGTGTAATCAATAAAAGATTTAATACCTCTTGAAAAAAAATAAAAATAAGTTTCTGGATGTTTATAGAAAATAATAATGAGTTTCAATTTAAATAACTCATTCCATGTAAAGAAATTATAATCATTTGCATATGTTCTTGGATTGCAGTGATGTCATGGTCTCTAGGGTTCACTCTGGGCCGATTTGACACTATAAAGACAGAGGTTGTCATTGGTAGAGGAGGGTCAAAATGACATGACTAAACTATGGTTGACCATTTAAGAGTTGGACAGTATGGCACTGGCACAAAAATAGAAATACAGATCAATGGAATAGGATAGAAACCTAGAAATAAACCCATAAACCTATGGTCAATTAATCTATGACAAAGGAGGCAAGACTATACAATGTTGGAAAGACAATCTTTTCAACAAATGCTGCTGGGAAAAATAGCTACACATAAAAAAGTGAAATTAGATCACTCTTTAACACCATGCACAAAAATAAGGTAAAATGAATTAAAGGCCTAAATGTGAGACCGGACACTATAAAACTCCTGGAGGAAAACATAGGCAGAGCACTCTCTACATAAATCGCAGCAATTTCTCTCTTGATCCATTTCCCAGAATAATTGAAATAAAAGCAAAAATAAACAAATGGTACCTGCTTAAACTCAAAAGCGTCTGCTCATAAAAGGAAATAATAAACAAAATGAAAAGGCAACCCACAGACTGGGAGAAAATATTTGCAAATGATGTGACTGACAAAGAGTTAGTCTTCAAATTTTACAAACAGCTCATGATGCTTAACAGCATCAAAACAAACAACCCAATCAAAAAATGGGCAGAAGACCTAAATAGAATTTTTTCCAAGAAGTCATACAGATTGGCAAGAGGCACATGAAAAGATGATCAATATCGCTAATTATTAGAGAAATGCAAATCAAAGCTACGATGAGATATCATCTCACAGCAGCCAGAAAGGCTATCCTCAAAAAATCCACAAACTATAGATGCTGGAGACGGTATGGAGAAAAGGGAACCCTCCAAATTGTATGAGGGAATGTAGATAGGTACAGCCACTATGGAAAACAATATGGAGGTTCCTTCAAAAACTAAAAATAAAGCTAGCATATGACCCTGCTACCCCACTTCTGGGCATACATCTGGAGAAAAACATGATCCAAAGGACACACGCACTGCAAAATTCACTGCAGCACTGTGTACAACAGCCAGGACATGGACACAACCTCAATGTCCATTGACAGAGGAATGGATAAAGAAGATGTCGTACAGGTACACAATGAGATGTTACTCAGCCAAAAAGAGAGTGAAATAATGCTATTTGCAGCAACACCAATGGAACTAGAGATTGTCAAACTGAGTGAAGTCAGTCAGACAGGAGAAATATCATATGGCATCCCTTATATGTGGAATCTAAAAAGAAATCATACAAATGAACTTATTTACAAAACAGAGAGACTCACAGACTTAGAGAACAAACTTATGGTTGCCAGGGGAATACTAGGGAGAAGGAATATTTAGTGAATTTGGGATGGACATGTATATGCTGCTATACTTAAAATAGATAACTAGCAAGGATCTGCTGCATAGCACATGGAACTCTGCTTAATGTTATGTGGCAGCCTGGATGGGAAGGGAGTTTAGGGGACAATGAAAACACATATGGGCTTCGCCAGTGGTGCTAGTGGTAAAGAACCTGCTTGCCAATGCAGGAGACAAAAGAGATGTGGGTTTGATCCCTGGGCTGGCAGAGGATCCCTTGGAAGAGGGAATGCAACCCACTCCAGTATTCTTGCCTGGAAAATCCCATATGAATATATATGACTGAATCTCTTCGCTGTTTACCTGAAACTATCACAACTTTGTTAATCGGCTATGCACCAATACAAAATAAAAAGCTTTTTTTTTAAAAAAAAGAGTTGGACAGGTCTTCCTATTTATATGTTTATGTATTTATAAATTTTAGTGGATATCAATTCTCCTTACTTGCTACTTTGCAACTGAACGAATGTTACATATTCTCCACTTCTAAGTTAGGAAAATAATTTGTTCAATTATAAGACAGCCTTTTCTTTAGAAGTTGATAGAGATTTCTAACAGGTACTAAAAGGATTCCAGAAGTGACTGCCCAGTGGGACATCCAAAGCTTGAGAACTAGTCACCTGTCCACTGCTAAAGTCAGCTTTCTGTCATAGGTTGGACACCAACCAATTTCTAATCATACCCCAGAGCTATATCTGATTCAGATGATTTTATGGACTCTAATTGTCCCATGAGCAAATAATGTTACATTTCTGATCATCTTATTCATCTCTTTGTTGGCTTCAGATTAAAAGTGCTCTTCAGACTGAGAAACCACACTGCCTGTAAATGGCACACTAATGTTTAAATAAGATCTGATTTGCCGGATTATATCTGTACCTTTATTGATGCAAAAGAGGACTTCTACTTTCAAGGTAAATTATTTTCCTACAATAGATTTCAGTGAAAACTGGGAACACAGAGTATTACATTTCCCAAAAAAACTATCATAGGCTAGGAGAGTTATCAAATATAAGCAAGGAAACTAGACAGTTCCCACTGAATGAAATCTGCATTTATGTGACCAAATTATGACACAGTCATTTACAGCAGTAAAAGGCGGCTCACTCAAGTCTGTCATCACAGGTTAACTGAACACCATGATTTCAGGTATATTTTTCTGCTAAAAACAAATTTTGAAATCCTATGGCTAGGGTTTAAAATATGATCATCTTTTCATTGAATTATGTAAAGTAAAAAACACAATTTATCAAGGCACAAAATCCCCGGTGCCTTAACATAAACAAGACAGAACATCATGGCATGTCAAACCCTTCAGTTTGAGACACAGTGGTTTTTAAAAACTAGTTTTATTATACCTGTGTGCGTGCATGCTTAGTCGTGGCCAACTCTTTGCAATGCCTACCAGGCTCCTCTGTCCATGGAATTCTCCAGGCCAGGATACTGGAGTGAGTAGCCATTCCCTTCTCCAGGGGCTCTTCCCAACCCAGGGACTGAAACCAGGCCTCATGCATTAGAGGTGAATTCTTTACAGTCTGAGCCACCAGGGAAGCCCATTATGTCAAGGCAGTAGCATAATATTATATTATTTAAGATGAGATTTTATCCAATAAAGAGTCAAAGGTTTTTTTCTGTTTTCGCCAAGCTGCACAGCATGCAAGATCTTAGTTCTCCAGCCAGAGATCAAACCCATACTCCCTGCAGTGGGAGGATATAGCCATATCCACTAGACCGCCAGAGAACTACCTGTCAAGATTGTTAATTAAACCAAAACCTATAGTAGTTTTTGAACCTAAATAAAAATGATCATATTTTGGTATTTTGTTTTAATCTGTTGCCTTTTATGAATGGTCAATATTTGCAACTGTAGTGCTTTCTTTGTACTCTAAAAAGACTGACTTAGCTTATGTTCCTTTTTAAGACTAACAGTCGTTGAGTCATAATAAAATCAGATAGTCATAAATTCCTTCCGGGATTGTATTCTTTATATACTGTGGTTTCAGTTCAGTTGCTCAGTCGTGTCCGACTCTTTGTGATCCCATGAACCGCAGCATGCCAGGCCTCCCTGTCCATCACTAGTTCCCAGAGTCTACACAAACTCATGTCCATTGAGTCAGTGATGCCATCCAACTATCTCATCCCCTGTTGTCCCCTTCTCCTCCTGCCTTCAATCTTTCCCAGCATCAGGGTCTTTTCCCATGAGTCAATTCTTCCCATCAGGTGGCCAAAGTATTGGAGTTTCAGTTTCAGCATCAGTCCTTCCAGTGAACACCCAGGACTGACCTCCTTTAGGATGGACTGGTTGGACCTCTTTGCTGTCCAAGGGACTCTCAAGTGTCTTCTCCAACACCACAGTTCAAAAACATCAATTTTTCAGCGCTCGGCTTTCTTTATAGTCCAACTCTCACATCCATACATGACTACTGGAAAAGCCATAGCCTTGACTAGATGGACCTTTGTTGATAAAGTAATGTCTCTACTTTATAATATGCTGTCTAGGTTGGTCATAACTTTCCTTCCAAGGAGTAAGCGTCTTTTAATTTCATGGCTGCAATCACCATCTGCAGTGATTTTGGAGCCCCAAAAAATAAAGTCTGACACTATTTCCCCATCTATTTCCCATGAAGTGACAGGTCCAGATGCCATGATCTTAGTTTTCTGAATGTTGACCTTTAAGTCAACTTTTTCACTCTCTTCTTTCACTTTCATCAAGAGGCTTTTTAGTTCCTCTTCACTTTCTGCCATAAGGGTGGTGTTATCTGCATATCTGAGGTTACTGATATTTCTCCCAGTAATCTTGATTCCAGCTTGTGCTTCATCTAGCCCAGCGTTTCTCATGATGTACTCTGCATATAAATTAAATAAGCAGGGTGACAGTATACAGCCTTGATGTACACCTTTTCCTATTTGTAACCAGTCTGTTGTTCCATGTCCAGTTCTAACTGTTGCTTCCTGACCTGCATATAGGTTTCTCAAGAGGCAGGTCAGGTGGTCTGGTATCGCCATCTCTTTCAGAATTTTCCACAGTTTATTGTGATCCACAAAATCTTTGTGATCCACAAAGGCTTTGGCATAGTCAGTAAAGCAGAAATAGATGTTTTTCTGGAACTCTCTTGCTTTTTCGATGATCCAGGAGTTCTTGGCAATTGGATCTTTGGTTCCTCTGCCTTTTCTAAAACCAGCTTGAACATCTGGAAGTTCTCGATTCACGTATTGCTGAAACCTGGCTTGGAGAATTTGAGCATTACTTTACTAGAGTGTGAGATGAGTGCAATTGTGAGGTAGTTTGGGCATTCTTTGGCATTGCCTTTCTTTGGGATTGGAATGAAAACTGACCTTTTCCAGTCCTGTGGCCACTGCTGAGTTTTCCAAATTTGCTGGCATATTGAGGGCAGCACTTTCACAGCATCATCTTTTAGGATTTGAAATAGCTCAACTGGAATTCCATCACCTCCACTAGCTTTGTTCCTAGTGATGCTTTCTAAGGCCCACTGACTTCACATTCCAGGATGTCTTGCTCTAGGTGAGTGATCACACCATCATGATTATCTGGGTTTGAAGATCTTTTTTGTACAGTTCTTCTGTGTATTCTTGCCACCTCTTCTTAATATCTTCTGCTTCTGTTAGGTCCCTGCCATTTCTGTCCTTTATTGTGCCCATCTTTGCATGAAATATTCCCTTGGTATCTCTAATTTTCTCTAGTCTTTCCTATTCTGTTATTTTCCTCTATTTCTTTGCATTGATCGCTGAGGAATGCTTTCTTATCTCTCCTTGCTACTCTTTGGAACTCTGCATTTAAACAGGTATATCTTTCCTTTTCTCCTTTGCTTTTCACTTCTCTTCTCTTCACAGCTATTTGTAAGGCCTCCTCTGAAAGCCATTTTGCTTTTTTGCATTTCTTTTTCTTGGGGATGGTCTTGATCACTGCCTCCTGTACAATGTCGCGAACCTCCATCCATAGTTCATCAGGCACTCTGTCTATAAGTTCTAGTCCCTTAAATCTATTTCTCACTTCCACCATATAATCATAAGGTTAGGGTTACTTGGAGGCTATTTTACAATATGGTGTTAATCAATATTCCACTATATAAAAGAACCCTATTCTCAGGATGTAATAATTTAGTTCTTATTGAACAAATAATAAATACACTGGGAAAGCTGCTTGAAAATAAAAGGACTTTTGTAAAATTAAAAAGACTTAAATCACATTGGAACACAGAAAAGTATGGTATGCCTGTTTATAGACTTCTATGTCTGAGTCTATTTGAGGTGCAGAAATTTTTCACAATTACCATCAAAGTATCACCTGTAACATAGATCTTTCAATTCAAGAAAAACATTTGAAATCCTGAGCAATTTAAAGCAGACAATAGAAATATTCTTATACCATGTTCTATGCAAACAGCATGTGGGGGACAGAGGTGCTGTGCACAGCGCCTCTATTAATTTGGTGAATATAAGCTCAGAAATTTGAGTAATCAGCCTTAGCCAAACAATTTCCAAGGACAAAAATGCCCTCAGACAGGCTTGCTAAGCCCCTCTCCCCTTGGCTTTGGGGATGGCTAACTGATTTCCTTTTATCTAATTCAATCTCATCTGAAAGGTTAAAAAAAAATCCATTTATATGAAGTACTATGTTAGTCTCTTAGGAAAATTCAAAGAAACATCAAATACAGTTCCTGACTTCAAAAAAGTAAATGGGCAAGAGATTTCACTTCTGTATGCAACTCTAAGGGAAGTCTTTGCAGGTGAATAACTGGTAAGACAGTAAGCCTTGAAAGAGTTTAAGCCTCTGGTCCAACTGTTCTCAAATATCTGCACATAATATCTATTGTTGTTGTTCAGTCGCTCAGTCATGTCTGACTCTCTGCAATCCCATGGACTGCAGTACGCTAGGCTTCCCTGTCCTTCACCATCTCCTGGAATCTGGTCAAACTCATGTCCATCGAGTCAGTGATGCCATCCAACCATCTTGTCCTCTGTCATCCCCTTTTCCTACTGCCTTCAACCTTTCCCAGCATCAGGGTCTTTTCTAACGAGTCAGCTTTTCACATCAGGTGGCCAAAGTATTGGAGTTTCACCATCTGTCCTTCCAATGAATATTCATTCATTGACTGATTTCCTTTAGGATGGACTGGTTGGATCTGCTTGCAGTCCAAGGGACTCTCAAGAGTCTTCCCCAACCACAGTTCAAAAGCATCAATTCTTCGGTGCTCAGCTTTCTTCACAGTCCTGCTCTCACATCCATACATGCCCACTGGGAAAACCATAGCCTTGACTAGATGGACCTTTGTTGGCAAAGTAATGTCTCTGCTTTTTAATATGCTATCTAGGTTGGTCATAACTTTCCTTCTACACTACTGGAAAAACCATAGCTTTCACTAGACTGACCTTTGTCGACAAAGTAATGTCTCTGCTTTTTAATATGCTTTCTAGGTTGGTCATAGCTTTTCCTCCAAGTAGCAAACATCTTTTAATTTCTTGGCTGCAGTCACCATCTACAGTGATTTTGGAGCCCAAGAAAATAAAGTCTGTTACTGTTTCCCCATCTATTTGCCATGAAGTGATGGGACCGGATGCCATGATCTTTGTTTTTTGAATGCTGAGTTTTAAGCCAGCTTTGTCACTCTCCTCTTTCAGTCTCATCAAGAGGCTCTTTAGTTCCTCTTCACATTCTGCCATAAGGGTGGTATCATCTGCGTATCTGAGGCTATTGATATGTATCTCCCAAAAATCTTGATTCCAGCTGTGTTTCATCCAGCCAGGCATTTCACAAGATGTGCTCTGCATGTAAGTTAAATAAGCACGGTGACAATATATAGCCTTGACATACTTCTTTCCCAATTTGGAACCAGTCTGTTGTTCCATGTTTGGTTCTAACTCTTGTTTCTTGACCTGCATAAAGATTTCTCAGGAGGCAGGTCAGGTGGTCTGGTATTCCTATATCTTTCAGGATTTTCCACAGTTTGTTGTGATCTATACAGCCAAAGGCTTCGGCATAATCAATAAAGCAAAAATAGATGTTTTTCTGGAATCCTCTTGCTTTTTCGATGACCCAGCAGATGTTGGCAATTTGATCTCTGGTTCCTCTGCCTTTTCTAAATCCAGCTTGCACATCTGGGAGTTCACGGTTCACAGACTGCGAAAGCCTGGCTTGGAGAATTTTGAGCATTACTTTGCTAGCATGTGTTTAGCAAGAATCAAAGGAGAGGTGGGCAAGTGTAACAGGCTGGAGGCAAAATCTCCAGTTTTCACCCTCATCTGTATCCACAGCCTCTGCTACATATATTTGCAGTTACTCCCATCAAAATTCCATTTCCCTACCCCTTATCTATAAGCCAACTTTATGATTTACTTTGGCCAGTGGAATCCAACAGTGTGGCAGTGTACCAGGATGAAGCGTAGGCCTTAAAGAGGTCTGTGACCTTCTATTTCCTCTCCTGGAACCTTGTTCAACAGCCAAATAACAAGCTCTGGTGAGTCTACTGTATAAGGAGACTTTGTAACCTAATCACTACATCACACCAACCAAGAGCCTGACACCAGGCACCTGTCAGCTAACCACAGATGCATAAGGTCTAAGTGAGGTCAGCTAAACCGAACCAGAGCAGCAAAACTCCCCAGCGGACCCACAGACTCATAAAAAAGTAAATGTTTGTCATTTTAAACCACTGAGCTTGGGTATGATTATGCAGTGTTCTTGCAGCAATCGATAATGGATACAGAAATATCCAGATTATGGACACATTATATACCATACATAATGGAGTTCGGATTTTTATCTGGAAGCTAATGAGGAGTCTTTGAATGACCTTAGCAGGAGACTTTTAGGAACAGTGTTGTTTTGAGTAAAATTATTCTGGTAGCAATGTGACAGAGCAATCAGAGCGGGTAAGCCTGAAGGTGCAACTGGAGAAATGAAAAGAAGACTGTCAGAGCTGAGATGATGTTGTCTACTATTACTAAATCACCAAGTTAAGAGCTGTGAAAGGATCCAAGTCTTGATGGAAAAAACAATTTTACAAATTATAATCTGAGTCTAATATTGATATCACCCCCACCAAAAAAAATTCCAGAAAACTATTAAATTTCCTGTGACTATTTCATGTGCAATTAAGCTTTCAGACTTTCATTTTTGATAGGATTACTAGAATGGTAAAAGCGAGGTTGATAACAGACACATTGTATCTTGATTCAAGCAGAAATCAGATGGCCATCTTTTGGAGAATGGTATGAAGGAGACTTCTTAAGTGAAGGGGAAGAGAACTTCTAAAATAACTTCCATTTTAACTCTTTTGGGATTCTGTTGGGAAGAAGAGCTAGAGTTTTTGAAACTGCAGTGCACTGGTTTGTTTATAATATCCTACCACCACTGCTGTGATCAAATTTAAATTACCTTTGTTCTCTGAAACAAGCAAGACATGAATTATGGAAACCAATCTAAAAGCCTTATGTATACCATTCAGAACTCTCAGATTTATAGATAAAACAGCACTGGTCACATATTTCAGAAAACTCAGAATATGTGAGTTCAACAGTTATTAGTAAACAATAAGAAAATGGAACAATTTCTTCAGTATGATTTTTTCCCATTAAATATCTATGCCTACTTCTTACTTCAATACTCTGTGCATAGCTGTATTTTTTGGTTTTACATTTTAAGAAATGGTAATTTTACCCAAATTGCAATGAATGCTTTTTGAGCCCTTTCTGTTCTCAGTTAGTAAGTAATGAAAAAAAGATCTATTTTACTTTTCTATTCGGCTAGTTCACACTTTAATCTCCTTAGGTCTTCCTTTCCTCTTTACAAGTTTATCCTGCCTTTCTGCTGCTCAAACTTGCTCAAAACATGAATCTCCTCTATTTCCTATCCAATTCCCAAACCTATATTCAAAGTCAGTTTCTCCATGGAACACAAACCTCAGCCATCTGATCGCCTTTAAAATTTCAGTACACATTAGAAATAATTTCTCCACACATTCGGCCTGTTTCAGTGCTTCCAAAATGACTACAATAAATCTGTGAATCACGTCTAGAACACGTTTTTCAGACCATGGTTTCTTTTATTACTTTCAAAGTCTTGGATAATTTACCACTCATCCCCTTCAAACTACTTGCATCTCTCAAGATAGCAAGTGATACAAACCATACAAGTGATAGAGCACATATTCTTCCCATGAGGAATGGGCTCCCTTTATGTAAGGTTTTTCATGGATTCATCTTTTTAAAGTATAGAAGTTTTTTTTTAATTTATTTCTCAAAAGAAATTAAAAAATTTATTAAGAATTCACAGACTTCATTGTCTTCAAAATGTTCCCTGCTGTAAATTCTTGCTCTCCTTGTTTTAGAGTCTATAGCATAGTTTAAAATAAAATATTAATATAAGGTTGCAAGACACAGAAATATTCTTTCCAAGTTAGTAATACAGTAATCAACCTTATTCACAGTTACTTAAGATCATGAAAATATACCACAAGGCAGGGATCAGTAATATGCAAAATATAACATAGTTATTGCCTGCTTTCATTTTTTAAGTTTACTTTTTTGTGAAAGTAATATGTCATTACACACTTAAGATATTGAAAAATGCTGGAGAAAAGATTAAAAAGGCCAATGACAACTTCTAACATTTTGCTAATTATTTTTCTAGTCCTTTTTCAATAAATACAGGCGTATAATTTATTTGCTGTACATCCAGGTCTATAACTTTTCTTTGTTGTTGTTTAGTCACTAAGTTGTGTCTGACTCTTTTTAGCCCCATGGACTGTAGCCCGCCAGGCTCCTCTGTTCATGGGATTTTTCCCTACCCGCTAATGGAGTGGGTTGCCATTTCCCTCTCCAGGGGATCTTCCCAACCCAGGGATCAAACCCATGACTTCTGCATTGACAGGCGAATTCTTTACCAGTGAGTTACCAGGGAAGCCCCAGCATAAGTATTACCCCATCTTAAAGATAAGTTTATTAAAATAAGATCAAACATTGACAATGCTTCAGATTCAATGCTAAGAGAGTCACCTAAGTAGTTCATTTAATCACAAGCCCCCTGGTGGCTCAGATGGTAAAGAATCTGTCTGCAATGCAGCAGACCTGAGTTTGATCCCTGGGTCATGAAGATCCCCTGCTGAAGGAAATGGGAACCCACTTCAGTATTCTTACCCAGAGAATTCCATGAACAGAGGAACCTGGCAGGCTACAGTCCATGAGGTTGCAAAGAGGAAGGCACAACTGAGCAACTAATAGACACACACACACATCTTTTAATGTAACTATCATTATAATGTTTAAAACTTAATTTTTGTCCTCACTGTGAAAATTTAAGGTAATTATTGACATAGTTTTACAAACAGAGAAACTATAGCATAAAGGTAATATCATCCTGCTAATGTTTTTTAAAACACAGTCTGTGATGAAATTACCTGGGTGTTTATCAAAAATGCAGACTTCTGTACTTCTATTCCAAAACTTCTGAAATCAAAATCTCAGAAAATAAATAAATACAACTGGCACTCTAAGTGATTTTTCTGCTCTACTGAAAAGTGAGAACAATTGCCCCTTTGGAATACTGCTAGATTTGCCTCAACAAACTATAAACCAATAGCATATAGACATCATTCATTTTTTTAGTCATCCTTTGTACCATGCTTAAATCCATTAGAGTCTTACATATGATTAGGTTAGAGAGATCTTCTTACAAAGGTCATCCAGTGGGAGAAAATGAATTAGTTTACTGCTCCCACCTGGGATGGATACAACACAGTAAAATTGTACTGCAATCTTCCTGGTGTAGTCTCCATCATAATGTCTTTTATTAATACCTCAACTCAAAAAAAATTTTTAAAAAGAAGAGAGGAACAAAAAATATTCCAACTCCCCAAATAGTTTTTAGTTCAGTTAGCTTCTCCCTAAGATCTTTGGTTTTATCTAGTTGGTGTGGCTGCTATTTCATTTTCTTCTCAAGATTAAAAGTGTTTTACGTGCAAAGCAGTGCTCATGGAAACTTCTCTCACTAGCCTTTTCTACCACACTTGAATTTCTCAGGGAAGAAGTTGTTTTTGTCCAAAACAACATGTTCCTTCTGGAGTACATACATACAGACACACAGACACACACAGCCTCTACATATTGTAGAAGTGGAGTCTGCATACAAATGTCTGCAAGTGACTCTTGTTTTATAATACATATCTGAAAGGAGATGGCACTCTTACTTTGGCACCCAAGCAAAGTTAGATGTTCTAATCAAATACAGACTAATTCCCTACATCTTGTGATAAAACTGAGGCACTGATCTCAGCTCAGTTTGGACGCAGATGCTGGTTTGGTTCACTGTACTAGAAGACAGAAGACTATCTCAGCTCTTTGAGCTTTCCTCTTCCTGCAGAGTTGCACATGTAATTCCTGATGACACTGTTCAAGCCTTGTGATACATACAGTGCAGTGTGTTGACACTAAAAGTCAACCCAAAGGTAACAACAAATTCTGTGGTACCTATCTATCTCCTCCTGAAATGCTCAATCTACTGGGCCACATGGCTATTGCTGAAAATGTGTAGTAGAATTTAGCACTATTAGTTACAAATTTTAGAGCATCATTCTCATCTTGATTCTTTGAGTCCTCTCTCACTTGACTGAGAAACTTATTCAGGAAATATTTCTAAGAAAAGTAGTTAAGTAATTTGTTTTCTGAACACTTGAATGACTGGATGTAAAAGTCCAGCTTTACTATGACAGAGAATTCGGAAGCCAACTGATTCTTATTTCTTGGTACATATTTTTTTAAGAGTTATAGAATCACCTCTATAAGTATTTTGCTATAACATTACTAGGTGTCACTTGCAACTCTCAGAATGGGAGAGAGTAGTAGCAAATGAAACACTGATGAAGGACTGATTTCAAAAATATACAAGCAGCTTATACAACTCAATATCAGAAAAACAAACAACCCAATCAAAAAGTCGGCAAAAGACCTAAACAGACATTTCTTCAAAGAAGTCATATAGATGGCTAATAAACACATGAAAAGATGCTCAACTGCTCATTATTCAGTTCAGTTGCTCAGGCGTGTCTGACACTTTGCGACCCCATGAATTGCAGCATGCCAAGCCTCCCTGTCCATCACCAACTCCCGGAGTTTACTCAAACTCATGTCCATCGAGTCGGTGATGCCATCCAGCCATCTCATCCTCTGTCGTACCCTTCTCCTCCTGCCCACAATCCCTCCCAGCATCAGGGTCTTTTCCAATGAGTCAACTTTTCTCATGAGGTGGCCAAAGTACTGGGGTTTCAGCTTCAACATCAGGCCTTCCAGTGAACACCTTTTTGCTCATTATTAGAGAAATGCAAATCAAAACTACAATGAGATTTCACCTCACACTGGTCATAATGGCCATAATCAAAAAATCTACAAGAAATAAAAGCTGGAGAGGGTGTGGAGAAAAGGGAACCCTCTTGTACTGTTTGTGGGAATGTAAATTCATACAATCACTATGAAAGACAGTATGAAGATTAGTTAAAAAAGAAAATCAGGAATAAAGCCACCATATGGCCCAGCAATCCCACTACTAGGCATCTACCCTGAAGAAACCAAAATTGAAAGAGACACATGTATCCCAATATTCATTGCAACACTATTTGCAATAGATAGGAAATGGGAACAACCTACGTGTCCATCAACAGATGAATAAATAAAGAAGCCATGGTGCATTTATACAATGGAATACTATTCAACCACAGAAAGGAATGCATTTGAGTCAGTTCTAGTGAGGTGGATGAACCCAGAGCCTATTATACAGAGTCAAGTAAGTCAGAAAGAGAAAAGCAAATATCATATAGTAACAGATACATATGGGATCTAGAAAGACAGTATTAATGAACCTACTTAAGGGCAGCAATGGAGACACAGACATAGAGACTTATGACATGGGGGAGGCGGGGGAGGAAAGAGGGGGATGAACGGTGAGAGTAGCATAGAGACATGTACACTACCATATGTAAAACAGATAGCCAAGGGGGATTTGCTGGGTCATTCAGGGAACTCAAACTGTGGCTCTGTAACAACCTAGAGGGGTGGGATGGGGAGGGAGGTTCAAGAGGGAGAGAACATAGGTATACCTACGGCTGATTCATGCTGATGTTTGACAGAAATCAACACAATACTGTAGAGTGATTATCCTTCAATTAAAAATTTTAAAAATTTAATTATAAAAAAGGAAAAAATATTACTAGGTACCACTTGGATTTTGCCTAAAATATGATGAGCCCTTTAATATACAAGTCAAATTTGTTTTATTCAACTATTTTCTAGCTGAAAAGTTTTCTTTACAATTTTAATCATTGCTTCTATCATGTTGTTCTTACTCATATCAGGAACACTCTATAATTCTGGAAAATATTTTTGTGTTCTTTGCCCAACATATCATCTTTTAGCTCTACTGTAGCTGACAAATTTTCAAAACAAGTACTTCTTGGTTCACCAAAAAAAAAAGAAACAATGTTCCTTTTATAACTCCAGTTTAAAAAAATTTAGAAGTGTTGCACTATGAGCATTACAATTTCAAAAGTGTTATCAAAGTAACTGAAAAGCTTGGACTTGAAATTTTTGAGCACATAAGCAAGTTTACTAAGAATTCATTTAAGTAATGTTGATAAATATGAGATTTACTACTACCTCTCAGTATGTTAAAGTTTCTAAATTAAATGGCTTAATATCACTGTCACTATTAATGGCCATTTATGTTATCAAACATAGAACAATTTGACACTTTGATCAAAATCTGTAATTTATGACCTAGTTGGGTTTGATAAATCTCTCTTATTATAAAGTAAATTATTTTCTCAGTCCAAGAGGAAATAATTTATTATATATGTGGATTTTTTAATTCCTGCTAAGAAAATCTAAGTAATAAACGCCCTTGCAAATATTGTCAGTCTTGATATATATAGTTATGAGCTTGGCAGTAAAACAAATTAGCAGAGTCTCTCAAGTTCACATCTGCTAACAAGGAGTTTATAGTACTCAATTTATTTTGCTTTCAAAAAGGAATAACTTATGAGAGTCTATATTTACATTCTTATAACTCTTACTTATGATCATTTTATCTCCAACCCTTACAGTTATGTAGTAGAAGATACTTTAAGACATTCTTTAATGCTAAAGAAAAAAGCAGGTAACCAATTCAGTATCCAAATGGTGATATAAGGTCCTAGATTTTTATTAGAATAAAGTAAATATTCTTCACCACAAACAGGAAAACTGATGAGTGTGTTAGTTGATATTTTACCACAGTTTGTCCTTGGTGAGTTAAGGCAGCAGTTTTTGCAACTTCACTTTGCAAAAAATAAAAATACCTAGTTTTGAAAGACATTAATGGCTATGCTACAAAACAAAATAAGACAACCAAAGAAAACTCCAAAGCAGTTAAATACATATATATCTATATATTTAGGGAACACTATATGCTATACCTCACATTCAGAACATTTAAATAAAGCCTGCAAATTACTGTAATACCAAACAAAAAAAAATTTTTTGTAACATTCAAGATCTTTTGTCTTTATGTCTTAACTCCATAATGATGCTATTTAACATTTTCTCTTCACTTCATTTTCATCCTAGGTCTCTGATTTTTTTTTAAATCATGTATAGTTTATTTATAATGTTTTGTTTCTGGTATAAAGAAAAGTGGTTAATATATATATATACAAATATATACATTCTTCTTCATTTTCTTTTCCATATGGTTATTCATAGATATTGAATATAGTTCCCTGTACTATACAGCAGGACTTTGTTGTTTATTTTATATATATAATAGTTTATATCTGCTAATCCCAAATCCTAATTTATCCCCCTTCCTTTCCCCTTTGGAAACCCTAAGTTCATTTTCTATGTCTGTGAGTGTAGGAATGTTTTGTTCTATCACATACTTAGTGACTAATAACCTGAGAGAAGTTATTTCATAAAACATTTGAAAATCTGACCTAAAGATTTTTATACTAGTAGGCACACTCAAACTGGACAGTTACGGAGAATTTAATAAAAGGACCATTTACAAAGTTTTAGATTTGGTGACGGAAATCAGATATGGTATATCTTCCAGGCTCAAGCCATGTCAAGGGACCTTTACCAAGGATCAAGGAAGGGCTGGAGACCAGAATGCAAAAAAGTTGACTGTTATATGGAGCAGTAACCTTAGGAAGAGGGACCTAGCCAGGCCAACGAGACACAGTAACAGGGAAGGTAGGGGAACAAACACCTAGCTCCATTCTTTTATTATCCTCTGACAGTCTATCACTGGCACTCAATGACTAAACTCAACCCAATCCAGAGAGCAAGAGACCACATTAATTCTGTATATAAAGCTCAGCCTCCTCAGGCACAGAGCAGAATATAGTGGATCTGGACTAGCAAATACCCAGAACACTAATAATACATTTGAGGTCTATTCAATAGAATTTTTTTTCTCTTAGGTATAGTGATTCATTCATTCATTTATTCCAACAAAGATTATTTTGTTGAGATATTTGTCAGTATTTACTTGACTTCTACTACAATAGGAAAACACAGACACACAAGCCCAAAGGAGCAGACAGACAAGAAGGCTCAACAGAATGTTAAAAATGTAAACTAAAATGCCATCTAATTAGGACCATATAAGAGGTATGACCACACTTTTGTAAGTTTACAGGGAAAATAAAGTAACTCTGCCTAGGAAAGTCAAATGGCCACTAGAAAAAGCAGTGACATTTGTTTGAACTGAGGATTGAAGGATGATTAGATTTTCCAGGTAGGCTGACAAAGTCAGAGGGTGCATTTCCAGCAGAAGGAACAATATATGCAAAAGCAGGGAATTTTTTTTTTTAATGGCAGCACATTTTGTGTAGGGATTGATAAGAGATTCTGAATTATTAATTGTGTGGATCAGGTTACAGAGCTGTGGTAGGTAAAAGCAGAAGCACTATTAGAGTCTTGCAGTAATTCTAGGGTCTGGGATTTATTCCACACCTGAAAACATTTTTAAATAACACTATTTTAAGTGAGAAGCTAGAGATCAGTATCTGCCCAGATGATACATGGGATAATAATGGCTCTGCACCCCACCCCAAATCAATTTTCCTTACTCCTTATTCTTCTGAGGCTATGGGTTACCCTGATGCTGTTGAGCAGGGGTCCCCAAACTCCAGGATCTAATGCCTGATGATCTGAGGTGGAGCTGATGTAAGAATAGAAGTAGGGTGTACAGTAAATGGGCTTCCCTGATAGCTCAGTTGGTAAAGAATTGGCCTGCAATGCAGGAGATGCCGATTCAATTCTTGGACTGGAAGATCTGCCTGGAAAAGGGACAGGCTACCCACTCCAGTATTCTTGGGCTTCCCTTGTGCTCAGCTGGTAAAGAATCCTCCTGCAATGTGGGAGACCTGGGTTCGAGCACTGGATTGGGAAGATCCCCTGGAGAAGGGAAAGACTACCCACTCCAGAATTCTGGCCTGGAGAATTCAATGAAGTGTATAGTCCATGGGGTCACAAAGAGTTGGACACGACTGAGCAACTTTCACTTTCACTTTTGTACAATAAATGTGATGTGTTTGAATCACCCCGAAACCACTCACCCCTCCCTGGTCCATGGAAAAATTGTCTTCCACAAAACCAGCCACTGGCACCAAAAAGGTTAGAGACCACTGCTATAAAGAAACAATCTTTTTGTTTTCAAGGTGATAGAATATGATCATTTGATAAAATTTTAGCATGCAGTATCTGAAATTGAGGCTATCGAACAGTATAAAAGAGCTTGCTAGAAAAGAACAGCTCAAACAGTTCTATAAGCAGACTTATTTTATGATAAATAACCATCACTGTGGTTCACTAGATAATAATGGCAAGAGCAAAATTAAACAAGTTCTGTCCTATATGGTTCACATAAGCCCTGAGTGCCAACTTTCCTAGAAACTTCCATTCTTTCTCCAAAGCCTTATCCAATACTCTTCTCCAATTAACTTCAAAACAAAATATTTCCAGTTCAAAGACTTGAAGGCACAACCTAACTTGGGTTGGCATTTATAAATGACTTCCCCTCCCCTGCCCAATTACGATCCAATCAAACTGTGAATAAACCATTCTGAATTATTGAATGTAATGAACCAAATAAATAAAAAGGTGCCTGTAGGCATAATTCTCCTGAGGTTATTCTGTATTTCTATCTTGTGTGATCTTTCTCAACTCAATCCTTTAAAGAAAATTTCTAAAATTATAGCAAATGCTTCAGTCCTTTCCCTAAAATAGATTTCCTCCAACTTGGGGTTTTTTAAGGCTCCTGTTTATCTCTGTCTTGGCCACAAAACAACAAAATCTCAGGGTGATACATAACATTTTATGATAAACAATATTTTCAAACCTGTACCAGAACTCTCTTCATACTCTTAAAGCTCGTTTGAATTGTTTACTTACGTTTCTCTATTCCCTCCCTTTTTTTTCTTCCACATAATGAAAGCCTTCAGTTCTTGGTTTGTTGCTGTTTTCCAGTCACTAAGTCATGTCCAACTCTTTACCACCCCATGGACTGCAGCACACCAGGCCTCCCTGTCCATCACTATCTCCTGGAGTTTGCTCAAACTCATGTCCATCAAGTCGGTGATGCCATCCAACCATCTCATCCTCTGTTGTCCCCTTCTCCTCCTGCCTTCAATCTTTCCCAACACCAGGATCTTTTCAAATGAGCCAGCTCTTCGTATCAGGTGGCCAAAGTATTGGAGCTTCAGCTTCAGCCCATCCAATGAAAATTCAGGGTTGATTTCCTTAAGATTGACTGGTTTGA
The DNA here is from genome assembly GCF_023699985.2 of Odocoileus virginianus. NCBI lineage: Eukaryota > Metazoa > Chordata > Mammalia > Artiodactyla > Cervidae > Odocoileus > Odocoileus virginianus. The sequence continues at coordinate 26,135,457 of NC_069689.1, forward strand.
TCTCCTTGCTGTCCAAGGGACTCTCAAGAGTCTTCTCCAGCACCATAATTTGAAATCGTCAGTTCTTCGATGCTCAGCTTTCTTTATGGTCCAATTCTCACATCTGTACATGACTACTGGAAAAATCATAGCTTTGACTAGATGGATCTTTGTTAGCAAAGTAATGTCTCTGCTTTTTAATACATTGTCTAGGTTTGTTATAGCTTTTCTTACAAGGAGTTTAGGTATTACCTATTGTCCTAGCCTCCAGCCCTAACCCTGCCCTCTGTCCCTCGGAGTACTTAGCACAACAATACCACCCTTCTCCTTCCACACTTCTCACTCCTAGACTGTGGCTCCTTAAACTCAGGAATGATTTCTAATGTATCTTTGTAATCCCAGAAAGCAGTAAATGAATATGTATATGACAAATTGAAGTGACCTTTACTATAAATTGGAAGCATTTGAAATAACATGCAACTTATTTTTCTAGTCCTAATTCTACTGCTAAATTCTTAGCCCAAGAAAATCAATCAAGAGCAGCAGGACTGAAAGAGAATTGGGAGCATGAATCTGAGTTTCTCTAAGTCATAACATTTCAGAGACTGGAATAAACTTCACCTCAACCCTGAGCTGGCTTCCTAACTCAAAACTGTCCTCCAAATAAACGTTCAACCTGCCCCTCATTTCAACTCTGGTTCTCATTTGTGGCTGCCATACTGGATTGATCCTTAGAAGTACTTGCACAGACTAAAACTAAAAGAATTTTTACTTGTTTTTTTCAAAGTTACAGCTTCTAGTTGGAAGTCAACAACAACCTATCCACTGATTACAAATAAAATCTCTGGACAAAATACCAAAAACATCTACCAGAAAACTCTGAAAGGCAGGTAAGTCAGTTGAAAAGGGTTGTCAAAACTTGAAGTGACTACAGTGGTTAATTTCCTGGAGATTTTCTTCCCCTTCATCTGTCATGGGTTGAAGTCTATCCCCCAAAAAAGATATGTTGGGGTTCTAACCCCTAGTACTTCAGGATGTGACTTTATTTGGATAAAGGGTAATTTTAGAGGTAGACAAGTGAAAATGAGGTCATTAGGGTGGACCCTAGTCTGTTAGTACTGATGTTCTCAGATAATGGGGGAAATTTGGTCACAGAGAACCACATACACAGAAATAATGCCATGTGAAGACTGGCATGATATTGCTTCAACTAAGCAGCTACCAGGAGCTGGGAGAGAGGTTTGGAATCGATCCTTCACTGGCACCAGAGGGAGCACTGGCCCTGCCAGCACCTTGATTTCAGAGTTCTAACCTCCAGAACTGTGAAACACAAATGTCTGTGGTTTAAGGCACTCACTTTGTGGTGATATGTATGGCAGCCCTACAAATTAATACACCACCTTTCCTTTTCCAGTTTGACCTGTGGATGGCTCCAGTTATGGAACTCTGCAATGGACACAGACATCAAAAATCTCAGAGAATTCTGAGATTGTCTTTCTGAAGAGAGAACAAAGAAAGAGGAAGCAGGATGTCAAAGATAGTAGGGCCGATTCCTGTGAAGTAGAGAGTGGAGGGAATGCTCTATTTCTATGATCCAGCACAAGTTTCAGACTCACCCCTACATGTATGTGTTGCATGCACAACACAAACCCAGATTAGCAGAGCATAGGCTACAACCACCAAGTAACACAAACTGACCCACTTACCAAAATGAGCCCTGAGCGGCACATGCACAGAACACCGTGAAAGCAGCAAAAGCTTTGAAAACTGAACTGACATTATAAATTCCACTGACAGAGATGACTGATGGTCTGAATCTAACCTGGTGTAGGTCGAATGCCTGCAAAAGTTAAGGGGTAGGGAAAGGAATGCAAAAACCAGCATTGTTGGGAGGACTAAGGAAAACATAATGTAACATTTAAAATATTACTACAAATGTTACTGCAATCAAAAATTGCTCAAGCTTTAAATAACTACAAAAATTTGATCAATCTTCAGTGGAAAAGATAATCAACTAATTGCAATCCCAAGATGACTTAGATATTAGAATCATCAGCCCAACACTTTAAAGCAGCCATTGTAACTCTATTCATAAAATGTTACCAAAGAGAAATTTAGAATTTGAGAAGTGAGTGAAAAGCGACAGAAATGGTAGATATTTGGACAATGTTTTTATCCTAAGTTCTCGAAAATAATGTATTTTCTATAAAAAACAATCATAACATTTTCTGATGAGTTTTCAATACACATAGTTGAAACACATATGACAATGGGGGATTCATAAAGGGGTCTATATGGTTGCATTTAATTAAATTGCACATTTTTTAATTTTTTTTTACTGAATAATATTGGATAATTACAATGTCATGTTAGTTTCATGTGTATAGCAAAGTGACTCATTATTTATATGTATATATACACATAAATCTAAAATCTTATTGCTTACCTATTTTATATATAGTAGTATCTATATGTTAAGAACCAGAAGTTTGCTGTCTTCATTTGGGAATCTATTTCTGTTTTGTAAATAAGTTCATTTGTATCTTTTTTCAAGTTCTACATATATGCGATATCATATGATAGTTGTCTTTCTCTGTCTGACTTACTTCATTTAGTATGATAATCTTTAAATCCATCAAGTCTTCATCTAAATAATAAAATAACAGTGCTATGTAGACTATAAAAGATAAGTTGCGTGCACTTTATTCCCTAATACAATCTATTAAAAATAGGAAGCAATATCATCAAAAGGTAAATGAATTAAGATGGGAAAGATTGAGGGCAGGAGGAAAAGGGGGTGACAGAGGATAAGATGGCATCACTGACTTGATGGACGTGAGTTTGAGCATATCCGGGAGACAGTGAAGGACAGGGGAGCCTGGTGGGCTGCTGTCCATGGGATTGCAAAGAGTTGGACACAACTTAGCAACTGAACAACAACAAAAACACTGAAATCATTTAAAAGGTGGCAGAAAATGAGGAAGAAAATAAAACAAGAGATGAATAGACATTAAAAAGATGCATCTGTATCCAACTATATCCATAATTACATTGCATAGAATTGGTCTAAACACACCAATTAAAACATAGCATGTTAGATAGGATTTTTTAAATTATATCTACAAGAAACTCAAATATAATGACATAAATAGGTTAAAAGTAAAAGAAGGGAAAATACAGCTCTAAATAAAAGAAAGCAGTTCAGTTCAATTCAGTCACTCAGTCATGTCCGGCTCTCAGCGACCCCATGAAATGCAACATGCCAGGCCTCCCTGTCCATCACCAACTCCCAGAATTTACTCAAACTCATGTCCACTGAGTCAGTGATGCCATCCAACCGTCTCATCCTCTGTCATCCCCTTCTCCTCCTGCCTTCAGTCTTTCCCAGCATCAGGGTCTATTCAAATGAGGCAGCTCTTCGCATGAAGTGGCCAAAGTATTGGAGTTTCAGCTTCAGCATCAGTCCTTCCAATGAATATTCAGGACTGATCTCCTTTAGGATGGACTGGTTGGATCTCCTTGCTGTGCAAGGGACTCTCAAGAGTCTTCTCCAACACCACAGTTCAAAAGCATCAATTCTTTGACACTCAGCTTTCTTTATAGACTAGACAAAGTACAGTTCAAAGAAAAGTATGTTAGGATAAACAGTGACTTTATTTTTAGGGGGAAAAAAGGGTCCCCCAGTGTTCGTGACAGCACTATTTACAATAACCAAGACATGAAAATAACTGAAGTGCCCATCAACAGATGACAGGTATAAGTTGAGGCATATGTATACAATGGAATATTACTCAACCATACAAATGAATAAAATATTGCCATTTGCAGCAACATGAATGGACCTAGAGAATTTATACTAAATGAAAGATTATAAAAGTTGTAGAATCTTAAAAATAATACAAGTGAATCAAGATACAAAACAGAACCAGATTCACAGATATAGAAGACAAACTTATTGTTACCAAACAGGAATAGGAGGGAAGGAAAAATTAGGAGTATGGAGTTAACAAATATAAACTACTACATATGAACCATAAACAGCAAGGATTCACTGTAGCGCACAGAACTATACTTAAAATCTTTTTTTTTTTTTCCTTTTTTGCCTAACTGTGGAGTGTGTGGGATTTATTTCCCCGACCAGGTATAGAACCCATGTCCCTTACACTGGAAGTGCAGAGTTTTAACCACTGGGCAGTCAAGGAAGTCTCTGTATGCAGTATCTTATAATCACCTATAATGGGAAATAATCTGAAAAAAATTTTACATATGCCAAGTGTATATATTATATATAAAATTTGTCAATTGCCTGTGTAATAGTCATATCAGAGAACCTGTATGCAGAAGTATATTGTAAGCTTTGAAAACTTCATGTTTTACCAGTGCTTCCATAGCCCCACAATCAGGTTGCGTGAGGACCCTACCTAGGTGACCAGAACCAGGATGATAAACCTGTTCCTGCCCCAACTTCCCCTTCTTGCCCTCCCTTGACTGTGACCCAGTGACATTCAATGCTTCAATAAAATCCCTCACACCTTTTTCTGTGTACTCCACCCTGCCCCCTGACAAAGCCTTCTACCCACGGGTCCTCCCTCTCTCGTCTGCCTGGCGGAGCCTTCTTCCTGGGACCTCCTCCCTTAAGGCCCCTGGTTCCCTCTTCCAGTACCTGTGAGTGTAATCAATCTTTTCATATGCCTCACTGTAAATTCTACAATCACATTGGAGTGATCCTTAAAGACCCCACAAGTGAAATTACTCTGTCATTCACAACACAAGAAGTTTATAGTGAGTTTCCTCACAATTGCTCAAAGCTGGGGGGAAAAAAAAACACTAGTATCTTTAAACCAGTGAATATGACATATTAGCAATAAAATGTTTGAATTACTGACATGCAATAGCATAAATGAATCTGAAATACATTAAGTGAGAAAAGCCAGACTGAAAAGGCTGCATACTGTATGATTCCACTTATAGGACATTCCAGACAAGGTTAAACAATACAGATGAAGATCACTGTTGCCAGGGATTAAGGTAGGAGGAAGGATTGACTAAACAGAGGCAACATAAGGAAATAATCTGTGGTGATGGGACTCTTCTATATCTTGATGATGGTGGTTGTTATAGGACTGTGCTCAAATGAAAAAACTGTTAGAACTGTACACCAAAAAGACTGAAGTTTGTACATACATATAAGTTTAATAAACAGTTTAAAGTTAAATTATCAGGATCTTCTATTGCTCTGAGAAGATGGGTGGCAGATGGAACCATTAGGATACCAATAAGAAATTTCTACAAATATTTATGACTTCAGAACAGGAAAAAAATGTATTAAGGCCCTTTGAGATTTTTTAATTTAAATAGGCTTTCCTATATTAAATTTTGACAGCAAGTCAAATCTATTTTTGTGAATAAATACTGCTCCTCCCTACCTTAACACCATTTGGAAAGACAGGTGGCAAATTCGTGTTCTTATCCAAAAGCAATGGTGAAAAGAGAACTATAAAAGTCCCACTCTATTTCTGAATGAAAGTTCTCTCTGCATGGCCCTATTCATTCAAAAACTTTAAAGATTCCCAACTGTTAACTTTCTCTTCTCTACTAATTAATACTGGTTTAGAAAAAGGAATGGTGAGATTTTTTTTGCCTTAAGGATGAGTCCATCTTTTCCCTCTCCTACCCTCTTAATGTGAAAATGACAAAGGAAAAGGCCAGATATTCAGGCTCCATGAACAGATAAAAATAAAAATTCAAGTAGTCATATTTTAGCTTTTTATTTTATATTAGAATATGGTTGATTAACAATGTTGTCATAGTTTCAGGTATACAACAAAGTGATTCAGTTATTCATATACATGTATGTATCTATTCTTTTTCAACTTATTTTCTCATTTAGGTTATTACATAATATTGAGCAGAGTTCTATGTGCTATACAGTAGGTCCCTTTTGATTATCCACTTTAAATATAACAGTGTGATATCAATAACAAATTCTAACTATGCCTTCCTCCCACCATCCCCCTGCTAGTAACCATAAATTGGTTCTTAGTCTGTGAATCTGATTCTCAAGCAGTCATATTTTAAAGGTTAAAGGAAAATAGCCAATTATTTTAGTTAGCTGTTTGCATTCAACTAAATGGGTTATGTAAATATAATAGTTGCAGTGAAAGTGTTTACTGCACTGAGTGTTTATTGTCATGTATTACAACTGTCCTCTCATTTGAATAAAAGTATCTCTATAGGGAAAGCAAATTAATTAGGATAATAAATTCAGTTGTGATTCTGGCTTTGATATTTGTTGGTTCTCTAGTAGTTCAATGCTCATCTAAAGAGCTTTAAATATAATAAGTGAATGTAAATATGAGAATTGTTTGCACTATACCTTGAAGTCAAATTCGAAAAGGTCATTATATCACATGAACGTGACAGAAGGAAAATAGCAAATACCTATTTGTTTAGGGATCTGGCCATATTATATAGCTATCGTAATTCTGCATTAGGCATAGCTTACATTTTTACTTACTATAAAATTGCTTCTTAATGATAATAGACCATATAATTTCAACTGAAAATCAGCTATATAGTCAATAGTCATTGAAACTTACTTTTTCATTGTTCAGACAAAATGATTGTGGCTGCTATATAAATGAAGCTACTTGTACTCCAGCAAAGCTCTAACATAAGGCTATAAATTAAGTGGGAAAAAAAAAAAGACACTTTGGTTCCAATGTAATATGAAAGAGCTTTTGAAGACAGAAGCAGGGATTCCAAGAATATGGCAGTTTAGGGATGGGGAGGTTGGGGTGGGGGTGGATTTCAGCCTGAACCAAGGAGAATGGGTCAGGAGACTACCAGAAAAAAATGAAAATGGATTCCTAATTTCTCCTTTGCTAGTTTGGAAGAAGGATATTGCCTGATGCCTGAAGATTCCCCACGGGGGTCTCATCCTCATCCATGTTTTCCAAAACTCAGCATCACTGCTGATGAAGAATGTTAGTCCACCACCCATATACTACCGGCTATGTCTGAGATCAAGGGTTGGGCAGAAAATTGGAGCCAGTTGCCAATTGTCTGTGATGTTCAAATTCACATTATTGCTGTGTGTTCCTATATTTGGAAGACTAAAGGAATGTAAACTTGAGACATACATCTGATAAGGGAAATACACAATACATACAAGCCAATGTGAATGCCCTAAAACTTCCAGGTAAGAAAGTGAAATTTCTGTTTACCTACATTTTTAATCAATTACTAAATAAAAGATGCATTGCCTATTGTCTTCCAACTAATTGCCCCTATAAAGTAACACAAGTGCCCCCTGTACACACACATACACACCACACACTCCTTAAAATGTAACTGCTTAGGAATGAAATTTTAATGTCAATTATTTCTCAATAAAGTGGATAACTCTCAAGATTTTGTGTTTCTCTTTCCAGTTGTATAGATATGACCTTAGTGGTTGAATCACAAAATGTGCTAAGTGAGCACCTACTAGGTGCTAAGCACTGTACTAAGCACTAGAGGAATTCAAAATCTAGGAGAAAAGATCCTCAAATAATTACACAGGCCTCTTACTGAATTACAATTCTGACAATATTAAAGGACTAGGTATAGTGCAACCTTGGTTTTCATTCCCCGTCAAATGAAATCAAAGTGGGTTTTATTCTCACAAGTAGACAAAAGATTCACAAAGCATGTTCAGGGGGGGGAAAAACCTATGGCTTCAGATATTTTCCCAACACCTATCTTATAAAAGTGTTAAGTGTCCCATGGGTTCAATAACTGGTGTTTGAACACTCCTTCAAGGCTCACTTTCATTTGAGAGCAGATTGTTGCTGGTGAGCAACTATGGCAAGGCTTTAAAAACAAACCCACTAGCTCTTATGGACTCCTTCTTCAAAGTTTATTCTTGGAAATGTCTCTCTTCCCCATATAAAATAGAAACACAGTCTTCTGTTCCAAATAACAGGATTGTAGTAATACAATATTTCTAAGGTTAAGTCTGCTATGATTTAGTTTGAGAGTTCACCTAACCCCTAGACTGAGAACTAAGGATCGGAGCAAAAATCTGACAGCTGGGACTTCATTTGAGTTTCTGAAAGTGCACCTATTGTTCAGGGCCCCTCATACATCCACGGAATATCAATGTAGCCATTAGATCCAAGAGCTAAAAGTTTCACAAAGCGACACAGAAAGGGAATCTTCCCAGACAATATAAACTTCACAAATATGTCTTTGTTAACTTGCTCCCTGAGTTTTGCAAATAAGGCTCTCCAAACTCCAGAACTTTTTAACATCAGTGTCTCTCTGATTTCTTTCTTTTCCTTCAGGCATACCAACACATTCAGACAGTGTTACAGTCAACATATCTGTTCAACCACGGCAAAAGCAGCAATTCAGAGAGAATACCTAAGTAGAGGAACCTGCATTTTTACATGATTACCCATGGTTTTGTCATGGTGTAAGTTTTATGACATCCATCTTATAGATTTATATTACTACATGGGATGTCACTTTGAATTATTATTAGATTAATAAAACTGCAAGACCAGGTTTAAGTGCAAGGTTTATGAAAAGTGTTTATGACAGGATCAGTCAGGCTTCAGGCAGGATTAAACTTAAACTTTTTACAGTTTGGGATTGAATTGCTTAATGAACCAATCGGCACTTTATATTCTGCTTTCAGTCATACATTTTTAAAAATGATTCTCAACTATTAATCATCAGCTTAGACTCCCATAGGTACTAAATATAAACATGTGTGAAATTTAACCCCTCACGAAGGAATGCTATACTACATGTCTCAAAGGGAAAAAGATCTGAGAAAAAAATCAGCCTAACTCTTCAAACGTGTTCATGGGATCAGAAGCATTATTTTCTCTATAATAAACTTTTAGGACTAAAAAGTCACGTTTGGTCATGAGAATGCTCATATCCCCAAAGATAAAATTTGAGTTGTTGCTAATTGCTCTTTTTTAAGGCAGATCAAAAGCAATTAGCAGAACATTCCCTAACAAGCACTTTTAGAAGTTCATTGACTGTTTCTGGCAACTGAAGTACCCAAATGGCAGCGGGAGATAACACTTTATTATTAAAAGTATTTGAGGACCTAACAAAAATAGTCTTTTGAAACAACTCATCATATTGAAGATCAATTAACCTCTATAATCCAAAGAAGCAGCAGAGTGAGAGAAGTTTATGAAAGATCTAAAGAATAATACACAGGTTAGGGCAGAATTGTAACATGCTTTCTTATCACATGGGTTTGGATAAATGATAGGATAAACAATGTTGCTTAAAAATAAGTTACTTGCATGCTATAAAAGTATTTTGTGGCAAAACTGCCTTTTATGAAAATATTTAATGTGTCCTATATCAGTTATATTAAACATTTCTTAAACATTTTAAATGTAATATAGAAAAATCATGAACATTCTCAAAAATTAGGATTAAGTAGCAAGTCAACATTTGTAAACAGGGAGATATTGTTACATTCGTAAACATTTTAGCCATATCCGTGGCTTCACCGTACCATATAATTTTACCTTCACACCAAGATGAGGGAATTAAAGCTCAACAAGGTCAACAGATTCATCCAAGGCCCCAAGGATAGTAAACAGCAGAGTTGAGACTTGAGCATATACCTTTAGACTATAAAATCTTGGTGAGTTTGTACTATATTCAGTATCTCCCATTGCTTAGAGCTTATGGATTTGTTATTTGAGAAGTTATGCTTAGCTTCAGTTGCTAAGTGAATATGGTCTATCTACTTGGATTTTTATGTGATGAAAAGAGCACTGAGTTTGAAAGACAACAAAAATTAAATTCAGATCCTATTACCACAATTTGCTACTCATAGGCAACCGACTTTGCCTTTCCAAACTTCTGTTTTTGCATATAAGAAAAATCCATAAAACGTAATAACTTGTAAAATGTGCTATAAGTCTAATGAGATAACAGTTTTAAATGTTGGAAAAGTGCTAGAACTATTAAACCTACATTATTTGTAATTGACCTCCATATCTTCAAAAGCCTCTAATACCATGCTTTGCTTGCAATTGGTACTTAATGAATGCTAAGTATTGCAGGGCTTTCACACACAAAAGCATCAATACTGAATGTATTGACTACAGTCAGTAACATAGGTTTTAGTAACAAAGAAGCTTTTCATTTATTTAAATGTACTACAAGGTTGAAAACAAAACCTTGATCATTCAGAAAGTTAAACACAGCTTCCTTATCCATTCGTCTGCTGATGGGCATCTAGGTTGTTTCCATGTCCTGGCTATTATAAACAGTGCTGTGATGAACATTGGGGTGCACGTGTCTCTTTCAGATCTGGTTTCCTCGGTGTGTATGCCCAGAAGTGGGATTGCTGAGTCATATGGCAGATCTATTTCCTGTTTTTTAAGAAATCTCCACACTGTTCTCCATAGTGGCTGTACTAGTTTGCATTCCCACCAACAGTGTTAAGAGGGTTCCCTTTTCTCCACACCCTCTCCAACATTTATTGCTTGTAGACTTTTGGATAGCAGCCATCCTGACTGGCGTGTAATGGTACCTCATTGTGGTTTTGATTTGCATTTCTATGATGATGAGTGATGTTGAGCACCTTTTCATGTGTTTGTTAGCAATCTGTATGTCTTCTTTGGAGAAATGTCTGTTTAGTTCTTTGGCCCATTTTTTGATTGGGTCATTTATTTTTCTGGAGTTGAGCTGGAGGAGTTGCTTGTATATTTTTGAGATTAATCCTTTGTCTGTTGCTTCATTTGTTATTATTTTCTCCCAATCTGAGGGCTGTCTTTTCACCTTGCTTATAGTTTCCTTTTTTGTGCAAAAGCTTTTAAGTTTCATTAGGTCCCATTTGTTTATTTTTGCTTTTATTTCCAATATTCTGGGAGGTGGGTCATAGAGGATCCTGCTGTGATTTATGTTGGAGAGTGTTTTGCCTATGTTCTCCTCTAGGAGTAAGCTGTGGTACACATACACCATGGAATATTACTCAGCCATTAAAAAGAATTCATTTGAATCAGTTCTAATGAGATGGATGAAACTGGAGCCTATTATACAGAGTGAAGTAAGCCAGAAAGATAAAGAACATTACAGCATACTAACACATATATATGGAATTTAGAAAGATGGTAACAATAACCCTATATGCAAAACAGAAAAAGAGACACAGATGTACAGAACAGACTTTTAGACTCTGTGGGAGAAGGCGAGGGTGGGATGTTTCGAGAGAACAGCATCGAAACATGTATATTATCTAGGGTGAAACAGATCACCAGCCCAGGTTGGATGCATGAGACAAGTGCTCGGGGCTGGTGCACTGGGAAGACCCAGAGAGATTGGGTAGAGAGGGAGGTGGGAAGGGGGACCGGGATGGGGAATACATGTAAATCCATGGCTGATTCATGTCAATGTATGACAAGACCCACTACAATATTGTAAAGTAATTAGCCTCCAACTAATAAAAATAAATGAAAAAAAAAAGAAAGTTAAACACAATTTTTTCTATAGGGCATTTTTTAAAGCCAAGAAAGGAGAAAGCAAAAATATGAATTCAGGGTATAAAAACATGAGACCAAAACATAAATTTGAGGTGGTCTAGAAAACTGAGCAGAAAGAAATCATAATATCCATAGTGCAAGCAAGCACTTAGAGTCTACTTTCTGTCAGGCACCCCCACTGAGCCAGTTTCAATCATGATCTCATTTAAATCCCACATAAACCCTATAGGATAAGTATGATTATAATTCCCATTTATATTTGCATCAGCATGGGCTGATGCTTCCAGAGTAAAATGATTTGTCTATATGCACACAGATAGAGCAGGCAGAGGTCATACCCTGCCCATTTCTATCCACCACAAGCTAGAGATGATGGTTTTGTTCCCCTTGGTATCTCCATCTTTCTCCCTCCAATCCCTTCTTTTTCTTCTCAGACCCTAGATTCCTGTGATGTTCTTGCTTTGCACAGTTTCTCCAGCCTCTCCTCTTCACAAGTTGTTTTATTACTATATCCTAGTATTATCCACATTATATACTAGACATACGCCTAGTATATATCCATATTATATACTGGATATATGCAGATATACCTAGTATATTCATACCTAACACATATCCAATATTAAACATTTCTCATACTTTGTCTAATCCAGTTAAGGATGCTCAGAGTGATTTTAAAAAATGTAATTGTCCTTATCCCAGTATACATAAACATCCTTATTCCATCATGATTTGAGGGAAGAGTAGATGATGATGTAGTAGATTCTTTCATGAACTGAATATTTACTTCCCATTTATTGAAGCCCAATCCACTTGGAGGGAAAACCTGCACCAACATGTCCATGACTCACACCTGCATTCAGTTACTCAAACATGCCAACCTCTTTCTGGCTTCAAGACTCTTGACTGCTAGAAGCTTCTCTTTAATGTCTAGACCTTAGTTTAGAAAATAAAGAAGGAATGGTCTTCCCCAACCTTGCCATGTAAAGAATCTCCCAGAATTTTCTCTTTCCAAACAATCTTTGTTCTCATTATAAATTTTCACCATTTGTAATTGCTTCTTGCTTCAAAGATCACATCTTTACTTGTTATTATCCTATAAGAGATCCTGTAAGACTAAAAATGTTCTACTCAAAGGGTAGTAAAACCACCTCCAACTGTTCCAAAACCATTCTAACACTTCATATGAAACCCCTTCCCCATTAAGCAGTGTCTTCTCATTCTTCCTTCTCCCTAGTCCCTGGAGACCACCAACCTGCATTCTGTCTGAGTCCCTACAATTATGAATAGTTCATATAAGTGGGGTCATACAGCATGTAACTTTTTGTATCTAACTTCTTTCATTTGGCATGTTTTGAAAGTTCATCCACATTGTGCAGGCAGTCTTTGTTCATTTTATGATTAAATACTATTCCATTGTATGTATATATATATATACATGTCCGAAATTATTTTCCATTCATCCATTGATGAACATTTGTGGCTATTGTGAATAGGTATGGCTATATAATTAGAGACGTATTAAAGTATTTCAAGGTTAAATATCTAGATTTCACTTTAAAACACTTTGGGCAAAAAACAATACTAAATATGGATGAAACAAGATTGGAAAAAGTCTTCATTATTGAAGCTGGGAGAAGAGCAAGAGGGGGTCATTATATTAATCTCTCTACTTTTATATATAGTTTTAAAACTCCATAATTAAGTAGGGATTTTTAAGTTTCAAAAATAGAATCTGAATTAATCTTTTGTTTTTGTAATACATTCTACGGGTACTCCCTCTTACCTCCACTCCCCTCAAAAAATGTCATATGCATAATGAGTGCTGTGGCTGATGAGGGGATGAGAGTGGTCTGGAAAGTTAATACTGGCTAGAACCTGAGAAATATTACTAAAAATAATTTCTTCACCACCCAGAAAAACTTTCCACAAAGGTAGATTAGAAAAAAATGGATCATTGGAAATGATGTATAATATAACTAATGAAAACCTACTGTACCGAACAGGGAATTCTACTTAATGCTCTGTGTGACCTAAATGGAAAGGAAACCCAAAAAGGAGGGGATATATGTATAGATACAGCTGGTTCACTTTGCTGTGCCCCAGAAACTAACGCAACATTATAAAGCAACTATAGTCCAATACAATTTTTTAAATCTCCTAAAAAATGATAATTTATCACTGAATAAACATTAAACCATAATGTGATATACATCACAGACAATCCACTAAGAGATTGCAAAGATACGCAGAACTTTAACCTTTCATGTAGCCAAGCAGATACAACCACTGCATACAGGTTCAACAGAAACAGTGATTAGTCCTCAAGTAAGAGGATTCAATAGCACCGTTGTTATACATGTTGCTGTTGTTCTATCACTAAGTCATGTTCAACTCTGCAACCCCACGGACTGTAACATGCAAGGCTTGCCTGTCCCTCACTATCTCCTGGAATTTTCCCGACATCATGTCCATTGAGTCTGCTATCTATCTATCTCATCCTCTGCCACCCTCTTCTCCTCCTGCCCTCAAGCTTTCCCAGCATCAGGATCCAGTAGTCATGTATGGATAAGAGGGTTGGACCTCAAAGAAGGCTGAGAGCTGAAGAATCAATGTTTTCAAGTTGTGGTGCTGGAGAAGACTCTTAAGAGTCCCTTGGACGGCAAGGAGATCACACCAGTCAATGCTAAAGGAAATCAACCCTGAATATTCATTGGAATGACTGATGCTGAAGCTCCAATATTTTGGCCACCTGATGTGAAGAGCTGATTCACTGTCATGCATAATCATCTCAAAATTCATTTGGTGGTCGGGGTGACCATCTGTGCTAGTCAGTTGGCTTTATCCAAACATTAACTTCTCTTTATGACAAGAGGTGGTTTTGCAACTTGGAGGAAGGGGCCACCAAAGTTAAGCTCCTCTCACACAGACTAGAAGATAGGGCAATATCTTTCTTGATTATATTTCAAAGATACAGTTCCCAGGTCCTGGTTAGAAGCTTATTTAGCTCTTTTAAAGAGATGGAGAATGAAGTTACCAGTTTTCTAAAGCAAATGTTCTAAGAAAGAAGTGGCGGAATTTATTTCCTTATTTTCAACAAGCAGCATTAAGCCTGTTATTTTTCATTTGTATTTACTACTATTAATACAGGCCCTTTGTAGTAGTAAAACATAAGAAAAAGCATATTATTTCATTATAAATCACCAGTATGTGCTTGGTGTACATATGTGTACACATGCATGTAATATGTGTAATATCAACTTAAATAAAGGAAATATCTGAGAGTCAAGGAATAAGTCTATAGTCTACATGACATGTAGGTGGCAGAGTGCAGAGAAACAGATCAGAAACTTTAATGTGCATTTCAATCACCAGGAGATTTTATCAAAACATAGACTCTGATTCATGAGGTCTTGGATGCCCTGGAGTGTCTACATTTCTGACAAATCCTCAGGAAAGCCTGTACTTCTGATCTACTACCATGCATTGAGTATCAAGGCTCTGTATCAGTTATTCACAAAGTTTAGCCCATAAAACCAACAGCATCAGCTTCACCAGGGAACTTGTTAGAAATGCAAATTCCTAGGCCTAACTCCAGACTGCTGAATCAGAAACTACAGGGGACTCTTGAAAAGCACGATTTTGAACTCCAAGGATCCACTTATTCTTGGATTTCTCTTCAATAGTAACTGCAGTTAAGATCTGCATTTGGTGGAACTGGTGGGTACCAAGGGCTAACTATATGTTTTATGTCTATTTTCAATTGCCTCCTGCATCAGTGTCCTTAACCCCAGCCTTGCTCAAGGGCCAACTTTATTCTGAATTATAACAAGCCCTTCTGTCTGTGGCCTTACCACCATAGACAGAATGTACTCAATCTTGTCTGTAATACACCCTTCTGAACATTATGGTATATGCTATAATGTGATAACTCCTGATGTAGATTAATGGTTCTCAAAGATAGATGTACACTGGAATCATCACAAAAAATATGCCTGTATCCACCCCTAGAGATTCTGATTTAATTTGCACAGGGCAAGACTTAGGAGTTTTAAATTCTCCCTAGGTGATTGTAATATGCAGCAAAGTTTGAACACCACTGAACTAGAACGTAAGCTGTACACAAGTAGGAATTTGGTCATTGCTGAATCCCAAGTGCCTAGAACAACTTCTGGCACTAGTTGACACTTCATAAATATTTATTGAATGAATAACGAATAAAAGGATGAGCAGAGAAACAAACCCCCAGGTTACCCTAAAAATGGTTTGCTTTATGATATAGAGAGGAAATCTGTCATCTGTCCAATGGGAAATCTGTTTCCAGCTCAGAACACAATGTAGACATGACTTTTTTTCACTAAAACATATTTGAAACACTCCCTCATCATCACAGCAACATTTCAAAGCCAGAAAACTTTAAGATTTAAAAAAAAAAAAAAAACTCAAAATGAAACTAAATAAAGCTATCATGTATGTGTGCTCAGTCATGTCTGACTGTTTGCAACCCTATGGACTGCAGCCCACCAGACTTCTCTGTCCATGGAATTTTCCAGGCAAGAATACTGGGATGCTATCCCCATTTGCTACCCCAAGGGGATCTTTCTGACACAGGAATCAAACCCATGTCTCTTGAGTCTGAGCATTGGCAGGTGGATACTTTACCACTAGTGCTGCCTGGGAAGCCAAATATAACAAAATAAAGGAGATGTAATGCTATAGTATAAAAACAAATAAAAGCTTATGACCTGGAACTCTGAATAATCACATTGCAGAGAAGATAGGATTCTAGGCCAAAGCAAAATTTAAAAAACACCTTTTGGCCACCCTAGTTAAAAGTTGCAAAGTGAAGGGGAAAAAAGTGATGGGAAAACTCCACAGCAGAGTACTCACAGTAGTTGTATGTAAGCATGTACTGAGGTATAGCAAAATATATAATTTTACAGGGAAGACTCAAATCATACTCAGTTTCAAATCAGAACATTATGGCAGCATAAATTGTTCACTGCATTTTGTGAAAAGAATACATATCAGTTTTTGTCGGAATAGAGCAATAACAAACAGGGAAGGGGTATGTACACTTTATGAGGCAATTATTTGTTAACTTCAAACTTCTCTGCACTAACTCATCACTCCATGTACTCTTGGGTCAAACCTCTGCAGAACGTGAAAGGCTGAATTAAAAGAGCTCCTCTCCCAAATCAGTTTCTCAAGGAACGCCTCATTCAAACCAACAAGGGGTTAATCTTTCTAAGGCTTTCTCTACGTTCCCACAATACTTACAGAAATTAAGTCTGCTGAAATACAGGGGATCAGCCGCTGAGGCCCAGAAATTAAGTACAGGAACTTAATCCCAGAGAAGGCATTGCATGGGCAAGAAAGATGAGAAACAGGGACTCATTTTCCTGAAACAGTTTTAAATGGGGGCATTGTGCATAAAGAAAAAGCAGCCAAGTTCCAGGTCTTAGGATTAAGGTAGAAAATGGGAATAAAATAGGGCAAAAGGGTAAATAGGCTGAGCTACTACACTTAAATTTCTTGAGCTTCTTTTCATTAAGGGCTCTATTGTTCCCAAGGCTAGAGGCTGCAGGCTGAAGTTTCCATTTAAAGGTAATGGTCACAGCTGTGAGAACCATGCAGGCACAGGAAACCACACATGTTATCATTGCCATAACTTCAGGGTACTAGAACATAGTCAAAAAAAGGTTCAGGAAGATCTTTAAGGGAAAATTAAATGGAACAAAACTGAAGGCTTAAAAGAGTTCACTGTAAATATGTGAGGATTCCTTATACAGAGAGGTGATAGAATACATTTCATGTAAGACCAAAGATGAGGAAAACTCCTAAAATATAAATTACTCTCAAGTCTTCAAAAAAAAAATTCCTGGGACAGAAACACTTGCTATTTTTCTCCATGTCTTGTTATCTCTTGAATTGAATTTCTTTCTGTTTAACTTCTCTTCTTCATAGCTCAATATACAAACAATAAATGTAACAAAACAACTCCAACAATATCTTGTTATAGAAAACCTATTATTTTGAAGAAGGTAATATACAAACTCTGTGATTCAGAAAGGAAATTCATATCAAAGATTCTATAGAGAAAAACAGTCAGACATGAGTACTTTGACAATGAGCAGCTGTATTCGATGCCTAAAGATCGAAACCAGATTAAGGAGGAATAGAGTGAATTTCCAAGGGAAGCAGGCATAGAGCAAAGCCTGAGGTATCATGTACCAAAAAAAAAAGGGGGGGGGGCTTTTTACACTTGGCCTGATTAAGTGTATCCTGTTTGGTGTGAGAGACCCCACAATAGCGGGCCAGCACCCAGAGAACTGTATTTAAGTGTTGGTTGCAATATAAGCAGCTTGCTTGGTGCTCTACAGAATGTGTGTTTTGTTAGTGGCTCAGTCGTGTCTGACACTTTGTGACCCCACGGACTGGAGCCCACCAGGTTCCTCTGCCCATGGAATTCTCCAGGGAAGAATACTGGAGTGGGTAGTCATTCCTTTCTCCAAGAGATCTTCCCAACTCAGAAATCAAACCTGGGTCTCCTTTGTGCAGGCAGATTTTTACCATCTGAGCTCTACACAATACCCATAGTTACAATCGTAACTCAACCAAAAACACAAAAATTTTAAAAATGCAATATTTGTTCTTCTTAGAAAAAAGAATGCAAATTCATCATTCATCGGCGTGGTCCAAAGGCGCATTTTATGGACATCCAGAAAAGAACATGATATAAGTACCCATTCTGCCCCAGGTGTCACTGGACCATACCCTTGCCCCTACCCCGGCCCCCCCACCAAAAAGACGTAAATATAGAAACAGGTAATATTAAATGTCAACACTGAACTCTAGAGAAAAACAGTCTACATGACTCAAACTTTTAAACGATTCTGCTGAGAAAGTTTCAAATACACCAGCAAATTTAAGATTTGTTGCAGATATCATCTGGAGAAGGCAATGGCACCCCACTCCAGTGCTCTTGCCTGGAAAATCCCATGGACAGAGGAGCCTGGTGGGCTGCAGTCCATGGGGTCGCTAATAGTCAGACACAACTGAGCGACTTCACTTTCACTTTTCACTTTCATGCACTGAAGAAGGAAATGGCAACCCACTCCAGTGTTCTTGCCTGGAGAATCCCAGGGACGGGGGAGCCTGGTGGGCTGCCGTCTATGGGGTCGCACAGAGTCGGACACGACTGAAGCGACTTAGAAGCAGCGGCAGCAGCAGCAGACATCATCAGTTCAGTTCAGTCACTCAGTCGTGTCTGACTCTTTGCAACCCCGTGGACTACAGCACGCCAGGCCTCCCTGTCCGTCACCAACTCCCAGAGTTTACTCAAATCCATGTCCATTGAGTCAGTGATGCCATCCAACCATCTTTTCCTCTGTCACCCCCTTCTCTTCCTGCCTTCAATCTTTCCCAACATCAGGGTCTTTTCCAAAGAATCAGTTCTTTACATCAGGTGGCCAAAGTATTGGAGTTTGAGCTTCAGCATCAGTTCTTCCAATGAATATTCAGGACTGATTTCCTTTAGGATCGACTGGTTGGATCTCCTTGCTGTCCAGGGGACTCTCAAGAGTCTTCTCCAACTCCACAGTCCAAAACATCAATACTTTGGTGTTCAGCTTTCTTTATAGTCCAACTCTCACATCCATACATGACTACTGGAAAAACCATAGCTTTCACTAGATGGACCTTTGTTGGCAAAGTAATGTCTCTGCTTTTTAATATGCTGTCTAGGTGGGTCATAACTTTTCTTCCATGGAGCAAGCATCTTTCAATTTCATGGCTGCAGTCACCATCTGCAGTGATTTTGGAGCCACTAAAAGATAAAGTCTGTCAGTGTTTCCATTGTTTCCCCATTTGCCATGAAGTAATGGGACCAGATGTCATGATCTTAGTTTTCTGAATGTTGAGTTTCAAGCCAACTTTTCACTCTCCTCTTTCACTTTCATCAACAGGCTCTTTAGTTCTTTGCTTTCCGTCATAAGGGTGGTATCATCTGCATATCTGAGGTTATTGATATTTCTCCTGGCAATCTTGATTCCAGCTTGTGCTTCATCCAGCCCAGAGTTTCTCATGATGTACTCTGCATATAAGTTAAATAAGCAGTCATCATGTCGCCGAGCTATTCATTCTTCTCTTCATCTTCATTCTAGATGGTAATATGGCCAGCTTAAAAAAACAAACAATAACAAGATCCCTATATGTTATTTCCCAACCACCCTCTCTTGCAGGCAAAAGTGGCAATGTGGCCTGCTGTTCTGACCAATAGATTGAAGCAAAAGCCTTCTGAGGACTTGTGAGAAAGCCCTACTTTCCTGCCCAGCTCAATTCCTTCTTCTCTTGCCTGGAATATATTTTTGTGGATTACACTGGCCTCAGTCCAAAAATCTTTGAGTGGCACACAGTTAAAAATTCCCCACTTCTTCAAATTATTCATGCTAAGGAAACATGGGGGGAAGCTTCATATAATTGGATTTGGCAATGATTTCTTGAATATGACACAAAAAGCACAGACAAAAACAAATATTTTAGATGATCAAAATTAAGAACTTTTGTGCTTCAAGGGACACCATCTAAGGAGTGGACAGAAAATCAACAGAATAGGAGAAGGTATCTGAAAATCATATATCTGATCATGGATTAATATCTATAATACAGTTGACTTGAACAATGTGGGGGTCAAAACTCTACCTATAACTTTACAGTAGGCCCTCTGCATCCACAGTTCTGCATCCACAGAATCAGCCAGTTGTGGATCATATAGTATTGTAGTTGACTTCCCTGGTGGTTCAGACAATAATGAATCTGTCTGCAATGCAGGAGACCTGAGTTTTATCCCTGGGTCAGTCGGGAAAACTCCCCAGGAGAAAATCATGGAACCCACTGCAGTAATCTTGCATGAAGAATTCCATGGACCAAGGAGCTTGGTGGGCTATAGTCCATGGGGTCGCAAAGAGTTGAACATGACTGAGCGACTAACACTTAATACTGTAGTACATACATTGAAAAAAAAATCAGCAGATCAGTGGACCCACACAGTTCAAATCTGTGTTGTTCAAGGATCAAGTGTATATAAAGAACTACTACAACTCAGTGAAAATAAACAAATCAAAAAATGGGGATTCCCCAGTGGCTCAGTGGTAGAGAATCTACCTGCCAATGCAGCAAACACATCTTTGATCCTTGGGTCTGGAAGGCGTCACATGCCATGGAGCAACTAAGTACCTGCACCACAACTATTAAGCCCTGCTCTATAGAGCCCAGGAGATGCAACTACTGAAACCCACGTGCCCCAGAGCCTGTGATCTGCAGCAAGAAAATAAACTGAAAGAAGAGGTCTTTGCACCACAACTAGAGAACAGCCCCCACTCACCTCAACTAAGGAAAAGCCCTTGCAGAAACAGACCCAGCATAGTCAAAAATAAAATAAAAACTGAGAAAGGACTTGGATAGACATCTCTCCAGAGATAATATACAACTGTCCAGTAAGTACACAGAAGATGCTCAACATCACTAATCATTAGTACGATGAAATCAAATCAAAACTGCAAACTATCACTTTACATCCATTAGGATAGCTATTATAAACACACATGCATATACATAGAAAATAAGTGTTGATGAAAATGTGGGGAAATTGGAACCTTTCTGGTTTGTTTGTAAGAATGTAAAATAGTCTGACCACCATAGAAGACACTATTGAGGTTCTTTAGAAAATCAGGATGGGGAACACATGTATACCCGTGAAGGATTCATGTCAATGTATGGCAAAACCACTACAAGAGTGTAAAGTAATTAGCCTCCAATTAAAATAAATAAATTTATAATAAAAAATAAAGTATTTCAGAGTGAATTATTTCAATGTTTGCTTACAAAATTTTGATGAAAAATATATGTACAACAAACTGCATAAGATTAAGTGTTCATTTGCTGAATTTTTGCAAATGGATTGGACATTTATATAAATTCAACCACATTAAAATAGACATTGCTATCCATCCTGAAAATAAATAAGTTTTGTGACTTTCAATTAAAGAAAAAAGAAAATAAATATAGAATTACCATATGATCCAACAATTTCACTTCTGGGTATATATCTCAAAGAATTGAAATAAGGGCTCAAAAAGATATTTGTACACCAGTGTTCATAGAGGCATTATTCATAATAGCCTAAACTTGGAAACAACCCAGTGTCCATCAGTGTGTGAATGGATAAACAAAACTTGTTAGCTACATACAATGGAACATTATTAAGCCTTAAAAGGAATAAAATTTTAACACTTGCTAAAACATGAACTTTGAACACATCATGCTTAATGAAACGAGCCAGACACAAAAGGACAAACGTCATATGATTCTACTTATGAGGTACAGAGAAGAGTCAGATTCATAGAGACAAAGTACAGTAATAGTGGAGGGGAAATGGGGAATCACTGATTAACGGGTACAGTTTGTGTTTGGGATAATGAAAGTGTTCTGGAGATGGATAGTTGTACAATGTGAATGTACTTAAAGCCACTAACTATAGAATCAAAAATGATTTAAATGGTAAATTGTTAGATATATTTTTCCACATTAAAACATTTTTTAAATTGTGAATGCTGGATCTTAGAAAGCCACATTAGATGCCCCGAATCTCACGCCAATTCATGCTTCAATCTTTGCCCAGGGCCAACAGAGAGCTATACCAACAGCTTCACAAATAAAGAGAACAAATAACTGTTATAGACATAACAATTGCTTAGGTTAAAAAAAATGCACTTTTTCATCCTTTCTTAGAAGAAAACACACAAGACTTATAAATGTGATCATCCACATTTAAGTATTCATTTTATGTTTTCAGTGTGATTGTAGTACTACATGTATAACCAAAAACGTACTTAAACTTAGATCTTATAAATTTAATTAAATTTATAAGAAAGATACTGTTCTCATCACTAGAAAATGTCAGTGCTCTGGTTGACTTCATAGGATATTGTCTAGTCTTTTGTTTTTCATTTTTAAATAATGCTATTAAGAACTAAGAAATCATCCAACACATTTTCACCAAGAAGTTTTGGTAAAAGCTTAGAACTGTCAGAAACTATTACCCCCAAATGGAGCCTGGCATTTCAAAAGAAAAAGATTTAATTTCAAGAGATAAATTGAAATAGAAACTATGGAGATGGAAACTTTGTAATCCTACCAAAACAGAGAAAGAGCTTTTCATAGTAATTATTTTCATTTTGGCTGTACTGCATTTTGAAGAGAAAACATTATCTATACACCCAGCAAATGTGAGAGGAATCAGTGTGCAAGTTCGGAAGATGTTAGAGAAATTCACATGAGCTATTTCAAGAACTCAAAAAAAAAAAAATGGGCTTTCTTTGATGTCCCTGAAAATGTAATTCTAAAGAGTAGGCTTCAAATTTTGAAAACCGCTAGGTTCATAACCAACATAGATGGTTATATAATTTCCTCCCAAATTTTCTTCCTTTACCCTTTATTTCCTAGTGATGTTCATGGGGAATCTTTTTTTTCCCTCAAAAGCAGCTAACTCCACTGGGGTACTACAGTCACAGTCAAAGGTCAGGGTCACCCTGGTGTGGTTTCTGAATTAAGGGGAGAGAGACATTTGATGTGAAGCTTTTCACTATCCTCTCTGCCAGTCCTTACTGAAAGAGGTCTGTCTAGGCAGAAGGCGATCAGAAGGAATCTTTTGTCCAAAAGCAGCATGAGGATGGTTATACAAATATAATTTCATCTGTCACTCTTAACACCAAAGTACTGAGGGTTTCCCAATTCTGACATTTGGAAGTGTTTTAAATTTCCAGAATATCTTCTTTTGAGGTGCAATTAAAAGAGAACTAAAAGCCACCCTACACCCTAACCCCAGGAAAGCAATTTGAGTTGAAAAAGTTGTTGTCATTTTTCAACTGTGTTTTAAAATAAAATTGTCTTTAGGCACAAAATATTCAAGTTTCCTTCTTTATCTTTTCATCTGCTTACATGGAAAAAGTGATGATACAAGTAAAGATCCACAGATAGGAGAACATCCTAATATTTTACTGCATAAAAAAACTAAGAGCAAATCATTTCTTTTAAGAGGGAAGTGACATCTTAGGCCATATTATATATTAGATAAAATTAAATAATCTAATGATATCTATACTTCATAGTGGTTAGTGGATTTGAAATCATTAAACAGCAAAAACAAAGGAAAGATAACAGCATCCAGGAAAATAACAGGTACTCGAGCAAGAAACAGGAGAGGCATGCAAAGACACACAATAGAGAAAGGCTGAGTATTATAGGATGTGTTGGAGGCAGACAAAAACTTCCATGAGAAGATAACTGCATGAAGGCTCACCTGACAAACTAGACTGAAATGTGTCCCAAAGGAGAACAAAAGAGGGCAGAAAGAGTGAGGACAAAGGTGATGATCAGCAGAATATTAAGATGAATGGGGTGTATCATACCCAACCATTATGATCCACATTCTCTGTCCAATGTGAAAGACCAGGTAGGAAGCAACTTGTAATAATAGCCAGCACTTAGTCAAATGTCTACCATGTGCCCAGCACCATCCTAAGTGCTTTACATATGTTTCTTCATTTTATCCTTAACACTATTATCCTGCAACAAATTTTGGCCAGCTGATGCAAAGAGCTGAGTCACTGAAAAAGACCCTGAAGCAGGGAAAGACTGAGGGCAGGAGGAGAAGGGAGAGACAGAGGATGAGATGGTTGGATGACATCACCGACTCAGTGGACATGAATTTGAGCAAACTCCAGGAGATTGTGAAGGACAGGGAAGCCTGGCATGCTGCAGTCCATCGGGTCGCAAAGAGTAGGACATGACTGAGTGACTGAAAAGCAATGTATAGAAAAGACATGAATTTTGAAGTCCTTGATGAATTTCCTATCAGGTAGTGCCACCATCACTTAGACTCAGTCAGTGATCTAACTAATCAATACTCAGGATTCAATACTCAGGATTCTCCCAGAGTATCCTGCTACTCTTTAGAGACTAAAGTAGAGCAATATTTTGCATGTACAGTAATGTGACATGCTACATTGCCACATTTTAAAAATCCAGTAAGTGTATATCTTCTCTCAAATAAAGTAGTTGTGACACCTTAAAGACACCATTGCAAAATGAAAAAATTCTATTTTGAGAATTTTTAGTTTTTAATATCCTTTCAATCAAAGGAGCGATAATCACTAAGAAGTATTTTCAAAGTAGAAAATGAAGAGCAAAATATTCTATTCCCTTTAAGAAATTTGAAATAATTTTGCTGCCTCTCTTTTTTCCCCCACCATCTTTCACATTTTTAATGATCAGTGTGACAATTAACAATTTTATTTTCCATTACAATTCCTTGGACATCTTTTTCAACAAAACATAGTAAATATTCCACATATTAGAGAAAACAAGTGTTTCCTGACATTACTTGTTAACAGGAAAAAACTGAAAACAATTTTTTACCAACAAAAACCGAAAAAAAATCAGTTTTTGATGGGAAAAAAATGGGTCAGATTTGGTTCATTGGCAGATGATGACTTCTCAATTAGGTTAATGGCAAACACTTTTCATAAATTTATAATTTAACTTTGTTCATCTAAGGTCAAAATTATATTTAGAGTACATGACATGATTAAAGCATTTTATCGAAAACATGATAGTTACATAGACGTACTGAAATTAACAACAGTTCCCAATGTTTTCCAACATGTACAATAAATAAATGTAGCTATAATTAGTGGTATCTTAATAGTCATTTAATCAGTTTTAATAAATTTATATTTTGAAAACCTTCCAATAACCGAAAAAATGAATAGTCCTAATGACTAAGATCATGGCATCTGGTCCCATCACTTCATGGCAAATAGATGGGTAAACTGTGGAAACAGTGTCAGACTTTTTATTTTGGGGGCTCCAATATCACTGCAGATGGTGATTGCAGCCATGAAATTAAAAGACACTTACTCCTTGGAAGGAAAGTTATGACCAACCTAGACAGCATATTAAAAAGCAGAGACATTACTTTGCCAACAAAGGTCCATCTAGTCAAGGCTATGGTTTTTCCAGTGGTCATGTATGCATGTGAGAGTTGGACTGTGAAGAAAGCTGAGCACCGAAAAATTGATGCTTTTGAACTGTGGTGTTGGAAAAGACTCTTGAGAGTCCCTTGGATTGCATGGAGATCCAACCAGTCCATCCCAAAGGAGATCAGTCCTGGGTGTTCATTGGAAGGACTGATGCAGAAGCTGAAACTCCAATACTTTGGCCACCTCATGCGAAGAGTTGACTCATTGGAAAAGACCCTGATGCTGGGAGGGATTGTGGGCAGGAGAAGGGGACGACAGAGAATGAGATGGCTGGATGGCATCACCGACTCGACGGACATGAGTTTGAGTAAACTCTGGGAGTTGGTGATGGACAGGGAGGCCTGGCGTGCTGTGATTCATGGGGTCACAAAGAGTCAGACACAACTGAGTGACTGAACTGAACTGAATGACTGAGTAATACACTTTTCTAAGTCAGTTCTTGATTTTCAAAAAAAAATAAATGAAAGAACTGAAGCAGAACCTAATCAAATTGTCAGCCAATTGTCAATTTAAAAATAATTTATAATGATGGATTGCTGTGTGATATTCAGCATATAATCTGGAAGGAGTTCAAAGAATTGAATGACCTACTATGTCAGTCAGAGTCCAGTCAAAAAGTAAAACCAAACTAGACATTTCAAATAGGAGACTGGAGATTTAGTATAGG
The DNA here is from genome assembly GCF_023699985.2 of Odocoileus virginianus. NCBI lineage: Eukaryota > Metazoa > Chordata > Mammalia > Artiodactyla > Cervidae > Odocoileus > Odocoileus virginianus. The sequence goes on from NC_069689.1 coordinate 26,161,712, forward strand.
GACTGGTTTCACTGCTGTTAACACTATTAGTGGGGGGAAAATGCAGTAATTCAGAGGTAACTGTAGAAAGCAGCTACAACCTCAAAGGACTAGAGGGTTAAAGCAGAAGAGATAAGTTTACTGAGTTCTCAGAAGAGAGACTCGTAGAGCCAGCACACACATCTTTGAGGAAGAAGGGGTAGTCCGTTACCACTGTGGTACCTCTAACGAGAAGGGCACTGCAAAGGGCTGCTTCTGGGACAACCAAAAGAAATAACCAACTGCAGTATAGAGAAAACAGGAAGGAATTACCCTTCTCCCTCTTCCTGACTTTTAGTCTCCCTCTGGAATCCAGCAGGCAGAGGGGGCTAGAAAATGCATTTTTCTGAATTGCATCCCCCTGCAACTCACAGGAACCCACTCCAGCACTCTTGCCTGGAGAACCCCATGGATGGAGGAGCCTGGTAGGCTGCAGTCCATGGGGTCGCTAAGTGTTGGACATGACTGAGTGACTTCACTTTCACTTTCATGCATTGGAGAAGGAAATGGCAACTGACACCAGTACTCGTGCCTGGAGAATCCCAGGGACAGAGGAGCCTATTGGGCTGCTGTCTATGGGGTCGCAGAGTCGGACACGACTGACATGACTTAGCAGCAGCGGCAGCAGCGGCAACCCACAGGAGAATAGAGGAGAGTGAGTTTAGGAATAAGAAATAAGTAATGGAAAGACAGCCCTCAGATTGGGAGAAAATAATAGCAAATGAAGCAACAGACAAAGGACTATCTCAAAAATATACAAGCAACTCCTGCAGCTCAATTCCAGAAAAATAAATGACCCAATCAAACAATGGGCCAAAGAACTAAACAGACATTTCTCCAAGGAAGACATACAGATGGCTAACAAACACATGAAAAGGTGCTCAACATCACTCGTCATCAGAGAAATGCAAATCAAAACCACAGTGAGGTACCATTACATGCCAGTCAGGATGGCTGCTATCCAAAAGTCTACAAGCAATAAATGCTGGAGAGGGTGTGGAGAAAAGGGAACCCTCTTACACTGTTGGCGGGAATGCAAACTAGTACAGCCACTATGGAAAACAGTGTGGAGATTTCTTTAAAAGCTGGAAATAGAACTGCCATATGACCCAGCAATCCCACTTCTGGGCATACAAACTGAGGAAATCAGATCTGAAAGAGACACGTGCACCCCAATGTTCATCACAGCACTGTTTATAATAGTCAGGACATGGAAGCAACCTAGATGCTCATCAGCAGATGAATGGATAAGGAAGCTGTGGTACATATACACCATGGAATATTACTCAGCCATTAAAAAGAATTCATTTGAATCAGTTCTAATGAGATGGATGAAACTGGAGCCTATTATACAGAGTGAAGTAAGCCAGAAAGATAAAGAACATTACAGCATACTAACACATATATATGGAATTTAGAAAGATGGTAATGATAACCCTATATGCAAAACAGAAAAAGAGACACAGAGGTACAGAACAGACTTTTGGACTCTGTGGGAGAAGGCGAGGGTGGGATGTTTCGAGAGAACAGCATCAAAACATGTATATTATCTAGGGTGAAACAGATCACCAGCCCACGTTGGATGCATGAGACAAGTGCTCAGGCCTGGTGCACTGGGAAGATTCAGAGGGATTGGGTAGAGAGGGAGGTGGGAGGGGGGATCGGGATGGGGAATACATGTAAATCCATGGCTGATTCATGTCAATGTATGACAAAACCCACTACAATACTGTAAAGTAATTAGCCTCCAATTAATAAAAATAAATGAAAAAAAAAAGAAATAAGTAAATAGCACTCACTGTTATAACAACTCTATTCCAATTTACTTTATTATATGAATTAGGTCTCAGCTGTCACATCTACAGAAAAAAATATGCTAGTGTTTCCCCTTTTAGCAGTAGTATTTATTCATATATAAGACCTAGACAGCTTACTAAAAATCAGAGACATTACTTTGCCAACAAAGGTCCATAGGGTCAAATCTATGGTTTTTCCGGTAGTCATGTATGGATGTGAGAGTTGGACTATAAAGAAAGCTGAGCACCAAAGAATTGATGCTTTTGAACTGTGGTGTTCGAGAAGACTCTTGAGAGTCCCTTGGACTGCAAGGAGATCAAACCAGTCCATCCTAAAGGAAATCAATCCTGAATAATCATTGGAATGACTGATGCTAAAGCTGAAGCTCCAATACTTTGGCCACCTGATGATAAGAGCTGACTTATTAGAAAAGATTCTGATGTTGGGAAATATTGAAGGCAGGAGCAGAAGGGGTTGACAGAGGATGAGATGGGTGCACGGCATAACCAACTCAATGAACATGAGCAAGCTCCAGGAGCTGGTGATGGAAAGGGAAGCCTGGTGTGCTACAGGCCATGTGGTCACAAAGAGTCAGACATCCCTGAGTGACTGAACAACAAAGAAATTTAAATACAATAACTTATCAGTAAACTATAAATTTAAAATGTATAAATATTCATTTTTACTTTAAGTCCATTTTTTTTTCATTTATTTTCCCTTTTTGAACTTGTATTTCATTTTTCCCACAGTTTTTTTCCAAAGATAATTTATTTTTGTGCTGGGAAGTCTTTTGTTCATTACTCAATCATTTTCTCCAAGAAAAATATTTGTATAAATTGAAATTAAATTCCCAGTGGCAATAGGATGGTAAATGCTAAATTTTCTTTTTCTGAATGAAGTCATCATTACAGTTCCCAATTGATCAGTTCAGTTCAGTCACTCAGTTGTGTCCAACCAATTGTGTCTTTGCAAACCCATGGACTGCAGCACGCCAGGCCTCCCTGTCCATCACCAACTCCTGGAGTTTACTCAAACTCATGTCCACCATTGGTGATGCCATCCAACCATCTCAACCTCTGTCATCCCCTTCTCCTCCTGCCTTCAATCCCTCCCAGCATCAGGGTCTTTTCCAGTGAGTTAGTTCCTTGCATCAGGTGGCCAAAGTGTTGGAGTTTCAGCTTCAACATCAGTCCTTCCAATGAATATTCAGGACTAATTTCCTTTAGGATGGACTGGTTGGATCTCCTTGCAGTCCAAGGCACTCTCAAGAGTCTTCTCGAACACCACAGTTCAAAAGCATCAATTCTTTGGTGCTCAGCTTTCTTTATAGTCCAATTCTCACATCCATATATGACTACTGGAAAAACCATAGTTTTGACTAGATGGACCTTTGTTGGCAAAGTAATGTCTCTGCTTTTTAATATGCTGTCTAGGTTGGTCATAGCTTTTCTTCCAAAAAACAAGCATCTTTTAATTTCAAAACTGAAGTCACCATCTGCAATGATTTTGGAGCCCCCAAAAATAAAGTCTGTCACTGTTTCCATTGTTTCCCAATCTATTTGCCATGAAGTGATGGGACAAGATGCCATGATCTTAGTTTTCTGTAGTTGGGCCTGAGGTCAAACAAAGAGGGAACACAGGCCCACCCATCAACAGAAAATGGGATTAAACATTTACTGGGCATGGCCCCACCCATTAGAACAAGACCCATTTCCCCAACTGTACAAAGCAGAATAAATAAATAACGAACTTGGTAAATGTTATTCAAAATTTTTCATTGGAAAACACATTTATTTCTTAGTGAGTTAATTTTCCTAATTAGTTCTTTGCTGTTCAGTCACTCACTCAGTCATATCTGACTCTTTGTGATCCCATGGACTGCAGCACCCCAGGCCTCCTTGTCCATCGCCATTGCCCAGAGCTTGCTTAAACTCATGTCCATTAAGTCAGTGATGCCATCCAACCATCTCATTCTCTGTCATCCCCTTCTCCTTCTGCCTTCAATATTTCCCAACATCGGGATCTTTTCTAATGAATCGGCTCTTCACATCAGGTGGCCAAAGTATTAGAGCTTCAGTTTCAGCATCAGTCCTTCCAGTGAATATTCAGGACTGATTTCCTTTAGGACTGACAGGTTTGATCTCCTCGCTCTCCAAGGGACTCTCAAGAGTCTTCTCCAACATTACAGTTCAAAAAGTTTTTGGATATGCTTAAAAAACATGCATTGTGAAAGTTGTTCAGTCGTGTCCAACTCTTTGTAACCCCATGGACTTTACAGTCCATGGGATTCTCCAGGCCAGAATACTGGAGTGGGTAGCCGTTCCTTTCTCCAAGGGATCTTCCCAACCCATGGATTGAACCCATATTTCCCGCATTGCAGGTGGATTTTTAACAACTGAGCCACCAAGGAAGCCCAAGAATACTGGCGTGGGTAGCCTATCCCTGCTCCAGTGGGTCTTTCTAACCCAGGAATCAAATCAGGGTCTCCTGCATTGAAGGCGGATTCTTTACCAGCTGAGCTACCAGGGAATATGCATTGGACACATGTAAATTTTGAGTTTGAATTGATAATCTGAATTGTCAACATTTACAAAATTTGGAAATTACATTATTCGCAGCTATGTAAAATTATGATGACAAATTTAGGCTTCCACCTATATTGGAATGCTAGAGTACATAGTTTCTTTTTGTTTTGTTTTGCTTTATTATTTTAGGAGGTAAGCTAGCAAAAAGGTTTAAAATCTACAGAAATAAATAGTGCTTTTGTGATTATTCTCTGGTAGTGGTTCTCCTCTTCTTCCTTTCCAGCTTCTTACCCATTACCTCCCATTCTCCCCAGAGATCTTCTTTCCTTTTCTACTCCAATTGCTGCTATTCTCTTTTTTATTAAAAAAAAAAAAAAAGGAAAGAGAAACCCTATATCTTGCCTGCCTCCCTTACTTTTTCCCCAGACAGTGACTCTTCAGTGAGTGAGATTTGTCATTTCATCAGTTGAGAAACATCACCAACTTTCTGAGCTTCCTCTCGTCTTGACGCTTCTGACCTTGTTTTTGATATATTATAACTCCACAAGGAAATGTGTCCCAAGTTGAGCCAGTAAAATGCTAAAATGTGCTATAAGTATATGAACATTTCAATGTCCTTGCAAAGACAAGACCTTTTAAACAGCTTCTCCAAAAAGTGAGATAATGAAATTTAATCCTTCAAGAATGAATTAGTGACTACAGAATAATCAGGAGAACAAATTGTTCTATTAAGTAACTTGGCAGTTAATTAGCTTCAATATCTGCCTAAATCCACTCACCAAAACCTGCAAAATGAGAATTGTCTAAAGAAGGTAAAAAGTTGCATCACTTCCAGAACTCCCTCATCTGAGAGGCAACCATTTTCACAATGGGTAAATGCTCTTTATAGTAAGAAAATTTTAAGGAGTAGTCGTTTAACTGTCATTTTTGTCCAAGTGGTCTATTCAGTGGAACTTCACACAAACATTGATAATAATTATGTTGTAGCACTCAGTATGAATTTAACTGCTAATTTTTAAAATCACTTAATTGCTGTAATAAGTAAATATACTCAAAACTACATACAAAAATGTATGTACCCTGAGGATTAATTGAAAGGACTGATGCTAAAGCTCCAACGCTTTGACCACCTGATGCGAAGAGCTTGCTCATTGGATAAGACCCTGATGCTGGGAAAGATTGAAGGTGAAAGGAGAAGAGGGTGGCAGAGGATGAGATGGTGAGATAGCATCACTGATTCAATGGACACCAATTTGAGCAGACTCTGGGAAATAGTGAAGGACAGGAAAGCCGGGCATGCTGCAGTCCATGAGGTTGCAAAGAGTCAGACACGACTGAGCAACTGAACAATATAAGCATTTACATCTTTCTTCTTAAATTTTCTTTAACCATGGGGAAAAATAAAAGGAAGACTATAGTACTTTAAAAGCCAGGCAGGCATTTCTTTCTCTGCATGTGGCTGCACCTTGAAGTAAGCAGGGTAACACATCACACTCCATCTCACATACCGAATGTCAGTCTCAAAGACTCATCTTGTGATAGCACAACAGGTAATTTTGCAATCAGATTTTATCCTCACCTCATTCAAATAGGGAGGTTAGAAATAAGCATCAGATGCTTTGATAGTGAGACTACACAAATCGTCACCAGGCAGCAAAAGGTGAAATAGTCTAGGGGTCTGTAATTCGTTTTATTATAATTACATTTCCTTGCCTGTGGCTTCTCCTGTAATTAAAAGCACAGTGTCAGTATTAAACAAGAGCTATGAGAAAGTGTCAGCTCCCTCAAAGAAACATCAAATTAGAGAAGACTGTCAAAGGTTTGCTCCCTGAGTAAAAACCAGAGTATTTGGAGGAATATATGGGCTTCTAAAGTTGTAAAATGGAATCATCTGTGCTAAGGCTTTCAAATTTTGTTTATTTTAAGTCAAATGGGAATAAAAAAAGACTGCCAGGCACATCTCTAGTGTTTCATATTTAAATATTTGTTGAATGAATAAATCAATAGCACAAAAATGTGATAACTTGAGTCAGAGAGTATGCTGTCAGAGTCAAAATACTTACAAGTATTTGGAATTAAATCCCGTTTCAAGTTAAGACCAGCATCTTGTTACTATAAGGCTATATTTTACTCACATTAGTTTACCACTGAACTTCAATCAGGGGAGACACTAATTTTAGAAAACCCAGGGCAGAGGTAAACAATAATCCTTTCTTAGTGATAGCAAAAGTTTGACAAACAAGAATATTCAGATGACAAGCACTAGTCTGAAGAAATGACAGCCGTTCAAAACACTGGTGGGAAAAAAAACTATTTATCCCAGTAAACATTTAATTAACAATGTCTATAATAATGAAAATCATTGACTTCTTAAAAATCAAATGTCACCTTACCAAATATCCTGCAAGCAATCTGTTATCTGGCCTATCCATTCATCATACGGCTTCCCCTCTAATTCATGAAAGAAGAAATAAGCAAGCATTGTTTATGCTTATATCTCACGGAATTTAATAGTAAATGGCTAGTCTGTATATCTCTTTGGACTGACTGATTTTTTGTTCTTACCTAACCTTTCTGCAAACCTCTTGCTCAATGTATATATTTTTTTTTTATTAGTTGGAGGCTAATTACTTTACATCATTACAGTAGTTTTTGTTATACATTGAAATGAATTAGCCATGGATTTACATGTATTCCCCATCCCAGTCCCCCCTCCCACCTCCCTCTCCACCCGATCCCTCTGGGTCTTCCCAGTGCACTAGGCCTGAGCACTTGTCTCATGTACCCAACCTGGGCTGGTGATCTGTTTCACCCTAGATAATATACATGTTTCAATGCTGTTCTCTTGAAACATCCCACCCTCGCCTTCTTAAACCACGTTCCACATTGAAGTCAGTGGGCTTAGACTCATTTTAACCATTTAAGCATTGTTCTCCAACACAGTGGACAGGTAAACTCTCTGGTCAGCAGTTACATTTTTTAATAACTTTCGTTTAATTATTTAAAACTTTTGCATTTTGTCACTTAAATTGTACAGAAAGCAGCTTGGTTTTGGCTTTAATTAGGTTTTCAAGAGGCAACACAACAATTTTTTAGATGTGCTTATCTTGACACTAAGCATCTCCAGTAACCTATGCTGCCTATGTACTAGCTGTGCCACTTTCACCTTTTACTTAAAAATGACTAAGTGGCATTGTCCACCTGTTTTTGAAGGCTGAAACAGATACTCTGCTGAGATGCACAGTTCCCTCAACCTTCATAATCAATGCATTTACTTACCCAGATGCTGGGATTTCGCCTGTTGACTATTAACAGCTCACAGCCAAGTCTTTACCTAGGCGTTATCCTCAGCCGAAAGATGCTTCCCTGCCCAAGGCCATGCCCTCCTCCCTGAGACAAATTTGCATCCACAGCCACATCAAAGCAACTGCCATTTACTTAGCCTCTTATTTCAGGATCCTGTTATCCCCACTGTCATCAAGAAGCCCGGTTCTATCAACAGCATTGCCTACCAATAGCTCAGACCCACAGAGAGAAGAAAGCTTCTAAGTAATGATAGTACCCTTCTCAACAGAATATCCTGATTGCTTTGGTGAACGGAGTGTCTTCTGGGGCCTCTTGCTCGAACATAGTTGACGGGTGACTTTTTTCACTCTATGTAGTACCTTCATTGCGGAGAAGGCAATGGCACCCCACTCCACTCCTCTTGCCTGGAAAATCCCATGGACAGAGGAGCCTGGTAGGCTATAGTCCATGGGGTCACGAAGAGTCGGACACGACTGAGAGACTTCACTTTCACTTTTCACTGTCATGCATTGGAGCAGGAAATGGCAACCCACTCCAGTGTTCTTGCCTGGAGGATCCCAGGGACGGGGGAGCCTGGCAGGCCGTCGTCTATGAGGTCGCACAGAGTCGGACACGACTGAAGTGACAGCGGCAGCAACAGCAGCAGTACCTTCACAGCAGCAGGCCCGCTTTCTCTGAACCTGTTCTATTTCCTACCATGGTGATCTAGGGTTTCTAGTCCGGTTCACTGATACTTTATGCATTTAACCACCTCAGAACCAAGGAACCCACTTTATGGATAAAGAAGGAAGGCAGTGGACATGTGGCCAAGATATCCACTGACCCTATCACATCCTAAACCACCCAGAAAGGGCTGCTTAATAATACAATGAAAGAACCTTTTGAAGGAGTACCTGGGGTACTATTTTAGAGATGATATCCTATAAGACATGGATCCATCATCCAAGATACAAGTGTTCCATAAATAAATGACTACTATGGTGCTGTGAAAAAGCTGGCTTAAACTCAACATTCAAAAAGCTAAGATCATGACTCCCAGTCCCATCACATCCTATGGGGTCGTGAAGAGTCGGACACAACTTAGCAACTGAACGACAACGTGGTGCTGTGTTCCCAGCTCTTAGAAAACGTGGGTCAGGGGAACAATGGATAAAAGCAGAAGTGACCCACTTACCGTCATTCCTGGGGACTTGCTGTAGGAAATACGTGTGCTTCCTGTGCTACGACTTCAGATTCTGTGGATTTATACGTCTTGTTTCCACCTGGGGATATAACACGAGTTCTGGTTAAGTTTTAAGCTGCATATTCTGCCCAGTCTTGGAGGTTTCTTGTGCCAAAAGACCAAGAGGCAAGGAAAGGAGTCACCATCCTGGTGGGATAAGTTATTCTGATCATCAAGGTTAGTTGCAGAATAGAACGATAGAAGAACACATTTGGTATGCAGCAATCCACTGGGATGCCTGTCAGGACTCTCTTGCCCAATTTTGACAGTAAACGGACAAGTGAAGAAAGCACTTTAAGAAAACAATCCCCAGCAATGGACTGGGTAACTTTACAGTGTAAACCAACTGGCCAGTAGAGGTGTTAGCTGAAGATACAAAAGAGTCTAGAATGACTAGTGGAAAAGGATGATTTGGGTGTGGTAGGGCTTTTTGGATTTTGCTTTGTCTGTTTGTTTGCACAGTCCTAGGGCCAGCTGCAGTAGCTGAGGCTACACAGTACATCTCTGAACTTCCTTTTGTCAACTTCTCCCCAGTAAAAGAGACCAACGAGAATTCTGGAGAAGCTCTTCTTCCATAGGGGGAGCTTATGATATGGATCAGATGGGATTTGAGTGGTGCACCAGGACAGATGCTACGGCGCACCAAAAAGATACTCCCTGCAGGACCCAGTCACTCATTTCCCCAGCAACTGGTTGTGTTTCCCAGGGAGGGTCCACAGATGAGTCCTTCCCTAGGAATTTTCATCTACCCACCGGAACTGTTTCATCCAAGGGCAGTCCACATCTAACCATATGTGGATTCAGAGGTTCAAAAGTCTGGCCCCCTTGCCTCATTTCGGGACTCAAAGAAATTCAATGCCCCCTTACAGCTGGCTAAAGCCTTGTCTGCAACTGTATCATTGTTCAACTTCTTCCTCCTCGCAATCCTGGCCTTTTCCTTCTCTCATAGAACCTGTTGTCAAAAGCATTGCACACAAATTTCTACCTCGGCATCTGTTTCTTGAAGAACCCAACAAAGGCAAAGATGTGAGGACCACACACCATACAGTTTGTACTTTAGTTTTACTTATAGTTTGCATAACATTTGTTACTTCATGACATTCTCAGCACAAATTCCAGGAGGTACGACGTTATTGTCATTCCCACTTTGTAAATGATAAAACTCACTTTGAAGAATTTGTATTAGTAATTTCCCAAGCACACAGGAAACAGTGATTATTTATAGTCCATCTCATTTCAGAAAAATAGTCAAGTGACCCAGACTAAGAATAGTTAGGTAGGGCTGAAATATGGGTCATTTGAGTACAAGTATTCTAATTTCTACCTTAGTGAACCAAAATAATGGTTACAATATGATTTACACAATAGAAGTGGCCAGTTATTTTATTTATACAATTAAGTAATTCATTCCAAATAATTACATAATAACCAAAGTCAACATCACTTAGAATTGTTCATCCTTTTTTCAAGAAGGAGCAGAAAAATCAAACTGAATTGGCACTGCATTAAATTTGAGAATCTTCTAGATTGACCTCCCCATATTGCTCTGGGAGGCATGAAACATTCTTAAAGATATAAATTACCCCAGAGCACAACATGAGGTTGCATATATGTGAGGCCAGATGATCATCATTCATCTGGACAGTGTCAGCCCGTCTCTCAGTGGTGCCCTGCCCAATGTTGGCCAGAGTGTATTATATGCATCTAACCAATATACTGAATCAGACTGCTTTAAGTATAATATCTAATGTTGTGAAAACACTTTCAGTCTTTTTATATAATGAAATGATAGTTAGTTTTAATTTGTTTATTAATAGATGCCATCTTTAAAGAACTTTCCAGACCTGTTAGCTATGTGTATGAGCTCAATCGTTCAGTCATGTCTGACTCTTTGCGGCCCTCTGGACTGTAGCCCACAGACTCCTCTGTCCATGGATTTTCCCAGGCAAGAATACTGGAGTGGGTTGCCATTTCCTCCTCCAGGGGATCTTCCCAACCTAGGGATTGAACCCACGATCATTATCTATAAACATCATATGTTTGCTTGATGAGCATTTGAAAAGCATGCCTACAGGAGTGCCATTCATCTCACTGTTTGACCATAGAAAGCTATATTCCCTCCAGTGCCTCGGATACAGCAAAAACTTGTATGGTACTACTCCTCCTAGAATGGGTTCAGAACTCAAAGTACATTTTTTAAAGTCATATCATGCTTTTAATTGGCATTTTCGTACTAAATCTCAATCCTAAAAATGTGTATTTGATTTTTAAATCCAGACAAAGCTACTTGGAGTCAAGCGCATTGAAGAAGGCAAAGGTACTAATATAATCTTCCAGGAAGGCCCTATGAGCAGCTTCTCAAAATGGTTCATTCTGTGTGAAGCATAGGAATAAAGGCACACAGTCTAGGAGTCCTCCCCAAGGAAAACTGCCCCCTTAATGAAAACGGACCCCTGAACTAATTTGCTGAATTCTGTGTTGCAAGCAAAGCTCATCTCCTCTCCCTCCCCGGATCCCCAGTGGGGGAGTAAGAGTTACTTAGTCCTCTCACTCAAATGAAGATAAAGAGGAGCCATTCAGTAAGACTTCTGGTTGCTCTTTGCTAATGGATTTGTAAGGCCTTTGCAAAGTCCTGGAATGGTAGTCATTTCTCACTTGTTAATTATTTCTATTCCTTCCTTCCTGTTTCTCTAACACACAAGGAACAGCAGCAGAATAGCAGAGGAGAGCAAGGTGGTGGGAAAAGGGAAATCCAAGGATTATACTGGGTGAAAGTGCAACCAAAAGATGGGGCAGCAGGTTTATTCCCTGAGTAGACTAGTGGAAAGCAAGCAAGCAGGTGGGGAGAAAGGAAAGGAGGAAGAGAGGGATGGAAAGGCTTTTCAAAACAAGGACTCTATCTACTAATTCTCATTGATCTTCCATTTACACTCAGCAGCATGCTCTGCAAATACTGGATGCTTGATAAATGTTCGTGTGATTTAAAATGTAACCCTAATCCAGAGTGAGGTAGATAGAAGAAAACAAATATTATATATTAATGCATATATATGGAATCTAGAAAAGGGTACCAACAAACCTATTTGCAGGGCAGAAATAGAGACAGACACAGAATACAGACTTGTGGACACAGTGGGGGAAGAAGGGTGGATGAATTGAGAGAGAACCCTTGAAACATACATTACCATGTGCAAAATAGATAGCTAGTGGGAAATTGCTGAATAACACAGGGAGCTCAACCCACCCAGTGCTCTGACAACCTAGATGGGTGGGATGGGGTAGGAGAGAGGTTCAGGATGGAGGGGACAGACCTATACTTATGGCTGATTCACACTGCTGTGTGGCATAAACCAACACAACATTGTAAGGCAATTATCTTCCAATTTTAAAAATCTTTTTAAGAAACAATAAATTTTAACCCTAGAAATATGTACTTACTGTCTCTAAAACTATCATTATCTATAAAAATAACATGAAGATATCTTCATTAGAATACATTTTTCACAAATTTCTATAGTCTTTCTTAACTCATCTGTTAGAGGATAGCATGAAACCCCTTCAGAAGTTTGATCAACTTGTGTTCTTTTTTCACTGCTGCAGCAAATCAGCTGATGAGTTAGGATGACAACTAAGCATTTGGCTGTAATGTATCTTAAAAGTAAACAGGCTTATCAATGTACCCTCATGAAAATTACTTCTAAGTTCTGTTCCACAGTGTTTCTAGATATTAAACTACTAAATAGTCATACATTAGAGATGAGGTGGGGAACAGATGTGCATGTTCACCAGAGGTTGATGAACCAGGATAACGGTTCCTGCATTAGAGTGCAGCTAAGCTTGCAGATGCTAAATTAGCCACTTCACATATTACTAACTGGCTTCCCTGATAGCTCAGGTGGTAAAGAAATGGCCTCAAGGCAGGAGACCCAGTTCGATTCCTGGGTCAGGAAGATCCACTGGAGAAGGGATAGGCTACCCACTCCAGTATTCTTGGGCTTCCCTTGTGGCTCAGCTGGTAAAGAATGTGCCTGCAATGTGGGAGACCTGGGTTCGATCCCTGGGTTGGGAAGATACCCTGGAGAGGGGAAAGGCTATCCACTCTAGTATTCTGGCTTGGAAAATTCCACATACTCTAAAGTCCATGGGGTTGCAAAGAGCTGGACACGGCTGAGCGATTTTGACTTTCACTTTCATGCCAGGATTAAGTGGGCAAAGATACAAGCATGCCCATACACTTCTCTGAAACAATTCTGTCTTTATTTCTACTACAAGGTTTAACTTACTCCCCTCTGTAGTTTTGTTTGGAAACAAATAGAGACTAACAGTTATTGCCAAAGTTAAGTGCAAAAAAATTACTAAGTTTGAATCTTTAGTTATTATATCTTGAAATAAATCTCCAAGGAAAATAGCTGAGTCACCTGTAACAGTTTCATTTTCAGATACCTATTTTACTAATTTTGGTAGTTCATACTCAAATTTTCTTCCAAAATCCCAGAAGAAAAACTGAACAAGCAATGATGATATTAACATACAACTTACAGTAAACAGGGTGAAACTTAATACATTAGTGTTAAACAATATCAGAACTAAAGGAAGGTACACAAATAGTTTCAAAATATCTCAGTAACATCAATATTTTGTCAAAGTTCCTAAATTCCTAGAATACAATGATGTTTGTTTTATATCATTAGAATTTTTTTAATCCACAGAAAATCATATAGCACTTAGTTGAATCTTAATTCTTAGGTTCTTTCAGGAAATTTTGTTGAAATAATTAGATATTAGATACTCTTTGATTCTCTGGTATTTGAGAAAATCACTGAACCCTATTCACTAAAACCCAACTGGTTCTAATTCTACTGTGTCCCAAAGGCTCAAGTTTTATCAAGTCACACTTGTATTTGGATATTTAATTTTTCATATTAGCTTACTTATCCTCTAAATAAGTGCTGTGACCCAGCTAGTACAGTTCATCTGTATAATAATGAGAATAATATACTTCAGATTTCAGATATGTTCACAAATAGTTTCCTTTCTGTGTTTTGAGGCAGATGTTTGTCATCTGGGGAGAGGCAACACAAACACCTTTTCTATCTGTGGAGAATTCTCAGTTGGTTATACGACTGGCAGGATAGAATATCCCACCTCTACCATGAGAGCTTAAGGAAGGAGGTAGTATCCTAGCCCTGGGATGCAGAACAAAAGCATGGCAAGTAGGCTAGCTACTCAGGTATCTGATATTCTTCCTCAAGACTTTGGATCTTGGGAGAAGAATGTGGAGACACCAGACAAGTTTAGAAATCAGTCCCACGAGGCAACCCGGATTGTGGCTTCTGCTGTTTGTGCTCACTGCCTGTTTTCTAAGCCAGGCTCGCTACCTTTGTATTGAATCTGTGAGCTAACACATTTATAGTAAGTTTCTTTTCAACCTAAATTACCCAATCAGCTTCTGTCATTGGCAACTAAGAATCCCGATTGACATAGTCTTAGAAAATAATCCGCTTTTTTTTAATAATCTTTCATAGTTTTCTTTTTTGCATGTTGGAATGTTATTGAGGTGATCTTCCTTTGACCAGTTGAGCATTATAGGCTCTACCCCATTGCACTTGGTAGATAAAATAGAAAACCAGGAGCTCAACTTAAGTCTTCAATTATTCCTTCTCTCTCCATTAGTTTTTATTTTCTAAATGTGTTGTTTTTATATACTGTGTATAAAAAGCCACACATATATAAAGACTATGTGGTTTATTTTTTTCCCATTTTTATAGAAAAATACTTAAGATTGTCCCCCTTTTCTCTAGATTTTGTGTTTCTTTGATAATAATAAAGTTTCTATATTCTGCCATTATACCCTGGTTTGTTTCCTCAATATTTTTTCAGGGAATTTTGCAATGAATTTCTGCTTCATTGCTCCTAATGATCTTCACTTCACTTCTCTATTAATTTCCATTAAAATAACATTTTCTAAGTCATGTTCCAAAGAAGTTTCCGTAAATGTAGTGAACATCAAGTTAACAACATAAACAAGTTGCTCTCTGCACCCCTTCTCAGTGCCTTTACCGCATTAATGTGCTTTGTGAATCTCTAAGAAAAAGACACAAATTGGAGTACTTCCTAAGATTATTGGCTCTTGGGACCCATTCTGCACAGAGCAACTTCCCGTATGATTCCTCAGAGGATGGTTTTAAACATGCCATACTGGAGAAAACTTTCTAGAATACCAATAGGATCATGCATCCATCCTGATTGAAATTCTTCAGTAAATTTCATCATCTACTGTAGGAGGGGTCTGCATACTACAGCCTGTGGGTCAGATCTGAACTAGAGTCTGATTTGCACAATCTATGAGCTGAGAATAGTTTTTCCATTTTTAATGTTTGGAGAAAAGAAATTTCATGACATGCAGAAATTATTTAAAATTCAAATTTCAGCATCCATAAGGTTTTTAGAATGCATCCCTGTTCATTCACATATTGTCCATGCTGTTTTATCATTACAAAGACAAGGTGTCCTTGTTGCAGAGACTACATGGCCCACAAAACCAAAAATATGTACTACCTGGCTATTTCAGGCAAAGTATGCTGTCCTCTGTACAATAAAGTATGAATCCCTTTCTAAACAAAAGACCCTTAAAACATAACCCATGCCTACCTACTCAGACTAGTCTCCCAGCCTCCGCTATCTGTATTTGAAACCCAAGAGAGGCTTGAAGTTACACTATCTCACACTTCCAAATTTTTACATATGATGTCCCCTTTTCTCAAATCCCCTATCCTCCTCCCCAAATCCTTGACAAATTCATTTCCTTCTTTCAAAGTATTCTAGCTTCAGATTGTGTTACCCTAAATATGAGAACATTCAACACTCTTCACTCTCTCTTCTCTGTGATTTCCATGTACTATTAAGTTACTTATCACATTGATTAATGGATGCCTGATTAGTGCTTTCTCATTGAATCATGAGTTCCAGGAAGACAGAAACATTATCTTTTCACCTGTGTGTTCCCAGTGAATAACCATTGATACCAAATGTGAGGGGAAAAAGGAAAAAAAGAAAGAGAAAAAAGGAGGAAGGAAAAAAATGGGAAAGGGAAAAGCAGAAGAAAGGGCAGAAGGAACAAGAGAAAAAGAGGAAGGAGCAAAGTGGATATTTTGCTTCATAGTTCACTTGCTGGTACAAAAACTCACTTATCCATAATTTAATTCTGCCCCTGAAGAGTTTATGCTTAGAAAATTTGAAGGGGGCTATTTTAGATACTAACAGCTATTTATTAAATATGTATATACTTAACATATGCTGACAAAATTCATATTTACTATGCAACATTAATGACCATTTTTAAATTTTTCTTTACATGACTTTATCAATTTTTTTAAAACCTCATATTTTGTCTCTAATCTTTTGAAATATAAAGGAGTCTTCTGGGTTAACATTTAATCTGTCATGTTTATTAGTTTAGATTATACATAATCCCTAATATTATTTTCATAGAGCTTTTGAGAACTGAAACATACTGTTACCAGTTTTATTTTTTAATTTGCAAAAAGGTTTTTTTAAAGAGATACTGGGTAATCAAAAATTTGAAAGGGATTTTTTTTTCCTGTAACAATAAAAACACTTTAATTTCATATCAAAAGGAGATTTCTTATAGTTGACTAGCCTCAAAGCACTATATTTTGGCTTTTCTCAAAGAAACCACTTCACCAGATGTTTCAAGGCTCTTATGCACACATTTGTGCCTTCAGAGATAAATTTATTGACTACATTTACTGGAAAACAGCCCTTCCACAAAGGGAATGTAAATTTCACTCTGAAAAATTTCATGTATTTTTAAAGGAATTTCACTACTAAATTAATTCTTTAAATTATTGATTACAGTGACCCAGCTTTTTAAAATAAAAAGCTTCCAAATATCCCTTAACTAAAAGATTATCTTGATACAGCAGTTATAAATTCTAGGCAAAGAATAGCAACGCCCCACACTGTACATACGTAAAAGGAAACTACTCAGCATTTCTGCATGACTATGCATGACCTATCTTGCTACTGCACTGCTCCGTAGAGGCATCTTAAGACTCAAAGGCTCTTGGCCCAGCGGCAGCCTCTGTATAGCATACTTTCAGGCCTTGGGAATGAGCAGGAGTACTTACAGGAGGGTCAGAGCACAACATGGTGATAATAAAATGTACTTAATGAAGAAAGCACCAGAACTTTATGTACCTGGCATTTTCTCAACATGTTTTCCTGACAGAAGCTCAAATACAGTATTTTTCAGTTAAATCATATCCTTGGAAACCCCAAGTTTATTTATAAACCAAAATGTCAGTTTTCTAATAATAGGATTTATTAAAGTGTCAAAATGTTTCTTCACACAGTGAAATTATACCTTCCCTAAACTAGGAATACTCCTGGATGTGTTCGTGAGGAGGCACAGAAAAGGAATCAACACGACAGAAGTCCATCACTTCTGATAATTATATGTTTGAAAACACTTGTAAACAAGCTTGCTCTTAACTCAAACAATAGACATACTCCTTAGCCTTTCTCACATCATTGAGGCATCTCACGTACAGGTTACAGCAATGAAATTCTATAAGACAAAATTTTCAGAGAAGGTTATTCGGCAAAGACCTAGAGGGTGCTTGACAAAGGTGGGGAGTGTCATATGGATATAGCTGTGTCCTCTTCTTTCCATACTGGACATTCGTCTACACTCAAATGGCATCTTTATGTCATTGTCCATTCTCTGAAGTTCTGTCCTCTCAGAAATAATAAACCACATTTCTGTCAGATATATTTGAATCCTGTAAATATGAAGCCTGGCATGCTGTGGTTCATGGGGTCGCAAAGAGTCAGACACGACTGAGCGACTGAACTGATAAATATGAGGCTGAGTCATTTCCAAGACATGCAAATTATATTCCTTGTAGAAAACACTTATCCAGAACCTTTTAAAGTACTATAAGTAGATGTATGGATATTTTACACCCAGGTAAAAAGGGAAAAAAATAATTCTACTAAACTTCCAGGAAATAGCTAATTACTTTTCTTTCAACAGTCTCCAGTTAGGCTGACTAGATAAATCACCTGGTCCATCCCACTGTTTGAAAGTATTTCTTCATTAGTGATGATGGCATGAGCAATGGAGCAAGTACAGTGAGGTGTCAGTGCAATAATGAAAATCAGTGAATCATCACTGGAACTTTGCAATGAGGCATATCTTGCAATTAAACCTATTTTGCTGAAGAGGAAAGAATATCAGGATGATGTTGTTTCTGGTTTAGAATATATGCAAAATAGTCTTCTGTAATACAAAATTATAAAGCAGAATACAAAGAAGGTTTCTGTATAACAAATTACCTATTCACATACTAATAGCACATTTATTTAGCTAATAAATAATTATTGGGTACTATGCTGTACAGGCTTGTTCAATGAATATAACAGTTACACTCTAATTCCTTTAAGGAGTCACAGTCTAGAAAAATGTAATGTGACACAATAAAGCTATGGATAAAAACTGATGATATTTAGGAAGAAAAGAAATGAGAATATCAGAGAAGAATAAAGGTAAAATGAAAGAAAGGGCATAAATAATAATGTGTAATGCAAACTTGAGAAGTCTTAAGGCTTAACTGAATTCATAGGGCACTGAAATGAGAAAAGGAGAGAGAGAAAGATTCTTTCTCCTTACTGTTCTCAAATCACTTTCTCAAATTTGTTTAATCCTCTACAGAGAACCTGGACAAATTTAATCTATCCACATTTCCTATAGACAGGCAATATGATTTCTAGCAGTGTAGTCAAACATAATAACAAATTCACCTACAAGGAAAGCCATCGCTTGTCATAAAAAGATTTTATTTTTGCATGAAAAGCATTTCAGTAAAATGAACTCAGTGATAACTCTGGCTCACCAAGAGACTACTTTGATTTATGTAAGCCTTAAAAAAAAAAAAACTGTACACTTTTGCTCATTTTAAAACAGAGGTTTTCCTGTTTATTCAGTCTAACTTCAAAACACACCTTTCAAAGCTCAAAATATAGTCAGACAATTATCCACTAAGGCCTGACAATGCACAAAGAAGCTATGTCCAGACTACTTAGAACTAGCCTCACAAGGAATTTATATCTGAAGCAGCTATCTGTTACTAATATCAAGTCATCTTAAGTAGACTATCTTTTAGGAAACTATCAAGATTCTTCTATTTGAATTCCCTGCCCAACAAACCAACTTGGTAATTAATTAAAGTCATTTATTTATGGCATGTTTAGAGTTTAATAGAATTTCAGCTTAGACTTTTTTTAAACTTTTTATTTCATGCTAGAGTATAGAGTTAACAAAGTTGTGATAGTTTCAGGTGAACAACAAAGGGACTCGGCCATACAGATACACGTATCCACTCTCTCCCAAACTCCCCTCCCATCCAGGCTGCCACACAAGTCTGAGCAGAGTTCCCTGAGCTATACAGTAGGCCCTTGTTGGTGATGCATTTTTAAAACAGCAGAGCGTGCATGTCGATCCCAAACTCCCTACATCACCCCTTTGTTTCTTCCCCAGGCAATCGTAAATTCATTCTCTTAAGTCTGTGAGTCTCTTTCTGTTACATAAATAAAATTCATTTGTATCATTTTTTTAGACTCTGCATTAAAGGGATGTCAGATGATATTTCTCCTTCCGTCTGACTTACATTTTTAATGCTAGATTTTACATGCTTGGTTACATCTTTAAATTATGTTTTATCTCCACAAAAACTCCTGAAACCATCAGAGCTCCTCAACAGTCAGGATAGAGTTAAGCTAACTGACCATGAAATACCTATGACTATATTTCACAGATAATATTATTCGTTTCCAGATAGATTATCTTTGCCCCAGTAAGAATGGGGCTGAGTAAAGCATTTGGGCTGCAAAAAGAAGATCTATTAGCTTGCTTATTTAGCCTGGAAGGAAAATGCTTCTAGTGGGGTGTCATCTTCAAATTCACCAGATCCAAATGCTCGGTTTCAAACACTTGGGATTTGAAATCTCCCCCACGGCACCACCTTCCAACTAACAGTAAATCAGTCAGTGCAGAACAACAGCACTGGAGGCGATGCTTCAACCCCGCAGAGCTCCCAACCAGAGAAGATGCTGGAGCTGCTGGAATCCAAGGGGGCCAGGTCAGTGCCAAGCTCTTCCCCTCGGTCCACAGCCAGTTGAAAAATGAGACAAGTGTACAAAGTAAACGGGCATCCAAACTGCCATCCCTGTTGCTGGTAAAGGCCAAGTTGAAAGAAACAGTTTAGTGTGAGCACCAGCTAGGCTTAAATTCTCCCTGCCCTCCGACTCCAGCCCTAGGAACAGACCCCACTGGAAAGTCTGAGTCTGTAGAGCAAGACATTTACACAAGTCACTGTTTTCCCTCCTCTAGAGTAGAGAGGCAAGGGGAAAGAAATTCCGAATGCCTTTCATCTAAGACTATTGATAGGTTAGCTCCTAACAACTGATAAATATTGATCAATTCCTACCAGCCCAATAATTCATTTACCCCTGGCTGGAGAGAATAAGGTGTGGAGTAAAAGACCTGGCATGTTTCTCCCCCAAGAAACCAGGAGCCTGAAGTAGTATCTATTGTCACAATTTCTAAGAACCAATATACCGTGTTTTTCTGTCCCATAAATTGGCTCCCTCCATTCTACAGCATGCACAGGTTCCACTGGGGAAACTCAGAAGACCAGGGTCTAAAAAGAAAAGACCCCAGTCCTCCATCCAACCACCATCCCCAAAGAGAAATGACTGAGGACCGGGTGCTTGAATGCAACTGCAACATCCATCCATGTTCCAGGGAAAGGACCCCCACCCCACTGTGACTTCTCTTCTTAGAGAGAAACCACTAGAACAGTCTTATGGGGTGCCAGCTATTCATAGGCATTGTCTGGGGAAAGAAGCTGCCCACCACCTGGAGACCATGTCTAAAGGTACAGCCCCTACTGACAAAGGAAAAGAGACCACCAGTCCTGGGGGATACTAATTTCGGGTGTAGCCCCTCCTGCTGGGTCACGGCTCACTGTCCAGACTACCTAAAGTGAGTTCACAGGGTCGTTGTTTGAGAATTCCACTAGTGAAGATTCAGAAGTTGACACTAGGATGAGAAACAGTAGGAAGGTTGGCTCCCAATGAGTGTCAATTGGAATCTGCTCTATAAGAATAAAAGGAATTGATTTATTGTATTAAAATGAAGACAATAAATGAGACACTATTGAAAAAAAGAATTCCACTTGTCATATCACAATTTCCCTTATTAAAGAATAGGGAAAGAGAATAAGTTACGAAGTCTTCTTGCTATCATTTCCAGGTATTCTGAAATAGAGTTGAGCTCACAAGAACATTTAAAATATACTTGATGGAACAGCAATTAATAGGAATATTTATTTCTCTAATAACTACAGGAAGGAAAGATGCTGCCTTCTTATCAATAAAAATTGATGCCCACATTTTAGTAAGTATTTATTCCATGCACATGAAGAAACTTAGCAGTGAACTGGTATATTCAGCTCAACTCTAACTGAATCAGTTGACAATTTACTGAGGGAAAATGAGATAGTACTAAAAGGAAAGAAGGCAAATTTAAAATGGGAGATCTTGACCCTCCTTTCATTACAACCACTTTTTTAATGGAATGATTAAAAAAAATTGGCACCTCTTCAAGTAAAGCTCTAATATGTGGTCTAAGAGACATGTGTTTCAAAAAAAAAAATCTATGATACTAGGAGGGAAATTATCCATTAGCGAATGGTGGACACTCGTTGGCTAACAATGAATTTTCATCATTACTCCTCGGTGGAAATAATTTTAATAGTATAATAACCTCTTCAATTAATTAATTCCACAATCATTTATCACAGTGTAACAGCTGCCAAAGCAGGCTAACAGTTTAGTAAAATGTAGTGCTTGCTCATTTTCACATAGCAGAGAGAGGCTTAGGCTGTTATAAAATCATAGTAATGCCATTCATACATCCTTTCAATTAGCTCCATTCAATTGTGCAAACCAGAAACAGAGCAGGGCTGTCCACAAATGCCAGTTCCACACACAGAAATTTGAAGCAACTTCTGATGTCACTCCACCACCCTTGATTGATTTTCTCTTTTAAGTTAACCCATCTTTCTCTTTTTTAACTTTTCTTGTTCATCCCACTTTCATTGGCATCATTTTTCTTCCACTTTCTTTTCCCTCTTACCTATTCATTATATTTGCCAAGGATTCCAGAAGCAGTGCTTGTGTGACATAGTGAATTAATAAGAAAAAGCTGGTTGTGTCAGCTCCCCCTCACTACAACAACCTCCCCCACTACACCACCACCTCCCCCACTATGCCAGCAAAGAGGGTCGATCTAGGAGAGAACAGGTGAAATCAATTCCAAAAGGGTGCTCATGGGAAAGGAGCCTCAGAGAGGTAGAGGAAGAAACTGGGTGTGTGGGTCAGACCATCCACTTCTATCAACAGAGCTATAGATAGAAGGCAAAAATTACTAGGCCAGGAAGGCATTATAAGGCCCCAGCCATGATACACAAATATTGTGTAAACATTTTTTAGAGCAGTCTTCCCTTGCTCCAGTCTTCCCCAGTAGCTCTGATAGTAAAGAATCTGCCTGCGATGCAGGAGACCCAGGTTCAATTTCTGGGTTAGGAAGATCCCCTGGAGAAGGCAATGGCAACCCTCTCCAGTATTCTTGCCTGGAGAATCCCTTGGACAGAGGAGCCTGGCAAGCTACAGTCCCTGGGTTGCAAAGAGTCAGACACCACTGAGAGACTAACACTTTCCCCTTGCTCCAAACAAGCAAACACTTGCGGCTCAAGAGTGTTCTGTGCTCTGCCTGCCTCTGCGTGGGGAGAGGGCCGCACCGCAGAGGAAACAGTGGCCCACTCTAGAGGACTTTTGAAAGTTTTAAGAATATGGACACAAACCTCAAAACATGGCTGATAATTACTTTTGTATGTCCTCGAAAAGTGGAGACTAAATGCCTGAATTAATTTGACTTTAAACCATGAGGGGTGTGATAATTCTTAAAGAATCAGGAGTAAAATTTACACTCCTCATTTCAAATAGTTGTTGGCACTAAAGAAGTTGTTAAATGCTTCCTAGTGTGATAAGAATGATAAAGGCAGTCATCTCTGTCCTGAGGTTTAACTCAATTAAGACTATTAAAAAAAAATACCATGTGGTTTCTAACCATAAATGTTATCAGGCATACCAAAGGATAAATTAAACTAGCAGCCTATACAAAGTCTATAGTAGTAATTTATGGCATACAAGCGTTGACAGGTTAATTGGAGAGTCTGCATTCAGCACAGTCCAAACAGGACGGTTTTGTCTTTAATAACCACCGTCATGAATCTCCCTTTCTTGTCTCTCGGGCTTCCCGGTGGCTCAGACGGTAGAGTCCACCTGCAATGCAAGAGACCTGGGTTGGATCCCTGGGTTGGGAAGACCCCTGAAGAAGGGAACAGCAACCCGCTCCAGTATTCTGGCCTGGAGAATCCCATGGACAGAGGAACCTAGCAGGCTACAGTCCATGGGTTCACAAAGAGCTGGACACGACTGAGCGACTTCCACTTTTTTTTTTTCTTGCCTCTTAAAAACATTTGAGCTGGGGCCTACAAGTGTCTAATCCCGCACAAGTTAAAGACTTCAATTTCTCACCCAGTAAACGTTCCGCTCTCCTAACCCAGGCTTCTAGTACTTCTCCTTCTTGCCTCTCTTTCCTGACTAACTTTTCCTTTATTGAGGCAGAAACAAGAGTTTAGAGAATAGTGACAAAAAACATCACCTACCGTGCAGCTTTCATCCCCTCTCAGCCAAACGCTCTCTCTGAAACACTTCCTTAATAGAGGCGAGCACACGTGCATTCTATTGGGCGTCTCTGTGGAGGAGCCCTCCCCGCTGCCTAGGCTTCTAATGCCACAGGTGTTTTGGCTCAGCGCCTCCAACCTTGCCTCAAACACCATCGCTGGCGATCAAGCACGCACGGTTCCTTTGCAATAGGGAACCCTGTGTAAAATTCTGCCTCTCTGTGTCCTGAACGATGGATGCAAGAGCTTCTCGCCTGCGGCTCCCTCTCGGCCTTGTAGTTCCTCAGTTTGCCGCACCCACGACTTCCACAGCTGCGGAGCAGGCCTGCAAGGCTGCCATGGGAACAGACATCTAAGCCATGACTGAGAAACCAATGCTGGCATCTTCCAGGCACCCCCAATTCCTGTGAGGTAGTCTCCCCAGACCCATTTATCTTGGTTTGTAAGGGGATGGCTGTGAGGAGAGAAAATCCATGGCACTCCTTAATTGGTGAAGAGCTCAAAACTACAGTGAATATCCTTGAAGCCCATAACTTTTGTTATCTACTGGGAATGAGGAGGAGGAGGAATTCCTCTACTAGGAATGAGTTGGAGTAGTAAGGCCAATTGGTCAGTCGCTCAGTCATGTCCTACTCTTTGCAACCCCATGAACTGGGCTCCTCTGTCCATGGGATTCTCAAGGCAAGAATACTGGAGCAGGTTGCCATTTCCTTCCCAACCCAGGAAGGGAACCTGTGTCTCCTGCATTGCAGGTGGATTCTTTACCACCTTTAGCTGTCTCTTTTCATGTGGTTTGCTTTTTTAAAATATTAAGGTTAATTTACCTATGACAGCATATTAATTTCTGGTGTACAATATAATGATTCAGTCTGTGTATGTATTGCAAAATGATCACAATAGCTAGCATCAACATATGTAGTTTCAAAATTTTTTTCCCGTGATGGAAATTTTAAGATCTACTCTTTCAGCAACTTTCAAATATGCAACACAGTATTATTAACTCTAGTTGCTATGTTGTACAGTACATCCCCATGACTTACTCATTTTATTACTGAAGCATTTAACCCCCTTCACCCATTTCATGAAATTTCATGTAATTTGTTTTATTCTTTGAGCCTTTAAATGTATTTTAGTCCATATTATCTCTTACTAGGATATAAAAGAGAGATGCTCAGAGCTTACTGATGGCCCTCTGCAGAACGTGGAAACACTCATTAGTTTTCTACAGTCTGCATTTTAAGCAACAATTCCAAAACAAGAAGTCTCATTCACCATCCTGTTACATGCTGTTAACCAAAATTTGGGGAAGATGAGAAGTTTTCCAGGCTGCACTAAACTCAGAATTACTATTTTTCCCTTATATAACCAGGGAGATTTATAAAACAATTTCATCACTGCATTAAGAAAGACATTTCTAGAATCCCTTGGCAGTTAGAAGTTACTTCAGTGAAGAACCACACCTTCATCTTTTCCATCTTGTTCCAGTCTTGGTAAAAGCAAATGGAAATGATTATGTGACTACAGACTCTCCTTCTTTTTGGAAGGAAAACCATGAAATAAAAAAGATGATCTCTTCTTTGAGAAATCTTTGTGACTCCTTATTCCCTTTAGTCATTTTCTTTTGCATTCTTCGTAATTATCTCAAACCTTGACTCCATCCCTCACATTAAATTTTAAGTTTGTTTCCATTCCCTTTGTGCCTAAGTTATTTATTATTTATTATATCTGTAATAGTGTTGCTTTGGTTTTAAATTTATCTTCTTATTTTTCTCTTTTTATCCCATTCTGCTCTTTAATCATCTTATCTTTGAGGCCTGGTTTTAATGACCATATTTTCAGTAAGCTTCTCTGCAGAGTGAATCAACAGGAATTGTTTTCTGGGTAATGTTTCCTTTTAGACTGGGTTTTTTTCTGCACTCTGTATACTAGTTTACTTCTCTCTCTTCTACTTGGAATGTACGCTTAGGTTTTTGTATGTTTGTTTTTAGTTGTCTTCCATAGTTAGAATTCTTTTGTTCTTATTCTCATTGTTAGTTGTTTTATTTCTATTCTGCTTAACATGGGAAGCTCTATCCAGACCATGTTTGCTCTGTGTGTTTGAAATTTTCCTGATTTTCCTTCAACCGAATCTGGGACAGTGTGTCCTGCAGGCCTATCCACTTGTCTACTGCGTAAGGAAGGCTTGTCTTCACCAGGACCAATCCTTGTTGGGAGACCCCATGCCTTGATCAGTTTGATAACCAGTATTAGGGTTCACTCCACCCACCCATGGGTCTCCCACTTCCCAGGTTCGGGCTTGTTATCCCCTCAGCACAGTTCTCTAAACTGGGAAGAGGTAGTGCCGTCCCTGACTCTGCAGAGATACTATAATGCCAGTGAGGGGCTTCTATCATCAGGAATTTTACCGTTGCTTCCCCCACAGACTTAATTTTCTTGGGCTCCAAAATCACTGTGGACAGTACACGCGAAATTAAAAGACACTTGCTCCTTGAAAGAAAAGAAATGACAAACCTAGACAGCGTATTAAAAAGCAGAGATGTTACTTTGCCCACAAAAGTCCATATACAGTCAAAACTATGGTTTTTCCAGTAGTCATGTACAGATGTGAGACCTGGACAATAAAAAAGGTTGAGGGTCAAAGAATTCATGCCTTCAAACTATGGTACTGGAGAATATTCTTGAGAGTCCCTTGGACTGCAAGGAGATCAAACCAGTCCATCCTAAGGGAAATCAGTCCTGAATATTCATTAGAAGGACTGATGCCAAAGCTGAAGCTCCAGTCCTCTGGCCACCTGATGCAAAAAGCCAACTCATTGGAAAAGACCCTGATGCTGAGAAAGATTGAAGGCAGGAGGAGAAGGGGATGACAGAGGATGAGTTGGTTGGATGGCATCACAGACTCAATGGACAAGAGTTTGAGCAAACTCTGGGAGATGGTGATGGACAGGGAAGTCGGGTGTGCCACAGTCCGTGGGGTCACAAAGAGTTGGACATGACTGAGCGACAGAACAACAGCAACCCCCAGAGAAGATCTTAGTGCAGTTTTTTGACATATGTCACCCCTAGCACAGAACTTCTTCACTGACACCCAGATTCTGGCCCTTCTCCTCTGCCCACAGCTGAAGACTCAAGACCTGCATTATAACTCATTCTCACCCCAGATTCTAGCACCAGTTCTTCTGGCAGAATGGAGGAAAAGAAAGTATTCAAAAGTATTCTGGGAAACTGTAATGTGCCAGGTGCTTTTTCCAGTAGTTAACTTAATTTTCACAACACTCTGATTTATTTTTGATTGGGGAGAAAAACAGGAAATTTAAAGAAATTTAATAACATTCCAGGAAAAGAAAGAGAAGTAGAATTTTATCCTAGCTCTTACCAACCTTAAGCTTATGTTCTCTCTCCTACATCCAAAGGTGATTTATCACATTTTCAATTCCATGGTGCTCTCCACGATCAATTACAGGCTAATTGTAATACAGACAAGGCTGGATGTAACATCACACAGTCAGCCCCACTGTATTTTGCGGTTCCTTCTGTGGCTGGTTGAACCCATGCACGCTATGCCACTTTCTGTAAAGGACTGGAGAATCTGTGGATTTGGGTATCCAGAGGGGTCCTGCGGCCAATCCCCTGTGGATACTTAGGGACAACTGTATGAATACTTACCTATTTTTCACAATGATATAAGATTGATAATGAGCCAGTAAATATTATACATTAGCCTGACAGATTGTCAGTTGTGTAATGTAATCCCAAAGAAACAAGAAAAGTCAGTTTGAGGTATGAAAACTCACACAATAGCTTTTTAAAAAAACAGTAATCATAAAGAATCTATGGTAACGATTGTTCATATTGATTGAGGGTCTTGAAGCTCCATAAGTACTTCTGAGATGACCAAATAGATTAAGGTGATAAATATTAAAGTGACAAGCATTCATCTAGGAAGGAAATCTCCCATTAGAGGGTTTCTTAAGAAAAATTACTTAACTGATTTCTCCTATTCCATGCACCAGAATTTTGACTATAATATTCCAATGGAGTCTACCCAAATTATTCATAAATAAGTAACAGTGCTTAGAGCGTTCATGTACCAAGGGATTTTATGAAAATGACAAACATGCTTGCTTGCAAACAGTCAAATATAATCTCTAAAAGAGATGTTTATTCACAGCATAATTGTAATATGGGAGAATAAATATGGCTCCACAGTAGATGTTTCTTTTCTTTAATCTTTGTATTATATTGCCTTTAAGAATATTGTCTATAGTCTGAAATATACAGGATAGTCCATTCTCAAGGCTCTTTAAAGGTATAACACTTTATAACACTTTTCCATTCATATACAGATAAAAAATTCCAAAACAGAATGTATTTGTCTTGTTGGAGGTTTACAGAAACATCATGACCTGACCTCTGTGGATAGCTTCAAGAACAAAGGATTCTGACCCCAAGAAGTTTGCATACCCTCTCCCCTCTTAGTGTAAATAAGGCTGAATTCTAACTTGGGTAAGATGGTTCTTTGGAACAGTAGTAGTTCACCATCTTCTCCATCTGCTGGTTTTCCAAATAAAGTCACTATTCCTTGCCCCAACAACCTGTCTCTTGATTTATTGATCTGTCATGGGGCGAGCAGTACAAACTTGGATTTGGTAACACAGTGACTTCAACTAAGTTATAAATATTTGCATAAGCATAGCTGACACCTCACAGTAGAGTCCTGATCAAGTTCTGAATGCTCTAAGAAATTATTAAGAATCTTAACCAGTGAGGCCCATCCATTCAAGAAGGCCTACACACCTCCTCTCCATTCCATATTGTAATGATACCCCATAATGGTGGCACCATGAAGCATTCTGATGGCATCAGCTCATGAACATCACTTTGTCATCACTTCACAGCCATCTTCACTGCCCTCCATCAAGTCATCACACAGACTCAGACTCCATCAATTACTGCTGCTGGCTCAGGAAGTCAGTGACAAGGGATGAGAATGCCTTCATCTTTTATTTCCATAAATGTCTGTACAGCAACAAAAGTGTGAATTCCCCCGGAGACCCCTTTATGAGACTTGACCTGTCTCTTGGTTACTCAGATATGAATCATTAAATTTGCTGATTTTGCCTGACACCTTGCTACCAGCACTGCTTCTCCTTGCTGCCTCTCTTCCTTCTCTCCCTTTTGATCATTTTACTGGCATCATTTGCACTTTCTGCAACAGGTAAGGAGGAAAAAGTACATGTGACAAAATTTGAATATAAAATATAATGTAAACATTTCTACTGAAGAGCAAAATTAATGTATAATGGGCTAATATAAAATTTGTGACTGAATTAATATTTTAAATTTTCTAAACTCTTTCTCTTGTAAATCTAAGTAAAAAGAACTATAAACATTACATTTTTATGTGAAATGAATTTGCTAATTATAAATCTGCTAAATAAAAATTAGTTTAAGCAGAGATGTTCTAAAGCTCTTACCACAAAAATAAAAAATGTGTCATAATAAGTGATTCTAATTCTCTTAAAAATAGGCACCATGATAATAAGTATAATGATCTCGTTTGACTATATTATAAATATATAATTTTTGAATAGTCAGATTTTCAGGTTCCTATAATCTTCCAGAGGGATTACTACCAGACAAATTCAAGGTAGGATCAATCAGTCTAGCATTTAATATCTGTTGAAAAACAAAAAGTCTTAAGAGAACTGCAGAAAATAACTAATAGAAATTACCACTGGACACATTCCCTTGCTCTCTTTTTACTCCTAGCTATTTAAAATGCAAACCAACTCACGACAGTCCTGACCTATTCTCTCCAATTTCTGAATGTCAAACACATAGAGCAATTGCTGGTTGTCAGAGTATGAAGTCTGTGTAAGCAGAGAAACTGGACATTTGGCATTTCAACATTCTGGAACAAGTGATTTAATTATTTAATTAGTGTAAGGGAAAAGCATCTACATGAACATCCAGGCACATTCTGCCATTAAAAATGTCTCTGAAATAGTAAAACACATATTAAGGGACTTGGAAGATAGATAATATTGTATAAACTAGTATGAGTGCAGACTAACACATATTTCAATGATGTAACAAAAAATAAGATTTAATTATAATAAGTAAATCCACAAAATGGTTATTTGTTAAAGAATATTTTCTATACATTTCTTACTAAGTTATTGAAAGTCTATATTTTCTATTTTTCCAAATTGAAAAAACAATCTGGGTTTGACCTTGTCTTAAAATTCATATAACTAAAATGTGTCTATTTCTTTTGTCAGTTTTCAAATGTTCGTTAAATGTTTTCTCCATAATTTATCATTTAAAGCTATCTTCAATACATAAATAATGATAAGCTTGAATATTAATTATAAAAGTGTCCATTAATGTTTTCCCAGGAATATCCTTTCATCTTATATTATTGCAATTAAAAAAATAAAACTTGAACAATATATATCAATAGCAGAGTGTGAATAGGTCAGCATTTCCCAAAATGTGTTCCGTGGGAGGCTAGATTCAAGAATCTTTTTTAAAGTAAATGTTTGTTTTAATATACCTGCCTTTCAAAGCATACTTTTAATTTTAGTATATCAAAAGTTCAGAAAAATAGCTCAAATAATAAGTACACTGCTCAATGAATTTTCACAGAGTGAAACTAACACCCTGATAAAACCATTACCAGCACCCCAGAAACCTCTTTGAGACCCCTTCCAGAGTAAACACGGTCCTGGTATCTATAATAGGGTAAATTCATTGTATCTCTCTAAAAATTTTATATAAATAAATCATTCAATACATACTCTTTGTGTCTGCCTGTTATAGCTCAAAATTATATTTGTGATATTTACCCCTGTTATTCTTTGTAATTAAAGTTTGTTTATTTTCATTGCTATTATATTTCACTGTATGGATTTATCACATTTCATCCATTGTACTGTTGATAAATTTTTAAGTTCTTTCCAGTTTGTGGGTCCTAATAGTGCTGATATATTCAGATCTATAACACCTGTCTTTTGGTGACTGTATATATGCATCTTAGCTGGATATATAAGAGTAGAATTGCCGGGGTATAAAATAAGCATATATTTAAATTTAGCAATATTGCCAACCAGTTTTCCAAAGTGGTTACACTAATTTACACTCCCAACAACAGTGGACAAGCACTGCTATTGCTTTACATTCTTGACAATACTTAGAATTTTCTGGTTTTGTTTTACCCATTCTTTTGCAATTACACTTTGGTTTTACTCTACATTTTCCTGATAACCAGTGAATCTGAGCACTTTTCCATATCTCTATTGGCTCTTTCTTGTGGTCCACATGGTTGAAGATTTTGGTGTAGTCAATAAAGCAGAAGTAGATGTTTTTCTGGAACTCTCTTCCTTTTTCAATGATCTAATGGATGATAGCAATTTGATCTCAGGTTCCTCTGCCTTTTCTAAATCCAGCTTGAACATAAAGAAGTTCATGGTTCACATACTGTTGAAGCCTGGCTTGGAGAATTTTGAGCATTACTTTGCCAGCATGTGAGATGAGTACAATTGTGCGGTAGTTTGAGAATTCTTTGCATTGCCTTTCTTTGGGATTGAAATGAAAACTGACCTTTTCCAGTTCTGTGGCCACTGCTGAGTTTTCCAAATTTGTTGGCATATTGAGTGCAATGCTTCCACAGCATTATCTTTTAGGATTTTAAATAGCTCAACTGGAATTCCATCATCTCCACTAGCTTTGTTCATAGTGATGCTTCCCAAGGCCCACTTGACTTCGCATTCCAGGATGCTTTATTGACTATGCCAAAGCCTTTGACTCTGTGGATCACAATAAACTGGAAAATTCTGAAAGAGATGGGAATACCAGACCACCTGACCTGCCTCTTGAGAAACCCACATGCAGGTCAAGAAGCAAAAGTTAGAACTGAACATGGAACAACAGACTGGTTCCAAATAGGAAAAGGAGTATGTCAAGGCTATATATTGTCACCCTGCTTATTTAATTTATATGCAGAGTACATCATAAGAAATGCTGGGCTGGATGAAGCACAAACTAGAATCAAGATTGCCAGGAGAACTATCAAAAACCTCAGGTATGCAGATGACACCACCCTTATGGCAGAAAGCAAAGAAGAACTAAAGAGCCTCTTGATGAAAGTGAAAGAGGAAAGTGAAAAAGTTGGCTTAAAGCTCAACATTCAGAAAACTAAGATCATGGCATCTTGTCCCATCACGTCATGGCAAACAGATGGGGAAACAGAGGAAACTGTGACAGACTTTATTTTCTTGGGCTCCAAAATCACTGCAGATGGTGACTGCAGCCATGAAATTAAAAGACGCTTGCTCCTTGGAAAAGTTATGACCAACCTAGGCAGCATATTAAAAAGCAGAGACTTTACCTTGCCAACAAAGGTCCATCTAGTCAAGGCTATGGTTTTCCCAGTGGTCATGTATGGATGTGAGAGTTGGACTGTGAATAAAGCTGAGCACCAAAGTATTGATGCTTTTGAACTGTGGTGTTGGAGAAGACTCTTGAGAGTCCCTTGGACTACAAGGAGATCCAACCAGTCCATCCTAAAGGAGATCAGTCCTGGGTGTTCATTGGAAGGACTGATGTTGAAGCTGAAACTCCAATATTTTGACCATCTGATGTGGTGGCCTAAGAGAAATACTGAATATAAAAATCCTGAACTACATGCCCCCTGAAAATCCCAGTTTATACTATTTCCTTTGTAAAAGTGAAACTGTCAGCTGTTTACTTGTGTCCAATTCTTTGTGACTCCATGGACTATATGTAGCCCGCCCGGCTCCTCTGTCCATGGAATTCTCAGGCAAGAATACTGGAATGGGTAGCCATTTCCTCCTCCAGCGGATCTTCCTGACCCAGGGATCAAACCTAGGATCCCTGCATTGCAGGTGGATTCCGTATCCTCTGAGCCACCAGGGAAGCCCGTTATTTCTGTAGTAGAAGCATTAATATTAGAAAATAAAGGGATGGAGGAACAACATTCTGACCCACATCTTCAGATTGATGAAATAGAAAAATTAACCTATTTTTCAAATCAGCTTGCATTTAAACTAGAGATGGAAAGGTAGGAAACACCACATGTTGGGCTGCCCCCTTAAATGCCAGCTGAAATATGACCATGCAAGTGAAGTCAAAGACTTTTGAAAAAGAACTACAGCAGCAGAGAGCTGCCTTCAGCTTATCCCAGACCTTCTGCTTTCTAGTTTCTCACATCCTGCTGAATGTTGCCTCTTAGACGTAGTGACTCCTTCACTGGACCTCAGTTGTATTCCCATCCAATATCCATAATGCTATACTCCAATTTGTGGAGCAATTACTACCAATCATCACCATTATATCTGCTATCTTCTCTCCTAAAGGTTCTATTTCTATTTTCTGTTACCATTTCAGTGCTGACAAACTGATGGATTTTGGCCTCCCCAGCAATACCAGTAGGGAAACTGCTTAAGGAATTCAAGCTCTCTGCAAATCATTTTCACCCAGAGTGGCCTGGTGATTAAAGACAGTGTCCATGAGCAAATTCCAGCATTCAAGTATCTAGGTCTTATTGCACATAATGAGTCAAAGAATTATTACTAAAAGATTTATGGCATTGGTTATAAACTATATTTGGAAGGCAAAATGATTGAGGCTATAAAAAACACTGCGAAAGCTTCTCATTATATCCCATTTTCCCAAACAAAATGAATAAGAAAGTTCAGCTTAAAGTCTCTATTAATTAGTAAAAACCAAGCCCAGAAATAATGAATATTTCTACCAGTAAGAAACTAGAAAAAATGCCTTACACCAGGATGCAATGTAACCCTATGCAGTAAGAAAGAATGAGGAAAATCTTTATAGACTGTTATGGAGTTATTATAATACATAATTAAGTGAAAACAATTCTGCAAAATTCTGCATTTTGCAGAAGAGTATTTGTAGTATGTTATCTTTTGTATAAGAAGTGGAAGAAGAAGAAAACAAATATAAATGCTTATTTTTATGTTAAAAATAAATGTTTATTTTAATGTTAGGAATGCTTATTTTTAACATTAAAAATGAAAGGATAATCAAAATTAAAATTATGGTTACCTCTGGGGGTGAATACAAACAGAAACTTGATATCTGTTGTCTTCATAGTTTTGTTAAGTGTTCATCCTGCTCATAGTTTTGGCTTTGGAACCACATAATGTTTTACATAATTAAAAACAAAATAAAATTAAAAAAGAGATTCAAGTTCCAGTTGAGATAGAATAAGCATGCTTCATGACTTTCCTCCCACTGAATGTAACTATGAAATCTGGACAGAATGCATAGGCACATATTTGAAGACTTTGTAAATAACAGCTTAACCAGAATTCAAAGAGTCATAGAATCAGTGGTGAGTTTACCAGCTTTCTTTTCTGGTATCCCCTTACTTGAAGTCACCACAGCCAGGAGTGAACAGAACCCAGAAGTGAGCACTGTGATGCAGACAGACAGGAAGCCTATAGGTTCTTGCTTGAGGGTCGGGAAAAGGTACTCCTGATGCTCAAAGGCAATGTGAAAATCCTCTGGGTTTTTCCTCCCTTTCTCCTTCTCTAGAACCCCAGTCACCTGGCAATCCTGTGGTGGGGAGCCAGTGACAGCTATAGGAAGCAACAAGAGCCACAAGAAATCACAAGGGCTAGAGAGCCCACCCTCCTCTCTGGTAGGTTGAGCTGCAGTTCAAAAGTATGAGGCAAGTCCTCATGGATGCTCTCTCTATCTTCCTCTCTCTCCCGCCCACCACTTTCTCCCCTTTGCATTGGCCAGGATCCAGACTCAGTCACCAAGGCGAGTGGCAGAACCCAATGAACAGGGTAACTAGATTCCCAAGTTTCTGGCCAGAGGACAAAAAAAACATGAGAGGCCCAGAAATCCAAAAGTACCAAGGGGAATTGAAAGATACATAGGTCCAATCCTAACTACCATGCCAGTAATGTTGAGAAAGAAGCTAATAGAAATGTTAACACCCAGGTTATAGACTGACTGCTGGATGGTACACATCTAAGACAGATCCAAAGAGCAGTGCAAAGACTGGAAAGTGAACTGACACTGGAATTATCACCCATAAAACTCAGGTTGGAACTCGCAACCTGACACTAACCAGGTCTATTGCCTGCTAAAACAAAAATGTCAACTTTCTCCACAGAATTTAAATGAGACACAGAGTCTCATAACATAATGTTCAAAATGTTTAGGGTAGAATCCAAAACTGCTCAGAATATGAAGACCTACAAATATTTAAAGTCACACGGTAAAAGACAATCAATAGACACCAACACCCACACTACTAACATAAATGCTGGAATTATCTGACAAAGACTTTAAAATATGCTGGAACATGCAATTGCAAGCATTCTTATGATATACATTAAAATAAAAGTTTCAGTTAAATAAAAAACAGAAAGAAGAACCAAATAGAAATGGAAAGGACAAAATGGAAACTGTAGAAATGAAAAATATGACAACCAAAATAAAAATCTCATTGGGTGGACTCAATAACAGATGGATATGATGTAGGAAAGAGATTATAAACTTGAAGACAAAATAGATCATTAAAAATGATCCAATAGAAATAACAGAAGGAATAAAGGCTGAAAAAATTATGAGAGCCTTAGGGACTATTGAGACAATAGCAAAAGGTCTAACGTTCATGTTGTCAGAGACTTGGAAGGAATGCCTAAAGAATGGAAGGCTGAAAAAAATCTTTTAAGAACAATGACTCTAAAAATTCCTAATCTTGATGAAAAACAAGTGTACAGACCTCTAAAACCTAAATAAATCCCAAAGAAGATAAGCTCAAATAAATCCATACCCAAACCATAATTAACTGCAGGAAAATAAAAACAAATAATGTTAAAGCAGTCAGAGGAAAACAACACACAATTAAAATAACTGTGAATTTCTAATCAGAAACCATATGGAGACAAGAAGTAAGTGGCACAATATTTTCAAAGTGCTAACAGGAAATGACTATCAACACAGCATCCATATCCAGCAAGAAGATCCTTCAGGAATGAAGTCAAAATAAAGACATACTCAGATGATGCTAAGAGAATTCATGTCTGGTAGACCAGTCCTAAGGATTGCTGAAGGAAGTTTATTAGACAGAAGAGAAAGTCAGACCTTTAGGAATGAAGAAAACACAATAGAAATTGTAAATGTCTGGGTAAATGGACCATTTGGGGGTTTTCCTCATAGAAAAAATCTGCCTGCCAATGCAGGAGACATAGGTTCAATCCCTGGGTCAGGAAGATCTCCTGGAGAAGAAAACTGTAACCCACTTCAGTATTCTTGCCTGGGAAATCCCATGGACAAAGGAAACTGGTGAGTTAGAGTAGTTCATAGGGTTGCATAAGAGTCAGGCATGACTTAGAGGCTAAACAACAAAAAGCTCACAGTCTTCCATGTTTCATACCATATTTCAACTGGCCACAACTAGTTCTGCACTAGCTGTGTGTAATGCATGGCTTATCAGACACTATCATGCCTGAAATGTGAAGTTCTATCTGAATTAATACCACTGCAATCCATCATTTCCTTAGGTGGTCAGTCTGAAAAGTACAGACCACCCAAGACTCTTGTTTGGGATATTGAAACCAACCCTTTCACTGATTTTCCCATTATTCACCACACCACTCTTTGTGACCAGCAAAGTTTAATCATGCTGACTTGTGAAGACTTCTTACATTTTTTTCGCATAAGTTTCAGAGAGTATATGAAGCAGTGTGTCACTAACAGATTAATCCAGTCTTCCCTCCAGAACAACTTGACTGACACTGAACCATCAAAGTTCCTTTAAAGCACCACAGCCCTCAGGTTTTAGGCCAACACCTCAAGATAACCACAAAATTGAGAACGGAATCCCCACCTTTTGGTGACTGTAAACATGGACATGGTCCCCTAATGTTTCCAAACTGCTACAGTAAGAATCCATAGTATCTGCTATGTTGAAGAGCTATCTGGTTGAAGGTTTGCTCATTTCTTGTCTGTTTTTGTTCTGTCTAGCACAACTGTTTGCTTTTCATGTATTGTGTGCTAAGTTGCTTCAATCGGGTCCAACTTTTTGCTACCTTATGGACTGTAGCCCACCAGGCTCCTCTGTCCACAGGATTCTCCAGGCAAGAATACTGGAGTGGGTTTCCATTTCCTACTTGAAGGGATATTCCCAACCCAGGGATCAAACCCACATTTCTTATGTCTCCTGCATTGGCAGGTGGTTTCTTTACCACTAGCACCACCTGGGAAGCTCTATGGAGTAAATAAATGCAAGTACAAGTTGGCACAAAAGTAATTGTGATTTTGCATTGTTGAACTTTTCTGTTTGATATTGGAATACATTCTTAAATAAATATGGTTATGTTATACATCATTTTAATGCACATTTCTCACTTTATGGGGTTTTTTTGCTAATGACATTACTTGCTGTGTATTTTATGTTTATTTTAGACTAGGGAAGCTCTTATTTGAGTTCAAAATGGGTTGTAAAGCAGGGGAGGCAACTCTTAACATCAACAATGCATTTAACCCAGAAACTGCTAATGAACGTACAGGGCAATGGTGGTTCAAGAAGTTTTGCAAAAAAGACAAGAGCCTTGAAGACAAGGAGTGCAATGGCTGGCCATTAGAAGTGATAACAACCAACTGAGAGCCATCATCAAAGCTGATCCTCTTACAACTACATTAGAAGTTGCCAAAGAACTCAACATCAACGATTCCATGGTTGTTTGACATTTGAAGCAAATTAGAAAGGTGAAAAAAACTCAGTAAGGGGGAGCCTCATGTCATCTTCTCTTATTCTATGCAACAACGAACCATTTCTCAATCAGATTGATATGTAATGAAAAGTGAATTTTATGTGACAACCAACTCAGTGGTAGAACCAATAAGCAGCTCCAAAGCACTTCCCAAAGCCAAACTTGCACCAAAAGAAAGTCATGGTCACTGTTTGGTAGTCTGCTGCCTGTCTGATCTACTACAGCTTTCTGAATCCTGGTGAAACCATTACATCTGAGAAGCATGCTCAGCAAACTGATGGGATGCACCAAAAACCGCAATGCCTGCAGCCAGCATTGGTTAACAGAAAGAGCCCAGTTCTTCTCCATGACAATGTTCAACCACATGCCACATAATCAATGCTTCAAAAGTTGAACGAATTGTGAGATTCTTTAGAAAAAGGCAACCTGAGAATTACCTTCTGGTGACTGTAACTATGGATATGGTTCCCTAGTGTTTCCAAACCACTACAATAAGAATCCATAGTGTCTGCTATGTTGAAGAGCTCTCTGGTTAAAGGTTTGATCATTTACCTGCCAACTATGGCATTCACCTGCCATATTCACCCGACCTCTCATCAACTGACAACCACTTCTTCAAGCATCTCAACAACTATTTGCAGGGAAAATGCTTCCACAATCAGCAGGATACAGAAAATGCCTTCCAAGACTTTGTCAAATCACAAAGCATGGATTTTTGTGATACAGGAATAAACAGACTTATTTCTCATTGGCAAAAACATGATGATTATGATGGCTCCTATTTTGATTAATAAAGATGTGTTTGAGCCTAGTTATAATGATTTAAAATACATGGCCTGAAACTGCAAATATGTTTGCACCAACCTAATATATCTCATCTGAATTGGCAGATGAATGATCAAAACAATCAGAGGATCTTTCTTTTTCTGAAGAGACTATCTCACAAGTTAGTGAAGTAATTCATAGGTTGTCACAAACCCTTTCCGTGATCAGTTTGCATACCTTTGTTTAAACTACACATAATAAGGCCTGAAATAATAATGTAATTGAAAGCTTGGTTTTCTTCCCAGAATCATTTAAGAAATCATTAAGAGCCCGAACCCACTCACAGCAAAGCAATTTACAATAATATTAACTACTTCCACTTGAAAAAATCATTACTGTTTAATTACTGATCCTCTATTCTGCATTGATTAAATTTGAAGCCACAGTTTCAGGAACTGAAAATCAATTGGGTGTTGACTGGATATCCTACTATAGATCATATTTTAAAATATATCTGCCCTTGGTAATTTCACAGTAAAATTCAGAGAGAATATGTTTGGTCCATAATGATCTTCTTCAGCAAAAATGAAAACAGTTTTTATTTAACAGTTTTAAAATGTTGATTGTAGTAAGGTTCACAGTTTTGACGAGACATATATTCCCTGAACAGAAGATCCAGTTCTTTGTAAATATTTCTTGGTTTGTTATATTCACTCCAAAATCAACCTTACTATCCTACCAAAACAGTTCTGTGAATGTGAGAAGACTTGGTCGGCAAGCTTGAGTGATTATTTTTATGTGGAAACAATTATTGAAGCAGTGTTTGGAAAACCAACCTATGTGAATTCTTTCCAGTCTTCTATGATTCTATGTCTTATTTGTGCCTTTACAAGTAGATATGGCTACCTATCTAGTAGGTACTACCTGTAAAGAAATAAAAACAGCAACCATAAGACGTATCCTATCTTACCTGCACCTCAGTTTCCAATGTCTCAACTGAATATGGACCTAGTGAAAAAGTGAAATTGACTTTTCTGGAATACTAATCTTAGTTAGTTAGTTAGTTCAGTCACTCAGTCGTGTCCGACTCTTTGCGACCCCATGAACTGCAGCACGCCTGGCCTCCCTGTCCATCACAAACTCCCAGAGTCTACTCAAACTCATGCCCATCAAGTCGGTGATGCCATCCAGCCATCTCATCCTCTGTCATCCCCTTCTCTCTCTGCCCCCAATCCCTCCAAGCATCAGGGTCTTTTCTAATGAGTCAATTCTTTGCATGAGGTGGCCAAAGTATTGGAGTTTCAGCTTCAGCATCAGTCCTTCCAATGAACACCCAGGACTGATCTCCTTCACGATGGACTAGTTGAATCTCCTTATAGTCCAAGGGACTCTCAAGAGTTTTCTCCAACACCACAGTTCAAAAGCATCAATTCTTCGGCATTCAGCTTTCTTCACAGTCCAACTCTCACATCCATACATGACCACTGGAAAAACCATAGCCTTGACCAGATGGACCTTTGTTGGCAAAGTAATGTCTCTGCTTTTTAATATGCTATCTAGGTTGGTCATAACTTTCCTTCCAAGGAGTAAGCATCTTTTAATTTCATGGCTGCAGTCACCATTTGCAGTGATTTTGGAGCCCAAAAAGATAAAGTCTGACACTGTTTCCACTGTCTCCCCATCTATTTCCCATGAGGTGATGGGACCAGATGCCATGATCTTAGTTTTCTGAATGTTGAGCTTTAAGCCAACTTTTTCACTCTCCTCTTTCACTTTCATCAAGAGGCTTTTTAGTTCCTCTTCACTCTCTGCCATAAGGGTTGTGTCATCTGCATATCTGAGGTTATTGATATTTCTCCCGGCAATCTTAATTCCAGCTTGTGCTTCTTCCAGCCCAGCATTTCTCATGATGTACTCTGCATATAAGTTAAATAAGCAGGGTGACAGTATACAGCCTTGATGTACTCCTTTTCCTATTTGGAACCAGTCTGTTCTTCCATGTCCAATTCTAACTGTTGCTTCCTGACCTGCATACAGGTTTCTCAAGAGGCAGGTCAGGTGGTCTGGTATTCCCATCTCTTTCAGAATTTTCCAGTTTATTGTGATCCACACAGTCGAAGGCTTTGGAGTAGTCAATAAAGCAGAAATAGATGTTTTTCTGGAACTCTCTTGCTTTTTCGATGATCCAGCGGATATTGGCAATTTGATATCTGGTTCCTCTGCCTTTTCTAAAACCAGCTTGAACATCTGGAAGTTCTCGGTTCACATATTGCTGAAGCCTGGCTTGGAGAATTTCTTTACTAGTGTGTGAGATGAGTGCAATTGTGTGGTAGTTTGAGCATTCTTCCGGGTTGTCTTTCTTAAGATGTAAATTTCTTTGCAAGAGCTGACATCATTGACAAACCCAAGTTTTACTGCAGAATACACAAGTTTGGTCTCTATTTACTTTTCTCTCCCTTTTCCCTACCATTCGTCACTTTTCTCCAATTCAGAGATTAAATCTTTATCTTACTCAACCTTTAATCATGAATAAAAAGCAATGCCTATAGTAGCAATATTAAAAGTCATCACTTTTAGATGCCATATTACCAAGAACTGAAAATGGAATTCTCAAATATAAAACTAAGAGTCCCTCTGCATCTTTTTTTTACTTTCTCTTGTATCGTTTTTCAGCCTCTGCCCGTCTATTCCCATATTTATCTTTTCTGTCTCTTCTACTTGTTTTCCCTGCATTTTCATCTCCTTTCTCCTTTCTTGTCTTAACTTTAGTCATTTATAACAGAGAATGCATTTTGTTTCTCCTCCCTGAAATTTCTCCTATCCTGTATTTCCTGTTTCAAATAGTTTTCAGTATGTTACCATAAAGGCATCCAGATTAGAAATCCAGGAGTCTTCACAGGCACCTACCTCTCTCACACACAATGGCTAAATCTAGTCACTGAGTTCTATTTATTCTGCCTTCTAAATAATGAAAACACCCTCCTGAGACATCCTCTCTATTACCATTCTGCATTATTCATCAACTCTTGCCTAGATAATTACAACGCTCCATTCAGCTTTCTGTGTCCATTCAATGGGGTGACAAGTGCAATCCACTCCATACACACTCCCTCCAACAAGAGTCACTTCTCTAAAAGATACAGAAGATCAAGTCTCTGTCATGTTTCTTAAACCATTTAATTTACAACGTTGCATTACTCTCAAGTGTATGGCAAGAGAGTCAGATTTTTTTTTCATATTATTTTTCATTAAAGGTTATTATAACATATTGAATATAATTCTCTGTGCCATACAGTAGGTCCTTGTTTATCAATTTTATGTACAGTAGTGTGCATATGTTAATCCCATATTCCTAATTTATCTCCCCCACCCTCCCAATACTTGCTTTCCCATTTGGTAACCATGTTTGTTTTCTGTGTCTGTGAACCCATTTCTGTTTTGTAAATAAGTTCATTTATATCATTTTTTTCCTTTCACATGCAAGGGATGTCATATATTTGTCTTTCTCTGCCTGACTTACTTACTTAATATGTTTTTCAATCTTTCAGGGATCCTAAATTGGTGAAGTTCTTTAGCCTGGAATACCTTGGCCTATGTCCACCTTAGAGCATACATACCACGCCATTACCTTCACCCCCTTCTCTCCACCATAAACATACCTAACATTCCAGAAATGCATTTTTCCTCTTTCTCATCTCTCTCTGTATGTGCAGATCCCTCTATGTGTTATAATGTTATCATTGTGCTTCATGTAACCTATTCTATAACTTACCACAATGTGTTATAATTACCCATTAATATGCATATAGTCTTCCTGTTAGATTGGATTACTTGAAGATGGAAACTATAACTTAAACATCTTTGTATATCTACGCATGTTCCATTGTAGATACCTGATAGATACTTGTTGAATGCCCTCAAGATACAGACCTGTTCTAAATATTTCATTACATGTTAAATTCTTTGCATAGTGGAACCCTTAGCTTGAGTTTAGGCTGTGCCCACTGTGGGGATTCAGACTTTAGCTGTTAAGACAGATTTGAGAGAAGCCTGTTTGCAAGGTAGCTAAGAGCCTCTTAGGAAACAACTCAAGGTATGCCACTGCTGAGTGTGAGAGGTTTCTGCAAATGTCTGATAAACCTGGGGGATGGCCCGACAAGTGGCTATTTGCAGGGGACCTGGGAGGGAACTAATTAGAAGGAAGACTGACTCTAAAAGCCTGAGGGAAACAGCGATTGTGGGTGCACAGTACACCACAGTGCAATTCGTCCCCACAGAAGTCCTTATACACATCACAGAGACAGACACCAAGAAAAACTTAAAACACGAATTCGCTAAAAGCACTACAATAGTAGAAGCACAAATCACA
Organism: Odocoileus virginianus; assembly: GCF_023699985.2. Lineage (NCBI taxonomy): Eukaryota > Metazoa > Chordata > Mammalia > Artiodactyla > Cervidae > Odocoileus > Odocoileus virginianus. Next base: position 26,204,329 of record NC_069689.1, read on the forward strand.
CTGCTTTTGGGTCCCCTAAGAGAGCATAAGACAAAGGGGTGATAACATGTCTCTTCCACCTCACCTCTGACCTGAAGGTCAACTTTGGTCCAGTCAAGGTCAAGGAAGCCCTCAGGAATTGTGTGGCCAGCACTGTGGGGGTGCACCCGCGTCACGAAGCCGCATCCCATACTGTGCTGCAGGACACCATGCCCAATGCCGTGACACCGTGATTTGTGCCAGGTGGTAGAAACATCTGACAGAGGTGTGCACCTCATGGAATAGAGGTGGACTCTGGCAGAAAATCTCAGCAGGATCCTGGGAATGTCAATTTAGAACAGTATTTTTAAGGCATGACCAGGGAACTCCTAAATATGCTTGAAGGAATTGTATTTACCACCCAAATAGGGACACAGCTAAGAGTGAAGGGGACTGTTGAAAATTACCAAAATAACATCATTTATACATTTCTTTATTAACTAACAAACTGGCTCTATCATAGCCAAATTTGGCTTTCTTATGAATAGTTCTACTCAAAACCTATTTTCAAAAAGAATTAAAAAGAAAAAAACATTTATCCAGGTACATTAAAGCAAAGTAAAAAGTAATTCCTTGTCATTATTATCTGAACACTAAAAATAATATAAGCAGAACAACCATTCTTTGAATATATTCACAGTCATTTTAGCTGTTATCTATTTATAGTACTGAAAGGTTGTTGCTGAGCCACAAAAGAAACCAGGATTCTAGGCCTCCAGAGGAGAAGAATTCAATCCAGGGCCAGTGACGAGGCTTGATCACTCAGAGCTTTTGTGTAATAAAGTTTCATTAAAGTATAAAAGAGATAGAGAAAGCTTCTGACTTAGACATCAGAAGGGGGCAGAAAGAGTGCCCCTCTGCTAGCCTTTAGCAGTATGGTATAAACCTATCAGCAAGCTGTTAATTAGAGAAAGGAGACGTCTCAAAACTCAGAGTGGCGCCAGGCCCCTCACCCACGACATGCATTTTGAGATTACACTGGCACCAGGTAGTCATCCCAGGCCATAAAATGATCGACATGAATCTTGAAGAAAGACAGGTTTCCAAGTAAATATATAGTTTCATTAACATAGATTAGGAGAACAATGTATGAGTAAAACATACTGGTTTGTTGAGCCCTTATGGGTTCTGAGTCTTAAGCAGAACCAACTTGAAGAAGACAGAGTCTAGGGTAAATACACAGTTAATTAACATAGCTTAAGACAAACAGGTCAGGAAGCAACAGTTAAAACTGGACATGGAACAACAGACTGGTTCCAAATAGGAAAAGGAGTGCATCAAGACTGTATGTTGTCACCCTGCCTATTTAACTTATATGCAGAGTACATCATGAGAAACGCTGGGCTGAAGGAAACATAAGCTGAAATCAAGATTGCCAGGAAAAATATCAATAACCTCAGATATGCAGATGACACCACCCTTATGGCAGAAAGTGAAGAAGAACTAAAGAGCCTCTTGATGAAAGTGAAAGAGGAGAGTGAAAAAGTTGGCTTAAAGCTCAACATTCAGAAAACTAAGATCATGGCATCTGATCCCATCACTTCATGGCAAATAGATGGGGAAACAGTGGAAACAGTGGCTGACTTTATTTCTCTGAGCCCAAAATCACTGCAGATGGTGACTGCAGCCATGAAATTAAAAGATGCTTACTCCTTGGAAAGAAAGTTATGACTAACCAAGACAGCATATTAAAAAGCAGAGACTTGACTTTGCCAACAAAGGTTCACCTAGTCAAAACTATGGTTTTTCCAGTGGTCATGTATGGATGTGAGAGTTGGACTGTGAAGAAAGCTGAGCACCAAAGAATTGATGCTTTTGAACTGTGGTGTTGGAGAAGACTCTTGAGAGTCCCTTGGACTGCAAGGAGATCCAACCAGTCTATCCTGAAGGAGATCAGTCCTGGGTGTTCATTGGAAAGACTGATGTTGAAGCTGAAACTCCAATACTTTGGCCACCTGATGCAAAGAACTGACTCATCTGAAAAGACCCTGATGCTGGAAAAGACTGAGGGCAGGAGGGGACGACAGAGGATGAGATGGTTGGATGGCATCACCAGCTTGATGGACTTGGGTTTGGGTGGACTCTGGGAGTTGGTGATGGACAGGGAGGCCTGGTGTGCTGCGGTTCATGGGGTTGCAAAGAGTTGGACATGACTCAGTGACTGAACTGAACTGAAGACAAACATTTCCATAAGAAAAATGCATTGGTTAGCTCAAGGTTTGAGAAGTTAAGTTCAGGTGGAGCCAGGTGTCATCATGACAACACAGAATTTTAAGAGAAACCTCTTTTTAAAATTTGTATAGAGAAGGGGAAAAATCTAACAGTTGTTTGTTTCCTCCTGCCGCTTAAGAGAGAGAGAAAAAGTATCTGACACTTACAGCCTATTTCCTCCATTGAGAGACCCCTGGTCTTCCTAGCTGTTAGCCTCTCAATACCATGTTAATGGTACATTTTGTTGGAAGGATATATGTTTTCAAAATAGTCCTATTATGTTGCTATATAAAATCGTATGTACTCATTTTAAAATTGAATTTTGTAATTAGAAAACATGAAATTGTTTTGACCTAATATTGACTCTTTACTCTAAATAATAATATATTAATTAGGAAGATACTCCAACAGATGTTGACATAATGAGAAGACTCAGACAAAAAACTTCTCCTAGAGAACATTCTCAATTCTATTTTTTGTTCAAATTTCAGTGCTTACATACTTACCTCAGCTATTTCTACTGTCTTTTTGCCTCCATTCAGAGTCTTTTTCTCCTTAAAATATTTTAGAAGAATAAGGTTTTCTCTATCATTCTTTTGAACATTTCATCACAAATGGATGCAGCAAAATCACAGGCTTCCTCCTTTTCATTTCATTCCATAAAGTATATTTATTTAATCAATTAAAATCATAGATCCATCAAAATTTTCTTCCCATAGGTTAAGAGACATCAAAGTTTAATTATAGAATTTCAGAATTGAATAACATACACCATATGAGCTGTGCTGTACTTTGTTCAGTTTCTTCCTTGTTTATGTAGGATGAATTTTCAAATAGTCTTCCTGTTTGAAAAAAAAATTTACCAGTAAGGAGGCAACAGCTTGATATATCAAGTGGCCAGCTGCACCAAATATTTTTCCCACCACCATCCCAAGGAGAAAATACCCACTCCTGTCTACATATACTTGGTTTTATCAGCCCTGGAATGCTGTCCTTGTTACCTGCATTGAGTCTGGAAAGAATTGGAAAAGAAATATGAGTTGTCACTGTCATACTTCCAGATGTAAACATGTATTAAAGTGAGACCCTGTTCACTGCACATGGATTTCACAATACTAGAAGAGACCATGGGCAGAATATGGACATATAAAAGGGGTGTCTATCAGATCCATACAGATATATCTAAGCAAGTAGTAATGATAATAATACTTTATTTTAAAAAAACAAATCTAGGACAAATTCTAAACAAGACAAAGTACCAGTATAACAAGCATAAACTTAGACTACATTTCCCATTACCCATGACAGTCTTCCTACTCAGAGGCATACTTTTAGAAAGCTAGAGGCCCTAAATCAGTAAGTGAGCATGATGGGAATACAGCCAAAAATATTTGAAGGACTGTTGTTCTAGTCTTATCTGTATCTATGAGTGTCATGGCTAGGAACAACTTGAACAGCATTTGTTACTGAAATATTTTCTAGTTCTTTCTGAAAATTAAACACTAAATTAATGTGCTTTTTTAAAATTCCACTTAAAGACTGTAGGTCTCAGAAGAAGCAAGTTTTCTAACCCAGAGTTTGCAGACTTGTTATATATCACATGTGCTTGAGGGTAACGGTTTAAAATTCCCAAATACTGTAGTAATCAAGATCTCAACAAATCCTCCTCTCCCTGTGGGAAGATGTAAACCGAAATCATTTCCACCCACCCAGAGAAAAGAAACATAAATCCAACATAGGGTGAAGCAGCTATTGCCCTAGAATCAGAAAATATAACTTTGGGGGCTACTGCCTCTTATCCTAACCCACTTGCTTCTCTTGCCTTTGGTAACTCTCCTGTATTTAGAATGCAAGCATGACCTGGACTCAGAGTTCTCACGTACTTCTAACTACCTACAGCAGATATTGATTTTCCAGACACAATCTTGTTCTTTCCCACATACTTAACAACTTACTCATCTTAAAATGTTGCTTTGAAAGATGAGAATATCTCTTAGACGCTCTTGCTTTATCAAACTCCCTGTTCTGCCTCTCCTGGGGACTCTAGACTACAGCCAGAGCCAGCCAGCATCCTATCCTCTGCGCAACTAGGCTATAAAGTCATGCAAGTAGTAACAACATCTGCTACTCTGTCTTCTCTTTGGTCAGCAATCTTTCTACCTTGAACAAAGTGAGTGCTCAATAAATACTCTTGAGTGGAATGAATCATTTCAAGAATCTTGGTAAGGTATTGAAGCTTCATTTCACTTTCAAAAAAACTGAAAATAATTTGATGGCGTAGTCTTGATATCATAGAGGAAAATAACCCCATATAATAAAGATTAAGTCAAATTAAAATAATCCTCTTTGTACAGTTTTCTAGATAGGAAGGAGGAAAGATCCCCTTATGGTAAGAAATCTAGAGTTAAATGAGGGGGAAAATCTGTGATCTTTTCAAGCATGTTTTCTTCTGATGTTATTAGAAACTCATCTCTTCTATACTAATGCACACATCATTTAAAAATATTCATTTATTGAGTCCTCATTGAAGAAAGATCATATGGTATTTGCCTTTCTGTCTGACTTATTTCACTTAGTATAATGCCTTTGAGATCCACCCACATTGTCACAGGTGGCAAGATTTCATTCTTATGACTAATATTCCATGTACAACATACCACTCATCCATGAATGAATGCATAAAGTGTTTCCATATCTTGGCTATTATAAACAAAGCTGTAGTGAACATATGAGTGCATATATACATCTTTTTGAATCAGTATTTTTGTTTTCTTCAGATAAATACTCAGAGGTAGAACTCTTGGATTGTACAGTAGTTTTTGAGACTCCATACTGTTTTTCATAGTGGCTGCGCCAATTAACATTCTCACCAACAGGGCCAAAAATTCCCCTTTCCTCCACATCCTCACCAATCCTTGTTATTTCTTGTATTTTTTTATAATAACCATTCCAACAGGTAAGAGGTAATATCTCATTATGGTTTTTATTTGCATTTTCTTGATGATTAGTGATGTTCAACATACCTATTAGCCATCTTCTTTGGGAAAATGTCTATCCAGACACTTTGCCAATCTTTTACTATGATTATTTGTCGGTTTTGTTTTCTCTGCTAGAGAGCTGCAGAAGTTCTTTATTTTGGATGGTAACCTCTTCTAGATATACAGTTTGCAATATTTTCTCCCATTCATCACGTTGCCTTTTCCTTTTGCTGACAGTTTCCTTTCCTTGCTTTTTAGTTTGATGTAGTCATTTGATGTGGTCCTACTTCCTTATTTTCCTTTTGCTGCTTTTACTTTTGGCTTGAGATTCAAAAATTCATCACCAACACCTATGTCAAGGAAATGACTGCGTATGTTTTCCTCCAGGAGTTTTATGGCTTCAGGTCCTACATTCAAGTCTTTAATCCATTCTGAGTTAATTTTTGTGTATAGCATAAGATAGCAGTAGAGCTTTATTCTTTCTGCATGTGGATGTCCAGCTTTCCCAACACTATTAATTGAAGAGGTACTCCTTTCTTCATTGCATATTCTTAGTTCCTTTGTCATAAATCAATTTACCGAATGTGTGAGGTTAATTTTTGGCCTCTGTATTCTGTTCCATTGAGCAGTGTCCCTGTTTTTATGCCAATACTATACAGTTTTTATTATTTACCTTTGTTTTATATAGTTTAAAATCAGGGAGTGTGATGCCTCCAGCTTTGTTCTTTTTCAAGACTGCTTTGGCTATTTGGGATCTGTTGTGATTCCACATACATTTTAGGATTGTTTGTGCTGTTATTGTAAAAATTCCATTGGAATTTTGATAGAAAATTGCACTGAATCTGTAGATTGCTTTAAGTAATGTGGACTTTTTAACAGTATTAAATCTTCCAATCCATGAGCATGGAAAACCTTTCCATTTACTTGTGTCTTCTTCAATTTATTTCTTTGATGTCTTTATAGTTTTCAGTATAGAGGTCTTTCTAATCTTTGGTTAAGTTTATAGCTAGGTACTTTACTTTTTTGGACACAATTTTAAATGGGATTTTTTTCTTAATTTCTCCTCCTGATAATTCATTATTAAAGGAAAGTGAAGTCACTCAGTCATGTCCAACTCTTTGCAATCCCATGGACCATAACCTACCAGGTTCCTCTGTCCATGGGATTTTCCAGGCACGAGTACTGGAATGGGTTGCCATTTGCTTCTCCAAGTGTATATAAAACACAGTGTATTGATGTGATCACAAGTTATTTGTATTTATTACTTGTAATCCTGCTCTCAAGTTCTAAACATTTCCTGCTTGCCTACTGTCAAACAGTACTGCTGAGAAAGGAGGTTTGTGCTGTGAGGATTTCTTACTAGGAAAGCTATTCTCTTGTTAATGAACAATCAGTATAAGCAGAGCTTCAGACAGTGTTAGCATCTTAGAGACACTTGGTGCTAATTTTCTCCACTTGTTCACTCATTTATTTAAAACTTAAATATTTAGTTTAAATAAATAAATGACTTAATCTTAGATTTTTCACTGGGCTATTTATAATCTAGTTTGATAAAAAGTGGATATAAGTGAATAATATTAATATTACCATAAATTATGAAATAATAATTATGAATTTAACATTTGGGACAAAAATATCAATCTGTTAAATAACATTTTTTAAATAGTTCCTCTCAAAACAGTCAATCATTCCTCAAATTTCTGCTATTATTTCAATAGTATAATTTAAGAGATTGGTCTCATCAGCACCAAAATCATAACAGTTTAGCAAGAAAATTGTATAATATTCTATTATTATGGTTGGAATTCAGTTAGTTCAATCTAAGTTGCACACCATTAGATCTAGGACCACTATGCTTGATAATAATTTCAGAAATCAGGATAAGATATTCACTATAATGAATTCCTTTCTTTTGTTTTTTTGACTTTGATTTTTCAGCAAAACAAACCAAAAAATGACTCAAAGTTTTGGATTTCAGAGTAATGGATAGGCCATAAACACTTAAAAGTTCAAATTAGGAATAGTGCCAAAATCCAGCTACATTAAATTATTATTTTAGTATTTATTATTTATTTTAACCAAATAAGTAATATATAATTGTATTTCTTTATTAAGGAAAAAAATGAAACAATATAGAAAAAAAATCTAACTTCCCTTTGACCAACACACCAAACATAGGGCTTCCTAGGTGGCTAAGTGGTAAAGAATCTGCCTGCCAATGCAGGAGACACAAGAGATGTGAATTCGATCCCTGGGTCGGGAAGACTCCCTGGAGAAGAGAATGGCAATCCACTGCAGTATTCTTGCCTGGAAAATCCCACAGAAAGAGGAGCCTGGAGGGCTACAGTCCATGAGATCACAAAGAGTTGGATACAACTGAGCAACCAAGCATACCAAACAAAGTAGTTATCCCCGACTCCTGAAATGTAACAGCGGTTGCCAATCATCGCATACCACTCTAACCCCTTCACCAATCATTGTTGCATGTCGAAAAAACGAAAAATAAAAATATCACTCATGACTTTCGGAATTCAAATATAAACTGAGGGACTTTTCTGGCAGTCCAGTGGTTAAGACTCTGTGCTTCCAAAGCAGCAGATGTGAGTTCAAACACTGGTCAGGGAACTAAGATTCCACAAGCTGCATGGCATGGCCAAAAAAGAAAAACAAAATGAAATATCCATCCTAAATATACTCTATAGCAATGACACTGAGTAAGAAAGGTCTATATTAACCAATACGAAAAAAAAATTTTTCTAAGACATGTTGCAAAATAAAAAGGAACAAGTTGCAAGACAGATACTGTAATAGGATGAATAATGGTCCCAAAGATTTTAGGTCCTAATGGAATCAGGAAATATTACCTTATTTAGGGAAAGAGTATTTGCAGATGAGATGAAGGATTTTTAGATGGGAAGATTATCCTGGGTTATCTAGATGGACCTTAAATACAGCACTTAAGCTCTCTTTTTAAAGAGTCTTTATTGATTTTTACTACAATATTGCTTCCATTTTATGCTTTGATTCTTTGGCCACGAGACATGTGGGATCTTAGCTCCCCAACCTGGCACTGAACCTGCTCCGCCTGCACTGGAAGGCAAAATTTTAACCACTAGACTGCCAGTGAAGTGCCCTTAATCTCTCAAGTACAGAGACGTGACACAGACACACACATGGAAGAGAAGGCAGTGTGGAAAAGGGAGCAGAATGAGACGTGACGATGCTCACCTTGAAGACTGCAGTGATGTAGCCACAGACAGGAATGTCTGCAGCCACCGGAAGCTGGAAGAGGCAATGAACATATTCCCTTCCAGAGCCTTTGGATGGAACACAGCCCTGCTGACAGCTTGTTTTCAACCCAGCGATATTGCTTTTGGACTCTGGCCTCCATAATTAAGAGGGAATACATTCTGCTTTTTAAGCTACCAAGTTTATGGTAATTTGTTACAGAAGCCATAGAAAACGAATACAGGCTCATATGATACCATTCATATTAAAAGATACACAAGAACAAATTCTGTATATTTTCTACAAAGCTACTGCAATTGAAACTTCAAAAAAGTTTAAACTTCAGAAAGTTAAGGAGTGTGTAAAAATATGAACTTAGAAAGTCTCAACACCATATACAGAAATAAACTCAAAATAAATTAAAGACTTAAATGTAAACCAGAAATCATAAAACTTCTTGAGGAAAACATAAGCAAACATTCCAAAATAAACTGTAACCATTTTTTCTTATCTGTCTCCTAAAACAAAGGAAATAAAAGCAAATGTAAACAAATAGGACCTAATTAAACTTAAAAGCTTTCTTTGCACAGCAAAGGAAACCATCAACAAAATGAAAAGGCAAACTACTAAATGGGAGAAAATATTATCAAATGATAATAGTCAAAAAGGGTTAATATAAAACAAACAAACAGTTCATGCAACTCGAGACCAAAAAAATAAAAAGCCAAATTAAAAAATGGGCAGAAGACTGAAACATACATTTTTCAAAGAGGAAATGCAAATAGCCTACAGGCACATGAAAAGATGCTCAACAACACTGATCACCAGGGAACCACAAATCAAAAACCAAAATGAGATATCACCGAACACCTGTCAGAATTGTTATCATCAAAAAGAACACAAATAACAAACACTGGCCAGGATACAGAGAAAAGGGAAACCTCATACAATGTTGGTGAAATGTAAATTAGTGCAGCTGCTGTGGAAAACAGTAGGGATGTTTCTCAAAAACTAAAATCAGAAATACCCAATAAGTCTACTCCTGGGTATATATCTGAAAAAACAAAAATACTAATTTGAAAAGATACATGTAATAATCAAAGCAACACTATTTACAGTTGCCAAGATACGGAAACAACTTAAGTGTCTGTCAACAGATGAATGGATAAAGATGTGGTATGTAGAATGCTAATAGAACACTACACAGCCATAAAAAAGAATAAAATTTTGCCATTTGCGACAACATGGATGGATTTGGGGGGTATCATGCTAAATGAAATAAGACAGGAACATAAATACTGTATGATGTCACTTTTATGTAGAAACTAAAAAATATAAGAAACTAGTGAATATAACAAAAAAGGAGATGCACAGATATGGAGAACAAGCTAGTGGTTATGAGTGGAGAGAGGAGGGAAAGAGGGAGGGGAAATATAGGGGTAGGAAATCAAGAGGTGCAAACTATTTCATATAAAATAAGTTACAAGAATATATTTTACTACATGGAGAACATAGCCAATATTTTATAATAAATAAAACAGAATATAACTTTTTAAATCATAAACTGCTATATTATATACCTGTGAGTTATATAATATACATCAACTATAATTTGATTTGAAAAAACTTAGGGAGTTTTTGTTAGGTTGTATTCTATTATGAAAGTTGGAAACATGTCGTATTAAAAAATCAAAATACATGGCCATAGTTGGGTCCAATTATTTTTATTTAAGAAATAAAATGCTATAGAGAGTATTAAAGCTTTCTACATAACCATCTCAACCCCATTCTCTTCTCTTATCCCTGCACCAAAGCTAACCACTATCTTCAAGTAGGTGGGTATTACCCTTACACATGATTTTATCCAGAAATAAATAGCATTTTTTTATAAATGTATTATTCTGCATATTTTATTCTGTAACTTGTATTTTTCCTTGATATTGGTTTTGAGGATTATTCATGTCAATTTGTGTAGCTTTAGTTCATTATTTTACTTCTTCATGGTATTTTATTGTATAAATACTCTATGATTCATTCATTCATTCTCAGAAATAAACCCACACACGTTTGGTCAATAATCTTTGACAAAGAAAGAATGTACAACAGGAAAAAGACTGTCTCTTCAGCAAGTGGTGTTGGTAAAGTTGGACAGCCACATGGAAATCAATAAAATTAGAATACACCCTCATATCATACTCAAAATGGCTTAAAGAATTAAATATAAGACATGACACCATAAGACTCCTAGGCAAACATTCTTTGACATAATTCATAGGAGTGTTTTATTAGGTCAGTTTTCCAAGACAATAGAAGTAAAAGCAAAAATTAAAAAATAGGACTAACCAAACTCACAAGCTTTTGTACAACAAAGGAAACCATAAACAAAATGAAAAGACAACATACAGAATGGGATAAAATATTTGCAAATGATGCAAGAGACAAGGGATTAATCTCTAAAATATACAAACAATTCATACAACTCAACAACAAAAACCAAACAACCCAACCAAAAAAAATAGGCAGAAGACCTAAATAGATAAATCTCCAAAGACATACAAATGGCCAACAGGCACATGAAAAGATGTTCATCATCACTAATTATCAAAGAAATGCAAATCAAAACTAACATGTGGAGCTAAGAGAATGCTCCTACACTGTTGTGGGAATGTATGTCGGTGCAGCCACGATCAAAAACAGTATGGAAGTTCCTTAAAAGACTAAAAATAACTGCTATATGATCCAGCAATCCCACATCTAGGCATATATTCAGACAAAACTACAATTCAAAAAGATGCACCGTTGTGTTTATAGCAGAACTATTTACAATAGCCAAGATAAGAAAACAACCTAAAATGTCCATCAACAGATGGATGGATAAAGAAGATATGGTACATACACACAATGAAATACTACTCAGCCATAACAAATAAATAATGAAATAATGCCATTTGCAGCAACATGGATGGACTGTGAAATTATCATAGTAAGTGAAGTAAATCAGAAAGAGAAATACAAATACCATATGTTATCACTTACATGTGGAATCTAAACTAGGATACACATGAACTTATCTACAAAATAGAAACAGACTTACAAACATAAAGAACAAACTTGTGGTTGCCAAGAGGAGGAGTATGGGGGAGAAAGGAATTGAAGTGTGAAATTAGCAGATAGAAACTATCATATATAGAATGAAAAAACAACAAGGTCCTACTGGATAGAAAAAGGAGCTATATTCAATATCCTCGAATAAAACATAATGGAAAAGAATATACAAAATATGTGTGTGTGTGTATGGCTAGAGTCCATGGGGCCACAAAGAGTCAGACACAACTGAGTGACTAACACTTTCACTTTCAGAGCAAAAATTAACACAACATAGTAAATCAACTACACTTCAATTTAAAGAATTCTAACTTCTCCAATTAATAATGACCTATGGAACCAAAATATATTACACATTTTTATTGATACTATCCCTTTGATTTAGAACAATTATTACCTTTCTGAAAGCTAAATATTTTTTAATCAAATAACATTTTTATTGATACTATCCCTTTGCTTTAGAGTCATTGCTACCTTCCTGAAAGCTAAATTTTTCTTTAATCAAATAACATGTATAAAGTTTGGCTTATTACTTGAACATGTGCCTTAAAATCACTGTTTATGGGATTTTAATAAAATACTTATTTATATTTTCACATTGCATATATGTTCCCTTGTTACTTGGAATTGTGTTTTGTTTTTTGTTATTGGGCACTTTGAAGGGTTTTTTTTTTTCTTTTTCTTTTTTTTGAGTATGTAAAATGCAACAGACTACATAAAGTGATTCTTTTTACTTATGAACATTGTCACCACTGTTAAAGATAACTTGGAGAAAATGATAAAGCTATGATTTGAAGTTTTCAGTAAAAATGCCAAGATTTTAGCAACTTGGGGGAATTACTCCTCCTCATCCTATTTAGAATAAGGAAATGGAAAAATGTTCTGCTAGAGAACTCATTTATAATTTGCTGTATATTTGCATTTGTATATTGCATTTTCTCAATTCCATTAATATATGGTTACACAGCTCTAATTTAAAGCTAAGAGCTTTTATTTATTAGGAAACAAATTCTTAGTAGTATCATATAAGCATCAGTTTTCTTATTACAGATACAAAAAAATTACTTTAAGTATAATGGTAACTCAGGTAAAACAGATCAGTCACATCAATGTTAGAAAGTGTTGCTTTTAAAAGTTTTTCTTCCCTTTTAAAAGTAATGAATTTAAACAGGATTTGTATAATAATAACCACATTTATATAGCACTACTTAAAATATTTTCCACATATTATCTCAATTCTCATGTAAACTCTCTAAGTTAATAACTTTTATAATCCTCATTTTACAGATGAAGAATTGATAGTACAAAATAATTAATACTAGACTTCCTTGGCCATCCAGTGGTTAAGAATTTGTCGCCAAAGCAGGGGACACAGGTCAGATCCCTGGTCCAGGAGGATTCCACATGCCGTGGGGCCACTCAGCTCATGTGCCACAACCACAAAAGCCCACACTCCAGAGCCCATGCTTTGCAACAGGAGAAGCCACCGCAATAGGAAACCCGTACACGGCAACTAGAGAGTCGCCTCCGCTCACCGCAGCTAGAGAAAGCCCATGCACAGCAACAAAGACCCAGCACAGCCAAAAATTCATAAATAAAAATGTAAAAAATGATAAATACCTTGCCAAAAGTCACACGACTAGTAAGGAGGAAGCCAGAATTCAAATTCAGGCAACCCACACTTGTAAGCACCACCAACACGGACCCATTAGCTAACCATGTTCCATGGCAGAATCTATTAATAATCTTTTACCTACTATTAATCTTCAATAAGAGGCTTTCCTGGTGGCTCAGATGATAAAGAATCTGCCTGCAATGCAGGTCCCAGGTTCAATCCCTGGATCAGCAAGATCTCCCTGGAGAAGGAAATGACAACCCATGCCAGTTTTCTTGCCTGGAAAATCCCATGGACAGAGGAACCTAGCAGGTTGCAGTCCATGGAATTTGCAAACAGTCGGGCAAGACTGAGTGACTAACACTTTCACATTCAGTCCTTAATAATGGCCTAACATTTCTACTCCATGACTGATATAAATTAGGTTAGAAACTGAATTAGTTCAAAAATATTAAATTTAAAATGAAATGAATTCTACAAATAAATTGAAACTTGAAAAAAATTAAACCATAGCAAAGAGAGTAATTTAATCTCAATTTTCCCAGCAGTTGAACAAGTACTAAATAAATTTCCTTGACTCAGAAAACAAATGAAGTTGTTCATAATTTTCTCAAGGTCATAATAGGAACTCTGTAATATCTTTGTATTCAGAGATACAAACAAAACCCTAGATTTATTGAGAACAGATTCAAAGAGATTAGAAGTTAAAGTTGCCTTGAAACGTAAGTAGCTGCCAATCCTCCAAACTGTAATTAAGCCCTTAGATACAGAAAAAAGACTCATGTTTGCTGAAAGTCTTCATGCTATAACTTGAAAAGAGTAACCATTGTTACTAATATTAACTGTGGCAACTATTGTTGCCAATCACTTCTCCTTCAAACTGGTCTCAAATTTTTTAATTTAAGATTTTATATATATATATATGTATGTATGTATATATATATATAAAACTATAGTTGCATTCATTTTCAATTCTAACAAATTTAGTGGTGCAAAACAACACAAATCTATAATCTTGCAGTTCTGGAGATGGAAACTCGGAAAGGGGTCTCACTGGACAATGCTCTCACAGCAGGACTGTGCTCCTTTCTAGACTCTCTAAAGGAGAAGTTGCTTCCTTGCTTTTGCCAGCTTCTACAAGCATTCCCTGGCTACTGGCCCTCTTCTGCCTTTAAAGACAGCATGGCAATTTGAGCCTTTCTCACATGGCATTCACTCTGAAAACCATTATTCTGCTCCTCTCTGAACATTTAATTAAGAACCCTTGTGATTACACTGGGCCCACCAGAATAATCCAGATTAATCTACCTATTTTATAAGCTAATCAGCAAACTTAATTCAATCTTCTATTTTAATCACCCTTTGCCACATAATGTAACCTATTCACAGATTCTGGAGACTAGAACAACTTTGAGAAGTCATTAGTTTGCCTGCCAAAAGTGATACTCAATTTTAACATTCTATGGATAATTTGTGGTTTTATTTTGTACCTGTTGTTCAGCCACTCAATCATATCCAACTGTTTGTGACTCCATGTACTATAGCACTCCAGACTTCCCTATCCTTCACTATCCCCCAGTTTGCTCAAACTCATGTCCATTGGGTCAGTGATACCATCCAACCATTTCATCCTCTGTTACCCCCTTCTCCTTTCTCAGCATCAAGGTCTTTTCCAGTTAGTTGGCTCTTCCCTTCAGGTGGCCAAAGTATTGGAGCTTCAGCTCCAGCATCAGTCCTTTCAATGAATATTCAGGGTTGATTTCCTTTAGAATTGACTGGTTTGAACTCCTTGTTGTCCAAGGGACTCTCAAGAATCTTCTCCAGCACCATTTCGGAAGCATCAATTCTTTGACCTTCTCTTTGATTCAACTCATGTCCATACATAACTACTGGGAAAGCCATAGCTATGACTAAACAGAACGTTGTCAGCAAAGTGACATCTCTGCTTTTTAACACACTGTCTAGATTTGTCATAACTTTTCTTCTAAGGTGCAAGCATCTTTTAATTTTGTGGCTGCAGTCACCATCCACAGTGATTTTGGAACCCAAGAAAATAAATTCTGTTACTGTTTCCACTTTTCCCCCATCTTGTACTGAATATGTGTAAATATCATCCCACAGAAAATAAAATGTTTCATGAAAGATTTCACTCTTTGAATACCACTTAAATTTTTCCTCATTAATTTTTTTCCTTTACCAATAAAATATGAGGATAATATGCATCTATCCTGTTTTGATTATATTAAACTAAGTTGCATCAGTTTTATTTCAACAAAATGATCTAATAAAGGTTAATATATTGGTGCTTTTCTATAATAATTGAGAATATGTTTAGAAGGAAATTGTTAGGTAAATAATTTCAATAGTTTTTTCCTTTGGTCTAAGAGTTAGCAGTGTATGTTAAAATACACAATTTCATTAAAATCTCTTTGCTTTGTTTAGTTTTTAAGAGAATTTTAAATTTTTGAAAGGCTAACTAAAATAGATTTACTTTAAAAACACAGAATTTATTTTTCAACAGTCCAAGTAAAAAGACTGTGAATTTCACATCTTGCAAAGTTATAATTTTCATCAGTTGAAGCACAATTCACTTTCTAAACCTTTAGGATAAATGAAATGATCAAGAAATGAAATACCAAATCAATCTGCTTGATCATGGGAATCCTTTTCAGATTGTGCAGTTTTGTTCTTTGACTTTAACCTTTATTGTTTTGGCTATTTTAACCAATCAGTTCCTATCCTCAAACCTACAATTTTATGCTTTCATGTTTCTGGGATTAAATTTTTTAAAGCCTTCATATTAGGCATCTTCTTACTTTTTGCTCTAGGGGAAGGGTATCTATATTATAACCATCTTTTCCTATAAATTATTCTTTTAGGAAATCATTGAAAAGATCTTTTGAAAAATCTGAATCTCTAAATATGTCCTCAATGAAACTAAATTTCTTAAGTGGTAAAAGTTGGGGCCAAAATTTCCCCCAAGAAAATATTTACTCTTTGTATACATAAGGAAATATTTCCCTAAAGACTGTTCTCAGATTGTCTATAAATTTAGGTCAGCAATGAGAATATGAACTGACAGCTAAAGAATGCAAAGGTTACTGAATCAAATTCTTATTCCCTCATATACATCACATGACAAAGATTTTAAAACTTTGTGGGGTTTCTGCCTTTAGAACTCAGTTTTATAATATCTTGAAAAGTTAGTAACTGAGTATTTCTAAAGCTTTTGTCTTGATATTCTAAAGATTAATGATTATTTACATAGACAGCCTTAAAACTAAAAATATTCCACTAGATTAGTAACAATTGTGTTAATAGTACCATTGTTGTTTAATATGAAAGGGTAATAAACTAAAAATTTAGGGATATTATATTGTAGTTGAGAGGGAGGTTAGTAGCTCTATCTTTTAAAAAATTAGAGAATTAAATTGCATCAGACAGTAAAACTTCCAACGCTATTGTTTGTAACATATTTCTAGAATAACCTACTGGTCATGAGGTATGGAGGCTTCCCAAATGGCTCAGTGGTAAAGAATTCACCTGCCAAGCAGGAGATGCAAGCTCAATCCTAGGGTCAGGAAGATCCCCTGGAAATGGAAAAGGCAACCTATTCCAGTATTCTTGCCTGGGAAATCCCATGAACAGAGGAGCCTGGCAGGCTACAATCCATGGGGTCACAAAGAGGTGGACAGAATTTAGCAACTGAACAACAACAAAATGAGGTATAAGAATTTATAGCATTTTCTCTAAACCCAGGTACATTCTATTTACACGCTATTTACAATATTTCAGTAGTCTACCAATTCATTATAGCAAAAAAAGGTTATCTTACCTTTCCCTGTTTATTTCCTCATGAACACCACAGACCACATTAGATGCATCCCTGCCAAAAGAACTATTTGGTACTTAAATAGGATATTTTTTAATTATTAAAGTCAGAACTCACATATAGTATTCTCACTTGGTCTAGCAAACCATTAAATATTCAATATTATGTTCCTGCTCTAATCACTTGTGGTAGTTATCAATAGCACAGCAAGGAGAAGGGTTTTAAAGAAGAATCCAGGCTTAATAGGTTAGTACTTGGTACTTAGCAATTTTTATCATGGCTGTAAGAGAATCACTAGAGGCGGGTCTGCTACATATCTAGAACAGAAACCAATGCCAAAGTATCAGATATATTACCTTGTTTCTAACAGCAAAGAAATGTGAAATACTTGGCTTAATGATAACGGTAATATAAAAATATTTCAAGGGAAGTTAAATTCCATTATCCCTACCACATAATTGATAAAATAATTAGATATGCACTTATCCACACAAAAATTTATTTTGTCAAATGGTTGAGTGACAGTTGTATGCAAGGCACCGTGCTGGTACCATAGAGAGTACAGATAGAGAAGAAATTCTGCGGTCAAGTATAGAAAGTAAACCTGAAGTCAGGCTGACATGTATTATTAGTGTTATGTGCACACATTCAGATAGGACGAATGTGCAACCACATGAGACAGAAACTAATACATAGTATAGCTGAAAAACAATGATTACAGGAGTTTGGAGTCACAAATTTTAGAATATTGTTAAATAAAATATTCTGACATAATAGTCAAAATAAATGAATTTACCTACCAGAGGAATGAGAGTTTGAGGGGCTACAAAATGGCAAAGTCTCTGAAGCCTGAGAAGAAAGGTGACAATACATCACGAATAGGAACACAGAGAGCCGACCAAGCAGAGGAAAGCATCAGGCGCCCTGTGGGCGTGTGGGGTGAGGAAGGGGAGCACGGCCAGCCCGGTGCTGAGCCGGAGCTAGCTGCGCACCTTGACGAAGTCTCATGGGGGTTAAGGGGCTTTCTGGGAGAGGACAGCAGAAGGCACAGTGGTTTTCACCGCCGATGAGAGACCTGGAGTGAACAGAGCCAAAGGGAGCCGGGTGTCCAGTCTCCAGGAGGTGAGTTTCAAACCTCTCAGTTGAATGAAAGGGCAAGCCAAGGGCCCGCAACATACAGAAACACAATGAGCAAGAGGCCTGAAGGCAGCTGGTACCTATAAATGTGCAACCCAAGGGAAAACTGGATCTATCCAATATGCAAGTAGGCAAATGATGAATATGTAAATGGTTATGAATGCTAACAAAATGTTATTGATTGGAATTTGAAGCCCCAGAAACTGATTCTTCAAAGGTTTCAAGATGACCATAATGCAATCTGGCTTTTAGTTCACATTTCACTACAGTCTTTATCTGTTGGAAAAAATAACTACCTATATAACAGAGTGAATCCAACTTAAGAAAACCCAACAAGATTTCACAGAGGAGGCTATTCTCCTATATTCTCCATCCTAATAAACTGCTCTGATGCTTTTCTCATTTTCTGCCCAAATATAAACATCCACTCTCTTCTGAGCTGCAGCTCATGTATCTTAAGACCCTCCATCTGTGGGTAGAGATGTGGAAAGATCTAGCCAGACTTTCTCCTCCTGCTGCATTCCACATATGAATTAATGGTACCACCACTTCTCTGCTGCCATTTTTAAATTACAAGGCTCTTTCTCGGCCTCTCAAAACCCACTGTCACTAATTGTATCTCCGTTTCTTCCCCTAGCAACAAATGCCCTCACCACTGAACTGCTTCCCCTGGACACCTTACACAAAGCATTCTCTCTAACCTCATCTATTTCAGAGTATATGTAAACCTCTTAGTTCATATCCACATCTCCTTCATTCCCCAAAGTCCCTTTCCAACAATTATCATCCCCATTCAAGTGTAAAATTCTCTACGTCTGTGAGTCTGGTCCTATTTTTCTGTACATTTTTTAGTCAGCATGTGTGAATTGTTTATACCACATTTATTCCTCCTGTCACAGTCCTTGCTAATTACCAGCCAATTTTTTCAATATACACCTATGTTTCATTTATCTTGTGTGTTTTTGAAAAACTGACATTAGCTCTACCTTCAGAATTAGTGCATGCATTTACGCAGCCACAATGATTGATTCAGGAATAATCCTATTAGAACAAATCTCAGAACTTCTGTTCAGTCATTCTGGGAAATAGGTACTTCTCCCACTGGTGACAAACTGGGAAGTAAGGATTCTTCAATGCTGCTGATAGTTACCTTGAAACCATAAGAAAAATCAGCCTAAGGAAATAGTTCACATATAAAGAGAAGAGCCAAAGAAATAGGAAAAACAGTGGAGGCAGCCCTGATCAAATAGTTCAGAGGGAACCCTACTTCTACACTTTTATGTTTATTTTTAAATCATTCAAGATGGGTTTCCTGTTAAATTCATGGACTTTGTCATTACAAGAGACTGCTGGTTCTCAAATTGCTACTTTAGGAAGCCTGTCCTCAGACATTAACCTTCTGCCCTTTCAGTGTGTTCACTTATACTGTAGCCTTTACTACATCTCCTCCTTCCTGTCTTTAGATATATATTTTGTTCACTGATAGCCAACCATCATGAGCATTTAATACATTAGTAAGCAACCAATATGTTATGTAGCTTGCTTGGTTGAATAATTGACTTGTCTTTCTACCTTTGGTCTCACCCATTCCCAACTGTGTATCACCTAGTGGTTATTCTTTTTCTTTTTTCCAGAGTTCATAACATAAATGTGTATTTATCACTCTCCCACTGAAAATTGTCAATTACTCCCATTTTGTCCAGGGTTAGACCTTAGATGCAAACCATGTTAAGCCCCTGGTGTTATTGCCCACCAAGGATTACCAGTTTTCAATGGAGATTGAGGAGGGCCAGATCCTTCTGAACCAAACCCAATTCTGAGACTTATCTAAAACTGCCAGCCCTACCTAAATCTGATCTAAAGTAATGTATCTACAGTAAATAACCATATTCACCATCATTAAAAAATCTCAGAAAAAACAAGTAACGAGTCCCCCTGCAGTACCTAATTTGCTAAGAATTGTATTCAGTTCTAGACATTAGAATTAAATGGGACATTGGCAAAACAAAAATTATACAGAGAGAAACCATGTATCAAGAGGAAAATAGAATTTCGTTGCAGGGAGAAGACTATGGGGAAAATAAAGTTTGTGTTCTGACATGTGGAAGATCAAAAGGGGCAAATCTCTTCTCTGGAGGGCATAAAAAGGTTAAATATTTACTCTTTTCTCAGTTTCTTATTTTAAACATTTACTCTAATATGGAGCCACATCTTAGCTTCAGATGAGACAGAATAGTAAAATAATGTTTTTATCCAGGCATAGAAGGGGCTTAGGTGAAAGCACAGTTTTTAAAAGTATTGATCAAGTTATTCTAGTTTCTGCTGCAGCAACAAAGAACCCTAAACCTCAATACCATATCCCACAAAAGTTTATCTCCTATCTACATTACCTGTCCAACACAGGCCACTAGGAGGCCTGCCCACTGTAGCGCTCCAAGACCCAAGATGGCGGAGGATCCACCATCCTATGACACCGCCATCCAAACACAAGCCTCCAGGGGTCATCTGAGCAAGGAAACAGAGCTTGAGTCACCAGTTGCCTCCTAAATGTTTCTGCCTAGAAGTGATTCACATCATTTCCACTCAAACTTTATTGGCCAAAGCAAGTCTACAGCCATGACTAAGTTTCAGGAAATGAGGGCATGCAATACCTCCATGTGCCTGGAAGGAAAGGAATTTCAGAAGTTTTGATAAGCACTTGCAACACTGACCAAAACTCCAAGTAGGACTTAATCAGAGATCAAATCATCTTAAGAATATTGTAGAAAAGATTAGATGTCTAAGCTTCTTTAAATTCTAGGTGTCTATATTCCAAATTTGCCAAGAAGCTCCTTTAAGACCAGAGGTCTTATTTCCCAGGGTCAAGTAAATAACTTTGGATGCTGAACCTCCTCTTAAGTAAGAAAATCACTATGCTCAATATTTGAATATACTGAGCTGAACTTATAAGTACTTGGTTTGGAAGAGCTGAAATATTGATAGATCAACAGCTCTAAATTTGTTTGATAAGCTTGTTATGTTTCTTTTTTTTTTTTTTTTAACATTGCTGCAAACATTTATAGTTGACTTCTACATAGGAGTTGTTGATTTTCAGTAGAGGCTGAAAAGGAATGATAGCTGATAACTGTTCTTCCTGTTCTAGAGAATATATTTTCAAGGTTTTGAGCTATTTTCCATACTTCTCAATAAAAGTGTAAGCTTAGCTAAAGAGTTTGCATTACATGTTGTCAGCTCTATTCTGGAGGTTTGACTGTGTCTTTGTGTAAGAACCTCTTCTTACAGGTTATGCTATATATAATATAATCTTACTCAATTCGTTTTCCCATATATAACTTGAGAGTAATTACCCAGCTCATTTTTGCTCACTTTAAAGCTGCTGTATCATCAATTTTTCTTTAAATTATAGATCAAGTAAGGGAAGCTATATATTTTCAGTATCATAAATCTGTAACTCTGAAAGATGCCTTAGAGATCACTTAGTTAACTCCTTGTTTTAACACAAAAATATAATACATTAATAATGTCTAATATTTATAAGTGTTAAGCATGTTCTAGGCACTGGGCTAATGATTTCATATGTACTTTTTCAGTAAATACTCACAATAGCCCAATGAGATGAGCACTGGTATCTCCACTCTAAGATGTGTGAACTAAGTATATATCCACAGTCAGTAGTTTTTTGTTTTTGTTAAAAATCCTACCTGTCCACCCTCCAGACTTTTCATATAGGATAATGTAGTGGGGGACCCATGGGTACAACTCCAGAAGTCCAATTACTAGATGGGATTCGTCATCCCTTCAGGAACCGTGTAATTATGCTTATTAAATAGAAACACCCTCCCTGACAATGAGTATACACAATACACACTCGCCAATGATGCCCATCATGAACTGAGCCCCATCAGCACATAGTATATCCACTGTTACCTGCATATCCTTAGGTTTTAAATCTCTCCTCTTGTTCATACCTCTCAACCAGACATGTGTCCTGTAAATATGCAACCCCATGGACTGTAGCTCACCAGGCTCCTCTGTCCATGGGATTCTCCAGGCAAGACTACTGGAGTGGGTTGCCATGCCCTTCTCCAAGGAATCTTCCCAACCCAGGGAACAAACCCAGTTCTCCTGCATTGCAGGAGCCCTTCTGAATCACCAGGGAAGCCCACATGAAAAATATTCAACCTTAATTAGAAATTCAATTAGAAATAACAATGAGAAACATTCCCCTTATCAGATGGACCAGTACAGAAAAAAAATTATTAAATCCTACTGTTGGCAAGGACATGGATAAATAAGGACATGCTCTCATCCACTGTTCAGTATTTTGTGAATTTAGTTCAGACTTTTGGACATTGAATCTTCCTCCATTGTTCCATAGTATTTACATATCAATTTGAGGAAAAGTGACAACTCGATAACAAAATTCAGTAAAGAAATTGCACAATCCAATGTTTAGATGACAAATTGAAGTCTGGATCTATTCTGTAACATCACCTAATCTGGGAAAGTGATGGGAGGAATGTTAAAATTATTGATCATCGAGGCTTGAACCTCAGGCTCCCTTATTGAGAAGTTTCTGGAGTAGTTTGTAAAGTCATTTCTGAAATAGTTTCAACAGTTCTGTCAAAACTTTTAAACTAATAATGCTTATCTTGTTATGAAAGGGATTTATGTGATTTTTACATTTCTCTTTGTGCTTTTCAATATTGTTTAATTTTCCATTTCAGTGACAGTATATTTTAAAAAATCAACAAGGAGATTTAAGCACATGCAACCAGTTTATTGAAAAAGCTGAACTTCACATGGAAAGAACAAAGTCCTGTTCGTTCTTTCTCACCACTGTATCTGCAAATCTGTTCTGTGTGATCTCATTTAAGGAGCTGTTACTCACCTTGTATGGTGAGGACTGTCCTCCCATTGCTAGGGGTCTACTGCTTTAAGAACTGCCTGCCTTTGTCAACACAGGCTTTGATTCAGTCCTTAGCATCCCCTCCTCAAACTCACTCCCACAAAGTTCCAGCCTCTGTCCTGCACAGGCATCTGTGTCAGGACTGTCTCCAGAAATTCTGCATCAAGTGTGCTCAGCTGTCCTCATGACAGCCTCTCTCCACCAACCTTATCAGCACTACCCTCTGTCATCTAAAGCTGAAAAGTTCACTCCCACCAGGGGTGCTGAAGTGGAAGGAGGGAAGGCACAGGAAAATATGCTCCCTACATATTTTGGAAGCATGAACCCTGAACGAACTCCAACAGAAATTAATGGGGAAAGATTCTGTATCACCGAACTATAGACGCATTATAGGTTAAAGGCTTTGGCAGCCTGGGCTGGAGGCATAACCTTTAATCATCACGCTATTTATTACTATGGGAAAATGTGTGGAGTTCACCACAACTGACCTACAAATGATCCTTTGGAACATAACTCTCCTGGAAACTGGGGACTGCTTTTACAACCAGCTCCAGCCTGTCAGGTCGAATAGATTAGAGCCAAGACAGCGGCCCTGATTTACAGTCTCAGCCCTGTTGCTGAAGCTCTTCCTAATTCGTGGTCTTTTTAGTCTTAAAATGAGAGGCATAACATGTCTGTTCCAACTACAAGGTTGCTGAGATCATAATTACAGCTATTTCTGAGCAAATATGTCACAAAATTGATAGTACTTGTGGTTTACTATTATTCCATAGTGTACACTATGGAATGCACAACACATGCACCCAGTTACAGTGAAGTCGTTATAATAAGGGTGCCCCCAAAGTATCATAAACTTCTTTCTTTGCCTTTTCCTAATTTTTTTCTTAGTGAGATATCTCTTTCTCTCTCTTAACCTGTAGAGTATATTATTTTTTGAATTCTGGCATTACCCAAAGCCTAAGTTTAGGAGCACTGTTTGAGTGTGTGATGACGCACAGTTCAACTCAGTAGCTCAGTCATGTCCGACTCTTTGGGACCCCATGGACTGCAGCACGCCAGGCTTCCCTATCCATCACCAACTCCTGGAGCTTACTCAAACTCAAGTCCATCATTGGTGATGCTATCCAACCATCTCATCCTCTGTCGTCCCCTTCTCCTCCTGCCCTCAATCTTTCCCAGCATCAGGCTCTTTTCAAATGAGTCAGTTCTTCACAACAGGTGGCCAAAGTATTGGAGTTTCAGCATCAGCATCAGTCCTTCCAATGAATATTCAGGACTGATTTCCTTTAGGATGGACTGATTGGATCCCCTTGCAGTCCAGGGGACTCTCAAGAGTCTTCTCCAACACCACAGTTCAAAAGCATCAATTCTTTGGTACTCGGCTTTCTTTATAGTCCATACATGACTACAGGAAAAACCATAGCCTTGACTAGACAGACCTTGGCAAAGTAATGTCTCTGCTTTTTAATATGCTGTCTAGGTTGATCATAGTATTTTCCCAAGGAGAAAGCATCTTTTAATTTCATGGCTGCAGTCAACATCTGCAGTGATTTTGGAGCCCCCAAAATAAAGTCTCTCACTGTTTCCATTGTTTCCCCATCTATTTGCCATAAAGTGATGGGACCAGATGCCATGATCTTAGTTTTCTGAATGTTGAGTTTTAAGCCAACTTTTTCACTCTCCTCTTTCACTTTCATCAAGAGGCTCTTTAGTTCATCTTCAATTTCTGCCATAAGTGTTGTGTCATCTCCATATATTAGGTTATTGATATTTCTCCCAGCAATCTTGATTCCAGCTTGTGCTTCATCCCACCCAGTGTTTCTCATGATGTACTCTGCATACAAGTTAAGTAAGCACAGTGACAACATACAGCCTTGACATACTCCTTCCCGATTTGGAACCAGTCTTTTGTTCCATGTCCAGTTCTAACTGTTGCTTCCTGACCTGCATAGAGATTTCTCAGGAGGCAGGTCAGGTGGTCTGGTATTCCCATCACTTAAAAAATTTTCCACAGTTTTTTATGATCCACACAGTCAAAGGCTTTGGCATAGTCAATAAAGCAGAAATAGATGTTTTTCTGGAACTCTCTTGCTTTTTTCGATGATCCAATGGATGTTGGCAATTTGATATCTGGTTCCTCTGCCTTTTCTAAATCCAGCTTGAACATCTGGAAACTATTGAAGCCTGGCTTGGAGAATTTTGAGCATTACTTTACTAGTATGTGAGATGAGTGCAATTGTGCGGCAGCTTGAGCATTCTTTGTTATTGCCTTTCTTTGGGATTGGAATGAAAACTGACCTTTTCCAGTACTGTGGCCACTGCTGAGTTTTCCAAATTTGCTGGCATATTGAGTGTAGCACTTTCACAGCATCATCTTTTAGGATTTGAAATAGCTCAGCTGGAATTCCATCACCTCCACTAGCTTTGTTCATATCGATGCTTCCTAAGGCCCACTTGACCATATTCCAGGATGTCTGGTTCTGGATGAGTGATCACTATTATGGTTATCTGGGTCATGAAGATCTTTTTTGTATAGTTCTGTGTATTGTTGCCACCTATTCTTAATATCTTCTGCTTCTGTTAGGTCTATACCACTTCTGCCCATTATGATATCCCTCTGTATGATGATACACATACAGCTACAAATTTTAGAAAGCCTTAGAATTTATCATTTCTCACAGATCTCACAGTTCTGGAGGCTGGGGAAGTCCAACATTAAAGTGTTAGCAGATTTAACTTCTCGTGAGACCCCCCTTGCTGGTTGGTAGCTGGCTATCTTCTGACTGTGACCTTTCATGATGGAAGGGCTAGGGAGGTCTCTGAGGTCTCTTTTACAAAACCACCAATTCTGACATACATACACTATTGATACTATGTAAAATAGATAACTAATGAGAACCTGAATAGCACAAGGAACCCTACTCAGTGCTCTGAGGTGACCTAATGGAAAAGAAATCCAAAAAAAGGGGAATGAATGTACATATAGCTGATTAAATTTGCAGTACAGTAGCAACTAACACAACCTTGTAAAGCAAGTATACTCCATTAAAATAAAATAAATATATAAATGAAAACACTGCTGACTCCACCCTTATGACCTTAGCACCCCCAAAAGGCCCCACTTCCTAATGCCATCACATTGAGCATTAGGACTTCAACATATGAATTTGACAAAGAGACACAAACATTCAGCTCACAGCAAAAAAACATAATCCTAAAATTTGCTGTTTGTTGACTTATGGGCTAGTAACCATTTTATACTTAACGAAGCTATCTTATTCCAACATTCTTTTACTTTGTAGTATCTTCTTTGATGGACTATTAACATATACATTCTTGTTCCACAAGTGGAATCAGTTTTGCCCTCATATTGGTTCTCTCATTAAATAACGAGTTGGGTAAAAACTTTGACAAATATTCTCTCATATGTTCATGAAAGCCAAGTCTTTAATTCATTGAAAATTACATTTTGATAAAGGTGAGAGGGGAAACATTAAGCTTAAGTCTGAACACCCTAGAAGCTTCAGGAAAAAAACAAAGGCTGGACATTTGCAATTGTCCTTCACTTTTGACCCTATGATTACTACCTTGTCTCACAGAAGAATGGGGCTTCCCAGGTGGTGCAGTGATAAAGAATCTGCCCGCCAATGAAGAAGACACAAGGGATGCGGGTTTGATCCCTGGGTCGAGAAGATCCCCTGGAGAAGGAAATGGCAACCCACTCCAGGTATTCTTGCCTGGAAAATTCTGTAGACAGAGGAGCGTGGCAGGCTACAGCCCATGGGGTCAGACATGACTGGGCATACACACAGACACACACACACAGACACACACACACACACACACACACACTCACACACATCACTGAAGAATACAACAGGTTTCCTACCCTCAAGCACATCCCTTTTAGTTGCCATTGTTTGGTTTATTCTTATGTTTCAAATGCTGTGTGAGGTATTTTGGACTTACTATCTCTTTGATCAGGGCTTGGCACATGGTAGGCAAATAAAATTTGTTGAATAAAAGAACCAGTTATCTGTAGTGCTTATAACAGTCAGCAAGGTAGAGTCTGTCATTCTGATTTTACAAATGAGAAATCTGATCACAGAAAGGATAACTGGATTGCCTGCAGCCACAATGAGTAAGTGGTAGAGCAAAGACTTGAATCCAGGTGTGCTGGGCTCCAAAACCCACTCTCTTTGCACCGTACCAGAGGGAGACACAAGCCCCAAATGTGCCCTGACACTTCTATTTTCAATAAAGACCAGCCCAGAGTCTCTTAATGTCAAAGCAAACAAACAAAACATACTAAACCTAACGCGTTCAAATTACAGGTTTTGAAACTAGGAGACCTCAAGCTCCTTGGACACTGGTCTTTCTCACATCCTCCCACCTTCATTCTTCATCTTGACCTAGCTTTAATACAATAGTCCAGCAGTCTTCAAACTGAAGTACGAACAAAAAGACCTTCTAGAGTATAAATAGTCTTAAATAGCAATAGGGTAAAAATGTCCAAACCTAAACTTCCAAACACTCATTCTTAAAGCTGAGCCACCTGCCTGTCAGCACTAATGTCTGACAATTATTCCTCCTTTTCTCACCTTACCCACTGCCCTCTCCACTTTGAGAAAGTCATACTCCCCCTTACCCTAAATCATATTTTGATGTATTGTGCCAGGGTGCAAAAATCTTCAAATTATTAAAAAATAGTAATCAATCTAGAGTGCCACTTTCCGTAAGGGAAAGGCTACTGACAGAAAAGCCAAAAAAGCTTCAGAAAGAAATATTCAGGAGGACCTTATTTCATCCAGGAGATGTACTCAAGACAAGTATCTGTCTATTCATTCAAGTCTTACATCTAGCCACCCACCTACCTACCTAGCAATCAATCATTCATCTATCAATCAATTAACCTATCTCAGAATACAATCAATTAACCTTCTCTTAGAGGTGTGATGAGTGTTTGATTCATGACTGTTAAGAATTTTAAAATAAAATCACACCTTTTCTGATGAAAAGTAACTCTGATGTGGCTGATTAGTTTTAACAATGATGCCTGATTATCTGAAGGACATGCTCTATAAATTGAATGAGCTAAATCTACAGCTCTAAGATTTGGATAAAAATACAGTTAAGGTATGTATATTACGGGATTCTCTGGTGGGCTCTAATGGCAAAGAATCTGCCTGCAATACAGGAGACCTGGGTTCAGTCCCTGGGTTGGGAAGATCCCCTGGAGAAGGGAATGTCTACCCACTCCAATATTCTTACCTAGAGAATTCCATGGACAGAGGAGCCTGGAGGGGCAGTCCATGGGGTCACGAAGAGTTGGACACAACTGAGCAACTTTCACATGCACATTATATAAAATAAACCATAAGAAACAATTTTTGCAACTATTTAATTTTATGATATTTAAACTTGTGGTTAATTTTTTAGATTTCCACTTTAAAAGGTGTTGGAGTAGCCAGTTTTTCCAAAATTCTTTTAGTTTGGAGGCAAGTGTCTAGTGTATCACTTCAGGTACTTACTTATAAACATCTCATTTACCTTGTCCCATTGCATTTCACTCACAAACAGCTAGAAAACACCCACAATGTCCTCTACGTCCTTGCCAAAGCTCAGCACTTGGGCACTGCTAGAGGAAAAACAAAATCACATAATCATATTGGTATCATTATAGTTTCACAGCATACAACTTGCACTGGGTCCTCCGTACTGTTTGGCAATTTATCTGTGTTTGTTTTTGTTTTTCTAGCTTTCTTTCATTTCCCACAGCTATCATCACAAACATTTTTCAAGCTGCTCAAGCTTCCAGCTCCCATCACCTCCCACCATCACTCTCAGCCTGCCAGTGTGCTTTTATTTGCCTAAACTTAGCCCCACTCCCATCTCAGGACAGCCATTCTTAGGACTCTGCCATCTTATGCTCTTCAGGGATCTTTTTTCCTTTCAATTATCTAACCCCAAACTCACTCCTCTTACCTCATCTTCAAACTCTTCTTTTCATCTGTGTTCGAACATACTCTGGTCTCACACATTAAAACAAACAAAACGGAAAAATAAAAGCATAGACCTTTCCCTAGATCCCTTATCCATCTATTGTTACTGTCTTGTTTTACTCTCCTCATAGTCACACATCCCTAAAGCAGTTTCTACACTCTTGCTGTCTTTCTCCACATGTTCACCATCCACATACTTCCACCTGATAAGTGATTTCTGCCCTCACCATGCCAGGGAAGCTGGCAAGATACTGACAACCACCTTATTATTAAGTCTCCTCTTCAATTCACCACAGCATAGCCTCTGCTGAGCATTTCCTTCTCAAAATATTTTCTTTGATAGCTTCCTTGATACCACCATCTCTTGATGTACCTGTTATCTGTTCGCTTGTTCTCAGTCTCCTTGGCCAGTTCCTCTTCCTCTGTCCATTTGTTAAAAACTTATGTCTCAAAAAAAGAAAACTAATGTCTCTAAGGATCGCACTCTAGGACTGCATGTTCAACATGAGCAGCTGGATCATGGTGAACATGCAGGGTTTCCTTTCCACTCTGAGGGTGATGATCCACAAATGTGTGTCTTTCATTCATATCTTTCTCTTTAGTTTTACTGTAACTATCTTCTACACCTGTACGTAAAACTTAACATGCCTGAAACTGAAGTTATATTTCTGTCTCATTGCCAGCCTCCTTCCTCAGTAAATGGTACCACATAGCACAGTATGACTCAAATCTGGGAGTCACCCTGAACCCCTTGGTCTTTCATGTATATCCTGCCCAACTGATCACCCAGATCTGGACATTCTTCCTCATAACAATCTCCTAAATCTGCCCATATCACCCAGTTCCAATGGCCACCTCTCTACTTCAGGTTCTGATGGCCTCTCACTAGGCTGCTGCAATCAGCCTTGATTCCTCTTCATCTGTTTTTTACTCTACAGCCAGTAAAAGTGTTCTAAAACACAAGTCTAATTATGTATTAATAACTCCTTTCCTTAATAGCTTTCAATGGCTTCCCATCATCCTTGTCTATTACTAGTCACTGAACTCCTTCTCACAGCTTCAAGGCCCTTCTGAGGTGGCCTCTGCTCCCTATGGTAGCTTCAGTTCTCCACAGTCTTCACTCTAAAGGGTGACTAAAGCATACCCACTCCCTAAATTTCTCCAAGCTCTCCTGCTTCAAACACTCTTTCTGCCTCTCTTTGCCAGCAGCTTCCTATTTTAAATTAAGGTTTCAGCTGAGATGTTCCTTCCTTGAGATGTTTCCTAATCCCCTCAAGTCTGGATTTGATCCTTATCTTACATGCTTCTACATGTATTGTTCTTAGTTCATTACAGCATTACTCTACATTGATTTTTAACTGCTTACATGTCTATTTCCCCAGGAGCAGAGAGACAAAAAAGCTAGGTTACTAGCCACTGCCGGGCATATAGTAGGCATTCAACAAACATTCACTTACTGACTGAATGCATGAAACTACCAAACCTTTGCTCCTAAACAAATCATATTACTTTTATGAATGGTTTATAAACCTGTTTAGTAACCAAATGGACAGTTTTCATCAAGCTCCCATGAAATTGTTGACCAGAGAAAACCCACAAGATTTATGGGGAAAAGTGCCAAGCTCCATCTCTCTAGCAATGGTATCAAAACCTATATTCTTATTCATATTTACATAACTTGTCTGAGATCTGAAAGAGTTAAAGAAACAAATTTTCATTTTCTTTCAACAGTCAGGTTGTCCTCATGAAGTTTTGGTCTAGCACTTGCTTCATGAAATTAATTGAATCCTGGACAAAAGCTGAGCCATCTCCATCTTTTCTAATTTTATTATTTTGCACCATCTATGAGCAGCTGCTTTTATCCAAGTAGGGGTATTTTTTAAAGAGCATTTTTCCCTTATATGTTGGAAAACCCAAGTTGAAAATAAAATTACATTTCTTAAAATTTCCATGCTCCTGATCTTTTTCTCCTTTTGAGCTGCGCCAGAGGCATGAAATTTTATACCCCTAGCTCCAGTTAGGAAGATGATTTATTAAAGAGACTAAAATGAAAGATGGCTTGGTGGGGATACACTTGGATTCACAGTCCATGCCTTGGGGCAGTTCTAGTATCAAGTCTCTAATTCAGAAAGCAAAAACTTCTCTCATTATTTCAAGACAAATGCCTAAACCTTCCAATTCTTGTTGGCCTACCAAAAATGTGTCAGAAACTAAAACTAGAGATTCTGTTGTTCACATGTGCCTCTATACCCTACAATGTATGGCATATGAACCAGTTACAAAGTACCAACTGATGGTATCTTGCATAGTCTCCACTGTCCATTGTATCATACTCTTTTTTTCTTTATACTGATATCTTTATAAAATTATCACTCAGAAGTTATGCTGGAGAAGTTATTTCCAATTTTTCCATTAGGTTCATAAAATCTACTCAGAACAAGCTAAAAAGCCATGATAAAAAGACAAATATTTTAATTGATTTTTGAAAAGTCCTAAACTTCTGCTTATGCACAGAGAACAGAAAAATGACCTGACTAGTTGTCTCAGTGTAGTCTCAGAATTTGCACATATTTACTTCATTTCCTTGATTTGACCCTAATTCAAGAGATCATCCTGAAGAGTCAGCATTGCTAATATGCTGGCTTTTAAAGGGACAAATGGATATAATCGAAAGAAATAGGATGTCATTTTCTCATCATAGTCATGAACAGAGAAGATATTTCTCAGTGATAGGGATCTTTTATAATGGAAAATAATTTGTACTGAACTCAGAAACCTCAGTGTCTGCTTGGCTTCATTTTATTCAGAACAGGAAGAGTTCAATGAATTGATATAGTCCAGAAACACATGAATTTCTTTCCTGTGATGAAAAGTAAATTTAAATGGTGAGAAAATTACTTCCTTTCTGAGAATTGTCAAGATTCTTGTTCTTGATCATGGTTCAAAATCTCCCATGTAGGTTTTGTCTTCTCATTTATTTCAGAGAAATTATAAATGACACTATTCCTTTTATATTAAGAAAGAACAACATCCCAAATATCAAGATAGGGATATGGTTAGGTCTACATCACTGTCTCTTTGGGTCTAAGAAATATCATTAAGCATTAAATAGCATATAAGTAATAAGTTTATCACTTATGGCATTGGCTTACATGCTGGAAATTAAAGACTCTTTCAAACCAAAAGTTTTTTTTCTCAAATACATGTTGCTAGAATTAAATATATAATTTATATATAACAGGAAAAAATAGAATGGACATGCCTTAAAGCGCAGAAAGGCTGGCAGAAGTAAAATTTATAGGCTCATATCAAAGCTAAAATGAGAAGGGAGAAAGTATGAATCATTTGTACAATTCACAGTAAATCATAAAAATGGTAAAAAAAAAAAAGGCAAATAAAAATAAAATGATTAATAAGTAAGATATTTTCTCCAAGTAGTCCTGGTTTTTATATTGCTCTTTTATGCCTCTCTTGCTGTTCAGTCTTTTCCAACTCTTCACAACCCCATGGACTTCAGCACACCAGGCTTCCCTGTCCTTCACTATCTCCTAGAGTTTTCTCAGACTAATGTCCATTGATCCAGTGATGTCATCGTCATCCAACCATCTCATCCTCTGATGCCCCCTTCTCTTCCTGCCCTCAGTCTTTCCCAGCATCAGGGTCTTTATGTCTCTAGTGGCATCAAAATAGTTAGATATTTTCAAAAGAAGAAAGAAAGAAGGAAGATCCAACACAAATTATTTAAATAAAGAGAAAACAAGGTGGTCAGGACTTTTTACATTTTTCCAAAGTTATTTAGATAGCAAAACAATTTAATTGTGGTTTAAATGAGCTTTAAATACACAAAACCCAATATGCAAGTATATTTTACACAATTATTCAGAGTCAGACACCAGGTAGCTGAAGACAAATGTAAAAACCAGAGGCAACCAAGTGGAACAGGAGAGTCTCCTCCTATTGAGTGGAGAGTGGCTTGGTTGTAGGGTTGCAAACAGCAAAAGAAAAAGAGGTAAGTATTCATGGGAGGCATAATAATGACCCTTCAAAGATATTGACAGCCTTACCCTCAGAATCTGTGAATATGCTGCTTGTTAAACTGCAAAGGGGAATTAAGATTGCAGAGGAAGGCAGAAGAGGAGTCCGTGGTCATATCAAATGACAAAGACCTGACCATAATTACTGCCTTTAAAGATGGAGGATAGGAGCCAGGAGCCAAGGAATGCAGATGGCCTCTGAAAGCTAGAAAAAGCAAGAAAATGAATTTTCCCCAAAGACCTCCAGGAAGAAACACAGCTATGCCAACACCTTGATTTTTGCTCACTGAGAATCATTTCAGACTGCAGACCTTGAGAACTGTAAGATAAATTCATGTTGCTTCGTACCACCAAATGTACGGTAATTCTTAGAGCAGCAAGAGAAAACTAATACAGCACTTTGCAGTGAAAACTATAGTGGAAAGGATTCCCAAGAGGCAAAGAAGAATGAATTTAAAATGCCATAGTAGAAGAAGACAAGAAGACAAGCTTATGAAATAGCAGAAAGAGGGCAAAAATGAAAGAATTTATGAATATCAGCAAAACTGACTTCTATCTGCAATAGCCATAATACTACCTGTGACAGCAAACTATAGTACCAAGGTCAAGTGCTTCAGGGTAAAGAAGTAAAGTGGGAGATAATACACAATGTCCTTCACATGGCAAAAGCTTCAATAGACATTTATTGATACACTGCTCTTGGGAAACAAAAAAAGCAAAGAAAAATAAGAAGGGCACCCTATCAATAGAAATGGATAACATAAACAAAATCATAAAGCAAACATATGTGTGTGTGTGTATATATATATATATATATACACACACACACACACACACACACATATATATATATATATATATATATATATATATATAAAGTATGCATTCACATAGGGCATTGGGTTTTTGATGTTGTCTACTTGATCAAGTGAAAAATGGCCAGAGTAACATTAAAAAGTATGGACAAGTCATACCTATAACATCCAAATTAGCATGTAATTCTACATTATTTGAAAGAAGATATGCATATATATACCATACCATCTGAAAATGACTTCAATGAAAAACCATATACTGTTCAAATGACAAATGACTAAATATGGGTTTTCTTGTACTTATCTCTGCAGAGTGACATACAGTCACATGGCACAATGAAAAATTCTGTGTGAATTGCTGATGAGACAACATAAACAACTTCTGGGGATGCGACTTTTCTTCGTTGAATAAGGACTTTGAACCTCTCCTAAAGCTATGTTCAATAAGACCTAGCCAAAGATGTTTTATAACTTCCAGGAGTCAGCCAATTAATCCTTAGAGAATGCTAAGCCATTATTTCTCTTTATTTGTCACATCAAACACATTAGCTTATGACTGAAGACAAAAAAGAAATTCCATAGGCAATATTAAAGAATATGATGGGAGGTTTATGATGCTATTAAAAAGTAAAGTTCAAAATGTAATATGCAGAGTTGTTTTGGAACTGACTCCCTATCCCAGCTCCAGTTGTAGTGGTAACTTTCAAGGATATTGAATAAATGGAAGTGTGTTCCTACTGACTCTGTTTTCCATAAGTTTAGGAAAAGGCTTTGAAAGTAATGTCTAAAGCACACACTGATTTTTTTAAACATATGTTTGCTAAAAGATTAATCCTTTAAGAAGATATTTTCTAATTCTCCTTTTATTACCTAACATTTCTTTCTCAAACAAAACAGAAACAGAAAAAAAAAATCTTCTTTAGTTTCTGCATTATTCCTAAGAGAACAGTGAGGTTTTAAGAGGACATTCAATAAGGTGTGACTTGATAAAAAAATAACTCATACAATCGCAGATTAATGCTGGAAGATACCTATAAGAATTCCTCCATAATCATAAAATGAAAGAATCTCAGAGAGAGAAGGGCCCTGTGAAGTCCCTAGAGCAACTTCCAATGTAAAGCAGGATATCCCACCACCATTGGCCTGACAGGCTGTCATCCAGCTCTCTAGCTGAGTGTCTTCAGTGAGACAGAGCTCCCAAACACCCACCATTCCACAGTTCGTTCCCAGTTTAACTTCCACCTGTAATCAGTTTTGTTTCCTAGATGCCAAACCCATGTCTAAGCCTACTATCCATATCATATCTTCAAACAGTAGATACTAATACAATAGTATCTTTCTATTTAATCATCTCCTTCCTAAAACCAAGAAGCATGGGGCAAACATATGTATACATGTCTATTATCTTGGACCCTCCTATATAATCTGATGATTACTTAATACAATAACTTGTTAATGCATTCATCAGCTGTGTGCTGACACTCTACCAGTTTCCTGGCAAGGAAGAGAGACCAGATCCCTGTCATCAAGAAGCCTAAATTCTAGTAAGTCAGACAATGAACAGGTAAGTAAATAATATTTAAAATAGCAGAAAGTGAGTATGTATTGATTAGGGAGATGATTTTTAAGACAAAGAACAAAAAAGAAAAAGGCATGCAAAGAGCCAGAAAGGAGAACTTAAGACCCTGAGATTGAAAAAAAAAAAAGAGTTCAGTCTCTTCTAGATGCTCCAGGTGCTTCTAGAATATTAGTAGAAGAGAAGATCAAGTGATAGAAACCAAAACTGGAGAAGCAGACAGACCCAAACCATAGTATGGAGTTCGTATTTTGTTCTATGTGCAATAGGAATCTATGTAAGAATTACAAACTAGATACATAATCAATCTGCTATTTAAAATACCATTCCAATGGGCTTGTGGAGAATGGATGAGGCAAGGGTGGAAACAGAAAGACTTAGGAGGCTTTTGAAATGAGAAATGATGGAGACATAGCTAGACATGGCAGCAGCAGAGAATGAGAGGCGTGGAAAGGATTGAAGCATATGAGAAAGTACAGACAGATGTGTCTGATGGTGGACACAGATGGTGAAGGAAGATGGTATAAAAGATAGTTTCTGGGTTTCTAGTTGGAGTGACTCTGGATGGCAGATGAGAAGATACATCTAGGAGGTTTCAAATAGGCAACTGGGTGTGAAGATATGGACCTCAGAGGAAAGGACTGGCCTGAAGATGCAAAATACGGCAGTGTCCAACATATGGAAGGTATTTAAGATCATTGAAATGATTAAGGAAACCCAGAAAGTTTACAAAGGAGAAAAGAGCTCAAAACCTAGTCCTGAAGAAATTCCAACACTTGAGAGTAGAAAAGACTACAAAGAAACCAAGAAGGAAAAAGAGGAGTCAGAAGACTGCTTGAAAGAGGAAGGAGGGGTCAACTTCATCAGTGGTTTTTAAAAATTGGAGCAAAATGAGAGTAAAGTGACCATCAAACCTAACACCAGGGAGGTGGCCAGTGATCATGACAAAAGCAGTGTCTGTGGAATAGCAAAGCTAGAAGCAAATGAGTAGTTTTAGGAGTGAATTAAAGGTGAGAAAGTGAAGAAAGTATGTAGAAGTTTTGTTGGTGGTTCTTGTTTAGTCACCAAGTCATGTCTGACTCTGCAACCCTATGGACTTGCCACCTGCCAGGTTCCTCTGTCTGTGGGATTTCTCAGGCAAGAATACCAGACCTTCTCCAAGGGTTTTCCTGGCTCAGGGATCAAGCCTGCATCTCCTGCACTGGCAGGCAGATTCTTAACAGTTGAGCCACCATGGAAGTCCAAGAAGTTTTGTTGGGGAAAGGAACAAAAAAGGGCGGGTAGGAACAAGACAGAATGTGGGGTCAAACGAGGATTTTATCTTTTTACCCTTAAGATGGATATCACATGCCAAATAAAATTCAGTTATTAAAGAAAGCTTGACATACCCCTTCTCTAGGCCAGTGATTTTCAAACTGTTTTGAACAAAAGGCTGGATTTCTGAGATGGTATCTTGCAGTTACTGCAAAAAGCAAAACAAGCTTCCATCCTTACCAAAAAAGTAACTCAAATTTAATCCATTTTATATATGGAGATTTAGAATAAGATGTCATTTGAAAAATCACTGATCAGAGGAGAGCATAAGGTAGTCAAAACATCTCACTATATTGACTGATTAATCCATATATGGTTTGTATTCTTAATTATGTCATACAATGGCTCTTCAGGCAAAACATGATGATAAATTGTATCCGTAGCACAGTTTCGGGATACTAAACGAGTTTGTCATTGTTTCACAACCTCTTGGCAATGATAAATTAAGTAGCTTCTTTTACACTAAATTCTTCAGGTACATCAGTATTCTCAAAAGTTGATTTTCAATCATTTTAATTAATATAGTCCACAGTCAATAAGTTTGATAAACTTGCAACATCTCAAACATGCTTTTTATTAAAACTGACTTACAAAGTATAAAATTGTATCAATACATAGATTTTGACAGCTATGCAGATTAACTCTTTATCTACTCAGTAAATATAGTATTTTCACAAAGAGATTTCCTGACATTTAGATGTGCAAAACAAGACTTAGGCAATGATTCTGAATTTTTAAAGATGTAATACAAGGGCACAGCTTTTTTTTAACCATATGAGATAAAAATAAGTGGGACAATAGAGAAAAGGAATAGATTCATGAGAAATTTGTCACTAAATAAATCAAACAAGTTATTTTTCTAAAAGATATTTATGTTTATGACCTTCAGAAAACCTTATGACCTTCAGAAAAATCATTACAGCGATTATTAAAATTTAGCACTGATTTTGACATTACGCCACTATAGCTCTACTGGTGGTTCAGACAGTAAGGAACCCACCTGAAATGTGGGAGACCTGGGTTGGATCCCTGGGTTGGGAAGATCCCCTGGAGGAGGTCATGGCAGCCCACTCCAGTATTCTTACCTGGAGAGCCCCATGGACAGGCAGGCTACAGTCTATAGGGTCTCAAAGAGTCAGACACAACCAAGCGACTAAGCATAGCACATGGCTCCATTTCTCCACCACAGGACTTCTCAGTCTCAGCGCTGTCAACGTTTTGGGCCAGATAAATCTCTGCTTGGGGGCTCTACCTTCTTACTGAAGCACGTTTAAAAGAATACCTGGCCTATAACCATTAGATGCTCATCATACTCCCCTCTCCACAACCAAAAATGTCTCCAGACACTGCCAAACATCCCCTGAGAGTCAAAATCCCTCCCAGTTGAGATTCTGTTCTACAGGATAAGGTGATTTCTTATTATGGACTTCAGCTACTCTTTTCACAATTTTTAGGAAGATCTTTGGGCTCTAACTGAACGGAATGAAGATATTATGACACTCAGACCTAGTTGTTCATGTAATTGTAACAGAGCGAGGGAAGCACACACATCTCAAATGTGACTAAACAGCCTGATAACTGGCTCAACAACACCTGTGGAGAAGCGTGCATCTAGAACAAGGTTAATGCTTTATATTAACGCTTCATTGTAAAAGGTCCAACTACTGACCTTCACATAAGGAAACGGTGAATAAGGGCACTTTTTTGGAGGACTGTGTATCTAACCCTTCCACTAAAATCAGGCACATGGCAAAGCTACATGAAAAACCTTGTCAAGACATTAAAGACAGGCAGATCATGTTTGGCTGTATTCATTTTACATGTTGTTTTGCATTATGCTTTTTAAATGAAATACCAGTGAGAAAAATATGAAAAGGGAGATTTTTAAAGGTGGAGCTAAACTGCCACCTAGAGAATATAGAAATGAGAGCATCTGAGCCTTCTACATTTACTGCAAGAATAATATTGTCCTGTTAACTGAAAGCAAGTCAAATTTAAAATCTCAAAAGCAATGTGAAATTCTAAAGCCATGCTTTTTTAAATTAATCATTCATAAGATTTCAAATTCAAGTTTTCAATTGTGCTTTTAAAATTTCATAGAGAATGAATTAACAGAGACAATCTTTTAGAAGTTCAAACAATTCTGAAGTAGTCATTTCTGAATAATAGCAGAATACCTAGACACAGAATACTGTACCATTAATGCTGCAATAAAATCTTAGTCAAAATTTTAAAGTTTTGATGAACACTTACTATTGAAAATGAATTGGAAGATTAATGAGTGAGACCAAGTGGTTGATTTTCAATGTTTATCACCTTTCCTTAACAATTATTCTTTCAAATGAAGCCAATTAGGGAAACAATTATGGTAACTAAAATCCAATAGACTCACTAGCTGGAGGAAAAGGAGTGTTATTTAGGCAACTTAACAGAAGCAAAATATAAAATATAGGAGAGGAAAAAGCCTGGTGGAAATAAGAAGGCTAAAAGTAACCTGACTGTAGCTGAGATAAAGCATAAAGCAGAGCTACAATTTCTGGGGAAATATGAGTCTCCTTTCCTAAATATAACAGTATAACTGAACATTCATTAGGCTCTCCAGACCATAAACCATTGCCTGGTTAAGGTAGGCATTTGGGAAGCTGCATGAACTCTTGGGCCATGAGGGTCCCATTTAGTAAATTACTACTTCAGTGCACAGAATGATACCCCTGTGGCCTTGTAGGGGATTCCAAAAGTGCTTAGTTTACACACTAGGAGGATCTGATGCTCATTAAGAGATGAGAAGTATGTCAGCTCACATAGCTACATAGATGTGAGAGTACTACACTCATTCAAAAGGAAAATATCAAGATGCGGTCTAGAAATTCAAGTGTCAAATTGACATGACCTGGTCTACAATTGCTTAACATTTAGATGATGAGACTTTTCTCTTTTACAACTTGAGGATTTTTATTTTTATCTTATATAAGTTTCCGATAGCACTGTTTTTGTAGTTTTGCAAGAAATATCCTAGTTTAAAAGCCTTCCTGGAAGGTTTTAGAGTGGTGTGGGTACTCAACAGATCATCCAATGTCTAGTATCCACTTGTACAAGTCAGTCAGTAAAATCCAATTGTTTAGAGATGAATTTATTCAACCTTTTTGTCATAGAAAATGAAAAAATATTAGGTTTTACTGATTCTTTTTTATTTTTTAACTTTATCACAGCCTAGGGAAAAAATTCCAAGATTTCTTCTGTCCTGAGAATTCTCTTTAGGTACCTAAGTGACTTGAATCATATATGTGACTGGCATTCTGCAACACTGTGTCTAAAACTAAGCATTTATACAAGTAATAACTTTATGAATAAAGTCTTTCCTATTCCCATATCAGACCAGTAAAGTAATATTTTACATATCTTTCTTAAAACACAGCTTTCCAATAATAACTCATGTTACATGAGTAGCTGATAAATCTCAAATGACAGCTATTCATATCACACAATTGTGCCATCTGACATAAAGTTATGCATTTGCCTATTTTTAGGTAATATGAAACAGAAGCACCTTTTATGTGGTAAATATATCAAATCACTTCAATGGGCTTTTTGACTAAGAAAATACAACATTTTAATGTAAGTTTCCAAAAAAGGCCTTTGTCAGTGAGAATTAATTTCTATACATTTCGGAAATCTGAACCAATACTGTACAAGAAATATGTAGTCCAATCACTTCCCCAGTGGCTCAAGTGGTAAAGAATCCACCTGCCAGTGAGGGAGACTCAGGAGATGAAGGTTCAGTCCCTGGAGTGGGAAGATCCCCTGAAGGAGGAAATGGCTGCCAACTCTAGTATTTTTGTCTGGGAAGTCCCATGGGAAGAGGAGCCCGATGGGCCCAAGTACATGGGGTTGCAAAGTGTCGGACATGACTGAGCACGCATGCATGCGCAAGAACTATTTATATAGTCCAAAACAATTCTGAAGGTCATTTATATAAATAGTAACACCTCTTTATGTCAGTATTCAGATTCAAAAGATAAAATTAATATTACTGTGTTTAAAAGCACAGTGCCATCACTTATGGAAGAATAAAAGCATTTGGAGGATTCCTGATCTCATGGGAGAAATTGACACAAACCTCTTGGTGTCTTGTTATTGCTGTTGTTTAGTCACTAAGTCGTATCCAACTCTTTTGCGACCCCATAGAACTGTAGCCCACCAGGCTCCTCTGTTCATGAGATTTTCTAGGAAAGAATACTGGAGCGGATTCAGAGGTCTAGAGTAGAGGAGGATTAAGGTATGAAAGAAGTTGAATGTTGTTGAAGCAGAGAGCAAAGCAGATCCTGAAAGGTTTGAAGGTTATCCTAAGATCTTGAGTTTTGGGACCATTAACGCAAAGGCAAATGGAAGTCACTGAAGAGTTTTAAGCAGGAGAGGAGGATGATCAAATGTGATGTCTAAGGGATCTTCCTGGCTTTGGAAGCAGAACAATTGAAAGTAGGAAGACAAGGCAGGAAGGTGACTTTAGGAGATAATTTAAGCCAGGAAAAAGATGATGATGGCTAAATGAGGATGATAGCAGTGGCAGTAAATGGAAAGGGATGTGTTTGAGAGAGATTTAAAAGCTATCATATATGAGGTTTTGTTATAGAATGGATATAGAAAATTAAGGAGAGAGAAGAATGATGGATAAGTCTCAAGGTTCTAACTTGAAAAACCAGAAGTTCCTAACAACTCTAGAAAGGTGATGAGTTTAGTTATGAGCGTGCAAATATTGAGGTTTCTGGCAAAGAGTATTCAAGTGGAGATGTCAAGAGAAGTTTAAATATATAAGTATAAGCTCTGGCAAAAAAAAAAATACATGAAATTAAATCAGTATATAAATGGACGTTGAAGCAGAGAAGGTAAATGAGATTCCCTGAAATTCTGTGTAGTTAAGAATATGAAAGAACCTAGAAGCTAGTCTTAAAAAACACTGAAACATGAGGGTCAAGAAGAGAACAAAGATCTAATAAAGATAATGGTGAGTGAGAAGGAAAATCAGTGGATTGTGTACCAGAAGCCAGTGGAAGGATGTTTCAGAAAGAATGATTTGATTAACAAAGCCAAGTGTTGTCCTAGATTAACAAAATAATGACTGATGTTTCACCACTGCATTTAATAGCAAAGAAATCTTTATTAAATGTGGTGTGAGTGTAGTTGGAGTTAAATCTAGAGACTAGAGTGCACTACTGTGTATTCAGCAGTGAAGACAGGTGAGAACATAGATACAACAATTATGGATAACCTCTTTTAAGAATTTGGGGTGTGAAGGGAAGGAAAGACATGTAACCAAGAGATAATATAGGTCTAAAGCAAGAAGTTTTGGTGTGCTTCATCATATTTTATATAGGTGGGACAACTTAGGCATCTTTGATGAATAGAAAAATCAGACAGTCATGGACAAGGAATACAATAGAAAGAGAGGATAATCTACAGGGTAGTGTGACGGCTAATTTTAATGTGTCAACTTGACTAGGCCACAGGGTGCCCAAATATTTGGTCAAATATTATTCTGGGTGTTTCTGTGAGGGTGTTTTTTGGATGATATTAACATCTAAATCAGTAAACTGAATAAGGCAGACAGCCCCCTATAATGTGGGGTGGGCCTCATGCAATCAGTTGAAGGCCTAAATAGAATTTAAAACACCTGACTCTCTCCCAACTAAGGGAGAATTCCTCCTGCCTAATTGCCTTAATACTGGGACATAAGCTTTTGCCTGTTTTCAGACTCAAAATGAAACTGGCTCTTCCTGTGTCTCAAGCCTGTGGCATTTGAACTAGAGCTACCACATTGGGTCTCCTGGGCCCCCAACTTGCCAACTGCAGATCTTGGAATTCTCAGCCTCCATAATCAGAAGAGCCAATTTTTTTATCATTATATCCTTGCATTCACATACGCACACAAATACATGCACATCCCATTGGATCTGTTTCACTGGCTAACCCTGGGAGTGGATCCCAGAAATCAAGTTTTTAACAAATCATTTGCAAGTGACTGTGACTCAGACTTAAGCTTGAGAAGCACTGCTCCACGACAAAGTTCCTCTGTGAGCAGGAGGGATTAAAATCAC
The DNA here is from genome assembly GCF_023699985.2 of Odocoileus virginianus. Taxonomy (NCBI): domain Eukaryota; kingdom Metazoa; phylum Chordata; class Mammalia; order Artiodactyla; family Cervidae; genus Odocoileus; species Odocoileus virginianus. Next base: position 26,247,195 of record NC_069689.1, read on the forward strand.
ACAGATGGAAGGCTTGCCTATACCAGGAATTCCATTATAAAAGAAGCAAAGAAGGGAGGGAATGGGTCTGGTAGATGAAGGTAAGTTTGAGATTTGGTGAAGAGGAATTTGAGGCAGCTTTTGCCTTGGCTTCTTTTTTCTCTGTAGAGCAGAAAATACAGTGGTTTTCTAAGAGAAAGTAAGGATGTGGTAGGTGGAGAGAACTGAGAAGGGTAAGAAATGAAGTCTTTGAAATGATCATTGCAGAAAATAGGAAATTTTCAGAGCCCATTGAGTTCAGAGGATAACCATACCACGCTCGCTGGTTGTTTAAGATTTTTCCCAGATTTAGTCAGTAGTTTCATTATGCAAGCAAGGATGGTAATTGGATTCATCAAGGATTTGGATTTTTCAGGTCAACAGAAAGACAATATAAAAGAGAAATCAGTGTGGTCAGGAGAATAGAATCCCTGCTATTGAATCCAAGCAGGATAGGATGGGAGTGGAGAAAGAAGGGGCTGGAAGAACAGAAAACACTGGTTCTCTGCCCTTCAGGGACTCCACAGCCACCCCTGATGCACAGTGTTCCAACAGCTTCACCAATGTGATGAGGTGACAGGGAAAAGGCTCTACTTCTCATGGGAGGATATCTGGGAAGGCCTAGATGAGATGAGAAGGTGGAACATAGATAGCCTTAAAGAATCTAGATATGCAAGCTTGGGAGAGTTCACACAGCACACAGAGTCTGTAGGGAGAAAGTTGAAGAACAGAAAATGCGGTTTCCAATACAACAAGGATTTAAACTTAATGGAGATTGGATAAGCTTAGGCAGGGATGAAGAATACTAACAGAAAGTGCCTTCAGGGAAAGATGAAAAGACACACCACATTCATATTTGGAGAGCCTTGGATTTTACTGTGTGCTAGAGAACTATTAAAGACTTTTGACAAGCAGAATGACATGATCATTGCAATCTTTGCTTTTCCATCAAAATATTTGTTAAGATGGGAAAGATTGTTTGAGCTGTTTAACTGATAGGCTAGATGTACTCTTAGAAGCTGTCCTCTAAAATTAAATTTAATACGTAAGCTAATACTTTACCTTTAAAAGTTAGCGTTCCTAGTATGAAAAATATTGAAGTCTTCATAGCAAATGGACATATAAAGGAACAAGAACCCATGATTTACAAAATAGAAATCTAATTAGAAAAGAAAATAAATCTTTATGTTATGTTAATATTTCTATGGCAAAAAAAAAAAAAAGAATCAGCCCTAGGATTTTTTTAAAAAACATCATTCATTGTTGCCCTAAATTTTTTTTTTCCCACAGAATCCTTTAGGTCTATCTTTTTTCAAAAGATGGTATAATCCATCTTTGGTTATTTCAGTTTCAGGGGGTAGGTGGGCATTTCCTTCTCTCTATTAGTGCCTCAAAAGTGCCATGTGTATACAGTTGAGTGTCAATAAATGATTGTGGATGATGATTCCATATCTTTTTGAGTTCTCTGTGGCTATTAAGACAATTTCCCAGCAGCACAAACTCAGAATAGTGTTCCCTTTTCTTCTGACTTCCCCACATCTCAGACTGCCCTTTGTCATGACTGAAACATTCTCAAACTACACCTTTGCCCCAGAGAGGACACATAATGGAATCTCTGCTTTAGTGCATCTTTGCAATTAGGTGGGGGGCATTTTGAAGCAAAAGAATGGTTAGCACACCACAGGTGGTCATTTCACCAACTGAAAAATTCAAGAGGAGATTCTCATTCTATAGACTAAAAGGGTCTTAAAACTGTATAAACTTCCTCAGTTAAATTGAATTAAATGTCTTCCTTGTTTTAGAATGCTCATTTTGACCAAACTCTTCACTGGGATGCTAATGTTCAACATGCAAAAATGTAAAAACTTAAAAATACAGCAGGACTTCCCTGGTGGAACAGAGGATAAGAATCTACCTGTAGTGGACACAGGTTCGATCCCTGGGCCAGGAAGATTCCACATCCTGCGGAGCAACTAAGCCCATGCACCGCAACTAGTGAACCCAAGAGCCTAGGACCTGTGCTCTGCGAAGAGAGAAGCCGCTGACCGCTAGGAGAAGCCCTCACAAGCCAACAAAGGGTAGCCCCCGTTCGCCACAAGTAGAGGAAGCCTGGACACAGCAACAAAGGCTCAGCGCAGCTAAATAGACTGTAAATGAAATAAATAATTATTTTAAAACACAGAAAAGACTTCAGCCTTCTTGTCCACTGGTTGGATTCCTTTAATCATCTTGGTAGATGAGAAAGAATACTGTTTGAAATTGCCCTGAGAAACGACACTTAATGATTTCCTCTTATTTCAACGTATAAGCAAGATTTTCAATTATCCTTCTAAAAATAAAGTGGTAGCTATATAAACTTATTTAGCTATGAACTTGTGATTAAATACTCTGATCTACTGAATTGCCTATATCAACTAATTTTATTTCAGAAAAGCCATCAACTATATCATCATATCCTGTCTCTACTATCCTCCACAAGTTTATAGACACTCCCAATGTATACTATTATTTTATTATCCTTGACATGAAAGGATGATAATATTATGGCTTTCCTTTTAATAACTTGTAAAAGTCTCATGATATGTTTCAGGACACTTCCATCTTTTTTTCTCAGCACTGGCTTCGAGTACACAATACCTAAATACGTCTCTTTGTACATTTTACCCTCCTCTTCTCCCTATTTATCTTAAACTTCACCCAGCAAATCCTGCCAGCAATTATCCCACAGCTGTGATATTTCACTTGTTTAAACAGAAGTCTTATCAGTAAATAATGGCTGTTTTCATTCTACACAGCTCATCATTAATAGTCACTGAATTCATTTACAATTTCCAGCTACAGACACAAGATGAAGCTACCTATTAATATGATTTTCCTATGTCACTCTAATGTCTTTCATTACTAGATGAGATATGCAACTGTTTAAAAAAAATTTAGGCTTGTGTATGTGGTTTCTGGGGTCAACAGCATTATGATATGAATAAATCATTTGGTTAATTCTGCCTCTAACACAATACTGTGTAAAAGCAACAGGTAATTCCCTGCTGCAATGACTTTACTAGGAAACTTCAGGCCAAATAAAATCAGAGTTAAAACACCAGATACTTCCAAATCAAGTTTTATGGGAGAACTGAGACAGAAGTAGAAACTGAGAGAAAGCAACTGCTCATTTTTGACAAGAAAATTTTGTAAGCTGGGAAAAGGCATGAGCAAAAAGAAAAGGAATAAGAAGAAATTACACTGGAATAGAATAAAGAAAGAAAAGGCATAATAATCATGGATACTTTTACATCAAACTTTGGTTTTTCTAATACCCTAGTACCCTAAAAAATATTTGAAAGTTTTTAATACTTTTTATTCAACAAATACTATCAGATGCCCACCCTTAAATATTTTCAGAACCCCATTGTGAAATATTTATATACTTAATCATAATGTTAACTGTAATACATATGACTTTTACTCCTATTTTCCTTTCCATGTCTTAAAAACATATACATTTCTCCAACATATAAGAGAAAATGTCACTTTCCCTGTACATTGGATCTATGGAAAGATCAGTCTTTTTAGAAGACAGCAAGGAAAATATGAGGACAAGGCAGCCCAAAAGCCATCTGAAATGGGCACAGGAGCAGCCAGCCAAATTGGCATCAAATTCTGCATCATCATTCCATATCAAAGACAGACTAGGTGAAGAGTCTCATGACTCCAGACGTAACTCCCAAAGATACAGTCAAAGCAAGTGAGCTCAGACATAGCAAAATAAAATATACAAATATATAAACAAATCAGCCATGAGGGACCATATAGAGGATAAATGTCTAGGTGGAGGGAGGAAGAAAATTATACCAGTAGCTAGAGTGATAAAACATTCACTTCAAAAAATATACGAGCACCTACTATGCAGCAGGCAGTATTCTAGGAATATATAGCAGTGAGTAAAATGGACAAAAAAATCCCTAACTTCCTAGAGTTTCCAGCCAGTGTAGGAGACGCATAATGAACAAGATAATGCAGAGTGGTAGGACCTTAAGAGAAAATAAAATCAGGAAGAAGGGATATGCTGCATTGTGCCCAAAGATGATCACACAATTGCTCCTCTCTCTGCAGTCACATCTCACTCCTCTCTGTAGCAGATGGAGGATCTTTCTTCCTTCTTCTTGAATCTAAGCTTGTTTATGACTAGCTCTGACTATTAGAATAGGCAGCAGCTCCAGCTCTAGGCCTAAGAAATCTGGCAGCGCCTGTTTGGGTTCTCTTGGAACCCAGCCTCCACGCTATAAGGAAGTCCCAACTATCTTCTGGAGAGAGGCCACGTGGAGAGTCCCTGGATGAGGAGACCATGGTGGAAAGGATGACAAAATGGAAGAGAAAGGTGCACCTTTGAGCATTTGCTTGCATACTGACACATTTGAAACCCCTGCTGACATCATATGAAGAGAAAAAAGTCATGAAATTAGTAAGAAATAATGAATTATCAAAGAAGAACAAAACTATGATATTCTAGTAAACTGAGAGAATTAGGTCTGCTGTGAGGAAACTGAACTTAAGCTAACTTTCCTGAAGAATATTGAAGGATGGGACTAATAATATGTATAAATGAACTAACAAAGAGCAATCATCCATGGTTACTAATAGTTAAAATGAAAAAGAGTAAATCTGGTAAAGAATATCAGAGTAAGTGCAATGTACTTACAATGTAACTACTGATCAACTTAACCGCAATTTATTTAAAGTCACACTATATCATGTATGGATGTGCGAGTTGGACTATAAAGAAAGCTGAGCGCCGAAGAATTTATGCTTTTGAACTGTGGTGTTGGAGAAGACTCTTGAGAGTCCCTGGGACTGCAAGGAGATCCAACCAGTCCATTCTAAAGGAAATCAGCTCTGAATATTCATTGGAAGGACTGATACTGAAGCTGAAACTCCAATACTTTGGCCACCTGATGCGAAGAACTGACTCATTTGAAAAGACCCTGATGCTGGGAAAGATTGAGGGCAGGAGGAGAAGGGGACGACAGAGGATGAGATGGTTGGATGACATCACCAACTCAATGGACATGGTCTTGGGTGGACTCCGGGAGTTGGTGATGGACAGGGAGGCCTGGCATGCTGCAGTTCATGGGATCACAGAGTCAGACACGACTGAGCGACTGAACTGACTGAACTGAAATCATTAAATTTGGGAGTGCTTACCCTGTATATGTAGTTACACTGAAATAGATAACTGAAACATGGGAGGGGTGAATAAAGAGAAAATTGGCAATTATCAGAGTGAAGAATTACAAAGCAACAATGAGATTATCTATGTCTTTTCTGAGAATACAGCAAAAAGAAAATATTTCAATTACTTCAGAAGAGAAGGAATTAAGGTAAGCATACTAAATTCTATTGACCACTGGAAAGGAAGACAGACATATGCTACATTTCTACACTGGAGGCTGAGAGGCAAAGATTGATCTTGCTGAATCAGTTGTAGGTGGCTATACCTCAGAACCACACTTAAGGAGTAGAGCCTAAGGAATTGTACCTACACACCTCAGCCACACCTGGACAGCATCTAAATGGTAGGATCCTGACCTCAAGGCTAAGCTGGAGGTCTTCCTGGGATGAGACTTTGAGGGGTCTTGGGGGATGGTGAGTGGGAGGGATGTGAATCACTTGGGTTCAGAGGGCAGAGTGGGGTAGACAGGTTGGTAGTGTCTGATGAAGGATACCTCCAGGTGTTCACTCTCAGAATAATCTCCTTCCACATTGACTCTGGGTTTGGCCATGGACAGGCTTTGACCAGTGGAACATTAGCAAATGTGATGTAAACAGAGGCTTGATAAGCTGGTCAGCGTGGGGCCTGTCTTCTTGGAGTACTTCTACTGGGAAGCAAGCTTCCTTCTGCGGCAGAGAGAGTCATGTGGAGGGGCTCTAGAAGGTGAACCATCAAGTAGAAAGAGGCTATGCAGAAGAGACCCAAGACATACCAGCAGAGCTGTATGCAGCTCTTGACCAGCTGAATGCAGTCACCCTCAGGGAAGGGGGACAGGCGGTGGAGAAGCCTCCATTCCACTTGCAAAATTGTCATAACAAATAATTGTTGCTTAAGCCACTGGCTTAACAGTGTACATTTGTAAGGTTGTTTGTTATGTAACAACAGACATCTGAAACAGAGGATAAGGCATAGAAGACTTCACTGAGAAGACTTAGAGGTGAGAAAGAAGCCATATCTGGGCAGGAAAGCATCCCAGGCAGAGGGATGAGCACGCACAAAGCCCTGAGGTAAGAGCAGACCTGGCTTACCTGAGGAGCTGCACAGAGGCCAGGAGAGCTCGGGCAGTGAGGGAGTGGGGTGGGGGACACATTAGGAGAGAGAGGTAGAGCAGTAACAGTGACCAGATCAACCCAGGATTTGCAGGTCATTGTATAGACTTTGACTTTCATCCAGAGATTGATGGAAAGCCATTGGAAATTGAAAGCATTCATCAATTCATTTAAAACTATCTGTTTAGCTTGACTGTATGCCAGTTTCAGAGTGCTGGGCATTCAACAATCAATAGGACTTTGTGTGTGTTGGGACAAGGGCAGGAGGAAGGGTTTTGAGACGGTGGAATAAGAGGAGCAGGATTACAAAAAAAGCTGGACCAGATGGGAGGGAGACCGCTTTCTGTTGGCCCAGGCCACCTGAAGGGTAGAGATCCCTTTAGCCAGGACCCCTCTTAGCTTTCCTCAAAGTCTCTCTTCAAGATAATTTGCTACAATTTTATATTTGAGTACATTATACCCACACAAGAAAGCTCACTTCTCTTTTAAGACAATTTAATTTCCTAAAAGCTTTTTTCCAAACAAACGGCATTTCACCAGCCATGCACATGTGTTCTCCAAAGATCTTGCCAGGCTCCAGCATTCTGTGCTCTGCTTGTCAATACATTTACGGAAAAACGTTCTGTTAAATTTTAAAAGATTCTCTTCAAAAAGACACTGTGTACTTCCCAAAAGGTACTTTACGAATATAGTGCTTTACAGATTGCAGTAAGGTTTCAGAGCAATTGACTCCACCGCATCATATTCTTAGAGCCAAACTAAATGGCAAAGTAACAAGCAAAGAAGGCATAAAGCTAACATTATTATAGCTTTAAATAAAAGTTCATGAAGCAATTTTCCTTACGTGTGGAGCCACACACATCAAAGTATACTTGCTGGCATGGAAGGTGACAGTAACAAGAGGACTTCGCTGGGGCACATGTAGTTGCTGGAGAAAAGTGTGAAGATCTGGTCGCGCGGGTGGGGTAAGTTGTAATTCTCCCAGCTGGTCAAGCCGTCAATTTACACGGAACCTGGACGGCCTTCCAGTTCAGGTTGGACTATATTTAGAATAGTATTTTCAGAGAACTTCTTGTCAAATACACATTCTTTCCAGGAAGGAAGCAGAAGTGCTCCCTTCAACAGAATAAAATCCTTCTCCTTATTCTGCACTCCCCAGGGTTTATAAAGAAAAGAAATCCCAAAACACCTCATTGCTTTAGAAGAGGTATTTGTTTGGCTAACTCATTTCTCTCAAAAATGCAACTAAATGGTCTTCTTTATGTTATGTTGTTTCTTTGTTGTTCAGTCACTCTGTAGTGCCCACTCTTTGCAACCCCATGGACTGCAGCATGCCAGGCTTACCTGTCCTTCACTGTCTCCCAGAGTTTGCTCAGACTCATGTCCATTGAGTCAATGATGCCATCCAACCATCTCATCCTCTGTCGTCCCTTCTCCTCCAGGCCTCAGTTTTTCCCAGCATCAAGATCTTTTCCAATGAGTCAGTTCATCACATCAGGTGACCAAAGTATTGGAGCTTCAGCATCAGCATCAGTCCTTCCAATGAATATTCAGGGTTGACTTCCTTTAGGATTGACTGTTTTAGGATTTTATTCCTTAAATTCTAATTAATAACAAGAATTCAGTTTCCAGCTACCTGATATTTAAATGACTTCACTGAGCATTTGTTTCTCACAAACAGCTCTATTTTTCTGACTTAAGGGCCATATAAAATAGATAAGAAAAATTTAAAAATACCATTGTATCTACTAACACTATTATCTTGTATCTTTTAAGTCATTCTTGTATAAGGCGTTTTATTTTCCATTTTAAATCATTTATTCTCAAAGAACTGTAACTAACTCCTCTTGAAATGTGATTTGGGTTTTAAGACACTTGACAAAGTTATTTGCACTCTATGCTATTAGTCTCTGCACCCTCTCTCCTGCCCTGCACTCTGAACTCTTCCACAATCTGAAATAATAATTTCTGAACATTCCAACCAGTCACTTATTTCTTTAGCTCTCCTCAAGGGGCTAGGGCTCTAAATCTGAAGATTCCAACCAGTCACTTATTTCTTTAGCTCTCCTCAAGGGGCTAGGGCTCTAAGTCTGTTTCTTTAGTTCATCAGAATCAGAATCACATGGTATTAAAATTCAGGCCCCAAGACCCCATTTCAAACTTATAAACTTGAAACTTCTGGGTGTGTGGCCAGGCATCTCTGACAAATATCCCAACTGATTCAGATCCACCAGAGGCTTGACAGGCACCGCATCAGACCACAGTCTTTAAGCCCTGTGAGCACCTGATACGTAGAACAAACCCTCAGCCCAAGAAGATACCAGGGGGATTGCATTTTGCATCTTTTCTCAGGGAATTCACAAACACTCTGAAACCTGTCCACAGACCCTTCTTTGCCCAGGGTGTCTGGACTTCTTGTTTAATAACTTTCTCTTTGACACCAAGCAAATCAGTATGAGTAAGACTGGGCACTGGCTGTGCCCTGCTCTGTTCTGTTGAGGAGAGCCATTGACAATTTCCTGCGTTTATCTCAACCTCAAAATGAAGTGTGTTTTTCTTATCCAATTCACACAAGTATTGTGAGGCTGAAATTGCTTGAAGAGCTTTAGAGGAAAGGTACCATATAAATGCAAATAACAGAGATTTGATAAGAAGAATAGTCATACCCAAGTGCACAGGGCTGCCCTACCCCTTGTGGGTTAGTGAAGTTTGCGGTTTCACTGCTATTACCATTCAGTATACACCAGAGAATAGACTATAACATGAGCCTTCTAGAATTCTTTCTATGAAAGAAAGGATTGCAGGCACATTTTTCTCATATGATCATATAATATGCCACCTAGAGAATGGAAGGATGAAAGAAGACACCCTGGACCATAAGTCCTAAAGATGCCACAACCACCTCAAGAGGAAGAAAGAATACAGGGCTAGTAGGGAAAACTCTACAATTTCGAATTTAAGGAAACTCAGGGAACTCCAAAGAGAATACTGAAATCACAGCTATCTCCCTGTGGCAAGACATATTTTAACACTTAGCACAAACACCCATCCACACATTATATAACCTGGCATTTACCACTCTAATTACTCGGGTTGGGCGTGTCTACCATGCCCTCAGTCCATCACGCTGGCTTTTGTAACCAGGGCAACAGAGCTGGAGTAAAACCTAAGGAGAGTTAATTCAGTAAAAAAAAAAGAAAAGGCAGGATTTTTTTTTTTAGACATTCTGACTCTTTGGATGATTTCACTATATCAGCAACTCTTTCTAGACTTCCTCTGAAACTTTCTATTGAACCTGCCTACAATTTAGCCAGCAACAACCACAGCACTTCTTCCTTGGTTACTGTACATTAAGTGAGCAGCTAGATAAAATGCATACATTAGCCAAGGAGTGAGTGGCCAAGGACATTTTACATGGCATCTTTCTAATCCTATATAAACATCTTAAACATAACCTAAGGAGAATAATAAAGGACAGGAAAATAACCTCACCTGCAGAATAGCAGCTTCTGCACAGACTTTTTTGCCTGAGTTCCAGAGCTCGCATGTTATATCCTCAACAATTGTACATGGCAGAAAAAGGAGAAAAGCTAGTGGAGGTGATGGAATTCCAGTTGAGCTGTTTCAAACCCTGAAAAGATGCTGTGAAAGTGCTGCACTCAATATGCCAGCAAATTTGGAAAACTCAGCAGTGGCCACAGGACTGGAAAATGTCAGTTTTCATTCCAATCCCTAAGAAAGGCAATCCCAAAGAATGCTCAAACTACTGGACAATTGCATTCATCTCACACGCTAGTAAAGTAATGCTCAAAATTCTCCAAGCCAGGCTTCAGCAAGACGTGAACCGAGAACTTCCAGATGTTCAAGCTGGTTTTAGAAAAGGCAGAGGAACCAGAGATCAAATTGCCAATATCCGCTGGATCATCAAAAAAGCAAGAGAGTTCCAGAAAAACATCTATTTCTGCTTTATTGACTACGCCAAAGCCTTCGACTGTGTGGATCACAATAAACTGTGGAAAATTCTGAAAGAGATGGGAATACCAGACCACCTGACCTGCCTGCTGAGAAATCTGTGTGCAGGTCAGGAAGCAACAGTTAGAACTGGACATGGAACAACAGACTGGTTCCAAATAGGAAAAGGAGTACATCAAGGCTGTATACTGTCACCCTGCTTATTTAACTTATATGCAGAGTACATCATGAGAAACGCTGGGCTGGAAGAAGCAGAAGCTGGAATCAAGATTACCAAGAGAAATATCAATAACCTCAGATATGCAGATGACACCAGCCTTATGGCAGAAAGTGAAGAGGAGCTAAAAAGCCTCTTGATGAAAGTGAAAGAGGAGAGTGAAAAAGTTGGCTTAAAGCTTAACTTTCAGAAAACTAAGATCATGACATCTGGTCCCATCACTTCATGGGAAATAGATGGAAACAGTGACAGACTTTATTTTGGGGGGCTCCAAAGTCACTGCAGATGGTAACTGCAGCCATGAAACTAAAAGATGCTTACTCCTTGGAAAGAGAGTTATGACCAACGTAGATAGCATATTAAAAAGCAGAGACATTACTTTGCCAACAAAGGTCCATCTGGTCAAGGCTATAGTTTTTCCAGTGGTCATGTATGGATGTGAGAGTTGGACTGTGAAGAAAGCTGAGTGCCAAAAAACTGATGCTTTTGAACTATGGTGTTAGAGAAGACTCAAGAGTCCCTTGTACTGCAAAGAGATCCAACCAGTCCATCCTGAAGGAGATCAGTCCTGGGTGTTCATCGTAAGGACTGATGCCAAAGCTGAAACTCCAATACTCTGGCCACCTCATGCGAAGAGTTGACTCATTGGAAAAGACCCTGATGCTGGGAGGGATTGGGGGCAGGAGGAGAAGGGGACGATAGAGGATGAAATGGCTGGATGGCTCACCGACTCGATGGGCATGAGTTTGAGTAAACTCCGGGAGTTTGTGATGGACAGGGAGGCCTGGTGTGCTGCGATTCATGGGGTTTCAAAGAGTCAAACACGACTGAGCGACTGAACTGAACTGATACTCTATCACACCTGAGGCAACCAGGACCTTTTTGCTTGATATTATTCTTTTTGTAATTACACATATACTTTGTTTCATTGTGCTTCACTTTATTGCCCTTCACAGATATTACATCTTTTTTTCCTTTACCAGTTGTAGGTTTGTGGCCACCCTGCAACAAGCAAGTCTATAGATGTCATTTTTCCAATAGAATTGGCTCACTTCATGTCTCTCTATCCCATTTTGCTAATTTTCACAGTTTCTTAAATATTTTCATTATGGCATATTTGTTATGGTAATCTATGGTCAGTGATCTTTGATGTTGCTATGGCAATGAGTTCAGGGGTGGGGGCATGTCATGAACTGTGCCCATGTTAAGACAGAGAAATTAATTAACAAATGTTGTGTGTGCTCTGACTGCTCTAGTGACTGGCCATTCCCTGTCTCTCCCTCTCCTTGACCTCCCTGTTCCTTGAGACACAACAACACTGAAATTAGGCCAACTGATAGCTGTACCAGGGCCACTAAGTGTTCCAGCGAAAGGAAGAGTCAACTGGGCAAACTTCATTGCTTTATTTTAAAAAATTGCCATGGCCACCCCAATGTTTAGCAACCACCGCACTCATCAGACAGCAGCCCTCAACACTGAGGCAAGATCCTCCACCAACAAACAGATTATGACTTGCTGAAGGCTCAGGTGATGGTTAGAATTTTTTAATAATGAATTTTTTCAATTAAGGTTTGTACATTTTTAGACATAATGCTATTTCACACTTAAAAGACTACAGTATACTATAAACATAACATTTATACACACTGGTAAACCGAAAATTTCCTGTGACTTGATTTAGTGTGGTTTCACTTTATTGCAATGGTTTGGATTCTGCAATATCTCTGAGACATACCTGTGGTGTCCTTTTAAAATATTAATTATCCTCTGGTTCGAAGAGATAGACAGTTGGGGTTGTCATTTTTCAGCAAACCCATAAAGAAAAACAATCCATCCTCCTGGACTTTAAATAGAGAAATTTGATCAAATATTAATACAAAAGTCAAGTCCAAATCCAGGAACTATCAATGGGAGATGGGAGACAGGAAAGAAAGCTCCTGCTTTTGAATAAAGACTTTGGATGCTATATAGTGCGTTGTTCAGTTGTGTCCAGCTCTGTGTGACCCCACGGGCTGTAGCCCACCAGGCTCCTCCATCCATGGAATTCTCCAGGCAAGAATACTGGAGTGGGTTGCCATGCCCTTCTCCAGGTGATATTCCTGACCCAGGGATCTAACTCAGGTCTTCTGCATTGCAGGCAGATTCTTTACCATCTGAGCCACCAGGGAAGCCCTTGGATGCTATAAACCCAAACCAATGTACCACTTTGCTTTCTTCCCACAGCTCCCCTATAGGAGAAAGCACAAAACTAAACAGAACAATTTAGCCCAAGATCAAGTGCTGGTTCTAAAGGCCTCAGTGCATAGTAAGTAGGCCTCAAGAAGAGAGCAACTCAATGCTTAAAAATAAAGGTCATTTAGTATCTAGCATCTCTTTCTGACACTTTAGGGAAAGCTTCCAAATATTCTAACACATCAAAATCAAAAATCTCAAAACCACAGCAGGAGATGTTATCTAAAGAAGAAAGCTGAAGATTCCTACTTGAACTACTTTTCTTTCACTTCAGATCACAAACTTTAAATCTACAGAGCTTTCAGTGGAAGGATTCACAGAACTAAACAGTTCTAATGTTTTAGTGAGAATGAATAAAGCTACTATCAATGAGACTGGAAATCTTATTTAAAAATCTCCTTTCTATTGGGTGCATCTATAGAACTCTTCCATCATAATTCCAGTGAAATAACACATCTGCATGAGATATTTGAGAATGCTAGATCTTTCTCTGAAATTGTTTATTATCTTGTCTTTTTAAAACATAATATATTCCTGCCACTGACTGGATATACTATAACAAGGTCAGAAAAGTCCCACTTATGATAGAACTATTGTTTCACTCTCTTTCATGTTGAGAATGCTTCCAGTGTTGTCCATGCATGCAAACAGGGCTAAAAAAGAGAGCAGCAGGACTCTCCTCTACTTGATACGTGTAAAATCCACTTTTCATCAGCGGCTCTTCGCAGAAACTGCCACTGATTGCAGCTCTGCTTTGCTCATCACAGTCTGATGGATGTTTTTGCTCAAAATAAGTCACCCTTTGCTGATTGCTACAGGCTGCTCAGTCTGTCAATTGTGGAAATACAGCACCCTCCAGCTAGGCCACATTGCTTATTGTAATCAAAGAGTCAGATGCAAACATTCATTCCCATGATTCCTCAGCTCTGATCTCTATTTGTCTACTGCAGTGTTCATTTTGGTTGTGAGATACCCTCAGAAAGAAAATGCCGCAGGTTAGGGATCAAGTCATTCACCTCAACTAAGTTAAAATCTTCCTCTCAGACAGAGAATAAGCCTCTCATTTTCCTAAAAAATAAGCCAAAGAAAGGTAAGCTTTCTTTTAAAATACAGTGGGGTAGAAGCTACCATTTTTTACAAGGATGAAAGAATGCATCCTTTTACAAGGATATTAGAGGATGTAGGAACTAGAGCCTAAAGATATGCATCCCTGACAGAAATTCTGAATGTCATGAGTTTAATACCTGTCAATCAAAAGACTGTTAAGAGTACATTTGTATATGTCACACAATAATATTGGGAATGAAGTGATTAAACCGAAAGGCTTTGCACAGTCGTGTCCAACGCTGTGTGGCCCCATGGATTGTAGCCCGCCAAGCTCCTCCATTCATGGGATTCCCTAGACAAGAATACTGGAGTGGGTTGCCACTTGCTCCTCCAAGGGATCTTTCCAACCCAGGGATCAAACTCATGTCTCCTGCCATTCCTGCATTGGCAGGTGGATTCTTTTACCACTGAGTCACCTGCGGAGTCCCTAGAAAGGCCCCGAGCTACTTCCTAAGTACTGATGCCAGAAGAAAGATAGGAAGTTCAATGGTGTTATTTTTAAAATAACTACATTATATCCATATTTATGTACAATGAATATCCATTTTAAATGCCCATTCCAAGTAGGAAATAACTTTCTCTGACAGAAGGGGTAAGCATTCATATCAGTTAGGACTAGGTTCAGCTACATATAACAGAAAAACCCAATGAGAAAACAGCTTAAAGTCTTAGAAGAGAGAAACAATGTATATCTCTTACACATAAGAAATCCAGAGGAAAACAATGCAGGGATAGAATGATGGGCCATAGCATCATCTCTTACTCAAGCTCTCCTCTTTCCTCCCTCATCCTCGGGCTTGATTTTCAGTCTCAAAATCATCTTATGGTCTAGGTGGCTGCATGAGCTCCAGCCATTACATCACATTCCAGAGAGCAGGATGGAAGAAACAAGGAGGCAACTCCCAGTGCCTTTTCTTCGGAGACTTCCCGGCAGTCCCACGCAGCACATCTACTTATATCTCATTGGTGAGAACTTGGTCACATGGCTAGTACTTAGTGGCATTGGAAACAGGCAAATAATTATAGTTGAGGCTATACAAACTGCTAAAACTTAGGGTTCTCTTATTAAAGAAGAAGGCAGAATGGTTATTTAACAGAAAATGAGAGATACCTACTCCAGCACTCACTCTTCACCACCATCTCTGCCGTCAGAGATACCAGATGACCTTGGGCAAGTCAGTAAAATCTGTCTGTGCTTCAGTTTCCTCAACTCTAAAGTATCTATCTTGTGCATTCATTTGAAACTTAAATTGTTGAGTCCTGCCCCAAGGCCACAGGTCCGAGGACTTGCACCAAGGCCACAGAAGCGGAGCCCAGAACCAAGGTCACCTCCGAAGCTGACTGGGCACCTTTGTTATCATTTTCAAAAGCCCCCCAATCATCTCTAACAAGCTTCCTGACCCATATTATGCAAAGATGCCCACTCCAGTAAACATCCTATAGTACCCCATCCAATCACCTAATGCCAACCTTTCAGCAAGAATGTTCTTTGTCTTGAGGTTATAAAAATCGGCTATTAACTCACAAAAACTGTTGACTCTCCCTGACTTGTCTGCAGCTGTTGGTCCACTGTGTTCACAGAGCCCACTTTATCTCTGTTCTTTGTTCTTAATAAACTTACTACCTTTCTGCAGTACTCCATGTCTGGAAATTCTTTTCCAACATATGCTCGGGCTGCCTCAAGATAAATGAGATGACATGTAAAGGGCCTAGGGCACAGACAACCTGAGGAAACATCAGCCTCCTTCCACATATCAACAGGAGCCTGATCAAACCCAATCCAGCAGACGCTTAGAGCCTGTAATTGGGACCACTGTCCCCTCTCTCAGGGACCACGCTGGCACTTGGTCCAATGCTGGCTTCCTCTTCTTTCCTTAGTTATACCCCACACCCAACATGTGCCACAGTTGCCTAAGGCAGCCTGATAACTGGACCAACAGAGGCTGTGGCCCCTGGAAGACTCATTTTCAGGAAGAACTGGGGAAGGAAAAGAGGCTGAGCATAAACAAGTCCTCAGGAAAAATGGAAGAAATACATTTTCCACTAAGACTTCATATGCCAGAGGGACTCCAAATAAACTTTTAAGTTCTTTGGCAAAGACAGCAAACCATTCAGTAGCACTCTCTACTGTCTGCTCAGAAGACAGTGCTTCAAGATCAGCTACTTTTGAATTTTATCCCTCAAGTCATTGCTCTCAGAGGACCCCCCTGAGAGACTGTGAGTGACTTGAGGAACCCATCATCACTAGGAAACAAAATACAAATCCTCCTGAAAGGTCCATCCCTTTATGGGGAAGCCAGCAGATTGCTCATCAACTACCTGCTACCACAGGCCAGGATCTCTGGAAGCAGATTCTGAGATGGAACTCCCCATGTAAGGTCTTTTTGTGTGTGTGTTGTGTTATGTTTTTAATCATTAAGTCCTGTCCAACTTATTTGCAAGCCCATGGACTGTTGCCCTCCAGGCTCCATTTCCTTCTCCAGGGGATCTTCCCAAGCCAGGGACTGAACCTGGCTCTCCTGCATTACAGGCAGATTCTCTACCACTGAGCCACTAGGAAAGTCCATAAGGCGTTTCCTTCTGCCAACCTTGCCACTAGTTGTTCTCCTTCAAGTAATGGCAAGTTTGGGCAGAAGGAAAACTTAAATTGTAATACAAGCCCCACAAAGCTGGCTGGGAGCCCTGGAACAAGTATTGCCCCCACATTAGGGTGCAATGGTCTAGTCTCTGTTACCACCACCACCACCCCCATCTCTCACAATCACCAGTTATGAGCCATCCTCAGAAGGCAAGACCTCAGCTGAGGCCAACCCTCAAGAAGATGACAGCTTCAGGCTATGTCTTGTCTTCATTCCCTACAACTGGGCAGCAAGACCCTCATGGGAAGAGGATGGAGCAGCTCAAGTCTACCCCACCATAGAAATAAATATCAACCATAAAAGGATTTTAAGGTTTTCCTGGCTCTGGTGTTCATGTACTGACTTTGTATCACAAACGGAGTTGACACAAAAAAATCACTATTTCACTCCTCAACTCACATATCACAGAGTGTATGTTTAATTGATAGCAGGCTTGAAATGCTATATAAACAACTCAGTTAAGATTAGGAAGATTGGAAAGTCAGGCTTATTCTATCAGCCTTCTTGGTTTAATGATCAATAAATATAAATAAGGATTTTTCAATTTAAATAAAGATTTGACTGTACTTCATAGTCAATCGCAAGAATCCTAAAGATGAGGACTATGGAGGAAAATGACACGTTAGCAGATTTCCAATACTTTCTAAATCTTGCTTTACCAGGAAGCAAACTGTTTAGTACTTATTTTCCAATTTTCAGTTCTACTGAGATGAAATAGATCCTTTCATTTTCTACTTAAAATGTTCAGGGACAAACTGAATTTCCCCAGTTCTCAAGGTAATCTTGCGATCGCTCTGTGTGTCCTTCCATGGGGATTCCATCTAAGAAAATGCTAGGGACCTTTCCTTATTTCACAAAATTACCAAATTCTCAAAGAAGCAAACCACACCAAAAGGATTTTGCTGCACTGGGATTAAAATCACTCCTTGCTTCACAAATAAAACCTAGTTTGTCATATTAGTAAGTGTAACTCCACCTGTCTAAAATACAAATCAAGCTCACTTTGTAAAATCATTTTGCATTATTTTCAGGGGAGGAGGTGGAAAGCATTTAAAACACTGGATTTGTAACAGCAGATCACCAAAACACCAGACTTTACTTTGATGTACTTCAGTTAACTACCAGCTTCCCATACTAGCGTTCCCAAGGAACTGCTATTACAAACTATCAAAATATTTTCTTGCCCAGAGAATTTTACTAGACAACGTATCAGAGAATACACCAGAAGGAGGAAAATGAGGAAGATGTACAAGAGTATTCAACTGTGTGGAGGAAAGTGTTAAATGAAGAAAGGACTAGAGCTGAGAGTTTTTGAAAAGGACACCAAATCAAGATGGGTGAGGAGCTAGACCAAGGATCAAGAAATCACGGTTCATGAGCCAAATCCAACCTATGTTTTGTTTTTATAAATAAAGCTTTATTGCAACACAGCTACATCCATTTGCTTACATGTTGTCTATGACTGCTTTTATGCCACAACAGATGGCAGAACTGAATAGTGACAGCGGAGATTACATCGTTCACAAAGGCCAAAATATTTACTATTTGTCCCTTCAGAGAAAAAGTTTGCCAATGCCTGCTCTGTGTGTGTGCACTTAGTCACTCAGTCATGTCCAACTCTGTGCAATCCCACGGACTGTAGCCCGCCAGGCTCCTCTGTCCACGGGGATTCTCCAGGTAAGAACACTGGAGTGGGTTGCCTTGCCCCCTTCCAGGGGATCTTCCCAATCCAGGGGTTGAACCCACGTCTCCTGCATTGGCAGATGAATTCTTTACCTCTGAGCCACCTGGGAAGCCCTGGAGAAGAAAGCATCTTTGGGCAAAGAGAGAGCTATGGCAGGGTCTTCATAACAACTGATGCTCTCTTTTAACTACTATGTGCCAATCAGCCAAAATATGTCTACCTTCAAACAATGGTCCTGCCTGGTAGTCTCTTGATGTATCTTTAGTGGCTCTTCCACATCTACTGATACTTTCCCCTTACATGGTGGTAGCCTCCAAGATTCTCACAAAGGACCTCCTTTTTTTCTTACTTACACTCTACTGCAGCATTTTCATGAATGGTTTTAGCTTCAAGTAACTTGTATAGGCTGATGACTCCCAATTCCATGTCTCCTAAGCCTGAGATATGCATATCCACTGCCTCTGGAACAGTTCTACTCCTCAAAGGCAATGCATGTACAAACTCAACCGCTCCTTCCCATAAATGAATTTAGTGATTAATCCAGACTGCATTAGTTAGGTTCCTAGTTCCACCCTTACTAGCTACTAGTAACTGTTGGGCAGGTTACTTAAACTCTCTAATACTTGATTTCCTTATTTATAAAGTGGAGGTAATAATAGTGCCTACTACAGAACATGGTGATGAGGATTAAATGAGACAGTGTATGCAAAGGATTTAACACAGTGCTTGACACAAAGGAATAGTTCTATAACTAATAGGAATAGTGAAATCATCAATGGACTTTTATGTTTATTTGCAATATTAGTAAGTAACACTTTCATTAAATGTCATTTTTTACCTTGGTTTTCTCCCTGAAATTCTGGCCTCTCGGAAATGGCAACCCACTCCAGTATTCTTGCCTGGAGAATCTCATGAACAGAGGAGCCTGGTGGGCTGCTGACCATGTGGTAACACAGAGTTGGACACGACTGAAGCGACTTAGCATGCATGCATGCATTGGAGAGGGAAATGGCAACCCACTCCAGTATTCTTGCCTAGAGAATCCCGGGGACAGGGGTGTCTGGTGGGCTGTTGTTTTGGGGTGGCACAGAGTCGGACACGACTGAAGTGATGCAGCAGCAGCAACAGCATGCTCCCACAGAACCTAACAGATCAAGGATTTGCCATAATGTTTTGTAATTACGTATTGAGACGCTGTATCCTGTACAAGTCCATAAGCTCTTTGATGACAAGTTGTGTCCAATTTAACTCTTTATACTGAAGGAATACTGCAGAATGGATAGGAAGAAGGGGCAGGCAGAGAGATTAGTAAACTAGTAAGAAGACAATAGATGAGACCTAAAGAGAGACTTTTAAACCAAATCCATGAGAAGAAGGATGAAAGAAAAAGAAGAATTTAAGAAAATTTAGACGAATCAACAAAACTTGTCAGTGATTAGACGTCAAGGGTGCGAGAAAATCATCCATTTTACCTCCCACCAGTCACAAGTTTATCCCATCTTTACCAAATAGGAATATTCTGCAACAGAGCAAAGAATGCTGTTTTGAGTTAGGACTGGTAATAGAGTGAGAATGAGATGCTTCTTCAGATTTCCTCTCTGTTTGGCTCTCAGTTATTAGTCCTCACCTAGTTTCTTCATTAGTTCTCTTATTCGTCAACTAGTTTAGCAAAAAGGAGAGCACAGACTTTGAAGTCAGGCAGATTTGGACTTGTGTTTCAGCTCCTCCTCGATAACTGTGGACCATAGTTATCTAACTCCTCCAAGTCTTAGCTTCCTCATCTTTAAAATAGGAGTGATGATTGTATATACCTTGTGTATTTGTGCAAAAATTAAATAGATAATGCATGCAGAGCTCTGGGCACAGCACCTGGAAAATAGTAAATGTTTCATATATGCATTTTATATTATGAACAATATAAGAAAAAGTAAATCTTTGAAACCCACAAGTATAAAAATGACATAAACCAGAGCTACAGCTTTGGTATCACACATCATAAAATAGAATATCTCTAGTCTGGAATTTTGTAAGAAAGTAGGTATTGAATACCACATTAGGCCAAAAGATAAAATCCTATCCTATAGCTAATGGTGAAAGATCTCATCAGGGACTGGATTAGAGGAAAAGAAAGTTAATCAACTGCAGTCATTTGCCCTCACTAATTTGCTTTTAGTAAGTAAGAATCTGTACTTTTGCTTCAAGAAGAAATGGCGAATTCCCAATCTAAACTCTATCATGCTTGCGTGTGTACTCAGTCATGTCCAACTCTTTGAGACCCCATGCACTATAGCCCTGGAGAAGGAAATTGCGGATCCCGTGGACAGAGGAGCCTAGTGGGCTGCTGCCCATAGGGTTGCACTGAGTCAGACACAACTGAAGTGACTTGCAAGCAGCAGTGGCAGCGCTACAGCCCACCAGGCTTCTCTGTCCATGGGATTTTCCAGGCAAGAATACTGGAATGGTTTGTCATTTCCTACTCCAGGGGATCTTCCCTGATCCAGGGATCAAACCCACATCTCCTGTGTCTCCTATATTGGCAGGTGATTCCTTACCATTGACTCACCTGGGAAGCCCATACTCTATCATATCACCACTCAAATTCCTTTACCTGTCAGTTATGAATTCATTGATCACCAAGGTTTTAAGATCTCAACATGCTCAGTCAGTATTGAGAAAGCAAAGACAGAAAATACATTTAATGATATCATCCTGTTAGCAAATGGAGAGTACTGCAAACATTCTTAGTAGCATATTTTACTACTATACTCAATTTTTAAATGATTGGTCTATAGTATTTAGTATTTATTTTTGCTAAAGGAAACTATTAAATCAGATGGCCTATCAAGCTTTCAATTGGAAAGATTTTTTATTTTCAAAAGTAATTAATGTTACACTGACAGTGGCTGATTGGCCCTTAGTTTTCTTGTTATATCAGTCATCACATTATTGCCAGGATATTGTCTTAAAAAGAGGAGCAGCTTCTAAAATACAAATAACAAAACCCAAAGGTTGACTTCTCCCTATCTCTACTCACCCTCCAGTTAGTCACCGCTCCTTCTGGGGCTCAGACCTCCATGAAAATTCAACTTAACAGGTTGAAAAGACAGAGACAAGTTTTATAAGCCAAACTAAGGAGGCATGCAGCTGAAAATTATTATATTCATGTAGAAGTATTTAGTGGACATTGCAAACACTACTTTTAAAATCAGACTGAAGGTAGGTGAAATGAAACCCATTCCAGATGGGCTTTTGATCCTCTGTGTAGCTTCAATCATATCAGTCCTTTCTGTACCTCTTTTTCTCTATTTCTGAAGCAATAATTGCCATGTCATTATCTTGAAAGTGTGATTTAAGAACTAAATTTTAGGAATTTCTCCTGGCCTCATTTTGCCATTTGAAAAATAATGGAATTTCATCAGATACTTTCTTGATGTCTAGCTTTAAAGTGCTGTGAATTTTAGCTTTAAAATGCTGACTTCAATAGGTCATAAGTTATTTCCATTAAACTTAAAGACATTTTATCTAGAAGGCCCCTAGTCAAGTATATGTTATCTACACAGAATAAACATTTAACTATTAACAAGAGAGTGTGTCAGTATGGATTTCTTCAGGTCCCTAAGAAAGCAGAACATCTGACTAGCAAATTTTGATGGAATGTTGGAAAATGGAAAGACCAGGACCATGGAGACCTATCTAGAGGGAATCAACTCATGTAAAGGGCAAGCCACAGGGTCAAGGTTGGTAGTACATTTTTCATGGTAGATGCTCAACCATGATGGTAAACTTTCTAGGAAAGCAGGAGTAGAGATTACCAGTGCAAAGAAAGGGGAGACTCGAAAAGGGAAATTTGTGTAACATTCAAAACTAGGTATCAGGTTGAGCTGTTTTGTCACAAGATAATATTTCAATGATGAGAAGAGATTCAGATCAGTATCACCTCAAAAAATGAAACTGGGAATTGTATGAAAAAACTATCATCATATCATCATGTGAACAAACATAAAGGTTAAAGTTGCTGCTAGGACTTCCCTACTGATCCAGTGATTGGGAGCCTGTCACAATGTAGGGGATGCAGGTTTGACCCATGGTCCAGGAAGATCCCACACGCCACGAAGCAACAAAGGCCCTGTGCCACAACTACCGAGCCCAAGCACCACAACTAGATAGTAGCTTCCACTCACAACACCTAGAGAAAGCTTGTGTATGGCAATGAAGACCCAGCTCAGTCATAAGTAAATAAATAAATGTAAAAATAAAGCTGTTAAAAATATTCTTATACTCACAACTTGTTCTGAGTTTAAACTTGTGATGCAAGGGGGGAAGGCCCTCAAGGCAGCCCTCCCAGCTGCCACACTTGTCCTTGTCTACTTCTCATCCTTCCCTTGGTGGTTCTCCTCTTCTCCCACTTCTTGACCCTGAAGTCCTCAGGCAACTTATGGTACACACCCTCTCAGTCATGGACTTAACCTAGAAATACTGACCCTTCCTTTATAACACCTCTTATAAGCAAGGTGCAGCAGAATGCGCATGGGCTTTAAAGTCAGGCAACATAGGTATGAATCCTGGTACCCCGTGTACATGTGAAAATTACATGCTTGCCAAACCCTGACATCTAAAACAGCTGTGAAGATTATATTTAAAACATTGACTATCCTGGTTCACTGTGGATGCAAGTGACTGCTCTTCTCCTTGTTGCCAGAATGGGGATTCCCTCAGTGGAGTACCAGCATGACTGAAAAATCATCTGATAACTTAATTTCCAGGGGGAGTTTAATGAGCCACCACTTCCTTAGTCACAAAACAAAAACAAATGCTTAGAGACACCATACTTTAAACATACAAGAATGAAAATAGAATTTCTAATGGAGTGACAGGTAAACAATAAAGTTGAATCTTAGGTGTGCATGTAAAGAGAAAAGTTGAATCTAAGTGTCCTGTCACACAAGTATGTATTTTCTAGAAAATTCTGCAAAGTAACTTTTTGCTAGTGCTTAAGAAACCAAGTTTCCATTGTCCATAAGACACTTGAAAAGTTTTCAGGTAAGAAACAACTTTCTCAGTTCGTTCAACTCACTAACAAAAAAAAAACAAACAGTCCAATTGAAAAATGGGCAGAAGACCTAAAGGGACATATAAATGGCCAATAAGCACATGAAAAGATGCTAGGTTCAGTTCAGTTCAGTTGCTCAGTCATATCCAATTCTTTGTGACCCCATGGACTGCAGCACATCAGGCCTCCCTGTCCATCACCAACTCCCGGAGTTTACTCAAATGTCCATCGAGTCAGTGATGCCATCCAACCATCTCATTCTCTGTCGTCCACTTCTCCTCCTGCCTTCAATCTTTCCCAACATCAGGGCCTATTTATATGAGTCAGTTCTTCGCATCAGGTGGCCAAGGTATTGGAGTTTCAGCTTTGGCATCAGTCCTTCCAATGAACACCCAGGACTGATCTCCTTTAGGATGGACTGTTTTGATCTCCTTGTAGTCAAAGGGACACTCAAGAGTCTTCTCCAACACCATAGTTCAAAAGCATCAACTCTTCAGCACTCAGCTTTCTTGACAGTCCAACTCTCACATCCCTACATGACTACTGGAAAAAACATAGCCTTGACAAGACGGACCTTTGTTGGCAAAGTAATGTCTCTGCTTTTTAATATGCTGTCCAGGTTGGTCATAACTTTCCTTCCAAGGAGTAAGCGTCTTTTAATTTCATGGCTGCAATCACCATCTGCAGTGATTTTGGAGCCCCCAAAAATAAAATCAGGCACTGTTTCCACTGTTTCCCTGTAACATCCCTAATTATTAAAGAAATGCAAATCAAAACAATGAGGTACCTCCTCACATCAATCAGAATGGCCATCATTAAAAAGTCTACAAAAACAAATACTTGAGAGAGTGTGGGAAAAAAGAAACCCTCCTACACTTTTGGTGGGAATGTAAATTGGTATAGTCACTATGGAAAAAATACAGAGGTTTCTCAAAAAAACTGAAAACAGAGCTACCATATGATTTAGCAATCCCACTCCTAGGCAAATATCCAGACAAAACTATAATTCAAAAATATACATGCATCCCAACATTCATAGCAGAACTATTTACAGTAGCCAAGACATGGACACAACCTAAATGTCCATCAACAGATGAATGAATAAAAAGAGGTGTTATATTATATAATGGAATACTACTCGGCCATAAAAAAGAATGAAATAATCCCATCTGCAGCAACATGGATGGACCTAGAGATTATCATACTAAGTGAAGTAAGTCAGAGAAAGACAAATATCATATGATAACACTTAGATGTGAAGTCTAAAATAGGATACAAATGAACTTATCTATGAAACAGAAACAGACTCAGACATAGAGAACAGATCTGTGATTGCCAAGGAGAGAAGGATTGGGAGTTTGCGGATAGCAGATGCAAACTATTATATATAGAATGGATAAACAACAAGGTCCAACTGTAAGCTCAGGGAACTCTATTCAATGTCCTGAAATAAACCATAATGGAAAAGAGAAAGAAAAAAAGGTTAAAAAAAATCAACCTGACAGAACAAAAATAAAAGAAGCCAAAGAAACTTGTTTCAGAGGCAATTCTAAAGCCCTGAGACTTTCTTAATAGTTTCAAGAGGTCTTTCTATTCTTATAGAAGGGAGATACTATATGAGGAAACCTATTACTTGTCTTTATGGAAAATGATAAGTGAAACTGAGGCCCACAAAACAGCCTTATTGCAGGGTATCAAGAATAAGACCTTTTAAAAAAAGAATAATACTTGATCACACTGGTGATTTTGTAATACCTTCCTTGCTGTGAGAGTATGACAATTCATTTTTTTTTTAATACTGTAGAAAGGGGAAAATAAAAAAGGCGAATCATGACCTGAAGGAAATTTCATTTATATCCGAGTCTTCATTTATATGGATGGAATCATTTGTCCAAAGTTTAAGTTAGTCATAATTAATCTATGACTATAGGGTAATTCTTTAAGTCTCCAGTGAAATGGGGGTTAGTGCAATTGTCCATGAAATTCAGGGATATTTTTAAAAACCACACTTTTGGCTTAAATTACTCAGATAAGACATTGACTGCTCAGCTTGTTCTGCAGGGGAAATGCATTAAGTACTACTATATAGATGCTGGCATTATCCCTGGCACTTCTTCAAGTGTTTCTGAACATCTGATTACTCATAGTCTATGACTCACAAATTATATAAATCTTCGGAGAATTGAGAGTCAGTGCTTTCTTTTCATTCTCATTATATTAGCAAGTATATCTCTGAAAGAAATGAGAAGCCCATGGTTAATACTTACTGTGGGCAGTCTTAGTCAAAGGAATCAAAGCAAAGGAATCCTCAGCAAATGTCAGTTGTATGCACTATCTACTAACCAGAGACAACAGCAGTCCTAAAAGGGAATTATGACCCAACAGAGATTTTCATCTTAGAGTAAAATGCTCAGTAATTTCCCTAAGATTAGAACCTGGGTTCTAAACTTCAGGCAGTGTTCTTGCCCTCATTCCATATTTTTACCCTAAAAAACAGGATATGGTATAAATATTTTGACTTGTGGGTTACATCTGCCACTTTTCAGCAGTGTGACCATGGAAAAAAAAGAAAAAGATTGAACCCCTTTGACATTCTAATTTCCTCATCTGTAAAATAAAAACATCATATCTAGCTCATATGATGCTTTTGAAGCTTAAGAGAATAGAGATAAAACCTAGTTATATTACATCAGACAACCTCAACATCTCCATGGCTTTCAAGAATAAATACTTATTTCCTGATTTCCTCACTGAGCTGGTGCTCCATGTATTATTCTGGACCCCATGCTGAATCCTGGGTTCCAGAATAAAAGCTGCAGACTAGAAGTAGGAGGATGACTGGATACCCACAAAATCACAGCTCACAAAATTCTTTCATTTCTGCCCACATTTCAATCATCAGAACAAGTCATGTAGCCAACCCCAAAGTCAATAGAGAAGAATATACCACCTATCAAGAGAAAACAAATAATAGGAAATGACAAACCAATCACCGGAGCAATAATCAGAGCTTCCTAAATGTGGATTCTACCCACTACTGCCAAAGTACTACTACTGTCTCTCTGAGCCTGGATCCCCAGGTTTGCAGATTATAGGCTTTCACTAATGAATTATTATCTGGCCCCATCACTTCATAGGAAATACATGGTGAAACAGTGGGAACAGTGTCAGACTTTATTTGGGGGAGGGGCGTCCTAAATCACTGCAGATGGTGATTGCAGCCATGAAATTAAAAGACGCTTACTCATTGGGAGGAAAGTTATGACCAAATTGGATAGCATATTTAAAAGCAGAAACATTACTTTGCCAACAAAGATCCATCTAGTCAAGGCTATGGTTTTTAGTGGTCATGTATGGATGTGAGAGTTGGACTGTGAAGAAAGCTGAGCACTGAAGAATTGATGCTTTTGAACTGTGGTGTTGGAGAAGACTCTTAAGAGTCCCTTGGACTGCAAAGAGATCCAACTAGTCCATCCTGAAGGAGATCAGTCCTGGGTGTTCATTGGAAGGACTGATGCTGAAGCTGAAACTCCAATACTTTGGCCACCTCATGGGAAGAGTTGACTCATTGGAAAAGACCCTAAGGCTGGGAGGGATTGAGGGCAGGGGGAGAAGGGGACAACAGAGGATGAGATGGCTGGATGACATCACCAACTCGATGGACATGGGTTTGGGTAGACTCCGGGAATTGATGGTGGACAGGGAGGCCTGGCGTGCTGCAATTCATGGTGTTTCAAAGAGTCGGACATGACTGAGTGACAGAACTGAACTGAACTGAATGAATTATTGATTCATAAAATGGTTGGCTAATAATTATCATCATACAAGTAGTAGAAACAATAACAGGTTTTAGTCTGCAAATACAAGCAATTTTCTTTTGGATGCTTGAATCACACATTTTAATCACATGGATTTTAAATGGCATTATTTTTCTAGTTTCTTCTAGTTTTCTATTTTTTTAATTTTAAATATTTTCTAAGGCTTTAGAACTTATTGTATGCCATCCAGTGCAGATTCTCAATATATTAGTAAAAGGTTGAAATCATTAATTTCTCCAGCAATGACTTCTTAATTATATTAAGATACAGTTTAATAACAAAGTTAGAGACTTTGATAATTTTCATAACTTGGATAGATGTAGTAAAAATACTATAGTCTCAACATACCTCCACAGATAACATAGATTGAAGTAACTTTAGGGGTAGTTTTGAGTGGTCACAAATATAAAAATCTTGATAAACAATGCAAAGAGAAAACATGCCTCACAAGATTTGTTTAGTATCACACAATACTAATTTTTACCACCGGTATCTTGTGTCAGAGCTCTTAGACATACCAGGAAAAATGGAGATACTATGATTAAGAAATAGGCATTCTCACTTTCATCTAAAATTGCCATTTGCATGAAGGTGACTTTGTATACATTATATTCATCTTTGTTCAGGACCCTGATTGTATATCACAATGAAATATTAAGTTGTATACTCACGGAATGCCTAGTTAAGAAGGATATTCTCTTGGATTGATTTCAGTGATGAATGTGGAGTTAATGTCTGTCTCCGTGTGAAAGTCTGTATTGTATAGAACAGGTTCATTTATAAAATGCCTCATTATTAAAGTGACCCTGAAAAAATAAAAGATGGACATGTAATACATGAAAAGGTCTGTTTGGAATGAATTTATTTATGTGCCATTCATCAAAAGGGATTAGCTATTCTCCAGATTAATGCTATGCCACCATTACCACCCTGTATGGATAAGAATTTACAGTGATTTTACGTTTTCATTGATCTTTTGAATTAAATGGATTCTTAGTCTATAAGAGAAGGATACAATTTCCCAAGGGACTCAGTTTCATTCTGAGCACTTTTCAAACCACACCCTCAAATCCAAAGGATTTATGCATTCACTCTCCTTTGATTATCAGGAGCACATTAACTTTTTTTTACATTAATTTAAAGTTTGAGAAATATTCCATGGGAGATTCCTTAGGCAGAATACATTACATAATTTATTTAAGGGAACAGAATGTTTAGGAGAATTTGTAAGAATAGGCTTAAATACAAGGAAATAGACAGCCAAAATATTTGTAGGATTTTATAGAAACCAATTTAAATCTCTCACCCAGCACAAAAATCTCTCCCACCTAGTTGTTGAAGCTTAAAATGCCTTTCACATAAGACATTTCAACCCCTTGCCTGTCCCTGGTGGCCCAGAGGGTAAAGAATCAGCCTGCAAAGCAGAAGACCTGGGTTCAGTCCCTGGGTTGGGAAGATCCCCTGGAGAAGGGAATGGCTTACCCACTCCACTATTCTTGCCTGGAGAATCTCATGGACAGAGGAGTCTGACGGGCTATAGTCCATGGGGTGGCAAAGAGAAGGACGTGACTGAGCAACTAGCATTTTCACTTTCAAACTTGAAAATGACAGCATGATATATTCCCAACAAATACACAAGTAATTGAAACTAAATATTTTCCTGAATGCAAGTTTTAATTGAGGGAGAGTCCACAAGTTTGGGGCACATCAAGTAGAGAAGAACCTGAAGAGGATCTATACACTAGAAAAAGGAATCAGAAAGAGCAAGCCAAGAATATCAAAACAAGCTTCACCTACTTCAAAATTTTCCCTAGAGCTGTGGTGTATGGTTGACTTACATTTCCTTATCCAGCCTCTGAATTCTTCCCTCCTAGACCTTTGACTTGCTCTCCTGAAAGAAGACTAAGCTACTCCAGCTGGCCACATACATGATGGTGTCACCAGCTGCAGTTCAAGCCAAACTTCATACTATTTTGATACAAAGGATTTAAGTTGTAG
Source organism: Odocoileus virginianus (assembly GCF_023699985.2). Classification (NCBI taxonomy): domain Eukaryota; kingdom Metazoa; phylum Chordata; class Mammalia; order Artiodactyla; family Cervidae; genus Odocoileus; species Odocoileus virginianus. The sequence goes on from NC_069689.1 coordinate 26,276,245, forward strand.
GTATGAGATTTACTGGACTCCATTACTAAGAAGAGAGCTCCTCATTGTATACAGTAGTTCCAAATGGATACATAGAATAGTGAAGTGTCATGAAATGATATTATATGCAAAACTGTCCTGAAAAAGAGACAGTTACAGAAGGACACAACAAAACTTAATGCAAAGGGAGATAAACTAAGCCACCAATGACAGTGATGCACATTTGGTTTCAGCATAAGAAAGAATTTCTTAAAAACTGGAGTTGTCCAGATGAAGAGGGCTGCTCTCCAAGGTAACAAACTCCTTGATTCTTAAATGTTCTGTTAAGGGTAATGAAGAAAGCATGTCTGATTAGGAGATGTGGAAGAAGTTTGTATCAACAACTAAAACTAAATTTAATGCTGTGCTGTGTTCTTAGTCGCTCTGTCTTGTCCAACTCTTTGCGACCACATGGACTATAGCATGCCAGGCTCCTCTGTCCATGGACTTCTCCAATAAGAATACTGCACTGGGTTGCCATGCCCTTCTCCAGGGGATCTTCCTAACCCAGGGATCGAACCCAGGTCTCCCACATTGCTGGTGGATTCTTTAACCTCAGAGCCACCAGAGAAGCCCAAAATTTAACACTGAACACCTCTAATTTTCTACAGACAGCATAAGGTTTAAGGCCATATAGAAGGAGAGTTTAAGAGACATTAATATAATAAAACAGTTTACAATAGTCATGTCTTGGCTGACATGAAAGCAACCTAAGTGCCCATCGATGGATGAATGGATATAAGAAAATGTAAGATATTTGTATATATAATCGAACTATTTTCTAGCCATAAAAAAAGATGGAAATTTTGCTATTTGTGATGACATCGATGGAACTTGAGGCCATTGTGCTAAGTTAAATAAATAAGAGAAAGACAAATACTGCATGATCTCATTTATATGAGAAAAATCAATCAATCAATCACAGATACAGAGAAGAGACAGAACGATTCAGAGGCAGAAGGTAGGGGGTAGGTAAAATAGGTGAAAGGATTCAAAACATACAGACTTCCAGCTATAAAATAAGTCAGTCACAGGGATGTAGTATACAGCATGGTGACTCTATTGTATATTTGAAAGTTGCTAAGACAGTAGATCCTAAATGCTCTTCTCATGAGAAAAAAATAGTAAGTATATACATACTTGTATAAAAGAAAATAATCTATAAATATGAATAGTGACAAATACTAGATTTATTATGGTGATCATTTCACAATATGTACAATTAACAAATCATTATTATGTACACCTATAACTAACATGTTATATGTCAATTATATTCAATTAAAAAGAAGTATGACAAAAGTATATAATAATCCAGAATGATTATAAAAATGAAAAAAAAAAGTTACCAATAAGTATGGGAGCCAGAAAGGACAAGAACAAAGACAAGTAATGACTGGCAGTGCAAGGAAGGACAGGAAGAAGAACACGTGGAAATAGATAATCAGGTAGAATTAAGGATTCTTAATTAAGAATTCATTTCAGTTCAGTTCAGTTGCTCAGTCATGTCCAACTCTTTGCAACCCCACGGACTGCAGCACACCAGGCCTTCCTGTCCATTACCAACACCCAGAGTTTATTCAAACTCGTGTCCATTGAGTCAGTGATGCCATCCAACTAGCTCATCCTCTGTCACTGCCTTCTCCTCCCACCTTCAATCTTTCCCAGCATCAGGTTCTTTTCAAATGAGTCAGTTCTTCGCATCAGGTGGCCAAAGTATTAGAGTTTCAGCTTCAGCATCGGTCCTTCCAATGAATAGTCAGGACTAATTTCCTTTAGGATGGACTGGTTGGTTCTCCTTTCTGTCCAAGGGACTCTCAAGAGTCTTCTCCAACACCACGGTTCAAAAGCATCAATTCTTCGGCATTCAGCTTTCTTTATAGTCTAACTCTCACATCCATACATGACCTCTGGAAAAACCATAGCTTTGAGTAGATGGACCTTTGTTGGCAAAGTAACGTCTCTGCTTTTTAATTAAGAATTAGGATGGGGAAATTGATGTTACTTCACCAAAACTGAGGACACTTGGGCTTCCCTGGGCTCAGACAGTAAAGTGTCTGTCTGCAATGCAGGAGACCCGGGTTTGAACCCTGGATTGGGAAGATCCCCTGGAGAAGGAAATGGCAGCCCACTCCAGTATTCTTACCTGGAAAATCCCAGGCAAGAGGTAGGCTTGCCAGGAAAAGCCTACTAGGCTTTGCGACCATGGGGTCGCAAAGAGTCGGACACGACTGACTGGCTTCACTTTCACCTCACTTTGGAATAAAGACATAGGAATAAGCAAATCAGGAGAATGAGAAATTAGCCTGAAATGGAATTTCCCAAAATGAAGGGAAGGTTTAATATGTGTTTTGGGGTGGGAGGAAATTTCTATGGTCAAATACGTTTGGAAATACTGAGTTAAACACCATTAAACTGATTTTTATAGAGCCTTAGCTATTTATCACAATTCTTTTTTTTTTTTTTGGGGGGGTATTCATAATATTTTAAATTTTTTTTTTATTTTTTTAATTTTTTTTTTTCATTTATTCTTACTAGTTGGAGGCCAATCACTTCACAACATTGCAGTGGCCCTTGTCACACATTGACACAAACCAGCCATGGATTTACATATATTCCCCATCCCGGTCTCCCCTCCCACCTCCCTGTCCACCCAATCCCTCTGGGTCTTCCCAGTGCACCAGCCCTGAGCACTTGTCTCATGCATCCAACCTGGGCTGGTGATCTGTTTCACCCTTGATAATATACATGTTTCGATGCTGTTCTCTTGAAACATCCCACCCTCGCCTTCTCCCACAGAGTCCACAAGTCTGTTCTATACATCTGAGTCTCTTTTTCTGTTTTGCATATAGGGTTATCGTTACCATCTTTCTAAATTCCATATATATGTGTTAGAATACTGTAATGGTCTTTATCTTTCTGGCTTCACTGTTATAATGGGCTCCAGTTTCATCCATCTCATTAGAACTGATTCAAATGAATTCTTTTTAATGGCTGAGTAATATTCCATGGTGTATATGTACCACAGCTTCCTCATCCATTCGTCTGCTGATGGGCATCTAGGTTGCTTCCATGTCCTGGCTATGATAAACAGTGCTGCGATGAACATTGGGGTGCACGTGTCTCTTTCAGATCTGGTTTCCTTGGTGTGTATGCCCAGAAGTGGGATTGCTGGGTCATATGGCAGTTCTATTTCCAGTTTTTTAAGGAATGTCCACACTGTTCTCCATAGTGGCTGTACTAGTTTGCATTCCCACCAACAGTGTTAGAGGGTTCCCTTTTCCCCACACCCTCTCCAGCATTTATTGCTTGTAGACTTTTGGATAGCAGCCATCCTGACTGGTGTGTAATGGTACCTCATTGTGGTTTTGATTTGCATTTCTCAGATAATGAGTGATGCTGAGCATCTTTTCATGTGTTTTTTAGCCATCTGTATGTCTTCTCTGTATGTCTTCTCTGTATGTCTTCTGTATGTATGGAGAAATGTCTGTTTAGTTCTTTGGCCCATTTTTTGATTGGGTCATTTATTTTTCTGGAGTTGAGCTGGAGGAGTTGCTTGTATATTTTTGAGATTAATCCTTTGTCTGTTGCTTCGTTTGCTATTATTTTCTCCCAATCTGAGGGCTGTCTTTTCACCTTGCTTATAGTTTCCTTTGTTGTGCAAAAGCTTTTAAGTTTCATTAGGTCCCATTTGTTTATTTTTGCTTTTGTTTCTAATATTCTGGGATGTGGGTCATAGAGGATCCTGCTGTGATTTATGTCGGAGAGGGTTTTGCCTACGTTCTCCTCTAGCAGTTTTATAGTTTCTGGTCTTACATTTAGATCTTTAATCCATTTGGAGTTTATTTTTGTGTATGGTGTTAGAAAGTGTTCTAGTTTCATTCTTTTACAGGTGGTTGACCAGTTTTCCCAGCACCACTTGTTAAAGAGGTTGTCTTTTTTCCACTGTATATCCTTGCCTCCTTTGTCGAAGATAAGGTGACCATAGGTTCGTGGATTTATCTCTGGGCTTTCTATTCTGTTCCATTGATCTATATTTCTGTCTTTGTGCCAGTACCATACTGTCTTGATGACTGTGGCTTTGTACTATAGTCTGAAGTCAGGCAGGTTGATTCCTCCAGTCCCATTCTTCTTTCTCAAGATTACTTTGGCTATCTGAGGTTTTTTGTATTTCCATACAAATTGTGAAATTATTTGTTCTAGTTCTGTGAAAAATACCGTTGGTAGCTTGATAGGGATTGCATTGAATCTATAGATTGCTTTGGGTAGTATATTTATCACAATTCTAAGTCTCTAAGAAATGAGGACAACATGCAGGTGTCCTTATTAAATCAATTTTTATGAATGGATTTTAGAAATCCATTATAGAAATTATAGAAATCTTTGGGAACTAGCAATCCAAAGAATACAAAATAAAAAAAGAAATATTAGACGTGGGTGTCTGGGACATAGTATCTTCTGGTTATGGGAAGTTTGGACTTATATTAACAAGGGCTTATACTCAAATCCTAGTCATAATGAACCTAGATAATTCAAAAACTATATAAGAGAAACAAAAAGTCTAGCCAATTTATGGAGAAAGGAGAAGAGTAAGGCTAATATCAAAAACGGTCTTCATGTTTTAAACCCTGTTTTAGTGTGTGACTCAACCTGTAAATGGTTTTCCTCTGTAGTGAGAGCCCTACACTGCACCAGATCTGTATTCTAAATTGCTAGCCATGGTCATAGAACTTGGATAGTTCGTTTAAAAATAAGATAAGGAACATGAGTTGGGGATACCTCAGGAGACCCAGCTTCACTGTTTAAAGATAATAATCACAGCTACCACATTTCAAATGCAACCAGGGGCCAGACAGTTTAATCCTTACCAAGGTTCCCACTTCAAAGGTGAGGACGCTGGAGATCAGAAAAAGTAAGTAACACTTCCAAGATCTCTTTGCTAGTGAGTTGTAGAGCCAGGATTCAAACAGGCCTGGCTAACTCTAAATCCTACAACTCTTAACAACTGCTGCTGTTCAGGGACACAGGAAGGCGGGAGTGGGAATTGAGAACAAGTTTACATACGGACTTGTTACATTACATTACATACTGTATGACTAGAAGCCATCTCTCTCCCTCACAGTGCTCCAGCCACAGCTGTTTTGACGTTTTCTAGATTACGCTGTGCTCTTCCTTGGTTCAGGCCTTTGCACCTGCTGTTCTCAGTGACTGAAACAGTTTTTCCCCCTTCCTTCACACCTTATCCCTCCAGCCTCAGCTTTAACGTCATTTCTTCAATGAGTTCCTGTTTTCAACTGCATCTAAAGTAGCTAAGCCTCTCCTCTTCTATCACACACTGCCATCAATATCACTGCTGTATATTTTTTATTATACTTACCACAAGCTATATAACTTTTTTCCTTCACTGATTTATTTTCCTCCTGCTTCACTAAACTTCAATCTCCATGAGGGCAAGAAGCCTGTCTTCTTTACCCAGACTAGTTTAAGTCTGGTTCCTAGTGCCTACTTAGTAAATACCAGTAGGATAAAATGAACTTCAAGTAGGTATTAATATTATACATTGGGGTTTGAAGAGCTGAAGAGAAATTAAGGCTTATTTATATACTTGAAAGTGATGGCCTTAAAGATGGCATATGAAGCTATGGATATGAGCGGATTTTTCCATGGAGAATGTGCAGATAAAAGAGCCGAAGTGAAAAAACTTGACATGGTAACCATCACCCAAGATGGTCCACACTGACTCTCACTTCCTGGTACTCTAGTACTTGGGTGGTCCCCTCTCAAATTGAATTGGACTGATCTTGTATGATTAATAAGATACTGTAGAAGTGGAAAAGTTTGACTTACAAGGCTAGGTCATAAAAGACATTATGGCTTCCTCCTTCTCTACCTTGGAGAGTCAAATGCCATATCATACTGACTCTGAAGCAGTTTTAAGGAGAGATCCATGTAGCATGGAACTCATGTCTCCGAATAACAGCCAGCAGCAACTTGCCAGCACATGTATGAACTAACAAAAGCAAATTCCCAAACCCTAGTCAAACTTTCAGATGACTGCAGCCCTAGTTGACATCTTATCCACAATCTCAGGAGAGACTCAAGTCAGAAACATCCAATTCAGCTCTTTTTAAATTTGTGACCCACAGAAACTGAGTGAGATATTTGTTGTTGTCTTAGACACAAAGTTTGGGGATAATCTGTTACATAGCAATAGATAATTAATACATGCAAGGAATAACATTATATTAAAATTTTCCCTAACAAAAGAATACTGAAAATTCATTTCATGAATTTTGTAAAATGTCATGTCCCAATTCATCTTTTTGTACATCTTAAATAAATTACTCATCATATATATCCTGGCCTGCATTTTTATAGTGATTCCTTATTATTATATTCCTTATTCCTTATTTAAACAAACCAAAAAAAACAAAGGAAAATTTGACAAGATCAGAAGCCAGACAGTATTTATCAAACATGTATGGGCATATATAAAAAAGAAAATATGATATATTTAATAGCTGTCAATTAGTGTAGGGCATTTAAGATTTCAGAAATTTTTGTAGAAATAGGTAAGTATTTAATGAAATTATATGATCAAAATTTTACACTTCAAGCAATTGGTCTGGTTTGCTTCTCAAGAAAAAAGAATAGGGACAAATTTTGTTGAGTATCTGCTAAGTTCAGACCCTGAAATATGGGCTTTACCATATGTTATCTCTTTTAACAACACTATGAGGTAAATATTATTGGTCCCATTGATCTCACAGAGGCAGCTGAGAGTGGCGGCTTGAAGCAAGATCTTAATTCCCTGCCCAGGAACTGAACCTGAGTAGCCTGGATGAAAACCAGAAATCCTAGCCACCAGACCAGCAAGGATTAGAGGCTAGCAGCTATTTTTCCCTGGATCTTTGCCACAGTGAAAAATGCATTTATCATGGAGGCAGAAACTGTAAATGCAGATACAAAGTTTATTATTAGAGACAGCTTGACCACAAGTGGGAGAGCACATAGAGAAATGGTTTGTTTAGTTAAGATAGAAGCAAGGCAGAGATGTAAACCCAGGGAGAAAGGGCGTGGGCTTTCACCTCAGGTCAGTTCTTCCAGGTCTTTGTTTACCTTTAGCCAATTATCTGGTTTCTTTTTCCATACCTGACCTACCGTGGGACCCTTCTCTGGGTGCACATGCACTCTTCAGCCAAGGTGGATCTTGAAGTAAAGACTTTAAGGAGAAGCAAGATTCATTATGGCCTGGGATTATCCCCTGATTTATCAGCCACAAGGAGCCTTTCTGCACATGTGTATAGTGTTTCCCTTGTCCCAAAAAGGGGGAAGAGGAAGATCCCTTCATCCATTACCTAAACAGGATTTTGCCCCTCTTTGTCCTTGCCATGACTATTACCTTAAGTTATTTACAAAAGACAAAGACTGGCTACTTACCCTGTTTCTGTTGTTACTTTCATTTCAGAGGGCAAATAGAAGGCTGATTGTAAACTGGAGCCCATGTATCTCTTGTCTCAAGAAATGCTACCAATTCTAAGTATACCGCCTGAGTTCAGTTCAGCCTGAAGCCCCTTCTGTGTGTACTTCTTTATGCCCCAGGAAATGCAAACAGGAGGCCAGTTGTAAAAGTCTAAATTTGAACCCATCTGTCTCCAGCCTCTTTCACTTTACAGATGCGGAAAGGGGACTCATTAACACAGAATACTCTGTCAAGTATCCCCATGGTGAATTAGTAGCTCAATCAGCATAAGAAACAGCAAAGCTGCTCCCATTATAGCTAAAACTGTTCCTGGAATTTAGGAGCCGCTAAGTAAATCTCATTAGACTGTGATACAACATTCCAGAACAAATACAGCTCCACCAATATTCAGGGAGAGCTGGGAGCCTCCCTGAGAAACCCAGTTGTTCACTTCCTTCCTTTGCAAACCATCAAGGGTTGAGATTTAAAATAGTACCTAGTTTTTGCTGTGCAATAGAGAAGGGAGCTAGGAATACTGCCATTTCCTTAGAGCATGTTCCAATTATTTGTTGTGTAAAAAAATCACCTCAAAACTTAGTGGCTTGAAAGCAGCAATAATCATCTAGTTTGCTTACAAATCTGTAATTTGAGCAGGGATGAACAGAGATAGCTAATCTGTGTTGCACCCAGCATCATGCAGAGCAGCTCGGCTGAAGGCTGGAGGACCCACTTTCAGCATGGCTCACTCAAGGCTGCAGGTTGGAACTGACCTTAAACAGGAGGTTCAGCTACAGCCGTGTGCTGGATGCTCCTTGAGGGCTGCTGCTCTGGCTGCTTAGGCTTCCCCATGGCATGGTGGCTGGATGCTAAGAACAGGCACCCCAAGAGATGGGAAGCAGAAGCTGCTAACTTCTCAAAGCCTAGGCCAGCAATCAGCACAGTGTGACTTTCAGTACTATTCATAGGACAGTCACAGAGCCCTGATTCAAGGAAAGAGGACAAGGATCCCACATCTTAATGAAGGAGTATCAGAAATTGGTCAACCATGCTTTTAAAGCCATCAGAGAGGTTATCTTTTTCCTGCAAATAAGATTCCATTATTCTGATAATGGTAAAGAATTGACCATTATTGGACATGAGACAGAGACATAAAAATTATACTCTATTCAGTTATTAATACCTTCATAATATTCTCATCTTTTGTTGACTATAAGGGCTACTCCATTTCTTCTAAGGGATTCTTTCCCACACTAGTAGATATTATGGTCATCTGAGTTAAATTCACCCATTCCAGTCCATTTTAGTTTGCTGATTCCTAAAATGTCGATGTTCACTCTTGCCGTCTCCAGTTTGACCACTTCCCATTTACCTTGATTCATGGACCTAACATTCCAGGTTCCTATGCAATACTGTTCTTTACAGCATTGGACTTTACTTCCATCACCAGTCACATTCACAACTGGGTGTTGTTTTTGCTTTGGCTCCATCTCTTCATTCTTTCTGGAGTTATTTCTCCACTCTTCTACAGTAGCATATTGGGCACCTACCAACCTAGAGAGTTCATCTTTCTGTGTCCTATCTTTTTGCCTTTTAATACTGTTCATGGGGTTCTCAAGGCAAGAATACTAAAGTGGTTTGCCATTCCTTTCTCGAGTAGACCACGTTTTGTCAGAACTCTCCACCATGACCTATGTATCTTGGGTGGCCCTACACAGCATGGCTCATAGTTTCACTGAAATAGACAAGGCTATGGTCCATGTGATGAGTTTGATTACTTTTCTGTGATTGTGGTTTTCATTCTATCTACCCTCTGACAGATAAGGATAAGAGGCTTATGGAAGTTTCCTGATGGGAGAGACTAACTGTAGGGGGAACTGGGTCCTGTTCTGATAGGCGGGGCCATGCTCAGCAAATCTTTTAACCAGTTTTCTATTGATGGGCGAGGATGTGTTCCCTCTCTGTTGTTTGACTTAAGACCAAACTATGGTGGAAGTAATGAAGATAATGGCAACCTCCTTCAAAAGGTTCCATGCACACACTGCCACACTCAGTGTCCCCAACCCTGCAGCAGGCCACAACCAACCCACAACTCCACTGGAAACTCCTGGACACTCATAGGAGAGTCTGGGTCTTTCTCTTCTGACGTCACTGCTCCTTTTTCCTGGGTCCTGGTGTGCACAAGATTTTGTTTGTGCCCTCCAAGAGTCTGCTTTCCCAATTCTGTTCAAACTACCGCACAATTGCACTCATCTCACACACTAGCAAAGTAATACTCAAAATTCTCCAAGCGAGGCTTCAACAGTATGTGAACTTTCAGATGTTCAAGCTGGATTTAGAAAAAGCAGAGGAACCAGAGATCAAATTGCCACATCCACTGGATCATCAAAAAAGCAAGAGAGTTCCAGAAAAACATCTACTTCTGCTTTATTGACTACACCAAAGCCTTTGACTGTGTGGATCACAACAACTGTAGAAAATTCTGAATGAGATGGGAATACCAGACCACCTGAACTGCCTCCTGAGAAATCTGTATGCAGGTCAGGAAGCAACAGTTAGAACTGGACATGGAACAACAGACTGGTTCCAAATCAAGAAAGGGTTACATCAAGGCTGTATACTACTGGCACCCTGCTTATTTAACTTATATACAGAGTACATCAAATGAAGTGCCGGGCTGGATGAAGCACAAGCTAGAATCAAGATTGCCAGGAGAAATATCAATAACCTCAGATATGCAGATGACACCACTCTTACGGCAGGAAGCAAAGAACTAAAAAGCCTCTTGATGAAAGTGAAAAAGGAGAGTGAAAAAGTTGGCTCAAAACTCAACTTTCAGAAAACTAAGATCATGGCATCTGGTCCCATCACTTCATGGCAAATAGATGGGGAAACAATGGAAACAGTGACAGTCTTTATTTTGGGGGGCTCCAAAATCACTGCAGATAGTGACTCCAGCCATAAAATTAAAAGACGCTTGCTCCTTGGAGGAAAAGCTATGACTAATCTCAGTTCAGTTGCTCAGTCACGTGCAACTTTGTGACCCCATGGAAAGCAGCACGCCAGGCCTCCCTGTCCATCACCAACTCCTAGAGTTTACTCAGACTCATGTCCATTGAGTTGGTAATGCCATCTATCCATCTTATCCTCTGTCATCCCTTCGTCTTCCCGCCTTCAATCTTTCCCAGCATCAGGATCTTTTCAAATGAGTCAGTTCTTCACATCAGGTCGCCAAAGTATTGGAGTTTCAGCTTCAACATCAGTCCTTCCAATGAATATTCAGGCTTGATTTCCTTTAGGATGGACTGGTTGGATCTCCTTGTAGTTCAAGGGACTCTCAAGAGTCTTCTCCAACACCACAGTTCAAAAGCATCAATTTTTCAGCACTCAGCTTTCTTTATACTTCAACTGTCATATCCATGACTACTGGAAAAGCCATAGTTTGACTAGACAGACCTTTGTTGCCAAGGTAATTAATGTCTCTGCTTTTTAATATGCTATCTAGGTTGGTCATAACTTTCCAAGGAGGAAGCATCTTTAATTTCATGACTGCAGTCACCATCTGCAGTGATTTTGCAGAAATCCAAAAAAATAAAGGCTGTCACTGCTTCCCCATCTATTTGCCTGAAGTGATGGGAGCAGATGTCATGATCTTAGTTTTTTGAATGTTGAGCTTTAAGCCAACTTTTTCACTCTCCTCTTTCACTTTCATCAAGAGGCTCTTTAGTTCTTTGCTTTCTGCCATAAGGGTGGTGTCATCTGCATATCTGAGGTTATTGATATTTCTCCCAGCAATCTTGATTCGAGCTCGGGCTTCATCCTGCTCAGCACTTCACATGATGTACTCTGCATATAAGTTAAATAAGCAGGGTGACAGTATACAGGCTTGACGTACTCCTTATCCTATTTGGAACCTCTGTTGTTCCACGTCCAGTTCTAGCTGTTGCTTCTTGACCTGCACACAGATTTCTCAGCAGGCAGGTCACATGGTCTGGTATTCCCATCTCTTTCAGAATATTCCACAGTTTGTTGTGATCCACACAGTCAAAAGCTTTGGCGTATTCAATAAAGCAAAGGTAGATGTTTTTCTGGAACTCTCTTGCTTTTTCGATGATCCAGTGGATGTGGCAATTTGATCTCTGGTTCCTCTGCCTTTTCTAAATCCAGCTTGAACATTTTGGAAGTTCACAGTTCACGTACTGTTGAAGCCTTGCTTGGAGAATTTTGAGCATTACTTCGCTAGCGTGTGAGATGAATGCAATTGTGTGGTAGTTTGAGCATTCTTTGGTATTGCCTTTCTTTGGGATTGAATGAAAATTGACTTTTTCCAGTCCTGTGCCCCTGTTGAGTTTTCCAAATTTGCTGGCATATTGACTATAGCACTTTCACAGCATCATCTTTTAGGATTTGAAATAGCTCAATTGGAATTCCATCATCTCCACTATCTTTGTTTGCAGTGATGCTTCCTAAGGCCCACTCGACTTCACATTCCAGGATGTCTGGCTCTAGGTGAGTGATCATAGCATCATGATTATCTGGGTAGTGAAGATCTTTTTTGTATAGTTCTTCTGTGATTCTTGCTACCTCTTCTTAATATCTTCTGTTTCTGTTAGGTCTATACCATTTCTGTCCTTTATTGTGCCCATCTTTGCATGAAATGTTCCCTTGATATCTCTAATTTTCTTGAAGTGATCTCTAGTCTTTCCCATTTTATTGTTTTCCTCTATTTCTTTGCATTGATCACTGAGAATCACTGACCAACCTAGACAGCATATTAAAAAGCAGAGACATTAATTACCTTGGCAACAAAGGTCTGTCTAGTCAAAGCTATGGTTTTCCCAGTGGTCATGTATGGATATGAGAGTTGGACTATAAAGAAAGCTAAATGCCAAAGAATTGATGCTTTTGAACTGTGGTGTTGGAGAAGACTCTTGAGAGTCCTTTGAACTACAAGGAGATCAAACCAGTCAATTGTAAAGAAAATCAATCCTGAATATTTCATTGGAAGGACTGATGCTGAAGCTGAAACTCCAATACTTTGGCCACCTGATGTGAAGAACTGACTCATTGGAAAAGACTCTGAAGCTGGGAAAGACTGAAGGCAGGGGGAGAAGTGGACAAGGATGAGACGGTTGGATGGCATCACTGAGTCAATGGACATGAGTTTGAGTAGCTCCAGGATTTGGTGATGGACAGGAAAGCCTGGTGTGCTACAGTCCATGGAGTCGCAAAGAGGTGGACATGACTGAACAACTGAATTGAACGATAAGGGAAGAACAACATGCTCTCATAGGAAATGGGAAGGTTTATTTATAGCTATAAATGCAGAGTGTACATTTAATTGCCTTAATAATTGTCTATTAATGGTAAGTTATCTATAAGATGTCCTCACAGGTAAAAGGTATAATTATTATGTGCTTAAGTAATTTTACAACATAAGCTTTTGCAGGTTCCTTGGAAAATTGTCCATGCTCAAACTGCAAAAGCCCCCAATTAAATCATTTTCATGAACATGTAGTTAAGAATCAAATCCTATTTTTAAAGGAATGCTATTGTACAATCCTTGTAAATATTTGATCAGATGACAAGAAAAAAAGATTTATAGGTTTTTAATTTTTACAAATGAAACAATACCTGATGGATACTACAGAATTTCAGAACCTCTTTGCAAATAAATCATGTTTTCATAATATATGGTTAAGTCCAGATACAACATATTCAGTCAGGTCTCCCAGCAACAACCCTATTCAGGATTGAATTGCATCCAAGAACAGACTCTTTCTAATAATATGTTAAGACAGCAAAATTGAATTGGCTTCCTTGCTATAACAAACAGGAAATTTTCAAGTTTAACTAAGGCAGTGTGAGTGAAGATATTAAAACTAGTTCTCCTTGTGAATTCAGCACCTCATTTAGTCTACAGGCACAGTAACCAACTGGGGCTGTCCCACAGGGGTTCAAGGATTTAGGTTAAATTACTTTCTATTAGGCAATTGAGACTGCAAAAAGCAGTAACTTCCTTAGCCCAGCCACTTATAGAAAGATTGGTTAAATAAGATGAGATTTGTCCTAGCTAAAAATGGGGCCTACAGCTGGGAGGTTGGTTTCTCAGGGACTATGGAAGAGAGAGCTCTATTATATGGTGAAGCACTCTTAGTGCCGGAAAACAGTTGAGTATGATGCAGGAGTCACACCCAGCCAACCAGTGGACCTTATTAGTGTATGTAAATTTTATGCTTACACAGACATTTAAAAGACAATGTTAGTGTTAATATGACCCACTTTACCCACTTTGTTACACACATTTCCTATAGGATTTTAAGCTTGTGCTCTAGAGAATTATCTGGAATAGTATAAACTTACATTCAAGGATTTCTCAAAGAGTACATTTGTTGTAAGTCTTTTTTAAGCTAGCTGAAAGATGACAGCATATGCCCTAAAATCAGAATCTGTGGAGACTTCTCTGGTGATCCAGGGGCAAAGACTCTGCTCTTCCAATGCAGGGGGCCTGGGTTTGATCCCTGGTCAGGGAACTAGATCCTGCATGTCACAACTAAGACTTGGCACTGCCAAGGTCTTAAAATTTATTTATTTAATTTTTTTAATATTAATTTTTTTAAAAAAGAATCTGTATGATAGAGAATCCTAATGGGTGATGAATACAGACCCCAGAAGCATGGCCTCTACCACATTGTCTCACATTGCGCTGTGCTGTGCTTAGTCACTCAGTCGTGTCTGACTCTGCGACCCCATAGGCTGTAGCCCACCAGGCTCGTCTGTCCATGGAGCTTCTCCAGACAAGAATACTGGAGTGGGTTGTCATGCGCTCCTCCAGGGAATCTTCCCAATCCAGGGATTGAACCTAGGTCTCCTGCATTGCAGGAGGATTTTTTACTACCAGGGAAGCCCAAGAATACTGAAGAGAGTAGCCCATCACTTCTCCAAGGGATCTTCCCAAACCAGGAATCAAACGGGGCTCTGCAGTCGACTCTGACAGCTGAGCTGCCACGGAAGCCCACTGTCTTACATTAGTAAAACTGGCCCACTGACACCTTCTCTGGCTTATTTCTTGCCAACTTTTACCCACTGTGATTTAGGAGATGTTGGGGAAATGCTGAGATTGGCCCTTTAAAAAATGGAAAACAAGAAGTTAAAGCCCAAAGTTGATAATAGATACAAAATTACAGATATGCAAAAAAAGTTTAAGTGACTTTGAGTAAGAAGCAAAAGAAGGCAGGAGGGGAGGGGGCATTCTTATCACAGAAAGCAGATAGTCACTCTAAGGTAAATACAAGACTTACCCCAAATCATCTCAGTTACCCAGAAAGTTTCAACAAAATTGGCCTGGGTATAAAGCAGCCCTATTTGATCATGACTATTTGCTTGGTACAAGTAGCCAAAATAAAAAGCCATACTCATGCTTTGAGCCACTGATGGTATGTAAAACATTTCCCTTCATTTGCTAATGTCAAAATATTCTGTCATCTGTTAAATTGTAAATTAGGAGGCAATTTTTAAGCATGTCCTCACCAAGACTTAGAGAATTAGAGCAGTTGTGATGGAATTGAGAAACACGTGTTGACTGTAGATTTCTCCAAAATCCATCCATAAAACTGTGAAAGGTTTTCTTTTTAATAAATTCCCCAGAAAACCGCATACTGTGCTCACCGAAGCAAGAAGTAAAAAGAAATGATTGAGCAATATTAAAAGGTGGAAAGTCAGATCTTTCCTCTGCAGTGTTTTAATGTTGAAATAAAAGGCACTGAGTAACCCGAGGCTCCTCCAGCTGGGACATCAGCGGCCTGCCCTTCTTCACACTGCCAGGGCAAAGAGTCACTGGAGAGACCATTTCCTCTCCATATTAAGGCAATTTTTAAAGGCAAACCTTCCAACTAGACTTTCCAATCTCACCTTTTCTGATGATGTGGTCTGTCTACTTAAAAAGGTTAGAGAAGCAGATTTTGTTTCAGAATTGGAGTAAAGTTACTACTGCCTCAATCCATTTCAGGTTGGGTGGGATAGGGTTACTATCTTCCACAAAAGCTTATTTTGCTACAATCCAAAGTTATTCAAATAGTTTAAAAAGTCTAGGCTAGACTTTGAAATAAAGAATGGTATTGTGAAATATCCTAGATTCTCTGTAATTGCTAGACTCACAGTAAGACTTGCACACCTCTCCTTTATGGGGTACATCATATGCTCCAACTCTTTCAGTGTATAGAGTACATAGGGGCTTGCAAATAAAACAGTCGCCCATTATCTGTTTTAAGCATAATCAGTATCAACAGGAAGGAGAATATTTCCAATCATGAGGTTCAAGTTTTTCCAGGGGAAATACTCTCTCTCCGACTCCTGTCTGCCTCCTCCCCTCACTAACAGATCACAAAAGAGGATCAATGGCCAAGTGCATTTCCAAAAATTTTATATCTTTTATTTTTAGAGGATGTATGCCGCTCATTATGAACAGATATATTTAAATACATGCCAAATACATCTAACACTATCATATCATGATTTTTTCCTGTCTATGCTCTGCTTCTATACAAAATAAAAGTTTTCCCCCCTGGCATAGTTGAAAACTGTGACCTGTCATGTCTTATATTGGGGTCTGTGCACACACTCTCTCTCCTCAGGTATCTTTATACGAAGACTTTTCTAATCATGACACAAGTTATTTTTAAACTGTCTTGTTCCTCAGGCAAGGAGAATGATTCTTTAGCAATGTAATGCACATAATATCCACAAACAGTGGGAAGATATTATTTAAAATAAAAAGTGTCTTTTTTAGTGGAAAAAAAAGAATTTTCAGAGTTCAAACGCTGGAGTTGCCAATGAATAACAGAGATGAGTCTGAGGGTATATACAAGAAAAGTGTGATAAAATGGATGGTTTTATTCCTGTCGATCTTAAATACAGTTCCATGCAGCTCTTAGAAGTGTCTGCCTGGGTCAGACATGCTGCCATGCTCAGGATGCTCTAAAACCCTCACAAGCTTTCCTTTCCTTCTCTTCCTTTCATCAATCTGAGAGTCTTTCTCCTTTCATATCTATTATAGTATCTTCTGCTATTGAACTATTTCTTACAGCATGTTCTTTCTTTGTTCAACTGAGTTCCTTTTAATATCAGAAAAAGTGATAGCCTCATTTTATTTATATTATGAAGACGGGTTCTGGATTCAGACCTCCTCTAAATTAGAGTCCCAGTTCCAACATTTATTAGTTGTGCAATCTTGGGGAAATCACTCAAACTTTTTGTGCCTCAGTTTCCTCATAACAAAAATAAGAGAACCTAAGTCAGAGGGTTGCTGAAAAGAGTCAATTTTAAAAAGTAAGCAAAGCATTCAAAAAGATACATTGCACTTAGATTATTTATAAATATTTATAAATAACTAGAAATCGTTTGGGGAAAACTGGTGGGATTGTTGTTGACTGATGCTATTAGTTACATTGCTCACACATGCTTTTCAAACTTGTGTTCTTTAGATTTCTTCCACGTTTTCTTTGTTATCTTCATTTGGTTTACCTACATTGCTTCAGTAATTTAATTACTTGAAATCACTTACTTGTGATCTCAGAGCTGCAGCATTCATATCTGCAACAAGAAGAAAACTGGACAGACAGCAAATTAATGACTCTTTGTGAAGCCGCCAGAGAACTAAAGTCACAGAACAGTCATCCTCAAGTCTGGAGAGATGCAGATGTTCATGTAAAAATGAGAGGGGTGTGCTGGGCATGGGGATCCTAAAAGCAACCAGTCCTTCTGCTGAACTACTTTCATAGCAGTGAAGGATTCAAAAATAGTCTTGTTCCTTTGCTGTCTGGAGGAGACAGGCACACTGTCTTCTCCATACCACTGGGAGAAGAACAGAAAGGAGAGAATCACTAAGGATGTGCTGGATGAGGGGCAGCAGAACCACTGACGACAAAGACTTGTTCCCACCAATGACAACGACAACGTGTGTGCTCAGTCAGTTACAACGTGACTGTAACCTCACAGACTGCAGCCTGCCAGGCTCCTCTGTCCATGGGATTCTCTGGGCAAAAATACTGGAGTGGGTTGCAATTTCCTTCTTGAGGGGATCTTCCCCACCCAGGTCTCCTGCATTGCGGGCAGATTCTTTACTGTCTGAACCACCAAGGAAGCCTAAGAATCCTGGAGCGGGCAGCCTCTCCCTTCTCCAGGGGATCTTCCCGACCCAGGGATCGAACCCACATCTCTTGCATCTCCTTTATCAGCAGGCAGATTCTTTACCAGTGGGCCACCTGGGAAACTCTTTGCTCCCTCCAAACCAGACCTAATACACAAACGCTGCTGTTGTTAATCTAGCGTTTGAAAGTTATTTTGTGACAAAACAGCAAACAGAAGAATCAGAGGCAAATGTGCAAGGGGAATCACACAATCTATCCCCTTTCCTGCTTCACCCTGTCCCCTGGGCCTGCAGGGCCCCCTTGTGACCTTACAACGACCCAAACTGCCACATCTGCCGTTCAAAATGTACCTCTTGGTGCTCTGGCTCCCCTATTGTCACCACCAATATTTCCCCTCCCTGGTGGTGTTGGGTTGCACCCCACAGACCTACAAGGCCCATACTTGCTCAGCTTCAAGTCCGAAGAGAGAGCCCAGGGTCAGCAACAGAGACATTGGTGGTTTAATGGATAGAGGAGCTTACCCACGTGAAGTAAGGTCCTGGAGTGCACCCCGAGGTGTAAAGCAATCTCTGGGCAGAACATGGCAGCAGTCTTCACTGCTGGGTGGAAAGGAGATTACCAGCTATGGGGGAATTGATTTCAGCGGGGCTCATTAGTTACCAGGGAAACCAGCAGAGGGGCATGGCCCCTCACCACCCCTTTGATGAGAACAATCACCAGCTGGGGACTCGGGCAAGTACATAGGAAAGTCAGTCATGTGCATAAAATAAAGATGAAGCAGGTACTGGTCCAATAGGGGATGTACAGAGAGCAAGAGAACAACCATCTTGAATGGGCTGACCATAGCGGTGGCTTCTTACCTCAATGAGGGGAATGATTATTTGTTGTTCAGTCGCTCAGTTGTGTCCAACTCTTTGCGACCCCATGAACCACATGCAGCACACTAGGCTTCCCTGTGCTTCACCATCTCCCGGAGCTTGCTCAAACCCATGTCCAGTGAGTCAGTGATGCCATCCAGCCATCTCGTCCTCTAGCATCCCCTTCTCCTCCTGCCTTTCCCAGCATCAGGGTCTAATGAGTCAGTTCTTTGCATCAGGTGGCCAAAGTATTGGAGTTTCAGCATCAATCCTTCTAATGAATATTCAGGATTGATTTCTTTTAGGATTGACTGGTTTGATCTGCTTGCAGTCCAAGGGACTCTCAAGGGTCTTCTCCAAGGAATAATTATTATCCATTTTTAAATATTTATTTATTTATTTGGCTGCACCAAGTCTTAATTGTGGCATGCAGAATCTTTTTTATTTTTCTTAACTAGAGTGTAATGCTTTGGAATGTTATGTTTCTGCTGTACAACATTAATCAGCTATACACGCATGCTAAATCACTTCAGTCATGTCCCACTTTTTGTGACTGTATGGACTGTAGTCCGCCAGGCTTCTCTGTCCAAGAGATTCTCCAGACAAGAATACTGGAGTTGGTTGCCATGCCCTCCTCTAGGGGATCTTCCTGACCCAAGAACTGAACCTGTGTTGCTTATGTCTCCTGCATCAGCAGGGAGGTTCTTTATCACTAGTGCCACCTGGGAAGCCCCTGAATCAGCTCTATGTATACATGTATCCCCTGCTTCTTGAGCCTCCCTCCCAACCCATCCCCGTTCCACCCCTCTAGGTCATCACAGAGCACCAAGCTGAGCTTCCTGTGCCATACAACAGCTTTCCACTGGCTGTTATTTTACACATGGCAGTATATATATATATATATATATATATATGCTATTCTCTCAATTTGTCCCACAACCCCATTCACCCCCTGCGATTGGACGTGCAAAGTGCAAAATCTTTAGTTGCGGCATGCAGGATCTAGCTCCCTGATCAGGGATCAAATCTGGGCCCCCTGAAATGGTAGTGCATAGTCTTAGCCACTGGACCACCAGGGAAGTCCCAATTATTATCTATTTTTAAAACATATTTTTAGTTATAAAGTACTGATAGAATAAAGGCTCCCCACTTAGGGAAATATCTAGCTCTCCATGGCCACACCAGAAAAGTAATCTTCTCCCCAGTTTTTCTACCAAAACTACAACACTGCACTTACTATAATAAAGCAGAACACTACTATTTCTGGACCATTGCCAACACCATGTTTCTATTTAACTTTTTATTTAAAATTTTTTAAAAAAGTAAAAATTACCTGCAATCCCATGTTTTTATGATTATATAAGAAATAGAAGCCTCCCATCTAATTCAATCCCTAGAATTAACTACTGTTAATACTTCAGAGTGTAGCCTTCCCAGCTTTTCCTATATACATACAGATAAGTCTCTATCTCCATATATACATCCAGGTACATATAGTAATGTAAGTATCTGGATCTTCACAATAATATATTTGTGCTTGCTTTTATTTACTCAACAGGGCTTCCCAGGTGGCGCTAATGGTAAAGAACCCACCTGCCAATGCAGGAGACGAGAGACACAGGTTTGATTCTTGGGTCGGAAGATCTCCTAGAGAAGGGCATGGTAATCAACTCCAGTATTCTTGCCTGGAGAATCCCATGGACAGAGGAGCCTGGCAGGCTACAGTCCATAGGGTTGCAAAGAGTCGGACATGACTGAAGCAACTTAGCACGTGTTATTCACTCACATTTATTTCCATATGAGTCTGAAACTTTTTTTCACTTAATATATCATGTTTATATTACGCTGTTCAAATTTACAAGTCTGCCTTTAAACAAGCACTTACAATTGTGTCTGGAACATAGTAAGCACTCAGTAAATCTTTGCTTTATTTCATTGCTATTTCCTCATTCTTCTAATATATGTATATTATTCAATTTTATGGATATACTTTTCCCTTACTGAGACACTAAATTTCTTATAACTTTTTGCTTTTACAAACAGTGCTACAAGGAATATTCCTGTTCTTTCTCGGAGATTGATTCCAAGAACTGAAGTAGCCAAGTTAAAATATACAGACATTTGTCATTTTAAAAATACATGCCACAAAGGGAGGCACCACCTTACCCACAAAAGATTATACCATTCTACGCTTTGCCAACAGTGAGGAATGTCCATTTCCCCCACTCTGTCAGTACTGAGATTTTGCATATTTTTGTACATTCATTGCCTGAGGGTGGAGGGAGTGGTGGGGGGTGAGTGCAAACTGCTTATTCAGATCCTTAGCCCATTTTTCTACTGTATTTCTTCTAATTATGTTATATGATCTCTCTGTATAGAAGTTATATAAATCCTTTGTCTATTTTTATTTCTTGCAAATATTTTTCCCAAAATGTCATTTGGGTTGAATATTTTTGTGTTAATTTTTACCATAATTTTAAATATATACATAATCAAATGTATTGATTTTTTTTTTACTGTAAATTTTTATTGCCCTTGTTTGCTTAGGAAATCCAGAATATGTTCAAGTTGCTCTGCTCAGTAACGTCAGAGGCTTCTATACTGTTAGAAGCTGTGATTTGACAGACAAATCAGTATGTATTTGAAAGCATAAACAGAAGGCTCTCCTAAAATAATGAGACAGTTACCTACTAATAAACCAACAAACATGCACTTCTAAATCCATGAATACCACAGTGATTAATAATATATATTTAAACATATATGTGAAATAAAAAGCTAGGAGGAACTTGATATGTCATTTTACAGATAAGGAAACTGAAAAGCAGAAAAGTTTTGTTCTATCCATGGTCATAGTGCATAATATATGAAACTACAGTAAGATCATAAGCTACAAGAGCTAGATGCTATAGTCCTCCAAGAAGATAAAGTTCAAAATATAAAAGAAAAGCAAGAACAGTTTCTGATGTGTCATAAGATCCAGACTGAATATGGAAAAAAATAAAGTTTCAAAGTTAATACTTTACCAAAACTCAAACACATAAGGTAGAAGTAGTAGAAAAACATGAAGCTTAAAATAGCAAATCATAAATGAAACAATATATTAATACCACATACCAACACAGGAGTTTTGGGTAGTCACTAGTGCTCTTCACAAATACCTCTGGCTTTTTCTCTTCCTGGCATGTGATAGGATTGTAATTTCTTCCCCTCACTGACATCTTTAGGCCACAGGACTTGCTCTGATGAATGAAATATAGGTAGAAGGGATATCTGAGCAGAAGACTTATGGATCATCTTGCTTTCTCTCCTTTCCCCTCTGCCACAGTGACAGATAATACCCCAAATGGTGGTTCCTCTATTAACCTGGATCTAGGAGTAAAGATGACACAGAGCAGAGCCTCTCACAGATATAGAAAAAGTATCAGAAGCAAAAAATAAAACTTTTATGATTCTAAGATATTGATATCTGGGGGTTGTTTGTTACTTCAGCAAAATACAAAGTATTTTATTCACAAATATTTACTGGGCACATTCTTTGTGCCAGGCACTATCCTAGGTGGTAGGACTATAATACTGTTTAATAATCAGTCCATGACATTAGGCATTTACAATCTAGCAGATGGAAAAGAAAAGTGGTAAAACATACAATTATAACACATTATGAAAAATGTCATGGGATAAGCACTATAATGCAAAGGAGCCCAAGGAATGGATATATGGGCATGCCTTTTAGAGGAGGTTATTTCTAAGTTGAGCAATAACAGACAAGTGGGAATTTTTTCAAAACTATTGACACTTTGCAAATTAAGCCAAAATATGGACAATGTAATGCTGTTTTAGGAAAGAGAACAATATGTATGTAAATAAAATGACAATAAGGAATCAACATGTACTCTTCAACTGGCCAAAATTCAAGAGACATTGAAGAAAACTGCCAGATTGTACCAGTTTACGAGGGAGGCCATGACAAAGTATATAGATGGGGTAGTTTAATCCACAAAAATTTATTTCCTCACAGTTCTGAAGGCTCAAAGTCCAAACTTAAGGTGTAAACCAGGTTAGATTCTTCTGAGGGCCTCTCTCTTTGGCTTGTAGATGGTCATCTGCCCCCTGCATCTTTACATGGATGTGCCTCTGTATGTGTCTGTGTCCTAATTTCCTCTTCTTTTAAGATGCCGTATGATCCAGCAATCCCACTGCTGGGCATACACACCGAGGAAACCAGAACTGAAAGAGCCACATGTACCCCAATGTTCATCGCAGCACTGTTTACAATAGTTAGGATATGGAAGCAACCTAGATCTCCATCGGCAGATGAATAGATAGGAAAGCTGTGATGCATATACACAATGGAATATTACTCAGCTATTAAAAAGAATGCATTTGAATCAGTTCTAATGAGGTGGATGAAACTGGAGCCCATTATACAGAGTGAAGTAAGTCAGAAAGAAAAACACCAATACAGTATATTAACGCATATATATGGAATCTAGAAAGATGGTAACAATAACCCTATATGTGAGACAGCAAAAGAGACACAGATATAAAGAACAGACTTTTGGACTCTGTGGGAGAAGGCGAGGGTGGGATGATTTGAGAGAGCAGCGTTGAAACATGTATATTACCATATGTGAAATAGATCACCAGTCCATGTTGGATACATGAGACAGGGCGCTCAGGGCCAGTGCACTGGGATGACCCTGAGGGATGGGTGGAGAAGGGGGGAGGTGGGGAATTCAGGATGGGGAACACATGTACACCCATGGCTGATTCATGTTGATGTATGGCAAAAACCACAATATTGTAAAGTAATCAGCCTCCAATTAAAATAAATGAATTAATTTTTTTTAAAAGATACCAGTAATGTTGAATTAGACCCACCCTAATGACTTCATTCGGAGAAGGCAATGGCACCCCACTCCAGTACTCTTGCCTGGAAAATCCCATGGACGGAGGAGCCTGGTAGGCTGCAGTCCATGGGGTCCTGAAGAGTCGGACACGACTGAGAGACTTCACTTTCACTTTTCACTTGCATGCATTGGAGAAGGCAATGGCAACCCGCTCCAGTGTCCTTGCCTGGAGAATCCCAGGGACGGGGGAGCCTGGTGGGCTGCCGTCTATGAGGTCGCACAGAGTCGGACACGACTGAAGCGACTTAGCAGCAGCGGCAGCAATGACTTCATTTAACCTTAATTACCTCTTAAGGATCATGTCTTCAAGTCTAGTCACATTCTATGGTACTTGGAGTTAAGACTTCAACATATGAATCTGGGAGGGGCGGGGTGGCAGGACACAATTTAGCCCACGACACCAACGCTGCTGTCTTAGTTCCGGCTGCTGTATTAAGGGGCTCCCCAGTGGCTCAGTGAGTAAAGAATCTGCCTGCAATGCAGGAGACCTGGGTTTGATCCCTGCGTTGGGAAGATTCCCTGGAGGAGGGCATGGTAACTCATTCCAGTATTCTTGCCAGAAGAATCTCCATGGACAGATGAGCCGGGGAGGCTCCAGTTTATGGGGTCTCAAAGAGTCAGACACGACTAAGTATAACCATAGAGTAGATGGAGTGAACATTCGTTTCTCACAGTTCTGAAAGATGGAAATCTGAGATCAGGCTGCCAGAATGATTGAGTTCTAGTGAGAGACCACTTCCTGGCTTAAAGACAGCCACCTACTTACTGTCTCCTCACATGACTGAGAGGTTATCTCTCTGGCTTCTCTTCTTTTAGGGCATTAACCCCATTCATGAGAGCTCTATCCTCATGACCTAATCACCTCCCAAAGGCTCCACCTCCACATCTTGGATTAGGGCTTCAGCTTGTGAATTTGGGGAGATGTACACATTCAATCCATAGGAATTGGTAACTAACTGAATGAAGGATACAGAGAAGGAAAGCAGCACAAAATCACACCAAAGTGAAATTCTGAGACCCTGTAAAGATGGTGACCCTGGGCAGTTAGAAAGGGGTACCAATTCAGTTAGGAAGATGAACTCTATTTTCAACCTATAAAACCTCAGTTGAAAGTAGGACATTTAATAGATATCCTGAAGGCAAATAAAGAAAATGCAAAGTTTAGGGTGAAGATACCCTAAATATGGAGACCATTTATTTTAGAACTAATAACAATAAAAGTTAATTAACATCCTGAGGGAAGGAAAATAGTATTAGACTCTTAGAAAATAGTCAATATATTTTCTAGAACTGCACACAAATATCATAGTTGAAGAACCAAAATCAATTTATGATAAACAATTAACCTAGACACTAAACAGTTTGCAATAAAAAGAAATAAAATGAGCAATAGTAAAAAATGAAGGGGCAGCTTGAATCCATGGAGACAATTATCTTCTGATAAGTACAAATTTAAGAACTCATGTCTCACATAAATGATACCTAAACTGAGTTTATCCTCAAAATAAACTCAGCAAAGAAAGAAAAGAACATTTCCTTGAATGTAAGAATCCTATCCACATTTTAGAAGCAACATAACAAGTAGAAATCCATAAATTGTTGGTGAATAATAACATTGAGAAGAAAGCATTAGATGGTTTGACATCACTTATTAATAAAGCCTTTCAAGTGTTATAAATAGCCATTATTTATTATCTACTTTGCTGTATTTCTTTGTAACTAGGGGGAGACATTGTTTAAAATGATAATAAATCTGAAATGAGTGCTACCTCATTCCTTTTTAGTAGGTATCCATAAAATAATTATAAAGGGCTACGTATTCTGCTTTAAGATTTCAGAATTATTAAATTGAAGTGCAAACTATAATTGAATTGGAAGAGAAAACTTTAAACTTAGTAAAACTTTCTTCTTGGTTAGTGTTAGGACAGAACGTAGACACAGTTTGTAGTAAAAGGTCAATTTTTTTGAACTATACAAATTTACTCATATATACTGGATTACATAGTATTTAAGGAAATTCTGAGATAAACAAAATCAAAAGAAAGGGAAGAAAAATTGGTGGAGAAAGCACTGAATTAGAAGTCAGGTAACCTGGATTCAAGCCTCTGCCTTTCACTTTCTGTGACTGCTACAATTAATCATTCTCATCCAGATTCTTTATTTCTATAACAGAGTTAACAAAAGCTACCACACAGAGTTAGAATGAACACTAAATAAGATAACACATGTTAAAGTGCTTTGAAGACTTTTTGTTTAATAATGTAAGTAACTAATCGCTCAAAATTACTGGCAAATGGAACATCACAAAAGACGTCATGATAGTTAATACAACATGCAAGAACATTGCCTAACATTCCAATACCACATGCAACTCAGAACAAGATATACTACACCTGACTGAAATTTTGAAATCTCCAATAACCAAATTCTATAATGGATTGTGTTCTTGGACACAGAAAAGCAAAAATCCTAGAAATACCACTCTCTTTCAGCTGGGAAAAAAAGCACCTTAAAACCATATCTAAAGTTTTCAAAACTTCATTTTGTGAATTATGACTTATAGACAAAAATATACTGGAAAAACTTTCAATGCATGCTTTTTGAAAACTGTCACCCACCCTCCATTTCATCTTTGCTTATAATTAATGAACATTTCGGAATAAACCTGGCATACTATCAAAAGTACAAGTATCAAGAATTTCAGCATTTTTTGTATGTTTTTAAAGTCATTTCATATCCCTATTTGGGGGGGGGGGGGGCACAGCACATGGCCTGTGGGATCTTAGCCCAACCATGGATTGCACTCATTCCCCCCTGCAGTGGAAGTACTGAGCTGAGCTGCCAGGAAGTTCCTTCCTATCTCTATTTCTTTTCCAAGTCACAAAGAGATCCTTCTAAACCCTGTGACTATCCACATGTTTCTGTGAAAATTAGCTTCTAGATAAGAAATAAAATTGGAGGGAAAAAGAAAATTGACAGCAAATGAATAAGTAAATTAGCACATAAATAAAAAAAACTGGGCAGAGGACCTGAGTATTACATTAAAAAATGGGCAGAAGATCCAAGTATGTATTTTCCAAGGAAGACATACAGTTGGCCAAAATGCACATGAAAAGATGCTCAGCATCACTAATCATCATGGAAATGCAAATGAAGACCACCAGAAACTACCTCACACCTGCCAGAATGGTTGTCATCAAAAAGAGAAGAAATGATGTGTGTTGATGAGGATGTACAGAAAAGGAAATCTTCATACACTGTTAGTGAGAATATAAATTGGTGTAGCCACTGTGGAAAACAGTATGGAGAGTCCTCAAAAAATTCAAAATAGAACCACCTTCTTACACAACAATCCTACTTCAGGAAAATGAAAACACTAATTTGAAAAAATATATGCATCCCAATGTTCACTGAAGCATTATTTACAACATAGCCAAGATATGGAAATATCTAAGTGCAGAGACATTACTTTGCTGACAAAGGTCAGTATAGTCAAAGCTATGGTTTTTCCAGCAGTTACATATAGATGTAAGAGTTGAACCTTAAAGAAGGCTGACAACTGAAGAACTGATGCTTTCAAACTGCGGAGACTCCAATTCTCCAACCAGGGATGGAGTCCCATCACTTGGCAATAAGAGTGCCAACCACTGGACTGCCAGGGTATTCCTTGCAATATTTTTTAAATCTCTATTCAACCTATTAAGTCAATGAATTCCTTTAGACTGTTTTTTTTTTTTTTGAAGTATAGTTGATTTACAATATTATGTTAGTTTTAGATGTGCAGCAAAATGATTTAGTTATAGATATATTTTTTCAGATTATTTTCCATCATAGGTTATTAAAATACTGAATTTAGTTCCTTGTCTCAAGACTTCTGGAGAAGGCAATGGTACCCCACTCCAGTATTCTTGCCTGGAAAATCCCATGAACAGAGGAGTCTGGTGGGCTGCAGTCTATGGGTCACTAAGAGTCAGACACGACTGAGCGACTTCACTTTCACTTTTCACTTTCATGCATTGGAGAAGGAAATGGCAACCCACTCCAGTATTCTTGCCTGGAGAATCCCAGGGACGGGGGTGCCTGGTGGGCTGCCATCTATGGAGTCGCACAGTCAGACACGACTGAAGCGACTTAGCAGCAGCAGCAGCTCAAGACTTCATTTTGCTATTAACATCTAATATCGCTGTTCTCAAATTTTAATATGCTTATAAATTGCCTGAGGATCCTTTTTAAATGCAGATTGTGCATGCTAAGTCACTTCAGTCCTGTCCCACTCTTAGAGACCGTATGGACCATAGTTGGCCAGGCTTATCTGTCCATGGGATTCTCTGGACAAGAATACTGGAATGGATTGCCATGTCCTCCTCCAGGAGATCCTCCTGACCCAGGGATCAAACCCACATCTCTCATGTATCCTGCACTGGCAGGCAGATTCTTTACCACTAGCGCCTCCTGGGAAGCAGATTAAGGTCCAATAAATGTGAGGTGATACCTGAAACTCTGCATTTCCAACAAGCTCCCAGGTAATGGTAATACTGCTGATCTTCAAAGATTTACTTTGAAAGGGAAAATTAAGACACAATCTTACTAAAAAGATAAATGTTATTTTTTGATCAGTGTTAAAGTTTTACAGTGATAAATGTGGATGTTTAAACATTTGTGCCCTCAAAAGTATCCAAGCATCCTTTTACAAGTTGCAAAACTTTGAACCTTAAAAGCAAGACTGTTAAGCAACTGAATGGATTCAGAAACAACGTTCAAGAAAAGTCTTGCCCTACCTCCTGAGACCAAGTGCAGTAAAAGTTGGGGTGGCCCTCAACTAAGCCTGGAATACAAAGTAGACTCCTATCAGCACCCTCACCATCTATGCTACTGGCATCTAGAACATATTGATCTTCTTTCAGTCAACAGCAGAGAGTGTCATCCTGTCAGACACTGACTATCCATCTCAAGGGGGGATTATCTGTCTTGTGATTCCTATCCAAGCCTAATGAAGACTATTGATAGTCAACAGGGAAATCCTAATTAAATGTATTTCCAATTATTCCAGTAATGCAACCCTCTGTCAATTAAAATTATCCACCTAATTCTAATATGTACAATAGTATTTATTTAAATTTAGTTTAGTTCAAATTTATAGAAAATGAAGTTGTTTGGTTGAACCCCAGAGATTTTAAATTGGTGGTTATGGTCATCAACTGTAGCTTCACTAGCCTCATCATCCAGTTTGTTTTGTATACTGGGACAATCTAAGTCAGATAAGAAATTAATTTCAAATGGTAAAAGTTTCATAATAGCTCATTCTGCACCCTCAGAATTCTCTTCACTGAAATAGAGATCTCAGGAGAATATTTTATAACAACTCACTTTTGACAGTGGTTAAAACATATTTTTAAATATTTCATACAAATTCAAATCAAACAGTTATAGAGTCCCTGCTCTGTACTGCATTTAAAGAACCCAGCTGGAAACATTGATCTAAGATATATTTACCTCCTGCTGCTGGTTACTTTAGTTTGTGTTATCCTGCATTAAGCCAGTTCACCAGAAACCTATACACAGAAACACATTATTAATTAAAAGATGATATAGTGAATGCTATATGTAAAATTTATTTTTATAAAACTTATATTCAAGATACAATTCTTATACAGATATCTGAACAACTACAAAAAGATCCTCGCAATAAATTTCTGAGTTAAGGATCACAAAAAGTCTATATCCCCTTACACACTGGTATATTTCTTTCAATGCTTAGAAAAACATATCTTCACATGTAGTTCCTTTAGTTTTTTTAACTCTTCAATGTCTTAAACATTTATTTCCCTTTAGCTCTCTTTTACCATGTTACATATATATATATATATAGATGGCATGTTTCAGTTATTCAGATGTCAAACAGGGGTTTGCATTTTGTTAGGAAATAGGTTAAACTGAGGTTTCACAAAAAGCCCAAAATAAGTGATTCAAACAAAATAGAATGACTTGCTTTGGCCAACAGAATATGGTAGAAATGATGCTGTGCAATCTAGAAACCTAGTGTTCAATATATACTACTTGAACAGAAAGGCCACCAGGAAGATAAAATAGTCACCTAACCAAGACTCAATACTAGGATCTCAAATATGTGCCAGAGGCCTTCTTGGACCATGCAGGCTAGACCAATCATCAACTGAACAAACATACATGAGGAGCCCTAGCCAACACCAGATGATACAGAACTAACCAGATGATCCAGAAATAAAAAGTCATTGTTGTTCTCAGTTAGGTAGTGTAAATGAAATATTAGCAAGTTCACCAATAAAAAAGTAATATTAGATAAATATACCATCCACTTGGATAGTGACATAAGTCTCAGAAAAGAAAAGTCATATGAGATTCCTAAAGAAATGGAAAACATACCTTGGTGCTTTGACTTTCTTGAGTTCTACATGCAAAAGAGGGGAAAAGATGAGAGAGTAAGATGGCAGAGGATTAGGTGGAGGTGGAGTACATCTTTCTCCACAGATACATCAGGAATACACCCTCAGACACAGAAGTGCATGCAGAACACCAGCTGAGCACAGACAGGAGTACGTGACCAATGGAGAAGAATATGTAGGCCCACGCAAAACTTGGTAGGACAAAGGGACTAGGGGAAAAAACAGGAGTGTTAGTAGGACAGGACCTGCCCTCTAGCCAGTGGGAGAACTGAAGCAGGGATCCAATCCCCACATGGGGGCAATTGTCTCAGTCAGAGGAGAAATATTTAGGCTGACAGTGAAACAGCTGATCTGTGTTAGCCTAAATGGAATGAGAATCAGACAGTCCTTGCCACAGCCATACATACCCTGAACAGGGACACAGGTCACCTGGAAGGCACAGTGGCTGGGAGCTGGAGTTTAGGGATTGCAGAGCAATCCAGGGCGAGGGTTGCTGTTGACTGCGGAGGGATGGATCAAGGGGATGTGAGGGAGGAGACTGTGGTGGGAAATGCCTGTGGAGGAAAGCCGGGCAGCCATGGAAGCAAGGCAATACTGCTGAGTCACCTGTAGGGGGTGGAGCCATCACCATAGTCTCTCTCCCCACAAGCCAGCATTGGCAGCTGAACAGTAGAGAGGCTGGCCCATCAAACACCTCACACACTGAACTACAGTGTAAGACCCCACCCGGGGTGCCCCTTTAAGTGCCTGACGTGCGGATCTACAGAGTAGAACCCCACCCAGCCAGGGGGGCCCCCCGCTCTGTGCCTGACACGCCAAACAACAGAGAAGGACCCCAAGCAATTACTAAAATTAAAAATAGTCTAGAAGGAATCAATAGCAGAATATCTGAAGCAGAAGAATGAATCAGTGAGCTGGAAGTTAAAATGGTGGAAATAACTTCTGAAGAGCAGAATAAAGTAAAAAGAATAAAAAGAACTGAGGATAGTCTCAGAGACCTCTGGGACATTATCAAATGCACCAACATTCGAATTATAGGGGTGCCAGAAGAGAAGAAGAGAAAAAGAAAGGGTATGAAAAATTTTTTGAAGAGATTATAGTTGAAAATTTCCCCAATATGAAAAATGAAATAGTCAATCAAGTCCAAGAGGCACAGAGTCCCATACAGGATAAATCCAAGGTGAAACACACCAAGATACATACTAAACAAACTAACAAAAACTAAACACAAATAAAGAATATTAAAAGCAGCAAGGGAAAAGCAACAAGCAACATACAATGGAAACCCCATATGCTTAACAGCTGATCTTTCAGCAGAAACTCTGCAGGCCAGAAGGGAATGGCAGAATATATTTAAATACTGAAAGGGAAAATTCTACCACCAAGATTACTGTCCCTGGCAAGGATCTCATTCAAAATTTGTGGAGAAATAAAGAGCTTTGCAGACAAGCAAAAGTTAAGAGAATTCAGTACCACTAAAACAGCTTTACAGCAAATGTTAAAGGGACTTATGTAGTCAAGAAATACAAGAGAAGAAAAAAGATCTACAAAA
Source organism: Odocoileus virginianus (assembly GCF_023699985.2). Classification (NCBI taxonomy): domain Eukaryota; kingdom Metazoa; phylum Chordata; class Mammalia; order Artiodactyla; family Cervidae; genus Odocoileus; species Odocoileus virginianus. The sequence goes on from NC_069689.1 coordinate 26,307,614, forward strand.
TCAACCCCAAACAATTAAGAAAATGGCAATATGAACATATATATCAATAATTACTTTAAATATAAATGGATTAAATGCTCCAACCAAAAGACACAGACTGGCTGAATGGATACAAAAACAAGACCCATATGTACACTGTCTACAAGAAACCCACTTCAGACCTAAAGACACATATAGACTGAAAGTGAGAGGATGGAAAAGTATATTCCATGTAAATGGAAAGCAAAAGAAAGCTGGAGTAGCAATCCTCATGTCAGACAAAATAGACCTTAAAATAAAGAAGGTTACAAAAGATAAGGAAGAACACTACATAATGATCAAGGGATCAATCCAAGAGGAACACATAACAACTGTAAATATCTATGTACCCAACACAGGAGCACCTCAATACATAAGATGAACACTAACAGACATTAAAAAAAGAAATTGACAGTAACACAATAATAGTAGGAGAACTGAACACCCCACTCACACCAATAGAAAGATCTTCAAACAGAAAATTAATAAGGAAACACAAGCCTTAAATGATGCATTAGATGAGATGGATCTCATTGATATCTTTAGGACATTCCATCCAAATGCAGAAGAATAACAGCTTCTTCTCAAGTGCACATGGAACATTCTCCAGGATAGACCACATCTTGGGTTACAAATCAAACCTCGGTAAATTTAAGAAAACTGAAATTGTATCAAGCATCTTCTTTGACCACAATGCTATGAGACTAGATATCAATTACAAGAAAAAAAAACTGTAAGAAACACAAACACATGGAGATTAAACAACACATTTCTATATAACCAACAGGTTAGTGAAGGAATCAAAAGGGTCATCCCAGTGCAGCAGCCCCGAGCACTTATCTCATCCATCCAACCTGGACTGGCGATCTGTTTCACACTTGATAATATACATGTTTCAGTGCTGTCCTCTCAAATCATCCCACCCGGGCTGATTCATGTCAATGTATGGCAAAAACCACTACAATATTGTAAAGTAATTAGCCTCCAACTAATAAAAATAAATGAAAAAAATAAATTAAATAAAACTGATTTAACTCCTAATATAAAAAAAAAGAAATCAAAAGGGAAATCAAAAAATTTCTAGAAACAAATAACAATGAAAACACAACAACTCAAAACCTATGGGATGCAGCAAAAGCAGTTCTAAGAGGGAAGTTTATAGTAATACAATCTTACCTCAAGAAACAAGAAAAACATCGAATAGACAACCTAACTTTACACCTAAAGCAACTGGAAAAAGAACAACAACAACAAAAAAAATAATAGAAGGAAAGAAACCATAAACATTCAAGCAGAAATAAATGAAAAAGAAATGGAAGAAACAATAGTAAAGATTAATAAAACTAAAAGCTGGGTCTTTGGGAAGATAAACAAAATTGAGAAGCCTTTAGCCAGACTCATCAAGAAAAAGGAGATAAGAATCAAATCAACAAAATTAGAAATGAAAAAAAGAGAAGTTACAACAGACAATGCAGAAATACAAAGTATTATGAGACTATTATGAAAAACTACATGGCAATAAAATGGATAACCTGGAAGAAATGGACAGATTCTTAGAAAACTTCAATCTTCCAAGACTGAACCAGGAAGAAATAGAAATTATGAACAACCCAATTACAAGCACTGAAATTGAAGCTGTGTCCAAAAATCTCCCAAAAAACAAAAGCCCAGAACCAAATGGCTTCACAGGAGAATTCTACCAAATGTTTAACGAATTGCTAATTCCTATCCTTCTAAAACTCTTTCAAAGAATTGCAGAGGAAGGAACATTTCCAAACTCATTCTACAAAGCCACCATCACCCTGATACCAAAACCAAACAAAGACAACACACAAAAAAAGAAAACTACAGCCCAATATCACTGATGAACATAGATGCAAAAAGCCTCAACAAAATTTTAGCAAACAGAATTCAGCAACACATCAAAAAGCAAATACACCATGATAAAGTTGGGTTTATTCCAGGAATGCAAGTATTATTTGATATATGCAAGTCAATCAATGTAATATACCATATTAACAAATTGAAAGATAAAAACCATATGATAATCTCAGTAGAGGCAGAAAAAACCTTTGACAAAATTCAGCACCCATTTATGATTAAAACTCTTCAAAAAATGGGCATAGAAGGAACCTACCTCAACATAGTAAAGGCCATATATGATAAGCCTACAGCAAACATTGTTCTCAATGGTGAAAAAGTGAAAGCATTCCCCCTAATATCTGGAATAAGACAAGGGTGTCCACTTTCACCACTATTATTCAACATAATTTTGGAAGTCCTAGCTACATCAATCAGAGAAGAAAAAGACATAAAAGGAATCCAGATCATAAAAGAGAAATAAAGCTCACACTGTTTGCAGATTACATGATACTGTACAGAGAAAACCCTAAAGACAGTATGAGAAAATTGCTAGAGCTAATCAGTGAATTTAGCAAAGTTGACGGACATGAAATCAATACACAGAAATCACTTGCATTTCTATATACTAACAATGAAAAATCAGAAAGAGAAATTAAGGACTCAATCCCATTCACTATTGCAACAAAAAGAATTAAATATCTAGGAATAAACTTACCTAAGGAGACAAAAGAACTGTACACAGACAATTATAAGACACTAATGGAAGAAATCAAAGACAACATAAACAGATGGAGAGATATTCCATGTTCCTGGGTAGGAAGAATCAATATTGTACTACCAAACACAATCTACAGATTCAATGCAATCCCTATCAAATTACCAATGGCATTTTTCACAGAACTAGAACAAAAAATTTCACAATTCATATGGAAACACGAAAGACCCTGAATAGCCAAAGCAGTCTTGAGAAAGAAGAATGGAGCTGGAGGGATCCCCTTCCTGACTTCAGATTATCCTACAAAGCTACAGTCATCAAGACAGTATGCTACTGGCACAGAAACAGAAATACAGGCCAATGGAACAAGATAGAAAGCCCAGAAATAAACCCATGCACCTATGGGTACCTTATTTTTGACAAAGAAGGCAAGAATATACAATGGGGCAAAGATAGCCTCTTCAATAAATGGTGCTGGGAAAATTGGATTTCTATGTGTGAAAGAATGAAGTTAGAACACTTCCTAACACCATACACAAAGATAAACTCAAAATGGATTAAAGACCTAAATGTAAGACCAGAAAATGTAAAACTCTTAGAGGAAAACATAGGCTGAATACTTGATAACAGAAATCAAAGCAAGATCCTGTATGACCCACCTCCTAGAGTAATGGAAATAAAAACAAAAGTAGACAAGTGGGACCTGATTAAACTTAAAAGATTTTGCACAGCAAAGGAATCTACAAGCAAGGAGAAAAGGGGGAGAAAATAATAGCAAATGAAATAACTGACAAAGGATTAATTTCTAAAATATACAAGCAGCTCATACAACTCAATGCCAGAGAAACAAACAACCAAATCAAAAAGTGGGGAAAAGACCTAAACAGACATTTCTCCAAAGGAGATATACAGATGGCTAACAAACACATGAAAAGATGCTCAACATCACTCATTATTAACAAAATGCAAATCAAAACTACAGTGAGATATCACCTCACACGGATCAGAATGGCCATCATCAAAAAGTCTACAAACAATAAATGCTGGAGAGGGTGTGGAGAAAAGGGAACACTCTTGCACTGTTGGTGTAAATGTAAATTGATACAGCCACTATGGAAGATGGTATGGAGATTCCTTTAAAAAAAAAACTAGGAATAAAACCACCATATGACCCAGAGGATGAGATGGCTGGATGGCATCACCGACTCAATGGGCATGAGTTTGAGTAAACTCCGGGAGTTGGTAATGGACAGGGAGGCCTGGCGTGCTGCGATTCATGGGGTTGCAAAGAGTCAGACATGACTGAGCGACTGAACTGAATGACCCATGAATCCCATTCCTAGGCATATACCCTGTGGAAACCAAAATTGAAAAAGACACATATATCCCATTGTTCATTGCCCCACTATTTATAATAGCTAGAACATGGAAGCAACCTAGATGTCCACTGACATATGAATGGATAAAGAATTTGTGGTACATATATACAATGGAATATTACTCACCCATAAAATGGAACATATTTGAGTCAGTTCTGATGAGGTTAATGAACCTAGAACCTATTATACAGAGTGAAGTGAGTCAGAAAGAGAAAGATAAATATCATATTCTAACACACATATACGGAATCTAGAAAAATAGTACTGAAGAATTTATTTTCAGGACAGCAATTGAGAAACAGACATAGAGAATAGACTTATGGACATGGGGAGAGGGGAGAAGAGGGTGAGATGTATGGAAAGAGTAACATGGAAACTTACATTACCATCTGTAGAATAGATAGCCAACGGGAATTTGCTGTATGGCTCAGGAAACTCAGACAGGGACTCAGTATCAACCTAAAGGGGTGGGATGGGGAGGGAGATGGGAGGGAGTTTCAAAAGGGAGGGGATATATGTATACCTATGGCTGATTCATGTTGAGGTTTGACAGAAAACAACAAAATTCTGTAAAGCTATTATCCTTCAATAAAAAATTAATTAAAAAGAGAAAAAAGAGAGGAAAAGATGCAGAGAAAATTTTTCCCAATAATATATTTGGCTGAGTTAATCAGACAACTTGAAATTACTTTAAGAAAATTATGAACAACGAACTTCTATTGAAATAAAAAAGTTTTTGCAATAAACTTTAATTTGAATTGAATTAAATATGCAATCAAATATGAAATCCAGGAATGCAACAGAATAAAATAGATTAGAAAAATTGTAATTTTATGAAAGTCTCTTTAAGAGATTGTTACAAAGCATATAATGGTAAAAGAAACCTCCAACATGGTTTTCAGGAAGAGGATTATGTGAACCAGCTAGTATTAAACTTTAAGGCCCTAAAATACCAAGCTATTTTGACTTATATGGGGCAAGCTAAAAGCATGAATGTGCCTAAAGAAAGTAAAAAATTAGAACTCAGAAGTCTTTTCCCCCAAAATGAAAAAAAAAAAGTGAACCATTATGAGGTTTCCCAACAGAATTTTATGTGAACGTTAATGTCACTTCAAAATCATTTCTCTGAATGACTGAAAAGGTTCCTCTTCATGTTAATATTCTTCAAAGCATTGTTTTAAATGCTATTTGGCTGTGCTAAGAAAGACAATCAATATTAAGCCACAGTAAAATGTTATATTCCAGTTGGACAGATCTGTCACTTACAAAGTGTCAGAGAGAAAGAGGAAAAAGGGCTATTGAAATCTAATGAAAAACACAGTGCTTAATAGTAATGGGATTTTTCAAAATGTTATTGGTAAGCTCACAAGCTGAAAGGTCCCTATAGAGACTTTTATTTAGTTCCTAAATTACTTTTAAACTCCAGGCTTAAGAAGAAATAGAATCAAACCCCAAACTTTCAAACCTTTCATAAAATATCGGTGAATATCTTCATACAGCATCCCATAAGGATTCCACATTCCACAAATTGTATTTTCAAGAAGTCAGGTAAACAATAAGCACATTCTTTAAAAACAGCTTGAAAGAAAGCAAGTGTGTGCTAGTGTTTCCTAATATGGAAACACTACTTAATTTACTGTTAATTTACTGTACCAGGTACCGTATTACAGACCCCAGAAAATGATGCCAAGAGGTTATTACATGCCTCTGCTGCTGCTGCTGCTGCTGAGTCACTTCAGTCGTGTCCAACTCTGTATGACCCCATAGACGGCAGCCCACCCGGCTCCCCCGTTCCTAGGATTCTCCACGCAAGAACACTGGAGTGGGTTGCCATTTCCTTCTCCAATGCGTGAAAGTGAAAAGTGAAAGGGAAGTCGCTCAGTCCTGTCAGACTCTTCACGACCCCATGGACTGCAGCCTACCGGCTCCTCCGTCCATGGGATTTTCCAGGCAAGAGTGCTGGAGTGGGGTGCCATTGCCTTCTCCATCACATGCCTCAGTATCAAACTATTATTATCAGATCTGCTTCCTAGCATCTATCTCCAAATCAAAAGAAAAATACAAAGCAAAAAAAAAAAACTATTTTACATAATGTCAGTTTCTTCAGCAGTTTTGCCAGCAAACAGTTAAATATATTGGAACTACTTTTAATATAAAATTTATTTTAAAGTATCGTTATTAAATGCCGAGTCTTTCCAAGTATTGTATTGCTCTTAAAATAAGTAATTAATTTAATTTGACTACTAAATTAAACATGCTACATTGTATTAATAAAATCAATTAATTATGTAAATTTAGCATTTTATTAACAGATAAAAAGAATGAGGTGGAGCTTTAATATTTAAGTAATAATTTGGGTGTGACCAGATTGCTTCCTCAAAAGCTGTAAAATGCTTCAATGGCATTGATTTGAGGAATTAATCTATAAATATTTTTGTAAATATTTTGTGAGTAAAACTAAGAGAACATAGGTCATAATTTTTACATGAAAGATATTCAAGTATATAAAACATTTTCTCAGAAATTTTGAACAGACTGAAGTAGCATGCATCTTCAAAATATCTGATCTTCCTCACTATTGATGTGAACACATCCATTTTTTTCCTATCCAATATTAGATGCCAAAAATATTAAAATCCATTTGCTCCAAGCACTCTCCTAAATAGAGAAGAAAAAATAGTTATTCCCAAATAAAAGTTAAAGAACATTTATTTTAAGATACTAATGGATAAATTATTTCATTTTTATATTAGTAATATGAAAGGAATGTAAAATCCATAGATGGGTGTTAAAGATTATATATAGGCTAACATTCATTCCTTGGGCATTTTGGAATAAGAGAAAGAGTGCAGTGGGCTTCCCTTGTGGTCCAACAGGTAAATAATCTGCCTGCAATTCAAAGAGATGGGTTCAGTCCCTGGGTTGGAAGAATCCCCTGGAGAAGGGAAAGGCTACCCACTCCAGTATTCTGGCCTGGAGAATTCCATGGACTGTATATGTATAGTCCATGGGGTCGCAAAGAGTCGGACACGACTGAGTGACTTTCACTTTCACTTTAGAGGCAGTCACTAAGTCTGGGCTCAATTCTTGGCTCTGCTAGCTAGTGACCATGTGAACTGGGGCAAGGATAGTTAACCTCTCTACACTTCAGTTTCCTTATCTTTAAAATGAAGTAAACTACTACTGGCTTCCCTGGTGGCTCATTGGTAAAGGATCTGCCTGACAATGCAGGAGAAGCAGTTTCAATCCCTGGATCAGGAAGATCCCCTGGAGCAGGAATGGCAACCCATTCCAGTATTCTTGCCTGGAAAATCCCATGGACAGAGGAACCTTGCAGGCCACAGTCTATGGGATCGCAAATAGTCGGACATGACTTAGCAACTAAACAATAACAATACTACTACACACTTTCTGAGGGTTAGTTGAAATCATGAAAGTAAGGCATTTAGCAGAAAGCTTAATAACAAAACCTTATACAGATTCAATAAAGAGTAGTTATTTAACTGCACAATTTCTTCTCAACTCAAGATTGCCATTTCCTTCCTCCCAGAGACATCAACAACTAACTGTGCTCTCAACCCCACCTCTACGAACATCCACCTTTGCCCGAATCAAAAGTCTATGTACATCCAAATGTAAGCACATACTCACCTTCATCTTACACTCTATTCAACCAAAAGTCACACAAACATATCACACACACACACACATGCACATGGAGCTTAGAAGATAAGCGTTTGAAATTTGGGGAAACAGTTTTGAAAGGTGGGCTGACACATTCAAAATATACAGTGGTTTTCAAAATACTCAAGTAATGACACCAAATAAACAATATGACATTTCTTAATGTGTGAATCTAAATGTGAAATAAATTAGTTCATGTGAAAACATTAAAACTGGCCAAAACATCCAAAATTTAGCTTTCTCACATGTAAGAAAAATTACTGAAGTGCTTTAAAAGAATTAAGAATTTTTCATCAACCTCCATAAAACACACTGAGTATAACAACAAATAACCTAAGATTTCTGCTTATAGCATTAAGTTGAACAAGATTCTCTGAAAGACCTTCCCACTAAGAAACAGCTATGTCTCAGGAAAACAGACTCTACATGCATTTGGGGGTTCTAATTAAGCAAAGAAATTCTGAGAGACACTCTCCTCAATTTAGAAAAAACAACAAAACTGAAACTAAAGCAGTGAGCCAAGAGCAACAAGCAAAGACCTAAGGACAAATGCCAATATAGACACTATGACATGAAAATACACTGTGGACTAATGGCAAGAGTGCTTACCTTGCAATTTCTACATTAAAAAGTATCCTAAAAGGTGGTTATCATGGCCTTAGGCCAGTAGTGACCCTGGCTATTGAAAGACACAAATTCCAGTTGGAGGAAACTACCCCTTATGTAAGCTTCACGGATTCCCAATATTTGAGAATAATGCAGGCTCACAGTCAATACCACTATGAAATACAAGGGGAAAACCTATCACAATTGAAAGCCAGAAGGAACTATTAAAAAAAAAAAGGTTTACAACATCAGGGACTTCAAAACTTGGATTATCATATAACAGATTATAAAATTACTATGCACAAAATGTTCAAGTTAGTAAAAAAAAAAAGTGAGCAAATACAAAGCCTACTAAAAACCACCAGGTGGATTTAGAAAAGCATCAAGTGGCATGTAGAACATCTAAAAATGTAAAAAATTACAAAAATAAAAAATTGAATTAATGAGTTAAATAGCAGATTAGACACAGTCAAAATAATAATTAGTGAATTGGAATATATTTCTGAAGAAACTAACCTGAAACAGGAGCTGTGAGATTGAGAACACAGCATTTGTTGATATGACTTAGAAAGATAAGAATTTAGATAATATAAAAGAGAAGAGATGTGGGGAAGGAAAACTCAGAAGATTTCGCATACACAAGGTTAAATTAATTTATCATAAAATTAACATACTTTTGCAAGTGAAAGAAGACTCTATTAATAACTTACTCTGAAAAGATTTCTACCAAGACTACTCAGAGAAAATTATGACTGTGATCAAATTACATGTATTTCTTATGTGATTCCCAGAGAAAAAGAAAGAGGAGAGGAAATGTTTGAAGACATCATGGTAACTAATTTTCAAAAACTAACTAAAACACATAAATGTATAGATAACAAGAAACATAAAGAGATGTTCTTAAAAAACAACCTGAGACAAGCTACATACAAAGGAACAAATAGAATGATAAAAGTCGTTCCAACAGTTACAGTGAAAACCAGAAGATAGTTCAATAATTTTTACAAAGTGCTAAGAGAAAATAATGAAAAGGAAACTACTTTCTAGAAATGAGAAATCAAAAACATACATTTTCAGATAAACTAAAACTAAGAGAATTTATCCCAAACAGACCTTTTTTAAAGGAACTGTTCAAAGGACAGTTCAGTTCAGTTCAGTCACTTAGTCGTGTCCAACTCTTTGCAACCCCATGAATTGCAGCATGCCAGGCCTCCCTGTCCATCACAAACTCCCGGAGTTTACTCAAACTCATGCCCATCGAGTTGGTGATGTCATCCAGCCATCTCATCCTCTGTCGTCCCCTTCTCCTCCTGCCCTCAATCCCTCCCAGCATCAGGGTCTTTTCCAATGAGTCAACTCTTCACATGAGGTGGCCAAATTGGAGTTTCAGCTTTAGCATCAGTCCTTCCAATGAACACCCAGGACTGATCTCCTTCAGGATGAACTGGTTGGCTCTCATTGCAGTCCAAGGAACTCTCAAGAGTCTTCTCCAACACCATAGTTCAAAAGCATCAATTTTTCGGCACTTAGCCTTCTTCACAGTCCAACTTTCACATCTATATATGACCACTGGAAAAACCATAGCCTTGACCAGACGGACCTTTGTTGGCAAAGTAATGTCTCTGCTTTTTAATATGTTATCTAGGTTGGTCATAACTTTCCTTGCAAGGAGTAAGCATCTTTTAATTTCATGGCTGCAGTCACCATCTGCAGTCACCATCTGTTCAAAGGACAGACATCAGGAAAAGCAACAATCCCTGAATGAGAGTCTGAGGTATAAAAATGGAAGAACAGATAAATTGGGAAATATTAGTTAATTTTTAAAACATACTGTCTGTATAAAATAATTTTTAAAGGCATAAATTTAAATGCTATATAAAACAACATGTAATTTTGGATAGAGTGATCAGAATTCTGTCAATTACAGTAACAATTTTCACATTAAAAGGACAAGCTTCGGAATGTAAATTGGCACAGTCACTATGGAAAACAGTATGGAGGTTCCTTAAAAAACTAAGAATAGATGGAACTACCTTGAACCTTTCCAGTGGTTCACACCCTTATGCTTCCACTGTAAAGGGGATGAGTTCAATCCCTGGTCAAGGAACTAGTATCCCACATGCCATACAATGTGACCAAAATATAGAACAACAAAGCAAAAAACTAAGAATAAAGTTGCCATATAATCCAGCAATCTTGCTCCAGGGCATATACCCATACAAAACTACAATTCAAAAAGATATATGTGCCTCTATGTTCACAGCAGCACTATTCACAATAGCCAAGACATGGAAACAAACTGAATGTCCACTGACAGATGAATGGATAAAGAAGATGTGATATTTACATAGGCAATATTACTCAGCCATAAAAAAAGAATGAAATAAATGCCATTTGTAGTAACATGGATGGACCTAGAGATTTCATACTAAGCGAAGTATGAAAGAGAAAGGCTAATACCATACTGTATCACTTATATGTGGAATCTAAAATATGACACAAATGAACATATCTATGAATCAGAAACAAACAGCACAGATTTGTGGCTGCCAAGAGAAGTGGGGGTGAGGGAGGGAAAGATTGGGAGCTTGTGATTAGCAGATGCAATCAAGTATATATAGGATGGATAAACAACAATATTATACTGTAAAGCACAGGGAATTATACTCTCTATATTATGATAAACCATAATGGAAAAAACTATGAAAAGAACATATATATGTGAAAGAAAGTGAAAGTGGTAGTTGTTCAATCACGTCCAACTCTTTGCAACCCCTTGGAGTGTAGCCTGACAGGCTCCTCTGTCCATGGAATTATCTAGGCAAGAATACTGGAGTGGGGTGCCATATATATATATATATATATATATATGTATGTAAAACTTAGAGCTTCCCAGGTGGCGCTACTGGGCTTAGTTGCTTAGTCCTGTCCAACTCCTTGTGACCCAATAGACTGTAGCCTGTCAGTCTCCTCTGTCCATGGGATTCTCCAGGCAAGAATACTGGAGTGGGTTGCCATGCCCTCCTCCAGGGGGATCTTCCCAACCCAGGGATCAAACCCAGGTCTCTCTCATTGCAGGCAGATTCTTTACTGTCTGAGCAACCACAGAATCCTGAAGAACCTTCCAATGCAGGAGAAATAAAAGACACAGGCCCAATACCTTGGCCAGGAAGATCCCCTGGAGGAGGGCATGGCAGCCCACTCCAGTATTCTTGCCTGGAGAATCCCAAGGACAGAGGAGACTGATAGGCTATAGTCCATAGAGTCACAAAGAGTCAGACACTACTGAAGCGACTGAGCATGCACATACGCGTATATAACTAAATCACTTTTCTGTACAGAAGAAATTAACACAACTTTTTAAATCAACTATATTGCAATAAAAAAAATTTTTTTTAAGTACCAAACTAAAATACAAGTCAACAATGACATTATTTGGAAACTGAGTGATCAGAATTAAAGTGTTTAAAACTTTTACATAATTTGGAAGAAAATTTAGGTATTTACTTTAGAATATAAGTTTGTATGGTAAAGTTTCAAAAGTAACTTTAAAATAATAGAGATGGAATATACAACTTTCACACCATCTGAGGAAGAAAACCAAAAAGAAAATAAATTTTTTAATATTTAAATTATTCAATTTAAAAAAAAAGATGAAACATAACAAACATTTAAAATTGAAACAGAAGAAAAGTAGGATAAAAGAAGTCCATATTAAAACAGTGGTCATAAACATGTAAGTAGTTTAAAATTGCCAATTAAAAAACAAAAATGGATGGATTTAATTTTTTAAATTTAGCTATGTATGTGCCTCAAGCATATATTAACCAAAAGAAAAGCTGGAAAGATTATTGACTTTCAGAAAAAAGGTATTATTATAAGTCATTATAGAATGATAAAGTTTTGATTAACTTCTAAGATTTAAAAATTTCAAATTTGTATATAACTAATTACCTCAAAACATATGAAGCAAAATTAATAGAGCTATAAAAATAAAGAAATCTCACATCAGAGTGGAAGCTTTCATAATACCTCTCTCAATTATTGATAAGTCAAGTAAATAAAGTGCAAATAGCTTTTAAAATATTGACTATTTAACTCAATAAAATGTACTTATATCCCCATTAATTCAGGAAAAATTGTGGCATCTAAGAGCATTACCTCCAGAAAATGATAAAAATATGAACCTTCCTTCACACAAAAAAATTTAAGATCTCTTTCATTGAATTGATAATAAGAAGGGAAATTAATGATGCATTGCACTATTTCAAAACATTTTATCAATTGTATTTTTAACTCATTTATTTTAAATACAATACATATTTGGTAGCTCAACAGAATATATATTTATTGAACATTTCAAATGCACTAGGTAGACACTGTTAGGTACTGAACAAAGAGTGATAAAAAATATAATTTCTATAGTTGATCATCTATCAAGGAGAAAACATGTAACACATTATAATGCAATACAAAAAGTATAGTAATAAAAGTGTGCTCACATTTCTGTACAATTAAAAAATAATTTCACTTTGTCTAAATAGATTTCCAATGATAATTTGGTTGAGATAAAACCTTTCATGATTGGCTTCTACTCCTTACATTCCCATATTAATTCATGTGAATTTTTTCCATCAACCTAAAAGACCTAGCATAAAGGAATAGCATAGAAAACTTGATGTGGATCAGTTCAGTTCAGTTCAGTTCAGTTGCTCAGTCGTGTCTGACTCTTTGTGACCCCATGAACCACAGAACTCCAGGCTTTCCTGTCCATCACAAACTCCTGGAGTCCACCCAAACCCATGTCCATTGAGTCGGTGATGCCATCCAACCATCTCATCCTCTGTCATCCCCGTCTCCTCCTGTCCTCAATCTTTCCCAGCATCAGGGTCTTTTCAAATGATACAGCTCTCTGCATCAAGTGGCCAAAGCATTTGGAGTTTCAGCTTCAACATCAGTCCCTCCAATGAACACCCAGGACCGATCTCCTTTAGGATGGACTGGTTGGATCTCCTTGCAGTCCAAGGAACTCTCAAAAGTCTTCTCCAACACCACAGTTCAAAACCATCAATTCTTCGGTGCTCAGCTTTCTTTACAGTCCAAATCTCACATCCATGCATGACCACTGGAAAAACCATAGCCTTGACTAGATGGACCTCTGTTGGCAAAGTAATGTCTCTGCTTTTTAATATGCTGTCTAGGTTGGTCATAACTTTCATTTCAAGGAGCAAGCATCTTTTAATTTCATGGCTGCAATCACCATCCACAGTGATTTTGGAGCCCAGAAAAATAAAGTCAGCCACTGTTTCCACTGTTTCCCCATCTATTTGCCGTGAATTGATGGGACCGGATACCATGATCTTGGTTTTCTGAATGTTGAGCTTTAAGCCAGCTTGTTCACTCTTCTCTTTTCACTTTCATCAAGAGGCTCTTTATTTCTTCTTTACTTTCTGCCATAAGAGTGGTGTCATCTGCATATCTGAGGTGGATCAGAAGTTCTCAAATCAGAGTAACATGGAAACATACATTACCATATGTAAAATAGATAGCCAATGAGAATTTGTTGTGTGACTCAAAGAACTTAAACCAGGGCTCTGTAACAACCTACAGGGCTGGGATGGCAAGGGAGATGGGAGGGAGATTCAAGAGAGATGAGACATATGTATACCTATGGATGATTCATGTTGATGCTTGGCAGAAACCAACACAATACTATACAGCAATTATCCTTCAATTAAAAATAAATAAATTTTTTAAAAGAAGAAGTTCTCAAATCAGCATCCAAGTGTTTTCTGTAATTTTCAAAGTTTCTGTTTGTAGTTGGAAGAAAATATCAAAGAATTAAGATGAGTATATTTTCAATTATCTACAACCAACTTTTAAGTTTAATACCATTGAGTAAATTATTCTCTTCAAGAGAGAGCCAAATTCATTTATGTGTTAACAAAATATTAACGAATAGTTTGAATAAAGAAAAGCTATAGAATAATTGAACTGTCACATCTCCACAAGAAAGAATGATAACGTAGAATTCAAAAATGCACCTTAAGGGTCAACACCATACTTAAGATTTAGTAAAGTAACATCACTGGTTGCTAACATGAATGGTATTTTTTGGTATTTTTGCAGTTCTTCTGTATTTTCATTGTTAATTTATTCTGATTTAACGGTTGCCTACATAGACCCTATAAACAAAAGACTACAAGTCTAGTTCGATATTAGTATATATCTTAGGTTCTGAATAAAAATACTATTTCAACACTGGGATATTTGAAATTTTGATATGTCTGTACATTGCTAAGTTTGAAAATAGAAAATATATATGTGAGATGGAATACTGTTCAACTTTCTGAAAACATTTGTGATTTACATCAATTCACAGAAATACACAGTGAAATAATGTTAAGTGAAAGATTATTTAAAATACAATAGAAACCTCATTACTCCTTTGTCTAAAAGGGCATGCATGACTAAGAGTTATCATTAACATAGTAAGAACTCTTATAAAAAGAATAAGAAAAAAATGAGTCTCAAAGAGAAAAAAAATGGGAAAATGATATAAACAGGCAACATATAAAAGAAGAAATATAGATGATCAAAAACATATCATAAAGCTCAACTTCCTTACCAATCAAAGAAATAAAAATTCTAATAACAATAAAGAAATTATCTGGGGATCCCTTAGTGGTTCAGTGTTAAGAATCCAACTGCCAGTGCAAGAGACATGGGTTCTATCCTCGGTCCAGGAGGATCCCACATGCCGTGGAGTGGCCAGGTCCGTGTGCCACAACTATTGAGCCCATGACCTACAGCCCAGGAGCTGCAACTACTGAGCCCAATAGCTAGAACTACTGAAGACCGCACACCCGAGAGCCCATGCTCCACAATAAAAGAAGCCGTCACATTGAGAAGCCCTCACATTGCACCGAGAGAGCAGACCCTGCTTGCTGCAACTAGAGAAAAGCTCATGCAGCAACAAAGACCCAGTACAGTCAAAAATAAATAAATAACATTTTTTTAAAAAAAGACATTGTTTTTCCTCAAATACTCCACAACCTAGCTTAGACACTTTTTAATGGAAATTTCTCATATTATTAAGGTCTTATGGAAATGGACACTACTCTAGACAGAAGAAAATGGTCAATTACAACTGCACAGGCTTTATGAAGGGTATTTTGTTTTTGTTTTTGCTTTTGTTTTAAGTGGCTAATTCCTTTTTTTTTTCATTTATTTTTATTAGTTGGAGGCTAATTACTTTACAATATTGTAGTGGGTTTTGTCATACACTGACATGAATCAGCCATGGATTTACATGTATTCCCCATTCCGATCGTTTCGAGAGAACAGCATCGAAACATGCATATTATCTGTGTTGAAACAGATCACCAGCCCAGGTTGGATGCATGAGACAAGTGCTCGGGCCTGGTGCACTGGGAAGACCCACAGGGATGGGATGGGGAGGGAGGTAGGAGGGGGGATCGGTATGAAGGGTATTTTGACAACATATGAAAACTCTTGAAGGATTTTTGCCCCATAAAGAAGTCTGTATCTAGAATCTGCCATAAGGATATAGCACAAACACACAAATGTTCATCACAGTGCTGAAAATCATTTAGTGTCCAACAACAATGACTTTATTATATACATTATGGAAAAAGTATATAATAGGTATATGTTTCAAATTCATCATTTGAAGGTGAAAGTGAAAGTCACTCAGTAGTGTCCGACTCTTTCCGACCCCATGGACTATACTGTCCATGGGATTCTCCAGGCCAGAATACTGGAGTGGGTAGCCTTTCCCTTCTCCAGGGTATCTTCCCAACCCAGGGATCAAACCCAGGTCTCCCACATTGCGGGCAGATTCTTTACCAGCTGAGCCACAAAGGAAGCCCTCATCATTTGAAATTATGCATAAATTTTGCTAGGCTTGAAAAAAAAATCAGCTTACAAAAGCGTGTGATGTGATTTTAAAAGTTAATTAATATCTGTGTGACTGCACATATATATAGACAAACACATATACATACATGCAAAGGACGGAATGAACGATGACTCTCTGGTTTTTGGAATTATAAGTGATTTGTCTCTTTTTATGTATTTTCTAAAGTGCATGTAATAAAAAATAGTTTTAATTTAATGAAAGCACATCTACATTTTATAAGTAGTCCAAGATAAAATTCTGAGAGCTGGAAAAAGTTTTTGGTTTTCACCAGGTTCCATTTTTAAAGTAGGCTAAGCTCACAATAAAATCACACTTAAAAACTTCCTTTTTAAGTTATTTCAGGACTCAGTCTGCTTGGTTGAAATTTGCATTTATTTATGTTGATATGTAAATGTGCCACTCAATT
This sequence comes from Odocoileus virginianus, assembly GCF_023699985.2. Taxonomy (NCBI): domain Eukaryota; kingdom Metazoa; phylum Chordata; class Mammalia; order Artiodactyla; family Cervidae; genus Odocoileus; species Odocoileus virginianus. The sequence continues at coordinate 26,324,227 of NC_069689.1, forward strand.
GTTCCAAAGCATAATCTAAATTCAAAATTTCTTGAAGCCAGTGACTAGGTTGCATATCTTCAATGTTTTTCTGAATAGCATTTTGAACATTGCAAGTACTCAATGAATACACAGCACACATACAGTATTGGTAAGTTCAGGCCCAAGTTCCCACTGTCTTGTAGTTCACTTAAAATAGGTACATATAATATGTTCTATGAGCCCATTAAGCAATATTTATGAAATTTATAGAAATAAATTCTATCAATTTTTTATTAATAAAATTATATATATAGGATAAATATATATAATATGTATATCTATATATAAAATAAATTCTATAAATTCTATAAATCTTTTTTCTGAGGAAAACTGGCACATTGGCTAAGAATGGTGCTAAGTGTTTTCCTGTAGTGTTTTTCGTAGCATGTGGGTTTGCTCATCTGCCTTAGTGCATTCCTGAAAAATAAAACTTACAGGTTATTAACTTAAGGTGTTGCATTCTTATAGTTTGATCATTAAAATGTTAAGAATGAAGAAATCTTAGAAGTTCTCTACTCTTTAATATGTAAATTGAAGCTAACAGCAGTCATTTATAGGCAGCTGTTACCTTTAATATTTCAACTTCTTCATGCTGAGATCTTTATAACCCATCTACTTTGCAGAACTGCTTTCTCATTAAATATCCACCTTACTGACTATTAAGCAATGATAACTCATCTCCCCTGCTTAGGAATTGTGGAGGCGGAGGAGAAACCTCAATGGGCTTTGACCAACGAACTATTAAAATACATTCTTGTTTTGATCTCTTTTTTTTAAAAAAGGACTCATGGAAAAGACAGAAAAAAATGCATTTTCTGTTTTCTGTTGCTCAGCACACGTGTCATTCAGATGTTGTTTTTCATCTTGCTCCACAACCCACATCATCCTCTCTCTAGCCAGGGGAAGCTCTGTGGTTAGACCAGCTTCACAGGGGACAGAACATGCTAAGATCCTTTGATAAATTAAAGATAAAATAATTTACAGCTCAAAAACTAGCACAAAAGACATGGAAGATGATAGTGACAACATAGTTTTCTTTGCTGTGTCTCTTTCTTACATTTGAATTAGGGGATAATGATGTTTTGTAACCTTAAGTACTAAATAATCCATATGCATTCTTCATGTTTATTTATTCTTGCCTTGTTGAGGCAACAGTAGCCTTATATCAGCCCTATGTGAAATAAATCCTAGCTATCCCTGGATTTTCACCACTTAAAAAGAGGAGTACAAAGCCAGTTTGGCAGCCATAACTTCCTTGTCCTCAGTATAACATCTTTCATTAATCAGATTCTTTCATCAATCAATGGAAAAAATAATTGACATCTATTATGTCAAAAGTTTTCTTTAGAAACCTATCACATACTCTGCCTAGCATGGTAACTGCTTAGTAGAATTTTATGGAATAAAGGAATGATATCTAACATACATCATTGGTAGCTTCCCATAATGCACCATTTCACTCTGAGTATGTAAGGTACCATGTGGTAGACTAAGGATATCACCTAGCCATGTCAATAAACAGAGGATGTTGTGTCCATCAAGCAGTCAAGAATTTAAAAAGGAAGTCTTTATTTATTTTTTCCCCCATTTATTTTTATTAGTTGGAGGTTAATTACTTTACAATATTGTAGTAGTTTTTGCCATACATTGACATGAATCAGCCATGGATTTACATGTGTTCCCCATCCCGATCCCCCCTCCCACCTCCCTCCCCATCCCATCCCTCTGGGTCTTCCCAATGCACCAGCCCCAAGCACTTGTCTCATGCATCCAACCTGGGCTGGTGGTCTGTTTCACCCTAGATAACATACATGTTTCGATGCTGTTCTCTCGAAACATCCCACCCTCGCCTCTCCCACAGAGTCCAAAAGTCTGTTCTGTACATTTGTGTCTCTTTTTCTGTTTTGCATATAGGGTTATCGTTACCATCTTTCTAAATTCCACGTATATGCGTTAGTATACTGTATTGGTCTTTATCTTTCTGGCTTACTTCACTCTCTATGATGGGCTCCAGTTTCATCTATCTCATTAGAACCGATTCAAATGAATTCTTTTTAATGGCTGAGTAATATACCATGGTGTATATGTACCACAGCTTAAGAATTTAAAAAGGAAGTCTTTAAATGTGATTTTATTGTGAGTTTAACTGATCCTAGATAGTAAGGTGCATATCAAAGGAATGATTTCAATGAGCCCAGACTCTTGCATCTTCCCACACATAGTAAAGAGCTAAACTCATGAACTTGAGATGCCTGGCATTTCTTTAATTAACAATAATCTTTTGATGTCCTGATTACCTTGTTTTTGTTACAAAAGTGAAAGGGTTAATCACTCAGCTGTTTCCAACTCTATGCAACTCCATGGACTACAAGCCCCCAGGCTCCTCTGTCTATGGAAGTCTCCAGGCAAGAATACTGGAGTGGGTAGCCATTCCCTTTTTCAGAGCATCTTCCCAACTCAGGGTTCAAACCCAGGTCTCCTGAACTGCAGGCAGATTCTTTACCAACTGAGCCTCGAGGAAAGCCTGGTTTTCATGGCTCCTCCTTCACCTCTTCAGAGCAGTCCCTTAGAGCTGTGAGGTGCTGTCCCTGGGCTTGAAGTCTTCAGAAAATTTGCTGAACATAATTTCAACATAATTGAAATTATAAAGTTGAAACATAATTTTCAACTTTAAGGTTGTGCAATTTTTTTTTTAGTTGTGAGTACAAATGAAATTATTCCTGCTTTCTGCAGACTAGGGAGAGGAGCAAAAGTGGAGAGGAAAGAACGAGACAAAGAGGTGGCCAAAAGCATATAATCAACTCTCCTGAAGCTTTCATAAAGGAAGTACTGGTTGGACTATGACTTGAAAGATGAGAAAGAGTTCACAAAGCAAAGGGGGTCAGGATAAATTTCTAGGCAGAAAAAAAAAGAAAAGAAAAAGCATGCTCAAAAAGCATGGAACCTGAAGGCACAACCATTTTAGAAAACTATTTAGCCATTTCTTGTAGAGTTAAGTATACAGTCTGTCTATATGCCAAGTCACTTCAGTCATGTTCAACTCTTTGTGACCCTTATGGTCCGTAACCCATCAGGCTCCTCTGTCCATGGGATTCTCCAGGCAAGAATACTGGAGTGGGTTGCCATGACCTCCTCCAAGGGATCTTCCTGACCTAAGGATTGAACTCACATCTCTACGTCTCCTGCATTGGCAGGCAGGTTCTTTACCACCAGCACCACCTGGGAAGCCCATACTCTGAGTTAGAAAGTGGAAGTGAAAGTCACTCAGTCGTGTCTGATTCTTTGAGACACCATGGACTATACAGTCCAGGGAATTTTCCAGGCCAGAATACTAGAGTGGGTAGACTTTCCCTTCTCCAGGGGAATCTTCCCACCCCAGGGATCAAACCCAGGTCTCCCACATAACAGGCAGATTCTTTACCAGCTGAGCCACAAGGGAAGCCCAAGAATACTGGAGTGGGTAGCCTATCCCTTCTCCAGCAGCTCTTCCCGACCCTGGAATCGAACCGGGGTCTCCTGCATTGCAGGCGGATTCTTTACCAGCTGAGCTACCAGGGAAGCCCTGCTGTCTGTTTACAAGCCTTGGGTATTTAATCCAAGAGAAATAAAAGGATAGGCCTCCAAAAACTTCTTAAATAATACGAGTGTTTACGGCAGCTCTATTTATAATAGATAAAAACAGGAAACAACCCAATATAATCATATAAAAATAAGGGGAAATTATTGAGCAACATTCACACCATGAAAAGTACTACACAAAAAAGAACAAACTACTGATTCAATCAACAAAATACATGAATTTCAAAAACATTATGTTAAGCTAGAGAAGCCAGCCATAAAAGAATACATACTGTATGATTTCACTTTTATGAAGTTCAAGTACAAGCAAAACTAATCAATGATGACAGAAATCACAAAAGTACTCGCTATGAGAGGAGGCAGGAATTGACTGGAAGAGGGCAGAAAAGGAACATCCTGGTTTCAGAGAAATGTTTTAAATCCTGATTGGGGTGGAGTTACACAGGTACTTCCATTTATCAAAACTTACCAAATTGTAAACCTAAGATCAGTGCAATTCCCCATATGTCAATTCTTCCTCAAGAGAAATAACAGGTCAAAAAATTAATGAGGCAATATTGAAATAAATAAATAAGTAAGGCTGAGGGCTGAAACTGCACAGTACTGTGTAGAAAACTGTAACTAGGACAGCAGCGGTGGAGCACAGTGTTTGAGCACGGAAGCAATAGAGCATGAGCCTAGAAAGGAAAGCAGTATGAAACTGGAGTGAAAGTGTTTTCAAGTTTCTGACCAGAGAAAATTGGAACCTGGGTTAAAAGATAAACTTTGGAAGTTACAGACTGTTTGATTCAGCTAGAGACCACCACCAAGCTGAGAGACTTGTGTACTTCTGTCTCCATATCTAAAAGGGATGAAACCCTGAGCCTGGAAGCCAATCCTTTACAAAGGACAGTAAAAGGCTAGAGAGTCAAGGTCTTTCTCTCTCTCTTTCTCTGTGATGGGGGCAGCATGTAGTCTACATAAGCTTCCAGATTCATAATTTGGGGTTCCCCTCCTGCAGCGTAGACTCTCCCATCTCCCAACATGCAGGAGAAGACTTGATTTGTATCACTTGTGAATTTCTGGGAATGGGAAAATGAGTGCAATCATTGCTCCAAATAATAACTCCTCTCTGCCCCCCAAAACCTCATGTTTGCTTTCAAGATAGATAGATATATATCAGACAGATCACATCATAAGAATGCCCTGTAACATACAAAAGGTTTATTTTTGTACCAGAGGGAAGGCAGATTTTGAAAGGTTTTAAAGGCACAGTTGATGGAATGCCAGTTGAGCTATTTCAAATCCTAAAAGATGATGCTGTTCAAGTGCTGCACTCAATAATATGCCAGCAAATTTGGAAAACTCAGCATTGCCCACAGGACTGGAAATGGTAAATTTTCATTCCAATCCCAAAAAAGAATGGCAAGGCCAAAGAATGTTCAAACTACTGCACAGCTGCACTCATCTCACAAGCTAGAAAATTATTGCTCAAAATTCTCCAAACAAGACTTCAACAGTACATGAACCAAGAACTTCCAGATATTCACACTGGTTTTAAAAAAGGCAGAGGAACCAGAGATCAAATTGCCAACATCTGTTGGATCATCAAAAAAGCAAGGGAATTCCAGAAGAACATCTACTTCTGCTTCATTGACTATGCTAAAGCCTTTGACTGTGTGGATCACAACAAACTGTGGAAAATTCTTCAAGAGGTGGGAATACCAACCACCTGACCTGCCTCCTGAGAAATCTGTACACAGGTCAAGAAGCAACAGTTAGAACTGGACATGGAACAACAGACTGACTCCAAATCAGAAAAGGAGTACATCAAGGCTGTATATTGTCACCCTGCTTATTTAACTTATATGCAGGTTACATCATGTGAAATGCCAGGCTGGATGAAGCACAAGCTGGAATCAAGATTGCTGGGAGAAAAATCAATAACTTCAGATACACAGATGACACCACCCTTATAGCAGAAAGCAAAGAAGAACTAAAAAGCCTCTTGATGAAAGAAGAGAGTGAAAAAAACTGGCTTAAAACTCAACATTCAGAAAACAAAGATCATGGCATCCAGTCCCATCACTTCATAGCAAATAGATGGGAAAACAATGGAAACAGTAAGAGACTTTATTTTGGGGGGCTCCAAAATCACTGTAGATGGTGACTGCAGCCATGAAATTAAAAGACACTTGCTCCTTGGAAGAAAAGCTATGATCAACCTAGACAGCATATTAAAAAGCAAAGACATTACTTTGCCAACAAAGGTCCATCTAGTCAAAGCTATGGTTTTTCCAGTAGTCGTGTATGGATGTGAAAGTTGGACTATAAAGAAAGCTGAGTGCCGAAGAATTGATGCTTTAGAACTATGTGTTGGAGAAGACTCTTGAGAGTCCCTTGGACTGCAAGATCAAACCAGTCAATCCTAAAGGAAATCAGTCCTGAGTATTCACTGGAATGACTGATGCTGAAGCTTAAACTCCAATACTTTGGTCACCTGATGCGAAGAACTGACTCATTGGAAAAGACCCTGATGCTGGGAAAGATTGAAGGCAGGAGGAGAAGGAGATGACAGAGGATGAGACAGTTGGATGGCATCACCAACTCGATGGACATGAGTTTGAGCAAGCTCTGGGAGTTGGTGTTGGACAGAGAAGCCTGGCATGTCCATGGGGTTGCAAAGAGTCAGACACAACCAAGCTACTGAACTGAACTGAAGACACAGAATATATATATGAGTACAGAATGATCACTCTGACAGCATCACAAGAGAATAGATCCAAGATGGTCAAGGCTGAAGGCAGCAAGATGATTTAGAGGACAACTGCAATGGCCTTGGGAGGGGATGATGAGATAAATATTAGTAAAAGGGGAAAGAGCAGAGGAAATAGATATTCACAATGTCGTAAAGGTAGGATTGAAAAGATTTGAGAGTCCTGTCAAATGTGAAAACAGAAAAGGGATTAATATAATTCCCCCACAGTGCCTGGTGGATACCACCGAAGAGATCTGTGCAAAACACTTGAGATAATGACTTCTTGCATTTCCCTTAGCTATACTATGCCTCTGTACTTGAAGGTTTGTAACTCCCTTTCAACTCATCCATCTTGTATTAACCTTCCACTTGTGTTTACATTCTACTGGGAAGACTCCAGTCTTCCCTCAACCCACAAAGTTCACTAGTGGCCTCATGTTTGGCATTCCCATGTCCAGTATACTGTAATATTCATCAACATCCCTAATTCAGCGCTTACATCTTTGGATTGTGATCATGTTTTCATGCCTGGTTTCCTCACTAGGCTATGATCTCATGGACAGACCATCTCTTGCTCACCACTGTATCTCCAGCACATAGCAGGAGTTGGCCCAAAGTCGAAACTCAATAAATATTTGTTACTAAATTAATAAGCATTGCTCCAGTTCAAGTTTATACAAGATTAAGAACCAGAATATTAGTTCATTTCCCAGACTTCCTTCAGGACTCCAAGGACATTCTGTCCTCAATATATTCAAATAAATCATTTGAGCCTCTCTCCTTTACTTCCCATTTTTAGTGTAATAAAATATAAACCTTATAAGACTTTAATAAAGATAAAATAAAGAATGAGCTTTAAACCTATGAGTTTTTCATGACATGTGGTTCTGTCACTCTTTTAGAGGGACCTAAATTTGGTGCCTGGAAATTCTAAAGATACCTAATGGAGTGGTACCGTCACCTCGATGCCATCATAAAAGTGTTTGATTTTCATAGTGCCTTTACTTTGGCATGGCAACATTAAATGAGACAGGTAAGGTACAGTAATGCACATACACAATACGCAGACAATAAGCACAGGTTTCACCTTTCGCTCCCTCTCTATCCACATTTTTATACTTTATTGCTCTGTCCTAATTTTTGCTTACAGATGAATCCATGCAAACTGATGAAATTTTCATAGTCTCATTGAAAGCCAAAAATATGGTGTTTCCTCAAATTAATGGGTGCAGAAATTCATGACATAATTAAATCATGCTTATACTACATAGAAAACACAACAATGGCAGGAGAGAAAAAATGTCTCTTCCTCCTTTCAGGGAAATAGAAACATAAAATATGTATTTGGTGCACATCTAGCCACTCTAATGACCTCAGTAAATAAGGTAAAAGATAAAAACTGTATGACAAGAATATACAAAATGAATAAATCAAGATTCTAAATAAGAGAATAAGATAAAAAATAGGTAGACTTCACCTTCTGCATCCAGTTCCAAAAGTTGAGGACATTATATGTATTTCCATTGATCATCTACCATTAACACTTAATAAAGACAGGAATATCGAACTTCATTCAGTACTGAAAAGCAGAGGCTAAAACTGGAGTTACACAAAGAGAAGCATTGCATTCCAATGAGGTGTTGTTACTTGAAACAGGCTTCAGGTCTAAGGCATAAATATGAGAGAATCCACTGATCTACACTACTGCAATCTTCAACTCCATAATAAGAATTTCATCAAAGCTCATATCCAGCTAACAATGAGGCCAGCAACCCAGGACGTGTAAGGTGAGACTAGACTACATATTGGAACTCCAGTTTCATCCATTCAGGATGAAGGATGTGTTGGGAAATTTTGTCCCTAGAATAGAAAAATCCCTGAGAAAAGGGATTGTGGCAACAGAGGCAAGAAGTTGCACATGGGAAGGTTAACGTCAAAAGGTTGTGTAATCTACATACGATGTCCCATGAGTTTACAACCTCCAACTTGTAAAGGGACACAGAGCTTTCAGTTCGGTTCAGCTCAGTCGCTCAGTCGTGTCTGACTCTCTGCGACCCCATGGACTGCAGCATGCCAGGCTTCCCTGTCCGTCACCAACTCCCAGAGCTTGCTTAAACTCATGTCCATCGAGTCAGTGATGCCATCCAGCCATCTCATCCTCTGTCATCCCCTTCTCCTCCTGCCTTCAGTCTTTCTCAGCATCAGGGTCTTTTCCAATGAGTGAGTTCTTCGCATCAGGTGACCAAAGCACTGGAGTTTCAGTTTCAACAGCAGTCCTTCAGTCCTTCCAATGAATTAATATTCAGGGCTGATTTCCTTTAGGATGGACTGGTTTGATCACCTTGCAGTCCAAGGAGCTCTCAAGAAGAAAGAAGAAAGGAGCTCTCCTTTCTTCCAAGGAGCAAGTGTCTTTTAATTTCATGGCTGCAGTCATCATCTACAGTGATTTGGGAGCCCAAAAAAATAAAGTCTGACACTGTTCCCATTGTTTTCCAATCTATTTGCCATGAAGTGATGGGACTGGATGCCATGATCTTTGTTTTCTGAAAGTTGAATTTTAAGCCAGTTTTTTCACTCTCCTCTTTCACTTTCATCAAGAGGCTCTTTAGTTTCTTTTCACTTTCTGCCATAAGGATGGTGTTATCTGTGTATCTGAGGTTATTGATATTTCTCCCAGCAATCTTGATTCCAGCTTGGGCTTCCTCCAGCCCAGCGTTTCTCATGATGTACTTTGCATATACGTCAAATAAGCAGGGTAACAATATACAGCCTTGACATACTCCCTTCCCTATTTGGAACCAGTCCGTTGTTCCATGTCCAGTTCTAACTGTTGCTTCTTGACCTGCATACAGATTTCTCAGGAGGCAGGTCAGGTGGTCTGGTATTCCCATCTCTTTGAGAATTTTCCAGAATTTGTTGTGATCCACACAATCAAAGGCTTTGGCATAGTCAATAAAGCAGATGTTTTTCTGAAAATAGAGCTTTTAGGACCAACATTTACTAAGTACCTACTCTGTTCCAGAATCTTTATTAGAAGATTCCACTTCTCTTCATTCACTGAAATTTCTTGCTAAACCAAAAATTCCTTCTTATCTCTATGTTACAGATAAGGCAACAGAGGCCTAGAGAATTAAAGGTATCCAGAGTCATACAGTGAGGAAATACAAGAGCTAGGCTTTAACTCGTTTACCTCTGTGAGCAATATCCACAGTGCCACAGTAGCATCACTCTTAAAAGCCAGGAAATGCCAAGGGCCCTCCTCTGGGGAGAGGAGAGGGCATTGGGGGCAGAGGGAGGAGGAGAGGAGTAGTGCCTAGAGTAACTGGAAAAGGCAATGAAGAGGAGGCACTCTTGGAGAGTAGTTGTATGTTTTTTGCCTAGATCTGCCTGCTGGTTACATGGATGTGCTCAATTTGTAAAGATTCATCAGGTATACTCATAATATGTGCACTTGTCTATATGTACATGTGCATAATATGTGCACTTTTTCTGAATATGCCTGATTGACTCAATTGAAAGGCCTTAAAAATAGAGCTGAGGCTTCCCTGAAGAATAAATTCTACTTGAAACAGGAGCTTCATCCCCTCCCCTTCTTGACAGCCTGCAGCTATGATTTTCAGACTTGGCTAGGCCAGCCCACACATTGCATAAACGATTCCTTGTGATAAATCTCTTTAATATAATCTCTGCTTCTCTGGTTGAACCCTGATTGATACAGATTGATTTAAGATGCATTGTTTTGGGCTCTCATCCTACAAGATACTGAGTCTAAATATATCCTTGGTTGTATGTTTCCTCAATAAATAAAAAATGGTTTGGTGTTGGGGACATGGGAGGTGAGTTACCCTTATTGAGGGTGTCTCAGGACCCAGTATTTCCACATGCGTTGTCTCTGCTCATCCTTACCAAAACCCATGCAAGGTCAGTATTACAAAGGGACTGTGCTTACAAAGGGACTGAAACTCACTGTTTCAGTAACTGAAATCATGTTAACTTGCTTAAGGTCACCCAGTTAATAGTCAGCAAAAGCAGGATTGTACTGTGGATCCATTTAAGTCAAAGTCAAAACTAATTATGCTGCTTCCTAGGAAGATAAACATTTTATAATCTTGTCAGTTTTTACTATAAAGTTTGCAACTAAGACACTACTGTGGCATGGAAAGTAAAGGGTAAATCAGTAAATAATCCAATTTAGTTAAAGGATTGGGTAATATCTGGAGGATAATCAAATTCTTCCTTAGGCTTTGACAGAAACATATAAAACTCAATTTTTATAACAGACTGTTGAATTTCTCAGAGGGATGCTGAAATAGATGCCTGAGTGACCCAGAGGGTTCATTTAAGTATCTCCATTATAGGATTTGGGCTTCAATTTAAAGGGGAAGAAAAGTGATTCACATTAAACCAAACAAATCGGGGTCTGAAATGTAACTGAATGCCAATCTGCCACTTAATGGCTTATCCAGAAATACTTCACAGTTGCTCTTCTATCCTCAGAGTCTCTTCCTTCAAGAAATTCACCTTGATTATTCTGTGTCTTTAAAGTTCTGAAATTGAACAGTCAAAATCCCAGTTCCATTTAAGCCTGCTTCCCTTGGAGCCCAGAGCAACCTGTTACTTAAATATAATGGATGAATTTCCCTGTATTTCAATGATTTGGGTGACATTTCCTTGACATTCACAATATGTCTATAAATTAGAAGTGCTATAGTTTTAACACAAAATGAATAAAATGATCAAAAGAATCCTCCAGTTACAGCCTACCCTGGAGAAGGAGAAGCCAATCTGATTGCTATTCTCAACGCAGATCAAGTTGCACACTGAGGCATGAGGAAAGCACTAATAAATTGCCTTTTCTCATTATATTTTGGTTTACTTTTATGTTTTGTCATTCATGTAATTACTCATTGTCTTCTATTGTAGCACATTATAGAAAACCTTGATTAATCCACTGAAACCCTCAATTTACCATAATAGCAACCAGAAGTTGTTTTCAGCTATAGAGAGGCAAATGACAACATAACAACCTATATCAGGGTTCTTTTGTGTTTCTTTTTTTTTTCCTTCTTCTTCTTTTATTTATTTTTTTAAGCACACCATCTCTTACAATAGAACATATAAACCCAATCTAGAATATTCATATGTAAAAGGGCCAGACAATAACAAATTCAAGGAAGATGCTTTTTTCCAAATTCCTGGAGACTGAGGTTTATGCTCTCCAAGAAAAATCTCCATCCTTTCTTGTTATGATACAGACCCAAAATTCATATGCTAAAACCCTAACCACCAAAGTGATGGTACTAGGAAGTGAGGCCTCTGGTAAGTAAACAGGTTTAGATGGGATTCCCAGGTGGTGCTAGCAGTAAAGAACCTGCCTGCCAATAAAGAAGACATAAGAGATGTGGGTTCAGTCCCTGGGTTGGGAAGATCCCCTGGAGGAGGGCATGGCAACCCACTCCAGTAACCTTGCCTGAAGAAGCCCATGGACGGAGAAGCCCAGTGGGCTACAACCCATAGGCATTGCAAAGAGTCGGACACAACAGAAGCACCCACACGTAAGATCATGAGAGTGGAGCCTATGATGAGATTAATGTCCTCGTATGAAGAGGAATAGACTGGAGCCCTATCACTCTTCACAACATAAAAACAGAGCAAGAAGGCGACAAACCAGGAAGAGAACCCTCACCAGTCTGCAACCATGCTGGCACCTGATCTTGCACTTCAGCCTCCAGAACCATGAAGATAAAAGTCTGCTGCTGAAGCCACCTGGTTTGTGGTGCTGTCACAGCAGCTCAAACTAAGACATCTCCCACGGCACAGGAGTTGAAGATGCATTCTGAGGCCTGACCTCGAATAAAGGTGTGGGGCGATAACAATCACTGTTGCACAAGCTAAGCCCTGACCTAAGTACTTTACTGATACAAACCGCAATGCTACAAGATAAGTATCAGTGTTATCCCTGTTTAACAGAGGAGGAAAGTGAGACACAAATACATTCAGTTGTTACTCAGGGACATGCGCAAAGCCAGGATTCCACCACAGGCAGTTAGCTTTTCAGCAGTACATGTCTCTCCTCTTATTGCATTGCACATTACTTACACATTTTAGCAACTTTTATACCAAATCTACATTAACTACCTGAGGATTAAAAATAGATTGAAAATAAAATACTGTATAAACATGACAGAGTAGTGGGGGGAGGATGCCCGAGAATATATTGAACAGACCAATCACAAGATCTAGAACAGGAAAAAGCAACCACCAGCCATACTCTTTTACGTACAGATCCCAAGGAAAATATCAAGAAAAAAATGCCTCTTAACCTTCAACAGGAATTGAGTCCACAATCAAACTCAGCTTTGAGACCAATAGGAAAATCGTTAAATTAACAAAATGTGACAACACATCTCTAAAGCTCTGTGGTAACAAGAGTTCAAATAAAGGGGCATTCTGTTTAGCCATCTCATAACTAGAGAATTTAGTTATCCAGAACACCTGGTCCCTTCAGTCTTGCAGTGACTCAAGGTTTGGGGTAAATCTACTTAGCTCTTGGATGTTAGGTATGACAGTTGCAGTGTTTGCCTTGGGAGCTGATATGTAGGGGCAACCATAGATACCTCATGCCTTTGTGAGTCAATATTACTATGGTATCGTGTCATTTTCACTTAGGGATTTTTATCTGCTACTTCAAGTTAAAGAGGAAAGGCCTGAAATGTGTGTTTGTAAAATATATCCAGGACAACACTTCTATTTTGGAACTCTTCACTGGTTAAATAAAAACCCTCCAACAACTGCTAGATAGGAGAGGAATACCAATCATTTTAGAAGCTGAGAAATATATGACGAGCTACTACTTCAGTTCTTGAAAAATAAGCCCATTGAAAGCTAGCTAGAGTTGTGTTACTCTGAATGAAATGCTGAACCTAAGCTGCATTCCTTGTCATCGGTAAAAAAGAATGTGCAGAGTGCCTCGGAGGATGCAGTTTTACTTGAATGTTATTATGAAGTGCCTTCACTTTTGAAGGAAACATTTCTTCTTGCTTATATAATATCTGTAGTCTCATTTTGGTGCAATACCTTCTCAAGTTCCCTGGAATGATTATAATGTTGTACCTCAACAAGCTCTTTTACACAGTGTACATGCCAGAGAAATCAGATATAGTGTTAAAATTCATCATGCACAATCTAGGAAACAGGGGCCGTGCAGTCATATCAGCACATGTTGCAAGATATATTTCCAATTTTTTTCATGTCCCACTGAATTTATTTGACAGAATTTCAGAGGGGAAAATGTGTTTGCCGGAGGGCAGGTTGTTTTTGCTTCTTGCAGTCAGCAAAGATACTGAGAGCCTTTCAACTCTCTTTGCCATTATTTAAACCTCATCACCTCATACATCTAGCCACACTCCACCTCAGGAGCAGTGGGATTCCTTTCTTAAATTGTCCTTTGTCTCAAGTGTTTCTCAAGTACCATTACATGCCAGTCAGGATGGCTGCTATCCAAAAGTCTACAAGCAATAAATGCTGGAGAGGGTGTGGAGAAAAGGGAACCCTCTTACACTGTTGGTGGGAATGCAAACTAGTACAGCCACTATGGAGAACAGTGTGGAGATTTCTTAAAAAACTGGAAATAGAACTGCCATATGACCCAGCAATCCCACTTCTGGGCATACACACTGAGGAAACCAAATCTGAAAGAGACACGTACACCCCAATGTTCATCACAGCACTGTTTATAATAGCCAGGACATGGAAGCAACCTAGATGCCCATCAGCAGATGAATGGATAAAGAAGCTGCGGTACATATACACCATGGAATATTACTCAGCCATTAAAAAGAAGTCATTTGAATCAGTTCTAATGAGATGGATGAAACTGGAGCCCATTATACAGAGTGAAGTAAGCCAGAAAGATAAAGACCAATACAGTATACTAACACATATATATGGAATTTAGAAAGATGGTAATGATAACCCTATATGCAAAACAGAAAAAGATTTTGTGGATCACAATAAACTGTGGAAAAGTCTGAAAGAGATGGGAATACCAGACCACCTGACCTGCCTCTTGAGAAACCTGTATACAGGTCAGGAAGCAATAGTTAGAACTGGACATGGAACAACAGACTGGTTCCAAATAGGAAAAGGAGTACATCAAGGCTGTATATTGTCACCCTGCTTATTTAACTTCTATGCAGAGTACATCATGAGAAACACTTGGCTGGAAGAAGCACAAGCTGGAATCAAGATTGCTGGGAGAAATATCAATAACCTCAGATATGCAGATGACAGCACCCTTATGGCAGAGAGTGAAGAAGAACTAAAAAGCCTCTTGATGAAAGTGAAAGAGGAGAGAGAAAAAGTTGGCTTGAAGCTTGACATTAAGAAAACTAAGATCATGGCATCTGGTCCCATCACCTCATGGAAAATAGATGGGGAGACAGTGGAAACAGTGTCAGACTTTATTTTGGGGGGCTCCAAAATCACTGCAGATGGTGATTGCAGCCATGAAATTAAAAGACACTTACTCCTTGGAAGGAAAGTTATGACCAACCTGGATAGCATATTAAAAAGCAGAGACATTACTTTACCAACAAAAGGTCCGTCTGGTCAAGGCTATGGTTTTTCCAGTGGTCATGTTTGGATGTGAGAGTTGGACTGTGAGGAAAGCTGAGCACCGAAAAATTGATGCTTTTGAACTGTGGTGTTGGAGAAGACTCTTGAAAGTCCCCTGGACTGCAAGGAGATCCAACCAGTCCATCCTGAAGGAGATCAGTCCTGGGTGTTCATTGGAAGGACTGATGCTGAAGCTGAAACTCCCAATACTTTGGCCACCTCATGCGAAGAGTTGACTCATTGGAAAAGACCCTGATACTGGGAGGGATTGAGCACAGGAGGAGAAGGGGACGACAGAATATGAGAAATCGGATGGCATCACCGACTCGATGGGCATGAGTTTGAGTAAACTCCGGGAGTTTGTGATGGACAGGGAGGCCTGGTGTGCTGTGATTCATGGGGTTGCAAAGAGTTGGACACGTCTGAGCGACTGAATTAAGTGAACTGAACTTACCTCCTTATCTCCCATTCAATCCTCAACCCACTATAGCAATCATTCATTTCAATAAAATTGTTTTTGCTCTTCTCTTGGCCTGTGATGACCTAATTCAGTGTCATTTTCAAACTTGGTCGACAATAGCATTTGATACTATTACCTAGTATCTCCTTGGAATTATCCACTCCCCTGGCATCACTTCCTCTTGATTTTTCTTTTTACTTCTCCCACAATTCCTTCTCAGCTCTGTCTACTGACTCCTCTCTTTACCACCTTAATTATTTATTAGAATTGCCGGCTTGGCCTTTGCTCCTCTCCTCTGATTTGACACGCTCTTCCTGAGCAATCTTATTCACATTCATGGCTCCAAAATCTCAATACATTGATGGTTCTTCTCAAGCTCATTTTACCATCTGCTTCATGGTTGGTACACTCACTGGTTCCACAGAATCTCAAACTTAAGATGTCCAAAACTGAATACACCTTTCCACTCCCAAAAGATGACTCTTCTCTTTTGATTAATGAAACAACGATCCACAGAGTCAGAAAGCTGAAAGGAATCCCATCATGTTCCTCTGCCCAGACCACCATCATTTCTCATCAACATGACTGATATGTTTCTAACTGGTCATCCAGAATCTGTCATCACCCACTCCCCTACCCTCCACTCTCCATCCTTGTGAAACCAAACCCTTCAAAAGCCCCCAAATTCTACAGGTTGAAGTCTGAATTCCAGAGTAGAGTATACAAATTTGGTTTTTTGGGAATTTCTGCTCCTATCTGCCTTTAAAAAATTATATCTCACATACCTTGGTCTCCTGACTGCTTTCATCTTTCTACTTTACTCATATGCTTTCTATTCATTTGATAATGTGGAGAGGGCAATGGCACCCCACTTCAGTGCTCTTGCCTGGAAAATCCCATGGACGGAGGAGCCTGGTAGGCTGCAGTCCATGGGGTCACTAAGAGCCGGACACAACTGAGCGACTTCACTTTCAATTTTCACTTTCATGCATTGGAGAAGGAAATGGCAACCCACTCCAGTGTTCTTGCCTGGAGAATCCCAGGGATGGAGGAGCCCGGTGGGCTGCCGTCTATGGGGTCGCACAGAGTCGGACGCAACTGAAGCGACTTAGCATCAGCAGCAGCAGCAGCCTCTCCTAAAAATGTGAAATGCTTCCTCTCTTGTGCCTTCTCAGAAACTTGTTTATTCCTCTATGATAGCATTAAGCACTTTGTTGTAACTGTTCATACAGTGGAGGGCAGGAAAGATGGTTTATTCATCTTTATATCACCAATGCTCAGAACCATGTCTCACATATAATAAGAGCTTAATAAATGCTTTGAGAATAGAATGATGCAAGGGTCCTATATAATTCTCTACATTCCAGAGAATATGTTTATCTATGAATTTATGTGCAGTTTCCACCTGGAATCCCCATATTAGTTCTAAGGAGATAAAGCCTAGTACTCCTGATTTTAATGGTTCTCCTCACACTCACTGTCTGGTTGTTTCAGGCACATTTTGGAGAAATGAGAAGTTTTAGTCTGTTCAGTGTCACCCTCCTTCAGCCAATCAGAAATCTTACATTGGAAGACACTTTACAAAGTTGAATCTTACACATGCCAGGGGAAAATAAAGGTTAAGAGCCTTTTCTTTCCTAACCTGTTGAACAGATACTATCACAAGGTTGTATCAGATTCTGTTGTTGTCAGAACATCTTCACCTGGAATTTCCCTCTATTAGAAGTCCAACCTCATGGAAGTTCTCTTGGGTGTGGCATTCCCTTTTCAATGTTATGTAACCCACAGGGCTAAACTCAAGGAAGATCACTAATGAGTCTTTCAACATGACAAATAACTTTTTTATACCCTCTTTACCTAATCAAGAGACTCTGTAGGTCTCTCTATGGCATAACCATATCCTAAATTATCCAGCCTATTACATGTGAATCAAACCGATCACTCCACCAGAAGAATGAAGCTCCTTATCATCTTGAAGGGTTTAATCAACCTGCATTAATACCATAACAATAAGAATTTTCACATATTTGCCTTTCCTCTTAAGGACAGCACAGTAATTGGCACAAGCAGCTTCTCAGTATAATTCACATACCCACTTTCTTCCCCACATGCATCCTTTGCTTTGGTTAGGTTTCTTACTGTGAGGGACATTTAACTACCTATCAGGTATAATCAAATGGGAAGGCTAGGCTATCTGTTACCCCAGAAAACAAGTCCAAACCAGGTAACTGAGAGTGGGCTGACCTTAGTATTAAATCCAGAGTTGACCCTGACATCTAGCAATATAAAATCTTATCTGTCAAAATCCTGTGTCCTTTAAGTGAGCTAAGTTGCTAGGCATATCTCCAAAGCAAAACACATTTAGTAATTTTGTTGATTTCCTAAATTTCTGTCTTTTGCTTATGTTTATTGGCAAAATACACCATCTGTTAATTGGTATAAACATATTTTAGGTGTACCTTTTGTATAAATATTTTAGGTTTAGGGTGATTTTCCTTGATTCTGTGGATACTTTATATTCTCTGAGAACTTTTCCATTTGGAACATGTTACTTAAGAAATAATTTATACACTGTCTTGAGGTTATACCTACTCAGTGATAATCCAAAAAGAAAAAAGACCAGAGGCCAAGATATGAAAAACCCAGAAGAGGATCTGTAGTGCACAAGCCAGAATTCATTCTAATTGAACAGAGAGAAACTTAATGCCCATTACTGACAGGAAGCAGGGAATGGGCTAATGAATGTGGTTGTACTTACAACAGACTTCACACTCTCTAATGAACAATTATCTTTTATAGTTTGCTAGACAAGAGCTCCCTTTGCCTCCCAGTTTAACTCCTCCACAGAAGAGTACATTAGTTTTCCTGCCCTTAACCTTTTAAGCCAAATGGATATTAAAGCATTTTAATGTTTGCTCTGAAATCAGGCACATTAGTGTGCAACAGAACATCTGGGCATTAGTCCTTGTCCTCAAAGATTGTTTCTGTTTTTTCCTCCTTGCTTTATATCCATCACTTGCTCATGAGTGTGAGAAAGAATTCCTTCTTTAAAATGACATTCAGAGCTTACACATACTGACCAGTTAAACAGATACAATAATAACTACAAACCTCAAACTTCTTCAAAGGAGGAAAAAAGGAGAGAAGATTGAGCAGGAAGTGTGATTTCAGAAGTTTTAAAAATAAAGAGAAGTGCTTGCCTTGGCAGCACATATGTTAAAAAAACAGAGAAGAATATTTGAAGGAAATATGTGAAATTTTAACATCTATTAAACATGATCAGGCATCGATGGTGGCACAATGGTAAAGAATCCACCTGCTAATGCAGGAAATGCAAGAGACGTGGGCATGATCCCTGAGTCAGGAAGATCCCCTGGAGTAGGAAATGGCAACCCACTCCAGTATTTTTGCCTGAAAAAATTCCATGGACATAAGAGCCCTGGTAGGCTACAGTTCAAGGAGTCGCAAAGAGTCAGATACAACTTAGCAACTCAACAACAACAAAATATGATTGGGAATAAGTGATTGCCTATTACATTATTTTCTGGGTTTTTTCTGTATGTTTGGAATAAAATAATATTGGAAGAAATGGTCTGTCTCCAGCTAAACAGACAATGGTCTGTCTTCAGCCAGACAAGACAAATTACAATAGCAATAAGATTTAGGATTTCCTACCTTCTAAATGTCCACTATTCTTTGCCAATTCCCATCTCTGATTAAACTCTAGTCCTACCTCCAGATTGACCAGTATTGCTGCAAAACACCTTGAAACTGTTCACTGATCCCATTACAAATTCATTCCAACAGGTCTAAGTTAGACACTCACTGTTACTTAGCAGCTTGTTTTATGCCTCCGCTTTAATCAACTGCTATCATGTTACCCACTTGAACTCTCTCAAAGTCTTTCTACTTTTCTCTGACCTTAACACCCATAAAGCTTCCCAGGTGGCTCAGTGGTAAAAGAATTCACCTTCCAATGCAGGAGCCACAAGAGATGTGGGTTCGATCTCTGGGCCCAGAAGATTCCCTGGAGAAGGAAATGGCAACTCACTCCAATATTCTTGTCTGGAAAATTCCATGGACAGAGGAGCCTGGTGGGCCACAGTCCATGGGAGTCACAAAGAGTTGGACACGACTGAGCTGCTGAGCACACGTACCAGTATTCTGACCAGGATAATCAAAGAGTTGAGCACAAACACGCACAACACCCTTATCTCATTTCCTGAAAGCTCTTTGCAAAATTTGTTGAGCTCTCCTAAGCTTCTTAACTTCAAGGGTACTTTTCAAGGTAAATGTCTTAAATTCATGCTTTCTATTGCTGTAATATTTCTCCAAGAATTCCAAGTGTGGTACCATATTTTGATATCTTATTCATAGAATTAACAACATTAAGGTTATGGAAGAGTTCAGTATGTCCTATAACATTGCGTCAAGCATCCGGGCATAGCAAACAGACCCTAACACAATCCTTCTCCCCAGAGCATGTCCACTTCCTAGTATTTCACAACTTTGAATAATCATCTCCTCTTCAGTGCAGGACAGACATATAACCTGATTCTAGAACGTGTAATAGGTGATGGGATATCATGCCCATGTTTACATTACATCACACAATATTCCATCTTAGCAGTCTGGAGTGAGATTCTCCTTGTTGTCCTAATAAAGCAAGTAGCCATACTGAGGAGGCTATGTGGCAAGAAACCATGGGAGGGCTCTAGCCAACAGCCAATAAGGAGTCCGGGCCCTTCATAACACCTCTCAAGGAAATGAATCCTACCAACTTGAATGAGCCTGGAAGCAAATTCTTCCCAGTGGAATCTCCAGATGAGAATGCAGCCCAGCCAACACCTTGGATGCAGTCTTGTGAAACCCTGATCAGAAGGCCCAGTAAAGCTTTGTCTAAACTTTTGACACATTGAAACTATGAGATAACAAATAAGTACTGGTTTAAGCCAAATTTGTGTAATTATGAAAAATAATACTCTGGGTTAGAGGCATTCCCTCTGAGGTGCTGCCACAGAAAAGTGGAGGTTCAATGATGTAACACAGGAAGTGTCATGGAATTTTTTTACTTAATAGTAGAGAGTACATACGTATTCAGTTTAGCACACAGGCAGTACATGAATAATCTTGAAACCCTACTATGGGCCAGTGCTCTGCTGAGCACTCTGCATGTACTGTCTCATTTAATCCTCACAACAACAACTAACAAGGTAGGTATCATTGTGACTCCATGTCAGAGATGAGAAAATTAAAGCAGATCAATGCCAAATGATTTGTCCAAGACCACACAGCACATAACAGACAGTACTAAAATCAAACTCCAGCCTGTCTCTTCCCGACTCTTAGCTATCAACCAACACCACAGTGAGGATGTGTGCATGCTAAGTAGCTTCAGTCATGTCCAGCTTTTTGTGACCCCCTGGACTGTAGCCCACCAGGCTCCTTTGTCCATGGGATTCTCCAGGCAAGACTACTGGAGTGAGTTGCCATTTCCTTCTCCAGGGGATCTTTCCAACCCAGGGATCAAACCTGAGTCTCTTACGTCTCATTGCATTGGTAGGCAGGTTCTTTACCACTAGCGCCACCAGGGAAGCCCCTCAGTGAGGATAATGAAGATCAAGACAGAGAGCGCTAGGTGGGAAAGCTGATTAAAGACCAAAAGGATAGAGATATAGACAGACACAAGGCAAAAACAACCAGCTACTTTGAGGTAAGAAGAAAGCAGGTGGCAACATTTTGCAGAACATAAATTACACATTTTCCATAGTATCAGTGGAAAAAAAATTCTAAAAATTACCTTTAAGTAAAGAAGTTATACCCTTGGGCAGAAGACAGTGGGCAAAAATAATATGCAGCATACAGACAAGGATCAGAGGAAGGTCAACTGAACTCGGCCACTATAAGAACATTCAAACCAAACAAAAGCAAAACCTATTTCTCTGATGAAAAGTTGTCACTAAGAAACTGGAAATGTGTATCAAAAACCATTGTCCAGTTTCATACTTTGTGGTATTAAACTGTATGACCTGAAATTC
This sequence comes from Odocoileus virginianus, assembly GCF_023699985.2. Classification (NCBI taxonomy): domain Eukaryota; kingdom Metazoa; phylum Chordata; class Mammalia; order Artiodactyla; family Cervidae; genus Odocoileus; species Odocoileus virginianus. The sequence continues at coordinate 26,345,678 of NC_069689.1, forward strand.
TTCCAGACTGGGGAATCAGACATTGTCCAGAAATTCCTTTGTCCCTTAATAAAGTTCTAAATTAGATAGCTCCCCATATTGTTCTAGATGAACAACTGGATTGAGGTGGCTCAAATGGTAAAGAATATAACTGCAATGCAGGAGACCCAAGTTCAATCCCTAGGTCAGGAAGATCCCCTGGAGAGGGGAATGGCTACCCACTCGAGTATTCTTGCCTGGAAAATTCCATGGACAGAGGAACCTGACAGGCTACAGTCCATGGGGTAGCAAAGAGTCAGACACAACTGAGCAACTAACACTTTCACACTTTTACTTTCAAGATTCTTAGTCAACATTCTCGTGGTCAGAGTAGGCAAAACCCTTTATTCAAGCCTATAGTAACAAGGTGTGTTTCTGTCCAGGTAAGTTTATTTTATAAGACATGCATGGTATGATCTAAGAAGGTGAGCTGGAATCAGCTCTCAGTATTTCACAGGAAAACACAACAAGCCCAGATGGCAGAAGATCTAAGAATGCAGCCAAGACCAAAACTGAAGATCAGTAACCAGAGAAAGTGGGTACCTAAGGGGAGCAAGTAGGTAAGAATCAGACTCAAATGTGAACCATGTACGGAGTCAGTCTGCTTACTATTGCTCCAGACCTCCTTTTCCTTGGTTAAACAAGACCCTAGTCAGAGAACATCCTACCCAGCTGGATGGTAGCCTTGCCTACTACCTCAGCAATGCTGCTGGATTCGTATCCCTCAAAACGTGGTTTATGTCCTTGGCCGACACACTCTGAAAACAAAACAAGAGCGGCAAGCCTTCTCTGAGCAAGCAGTTTACAACCAGGTTTTTCTTTCACGAAAGACAAACATTGCTGAGGCATGCAACCACTTCCAGTGGCACTGGATTCATGACCAAATTGATGCTTTCCAGACTGTCATGCATTTATTGATGCCTACCTCTGTGTAGTAAATGATAAAGGACTCTTCTTCCCACGGATGCATTGCCTTATTGTGTTGGAATAATTCTGTTTAATGCCAGATGAGCCGTTGCATGTCTTCGGTTAGGATTTCTGATCTGCAGCCTGGATGCGAAGTGGTTGGTTAGTAGAAAACATGTTTCAGAAATGTGATGTGAGAAGTTGCGTAGTAGCTATAAGGCATCCTAACTAAAGCCATGCCAGCTAAACTCCTATCAGGTTTCAGTTGACTCTTTCTGAGCCTCATCTTTTTTCCCTCCATGCTCCTATCTGAGATCAATTGCTATTCATTTTGGCCCCCAACCCAGCTTTGCTCCTAGGACTTTTGATCTGTTCTCATCTTACTATTTCATATTTTGTTCCTAACTCAGGTATCCCCCTTATAATTGGACATGATTCTGCCCCAAACTCAGCCATGCCCATATTGCTCTACTGAAACTGCTCAAGTCAAATGAAGGCGAGGGTGGGATGTTTCAAGAGAACAGCATCGAAACATGTATATTATCTAGGGTGAAACAGATCACCAGCCCAGGTTGGGTGCATGAGACAAGTGCTCGGGCCTGGTGTACTGGGAAGACCCAGAGGGATCGGGTGGAGAGGGAGGTGGGAGGGGGGACCGGGATGGGGAATACATGTAAATCCATGGCTGATTCATTTCAATGTATGACAAAAACCACTGCAATGATGTAAAGTAATTAGCCTCCAACTAATAAAAATAAATGAAAAAAAAATTTCATTGTAATGAAAATATAATTAAATTTTTTCTGTAGTTCTTAGTATAACTCTTTGCCAGTTTGACACTTATGACACTTCCTGTTTCTTTAAACTCTCTGTTTCCATTACATTGCTCCTTTCTAGTTTTTCTCCTACCTCTTACTCCTCCTATTGATCTCTCTCCTCTATGTTTTCCTCTGATTACTAGTTAAGTGTCTTCCTCAGAACCCTAAGAGTCTTCATCCCATCACCTTAAGGGTATGACATCAATGCCTATAGCATCAGTTCACTGGATACCTTTATGGTCTTTACTTCTTTCTCAAAACATATTATTTCACTTAGATGTGGAATCTAAAAAACAAAACAAATGAATAAGCATAACAAAATAGAAATAGTGTCCTAGATACAGAGAATAAAACCTGTTTTTTCTCTGTAATAAGGGTGGTAGGGGGATGAGTAAGATAGGTGAGAGAAATTAAGAGATGCAAACTTCAAGTTACAAAATAAATGAGTCACGGGGATGGTATGTATAGCATGGGGAATATAGTTAATAAAAACGCAGTATCTCTGTATGGTGACAGATGGTAACTAGATTTATTGTAGTGATCATTTTGTAATATATATAAATACTAAATCACTGTGTTATGCACCAGGAACCAATATACCATTGTAGGTCAACTATACTTCAAAAAAAGAAAAAGAAAATAAGACTCATAATTATCTACCTACTGCAAACTTCTTTAACTCCATCTCCTAGAATTCCCCAAATACATCCCTTTTTTTCCAGCTATACAGACTATTATAAATCTGTGAATGTTTTCAAACCTCCCTAAAATGGGCTCTCCCATTCCAAAACTCAATTTTTTGTCTAGCTATTTTCTATTTATCTTCAAAACTCTGTTCAGATGTCACCACTTCCAAAAAACCACTTTTAATCCACCCCTTTACTTCCAGGTCTAATTTCAGTTTCATTTTGTGTTCCTCTAGCAGTGCATTTATAATTCCACCCCAATAGACTATGAGATCCCTAAAAACAGAAAATTATCCATCAATCCATTCCTAGCATTCAACAGGCATTTAATAAACATATTTTTTAAAATAAAGGGTAAAAGGAAAGAAAGGGAGGAGAGGAAGGTAGATTTGAAAAACCTATCTTAGAAATTAAATTTCAGGTTGATTATTGGAAGACAAATGCAGCTGGAGAGTTAATGGCCTAACTATGCCCCTCCTAAATTAAGTAAATTCTGAATCTTGTAGACATCAATTAATAAAATGAAATCTAACTTCTATAAGAATCACCTGCCTCCTTCAAGCACCAATTGATGAAAATAGTCCCAAGATAGCACAAAGTCTGTTCTAGCCACATCTCCTTATGGGAGATTGTTAACAATAAGAAGATGAATCAACCAAAAGGACCTCAGGACGGGTCTTGGAATTAAAAGAAAAATAATAAGCACTATAGTGGAACTTCTTGGAGTCATTTTATCCAAATCAATTCTGAAGTTAAAGCTGTCTCATTCTTTCCTAATTCCAGAGACAGCCACTTTACATTCATTGTGGTAATTATTAGGAGATATTCACACAAGAATATCTGTCTGAGTATATATATCTCTGTGTCTGTGTGTCTTTTTATTATTAGAATATGTCTATTTATTAGAGTTATTCAAGATCTATGATTAACAGATGTGTTGAAAATTTAGTAATGTTCCCTCTTGTACTTTGTCCTAAACATTCCTTACTAAGGGTCTGCACATACAGAAATAATATCAGCTTTTTTATTTCAGTCCCAATTTCCAACCTAATAGATTACCTTGGCTTCTATGCCATTAACTCAACACAACTAAAAATAAACTCATCTTTCTTGTCTTCCTTAAATAGACTTCATCAACTGAATCCTCTATTATGTTCATAGGTGAAGTCTCTCAGTCATGTCCAACTCTTTGCAATCCCAAGGACTGTAGCCCACCAGGCTCCTCTGTTCATGGAATTATCCAGGCAAGAATACTGGAATGGGTTGCCATGTCCTTCTCCACGGGATCTTCCCCACCCAGGGATCGAACCCGGGTCTTCCGCACTGCAGGCAGACTCTTTACTGCCTGAGCCACCAGGGAAGCCATTATGTTCTTAGCATTCTTATAATTCCCTATGTTCCAAACTCAAATTATCTTTAACCTCTCCCTCTCCAACACTCTTAATACATACATACATGTTCAGTCAGTTACCAAGCCCTATCAAATATAATTCTAAAGCTCATCTTAAATTATCTCTAATCCTTTATTCTCATTGATGCCAACACAATTTATGTCCTTATTTCTAACCCATACAATTTTTTTCTAATCTACACAATGCTTTTTCCTAATCTATATTATTGTCTAATAGTATAATCTATATCATTTTCTAGCCTATACTATTGCAACAGCCTTCTAACTTCTAATCTTCAATCCTTTTCCACTTTATCCAATGCTACACATTGCTGCCAAAATAGTCTTCTTAAATCTGTTCCTACAAAGCAGAGTTCTGATTGTGTCACTTTGTGACACTTGTAAGAATATCAGATGAAGATAAGATGGCACAATTCAAAATATTTTTGAAACTCAAAATTGCTTACTGAATAAAACTCAAGTGCCTTGTCACAGCATTTGGAGAATTACAGGATCATGAAATTGTTAAAAAAAAGGAACTTAAATATTATCTTGTACAAGGGCCCCAAGTTCTATCCCGAAGTAGCCTTTCCTGTCTTATCTTTTTCATTACCTTTAACATGCCCTATACTCTAGTCAGATTAAACTTATTATCACTTATTTGACATTTATGCCTCAATGGCTACTCTGAAACTGCTTCCTCTGCCTGGAGTCCCTTCCCCTGAAATCTGTATGTCAAAATGTACTCATCCTTCTAAGTTCCAGGTCAAATGTCCCCTCTTTCATTAATCCTTCCGTGATCCCTGCAAATGAAAAGTCATCTATCCTCTAAACCTTTATAACCCTGTTTGAATCTTTTCTTAAGGCACTAGAGCATCCTACCCTATATTATAAATAACATAAATAGTTCTCATTACTGCTGCTTGGCTCTGAATTCCCAGAAGATAGAGACCTTAGTGTATTTATTTGTATCCCCTCTAAATATTTTCTCCTATCCTTTAGGAAAAATAAATTACTATTTGTAAGTTGTTATTTACTCTGTTAAAAAATTGACAAAAGTGAAAATTTTCAACTGAGATTTCTCTTTTTAATTACCAGCCACTATCATAATTTGGAGAAAGAATAATTTTGAAGCCTAGATTTACACCAAGTAGTAAATGATGTCTCAGATTATTAAACAATTTTATTCAAAAAATATTTACATGCAAGAAGCTCTGTGCCAGTGCTTAGATTGTGCAAAGATTCAACTCTATTCATTAAGAAGAACATAGACTAATGAGATAAAACTAAATTTGCCATAACTGCTACACCAGTGTAAGCGCCATATGAGGAACAAATTGTTGGAAGCATTTAAACAAGTGTAAAACTCAAGGGGAAATCTCTAGAGGAGTGAGAAGCATATGGACTTAGAAGTCATTAAGGCTGTTTGGATCCTAGCTGACTTCTTATAAATAGTGTAATCATGGGCAAAACATTTAACTATGCTAGGTCTCAGATTTCTCAACTGTAAAATGGGAATGGCTAATATTCCTAAAATATAGTAAGTGATCACGAAAGACCGTCCATCCTTCATTTCCTACAGATCTAAAAACAGACAAAAACAAAAACAAAGAAATACACCACAGCTCTGGATTAATTTTAGTTCAAAGTGTCAAATTTCGGATGACTCGAAACCTCTCACCACACTTCACAAAGACATCCCTAGGAGAAAGTAAAATGAAGCCAGAGTAATTAAAAACCACAGTTCTGGGGCTATCACAGAGCCAGGGCTGATTCACTGAAAAGACTGACAACCTCTCAGGATGATAATTTCAGTTTGGGGGAGCAAAATCAAGGGCCATTAATCTAGTATACCAGAGTCAGTTCTATTCGGTTTCTCATGTTGATTAATAATCGAGGCCATATCTCACAGTTACAAATATGCTTCAGCCCTGAAATATTCCCAATAAATTTACCATCACTCTTAAATGAACATTTTACTGTCAGAACACAGTTTTCCCTTTCTGTTATTTTGGCATTGAGCAATACGTGTTTAAACAAGTCCAGTAAAAGCACCAAAATAGGTGTTTTATGAGAATTCAGCATGCCATTGAGGAAAGTCCAGTTTTAATAAGCAGTTTGAGTCTTCCTCCTCCCAGCTCCCCAGCTTCTCTGGACCCCTTTCAGCACCACAAACATCTCCAAGTAGAGAAGAACCAGGCATTGCTCCAGAATGCTTACATTACAAACCTAAGGTGACATCAAACTCAATTATAAACCTAACTACCTGTTTCAAGTCTGTTGTTTCTCTCAACTCCATGGCCTTGAGATTAATGGCAACCCTAAAGCAGGCTGGACTCTGGGTAAGAATCAAAGAGCCAGCAGAATTCACTGTTCTCTGAAAGGAGACAGGAAATCAGGATCTAGATCTTAAACAGCTCTCAGTGTGTATAGTGCCGGATTATCCACTCTCAAAGGTACCAACTCAATTTGATTTAGCACACATTTATCAAATGCCTGTGTGTGCCAGGAATTCTGGTAAGCATTAAGTATAAAAACACAAATAAGACAAAGTATGACTTCTAAGTGCTTATAAAACTGAAATGCCTAGGCAAGTTGTTACAGACATGAACTTTTTTAAAGTAAAATAAAATCAGACTTCAAGGATTGTAAAGGAAAAAACCCTGGGAGAGATGGCACGTGGGTTCTCCAGCCCATGGGGTCCAGGCCTAGGAACCAGGTCACCCACTTGAGCTCACCACTGTCCCTTATGATCTGGGCAGCTCTCTCCTGTGCTCTGCTCTAAACATAATATAACAACATGGTTCCTGCCCTCAAGGCTAACAATTCAGATTGAGGAGACAGTTTGTTCTGACACATTCCTAAATAAGCTTCAAATGTACAAGAGAGAAGCCAGATCAAAACTAAAGAAGCAGCCTCAGAAACACAGTAAATCTATGATGACTGACTGACCTTACTTACGACCTATAAAAATCATTGTTCTTCCAAAGACAGTCAATGCACTCATAGTCACCACTGCACCAAAGCAAGCAATGTGATCAGTCTGTTTATTCCAAGCTGATACCTGGTCCAGACATAATATGGTTTAAATAACCTCGAACACGTTTCTAGTCTCCAGGAGAATTTGCATATTTTTGATGAGACTCGCACACCATTTTAAAAAATACTTCATTCATTCAACAAATAACTATTGAGTTCCTGGTACATGCATAATGCTGTGCAAGGTATTAGCATGTATAAATAAGAAAGCTCTGCCCACGAGGCATTTACTATCAAAAATAAAATTTACAAAGTTAAAATTTAATATTTTTTACTTGCTTCTGATTGCATGTATTTATCCTAATTACATAATTAGATGCAATCATCCTGAAAACAAAAGAGAAACTGAATTTTATTTTAAGAAGCCTCTCAAGGCACAAGATAAAAAAAAAAAAAAAAAACTAGTATGTGAGCCAAATGCCAGAAGCCAAAATTTAAAACTAAACTATCAGTGTCAAAAAAGACTACAAAAGGCACCAATAAAAGTTTATGTCTCGGGGTAAAAAGAAGTGGTAATCATAGAGTACATAGGGAAAAAAGCCCATAGTGTGTGGTGTACTCCAAAACTCTAGGTATGGAAGAAACCTACAGGATTACCTAATAGCACTCCACAATTTTGTGGATTAAAAAAAATACCTTGATAATTAGTATCAAGGGAGACTCTGGTTCCTTGTCACACACTAAATATTTGTTCTTTCCATCATATATGCCAAAAATACTCACATTTAAAAGCCTCAAAGTATTATAGCTTTTATTCATATTGTCTGAACCACCTTAACTTGAACTACTAAACTATTCAAACTACCAGTGCACCAGCTGGTAAGATGTCACAACATTAGCCACTGCCATAGGGTAACAGGTATGTCTCGAAACTGTATCAGTGAAATTATGGGACGGGAAGAGCGATCACGGTACAAAGCTCAGTCCACAGTATAATTCACTGAAACCCTCACACACCCGTGCAATTGCCTTCCTCCTGTTCTAAGAGGTAGAAATGGTGTGATCCTCGGCTTAATGGTCACTTGGATTAAAACCCTAATCCAAGAGCCTCTCAAACTGCTGTCACTTTCTCGTGCACTTGCAATGGGCCCTCTAGCAATGCCAATCATACCCAGTGAGTCTGGGAGGCCAGCCTGGATGCTGCAGTTTGATGCTCACTGCTTCCAGGACAACTCCAAACACCCTTCTGCCCCACAGCTACATGGCTGCCTCCATGAAGATGAGTTAGTTCTTCTAAAAGGCAGGCATCTTTCTGTTTCTTTTCCTTTAATTGCATAGCAAAAGTCCTTCTCCAATTGTCCCGAGTTGCTGTACCAGAAGACATCGTGCTGCTGCTTTGAGACACTGGGATGGTTCTTTCATTGCAGATGGTGCTGATTCTAAACAGGAAACTCTGTCTTCCTTTGCCTCTCCTCATACTGCAACCTCTCTCCCTGCTGCTCCCCAAGAATATGCCCATCAGCCCAGGAAATTGTTGTTGGAAAAATCAGTCTTTCCCTCTTGCTATCTGCACCAGTGTCCTCACTCAGACCATTCAACTTTTCAGCCTTGTCTTTCTCTTCTCTTTTTATAATGTTATCTATTCACACTTGGCATTATGGAAGATAGGTGCATAGCAAAGTAAGCAAAAATATTCTCTACATTCTTACATAGTTATTGACATTCTTTGAGGAATTACATCACAACCACCCACTGAAAAGTGCCATCATATACATCATAGGCATTTTATATAAATAGCAGGAACTTTTTAATGTTATAATTTGATGACATTTAATGAGGAGATCAGAATCTTTCCAAAGTGTTGCAGAAAAATAAGAGTTGTTGCTTTGGGACTTTAGTTAAAAATAAATAATAGTATGGATTACTCCTAATATTTATTACATACATAAACTGAATTTATATTTGCATTAGAAACCTGATCAAGAAAAAGAATTTCAGGTTTGACTTGTATTTTCCTAATCTTCAATGGAGAGCTTATAATGCTTGATAGTGTCAACTCATTTTCCAGCCAGAGGTTAGATCACAAGAAAAGCATTAAACCAAAACATAGAGTTCATACTGGGACTATTGAATCATCATTACTTGATGATGAAATCATTAATACATTAATGAAATCATCATTTCTTGATCCAGAAGCCCGTTTCACAACTATGCCCTGGGAAAAAATTTTCTGGCTCTGAAAACCTGACATGTTCCTGCAAAAGTTATCTTTTCCATCCCCCTCTCTTCCAGCCATTCTAAATAAGAAAAACAAGCCTTCCCAGAAGACTGGCAGTGTAAGTGCCAAGTGTGTAGACTCTACACCTAGAAAACTTGGGGGTAGTTCCAACTCTGCCTAGCAGTGAGAACTTGGGCCACTCTGTGCCTTTAGGACACTCTGTGCCTTCGTTTTCTCATCCTTAAAATAATAATAGTACTCACCTAGACTGTCATAAAATATATGTATGTTGTTATATGTAAATCACTTAAATCAGTATTTAGCACATTGTAAATACTCAGCAAATTTGCTGGAAACATCAACATTGTGGTTGGGAGTGATTTGGGGGAATATTTCCACATTTCAGCCATTGGGTGAAACACACAATGCACAATACTTGATAATGGCTTTACCTCCATTCAGGACTGCTAAGAAAACATTGACAAGCATGGACTGTTATTCAAGCAGTATTCATACCAATGAAAATATACTATAGACAACAGTGTATACATACCTGGACATACATGATAACTTCATTTCTGAATTCAAAGATGATAGCACAGAGTGTATTAACTAAAACTGTGAAGGAATTGGGAGGCAGAGATGGAACTAAAGGTAAGTCATCTGTAGTCATCAAAAGCACTGGGGACCCGGGAACAGACAAGGTGGGACGAGGCTGCAGGACCCACGAGCGGCCTCTCCAGTCTCATGGAACAGTCTGACAGCTGGGATCCATATTCTAAATTTATGACTAATGATCTCCATGTCACAATTCTACCTTTTTACATGAATAAAAGTTGCAAGCCAGTCATCCCAAGATGCACCAAGGGTACAGTCAACTTTCCACCTTAGTGTTTCATGAGGTGAACCTACCACCTACTCACCTGGACTACTTCACACCCCAGCCAGATATGCAATAGAGGAAGTGAAACTTTGAAATTCCATCAAATCCCCATCATTTGTGTATCAAGGTCTAAAGACGAAAAGTAAGTAGGGTAGTAAACCTGGTGGTTCAACTTTACTAGACTGGCTGGTAAAAGAACAGGGATAGTTAAGGAGTTGCTATTAAGAAAAATTTATTAAGGCTTTAAAATTCAAATATAATAAAAAAAATTTTTTAATTAAGATATCCAGTAAAGAACTACTGTACCAATTAGTATATTACTTTGGTATTGCTTCTGAGTTTGGGAATCATAAATCTTACCCTTTTATATTGCCAGAACTAACAGAAAGTCTTGTACTCAACAAGACCACTGAGAAACATTTGTCATTAGTGATTATGATTTTATATGTGTGAATAATTTAGGAATACACCTTACACATGTATTGATATTTGAGTACTTTAAATGCATCAACTCTGATCTTCACAACAACCCTGAAAAATATAGGTTGCATTATTCTATCTAAGGAAACTGCATTTATGAGAGGGTAAGTTTCTTGACCAAAATGAAACATTAAAAGTAGCACGGCCAAGTTTCAAACCAAGGTATAGATTGAAAATACAATGTGTTCAAACCATAATATCCTGGAACATGCAACAGTAATGTTTCTCTAAGCACCAAAGTTCCTATTGGTGAATAAAATGCTCTATTATTCTGTAAAGCGTCCTTTACAGAACACTTGCTGAGTTAAATAGTACATAAGCCAGACATAGAGAACCATATTCCAATTCACTGGTGATAAAGAATATTTGCCCTAGCAACTTTGAATATATTCCTTATAGTTTATTTGAACATGGCATCAGTTTGCAGTGCTAACTCATTAGAACTCAGAACTCCCTCCTTTTCCAACCCAAGTCAATATTATCATTAATCATATTCTCAATAAAGAATTAAGATAACAAATCCCAAAATATTAGTTGCTTTTTATCATTTATTATAACAGTCCCATCATATACACATTCACAGGCTTATCCTCAATTAGGATCACTAAAATTTTTGACTTGTTACTCACTTATAGCAGATTCTAAGTGAAGGATGAACCACATTTCATTACTGTGCTCAGATGCTCAATCATGTTGGATTCTTTGCGACCCCATGGACAGTAGCCCACCAAGCTTCTCTGCCCAGGGGGTTCTCCGGGCAAGAATAGTGGAGTAGGTTTTCATTTCCTCCTCCATGGGATCCAATCCAGGCATCAAACCCAGGTCTCTTGAGTCACCTACTTCGGCAGTTGGATTCTTTACCACTAGTTCCACCTGGGAAGCCTGGGTTCATTACTGTACTGACTATAAAAATCTTAATTTTCCAATGAGTGCTCCAGTATATACTTTCATTTTAGTTCTAGGAAATGGTTATCTGTGATGAAACATATATGCAAACCATAAATGCTACCAAAATTACCAACTGATAAGATTTTTTTCAAGAGAAAAAAAAACTGATGGTCTGTGGGTACTAAGTCACTTCAGTTATGCCCAACTCTGTGCGATCCTATGGACTGTAGCCTGCCAGGCTCCTCTGTCCATGGGATTCTCCAGACAAGAATATTGTAGTGGGCTGCCATGCCCTTCTCCAGGGCATCTTCCCGAGCCAGGGAATAAACCCACGTGTCTTCTGTCTTCTGCATCGGCAGGTGGGTCCTCTACCACCGCCTGGGAAGCCAAGTAGTGGCCTCTTAAGTATCATTCTTTAGTGTTTCCTACTGAATCACTGAATTTTACTTATAGAAAGCATATTACAAATAGTTTATCCAAGTTTCTTTTTACAGATTAAAAAAAAAATCAACAGGCTCAATAAGCCTAAGAACATAATGATAAAGCTTCAACCTTCTGCATAAAAGATGATAATAAGATTAGATTTTGTAAGAAAAAAAATCTCCCTAAGTTTTCATTGTACTGCTACTACTTCTTGCTTCATTCCTCTCACATAAAAACCAGGGTTGCACAATTTCTTTCTCATGAAATAATGGGACTCCATTAAAACTGAAAAATTACCCAAGTTCTTACAAAAATATATGTGTGACACATACTTCAGCTATGCACTATGAAGCTTAAAGTGTGTAATATAAAGAAGGAGGTTGATTTTAGAAACATACAGAAGGCAGAATCAATAAGATTTGATCATTGATAAGGTGGGGGAGATGAGAAAATGAGGTTTATACATCCTAGACAGCAGCTTGAAGAGGAAACACTGTAATAGGAAATTAGAGTTGAATTGATGGAGAGAATACGGGATGGGGAAAATATGTGTATTTTGAAAGTTGATGTGGAACATTTTCCCTGGATATTTTCTGAATACAACTGGCTGGATGTATTGACATGGCAAAAATTTTCTTAAAATATCATCAGGTAGGACTTCACAGGGCATCATCAACTTGATGGACATGAGTTTAAGCAAGCTCTAGGAGTTGGTGATGGATAAGGAAGCCTGGCATGCTGCTGTCCATGGGATCACAAAGAGTCAGAAACAATTGAGTGACCGAACTGAACTGAGTACTTCGTATAAGCACTCATGTGTTTGAGTACTTACATAAAGAGAATAAACAACATGATTGATCATTTAAAATAAGATTAGGACAAGTTTATATCTGAGTGAATAACATCTCATTTTAATAGTAATCCATTCTGAATCAGATGATAATTGTAAAAAGTATTATTCTATCCATTTATAATATTGAGTTAAACTTAGACATATAAATTATAATAATTATCTTTATAAATTATATGCACAAGATTTATAGTCATTATCTTAATAAATACAAAATTCAAAACAGAAGTTTAGCATAGGTGAACTTGTTTAACCTATTAGAGTTCTCAGATGAGAGAGAAAATGTCATTAACTAGGAACAAAACCCCCAAAAATAAGATTAAGGGAAATGGAAAAGCAACAGTGACATCTGCTGTCTGTTTTTATAGTTTCCTTAGAATTATCTTACATTTCAAATCTTTTCCTTTGATTTTCTTCTATATTTATCAGTGTTATATCTATAACGTAAGAAATGCTATGCTGACTAGGCATATTCTGTCTACTCCACTGACCTGTTCCCATAAAATAATCTGAAGCAAACTATTTTTAAATATATGGTATGTCTCATGGACCTTTAAATAAACACACCTTTGCTGAAATCAGAGATATCTATAAATCAGTAAATTTAGAACATATAATAATGTTGGGCTTCCCAGGTGACACAGTGGTAAAGAATCTGCCTGCCAGTTCAGGAGACACAAGAGACATGGGTGCAGTCCCTGGGTTGGGAAGATCCCCTGGAGGAGGAAATGGCAATCCGCTCCAGTATTCTTGCCTGGGAAATCCTGTGGACAAAAGAGCCTGGAGGGCTACTGTTCATAGAGGCATAAAGAGTCAGACACGACTGAGTAACTGAGCATGTTATAATGTTATACACAAACTACGGAGAAGCTAATAGTCTTACTGCTGCTACTCTTTACATTTTATCAGTAATGTTTTTATAAAAAATAAAATGACTTTGCTTCTAATTTGTATGATATTATATGAAGCACAATGCACTTACTATGACATTAGATTCCTCCGCAGAGGAATAGAGATGCACGACTGAAAATCCAGGTTGCTTCCACCACCACCAGGACCAGTCTCACAAACAGGAGGGGTATGCAGAAGCCCACACATCTCTCCCAGATGTGCAGCATCCCAGCATCCCACCTCATGACTGCTGACCACCACAATCATAGAGTCACCTCCTTGGTTAATGAATTTGTTATGAAGTTAGTCATGGCATAGTATTCCATAATATTCATTTTCACCCTAGAAGAATAAGACATTGGCCATAAATGTTTACCTAGCTCTTCAGGGGGAGTTAACGAAATTGATTTTCTGTTTGACAACCAACGAACGAGTGTTTTAGTTGAAGGAGCAAAGAGAATGGTTTTGTTGTTGGTACACTGGCCCAAGAGAGTAGGCAAGTTCTGAGGAAAACTGACCAATCAAAGTCTAAGGACACTAAGTACTTGGTCCAGGGTAAGAAGGAAGGAAAACCTGACAGAAAAGAGAGGTAGAATAACACCACAGACAGACCTGAACTGCACTGCAATTTTGTTCAATCCCCAAAATACCCATAAAACAATCTTTACATGAATATTGAGTAAGCAGTAACAAAGATCTGAGAAACAATAAAAAATAAAGCACCAAAAATATTCCTCAATTCTTAAACCAGTGATACAAGACCAAAAAAACACAGGAAAGAATATGTGTACCAAGTCCATTTATCTTACCTGAGCAGAGAGGCACTCATTTTTTCTTATTTGGTGTAACAAGGAAGAGATGCTATTAATCTAAGGTATGACAAATGACATCCTTCTACTGACAGCACTCACCACAAAACAGAATCTGTGGAAACTGATCTCACAGTTCCATATAAGAGAAAACAATGTATATGTAAAGGTTACTGGTCTGAAAAAAGAACATTCTTTTTCAGATGACAATACAAAAATTCTCTATTGGAAAAGAAGCAGTTTTCATTCTAGGGAAAAGAGAAAGTCAAAGGCTCACATGGGGGAGAGAGATCATTTGTTCTGTTTATTCTTGTTTGAACAGATATTCTAAAATGCTCACCAATTAGGATAAACATTAAATAGGATAAACATTCAGAAGCAAACATTTCTATTCACTTAATCCTGACATTTGAAGAAAATTTATAAAGACCCTTAACATAAAATAAATCTCAGATATTCAATAAAGGCAGTATAGCTCAGGAATCAAAGTGAAAGTGAAGTTGCTCAGCTGTTTCCAACTCTTTGCAACCCCATGGACTGTAGCCTACCAGGTTCCTCCGTCCATGGGATTTTTCAGGCAAGAATACTGGAGTGGGTTGCCATTTCCTTCTCCAGGAGATCTTCCCAACCCAGGGATTGAACCTGGGTCTCCTGCATTGTAGGAAGACACTTTACCATCTGAGCCACCAAGAAGTCCTAAGGAATCTAAGGTCATGATGAATATCCCAAGCCAAAGAAGAAATGTTTCTTAATGAAATCATTATTTGGTCATTTAATGTCTAAAAACAGCATCATCAAGCAGATGAAGAAAATCATCACTGGAGAATACATTGGATATATTAATACAAAGATGAGTGAGTCATGTACTCCACTCCACAGAGTTTTCAATAGACAAATAATGCATAAACATATGTAAAAGAAAAAAGTTATTCTTGTCTGTGATTTTCTGGTCCTGCATCACTGGTTTAAGGAAACTTCTTGACTCTTTCCTTTTCGTTGGCTCATTCTTTGTCACCATACTCAATGTTCATCTAAAACTTGTTTTATGGGCATTCTGTAATTTGCTGATAAAGAGTTCAAAGTAATCTAACTTTACACCTAAATTAACTAGAAAAAGAAGAACAAATGAAGTTCACAGTAAGTAAAAGAAAACAAATTAAGATTCGAGTGTATCTTAATAAATAAGACTAAAAGGACAATAGAAAAGTGCAATGAAATTAAAAGCTGGTTCATTGAAAAGATGCCAAACAGCCAAAACAATCTTGAGAAAGAACGACAAAGCTGGAGACATCACACTTTCTGATTTCAAGCTAAATTACAAAGTTATATCAATCAAAACAGTATGGTAATAGCACAAAAACAGACACATAAATCAACAGAACACAATAGAGACCAGAAATAAATACATGCACTATGGTAAATTAATTTATGACAAAAGACTCAAGAACATATAATGGCAAAAGGATAGTCTCTTTGATAAATGTGTTGAGAACACTGTACAGCCGCATGCAAAAAAAAAATAGACTATTAACATACACTACATGCAAAAATTAACTCAAAATGAATTAAAGGTTTGAACATAAGACCCAAAACCATAAGTCTCCTAGAAAAAAACCTAGGCAGTAAACTCCTTGACATCAGTCTTAGCAATGGTTTTTTGCATCTGAATTTAAAAGCAGAGGTAATAAAAGCAAAAATAAGAAGGTGGGACTACATCAAACATAAAAGCTTCTGCACAGCAAAGGAAATCATCAACAAAATCAAAAGGCAACCTACTGAGTGGGAGAAAATATTTGCAAAACATCTATGTGATAAAGAGGTAAAAAATATTACAAAAAAGAGCTCACGCAATTCAACAACAACAAAAAATCTGATTTCTTAAATGAACAGGGGATCTGACCAAGCATTTTCCCAAAGAAGACATTCTGGTGGCTAAAAGACACATGAAAAGATGCTCAACATCACTAATCATCAGGCAAATGCAAATCAGACCACAATGAGATATTACTTCACACATGGCTATTATAAAAAAAGGCAACAAACAACAAGTGCTGGCAAGAATGTGAAGAATAGGGAACCCTCATGTACCATTGGTGAGGATGTTAATTGGTGCAATCATTATGGAAAATAGCATGGAGGTTCCTCAAAAAATTAAAAATAGAACTAATGTATGACAAAGCAATTCCACTTCTGAGCATATATCCAAAGAAAATGAAAACAGAAATGGGAAAAGATACATGCACCCTTATGTTCATTACAACATATGTGCAATAGACAATATATAGAAACAACCTAAGTGTTTGAGCTGTTCCCTGGTGGCTCAGAGGGTAAAGCATCTGCCTGCAATAAGGGAGACCTGGGTTCGATCCCTGGGTCGGGAAGATCCCCTAGAGAAGGAAATGGCAATCCACTCAGGTACTCTTGCCTGGAAAATCCCATGGACGGAGGAGCCTGGTAGCCACTGTCCATGGGGTCACAAAGAGTCGGAAACGACTGAGCAAATTCACTCAATCAAGTGTCATCAATGGATAAAAAGATAAAGATGTGGTATGTGTATATGTGTGTGTGTGTGTGTATGAATACATATACATGGAGTGTTAGTTGTTCAGTCATGTCTGACTCTTTGTGACCCTGTGGACTGTAGCCCGCCAGGCTCCTCTCTCCATAGAATTCTCCAGGCAAGAATACTAGAGTGGGTTGACATTTCCTTCTCCAAGGGATCATTGGACCCAGGGATTGACTATGGATCTCTTGCGTTGCAGGCAGATTCTCCACCAACTGAGCCATCAGGGGAGCTCATTGAATATACTCAGCAATAGAAAAGAAATGAGATTTTCCATTTGAGACAATGTGATGGACCTTGAGGGTATCACACTAATGAAAATGAGTCAAACAGCAAAAGAAAAATACTGCATGATTCAATTTACATGTGCAATTTAAAAAAAAATAAACAAAGCAAAACAAATACAGAGAACAGATTGGTGGTTGCCAGAGGGGAGGCGTTGGGGGCAGAGAGAAGTGGTGAAGGAGGTCAAGAAGTACAAACTTCTTGTTATAAAACAAAGAAGTTATAGGGATATAATGCACAGAATGATGACTGTAGTTAATAAAATTGCATTGCATATTTGAAAATAAGAAAGTATATCCTATAAGTTCTCATCACAAGAAAAAAAATCTTGTAACTTTATATGGTGACATGATAACTAGACATTGTGGTGATCATTTCATAATGCATACAAACTTCAAAATGTATTTGTAAATCTGAAACTAATATGTTAAATGTCAATTATCCTTTAGTTTTAAGAAATAAATTAAGTTTAAAGTTTTTTAAATTAAAAAAATGAATCTTTACAAATTGCTCCCAAAAATTTAACATAAAAATAAATGAGAACATGAAAATGAGGACAATGACCTAATAAATGGTAAAGTTTTATCATCTTAAATGCCTTTTTTGCTTACTTATTGCCTCAGAAGTGTTTATCAGTCAATTATAGCCTTAAGAACAGATGGAATAAAAAACTACTCAGTGATACCAGTTGTCTTCATTTCTTTCTGGGCACATAACTAGAAACTTTCCATTCATTCAGCATTTGTTTATGGGTGAGATCGTCTTCCCAGGTGGCTCAGTGGGTAAAGAAGCCACCTGCAATGCTAAAGACGCAGGACACATGAGTTCAATCCCTGGGTCAGGAAGATCCCTTGGAGGAGGGCATGGCAACCCACTCTAGTATTCTTGCCTGGAGAAAGCCAGGGGCAGAGAAGCCTGGTTGGCTACAATCCACAGGGTTGCAAACAATCAGACACAACTTAGCAACTGAGCACTGAGCATGAGACAGTATTAGGCCTTTCCCAAAAGCATACGAACTAGGACTTAATGAGTCTAGACAGACCTCTGCTTGGAGATACGAGAGCCCCCTCAACTGCAGAAAGCTTTTCAGTTCCAGCACAGAAGTCTTATGGGTTTTTTTTTCACCCCACAGCTGTGTCTGTGACAGGAAGGTGCTTTCTGAAATGAGAATTTAAACGATCTCTGCAATGAAAGCCCATACCTGGAGTCATGACAAGAGCAAAGAAAGTAAGACATTGATCCAAGTCAGCAACTGCTATGATAGAATTATCTTTTGGGGACAACATGTCTTACAAATTCTATAATACCACTTGGAATATCAAAACTTGGAACAAAAAAGAGCACAGTAAATACCAAGGAAATAGTGTGAGGAGATGGACTCATAGCTAGGTCCTTAGTATACATTAGTGTCTTTCACTTATATAAGTATACATATATGATTCTGATTCTTTACAATGTAATTATAATAAAAGGAGATAACAGAAGGAAAATATATTCCAAAAACTTTACTGAATATCTCTTCTACATCTTACTCTCACATAGGAAAACAAAGCTCTCCTATAGATTCACATGTAAGACTTCATGCAGAAAGTTCCTCAGTTTCCTTCATTTGCTTTTCCTATTTCAGTCTTTTATAAATAAAGCCATTTCTAACAAGCTCCCAGGTGATGCCAATGATGCTGGTCCAAGGAACATACTTGGAGTATCAAGGCTTTTAGGCGTAATGAACCTAACTCACCTGTCTAAGAAATATTTTCCTAATTCCTGTACAGAAGGAATCCACCCAGAAGACTCACTAACTCTTAGCCTGTGGTTTCTCTGTGGGGTGCTAATATTGTTTCTCTGGCTTTCTTTGGTAAATATTCATCCTGCACCTTAACTTCATCATCAAATTCTATGCAGTTTTGTGCAGATCAATTAAATCTACATTCAATGATAAGAGGTAGTATGCTGTGCGCTTAGTTGCTCAGTCATGTCCAACTCTTTGCAACCCTTTGGACTATAGCAGGAAAATGAAGAATCTATAGTCAGACAGCTATAGGTCCAAATCCTTCTCCTGCCTACCTAGCCAAGTGACTTGCGGAAAGCAGTGTAACCAATCTAAACCTCAGTCTCCTCATCTGTAAAACAGAGATGCCAACAGTCCTTCCAAACTTACTCTGAAGTTTACATAGGCTAAGCCTTGTAGTATTACCTGGTGAGAACTCAACAAGTGCTAGCTATTAATATTGACTAACACAATGTCACAGTATCTACAATGCTCTAATTTGTACTCACATCTCTATTGATAGCATTTGAGACTTGAAATTCACAAGTTGATTTAGCCTAGTAGAATATGTTACTCTCACAACCACCAGCAATGCCCATCCTCTAGATAAATTAATCAAGTTTTCCTTCCAAACACTAAGTGAAGATCAACACCTGCAATCTTTACATGTATATTCCAGGCATATGGAATATTTAAAATTTTGTCTTTATCACTGCAGTTTTCAAATATATAGCACAATTTTATTAACCTACTGTCTGAAACTCTATTAGTCAGGGCTTTTACTTGCAAACAACAGAATTGAATGAGCTAGTTTTAGCATAAAGGAATTTGTAGGAGGATATTAGCTAACTCATAGGATCCCTGAAAGGGCTAAAGAGCAAGGCTTAGAGGCTCACAGAGTCAATGAGCCAAGAACACAGTGAGAAGAAAAGCATAGCTACACTGTGGGTCTTTCCTAAGAAACTCCACTGACATCCTTACAAGTTAGTTCGCTTGGTTCTGAGTGCCCAAAGTCCTCATAGCTACTCTGAAAAAATTCGTCACCTTCACAACCATGCTTGTAGAAGGTCCAGTCTCCCTGCATAAAACCAACATCTCATATGACTTGGCTTTATATCCCAACCCTGTCTATGTGGCAATGGAACCTGGGAATGTAATCCACCATTTTCCAAAGACTATCTAGAGGAAGGGTAGAATGGTTGTTGGGTGAGCCGACCTATAATATTTGCTACTACCTTATGAGTTATAAGGATTCCCCACCTGATGAGTATTGTAGGTGACAGAGCCTGCTATGCACTATGGGAAAAAAAATGCCAGATACTCACTTTCTTAGTGGACTTCACAGCTGGCACATTGGCTCATGACCTCAGTTCTAGCAGTCTTAGATGCATCCAGTCTAATTTTAACTGTGAACAATGACACAAAGAAGAGGAGAACATGAGCAATTTACTCTTGCAATGACAACAGCTAGAGCATGATTATATGGCAATTGTAGCAGTGCTAGTGGCCCTAATCCAAAGTCCACTATTACTGTTGTCTGTGTTGCAAAATACAGCACCCAGTCTCAGCAGCAGCAGCAATGGTCCTTAGAGGACATGATTTAGAGCAATGTTCCTAGCTCTGTAGCCCTGGAGACTCTGTGCAGTTAAATGTCCTAAGAACTAGTTCGTTTTCTGCTTACATTATACACAATTGCTTTAACTAAGAACAGTAACATCAATTGCTATCAGTTACAGTTGTAGCCAATAGTCCCTCAAAAAAAGGAATTGGATATCTGGCCTGGTTGAAAATAAAAACAATGAAAAGACAGCCCATACTAAGAGATGAGAATCTGGAAGAAGTCCTCACTGAACAAGGACCACATAACCCACTGCCATAAAAGTATATGACAGGTGTGAGGAATTTAAGAACTATAGGCATGGAGTTTGCTTCTAACAGTGCTAGTGCTTAAAGGAAAAGAATGACAAGCTGAAATCACAAATTCTTGTCTAGAGGCATGAAGTGAAATCCCAAGTTTCTCTGACTGCTAAAAGAATCTCTTATCGCTTTCAGCCGCAGGGCTGAGATAACTGAAAATCAAACTCAAACTTTGATCCTGCAGGTTTCTAAATTATAATGTCAGCTGAATTCACACCCCACTGGGATCACTTATGTGAAAGTAAAAGCATTGATCAAAATAGAACAAAACTGAGATATGGAGGGGGGGTAGGGTGGGAAATGGATGGATTTGGATGTCATAAATTCCCCAAACTCACCAAATCCCAGGACAAGCCCTTGCTGGTGAAGACAATCTCACTCTCCTTGTCAAGAGAGGCACAGGAGGAATAAATTACCTATGAAAGTGGAGGGGCTGTCACAAAAATCAGGTTCTTTGGGTAGCACAGATAGCAGAGTCAATGGCAGCTTCCAGAGTCCGTTGCTAGGTGTGCCAACAGTGTGAGCTGTGGTTCTTAGCAGCAGTGACAGCAAGGTCCCCACTGAGCTAGTTCTACGGCAGGATTTGGACTGCTCTTCTCATCTGCATAGTCCCAAGACTGGTTCTCTAGCTTAGTGTCCTCTGAATAAATAACATTCTTCCTAAATCAGTCAAAACTGGCTTCCACTGCTTATGACTAAGAAGTATTATGCTTACATTTTTCAATAATGCTTTATTTTACCCTTGACCCTGCCCTCCCCACCCAAAAAAAAAAAAAAAAAATGTGGTCAAGATGTAAAACATTTCAATTCTGATTGCTTTGGGACAGTAAGTCCATAACCAGTTTAAATTTTCCTTACAATAAGAACTCATGCTTAGAGTGACAGGCTCCCTGCCTGGAAAATTTAATAAGAGATTCATGGCTGTTTGCTACTTATAGAGAAAATTTATTCCCTTACACCTTTATCCATCCTTGTCTCTTTTATATGCAATATTATTATTCACAGTTTTCCAGTGGATTATCATAGAAGAGGCAAACACAAACTACTCCCTATGTAGCAGCAGTCATCTAATTTATCAAATCATAACCTACAAATTCCAACATGAGCAATTGCCTGGTCAATTTAACACCGTGACGAACTAAATGCCTGATAAACAGCCACAATCCCTTAGAAAATTTATGGCAGACTTTTAAAACCTCCAGTAAAGGGCATTGTTGGTGTGACAGTGAAAACCATACATCAAGTGCAGCCTATACACTATTGATAAGGCCATTCAAGTACTTAAAATAGTACTTGGACTATTACTATATACATTGGTGGGGGTGAGGGGGTGTTAGCTGAAAAGAAAGTCATTTTGCTGTCTGAGACCCATAATAGGCCACTAGTCTCATGTTCACTCAATTGGGCCATTAAACCTTTCCAGATTTGCCCCAATGCACCATCTCCTGGGCGTAGGATTCTTATTCAAGGAGAACCCAATCACCCCACCAGCCCCCCGTTTCCTCATCTCCTAACACCACTGCCTGGCTCACCCAGGGAAGCTTTAGCATGGCTCTCCTCAGCAATACCACAACCCTGGCCACAGAGTTTGTGGCTCCTCTCACTACTTCTAGATTCAGGTGAAGCTAGGCTGGCTCCTAGCCATCCAAGTGTCAAAACATTCATTCATTTCCTCTCTCTCCTCTCTTTTATTTTCATCATAACACTTACCAGTAATTGATTATTCTTGTTCAGGTGATCTCCATGACATCAGGTATTTTATCATCTGTCTTGCTCAACACTGTATCCCAATATCAAGAACAGTGCTCAGGATACAATAGTGAATGTGAAAGTGTTAGTCATTCAGTTGCGTCTGACTCTTTGCGAACCCAGAGACTGCAGGGTCCTCTGTCCATGGAATTCTCCAGGCAAGAATACTGGAGAGGGTATCCTTTCCCTTCTCCAGGGGACTTTCCTGACACGTGTCTCCTGCATTGCAGGCAGATTCTTTACCATCAGAGTCACCAGGGAAGCTCCAGGATGTAACAGGAGATCTACTAAGTTTTTGTGAATGAATGAAGATTGAAATTTTCCTATTTGGTTTAGTGGCAAAGAGATGAGTGATCTTTACTATTTCAATAGAGTTCAGATGGAGAAGTATAATTGGAGAGAATGGGAAGTGAGAAAAATCAACAGAGAGAGTATAGTTCTTCAGAGAAGTTTAACTGTGGATGCGGGATTGCTGCAAGGGTGAGGTAGATAGAGAGAGGATTTTTAATGATGAGCAGATGAGGATATTTAAATGCTAATGGAAGGGAAAGAAGTCAAGATTCACTGCTGTTATTCTAATCTCATCCATTCACTCACTCATTCTCCTGGGTTTAGGAAACCAAGAGAGACTAATAAAATGACTAGCATGCACTCTTCAGAAAAAGCACATGCTGTGAGAAATAGTTTCAATAACCAACATATTTGTGTGACAGTGCCATTTATGAATGCAGTGAAGTGAATAAACAAGCTGAACTTGTTGTCATTAGCTTTCAACAGGATAGCAGTTTTCCAGACAAATTCAATCTTTTCTGACTCTGAAAGAACAATTTTATGTTAAAAACTCTTACGTTCAAGGAAGAGACTTTTTTTCTTTTTATTTTTTTATTGAGGGATAATTGCTTTACAGAATTTTGTTGTCTTCTGTCAAACCTCAACATGAATCAGCCATAGGTATATATATACACCTTCCCTTTTGAACCTCCTTCCCGTCTCCCTCCCCATCCCACCCCTCTAGGCTGATACAGTGCCCCTGTTTTAGTTTCCTAAGACATACAGGAAAGTTCCATTGGCTATCTATTTTACAGATGGTAATGTAAGTTTCTATGTTACTCTTTCCATACATCTCACCCTCTCCTCCCCTCTCCCCATGTCCATAAGTCTATTCTCTATATGTGTTTCTCCATTGCTGCCCTGTAAATAAATTCTTTAGTACCATTTTTCTAGGTTCCATATATGTGCATTAGAATATGATACTTATCTTTTTCTTTCTGACTCACTTCACTCTGTATAATAGGTTCTAGGTTCATCCACCTCATAAGAACTGACTCAAATGTGTTCCTTTTTATGGCTGAGTAATATTCCATTGTGTATATGTACCACAAATTCTTTATCCATTCATCTGTCAATGGACATCAAGGTTGCTTCCATGTTCTAGCTATTGTAAATAGTGCTGCAATGAACAATGGGATACATGTGTCTTTTTCAATTTTGGTTTCCTCAGGATATATGCCTAGGAGTGAGTTTTCTGGGTCATATGGTGGTTTTATTCCTAGTTTTTTAAGGAATCTCCATACCATCCTCCATAGTGGCTATATCAATTTACATTCCCACCAACAGTGCAAGAGTGTTCCCTTTTCTCCACACCCTCTCCAGCATTTATTGTTTGTAGACTTTTTGATGATGGCCATTCTGATCCGTGTGAGGTGATATCTCACTGTAGTTTTGATTTGCATTTCTCTAATAATGAGGGATGTTGAGCATCTTTTCATGTGTTTGTTAGCCATCTGTATGTCTCCTTTGGAGAAATGTCTGTTTAGATCTTTTTCCCACTTTTTAATTGGGTTGTTTGTTTCTCTGGCATTGAGTTGTATGAGCTGCTTGTATATTTTGGAAATTAATCCTTTGTCAGTTATTTCATTTGCTATTACTTTCTCCCATTCTGAAGGTTGTCTTTTCACCTTGCTTATAGTTTCCTTTGCTGTGCAAAAGTTTTTGTTTAATCATGTCCCACTTGTTTACTTTTGTTTTTATTTCTGTTACTCTAGGAGGTGGGTCATAGCGGATCTTGCTTTGATTTCTGTCATCGAGTGTTCTGCCTATGTTTTCCTCTAGGAGTTTTATATTTTCTGGTCTTACATTTAGGTCTTTAATCCATTTTGAGTTTATCTTTGTGTATGGTGTTAGGAAGTGTTCTAACTTCATTCTTTTACATGTAGCTGTCCAGTTTTCCCAACACCATTTATTGAAGAGGCTATCTTTGCCCCATTGTATATTCTTACCTTCTTTGTAAAAAATAAAGTACCCATAGGTGCATGGGTTTATTTCTGAACTTTCTATCTTGTTCGATTGGTCTGTATTTCTGTTTTTGTGCCAGTAGCATACTGTCTTGATGACTGTGGCTTTGTAGTATAATCTGAAGACAGGAAGGTGGATTCCTCCAGCTCCATTCTTCTTTCTCAAGACTGCTTTGGCTATTTAGGGTCTTTTGTGTTTCCATATGCATTATGAAATTTTTCGTTCTAGTTCTATGAAAAATGCCATTGGTAATTTGATAGAGATCACATTGAATCTGTAGACTGCACTTGGTAGTACAGTCATTTTCACAATATTGATTCTTCCTACCCAGGAACATGGAATATCTCTCCATTTGTTTATGTCATCCTTGATTTCCTTCATCAGTGTCTTATAATTTTCTGTGTACAGTTATTTTGTCTCCTTAGGTAAGTTTATTCCTAGATATTTAATTCTTTTTGTTGCAATGGCGAATGGGATTGAGTACTTAATTTCTCTTTCTGATTTTTCATTGTTAGTATATAGAAATGCAAGTGATTTCTGTGTATTGATTTCATGTCCTGCAACTTTGCTAAATTCACTGATTAGCTCCAGTAATTTTCTGATACTGTCTTTAGAGTTTTCTCTGTACAGTATCATGTCATCTGCAAACAATGAGAGCTTTACTTCTTCTTTCTGATCTGGATTCCTTTATTTCTTTTTCTTCTCTGATTGCTGTAGCTAGGACTTCCAGAACTATGTTGAATAGTAGCAGTGAAAGTAGACACCCTTGTCTTCTTCCTGATCTTACAGGGAATGCTTTCACTTTTTCACCATTGAGAATAATGTTTGCTGTAGGCTTATCATATATGGCCTTTACTATGTTGAGGCAGGTTCCTTCTAAGCCCATTTTTTGGAAGAGTTTTAATCATAAATGGATGCTGAGTTTTGTCAGAGGTTTTTTCTTCATCTATTGAGATTATCATAGCTTTTTACCTTTCAATTTGTTAATATGATGTATCACATTGATTGATTTGCATATATTGAAGAATTCTTGCATTCCTAGAATAAACCCAACTTGATCATGGTGTATGGGCTTTATGATATGTTGCTGAATTCTGTTTGCTAAAATTTTGTTGAGGATTTTTGCATCTATGTTCATCAGTGATATTGTAGAAAACTGTAGTTTTCTTTTTTTGTGTTGTTTTTGTCTGATTTTGGTATCAAGGGGATGGTGGCCTCGTAGAATGAGTTTGGAAGTGTTCCTTCCTCTGCGATTTTTTGGAAAGTTTTAGAAGGCTAGGCATTAGCTAAGGAAGAGACTTTTAATATTACACCTTGGGACTGAGAAGACTATAATGACTAATTTGATGAATAAAAAGAAATAATAATTGTTTCCTCTTGTAAAATACCTACTTTAGGTAACAGTTAAAGGTGAAAGTTTTTCTATGGTCATTATTTTCAAGTCTCTCATCAATACCATAAAATAGGTTCATTTTTAAGTGGTTAACTTTTGCCCTTTTATTCTTACAAAGGAAACTCAACTTATCCCAATAAAGTTTCTTAACTGAGATAAAATTTTCATAGTGTAACACAGTCATCTTAGGGGAGCTTGATAGGTGATTGTCCCAGAGGAAGTAGTATACAGAAATAAGTGATATTAAAGTGAAAGCACTTTAGTGTAATACTTTAAATTTATTATTCTGTTTTTGAAAGTAATACATAAGAAGGTAAACAAAGAATATGCCCCTGATTCCTAATCCTGCCTAAAATATATCTAGAATTACTTTTTAATATTTTATTTTTGAAAAAGAAAAACTCCATATGAACTCTAGAGAATAAGAACAAACGACCCCAGTATGTTAGAAATAACAAAGAACCCTAAAAAACAGAAGGCAGGTGGATTCAGAAGTATGAAGGAAAGCATGGCCCAAACACAGAAAAGATGGAGTCTCTAATGCCAGGAGTACTCCAAGCACTATAGCAGCAAAAACTGGTGGGAGAAGAGAACCTGAAAAACTGCTCAGGTTATTCTCAGGAGAACCAGATTTCGTGCATCCAGGTGGGTCTGCCAGGTTGGTACAGACTGTTAAGATGGTCACTTATCTTTCCCTTCCCTTCATTCATACTCTTGCAACGTGCTGTTGCAGCTCCTCCCTTCTAGAAGTAGAATCTACTTCCCCACACATTTGATTGCTTCAGTCATCAGGCATTAGCAAATATCATATAAGCAAATATGACTGAAAATCTTGTTTTCTTGTGCTTAGGGTTTTGGGACAACCATTTGAACAAGCCCTAGCTGACCAAAAGGATAAGAGGCCTCATGGAGCAGAATCCAGGTATTCAGCCTTCCACCAGAATGAAACCAAATGTCTGAGACCAGTTTCAAAACCAACCTACCAACCAACAGCAGAACAGAACAGTCACAGGACCACCTGCTGGCCGCAGAGTGTGGAGATCAGCAGAAACGCAGGGCAGCAGAGACCAGATGAAGCACCGTCAGACCCACAAAAGTGTC
Organism: Odocoileus virginianus; assembly: GCF_023699985.2. Taxonomy (NCBI): domain Eukaryota; kingdom Metazoa; phylum Chordata; class Mammalia; order Artiodactyla; family Cervidae; genus Odocoileus; species Odocoileus virginianus. The sequence goes on from NC_069689.1 coordinate 26,372,988, forward strand.
AATTTAATAACTGTGCTGTTTTATTAAGTCACTTAGTTTGGGGTTTTTTGTTGTTGACATTGTTACAACCATAGATAATTGACACAACTTCCCCTTCTACTATTGAACCAATCAATGCATGAAAGTCAGCCATCGCTGGCAACAGCAGTTAGTCTGAATGCATACCTTGCTGATATCTGGTACCTGGCAACATCTAGGAGAAATAGGATATATCCAGAATCAGAATACTGGCAATGGGCTCACCCTTCCCCACAATAACTGAACCAAGCTGTGGTAAACAGAAATAACATTATAACATTCACTGTCTTATCACAGGGATTCTCAAATACAAGGGTGAACACACAACTAAAAATGACCAAAACATTTAAGGAAAATAACACAATAAAAGAGAAGAATTAAACAACAGAAGAAATAGGAACACATGAACTAAGTAAGAATAAATATTAGAGGAAACAAAGTAAATTTAAAAGAAATTTAAATAACCTTAATGAAATAAGAAAGGACAAACTATGATGAAACAAGCATGTGCGAGTGGCTTCAGTCGTGTCTGATTCTTTGCAACTCTATGGACTGTAGCCCACCAGGCTCCTCTGTCCATGGGATTCTCTAGGCAAGAATACTGGAGTGGGTTGCCATGCCCTCCTCCAGGGGATCATCCCAAACCAAGTATCAAACCAGCGTATCTTATGTCTTCTGTATTGGCAGGTGGATTCTTTACCACTACTGCCAGTCAGGCTATAAAAAAGAAACAGTTAGAGATCTTGCCTATGAAAAATGCAGTCATCAAAATAGAAACTCAAAATTCAGGCTGGAAAAAAAAAAAAAGAGTGAACACACATAAAAATTAAAGATACTCAGACTGTACCACAAATACAGCAAAAAGATATAATATAGTAAAAACATTTTAACTAGTTAGTATGAGTATTAATATATCATTGCTAAATTTTCCTGATTTTAATTCATTGTAATATGGTTATAAAAGAGAATCCCCTTGTGCTCTTACAAATTACACACTAAAGTGTCTAAGGGAAACAGGAAACTAACTCTGTGACTTACTCTCAAATAGTTCTTAAAAAAAATTATATACATACAAAGAGAAAGAGAACAATAAAGTAAATGAAAAAGTAAATTAAATAATATTTAATATTAAGTAAAATTTAATGTAAATTAAAATTTTAAAGTAAAGTAAATATAGTAAGTTAAAGTATAATTAAAGGTCAAAATATAGGTGGCTCTAGAGGTAAACAACCCACCTGCCAATGCAGGAGACATAAGAGATGCAGATTTGATCCCTAGACCTTGGGAAGATCCCCTGGAGGAGGAAATGGCAACCCACTCCAGTATTCTTGCCTACAAGATCCCATGGACAGAGGAGCCTGGCGGGCTACTGTCCATAGGGTCACAAAGAGTCTGACATGAGTGAAACGACTTAGCACACATCCACATGTAGTTAGGTGTTTCATGTGGTAAACTATATGGTAAATATGAAATATGAATTTTAGATATGAAATATGGAATTTTAACCATAGGCTTACAATACATAAAATCTAATAGAAATGTGAAAATAAATCTACAATCACAGTAGGAGAATATAATATTCTCTCAGTTCAGGAAAACTCAAGTACACAAATATAAATAGGGGTATAGAAATTTTAAAACAAAACAACCAAGGTTTGATATAATTGGCATGCAGAGGAGGAATATAGCATAATTTGCTTATTAAATAATGCTGACCCGAATTTCACCAATGATCTTAGAGTTCACGTAATTCTTCTCCAAATTTATTTCTGACATTGAAATTTGTTCCAAACCCATCACTCATATCACTATTGGCCTGATACTATAAAACCACTCCCCAGTATGAGGACTCAGGGATAACACTGACTAAAAGTTAACAAACACATCAGAAAAGAAGCAAAGCCTGGGTTCGAAGGAACGCTATCAGACAGCGGCAGATGGTAAAGCCATTCTTTGACATAGAAAACTGGAAAATCAGTGCATTTAGAGTAGGAAGTATAGCACGTATCGTGTATTTATTACTGAGTTTAAAAAGTGTAACTGTAAGATGGTATGACCTTTTAAAGTCAGGGGCTCGTTGAAAACTTTGACATTTGTAAGCACAGCATCTGTTACAAGCCATTCATTCTTCTTTCTCTTACTGTTGTGCACACAAATAACTGTATTATCTTGCTCAGCAAATTTGATTTAACCCTAAGTTGAGTGAGTTAAAGTGATAATGATTCACATGACAAAATAATAACTTAAGGAAAAAGTCTGATTTGACCAGTAAAACCCATTTAAGAGAGAAAAAAACATCTTTCAATAGAAATAGACACATTAAAATTGCTAGTATTTCTTATTTGACCATAATCATTTACCTTCCAAAATTGTCCTTGACACAATTATGAGGTGAATCCTACCCAAACATGTCTTTAGGGAAAAGCAAAGATGATGGTGACTCTAAAAGATTTCATACAATCATCAATTCATTCTGCCAAATACTGTCACCCAAATCACAAAATAACCTTGTATAATGCATGTCAACACAATGAACATCTGAATGAGGTAAGAACAGAGAAATTTTAGGTTGGAAAGATGATTCTCCAGCATTGTGTTGGAAGGTGGAGATATCTGATTACCATCCTCCAAACTGAGAAGATTTGAAATGAAAAAACCAAGCAGGAAGCTCTATAAAGTGCAATTAGGAAGTTTATTGCAGGTAACTTACCTACAGGCAGGATTGGGCAGATGATGATGGAGAGGCATTTGAAGCTGTACTCTTTGATGCCTAAAGGGGCACAAGAAGGCTTTCAGGGGCCAAGGCTAAAACCAGAATCTGACTACCTAGTGAGAAGCACCTCCACACCTATGAGAGATGAGAACCAGTGAAACCCAGGAGTCTGAAGACCATCAACCATCTGTGTCAGCAAAGGCATTCTTCCAGTTTTTGTATCAGATGAAGACAAGGGTAAAAGCTGTTAGGGAATTTATCTGGCTTGGACACATTTCTTGTGAGGAGGCTAAAGCTGAGTCACACAGGAAGGGCAGGGGACAAGCCTTGCATGGAGCCTTCAAAATGGAGTATGTGGCTCAACCACACGTTGACAGGCAATAAGACAAACCTATATACCCCAGGATGCGTTTACAGTAATAGATATTGAATATCCTTGACAATCATTTGTAAAGAGTTTAGAAAAAATTCTGCAACATAATATAAGAGGTTATTGTATTGTTTCTTGGGGTTGCTTTAGTAAATACCACAAAAATGATTTCAAACAATGGCAATTTATGGTCTCATGATTCTGGAAGCCAGAAGTCTAAGATTAGGTGTTGGCATAGCTGGTTCCTTCTAAAAACTTTAAACAATCTGTTTCATGCCTCTCTCCTTGTTTCTGGTGGTTTGTTGACAATCTTTGGTGTTTCTTTGCTTGAAGAGATATCGCCCCAATCTCTGCTTTAATTTTCCTATGGCATTCTCCCTGTGTATGTGTCTATCTCTGTGTCCAAATTCCCACTTTATATGAAGATGCCAGTCACACTGGGCTAGGAGCCACCCTAATGACTTTGTTTTAATTTGATTACCTCTGGAAACACCCTATTTCCAAATAAGGTCACAGTCAGAGGTACTAGAGGTTAGGACTCCAATGTATCTTTTTGAAAGTGACACAATTCAAACAGTAAATTACCTTAAGGTAAGCAGTAGATACAAATTTATTAGCATAATCACACAACTACCTTCGACAGTGGGAATCAGTAGCAATCAATAATTCTTTGTAGTTTACTAATGCCAAAGGGTCATTCCATATAAATTGACCTCTTTCCTGATTTTAATGCATCCATAATGAATTCCAGTTAACACAGACATTCTATTTCCCACTATTCTGAAAGGCAAGCATCCTACTTCTTATAAGTCTGGAGGAAATACCCAAGCTCTTCTCTTGGTTTCCTTGATACACACACACACCACTCATACACACACACACACACACACACACACACACACAGAATAAACCTAGTCAATAGCCTATTATCCTTAACAAAAATAATCTATTTTATTTTTTTAAGTATACAAAAAATATGAGGTTTGGATTATGCAAACCAATTAACTTGAACTTAAAAAACTCACAAATGAGCCTGTCTTCCCCTAGATAAATTGATATAGCAAAGAGTAGTTCAGGATAAACTGAACATGAAAATAATTTCAGAATATTTCATTTCGTAATAAACTAGAATGAAAGTGAAAGTTGCTCAGTCATGTCCAACTCTTTGAGACCCCATGGACTGTAAAGTCCATGGAATTCTCCAGGCCAGAATACTAACGTGGGTGGCCCTTCCCTTCTCCAAGGGGTCTTCCCAATCCAGGGATCGAACCCAGGTCTCCCGCATTGCAGGCAGATTCTTTACCAGCTGAGCCACAAGGGAAGCCTAGACTAGAATAAGAGATCATTATTTACTGACAACAGATACTATACCCAAAAAATGCTTTTCCTTTAAAATATTTCTAGAAAGATGGTGGACTCTGTAGCTACAGACGTTCTTTCCTTCACAGAGAAACTGAATAAATAGCAATATGTGAATCAGAATAGCTTTGTGAAAACTTTAGAGACCAGCTGAGGAGCTATAGCACCCAGGCCATTGTAAAGCCAAGAAGAGATCCCAGTGAAAGGGATAGAAAAAGTATAGTGTCTGGCACACCTGTTCATGTCCCTCACCCTGTCGTGCATAGTAGAGTATCCAGGATCAAACTCCATGCCGGGGCTCTTCCCTCAGCATGGAAATACAAAGTGGACTTAGCATCCAATTTTCTGGCTTGTATAAAGACTGCCCAAGGAACTAGTTTTTATGTTGCTAGACTCAGTCTTGCTTAACAGAAAGAGATACACTAAAGAAGGAATGGATTCTCTTGTCTTACCCCTAAGAGAACTTTCACTTTTAACTCACTGAAACAATTTCTATGCGGGCACCTCAAATTGATTTATAAAGCAGAAAGGCCTAGAATGTTAATATGTAGTCAGATATAACTTTACTAAGCTTCTACTTATTTTTAAATGAGCACAGTAAGATAAAACTCCTTAGGCTTCCAACTTTAGGCTTACATGTGCCTAAAGGAATCATACAGGCTTTATTTTTCTTGAGCAATTAGAAGATGTTTTCATTTTGTAATGGGAAGAAAAATCTAATTTGACAATATTTTCTTTTCTCCAATGGCAGTTGACTACATAATTACATTTTAAAGTGATGGTAGACAACAGTATTTTTCACAGAACTAGAACAAATAATTTCACAATTTGTATGGAAATACAAAAAACCTCGAATAGCCAAAGTAATCCTGAGAAAGAAGAATGGAACTGGAGGAATCAATCTGCCTGACTTCAGACTCTACTACAAAGCCACAGTCATCAAGACAGTATGGTACTGGCACAAAGACAGAAATATAGATCAATGGAACAGAATAGAAAGCCCAGAGATAAATCCACGAACCTATGGTCACCTTATCTTCGACAAAGGAGGCAAGGATATACAATGGAAAAAAGATAACCTCTTTAACAAGTGGTGCTGGGAAAACTGGTCAACCACCTGTAAAAGAATGAAACTAGAACACTTTCTAACACCATACACAAAAATAAACTCAAAATGGATTAAAGATCTAAATGTAAGACCAGAAACTATCAAACTCCTAGAGGAGAACATAGGCAAAACACTCTCCGACATAAATCACAGCAGGATCCTCTATGACCCACATCCCAGAATTTCAGAAATAAAAGCAAAAATAAACAAATGGGACCTAATGAAACTTAAAAGCTTTTGCACAACAAAGGAAACTATAAGCAAGGTGAAAAGACAGCCCTCAGATTGGGAGAAAATAATAGCAAACGAAGCAACAGACAAAGGATTAATCTCAAAAATATACAAGCAACTCCTCCAGCTCAACTCCAGAAAAATAAATGACCCAATCAAAAAATGGGCCAAAGAACTCAACAGACATTTCTCCAAGGAAGACATACAGATGGCTAACAAACACATGAAAAGATGCTCAACATCACTCATTATCAGAGAAATGCAAATCAAAACCACAATGAGGTACCATTATATGCCAGTCAGGATGGCTGCTATCCAAAAGTCTACAAGCAATAAATGCTGGAGAGGGTGTGGAGAAAAGGGAACCCTCTTACACTGTTGGTGGGAATGCAAATTAGTACAGCCACTATGGAAAACAGTGTGGAGATTTCTTAAAAAGCTGGAAATAGAACTACCATATGACCCAGCAATCCCACTTCTGGGCATACACACCAAGGAAACCAGATCTGAAAGAGACACGTGCACCCCAATGTTCATCGCAGCACTGTTTATAATAGCCAGGACATGGAAGCAACCCAGATGCCCATCAGCAGACGAATGGATGAGGAAGCTGTTGTACATATACACCATGGAATATTACTCAGCCATTAAAAAGAATTCATTTGAATCAGTTCTAATGAGATGGATGAAACTGGAGCCCATTATATAGAGTGAAGTAAGCCAGAAAGATAAAGACCATTACAGTATACTAACACATATATATGGACTTTAGAAAGATGGTAATGATAACCCTATATGCAAAACAGAAAAAGAGACTCAGATGTATAGAACAGACTTGTGGACTCTGGGAGAAGGCGAGGGTGGGATGTTTCAAGAGAACAGCATCGAAACATGTATACTATCTAGGGTGAAACAGATCACCAGCCCAGGTTGGGTGCATGAGACAAGTGCTCGGGCCTGGTGCACTGGGAAGACCCAGAGGGATCGGGTGGAGAGGGAGGTGGGAGGGGGGACTGGGATGGGGAATACATGTAAATCCATGGCTAATTCATTTCAATGTATAACAAAAACTACTGTAATGATGTAAAGTAATTAGCCTCCAACTAATAAAAATAAATGAAAAAAAAAATAAAATAAAATAAAGTGATGGTAGAAAAGTCAATCATATTATCCTTATAGTAATCATTTTTCAGATCGTACAGCACAACTATATCATGACTAGATGTTCACAATCTCTGAAAAGAAGCTGCCTCCTTCAGCATCTACCTCCCTTCAAAAGAACCTTATGTAGGGAATTCCCTGGCAATCCAATGGTTAAGACTCCCCTTGTAATGCAGGGGTATGGGTTTGGTCCCTGGTCAGGGAGTTAAGATTCCACATGCTTGTGGCCAAGAAGGAAAAAAAAAAAAAAAAAAAAAAAACAGAGCATAAATAATAGAAGCAATATTGTAACAAACTCAATAAAGACTTTTTAAAAATGGTCCACATCAAAAAAAAACTTTTAAAAAAAGAATTCGCTATAAAAGACCTAAAAGGCTAAGTGAAGAGAAGAACAAATACAGCTATTCAAATTACAGCCAAGTAATCCACTTTCATGTAATTGAGGCAAGAGGATTTTCCTACTGAAGTATCAAGATAATTACCAATTCTCAGCTTTAATTGTCCCAGAAGAACTGGTCTGAAAAAAGCATGCTCTAAGAAATTCAGAAAATAAGTTTCCTGAACATGCTGTAACTTGAAGAAAAGGACTTTGCAATCTAAGTAGCACTTTCTGCAAACTCTAAAGCAGAGAAGCACAAGAAATTTAAGGAGAACAATACAATAGCAAATAAAGAGGGCGATTTGCCCTCTGCCTGGTTGCTGGTCAGAGAACAATCAGTAATAAAACAGAATGTTTCCCACACTCTATTTAATTGGGAATAGAAAATAACATAGAAACATTTATTACACTACAGACAAGTTGAAAGAAATCATATTTTAATAATATTGTAGACACTGAATCTGAAATTAATCAGACAAGTTGGAGGAAAGTCTTGCAGGCAAGCAAAAACACTTGGAAATCTCTCATTTCCCTTTACTCTTTGGTGATAATTTAAAGCAGAAAGGTATCAATTTCCAGATTTAGAGGTACTTTTTTGTTCTAGCTTAGTGAATGGGAACATTTTTTTTTTTCAGCCTAGTTTAGTGTTTGACATCCCTGCTTTCCCCCCATAACCTTTTCAGTTTAGCCTGTTGGAGCCCCTGAAAAGGACATAGATTGCCCTCAGGCTGTAAATGCTAGACAACCTATAATCCTCAGTACCTTTTTTCTCCCTGCCTGGCATCCAGGTATCCTTCTGAACAATTACTCCATTTGGCTCTATCATAGGGTACAGTATTGGTGCAATTGCAGTCCAAGTTCCCTGCCCTCAATTCTTGATGAAAGTCAAAGAAGTCCCTTAAGAGTCCCTCTGAGAGTTCAGATTCTGGAAGTGAAAACTATCAGATTCCCTATCCTAGGATTTAAATCTACCATACATTTACAGTAGTGATAGCACGTTTCTGAACCTCCTCCTCTATACTTTCCATCAATCCCAGAGACTTTTTGAGATCCTCCCACCAAAAAAAAAAAAAAACTTTTGCTTAAGTGAACTAAAGGTTTCTTCTACACATAATTGAAAAACAGTGGCACTTTGATGTCATCGTAAACACTATTTATGGGTTTTTTAACTTTGAGAATCAATCTAAAACAAGCCATGAGAACACAATTTTGGTTATAGAAGAGACTTTTCATGGTCATGACTTGAAATACATAGCAGGTGGCGTTGTAGGACATTATTACCACACTTACAAAGAACTCTATAAAATGTGACTTCTTTAACAGCAAAGAATTCAAGCAGATTGAATAGCATCAGAAAATCCAATGATGCTGGGGGTTCCCAATTAGATGGCATTGTTGCTTATCTTCCCAGCATTAAATTACACTTCACTAAGTCTCTATCAGATAAACTTAAATTATCCCTTAGCTGCCAAGATGGAGCACATAATACTTAATTTTCCTTAGCCTTTTCCTGGCAGCTTTTACTTGTCTTTCCTGGGCATCTCAAGGGATGGTTTCAGAAGCAGGGCAGAGCCTTCCTGAAAGGTCCAGCTGGGTTTTGTCAACTTGCAAGTGCATCCACCCTATTTCAAGTAACTCACATTGCTTAGGGACTTTTATCTAATAATAATTCACCCTGAACAGGTGCGGTGTGTTTTTATTACATAATATTTTCATCATTTTGAACAGCCCCAGACTAAAGCCAGTTTCCTTTCTTTCACATTAATAGAAATTAAGATACTAGCTGAAGTTTATCAGTGTTTTATAGTTTTCTATGTATAGGTCTTTTGTTTCTTTAGGTAGATATACTCCTAAGTATTTTATTCTTTTTGTTGCTAGCTGAAGTTTAAACAGAACAAAAATGGGAGCAAAAGGAATTAAACAAAATTAAGCAGTTGAAAAGTTAAAAATTAATCTAACATTTGAATAATGAGAGGTAGAGATAAAGTAAATAAATTATATCTCTATCTTTCTATTTGCAGTTAAAAGTTGGATTTGTTTTCTAATTCTGCATGATAAGTTATTATAAGTTTATCAGCTTAAAACAAAATACATTTATTACCTTGCAGTTTTCTGTGGGTCAGAATCTGGGTTAGCCAGATGCTCTGTTCAGGATCTCACCAAGTTGAAATATAGGAATAAAAAAAAAAGAAATATAGGAATATAGGTGTAAGTCACAGTTGTAGTCACATATGAGGTTTGTAGTTCTCTTCAGAACTCTTCAATTGCTGGCGGAAGTCATCACCTTGCAATTGTATGACTGACGCTCTTGATTCCCTGCTGCTGTCAGCAAGCAATCACTTTCCACTCCTCAAGGTCACCCGCAGGTCCTAGCCATGTGATTCTCTTCTCAAAATACAGCAGCTTCCTTCCTCAAACCTGGAAGAAATACCCAGTTTTGAAAAGACCCAGCCCTCTATTAAGGGTTCATCTGAACAGGTCAGGTCCACCCAAGATAATATCCAATGTATTAACTAAAAGTCAACTGAATAATAACCTAATTGTTAGAGTTATGTGCTGTGCTTAGTCATTCAGTCGTGTCCGACTCTTTGCGACCCCGTGGACTGTAACCTGCCAGGCTCCTCTATCCATGGGGATTCTCCAGGCAAGAATATTGGAGTGAGTAGCCATTCCCTTCTCCACGGGATCTTCCCAAACCAGGTATCGAACCCAGGTCTCCCACATTGCAGACGGATTTTTACTGTCTGAGCCACCAGGGGAGCCCAATTGTTAGTTATAGATGATAATATTCACAGGTCTTCAACAGCCCTCAAAGGGAGAAGATTATACGGGGCATGCATACCATGAGGAGGAAATTTTTTTATTTTTCTAAGTTGATATTTTGTATTTTCATTTTTATTCAGTTGAAGAAATAGTTTTTTAATTTTCTTTCCTTTTTGTTTTGTTTTTTTGGCCACGCAGCAGGCAGGGTCTTAGTTTTCTGACCCAGAGATCAAACCCAGGCCCCCTGAAGTCAAAACGCAGAATCCCAGCCACTTGACTGCCAGGGAAGTCCCCAGTGAGGGAGTCCTGGTGGTCATCTTAGACTTCTGATTAGCACACATCATGATCTAAAGTAGGTAGATCAAATATCAGAGGAACAAGCATACTATTCAAACTCGGATATAGACTTTTAACAACTAAAATATACAATGAAACATATATTGGTTTTGAGGAATGGACTGAGCAGGGAGACAGACTTCTCTTCATACGCTTTTATGTACTATTTCAGTGTTGTTTTATATTATACAAGAATAATGTTACAGTAAAAAAATTAGAAATCACAGACAGGGGATGGAAAAATCTCTCATTCACAGACTCACTTTCCTGTTCTTCTCCTGAGTGTTCAAGTTACTTAGTGTTGATTCTGTGGACTTACTCTCTTCTTTCTTTTATACTCTCCCTGGATGATTTCACCCATTCCTGTGGCTTCAACAATATTTTACACACTGATCAGTATCAAATATATATTTATATCCCTGACCTCTCTTTTGAATTCTACACACAGTTTTAATTCTTCCTACGTACCTCTAACTACCTAACTAACCAGCATCTCAAACCTAAGAAACCCAAATTTTATTATTTGCTGCCACCATACCTTCTCCTTCTTATATTTCCTATATCAGCTGATAGCATTAACTATTCACTCAGTCTCTCAAACTATAAATTTTCGTGTTGTCTGTCACATCTGTCTATCATTCCTGGTCAGCACGTCTTCTTGTGTATAATCAGACTAGTTCCACAACCGACTCTACCATCACCACTGCCACACGATAGCCAAGCTTCATTTCTTTTAACTGATTTCCAAATACCAACCTTCCACCTATTAATCTATCCTCCAGGCTCCTAAGGATCTTCCTAAAAATCAAATGTGATTATGCCACTCCCTGTTAAACTCTCCCTCTCCCCAATTTCCTTAAGGATAAGCCCAACCCAAATCTCATCCTTATCTCCATTTGCTCATCACTCTTCTGTTCTTACTTCTCCCACACAAACACAGTCTATCTTCTAGCCACGCTGAATTTCTCACAGTTTGATAAATATGCCGTCTCTTTATAATCACTGAATTTTACACATGCAGTCCTCTCTTCCTAAAATGTTCTAGCTTTATATCCATCCACTGTTGTCTCCTCCCTGATCGTTCTCCCTCTCACCTTCTTGCACACTGCTCATTCCTATAACAAACCTCTAGTCATTTTATGAATACATCTGCTCTTCGACACTCTGCCTTTTCACACATTTTTCTCTATATATAGAATATATTCATCAAATTCCTACTCATTTTTGAAGATCCAGTTCAAATGTTGCCTCCTTTAGTAGAGATTTCCTCATCCCCCTCACAAAGAGTTCATTTCTTTACCTTACAACATATAGTTTTTAATATGATAACTGCATTTTTCATTTTCATCTCACTTAGTATTTTCCCCACTCAAGGACATTTTCAGGAGACAATCTCTATTATTTGTATCTATATCATTAGTACCAAACACAATTCCTAGCACAAACTATATGCTCAATAAATGTTTTATGTTCACAAAAGCACTATTTGTAATAGCCCCAAAATGGAAACAACACAAATGTCATCCACTATTAAATAGATAAGTTGTGGTATATTTATAAAATATAAATTATACACTAACAAAAATGAAAGAACTACTGCTACTTGCAAAAACACTGGTAAATTCACAAAATGATGAACAAAAGAAGCTGGACACAAAAGAGTACATACTACATGATTCTACTTATATAAGCTTCAAGAAACAGGTGAAACCTCTATAGCAATAGAAGTCAAAGCTGGGTGTAATGGCCAGGACGGGGCACAAGGCTCTCCTCTTGGGGGTGCTGGTATCACTGTATCACTTTCTGGGTGCTATTAACATGGGCTTGCTCATTTGGTGAAAATTCATCACGTTGTATGTACATTTATGATTTTCAGTTTCCTCTATATATGTTATACTTCAATAAAAAGTTTACTTAAAAATTAACTTGCACTGCTCCTATGTTCTGCAGTCTTAATGATCTGCCGATTGGACTATAATTTCTACAACCAATAAGAAAGTGAATAGCATGTTACCATGTTACTATTTCCTAGAACCAGTTTCTGAACTAAGAACATTTTCCCAGCATGTTAAATCATTTGAAAGCATTTTAGAAGCCTATTACACTTGAATATCCCCTTAACTTGTTAATCTTTCAAAGAACAAAAGTTTGAGCTTCACTAGAAAGTTTCCAAATGAAAGTGCTGATTGTCATTGTCAAAAACAAATCAGTCTTCTCTGTATCTTCCTTTAGAAAGCTGTGTTCAGTTACTATTATTGGCTGATAATGGTCCCCCAAATATATCAGGTTGTAATCCCAGGAACTTGTAAATGTTACCTACCTTACAAGAGAAAAATGTCTTTACAGATGTGATAAAGTTAAGGACCTTGAGATGGAAAGATCATCATCGATTATCTAGGTGGGCTTTAAATGTAAATATATGTATCCTTATAAAAAGACTTCATGACACACAGAAGGAAAAGCAATATAATGACAGAGCAGAGATACAAAGATGCTGACCTTAAAGAATGGAATGAAGTGGCCAGAAGCCAAGGAATGTTGATAACCACCAGAAGCTAGAGAGACAAGAAATGCATTTTCCCCTAAAGTGTTCAGAGGGCATGTCACCCTCACAACACCTTGATTTCAGTGCAGTGATAAAGAGCCTGTACTTCCAACCTCCAGAACTGTAAGAGAGTAACATTTCTGATGTTTTAAGCCACAAAGTTTGTGATATTTGTTACAGCAGCTACAGGAGACACTACTTTGCCAGCAAAGGTCCGTCTAGTCAAAGCTATGGTTTTTCCAGTAGTCATGTATGGATGTGAGAGTTGGACTAAAAAGAAAGCTGAGTGTCAAAGAATTGATGCTTTTGAACTGTGGTGTTGGAGAAGACTCTTGAGAGTCCCTTGGATTGTGAGGAGATCCAACCAGTCAATCCTAAAGGAAATCAGTCCTGAATAGTCATTGGAAGGACTGATGCTGAAGCTGAAACTCCAATACTTTGGCCACCTGATGCGAAGAAGTGACTCATTGGAAAAGACCCTAATGCTGGGAAAGACTGAAGCTGGGAGAACGGGATAACAGAGGATGAGATGGTTGGATGGCATCACTGACTCAATGATATGAGTTTGAGTAAACTCTGAGAGTTGGTGATGGACAGGGAAGCCTGGTGTGCTGCAGTCCATGAGGTTGCAAAGAGTGGGACACAACTGAGTGACTGAACTGAACTGACAGGAGACAGGTAATAAATGTCAACCCTGTCTCCATTTAATTACAGAACTTGTCTAACACGGAAAATTGTATAATATCTCTCAAAATAATACGCCTTTTTAAACTTGTATAGTAAGCTATTTTCCAAATTGATATGGATTGTGGCATTTTATAGAACACAGAAATATTCACAGAAAGTGAAAAGGTAAAACAAATACTAGAACATAATTTATGTGGCTCATCATGGAGACCTTAAAACACACAAGTCTGTTGTGATATTTTTTACTCTCAAGTTATCTTTTGTCTGCTAAGGGCTGGGCTTTAATATTCACTAGTTATTCACCATTTCAAGTGGTGTCAAACATGGAATGTAAGCCTACTTATTCAAAAACTCAAATAAGACTATAAAAAGCATTTATTTAATTAATTAAGGATTGTTTAAAATGCAAATATATAGGGACACATTGAGATTTCAGAGGGTTCTCAAATAAAACCTAAGTGCTTTATGGTAATTCATTAATCCACTTATCCTCAGTGAATGCTTGAGCTAATTTTAGCATATTGTATTCTCAGTTAATATGTCCCAATTCACCCAGAAGATTAATAGTTCCTCAGTGCATACTTGTCAGGTGCAAATATACAAAGCAATGTGCTAGTTGCTGATGTTGGAAGTTGGAGGAGTGAGCCATAGAAAACAAAACTTTTCAGTGCTGATTTCTGCTGTATCGGACCTACAAGCAATAAGGGACAGACCCACAGAAAGATAAAATGAACATAGAGAGCTATATTATAAGATTGCTTCTCTAAGTTATATATATAACAAGAGAGTTATAGGTAAAAGGTTAGAGTTCAGAAAAAGGAGAACTTTCTATACAGCTAGGGTGGGAAGAGGGTGAAAGTGATGAAAATAGCTCATGGAGAAGGCAGGCCTTGAATGATAATGTGCCAAGATGAACAGTTCAATTGATAAAGTATCGTGTGTCCAATTTATTGTAGAGATGACTTTGGCTGGGGTTTATAATCGATTGGAAACAAAATAGTAAAAGTCAGGCTAAGAAGGCTGGACTTGTCTATAGGCCAGGAAAACCCACAAGAAGTGTAAAGCAAAGGAGTGATAAGACTGAGAAATTAATTGAGTAAGGTATAATAGGAAAAGGGGCTAGGAAAAGAAGACTGGTGAAAGTGAATCAGGTTCTGGCTCAGCCACTTATGCTAATCTCGGGCAAATTACTTGTCTTCCTGGATCTCAGACTTTATTTCTATAAATGGAATTAACTGAAATGACCTCATAAGATTGCTATGAGGGTCAAAAATCAATAAGGAATTTAACAGTATTGTATAGACTTTAAAACAGGGTAAGTAAAAGGTATAAAATACAGAGTATGCACTTACATTCATAATACAGGCAAGAGTCAGTGAGGGCCTGAAGTATTCATTGGTAATCTGAATCAAAGAAGAGATACCAGAGATACTACAGCAGTAGACCTGACAGACTCAGCAACTGATATAGTGGGGACGGAGATGCAGGGAACAAGGACCGAGAGACCTTAACCTTAGATGACAAAAAGAATGGGAGCATAAAAAGAAAAGCAGGTTTACGGTTCACTGGACCTCTCCTTCACTCAACAAATAATTGTCATTTGCAGGCATCATTTTAAGTTCTGGGACTGCTACAGAGAATAGAGTAGACAAAGATTTGTCTCATGGAACTTGTATTCTGTGGAGGGACACAGGCAATCAAAGATAAGCACAAGGCATGTCAGCATATTAATCATGTTTTTTACTATCTGTATTTTATGATATTTTGACATCTCCTTTTATGAGTCTCCTGAAGTCTGATACACTATCTCCCAGGGCCTAAATCACCCCAGGGCAGGGTACCAGACAACTAGGAAACACTCTTATATTTCAGAGGCTGCAGAAGTTACTCGAACTATCTAATTCTAAATTTGTTCTACTTCTTACTCTGCCTTTCTCAATCCTTCCCACAAAAACCACAATAAAGGCTCTGGTCCATGCCTTCCCCTCACTCCTACATCCTGACCTTCCCCTCTGCTTCTCCATCTGGCCCTGCATAGCATGGCATACCTCATCCTGAAAACTACAAAAAACTATTTTTTCAATGGCAATCATTTTCTATCATCAGCCAAAAGAATACCTTATCATGGTAGTTAACTAAAGTTTTACTTCATATAATCAGATTAATTTTTAGAGTACTAAATGGCTTTTGTCACATCCTCCAATATACCAAAATGGTATTATACTTGGAAGTAATTCTTAAATATAAGTTTCACTAAGTTTTTTCCCATGATAATGCAAATGAATAATTGAACTCTTGAAAACTTGCAATAATCTTCCCCAGAGTATCCCTTTTCTCTCATCTATACTGCTTATCTAAAAAGAGGATTCATGGGACTTCTCTGGTAGTCCAGTGATTAAGAATCTGCCTGGCAACACAAGGGACACAGGTCTGATCCCAGGGAACTAAGATCCCACATGCACTAGAACAATTAAGTCCATGCACCTGCATTCTCTGGAGCCTGTGTGCCAAATTAGAGAGCCCAAGTGCAGCAACTACTGAGCCCATGTGCCACAACTAGAGGGTCCGTGTGTCACAGCAAAAGGTCCTGCATGATGCAATGAAGACCCATGACGAGCAGCTAAATAAAGAAATAGAGAAATCCTGATGCAGTCAAATAAAGAAGGATTCATAATAAAAATAAATAAAAAGTATAAAAAATAATAAATAAAAATTAATAAATAAAAATAGAATTCATATATTTCATATTTTTCAAGCATACAACCTAGTTCAATAAATATTACTAATATGTTGTTAATATTTTATAATAAAAATAAACTTATATATGAATTTCCACATTTATACAATTATTCTAATTGCTTTTTAAGATAAACAATAGCATTATTGAAAAACTTCATATTGGCATAAATATGGGAAACATTGGAAATTAAAAAATTTTTTAAACCTTGAGGCTATACACATTAAAGAAGTTTTATATGTTGCTATTTTTGTTACCTAAACCTAACTAAAATTACTTTCACCAGCATGTTTTGAACAATCTTAGTTGCAGATTCCCTAAGGGAAATGTAACTATTAACTTCAAAAGATAGATAATATATAGATAGAAAGTATCATAATCCAAACAACCAAGATAAATGTCTTTAGAAAAGATCTGTAGTAATTTTAAGAGTTGAAAGGGTATTTATTATCAATTGTCTATAATGACCCATAGTTATTTGTTATAAGATGCATTTGAATCTGCAATGGAGAATCCAAAATTATTTAAAGCTTCAAGGTGACAAATCAATTATCCCATAATGAATGGCAAGTTATGGCAGTTGTAAATATGTGTCACAAGGATCATGTTTTAGTAGAAACACTGAAAGAAATCTTGAACAGCATTTCATTACCATGCTAATGCAGTAGAGCCTTCTGGCAACTATATAGAATTCAGAATATAATGTCTCAATACACAAGAAGAACATTTAGAACTTGAACACTAATATTCTCAAACAACTGCTTACTTTATGCTAAACCAATAATAGTGCTCAACTTTTTGGTCTCAGGATCCCTTTACCTTTAAAGATTATAGAGAGCCCCAGAAAGTTTTTATGTGAGTTCAATCAATGGTTTATTACCTTATAAGAAATTAAAACAGAGAAAATATTTAAATAGGTATTTACTTATTTAGGACATTTTTTAAAAATCATAATAAACACCCCATGTTAATATCAGAACTATGCTATCTTGTTCTGTAGCCTCTGGACATGAAAGGAAGAAAGAAAAGTCTGAGCTTTTTAAATAAAAATTAAAAAAAAATCCAAAATGTATTATTAAGGAAACAGTTTTGACCTTGCAGACTCCCCGAAGAAGAGAACTGTTTTGGGAACTGCTGCTCTAAATCTTCAGTTTATCAGTAGGAAAAGTTGAATTTGTCTTCGAGGTCACATGAAAAAGGTGTTTTCAGAAGGGAGAACTAATAGTAACCAAGCCAGTTCTTAAGAGTCTTAAGAAACAGCTCAAGTCCAGTGACTAAAATAAGAACTTTAACTTCTAACTTTACGCAAAGTTCAAGTTCTTAGCCTTAGCCAATAACAGCAGAGCCTGGATATACTCATAGACAGCAGTAATGCTTTGAAATGAACATGGTGATCAGCAGTGAGTTAACTGTGACAATGCTCTTAGTCTAAAAATTAACTTAATGATTTCTTTACGACTGTTTAATTCATTATAGTTAATTACATATCAATACTGCAATAAACTTATAAAAGTGATAAACTGTGCTTCTGTTTCTCTTGTGTTGTCTAAAACATCTTCTGTGTGCTAAAACTCCTAAGGATAGATAAATAAGTCTTTGAGCTGGAGCTGACAAAAGAGCTAATGAAGAACATCTGTACAATCAGTGTGTGTGTGAGTAGCAAATGTTTATATTTATTTTACATACATAAACATGCATGTGAAAAGTGAAAGTGAAGTGAAAGTTGCTCAGTCGTGTCCGACTCTTTGCGACCCCATGGACTATACAGTCCATCGAATTCTCCAGGCTGGAGTACTGGAGTGGGTAGCCTTTCATTCTCCAGGGGATCTTCCCAACTCAGGGATCAAACCCAGGTCTCCCACATTGCAGGCAGATTCTTTACCAGCTGAGCCACAAGGGAAGCCCAAGAATACTGGAGTGGGGAACCTAGCCCTTGTCCAGGGGATCTTCCTGACCCAGGAATAGAACCGGAATCTCCCATATTGCAAGCAGTTTCTTAACCAACTAAGCATTCAGGGAATTTACCACATTAATTTCCTTTTTTAAGCAAAACCAAAATATGAACATTTTTCTACAACTCAATGAATTTCAAGACAAAATTACAAAGATTTTTAATAATTTTTTGGTGTCTATATAGTAGACATTTTGTTTGTCCACAATTATTCTCTTCCCCAACACACTAACTGTACCCTAAATGATCCTAATTATTACAATCTGAGTGGGCTTCAAGCTGATTAAGAACCAACAGAATACACAATAAGAAAAAAAAAAAAGGATGATCTCTTCAGCAAGTGGGAAAGTCAGATTAGTTCAGTTCAGTTCAGTCTCTTAGTCGTGTCCAGCTCTTTGCGACCCCATGAATCGCAGCATGCCAGGCCTCCCTATCCATCAGCAACTCCTGGAGCTTACTCAAACTCATGTCCATCGAGTCGGTGATGCCATCCAGCTATCTCATTCTCTGTCATCCCCTTCTCTTCCTGCCCCCAATCCCTCCCAGCATCAGGGTCTTTTCCAATGAGTCAACTCTTCGCATGAGGTGGCCAGCCAAAGTACTGGAGTTTCAGCTTCAACATCAGTCCTTCCAATGAACACTCATGACTGACCTCCTTCAGGATGGACTGGTTGGATCTCCTTGCAGTCCAGGGGACTTTCAAGAGTCTTCTCCAACACCACAGTTCAAAAGCATCAATTTTTCGGTGCTCAGCTTTCCTCACAGTCCAACTCTCACATCCAAACATGACCACTGGAAAAACCATAGCCTTGACCAGACGGACCTTTTGTTGGTAAAGTAATGTCTCTGCTTTTTAATATGCTATCCAGGTTGGTCATAACTTTCCTTCCAAGGAGTAATCGTCTTTTAATTTCATGGCTGCCATCACCATCTGCAGTGATTTTGGAGCCCAAAAAAATAAAGTCTGATACTGTTTCCACTGTCTCCCCATCTATTTTCCATGAGGTGATGGGACCAGATGCCATGATCTTAGTTTTCTAAATGTTGAGCTTTAAGCCAACTTTTTCACTCTCCTCTTTCACTTTCATCAAGAGGCTTTTTAGTTCCTCTTCACTTTCTGCCATAAGGGTGGTGTCATCTGCATATCTGAGGTTATTGATATTTCTCCTGGCAATCTTGATTCCAGCTTCTGCTTCCTCCAGCCCAGCGTTTCTCATGATGTACTCTGCATATAAGTTAAATAAGCAGGGTGACAATATACAGCCTTGACGTACTCCTTTTCCTATCTGGAACAAGTCTGTTGGTCCATGTCCAGTTCTAACTGTTGCTTCCTGACCTGCACACAGGTTTCTCAAGAGTCAGGTCAGGTGGTCTGGTATTCCCATCTCTTTCAGAATTCTCCACAGTTTATTGTGATCCACACAGTCGAAGGCTTTGGCGTAGTCAATAAGACAGAAGTAGATGTTTTGAACTCTCTTGCTTTTTCGATGATCCAGAGGATATTGCCAATTTGATCTCTGGTTCCTCTGCCTTTTCTAAAACCAGCTTGAACATCTGGAAGTTCACGGTTCACGTGAACTTGCTGAAGCCTGGCTTGGAGAATTTTGAGCATTACTTTACTAGCATGTGAGATGAGTGCAGTTGTGCAGTAGTTTGAACATTCTTTGGGATTGCCTTTTTTAGGGATTGGAATAAAAACTGACCTTTTCCAGTCCTGTGGCCACTGCTGAGTTTTCCAAATTTGCTGGCATCACTTTCACAGCATCATCTTTCAGGATTTGAAATAGCTCAGCTGGAATTCCATCACATCCACTAGCTTTGTTCGTAGTAATGCTTTCTAAGGCCCACCTGACTTCACATTCCAGGATGTCTGGCTCTAGGTGAGTGATCACACCATTATGGTTATCTGGGTCATGAAGATGTCCTTTGTACAGTTCTTCTGTGTATTCTTGCCACCTCTTCTTAATATCTTCTGCTTCTGTTAGGTTCATACCATTTCTGTCCTTTATTGAGCCCATCTTTGCGTGAAATGTTCCCTTGGTATCTCTAATTTTCTTGAAGAGATCTCTATTCTTCCCCATTCTGTTGTTTTCCTCTATTTCTTTGCATTGATCACTGAGGAAGGCTTTCTTATCTCTCCTTGCTATTCTTTGGAACTCTGTATTCAAATGGGAATATCTTTCCTTTTCTCCTTTGCTTTGTGCTTCTCTTCTTTTCACAGCTATTTGTAAGGCCTTCTCAGACAACCATTTTGCTTTTTTGCATTTCTTTTCCATGGGGATGATCTTGATCCCTGTCCCCTGTACAATGTCACGAACCTCTGTCCATAGTTCATCAGGCTGTCTATCAGATCTGGTCCTTTAAATCTATTTCTCACTTCCACTGTATAGTCATAAGGGATTTGATTTAGGTCATACCTGAATGGTCTAGTGGTTTTCCCTACTTTCTTTTTTATTTAAGTCTGAATTTGGCAATAAGGAATTCATGATCTGAGCCACAGTCAGCTCCTGGTCTTGTTTTTGCTGACTGTATAGAGCTTCTCCATCTTTGGCTGCGAAGAATATAATCAATCTGATTTCAGTGTCAACCATCTGGTGATGTCCATGTGCAGAGTCTTCTCTTGTGTTGCTGGAAGAGGGTGTTTGCTATGACCAGTGCATTCTCTTGGCAAAACTCTATTAGCCTTTGCCCTGCTTCATTCCGTACTCCAAGGCCAAATTTGCCTGTTACTCCAGGTGTTTCTTGACTTCCTACTTTTGCATTCCAGACCCCTATAATGAGAAGGACATCTTTTTTGGGTGTTAGTTCTAAAAGGTCTTGTAGGTCTTCATAGAACCATTCAACTTCAGCTTCTTCAGCATTACTGGTTGGGGCATAGGCTTGGATTACCGTGATATTGAATGGTTTGCCTTGGAAACGAACAGAGATCATCTGTCATCTTTGAGACTGCATCCAAGTACTGCATTTCAGACTCTTTTGTTGACCATGATGGCTACTCCATTTCTTCTAAGGGATTCCTGCCCACAGTAGTAGATATAATGGTCATCTGAGTTAATTCACCCATTCCAGTCCATTTTAGTTTTCTGATTCCTTGAATGTCAACATTCACTCTTGCCATCTCCTGTTTGACCACTTCCAATTTGCCTTGATTCATGGACCTAACATTCCAGGTTCCTATGCAATATTGCTCTCTACAGCATCGGACCTTGCTTCTATCACCAGTCACATCCACAACTGGGTATTGTTTTTGCTTTGGCTCCATCCCTTCATTCTTTCTGGAGTTATTTCTCCACTGATCTCCATTAGCATATTGGGTACCTATCAACCCAATACTCTTTCAATACTGAAAGAGTCTCTCTTTCAGTATCCTATCAATTTGCCTTTTCCTACTGTTCATGGGGTTCTCAAGGCAAGAATTCTGAAGTGGTTTGCTGAAAGTTGGATAGCCACATACAAATCAATGAGGTAGAACACACCCTCACATCATACACAAAGATAAACTTAAAATGGCTTAAGGACAAATTAAAACAGGACTCCATAAAACTCCTAGAAGAGAATGTAGGCAAAATATTCTCTGACACAAATTATACCAAAGTTTTCTTAGGTCAGTCTTCCAAGGCAATAGAAACAAAAGCAAAAATGAACACATGGGACCTAATTAAACTTACAAGCTTTTCACAGCAAAGGTGGAAGCCCAAAGAAACCATAAACAAAATGAAAAGGCAACCTGTTGACCAGAAGAAAATATCTGCAAATGATACAACCAACAAGGGCCTAATTTCCAAAATACACAAGTAGCTCATACAACGCCACCCAAAAAAACAAAGAACCGAATCAAAACATGGGCAAGAAGAACTAAACAGACAGTTCTCCAAAGAAAACATACAGATGGCTGACAGGCACATGAAAAGATGCTCAACATTGCTAATTATTAGAGAAATGTAAATCACAGTGACAATGAGGTACCACCTTACACTGGTCAGAACGGCCTTCATTAGAAAATATACAAATAACAAATGCTAGAGAGGATGTAGAGAAAAGGGAACCCTCCTACACTGTTGCTGGAAATGTAAACTGATGCAATCACTATGGAAAATGGTATGGAAATTCCTCAAAAAACTAAAAATGGTTTCTATATGATCCAGCAGTCCCACTCCTGGGAATATATCCAGACAAAACTATAATTCAAAAAGATATATGCACCCCTATATTCACAGCAGCACAATTCACAATAGCCAAGACATGTGCACGTAATCCCTCTGTCCTGTCTGGCCCTTTGCCAATGCATGGAAACAACCTAAACATCCATAACAGATGAATGGACAAAGATGTGGTACCCACATGCAATGGAATACTACTAAGTCATGAAAAAGAACAAGATAATGCATTTGCAGCAACTGGGATGAACCTAGAAATGATCATACTAAGTGAAGTAAATGAGAAAGAGAAAGACAAATGCAATATGATAGCCCTTGTCTGTGGAATCTAAAATAGGACATAAATGAACTTATCTATAAAGCAGAATCATAGACATAAAGAACAGACTCATAGCTGCCAATGGGGAGGGGGTTGGGGGAGAGATGGATTGGATTTAGGGGTTAGTAGATGCAAACCTTTATATGTAG
Organism: Odocoileus virginianus; assembly: GCF_023699985.2. Lineage (NCBI taxonomy): Eukaryota > Metazoa > Chordata > Mammalia > Artiodactyla > Cervidae > Odocoileus > Odocoileus virginianus. The sequence goes on from NC_069689.1 coordinate 26,395,971, forward strand.
ACTGAATAAAGAACATTGTTCTACTGTGTAACCCAGGGAACTATACTCAATATCCTGTGATAAACTATAATGGAAAAGAATATGAAAAAGAATATATATATATATATATATAAATCACTTGGGAGATATATATTATATATATATGACTCACTTGGCTATACATCAGAAATCAACATTGTAAATCAACTATATTCCAATAAAATAAATTTTAAAAAATAAAAAACATATCATATTGCCAAAAAAGGAAGCTAATAGAAAGATTCCTGAATTAACAAATACAAAAAGCAAACCCATTTGAAAACTAGAAAGTAAGCATCTTAAGGACAAAGATCTCTGTCCATTTCTTAACTGGTGATTCCTAGGCATTAGTAAAAGCCTAATATATAAAAGGCATGCATTAGATAGTTGTAGAATAAATGAATGTATAAATAAAGGTAAGGAACTATCTTTGTGACACATACAACCAAAATTTACCAGTGTGAGTTATTTTCCACATTCTCTTATTGAGGCAATAGTGCTCAGGTTTGACAACTTGAAAAGTTAGGTGTTATGTGGGTCAAACATAGCAAACTGTTTATTATAAATAAAAGCAATTTCCCTAAATCTGGATTGATATTACTCTGAAACACAGAGTTACTAAAGTTATTCCTCTCTTCATTGGGAGAATATAAAATTATTTATCTGTAATATATTTGAAAAATAAAATGTTTCCCCTGTACTTCAACAGTTGTAATAATCACGAACTGGCTTACAAGACATTTTCTAGGTTAATTATATGCTGTCATTGCAGGAATGAAATGTTTAAACCAAAGCAGAATAGCATTTGCTACTTTTTTTTTTAGCATTTACTATTTACAAGAGTTTGTTAAAGGCAATATATAAGGAATAAACTCCCTAAAGTCTAAACAACCTAATATTTTATTATCAACCTTATTTTAATCAGTATATTTCAACTTTCCAATTTTTGGTAATATTAAAACATCCTTTCTTCCTTCAGTGTTCACCCCTTTTTCTTCTGGTTTACTTTTGGGAGATGCTGAAGTCAATTCTGGTTAGTCTATGACAAAATATAAACTTATAAATAGGATACTAGGATAACTCACAGAATTCAAGAATTTGAAAACATATGGCAAGAATACTGGGATGGGTTGCATTTCCTACTCCAGGGGATCTTCCCAATCCAAGGATCAAACCCGAATCTCCTGCATCGGCATATGGATTCTTTGCCAACTACACCCCCTGGAAAGCCCAAGCATATATACACACACCAGAAAGGGCAAGAGCAACTGGATATCTCAAACATAGAAGTTCACAGACTCTATTTAAGAGCATTGCCATTGATCTGACCCAGCTCCCAAAACATAATTCGAAATGACAAGTTCCAGCAAAGAAACAGTAATTTTAAAACTTTAAACATTACTCATGTCTAAATAAAGTCAATATAATATTTAATAAAATAACATATCCCCCAAATTAGAAGGATGAATCAGACCATTTGAACAGTTTAGCCTAAACATGCTTTAGGATCATATCATCCCCCTATACCTAAATATGTGATCACCAAAACAATTTTATGATCATTGAATTCATTTTTTATGTATTCATATCTAGTCAAAAAACAGATTTCCAACAGAAAGAACAAAATAAAGTTATTAGTGGTTCTCTCACCATTACCACGTTCATGTAAATTTAAATATTGGTATTAAAACCAATAACCCCTGTCCAGTAAATTAGGTTATTGTGAGACCACACCTAGAGGAGATGGACTCTCAAGGCCACATAATATATGCTTTAATAGTTAAGGTTTGTTATTTTGGAAGATCAAAGGCAAACACAAAATTATGGTAGTGTAGCGGCTTCGTCTCTAAGTCATGTCCGATTCTTGCAACCCCATGGAGGAGCCTGCTAGGCTCCTCTATCCATGGAATTCTCCAGGCAAGAATACTGGAGTGGGTTGCTATTTCCTTCTCCAGGGGATCTTCCTGACCCAGGAATCAAACCTGGGTCTCTTGCATTGCAGGCAGATTCTTTACCAACTGAGCTAGGAGGGAAGCCTGAAAAATTATGGATATAGAATATTATTTAAGCTCTGGGTCACTAAGATGTGTGGTGAGGTAAAAGAGTAAAAGAACATGTGTGCATGAATGAATGAATGAAACTCTCTCAGTTGTGTCTGACTGTTTGCCACCCCATGGATTACAGCCCGCCAGGTTTCTCCATCCATGGAATTTCCCTGGCAAGAATACTGGAGTAGGTAGCCATTTCCTTCTCCAGGGAATCTTTCCAACCCAGGGATCAAACCTGTGTCTCCCACACTGCAGGTGGATTCTTTACTGTCTGAGCCACAAGGGAAACTAGGTTATGCTCTAAATTAGTTAAGCAAGTAGAATGAAAAGACTGGTGTAGAAGTGCTTTTTATTCATTATTTTATTCAGTCCTATATTTTTCTGATAGATAGATGATAGGATGGATGGATGGATAGGTAAATGGATGATAGATGGATAGGTAGGTAGGTATATAGACAGACTAACAAATGACTTCCTTGACAATGAAAAACTGATCCACTTTGATTTTACAGCTAAAAGCAGAACTCTCAGCACAGGTTCAGTCCCAGGAAAGAGTAACAATTCAGAATATCCACCCCACAAGGTTTTTGCTTGTAATAACCCATTCATCTTTAACTTTATGGGCTTGTAAATGATAAAGGAAAAAAGTACTTTACTGAGACCAAACTGAAGATTTTTATCTGCTCTCAAAGATTTTCCAATTAACCACCTCAGACCAAATTTTTATGATTGGCATTTACATCCTATCTTTCAAAAGTAAATTTAGAACTCAGTCTGGTTTGATTCAGAGCTCAGAAATGTTAATTGTATTACCTAAACTTGTGAGTCTTGACCAAAGTGAAATATTTTAATATAAAATCCAGTCATTTGTACTAAATAGGGAGTACCCAAATGGCTGTCCACAGGCAAATGAGGCTCTGATTAAAGTTTCATTATTTACAGTGAAATTGAGAAAAATAAGAGCAATGCAGAAAGAGTTTCACAAAACTAAACTTACTTAATTTTTATTTCTATCTATAATATTTATTTTATAATTAATTCTTGAAAAAATGTACATTAAATAATAACACCATATAATAAATGCATATTGCATGTGATTAAGATATAATCCTAAATTATCCATGAATTAAAAATTAAAGAAAACAATTATATCAGTAGGGTTACAGTGAGGAGGCAGCAATCACACAGTTATTTGAACGAAGAGAATTTTAAAAATTGGAAACTGGAGAAATAAAAAAGTTCTTAAGATATCATAAATACAACTGCAGAAAGTAGCTATCTCCACCTGTAGCGTTGGAGGAACAAGGAAAGAGGTTGTTAAAACTTAGAAACTGGGAAGGTAGAGGAGGGAGCCCATATGGACTCAAACATCTGAGGTGACACTGCAGGCCTGAAGCTTATGCTGGGGGTTGGGGTGGAGGGAGTTGTGCACGAGGAATTTCCTTCTGCAAGTATCGGGGAAAACTAGCAAACCAGTCCCAGTTAATGCTGTAGGAGGGAGGGAAGTGCGGCCGCCTGGTAAAGGGCTGCTGAGCGAATGCTCACAGGAACAGAAAGAAGGCAGAAAGAAAACTGGAAGCTGAAGGTCTGGGGCGAGTCCCTCCTTTCTCCTTCCACCTCCCAGCCTCCTCCAACACTCCCTAGTGGAAGAGCCTGCCAGGGAGCCAGCCTAACAGAGTAAAAATGGAGTTTACAGAGCCCAAGCATCACAAAGCAGGGCACGAAGGGCTTAAGAAGTTAACTGATACAACACTGCTGGCTTTTACTTATAAATGTTTACTTATATATAAAATACTACTTAGTGACACAATTTTATCAATAGAAACTTTATAAGTTAAGCCAGTTGAACTGAGGTAGACGAACCAAGAGCTGGTTAGGCAGTGAAGCAAGTCAGAAAGAGAAAAACAAACATCACGTATCAATGCACATATATATGGGATCTAGAAAACACGGTACTGATGAACCTATTTGCAGGGCAGGAACAGAGATGCAGATGGAGAAAAGGGGCATGTGGTGGACTCAGGAAAAGGAGAAGATGGGAGGGACTGAGAGACCAGCACTGAAACATATACACTACCATGTGTAAAGAGACAGCTAGTGGGGAGTTGCTGGGTAACACACAGCCTGGGGCTCTTCAGCGACCTAGAGGGGTGGGATGGGGCGAGGGAGGCTCAAGACGGAGGGGAACACATGCATACTTACTGCTGATTCGAGCTGTTGTGAGGCCCCGGGAAGAAGCAAACGTGCCACCTCTCACCTCTGTAGCCTTGTATTGGGGAGGGGAACACTGCAGGTACTCTCAAAGTCGAGTTGCTCTCCAGACTTGGTGCTACCAACTTCAGAACTTTTCTCTTTTGATGCTCTTCAACTATATGCTCTCCTTGGAAGCTCCCACCACTATATAGAACCACTCTTCTCTTCCCATGCTTATCACTTTTGTTACCAGCCTCCAAACCACTCCACCATGTTCATTAAGATCTCAAGCATCTGGCTCAAGATACCCCTTCACACCCTGAATCCTGCCACGTTCGGCCTGATTTAATCACACACGTGAAGGAAACATTAAATAGTAGGAACTGCACAGCTGTCTGATCCAGACCCCTACAACACACTTGGCTTCTACGGCACTTCAGCAATCCTGTGTCAGGAAATAACCAAAACATCAACCTTAATTAGAATCACTCATTTCCGGACTACTGAACTCTGAAGCTAAATCCACCTAAATTCTCTAGTCCTTTCACTCATCTTAAGGCTTACCTTAAAGCTTCTCTCTCTAACCACTTTCCCAAACTATCAGCCCCTTTCTTTAATTTTGTCTTTCCAACTTAATCAGGAGTTATAATTAATGTTTACTGAGAAATTACTCTGCCAGGCACTACTCTAAGTGCTGTATGGGTATCACCTCTTTTCATTCTCACAGCAACCTTACAAAGAAGAAGTTGCTACAATCGTGTAAACAGTTATTGCTAACATTTTCTAGCCATGCCTTCAATTTCCATTGACAGTGCACAACACTTGCCTACCCAACTGTGGGCATATTTTATCCTCTTTTTTTATTTCAGACTTCCAAAAAAGAAATCACATAATTATAGGAAAAAAAAGCATAATTAAATTGATTGGTTCCGGTTCCTAAGCTAGGACTCCAGCATTATTCAGTAGCCCCATATGCACCCCAAGTTAAATTCCTTTGCCACTTTTATGAAAAAGTTCCAAAGCTTTAACCCTCTGTTCAAGCTGCATTTTATATTCTCTTCTGCTACTCTACTCTATTCTCATCTTCACTCTCAACCTGTGGCCTGAACTTCAACTTTATGAAGAATACAGACATACTAAAGCATAATTCCCCTCTCCTTGAGCTCCAGTTTTATTGAAGTATGCTTATTTCTTGTCACCAGTCTCAAAGGAAGGAGATTGCCTTGACTCAACCCTTTCTTTCTTACCTCATGATCTCATTTCATCTGTTTCTCTTCTATCTTCAATCCTTCATTCAACAAATATTCATGAGCATCTACTAAGTGTCAGAACCTGTTCGAGGGAAACTGGATACATAAGTGGACAAAACAAAGATCCTTGACCTTACATTTTAGCCTATCTATTGGTTTATGCACCTTAGATCTTCTTTAAAGAATCAAATTCACCTTATATACCCACCTCTGCATCTCTAAAAAAAGTTGTCAGTTGCAACTTCTGTCTCTTCTCTTCATCATTAAATTACTTAAAAAGCATATCCTTGAGGGGTAGGAAGCAATATCTTAAGGATGAAGTATATGGCAAATAACTGCTGAACAGAAAGAATCACAGTGATGCCACCAAATAAAATGCCCTGTGAGCCACAGAGTCACACACTTGTCCCTCCTCTTCCTGAGGCTGCCTGCTTCTCTGGATGACCAAGATTCGGAGAAAGCATCCCCAGAAACGATGTGTGCTCAGGGGACGTGATTCGCCACACCCAAACTGTAGACGCCAGTTGACAGCAAACTCAGCTTACTTTCCCTTCACTTTTAGGTAGCTAAAGACCTTAACAAAGATTATAAGCCAAGTGTTTCCAGGCCTCCAACTCAAATCCAGCATAAATTCTAAGAGTACAGATGAGAAAGCACCAGATTAGAGTAGAGTAGGAAGTCAAGTCAAAGAGAGTGCACCCATAATTCTCTACGCAAACAGCAGGCCTCTATAGATGAATAACAGAAAAACTTCAATACAGAGCCTGTGAAAAACTATTACTAAATGAATACATGTGATATGAGAAAAACAAATGAAAAATATTTGTTCAAAATATGCTTGTAACTGAAGAAACGATTTTAAATAAGGATTATTCACTCAGGTCTCCCTTGCTGGTTTTGAGTAATGAGGAAAGAGATCACAAGGCAAGGAATATAAGAAGGCTCTAGAAAATGGAAAAGGTAAGGAAATGGATTCTCCCCTGGAGCCTTCATAAAGGAACACAATTTCACCAACACCTTCAATTAAGGCCTATTCCCTAATCTATTTTGAGTTAATTTTAATGTATGGTATAGTACAGTTCATTTTTTGCAGGCGGATATCCAGTACTCCCAACATTTATTGAAGAGACTTTCATTTCTCCATTGCATATTCTTGCCTCTTCTGTCAAAAATAACTGACCTTATGTGGTTTGTTTCAAGACTCTCTCTGTTACACTGATCTCTGAGTGTGTTTTTATACCAGCATCATACTGTTTTGATTACTACAGATTTGTAATTTGGTTTGAAGTTGGGCAGTGTGATGCCTCCAGCTTTGCTGTTCCTACTCAAGATTGATTTCAAATTTGGGGGTCTTTTATGGATCAAACAAATTTTAGAATTGTTTGTTCTATTTCTATGAAAAATGTCATTGGAACTTCTATAGAGATTATACTGAATGGACATTTCAGCAATATTAATTTTAATATTATTTATTATTAGTTTTCATATTAATCTACGAATATGAAATATCTTTCCATTTTTGTTTTCATTTGGTCATCAATGTCTTACACTTTTCAGTGTACAGATCTCTCACCTCCTTGGTTATATTTGCTTCTAAGTATTAATAATTTATTGTTTTGATGCAATTATAAATGAGATTATTCTGATAGTTCATTGTTAATGTATAGAAAAGCAACAATCTTGTATATTGATTTTGTATCCTGCAAATTTACTGAATTTTTATTAGTCCGAACAGTTTTATAGAGAAGTCCTATGGTTTTCTTTATCTAATATCATATCATCTGCAAAAAGAGACTTCTGTTCCTCGTTTATTTGGATTTTTATTTTTTTGTCTAATTGTTCTGGCTACAACTTACAGTACTATGTTGAATAAAAGTGACATTCTTTTCCTTATTCCTAATGTTAGTTTTCAGCTTTTCACCACTAAGTATGATGTTAGCTGTGGGTTTGGTGTCTTGGAAACCCATCCTTCATGTGGGAGTCAAAAGCTGGGGCGCTAGATGTGCCGTCCAAATTCTGCTTCTCAGGGAGAAGCTCAGAATAGGCATTCTCTCTCAATAGTATTTCACAGCTGGGTGCAGAGTTTACGGTGAGCCTGTGCCTCAGCCTTTCCTACCCGTTTTGTGTTTTTTCATATGTCTGCAATATAGAAATTGCTTAGCTAGTTTCTCAATTTTTTTTTCAGAGGGAATTTCTTAGAATGTACCTATATACATAACGCTTCCATGAGAGGAAGAATATTCAGGAGCCTCCTATGTCAACATCCTGATAAACTCTCCAAACTTTCGCTATTCCTAGAAGACACTGAAATGGCTCACTCACTACGTGTCTTAACTTCGTCTAACATGCTGAGGCTAACCAGTTAAAAACTATTTCACAACCCCTTGTACCTAGGGTCCTAGGTTTTATTTAAGTTCCTACTGTCAGATGTTAAACCGGACTGTGGCACTCATTTGTTGGTGTGGTTTGGGACAGCAGTGGCACTGGCTGGGACAGCAGCTGTAACAGCAGCTTCCTAAATTGGCAGACTATTTTCTGCTCATAGCAGAGGTTCAGGAGCTAATACCTTGTAGTCGTTTCTTTCTGATACTACAGCATCCTGCTTGGCTTAAAAGCAACAATCTCCTGACAGCCAGTGTAAGTTGGGAACCATTCCTGGAAGCTCAACCTAGAATCTGTGAGCCATTTAATACTCTGAAGAATCTCTCTGTGCTCAAACTGACTATAGTGAGTTTTAATCTCCAAAACTGAACACTGACCAAAATACTACTTATTTATTCTGGAGAAAATTTCCATCTGTGAAGAAAGAGATTTGTGACCAAGTCAGTAATTCAGACACAGATTTCACTCTGCATGTTCTACTTTAAGTCAGTAAAGCAGGAACTACCTAAAATACAAAGAATGACAATTACCCTGTGCTATAGTAGGTCCTTGTTATCTACTTTATATATAATAATGTGTATCTGTTAATCCCAGATTCCTAATTTATCCCGCACCCTGCTTTTCCCTTTGGTAACCATAAATTTGTGTTTTATGTCTGTCAGTCTGTTTCTGTTTTGTAAATAAGTTCATTTGTATCATTTTTTTAGATTCTACATATTAAGTGATATTCAATATCTTGTATCAATATTCAATACCCATAATGGAAAATAATCTGAAAAATAATATACATATTTACATATATATTAAACTGAATCACTTGGCTGTAAACAGAATCTAACACAACATTGTAAATCAACTATTCTTCAATTTTAAAAAAAGAATAGCACGTAATGGCTTGTTATGGTCCTCAGTGGGCATTTGGCATGTTGAAATTTGGATGTAGCATTTAAAAAGATATCCAAATTTCTTTACTTAAGAAAGTAACATGCACTGTTTTCCTATATATTTCTTTCTATAAACATGCATCAGGACTTTTCCATATAACCACCTTCAAGAAGCAGTAACTACTCATCTGCATGAACCTACAGGCCCTGGAAAGGTCAAGCATTGATTTGAACTCCAATAGGAAGCATAAGAGAACTCAGAATCCAGGTCTATTACTCCTGGAGCCTCAAGGCTGTTCTGTCTGAATTTAGTTATCCATCCTTCTTTACCTCTGGGCTGTGGAGAAGCTCTACCATATCCTATTCTTTTAATCCTATTTCAAGTACTGACTGATGACCACCTAAGAAGGATATATGACAGTCTCCATGGTTTTGACTTCTATAGTCCCACGATTATTTCCTACATGCACAAAAAACAGCCATAGAATAGACAATAAATTTTTGTAACAGATAGTGTGGCGACAGGAAATATTTGAGTGTCAAAGGTATAAAGCATCCTGGGTAGTTGAGATACATATCAAAAAACAGACCTAGTTCCTGCTCTTAACTGACAGGCAGTGCCCATCTTGCTTGAGTGTTTCTGCTTGCTTGTAGTCACTGAGCTCAAACTGAAACACGGCAAAAAAGCACAGATGCAGAGCTTAATTTTAACTGTGTTTCTATACCTATAAAACTCACTTAAAATCCATTATTCTTACCAATAGTGTACTCACACCTGGAAATGTCTAGAACTTAACCATTTTACACTCCTTGCGTATGGAAAAACTAACAAACAAATAAATCCTTTATGGAAATTTTCTATATTTCAATAGGGGTTTAGAAAACCCAGGCTTTTGCATTGCTCAAAACTTATCTAATAGTACACTTAAAATCTGAATATCAAAGTTATATAAATTTTACCTAGGGAAAAAAAAAGCTGAAAAAAATTAATTACATGAATGCTAAAATGTCTAGGAGTGAAAACTACCTATGTCTGCAACTTAGTCTGAAATGCATCAAAAACTCAGATGCACAGAAGGCAAATATAACCACAATTATAGATTCTAGGTGACAGATTCAAATATCCTTTGTATTGAACATTTCCATAATAAAAAGTTGAGGAAAAATGGTCCACCACAGCAGAGCAATCAGAGTCTCCTAACTGATCCTTATCTGGGACCAGAGGTGAGAAACTCAATTTAAAAAAAAAAAAAAAAAATCAATGGCAAATAATGCAAATATGATAGATCATGGAAGAAAGTGAAAGTTGCTCAGTCGTGTCCAACTGTTTGTGACCCCACGGACTATAGTTCTCTAGGCCAGAATACTAAAGTGGGTAGCCTTTCCCTTCTCCAGCAGATCTTCCCAACCCAGGAAAGAACCCATGTCTCCCACATTGCAGGAGGATTTTTTACCAGCTGAGCTACAAGAGCAGTTTATTTTGTAGGCACATGGAAGATGCAAAGAGGTGCAGAGGATCCTAACAAGCTCACTTAACATTACCCTACTAAAGAAAAACCTGCAACCACCAGCTGAAAACCAAAATCACAGGTTTGGGGATTTTTTTTTTAATATCTGCAGGGCATGTTTTTTCAAGTATTTTTATTACACTGAAAACTGAAAAATTGGTCTGCTTTCTGTTTCAAGGTAAAAAATTGCTACTAATGCCTTTAAGCAAGTGGGGACCACATAGAGGGTAGGGCCCTTTACTGTAGGTAATCGTAGTGGGTTTTGGGGGTGCAAGATCAGGAGAAAGAAAAATGGAGGAGGAGAGGCAGAGGCGGGGAGAGGAAACAGGGAAATAGGAAGGAGATAGAGAGAGGGGGAGAAGGAGAAAAGGAAAAGAAATTGAAGTTCCAAGGCCAAGAAGGGTAAAAGAGGAGCCAAACAGATGAAGGACTGAAACAAAAGAATCCCATGAAACTCCAAGACAGTGCATGGCTAAAGGACATTTTGAGACCTGGGAGGCCAATTCACTTGTGCTTGTTTGCATTGCTGCTGTGTAAACTCTATTTTCCTTCCTAAATCGTCACTAACATCTCTTAGATTCATGAATATTTTCTGTGAATTGGCTTTTACTGGACATCAGACAGGGAGCTCAGTTTTTCTTCTGGGTCAGTGTAGTGGAGAAATCTTGAGACCAGCTTCAGACTCCCACAAGCCTTGAATGAAAGGTATCCAGGTCAATTTTATGGAGATCTCTTGGGCTCAGGATGAATGGGAAGGAGGAGGGGGGTGGGGTTCCGACATTGGCATTTTCAATTGGCCTGTTGAGAAAAATAAAAAAATTCAAACTTAGTTTTTCTCATCCATTTTTAATCCAGAACACCCTCATTACCAGATATGGAAATTCAAGAAAGACATTTTCAGCTTTTGGTGATCAGTTTTTCATGGGGTAATATTGCCACCTGCTGGTATTTGAAAACAGAAATACCTTCATAATATTCAATAGTTTTAAATTTGAAACCTTAAGAGACTTTCATTTATTGGCAAATTCTTCCTTTGTGCTAGAATACAAACTTGTATAAAAGGAAGTTCTTTGTCCCCAAAGACTTCATATTATCTGATGGCAAACTTAACAAAAACACTTTCTTACCTTTCAAGATTCAGGCACCATTTCATCAGTAAATCTTAACTAAGGTGGCCTCGGGCTGCAGTGGCTTGGGGGTGGGGGAGGAGGAGTGGGTTCCCAAGGAGGGATTGAGGCGGGATCATGGCAGTGAAAGCACCAGAGCCTACCAGTTGTCCATGACATGGGCCCCAGCCTTTCCGCTTTGAAGAAAAGAATTTCCGCCAAGATACAGAAAATAGTGAAGCACGTGAAGTATTAAGAGGAAAAAGAGTACAGTACGTGTGGATACACGAGCAGACTCAGAGGGACAGTCCCTGAGTTGCACTGTCATGGCAGTTGGAATTAATTTTACGGGGTATTTCTTACGGGTTTCCTCTGGCCAGTCATTCTGATTAGCTAGCTCAGTCCATATTTGGTATATCTGATCTCCCATATGTGCACACACATCTCTTAGCCAAGATGGATTTTACCGAAAAGGCATATGGGTACAGAACATCCTTTGACAGAACTCCTCCTTTAACATCCAAGGAGACATTTTTGTGCGTGTGTGGTCAGGGAGTTTGGGCAGGGTCCAGCCTCCTCCCTTAATTGTTCTGCTTTTCTCTTGGAGTTTCAGTCCATAGGGAATGAATCTCCAATTGCTTTACCCTGGGTGCAGGGCAATCTGCCTCCTACCTCAAAACTTTTTGACAGCAAGTTCTCACCCTTCTGAAACAGAAATTGGCTGCTCCCTCCCTCAGGTCCTAGTTCATCCTGTACATATTTCTTTCTTAGCACATACAATATAGCACAGTACTTGTTTCATTACAACACATCTGTCTCCTATAACCAGACCACAAATTCCTTGAAACTCGGGGACTGTACCTTTTGAGCATTTGTACTCCTAGCACCTGGAACAGAACCTACACATTGTAGCCAGTAAGTATATGGTAAATGAATAAATGAGTGACAGTCAAAAAAGTACAAGCAAAGTAAATATTATTACATATAAACTTTTTTTTTTTTTACATATAAACTTTTATTAATTCAAAATAACTTTAAATATTTTGGCTTCAGACATACACATTATACACTTCCTTATATATATATATACATATACGTGTGTGTGTGTGTGTGTGTGTGTGTGCTCATTCAAAAAACTCACATTTTGCAAAATTCATATACATATGAATTTTCAGTAGAATAAAGAACAAATACGAAGCTAACTCAGCAGGTAATTTTCCTATCAGCATATAATCCATAAACTCTTCATTTTCATAAGGTAATCTAAAAGAAGATATTGATGGACTCTCTCATCAGTTAAGAGCACCAACTAAGATGAAACATTCAGGGTAAATAAATTTTATTTATTTGATAATGAGTCAGCATTGCTGAGGTACAAAACAAACTGAAAGTCGTGATGTTTGAATTTTCCATGTTAGTTACATAACCCAGGATCACAGACAGAGCTGAGTGTGAGATCTACTGAGATCTGCATACGAACTCTATGGAACTCCAGGGCACCCAAGTTCCCTGAGTTTGAACAAGAACTGAAGAGTTCTCTTCTTCAGAACTCTTTGGAAAGGCACTTCCAGGGAGCCTGGCTGTTAACCCTCAGTCAGGAAAGAGTCAAAGAACGCAAATGAAGTGTGGGAGGTAGGAGACCAATTCTTACAGGGGTCTATATACATGTACTCTTAGCAGATAATCTGGATACCTCTACTTCATTAAGCAAAAGCTGATGGAAATTCCTGTATGTTCTTCCCATTTGCCTCACACCTTCTATTTTCCATTCATTCCTCTTTCCTTCTTGCCTTCCATTCCAACGTTGATCTCATCCTTTTCCAGTTAAGTTCTGAGACCTTAACTCATAAATTATCTCTTTCTTCAGTCTTCCTCCTCTTTTCCTCACCAGTTCCTTCCTCCCTACGTATCAAAACACCAAGCTTCTTCTGTCTTGGGGGGAGAACAGCCCTCCATTGAGTCCTGTTTCTGAAGAGGCCAGTGACAAATCCTGACTCCTTCCTACCTTCACCATCAATCTTCATAAAAGACTTTACGTGCTGCCACAGTTATTTTCTCCGTTTGATGGCACAATTTCTTGAGACCTGAGTTTTCTCAAACTCATATCTTGATACTGCTTTCCTACCCCAGATTACCAATCATCAACAGATTTGTCAGCTTCAGTTACTCCGACTCAACTCCTGACGCTTTGGGCAACAGGGATTATCACACTCAACTGAACATGCTTCTCCCCATCTTCTGCACTCCATCCTCTTCATACTTCTCTTGATCAGTTCTCAGTTTTCTTCCCTGGAACCTCTTCTGCTTCCTACCTCTAAAAGAGAAGGCAGAAGATGTACTCAACAGTTTAGTCCTCATCTTGTTCTCACTTGATAGACTCTTACTTAGGGACTTCATCTATTATTTCTGTCCTTCATTAACAAAAATCTATTAAGGGCCAACCATGTGACAAGTACTTATCCTTGGAGTTTGTGATTCAGTAATGAACAAGACTGACAAGGTCCCCATTATCATGAGTTGATATTCTTGATTATCATGAGTTGATATTGTAAGGGAAGGGTGGGTAGTGACAAATACTAAACAAATTAAACCACAAATAAATAGGAAAGTATCAAACTATGGTAACAAAAACTTTGCAATTGAGTCTTGTTAGAGTGGCACTCTGAGCTTAGCTTCCCCAAGGCTGGCATAGGTTAACCCCAGAATATCCAGCTAGGGAGACTGCCAGTTGAGGTTTCTGTGTGAGGGTGAGGGTCCATGGCTCAAAGTGAGCCACCCAAGCTGAACTGACCCAAGTCACTGCCAGATTTCAGAGGGGTCTCAAACACCAGAGGTCTTGAGAGCCAAGAAGCATCGCTAGGCTCTGACCAAACTAAAGGAGAGGAGTCCAAACAGAAGAGCAGCAACTGACGAAGGACATCACCATGGTGACCAGAGGAACCTTGAGACAATATAGAAATCAGAGAAACCTGCCTTCTTCAAGCCATAAAATCACAGAAGCCACCCCTCCATCACATACTCAGATAACACCTTAGAGACAAACGCTTAAGAGAGCAGTTATACTAAGACATTAAACACTACTGAAAACTGAAAGGAAATGTTTAAATGCTTACACGCACCTAAGTTTAAAACCTGGTAATTTCCTTGTATTTTTTGTTACTGTTACTTGTTCCCTCATACTACCAATCCCCCAATAACCAGCAAATTGAGATTTGCAGAGGATGAATTAGAGCTGTGATAGCAAATAAAACTTTTTCCTGCAGTTCTGAGTTTTGAAATGGGTAGCCTTATGTCATGGCTATGTGTGTGTCTCTAATTCTGACCTCTCTCTTGAGTTCCAGACCAGGAACAGAGACACAGATGTAGAGAACAGACTTGTAGACACAGCAGGGGAAGGGGAAGGTAGAATGAATTAAGAGAGTAGCACTGACATAAACACACTACCATGTATAACACAGCTTGGTGCTCCATAGTGACCTAGAGGGGCAGGACAGGGGAGGGAGGGAGGCTCATGAGGGAGGGGGTATATGGACACTTATAGCCGATTACTGCTGTTGTACAGCAGAAACTAAAAACACTGTAAAGCAAGTATCCTCCAATAAAAATAAATAAATAAATAAAATGTATCTGTCTCACCTACAGACCAACTTTTTCCTAAATCCCTTGCCTCAGTTAAGATGAATTTCTGATCCTCCTAATTAATCAGATTGAAAATTTTGGAGTCTCTAAAGTATCACAAGCCCAACCTGAAATACTGTTCAGATATAATGTTTATTTATAGTCTCTGCCACTCTGCTAGCTCAGGAAATCTTTAGTTTCATCTAAAAGATTGAAGTCTCTTGACTGGTTTTCCTGGAAAATGGCATGATGATAGTTCTGTGGGAATGGACATAAAATGTGAGAATCTTTGTATCACATATTAACACCCATCAGAAAGTACTCCACCAAAGAAAAGACACTAGACAACCAAGTAGACAGAATACTAACCAGTTGACATCATCCAGCATGTCACGGACCATCTCAGTGCTAGCATAATAGGCTAAGCTGCCAGGGTGGCAGAAACAGAGATTATGCATGGGCCCAACAGTCTGGGCTCCCTCTCACCAAGGCTGATCTAGCTAAGTGCTAAAACAGATTAGCTAATCTGAAAGAGACCAAAGCTGAACCCCCAGTATAGAACATTTCCCCCAGGAGACCATCAGACAGAGTAAACTGATTACATTGGACCCTTTTACACTCTGAAAGGGGCAGTGATTCACCTTGACCAGAATCAACACTTATTACAGGTATGGATTTACCTTTCCTGACCACAAGTATAAATGTGAGCTTGTGAATTACAAAATTTTAAATGGTTCACATTTATGACTTTGCCAAAAATAAACTCCCAAACTTAAAAATAAAATGGAAGAAGGAAAGAAGACAGAGACTTAACACCAGTACCTGAGATTTAACAATGTTTCTGGTTCACTTTATATCCTACAGAACTTTGCTACCGACCAAACAGATGTGCTAAAGCAAGGGAGATGTCAATACAGACTGCTCAGTCCACTAGTCCTATTACATACCACAACCTTCAGAAGCTGCCAATATGAGACAGTGATCTGAAATGCTTGAAGAGCATTCTGAAGGCATGGTTGAGGTGATGATACCATGTGAAGATAGGACACCCTCCTCTGGCTTGTAGTTATGCCCTAAATCAGTAAACATTATGCTACAGCATCTGTAAGAAGTAACATACATGTAGGCAAGAAACAAGGGGAAGAAGCAAGAATGGCCGCCTCAGTCCCAGGGCCCATTTAGAAATTTATATTTCCTTTCCCTGCAACGCTAGGTTCTATGAATCTGGAAGTCCTGTTCTCACCAAGGGACAGAGCCCATTAAACTTTAAGTTACAACTGTCGCCTGGTCACTCCAAGTACCTTGAGCCAAGAAACAAATCTGGCAGGAGTAAATTGATCTTGGTCATCAGAAAGAGGTAGGGCCTCTGTCACAAAAGTGCAGGGTATTTTTTATCGCCAGATGATAATACGTTTGTCATATGATAGGCATATATGAAAGGGATCTATCTCTTCATACTCCTTTATCCAATTTTGACAACAAATGGACAAATACGACAGTCAGAGCTGGACCATATCAGGTCTAGAGCTCACAGTGCAGAAGATGAAATGCACCACAACTGAACTTCCTCCTCTTCCAATCCCACTTTGTTCACTCCCTGACAGGTGGTTTTTCAAAAGGCACTCACCAATAAATCTTTTGTATGCACTCTCTGCCCTTTTATCGTGAAACATTTCTTTGTCATGTTAAAAAAAAAAATGCAGGCTCACCTATTTTTCCTGCCCTAGAATCAGCCATTTCTAAAGAATCAGAAGCACTCTACTGCAAGAGAAACTGGTTAATCTAGGTAAAAGTCTTTCAGATTTTATTTTGAAAATTTTCAAGCTGAAAGGTTGAGGGAAAAGAATAGTTCTTTGGAGCTTATAGTAAACATTTTCTAAGTTGGCCTCTAACCACTAAAACTGGACCATGGGTATATTGACTTCATTACTTAGCACCATTTCCTCTCTTATTTTTCATTTCCCATAGTCACTGTTCAAATCCTTTTGTTGGTTAGTGTATTTTCTCAAGACTTCTCTAATATTTGACTCCTCAAACATCTGCATATCTCTCTCCCTGCCAGGTGACTGATAACTTAGCCCAGTATAGGATTTACCAGATGTAATTCTATCACTAGTTCAGTGACATTATCCTACCATCTTCTAGTCTCCAAAGTTCGATGCAGGCAACTCAGTCTATCATTTTTTTTTTCCTTCACAAGTAACTTTTTTTTTCTTTCTGGAACCCAGCAAGATTTTGTTATCCCTGAAACTTAAAAAATGTATAGGAATACATCTATTAGTTTTCCTCATCAATGCTAACTGAAATTTGGACTGAGGGGAAAGAATGGGGTATTCTTCAAAATGCAGATCTAATATGAGTTCTTACAACTTTCTCTCCTTTTTTAACCTTGTAGAACTCCTCCTTATATCTCCTGAATCTTAAGTTTATGTCTTCTTTTGTTTTTCCATTTTGTTTTTAATCTAGGGTTGGCAGGGAGGTATTTTTGGCAAAGTCACACATGTGCATCATTTAAAATTTTATAAGATTTGTTATGAAAAACATTAGGCCCCACACATTTCAGGGGCTTTCCTGATGGCTCAGACAGTAAAGAATCTGCCTGCAATGCAGAAGACCTAGGTTCAATCACTGGGTTGAGAAGATCCACTGGACAAGGGAATGGCAACCCATGAGAATTCCACAGACAGAGGAGCCTGGCAGGCTACAGTCTATGAGGTCGCAAAGAGTCAGACACAATTGAGCAACTTTGAGTTCACTTCACAATTCCACACATTTCACATTTCTCATCCTGGAAAGCAACTGCTTTCAATTCTTCCTGTTGGTTTCCAGTATTTATCCCCAATCTCTAAATAATATGTTTACAGTCTTATGTTCTTACTATCAGTTACTGGCATTACTATCTACCGATAATATCTATTATTAGTACAGAAGATGAGAATTTAGCTCTTTCACATATAACCACCATTCTCACCCCACTCCCACACACACACTTGGGTTCCCACATTCTTCCAAAATCTTATAAAGTTATGATAAATCAATATCCATTTTCTCTGCGTCTCTCCCTCACAGCCAGCCCTTCTAAAGGTCTGTGGTATCAATACCACAGGATAACACTACAGGACCCATATCTATTGTTTAAGTTAACATTGTTTATGTTGACCATGCAAATACTATGATAGCTCAATCATGTTTACTATGATTATTATCTCTAATTAATAATTTTTTTTAACTTTCTTATGTTTTAACATTAATTTTTCCTCCCATATTCTCCAAAGCTTGTGTAAATCTCTTCCCAATAGTCAAACCCACTGGGTATTTTATTAATTTCATCTTCTTGAAGAAGTCTCTCCTTGAGCTTTCTAACCTGTTACAATCTAGATCGATTCATTTTCAGGCCTGCTGCAAAGCTATCATTTGATGTGTCTCTTTACCCACTCAAGTAAATTCCTTTGTCTTTTATGTTGGATCCTGTTCCCTCAAGTTTGTTTTCTTCTTCCTTGATTTACAGCAGTATTTTGATGATGCACAGGCTCCAGTAATGTCCACAGAAATGGTATGTGGAAAATCAACCTCTGAATGTTTTTGTTGTCATTTATTTCCCTGTATGAATTTGTTCTTAGTTTTTAGATATTCTTCCTCTTGATTTTTCCAATCCACTAATTTGGATTGATCTCCAGAGTGACTCTCCTTAAATTCATCTTCTAAAGTTTAATTTCAGTGATCTTTTTTCCTATGTTTTTATGTGTGGTGGTTAATTTTATGCATAAACTTGATTGGCCAAGAGGTATTTACATTAAACACTATTTCTGGGGTCTATGAGGGTTTTTCTGGATGAGATTAGCATTTGAATTGATAGACGCACTGGAATGCCTTGTCCAGTTGTTGATGGGCACCATCCAACCTGTTGAGGGCTTATGTGGAACAAAAGGTGGAGGAAGGACATATTTGCTTCTTTTTCCCAGCTTCACTGAGCTGAGACATCTCATCTCATCTTCTGCCCTTGAAGCGGAATTTATCTCACTGGCTCCTCTGGTTCTCAGGCCTTTAGGCTCAGACTGGATTACACCACCGCAATTCTCAGGTCTCCAGTTTACAGAGAGCAGATCACGAGATTCCTCAGGTCCTGGAAGTTCTGTTCCTCTGGAGAACCTTGACTGCTACAGATTTTGGTACTGAGAGTGGGATGTTGCCATAACAAATAACTTAAAAAGTGGAAGTGACTTTGCAACTGGTTTACTGGAAGCAGCTGGAAGAGTTTAGAGGTACACACTAGAAATATAAGCATTAAGGGTATTTATGCTAAGGGTTCAGAAAGAAAAGAGGAGAGGAGAGAAAACCTCAGTCTTCTTAGAGAATATTTAAGTAACCCTGAGGAGAATGTTGGTAGAAGTATGGACTTACAGAGGCCATTATGATGAGGTCTCAGATGGAAATGAGCAACATGTCATTGGAAACTGGAGAAAAAGTGATCCTTATTATAAAGTCGCAAGGAACTTGACTGAACCGACTTCATGTTCTAGTGTTCTGTGGAAGGTAGAACTTGCAAGTAATTAAATTAGATATTTAGCTGAGGATATCTCTATGCAAAATACTGAAGGACTGGCCTGGCTCCTCCTGACTACTTACTGGCAAGATGTGAAAAGAAAGAAATGATTTGAAGATGGAATTCTTAAGCAAAAAGGAACTAGAACTGAAAGATTTAGAAAATTCTCAGCCTACCTATTTGGCAAACTAAGAAAGCATTCCTTGAAGAGATACTAAAGGTGCAATAAAGTCCACAAAGCAAATCATAAGAAATACTTAAAAGTAAATATATTACAAGTCACAGCCAATGATCATAATTTAAAAATATAAGAAATAACTTTTAAATGTTTGAAATACCTTAATGACTTGAAAATTAACTCCTGATCAAGGAGAAAAATCATAAACACTCGTGATTGCATGCATGCTAAGTCACTTCAGTCTGTCCAACTCTCTGTGATCCCAGGCAGTGTAGCCCATTAGGTTCCTATGTCCATGGTATTCTCCAGGCAAGAATACTGGAGTAGACTGCCATTTCTTCCTCCAGAGGATCTTCCTGACTTAGGGATAGAATTTGTGTCTCTTGCGTCTTCTGCATTGGCAAGCAGGTTCTTTATCCACTAGCACCACCTGGGAAGCCCACAAACACTTTAGAAATTAATGAAAAAGTAACTACATAAAAATTTACAGAACATAGAAAAAGCCATAATTAGATAAAAATTGATGTCCCTAAATCCTTTCATTATGAAGACAAATGAGCACAAGTTCAGAAACATGTTTATCCTAAGTATTTTTTTAAAAAGCACAAAGTTAACTAAAAGAAAATTTGAGGAGTGAATAGAGAAAGATACCAGATATAATCTATGATACAGGAAAACAGAAGAAGAGTTAATAAATAATTCCAAAAGATGCTGTTTTAAAGACTAACAAACAAGATATATACGCACACATACAAACACACACACCATTTATGATCCTGCTTAAAAATGTTAAGACAGAACAAATGTTAGCAAGACAAGACATAGAAGAAATGTGTGATTTCCTAGAAAATACAAATAAACCAGAGAAAACCAAGTAGAAAACCAACTGGACTAATTACCAAAGAAGGGACTGGAAAGGTGACTATTATTTTAGATAATAATAATATATCCAAAAAATCTTTAAACCTTAGTCTACCTAACTTTTACTAACAAATAATTACAATATTTAAATTATTTCATATCAAACAGAAAGATGAAATGTGACTCATTTCATGAAGCCAGAATAACTTTATTACCAGAACTTAATTTAAAAAATAAACCTACCATCAGCAGACGAATGGATAAGAAAGCTGTGGTAAATATCCACAATGGAATATTACCCAGCCATTAAAAAGAATACATCTGAATCAGTTCTAATGAGATGGATAAAACTGGAGCCCATTACACAGAATGAAGTAAGCCAGAAAGATAAACACCAATACAGTATACTAACGCATATATATGGAATTTAGAAAGATGGTAACGATAACCCTATATGCAAGACAGAAAAAGAGACACAGATGTACAGAACAGACTTTTGGACTCTATGGGAGAAGGCAAGGGTGGGATGATCTGAGAGAACAGCATCAAAACATGTATATTATCAAGTGTGAAACAGATCGCCAGTCCAGGTTGGATGCATGAGACAAGTGCTCAGGGCTGGTGCACTGGGATGACCCAAAGGGATGGGATGGGGAGGGAGGTGGGAGGGGGATTCAGGATGGGGAACACATGTAAATCCATGGCTGATTCATGTTAATGTATGGCAAAAACGACTACAATATTGTAAAGTAATTAGCCTCCAACTAATAAAAATAAATGGGAAGAAAAATAATAAAAAATAAACTCAAAATGATAAACCATTCTAATTATCTCAGCTACTAAGACTATATTAAAAAACTACCCTAGTACTTATTGACCTAAGTGCAAAGAAACAGAGGAAAACAATTGAATGGGGAAGATGAGAAATCTCTTTAAGAAAATTAGAGATACGAAGGAAACATTTCATGCAAAGATGGGCTCAATAAAGGACAAGAATGGTATGGACCTAACAGAAGAAGATATTAAGAAGAGGTGGCAAGAATACACAGAACTATACAAAAAAGATCTTCATGACCCAGATAATCACAATGGCATGATCACTCACCTAGAGCCAGACATCCTGGAATGTGAAGTCAAGTGGGCCTTAGGAAGCATCGCTATGAACAAAGCTAGTGGAAGTGATGGAATTCCAGTTGAGCTATTTCAAATCCTAAAACATGATGCTGTGAAAATGCTGCAATCAATATGCCAGCAAATTTGGAAAACTCAGCAGTGGCCACAGGACTGGAAAAGGTCAGTTTTCATTCCAATCCCAAAGAAAGGCAATGCCAAAGAATGTTCAAACTACTGCACAACTGCACTCATCTCACACGCTAGTAAAGTAATGCTCAAAATTCTCCAAGCCAGGCTTCAGCAAGTTCACGTGAATCGTGAACTTCCAGATGGTCAAGATGGTTTTGGAAAGGCAGAGGAACCAGAGATCAAATTGCCAACATTCGTTGGATCATTGAAAAAGCAAGAGAGTTCCAGAAAAACATCTACTTCTGTCTTATTGATTAGGCCAAAGCCTTTGACTGTGGATCACAACAAACTGTGGAAAATTCTGAAAATCTGCCTCTTAAGAAATCTGTATGCAGATCAGAAGCAACAGTTAAAACTGGACATGGAACAACGGACTGTTTCCAAACAGGAAAAGGAATACGTCAAGGCTGTATATTGTCACCCTGCTTATTTAACTTATATGCAGAGTACATCATGAGAAACACTGGGCTGGAGGAAGCCCAAGCTGGAATCAAGATTGCTGGGAGAAATATCAATAACCTCAGATATGCAGGTGACACCGCCTTTATGGCAGAAAGCAAAGAACTAAAGAGCCTCATGATGAAAGTGAAAGAGGAGAGTGAAAAGGCTAACTTAAAGCTCAACGTTTAAGAAACTAATATCATGGCATCCGGTTCCATCACTTCATGGCAAATAGATGGGGAAACATGGAAACAGTGACAGGTTTTATTTTGGGGGGCTCCAAAATCACTGCAGATGGTGATTGCAGCCATGAAATTAAAAGACGCTTGCTCCTTGAAAGAAAAGTTATGACCAACTTAGACAGCCTATTAAAAAGCAGAGACACTACTTTGCCAACAAAAGTCCGTCTAGTCAAAGCTATGGTTTTTCCAGTAGTCATGTAAGGGTGTGACAGTTGGACTATAAAGAAAGCTGAGTGCCGAGGAATTGATGCTTTTGAACTGTGGTGTTGGAGAAGACTCTTGAGAGTCCTTCGGACTTCAAAGAGATCCAACCAGTCCATCCTAAAGGAAATCAGCCCTGAATATTCATTGGAAGGACTGATGTTGAAGCTGAAACGCCAATACTTTGGCCACCTGATGCGAAGAACTGACTCATTTGAAAAGACCCGGATGCTGGGAAAGATTGAGGGCAGGAGGAGAAGGAGACGAAGAGGATGAGACAGTTGGATGGCATCACTGACTCAATGGACATGAGTTTGAGTAAGCTCCGGAATTGGTGATGGACAGGGAGGCCTGGTGTGCTGCAGTCCATGGGGTCGCAAAGAGTCGTACATGACTGAGCAACTGAACTGAATTTAATCAATTTGATTTCAGTACTGACCATCTGGTGATGTTCATGTGTACAGTCTCTTGTGTTACTCGAAGAGGGTATTTGCTATGATCAGTGTGTTCTCTTGGCAAAACTCTGTTAGCCTATGCCCTGCTTCATTTTGTACTCCAAGGTCAAACTTACCTTGATGTAAGGTATCTCTTGACTTCCTACTTTTGCATTCCAGTCCCCTATCATGAAAAGAAATCTTTTTGTGATGTTAGTTCTAAGAGGTTTTATAGGTCTTCATAGACTCATTCAGCTTCAGCTTCAAAATTGGGAAAGGAGTACATCAAGGCTGTATATTGTCACCCTGCTTATTTAACTTATATGCAGAGTACATCATGTGAAATGTTGGGCTGGATGAATCACAAGCTGGAATCAAAACTGCTCGGAGAAATATCAAGAACCTCATGTATGCAGATGATAGCACTTCAAGGCAAATAAGATGGGGAAAATGTGAAAACAGTGACAGATCTTAATTTCTTGGGCTCCAAAATCAATGCAGATGATGACTGCAGCCATGAAATTAAAAGATGCCTACTCCTTGGAAGAATAGCTATGACAAACCTAGGCAGTGTATTAAAAAGCAGAGACATCACTTTGCCGACAAAGGTCCATATAGTCAAAGCTATAGTCAAAGCTATTTTCCAGTAGTCATGTATGGATGGATGTGAGAGTTGGACCATACAGAAGGCTGAGTGCCGAAGAATTGACAGTTTCAAACTGTGGTGCTGGAGAAGACCTTTGAGAGTCCCTTGAACAGCAGGGAGATCAAACTAGTCAATCCTAAAGGACATCAACCCTAAATACTCATTGGAAGGACTGATGCCGAAACTGAAGCTTCAATACTTTGGCCACCTGATGCAAAGAGCTGACTCAATGGAAAAGACCCTGATGCTGGGAAAAACTGAGGGTAAGATGAGAAGGGGGTGAGAGGGGATGAGATGGTTGGATGGCATCACTGTCTCAATGGACATGAGTTTGAGCAAACTGAGGGCAATAGAGATGGACAGAGAAGCTTAGCATGCTGCAATTCATGGGGTCAAAAAGAGTCAGACATGACTTGGGGACTGAACAACAACAAGGGATTGGGGTAGGGTAGGTGAAAAAACAAAGCACAGAGGATTTTTAAGGGCTGTAATAGTGGATATATGTCAGTTCATGGGATTGCAGAGAGTAGGACACAATTTGCAACTGAACAACAACATAGAATATACACCAAGAGTGAAACCTTCTGTAAACTATACACCAGGGGTGATAATGATGCATCAATGTTCAGGTTCATCAATTTTACCAAAGGTGCTACTCAGGTGTACAAGGACAAGGGATATGTGGGAATTCTCTGTGCTCTCTGCTGAATTTTGTTGTGAACCTAAAACTGCTCTAAAAAATAAAATCTTTTAACTGTGTAGATTTCTTGTGAATCAATTTATAATCCACTCCATCAGACAAAAATCACACTCATAAATTTCAGTATATGCCCTTGAGCTTCCTCTAGGTATCCTGAGAGACAATTCTCTTAAAATTCTTAGAGGACATTTTCATTTAGTAAAGATGTGTGAGGCATGGTATATCCTCAAGATGGACTACTTGCCTTGGTGAGGCATAACATTAAATCTCCTGAGACCTTATCAAAGAATGTCACAATCACTCCCTTGGTTTCATAGTTAAACCATGTGAATCTAGAGTAAATCACAATACTCTAGATTTAATCTCTTTCCATAAGATTTTTCTTAATTCGAAAATTTTCTGCCACCTGGAGAAACTAGAAAAGAGAGTTTTATTTTCAGACTCAGTAAGTTCTGGTTCCTTTATATTTAACAATTCTTTCCTTAAATTCTCTCTCTTAGCCTAACTGGACTACTATTAATGAAATGACAGAGGCTTGGTGGCTTATAAATCACAAAAATTAATTTCTCACAGTTGTGGAGGCTGGAAGTCCAAGATCAATGTGCCAGAATGGTTAGGTTCTGGTGAAGGCCAGAGCGTTCCGAGTGGCAGATTGTCACCTTCTCACTGTGTTATCTCATGGTGGAAAGGGCTAGGGAGCTCTGCATGGTCTCTTTTATAAAAGCACTAATCCTATTCATGAGGGCTCCACCATTCGGACTTAATACTTCCCTAAGCAACTCCTCATTTCCTAATACCATCACACTGGGCATCAGCATATGAATTTTGAGGGATACAAGCCGTCACACCACAGCACTTCCTCCTGTCAAGTTTACTATAAGCAGCAAGAAACAGCCAGACAATACCTTTGAATTTGTGCGATTCATTATAACCATTTTCTCTTTTCCACATTACCATAAGTGACAACGTTGCTAAACTTTCTGCTATTGCATAACAAGGGTCTTTTCTCCTGCTCCCAATGATACTTTCTCACTTTCCTTTAAATCTTCACTGAAATCCTCCTTGACTATTAGGATTTCACTAACAATCTCTTCTTATTTAAATATGTAGAGTACATCATGAGAAACGCTGGGCTGGAAGAAGCACAAGCTGGAATCAAGACTGCTGGAAGAAATATCAATAACTTCAGATATGCAGATGACACCACCCTTATGGCAGAAAGTGAAGAGGAACTAAAAAGCCTCTTGATGAAAGTGAAAGAGGAGAGTGAAAAAGTTGGCTTAAAGCTCAACATTTAGAAAACTAAGATCATGGCATCTGGTCCCATCACTTCATGGGAAACAGATGGGGAGACAGTGGAAACAGTATCAGACTTTATTTTTTTGGGCTCCAAAATCACTGCAGATGGTGATTGCAGCCATGAAATTAAAAGACGATTACTCCTTGGAAGGAAAGCTATGACCAACTTAGACAGCATATTAAAAAGCAGAGACATTACTTTGCCAACAAAGGTCCGTCTAGTCAAGGCTATGATTTTCCAGTGGTCATGTATGGATGTGAGACGTTGGACTGTGAAGAAAGCCAAGCACTGAAAAATTGATGCTTTCGAAATGTGGTGTTGGAGAAGACTCTTGAGAGTCCCTTGGACTGCAAGGAGATCCAACCAATCCATCCTAAAGGAGATCAGTCCTGGGTGTTCACTGGAAGGGCTGACGCTGAAACTGAAACTCCAATACTTTGGCCACCTCATGCGAAGAGCTGACTCACTGGAAAAGACCCTGATGCTGAGAGGGATTGGGGGCAGGAGAAGGGGATGACAGAGGATGAGATGTCTGGATGGCATCACCAACTCGATGGGCATGAGTTTGAGTAAACTCCAGGAGCTGGTGATGGACAGGGAGGCCTGGCGTGCTGCCATTCATGGGGTCGCAGAGTCGGACATGACTGAGCGACTGAACTGAACTGAACAATCTCTTCAATGTCCTCCCACCTTCTGCCCATTGTCTAGTCCTATCTAGTTTAGTTTCAGTCACCACTACATTTTGAGGTTTCTGTCACATGGCACCCCATCTCCAAATACCAAAATCTAACTCAGTTTCTATGACTGCAAAACAAATTACCCCCAAACTGAGTGGCTTAAAAGAACAACAATATTTGCTCAAGAATCTGCAATTTGGGCAGGGCTTGGTGGGGATAATTCATTTCTGCTCCATCCAAAGGAGACATAAACAACAAAGAACTACAGATGCTATGATAGATGTTGTAAAGAACAGATGAGGAGCACAAAGGAGGCAGTGGTTAATTCCACCTGGGAAATCACAGAAATAAGTAACCCCTGAACCAAAGTTGGGGGCTGACATGAAGAGGAGCAGGTATCAAACAGTGGGTTATATTTGGGAAACCACTGTATTGGTATGAATAAATCCATTAAGGTAGGAGAGCAGGAAGGAAGGAATTAGAGTTGAGGCTAAAAGCAAGGCTGAGAACAGATGATGTTTCTATAGGAGTAAGCAAGAGGCCTAGAGTCAAATCAGGTATGACACTACCATGGGGAACAGCTGCAGCTGGGAATTATTGGGGACTCTAAAGAACTACAACCGCTAAAGGCAGGCCCCTATGATGAGAGCCAATAGTAAGAAAGAAGTCCAAGAGGTACTGTCACAGAGAGGTTGTCAGAAGGTGTCACTTCAGTGGTATCTGAGAGAAAAGCTACCAGGAAGAAAAGCAAGAAAAGGTCAGGCTGGGGTTCCCTGCACATTCTGTATTTCTAATTTACACATCCCACCTTTACCTTGGGGATAGAGGAGGTTTTCCCCAGTATCTACCTGACACTCAGAGGTGGTAGTGATCATGAGAATTTCAACACAATTTCTCTCCAGAAAAATCTTCAGAAACTCAGGGAGGGCCTGCAGTTGATAATACAGGCCAGATTATTCTCCCAGCTTCATGGTAGGAAAAGCATACACCTGGAAAAGAAGACTGTATTCTCTCAGACCCTCTCTCCTCTCTTCTGCTCTCCCTCCCTCTCCGTCTCTTTCCCTTTCCCTCCCCTCTCTTCTCTCTCTCCAGTTTCACCTACTACATTTCTATATAACCACAGGTAAATCTCTTATTTCAAGCCCACTAGAAACCAATGGCGTGAACCCTCTATGGGATCCTGACTCCCTATTATATGTTTTCTCTTTAGAAGAAGTTTTTTCATTTTTAAAAGAAGTGAAGTTTTTATTTGCCAGTGACACTTTCTGGAACAGAACTGAGAACAACATTCAGATAAAAGATTATTACTCTATAAAATAAACACTATCTTACCAAGCCTTCCTTTCCTAACAGATACAAAATCTTAATTGTGCTTTCTATGCCTAAAGGAGTCATGATGACAACTGGAGATGCTGTCAGTTCTTATAGCTGAAGTGGACAAGAATTATAGTGGAAATTTCAAATAGAATCACTAGTGCAACAACTGGAGCCACTCAGATAAGTAGATATGTATGAAGAATGAGGTAGAAAATAATGTCTCCTATAAACTGCCAAAACATGAGCATTACTTCTAGTAGCCTAAATCTCACTTATGCTTGAACACAAGCTTATATGAAACTTAAACAGAACCTGATCAGATTAAAAAAACATTTTTTAAGATTTAGACTCAGGCAGCTCTAGCAGGAGTTGGTGGATATCTTTTTTATTATTTCAACACTGATACGACTCAGTTATTTACTTGCATTTCCTTGCTCTTATAACTGCCTATATCACTGTAACTTCTGCTTAAATTTTCTTTAAAAAAAAAAAAAAGTTTTTTAAAAACCAAAGTTTTGGGCTTTTTTAAAAAAACAAGTTTCATTGACCCACAAATGACCATTTCCCTTATGCCAGCAGTGCCTTCAAGGCAGCATGTCGTAGGCCCTGGCTGGCTACAGCTGGGGGGATGGAGCACTGAGTCCAACCATCACCAGTCAGCTGCTGATGAGCTGGACAAGTCCCGTGGCACTGCACTAGCCACCATCTGCAAGGACGGCCTATAACTGCCTCCCCAGCAAGAACTGTGGCCATGACAAGCTCTGCACAGATCGGGTAGTAACCTGCTCTAAAACCTACAGGCACTAATGTACTCTGTTCTCAGCTTTGAGAACTCAGCCCAAAGTCCTATTTATCAACTTGCTACTGTGGTCTACTTTGAAATATACATTATCTTTTAATTATTTATTTTAGTAGCTCTACGTAATAGCCCTTTTCAAAGAAAAATCTTAAGGTGAAATCTTTAGATAGTTTGGCAGCAGAAATATTTATGTTCTTTTGATTATGCAGTAGTTTCTTTATCCCAAAATTGTTCCCAGAGAAACCTCAATGCACCCAAGAGACTTCACCAAAAAAAAAAAAAAAAAAAAAATTCTTTTCTATTGAAAAGAAAATAAGTCAAAGTAATTTTCCTTTGTTCAGAAAACACTGGAAGGTCTTGTATCTACAACAGGTACCATTTGGACAAGTAGACTAGAAACTTGTGTAATATTCTCAAGAGTGAGCAAATGTATTTGGCTATTGCCAAAAGGAGACACATGCAAAAAATAACTAAATAAATAAAGGCAATTGTGTCTGGGTAGTGATCTATATAGGAGTTAGGGGGAAAGAAGAGAACACTGCAAAATATGACACTGGTGACCAGCTCTAAAGGCCACTCTCCATTATACAGATTAAAGATTCTCCAAATTTTCTGCAAAACTTCCATAAGACACCTTACAGAACTGCAACATTCATTTTAGAGGCAAGTTGTCTAATGACAAAAAAGGATGCTAAACTTAAAACCTGAAACTATCCAAGTCCTAGAAGAAAACATAGAGTAAAAGCTCCTTGATATT
Source organism: Odocoileus virginianus (assembly GCF_023699985.2). NCBI lineage: Eukaryota > Metazoa > Chordata > Mammalia > Artiodactyla > Cervidae > Odocoileus > Odocoileus virginianus. The sequence continues at coordinate 26,425,376 of NC_069689.1, forward strand.
GGATGTGACCATGATTTTATGGATAGGATACCAAAAGCATAAGCAACAAAAGCAAGAATAAATGGGATTACATCAAACTAAAAAGCTCTTTCATAGTGAAAGAAAAAATATAAACAATATATAACAAATATTTCTTGAATCTGAGCTGGTTTTATGACTTACTTTGGTCAAAAGAGTCCAAGAGAGTGACAATGTTAATTTCTCAGCCAGTTCAAAGTCTATACTTCAAAAGTTGTTTCCTATTCTGCTTACCTCACTTAGATCCTTGCATCTGTCATGTGAACAAGTCTAGGTTAGCCTGATGCTAGGATGAAAGACACACAAGGCTCACTGTCCCCATGACCTCAGTCAAGAGTTCATCATCCTTATAAAGAATGCTGAAAACATTCTGAAAGGACTAGAAAATAAAGGCAAAGGTATTTCCTAGAACATACAGCAAAAGGAAAGAGGAAAATATGGAACAAATGATATAAAAATTGGAATATAAATCTAAAAGATTCAATGTCAGATAAACAAACAGAAGTTCCAGATGGAGGAAATAATAAATAACAGAAGAAATTTTCAGAGAACTTAAAATGCAAGTCTTTATATTGAAAAGCTATATACCAAACACCAATCAAATGAATAAAAATAAGATCCTTATTTAAATACATTCTTGAAACTTATTCTTTAGTATAAGGAATATATGAAAAATATTTTAAAAGCTTCTGGAAGGTAAGAAATAAGCAGCTATCAGGCTTCTTGGTAACAACACAAAATGCTTGTAGGCAATGTGCTTTGCCTTCAAAGTTTTGAAGAAAAAAATGTTTGTAACTTTGAACTTAAAATTCTATACCCACAGCTCCATCAACTATAAAGATCAGGCAAAAACACTCTCACACACAATCAACCCTAAAATTTGTTATTAAGCAATGTTCTGAAGACATCAAGGACGTAGTTCAGTGAAATGAAGTAAGAGACAAAACATAGGATCTAAGAAATAGAATATCTAGTCCAATGACACAGAAAGGAAAGATCCACAATGACAACCACATGGCAGACCTGGAGAATAACAAATCTCACACTAAGACAAAAGTCTCTGAAACGACGGTCTCCAAGAAGAAAGTGGAGTCTTAAAACTGAGTATGACAGGGAAACCAGATCATTTTGAGAATATAATGAAGGTATTTTATCCTTATGTCATTTAGTAGAAAAAAACAGTAATTCTAAATTCTAGAGAGGAAAAATAGCTATATATGAAAGTCAAGATTCAGCTATAAAGAAAATTGAACTATTATATAATTTTTAGAAATGTATGTAGTAGTAGAAAAAAATAATCTTTTTGACCATGATCCTAGAAATATTCTCTTTAGGGTCATGATTTTGGACACAGAGACAAAAAAAATGTAATCATAGTATAAACTATTTGGTTCTGCATTATATAATTATAGTAAGTTAAATGTTGTTTACTGAGGTTTTTTAATTTAAACAAACTTCTGTTTAATTTAAACAAGCTTTTAATTTAAAGCTTGATTTATAGAAAAGTTATCAAGATAGTAGAGAGAGTTCCTATATGCCAGTTTCCCATATTATTAACATCTTACTTTATATATAGCATGGTTGTCACAACTAGGGAATGAACACTGATACTTTAGTATTAACTACACTACACATTTTAGGAGAGTCAGGTTTGATCACTGGGTTGAGAAGATCCCCTGGAGAAGGGAAAGGCTACCCACTCCAGTATTCTTGCCTGGAGAATCCCATGGACAGAGAAGCCTGGCCGGCTACAGTCCATCGGGTTGCAAAGAGTCAGACATGACTGAGCAACACTCTCACTTTCACCTCTTCACACCACATGTAACGTGGGGTTCACTGATTTCTCCCCAAGGTCCTTTCTGTTCCAGATCCCATCCAGGATATCGTATCACATTTAGTGATCACGTTTCCCCACCTTTTTCTGGGGACAGTTTCTGAAGACCTTACATTTGATTATCATCACAGTTCTAAGGAGTACCGGCCAGCTACTATGTTCACTGCAGCATCTCCCCATGCTTATCTCCAATCTCCCTTTCCAATAGTGAGAAAACTGGCTATCAGCCACCATACTTTTACACACTCATTCATTCCCAGTACACTTGTAGTTTCAGAATTGTCATCTGCACCCCTGTGAGAAACAACTTTATCAATCACAGTACAGTGTTTATGTATACTTTTGTCTTTAATTTTACAGTTTCTGAGTCAAAGTATTCTTTTCCAAAGTTATTCACGTCAAGCATTTTCTTACCCATTCCTTCAATGAGACTGTCATATACATTTTAAAACACTTGTTAGATTCTTTTATTACTCTGCATTCCATTTTGGGATCCCTCAAAATCCTGGTTGATTTTTTAAATTTGCATACATTAACTTTTTATGCTATAGAGTTCAATGGATTTTAAAGAATATGTAGCATTATATGTCCACCACAAGTTTAGTTCATCACCCTAAAAACTCCCCCTGTACTCCCCCAAGTCAAACACTCCCCCTTCCTCAAACCTTTGACAACCACTGATCTGATTTCCATCCCTATAGTTTTGCCCTTTCTAGAAGGCCATATGAATGGTATCATTTCGTACGTAGCCTTTTCAGTCCTTGGCTTCTTTAACTCAGCAAAATGCATTTAAGATGCATTCATATTGTAGCACTCAGTTCAGTCCAGTTCAGTTGCTCAGTCATGTCCGACTTCTTGCGACCCCATGGACTGCAGTAGGCCAGGCTTTACTGTCCATCACCAACTCTTACAGCTCACTCAAACTCCTCCTGTCCATTGAGTCGGTGATGCCATCCAACAATCTCCTCCTCTGTCGTCCCCTTCTCCTCCTGCCCTCAATCTTTCCCAGCATCAAGGTCTTTTCCAATTTGTCAGTCTTCACATCAGGTGGCCAAAGTGTTGGAGTTTTACATACTCGTTGAATGAGTATTCATACTCATATTACATACTTGCTGAATATACAAAAGAAGTTGCAGCATTAATCTACAGTTATCCCTGCTTTTCATACCCATTGTATAGCTGTACCATCCTTTGATTACCTGGTCACCTATTACTGAAGAACTTCTTGGTTGCTTCCACTTTTTTGATGATTATGAAAAAAAGACAGCAGTTGTGAATAAAGCACACATGGGTTTTTGTGTGTAAATACATTTTCAAATCAACTTGCTAAATACCTAGAAGTGCAATGCTAGGTCATATGACAAGTCTGTGTTTAATTTTATAAGAAATTGCTGAACTGTCTTCCAAAGTGGCTACACCCTTGTGCATTCTACCAGCACACGAGAGCACCAGGATTTGGTACTCCCAAATTTTGGATTTTAACCATTCTAATCAATGTGTAGTAGCTCCTCACTGTTTCACTCTTCACTTCCCTAGTGAAAAATAATGTTGACTATCTTTTCATATGGTTTTTGGCATCCATAAATCTTGTTTAAAGTGTCTACTCAGATCTTCTGTCCATTTTTATAATGATTGACTGTTTCACTGGTGAGCTTTAAAAATCTGTTATAAATTCAAGACATACACTTTTTTAAAATATGTGATTTTCAAACATTTCTCCTAGGTATAAATAGACTTTTCATTTTCTTAACAGTATCTTCTATAGAGCAAAAGTTTTTAATTTTGATAAAGTCCAATTTATCAATTTTATCTTTCACAGACTGTGAAAGGACCATCTCCAAGAAGGAAGTGAGTTTTTATAATTAAGTATAACATAAAAGGTAATTTTGAGAATATGACGAAATATTCTTTTTGTCAATAAGAAGGAAAAAAAATTCAAAACTCTGGTGGGGTTGGGAAGGGCTCTAAAATAAAGTCATCATCCAATTATAAATAAAATTAAAATATACATAATTTTTAAAATATATGGTATACGAGAAAATATAACCCATTTGACTTTGATCTTAAAAACCTTATTGCTAAGGTTATGATTTTGAACCCAGAAACAAAGAAATATAATCATGATGTACTATTTGTAACTTTTAGAAAAAGTTGAAAGCATGCAACAGTTAATTATGATTTCAGAATAATGATAACACTGATAGCAATCATTCATATAGTACTTAGTAGGTACCAGGCCTTGTTTTAAATACTTTACATATAATAAGTCAGTTAGTCATGACACTAATCCTGTGATATAATATCATTATTATCCCCTTTTCACAGCTGAGGAAAGTGAAGCAGAGAGAGATGAAATAACTTGCCAACATCACAAAGTCAGGATGTGGTAGAGCTTGGATTTCAACCCAGGAGGACTGGCTCCAAAATCTACATTCTTAACCATAATGTTATACTGCCTTCTTTAGTGAAAGTCACTCAGTCGTGTCCAACTCTTTGCGACCCCATGGACTATACAGTCCATGGAATTCTGCAGGCCAGAATACTGGAATGGGTAGCCTTTCCCCTCCCAGATCTTCCCAACCCAGGGACTGAACCAGGGTCTCCTGCATCACAGGCGGATTCTTTACCAGACCAAGGTCTCCCGCATTGCAGCTGATTCTTTACCAGTTGAGCCACAAGTGAAGCCCAAGAATACTGGAGTGGGTAGCCTATCCCTTTTCCAGTAAATCTTCCTGGCCCAGGAATTGAACTGGGGACTCCTGCATTGCAGGCAGATTCTTCACTAACTAAGCTATCAGGGAAGTCCACCGTCTTTAAATAGAATATAAATATTATCTACATTTATCTAAATATTATAAATGTTCTGTTAAATATCTACTTTAAAGTGATCAAAGTTGATAATATTTATATTCTAGCCTTCTTTAAATACAATATAAATATTATCAACTTTGATCATTTTAAAGTAAACAGATATTTAACAGAAGTTATAAGACAGAAAAAAGGTTAAAGTAAAGGATATGACTGATAATAGTCTCGCTTTATAAAAAGGAAAATAAGAGATACTGCTAACAATTAATGGAACACAAAATAGAGGCTTACGTATACTGGAGCCAAAAAAACAGAGGAATAACATCAATTAAGCATATAAAATTTGAAGGAAAGTAGGGTAGCACAAGAGTAGTGTAAATAAACTAAAGCCTCATCATTTTTTTTTTTTAAGGCACATTACACAGCTTGTGGGATCTAGTTTCCTGACCAGGGATCAGAGTTCCGCTGCAGTGGAAGCAAGAGAATCCTAACCACTGGATCACCAGGGAATTCCCTAAAGCCTAATCTTTAATGACAGTTCATCAACACTTACTGCCTTAGCTGACGGATCAAGAAAAATAGTGGCATATTATTATAAATTATAGAGGCATCTAATAGAAAACAAAAAGAAATAATTAAAATTGGCTTTTAGTATTTCAGCAGTTAAAAATTTAAGTTCTAGATCAAAACTTCCTGGGATCAAGCTCCATTCCTCAATTTAGTGTCAATAGTGCTATTAAGTAAAGTTACTTGGTCTTTTCTTCTTCAATTTTCTTATCTAAAAATGGCTATATGCTGAAAACAGCTAATTCATACGATGTCATGAAGATTAAGAGTTAATACAAATAGAGCATTAGAACTGTGAGTGGTTCAGAGCAGTAAACCCTAAACGTTAGCTATCAGCTATGAATTAGAGGGAACACACACAAAATAAGTTTATATTTACCTCCTGACTTACTTAGCCAAAGATTCAAATCTCAGCAGTGAGAGTGCCACTAAAAGCAGGGACAGATGTAGCACAAGTCAGCAGAGCTTCCATTGGCCTGCAGTGAGAGGACAAGGTAGGGTCTTGCAATATCTGGCCAGCTCAGTTCTCTTGGTTCCACTCTTTCATGCTTAGGGCTTACATCAGCACCTTGTGCAATACAATCTCTAACAAGTTATGCCCTTTAATGGGAAGATATTACAAACATCTGGGTTCCTGCTGGTTCCTGAAACAAACTCAGCGCTAATGAGGCCACTTTTTAAACAATCTTTATTGGAGTATAACTGCTTTACAATATTGTGTTAGTTTCTGCCATACAGCAAAGTGAATCAGCTTTATACATAGACGTATTTCCTCTTTGGATTTCCTTCCCATTTAAGTCAGCACAGAACACTGAGCAGAGCTCCCCGTGCTATGGAGTAGTGACAGCTTACAGTGAGCGATGTCGGATTCGCGATCTCCAAAGATGATTTAGCTTCAGGACCAGAGACCAGGCTTGACCACTCAGGGCTCTTGTGTGGCAGAAGTTTTATTACAGTGAAAAGGGTCAGAGAAACCTTCTGGCGTTAGACAGGGGAAGGAGGTGAAGAGTGCCCCACTCGCTAGTCTTTAGCAAGGGAATCATATACTTTTTTAATTAGTTATTACAATAAAACAAAAGAATGTCTCAAGGTTGTAAAAATTTTACCAGACCTACTCCCACAATTTATATTTTAGGATAACAGGATTAGAACTTAAAAAAAGAAAGATCCTACCTGACCCAGTCCCATAATAAACTTTACAATAACAAGATTAGCCAGAAGGTTTTCAGGAAGGAGAGATTGTCCTCAAACAGAATACATTGTTGTTATATTATCCTCAGTTTAAACTGAGTTGTTTGTTGTGTAATCATCAATTCCGGGCTTAAAGAAAAAACATTTTATGTGACTAAGACTAAGGAATGTAGAGGGAAAAAAAAAAAGAGTTGTTCTTTCTTCCTTCTTGAGAATTCCAGATGCCTATCTCCTCCTTGAGAATCCCAGGACCCTCTCTCCTCCTCGGGGACCCCAGACTTCTTATCAACCTGCCTAGGAATTGACTCTCTCAGTAGGTTCTCATTAGTTATCTATTTTATACATAGTATCAACAGCGTATATCCAGCGATCACAATCACAACTTTTTATGTTATGGGAGGAACCAAAATTAATGTCCAGATGCTTCTAAACAGCCTTGCTTCCCCCAGGTTTCTAATGTTTGTAAAGGCTTTCTCCAAAGATATCCCCTGAGGAGGAGATCTGGGCTTCTGATCATTGTAGAAAATATTAAAAATCATGGCTCCTGCTACAGATTTCATTAGCTTATTAGGGGAAAAAAGGACACGTATAAAAATATAATGAACTTCACAACACAGACAAGATAAAGGGGGAGTGGAATAAAGGTGCAGACTTTCACAAAATGAAAGAATAATTGGTGTTTGGAAAAGAAATAGATCATTCTGTGGTGACAGGATAAAGAAGATCTTAAGCAAGTATCCAGTGTGACTGACTGAAGAGATTTATACAAGACTAACTGTGAAAGGCACGAGAACCTGGAGCCTTTCAAGGTATGTACTAAGCAGAGATACAGGGTATTTCAAACAGTTTATTTCAAAAAGTTTAATCTTTTGTTACTATATTCATTTCCAGATGACTCAGTCTCATAGTTTTAAACACTATCTCAATTCTGACGACTCCCAGACCTGCTTCCTAAATTTCAGTCTAATAGGGCTTCCCTGATAGCTCAGTTGGTAAAGAATCTGCCTGTAATTCAGGAGACTCAGGTTCGATTCCTGGGTCAAGAAGATCTGCTGGAGAAGAGATAGGCTACCCACTCAAGTATTCCTGGGCTTCCCTTGTGGCTCAGCTGGTAAAGAATCCACCTGCAATGTGGGAGACCTGGGTCTGGTAAAGAATCTGCCTACAATGCGGGAGACCTGGGTTCGATCCCTGGGTTGGGAAGATCCCTTGGAGAAGAGAAAGGCTACCGACTCCAGTATTCTGGCCTGCAGAATTCCATGGACCGTATAGTTCATGGGGTCGCAAATATCTGGACATGACTGAGTGACTTTGACTTTCATACCTACCTGAACCTGGACAGTTTTGGTCTGCTTGGATGTCAAGCTGGGATCACAAACTTAGCATGTACAGAGCTTAACTCCTAACAAAGCGAAGTCACTCAGTCATGTCCAACTCTTTGCAACCCCATGGACTATAGCCCGCCAGGCCCCTCTGTCCATGGGATTCTCTAGCCAAGAATACTGGAATGGGTTGCCATTTCCTTCTCCAGGGGATCTTCCCAACCCAGGGATCGAACCTGTGTCTCCTGCATTGCAGGCAGACGCTTTATCCTCTGAGCCACAAGGGAAGCCCAACCCACTACCAAACCTGCTCCTCTCAGAGGCACCTGTATCTTAGTTAATAGTAACTCCATTCTTCAGCTGCTCAGGCCAAAAGAACTTCAAATAATCCTTGACTGTCCATTTCCCCTCATGTTTCACATCCAACCCACCAGAAAATTCTATTGGTTCTACTTCAACTACATCCCAAACCAGAATACCTCTCACGACTCCCACTGCTATCACTGATGTCTGAGCCTCTACGATCTCTGAGATCTGTGTCAAAGCTCCTATCTGATCTCCCTGCTTCCTCTTTCTTTTCAATTATAGCTGCCAGAATGATTCTATTAACAAAAAGGATCATGTCACTTGTTAACTTCAAAATCTTCCCAAGGCTAAACATTTCATTCAGAGAAAAAAAAACCACACTCCTAATTGTGTCCTACAAGGCCCCACTCAACCTGTATTTTTCCACTTTATACCTATCTTCCTAATATATACCTTTGATTTCTATTAATATTACCCATCTTCCAGCTCACTCTACTCCTCCCTAATATTCAAACATGCCAGACATGCTTGCATCTGAGAATCTTTGCCCTTGCTGCTCCCTTTGCTTGGAAACCTCTTTCCTCAGATATTTGCTGCCTTTCCCACTCATTTTCTTCAAGTCTTTACTGAAATGCCACCTTTACAGAAGGGCTTTCCTAGGACCTTATCCAAAATGTCAACCTTTCACCCTCAATACTCCCTATTTCCCCACTTCATTGATTTTTTTCTCCTTTTCAGTTATCACCATCTAAGACATTATGCATTTTGCTCCTTTGTCATTGCACAACCTCACTGGAATATAAGCCACCAGAGTCCTAAGTGTTTGTTTGATTATTGATTGCTATAAGATTATTATACCCTTCGCAGCTACACATCCTTGGTACACAATAAGCACTCAATAAATATTTGTTAAATGAATGAAAGAACATGGCAATGCTGTACAAAATACATAATTATACCATATTCATAAGAATACCATATTTTTAAAAACATTCCAGTTCAGTCACTCAGTTGTTGCAAGGCTTCTGGGGAGTACAAAGACTAAAAAGACAGCAGTGGGACATAATTAACTATAATTCAAAATGGACATTCACTACTTTTATGTGAGAATTACAGGAAAAAAAAGGTGGTACAAGGGACTCAAGAGAAAAACTCTTATCAGTAGGGGACAAGTGCAGTAACCTAGGTATCAGCTGATTAGGCCCTATATTGGCTAGAGTACAATAAAAATGGAAAGGGTCATATGTGACAATGATCATAATAAAAGAAACAGTTGGTAGGATTTGGTGACTAGTTGAATTCAGAAAGAAACAGCAAATCACTGCTAAATGTCAAACTTAGGTAATGACAAAAATAGCAGTGCTTTTTTTTAAAAAAAAAAAGAGAAAAGAGGAGGATTAAAGTGGCAGGAAAAATGTTAAGTCCAATATTAGATATGTTTGAAGTGATACCAGATCACATAAGAGAACATTTCAGGACAGTTCTAGATTCAGAACTATGACTTCGGGTTAAGAATGCAGTTGACCCTTAAACAACACGGAGTTACGGGTACCAATCCTCCATCCAGTCAAAAACCTGTGTACTTTACAGTCAGCCCTCGGTATCTGTAGCTTTGTACCTGCAGATTCAACCAGTCACAAATTGTGTATTATTATTAAAAACTCAACATAAAAGTGAATCCACGCAGTTCAAACACATATTGTTTAAGTGGCAACTATAAGGACTTAGGAGTTATTTTCTCACAAAGACATCGGTGAACTGAAAAAAGTGAGATTTCTAAGCAAAAGACCAAAGGTAAAAACCATGAGAAATAGGTAACCTACAGGGCAGGAGAAGGAAGAGGTGCACCTGAACATAACAAAGAAAAAAAGAGAGAAAGAATGAAAACAAGGACACCTCAAAAAAAAAAAATATATATATATATTTTTTTTTCCAGGCTTTAAAAAAATAATCAAGCTACCATTCATTTTACATTTAGCAATTTTGTAAATATGTTCGTTCAAGTACTCAAGATATCAGATGAAATCAAAGCAATATTTCAGTTAAATCTTGACTTAGAATTGTCAGACTGGTAAAACTAGGCATTTTCCTGGTAAACTCTGAAACAAAAAACAGCTTATGTACTTCTGCACATTTCACGGACTGGAGTGCAGATGTAAGATCAAGAATATGATACAAGTCTGTCACCCAGGAAACCACCTAATGGCAAACTGCTCAGCCTCCCTTATAAATATAACTTCACCCTGATCTGGCCCAGCTCCATACATATATGTAGTATTCAATATATACTCATTTATAATAATAGCAAGCAAAACAGGTAAACAGATACAAAAATAGATAAACTTAAAATAATTAGTTCAGGGTAGGGAGAGGAAATAAGGAATATTTTAATCGGTATAGAGTTTTAGTTTGGAAAAATAAAAAAGTTCTGCAGATAGATGGTGGTTAACAGTCACACAACAATGTGGATATACTTAAGGCTACTGAACTCTATGCTTAATGATAAACTTTTGTTATGTATCACTTCAGTTCAGTCGCTCAGTCATGTCTGACTCTGCCAACCCATAAACCGCAGCACACCAGACCTCCCTGTCCATCATCAACTCCCGGAGTTTACACAAACTCATATCCATTGAGTCGGTGATGCCATCAAACCATCTCATCCTCTCGTCCCCTTCTCCTCCTGCCCTCAATCTTTCTCAGCATCAGGTCTTTTCAAATGAGTCAGTTCTTCTCATGAGATGGCCAAAGTATTGGAGTTTCAGCTTCAATATCAGTTCTTCCAATGAACACCTAGGACCGATCTCCTTTAGGATGGACTGGTTGGATCTCCTTGCAGTCCAAGGGACTCTCAAGAGTTTTTTTCAACACCACAGATCAAAAGCATCAATTCTTTGGTGCTGAGCTTTCTTTATAGTCCAATTCTTATACCCTTACATGACTGCTGGAAAAACGACAGCCTTGACTAGACGGACCTTTGTTGACAAAGTAATGTCTCTGCTTTTTAATGTTGTCTAGGTTGGTCATATAGAGAAGGCAATGGCAACCCACTCCAGTACTCTTGCCTGGAAAATCCCATGGATGGAGGAGCCTGGTAGGCTGCAGTCCATGGGGTCACTAGGAGTCGGACACGACTGAGCGACTTCACTTTCACTTTTCACTTTCATGCATTGGAGAAGGAAATGGCAACCCACTCCAGTGTGCTTGACTGGAGAATCCCAGGGACGGGGGAGCCTGGTGGGCTGCCGTCTATGGGGTCGCACAGTGTCGGACATGACTGAAGTGACTTACCAGCAGCAGCAGGTTGGTCATAACTTTACTTCCAAGGAGTAAAAATCTTTTAATTTCATGGTAGCAGTCACCATCTGCAGTGACTTTGGAGCCCAAAAAATAAAGTCAGCCACTGTTTCCACTGTTTCCCCATCTATTGCCTCGAAGTGATGGGACCAGATGCCATGATCTTACTTTTCTGAATGTTGAACTTTAAGCCAACTTTTTCACTCTCCTCTTTCACTTTCATCAAGAGGCTCTTTAGTTCCTCACGTTCTGCCATAAGAGTGGTGTCATCTGCATATCTGAAGTTATTGATATTTCTCCCAGCAATCTTGCTTCCAGCTTGTGCTTCATCCAGCCCAGTACTTCCATGATGTACTCTGCATATAAGTAAAATAAGCACGGTGACAATTTACAGCCTTGACATACTCCTTTTCCTATTTGGAACCAGTCTGTTGTTCCAAATTCAGACTGAAATTGAAGAAAGTGGAGAAAACCTAATCAAACCTATGACCTAAATCAAATCCTTTATGACTATACAGTGGAAGTGAGAAATAGATTTAAGGGACTAGATCTGATAGACAGAGTGCCTGATGAACTATGGACGGAGGTTCGTGAAACTGTACAGGAGACAGGGACCAAGACCATGCACAAGAAAAAGAAATGCAAAAAAGCAAAATGGCTGTCTGAGGAGGCCTTACAAACAGCTGTGAAAAGAAGAAAAGCAAAAAGCAAAGGAGAAAAGGAAAGATATACTGATTTGAATGCAAAGTTCCAAAGAATAGCTAGGAGAGATAAGAAAGTCTTCCTCAGTGATCAATGGAAAGAAATAGAGGAAAACAATAGAATGGGAAAGAATACAGATCTCCTCAAGAAAATTAGATACCAAGGGAACATTTCATGCAAAGATGGGTTCAATAAAGGACAGAAATGGTATGACCTAAGAGAAGCAGAAGATATTCAGAAGAGGTGGCAAGAATACACAGAAGACCTGTACAAAAAAGATTTTCATGACCCAGATAATCACAATGGTGTGATCACTCACCTAGAGCCAGACATCCTGGAATGTGAAGTCAAGTGGGCCTTAGGAAGCATCACTACGAACAAAGCTAATGGAGGTGCTGGAATTCCAGTTGAGCTATTTCAATTCCTAAAGATGATGCGGTGAAAGCGCTGCATTCAATATGCCAGCAAATTTGGAAGACTCAGCAGTGGCCACAGGACTGGAAAAGCTCAGTTTTCATTCCAATCCCAAAGAAAGGCAAGGCCAAAGAATGCTTAGGCTACTGCACAATTGCACTCATCTCACACGCTAGTAAAGTAATGCTCAAAATCCTCCAAGCCAGGCTTCAGCAATAAGTGAACCATGAACTTCCAGATGTTCAAGCTGGTTTTAGAAGAGGCAGAGGACCCAGAGGTCAAATTGCCAACATCTGCTGGATCATCCAAAAAGCATGAGAGTTCCAGAAAAACATCTACTTCTGTTTTATTGACTATGCCAAAGCCTTTGACTGTGTGGATCACAATAAACTGTGGAGAATTCTTAAAGAGATGGGAATAGAGACCACCTTATCTGCCTCTTGAGAAACCTGTATGCAGATCAGGAAGCAACAGTTAGAACTGGACATGGAACAACAGATGGTTCCAAATAGGAAAAGAGGTACATCAAGGCTGTACACTGTTACCCTGCTTACTTAATTTATATGTGGAGCACATCATAAGAAACACTGGGCTGGAGGAAGCACAAGCTGGAATCAAGATTGCAGGGAGAAATATCAGCAACCTCAGATATGCAGATGACACCACCCTTAAGGCAGAAAGTGAAGAACTGAAGAGCCTCTTGATGAAAGTGAAAGAGGAGAGTGAAAAAGTTGGCTTAAAGCTCAACTTTCAGAAAACTAAGATCATGGCATCTGGGCCTATCACTTCGAGGCAAATAGATGGGGAAACAGTGGAAACAGTGGCAGACTTTATTTTTCTGAGCTCCATAATCACTGCAGATGGTGATTGCAGCCATGAAATTAAAAGACGCTTACTCTTTGCAAGAAAGTTATGACCAACATAGACAGCATATTGAAAAGCAGAGATGTTACTTTGTCAACAAAGGTCCGTCTAATCAAGGTTATGGTTTTTCCAGTGGTCATGTATGGATGTCAGAGTTGGACTATAAAGAAAACTGAGTGCCAAAGAATTGATGCTTTTGAACTGTAATGTTGGCGAAGACTCTTGAGAGTTGCTTGGACTGCAAGGAGATCCAACCAGTCCATCCTAAAGGAGATCAGACCTAGGTGTTCACTGGTAGGACTGATGTTGAAGCTGAAACTCCAATACTTTGGCCACCTGATGCGAAGAGCTGACTCATTTGAAAAGAGCCTGATGCTGGGAAAGATTGAGGGCTGGAGGAGAAGGGGACGACAGAGGATGAGATGGTTTGATGGCATCACTGACTCAGTGGACATGATTTGGGGTAAACTCCGGGAGTTGATGGACCACGGGGGCTGGCGTACTGCAGTCCATGGGGTCACACAGATCAACACAACTGAGCAACTGAACTGAACTGTCCATGTCCAGTTCTAACTGTTGCTTCCTGACCTGCATACAGGTTTCTCAGGAGGCAGGTCAGGTGGTCTGGTATTCCCAACTCTTGAAGAATTTTCCACAGTTTATTATGATCCACACAGTCAAAGGCTTTGGCATAGTCAATAAGTAGAAGATGTTTTTCTGGAACTCTCTTGCTTTTTCAATGATCCAGCAGATGTTGGCAATTTGATCTCTGGTTCCTCTGCCTTTCCAAAACCAGTTGGAACACTGGAAATTCACGGTTCACTTATTGCTGAAGCCTGGCTTGGAGAATTTTGAGCATTACTTTACTAGTGTGTGAGATGAGTGCAATTGTGCAGTAGCCTAAGCATTCTTTGGCCTTGCCTTTCTTTGGGATTGGAATGAAAACTGACCTTTTCCAGTCCTGTGGCCACTGCTGAGTCTTCCAAATTTGCTGGCATATTGAATGCAGCACTTTCACCGCATCATCTTTTAAGAATTGAAATAGCTCAACTGGAATTCCATCACCTCCGCTAGCTTTGTTCGTAGTGATGCTTCCTAAGGCCCACTTGACTTCACATTCCAGGATGTCTGGCTCTAGGTGAGTGATCACACCATCGTGATTATCTGGGTCGTGAAGATCTTTTTTGTACAGTTCTTCTGTGTATTCTTGCCACCTCTTCTTAATATCTTCTGCTTCTGTTAGTTAAGTGAGTTAAGCCGCTCAGTCGTGCCCGACTCTTTGCGGCCCTGTGGACTGTAGCCCACCAGGCTCCACCGTCCATGGGATTCTCCTGGCAAGAATTCTGGAGTGGACTGCCATTTCCTTCTCCAGGGTATCTTCCCAACCCAGGGATCGAACGCAGGTCTCCCGCATTGCAGGCAGACGCTTTAACCTCTGAGCCACCAGGGAAGCCCTGCTTCTGTTAGGTCATACCATTTCTGTCCTTTATTGAACCCATCTTTGCATGAAATGTTCCCTTGGTATCTCTAATTTTCTTGGAGAGATCTCTAAAGTCTCTCCTGTTCTATTGTTTTCCTCTATTTCTTTCCATTGATCACTGAGGAAGGCTTCCTTATCTCTCCTTGCTGTTCTTTGGAACTCTGCATTCAAATGAGTATATCTTTCCTTTTCTCCTTTGCTTTCTGCTTCTCTTCTTTCAACAGCTATTTATAAGGCCTCCTCAAGTAACCATTTTGCTTTTCTGCATTTCCTTTTCTTGGGGATGGTCTTAATCCCTGACTCCTGTACAATGTCACGAACCTCCGTCCATAGTTCATCAGGCACTCTATCAGATCTAGTCCCTTATATCTATTTCTCACTTCCACCGATAGTCATAAGGGATTTGATTTAGGTCATACCTGAATGGTCTAGTGGTTTTCCCCATTTTCTTCAATTTAAGTCTGAATTTGTTATGTATATTTTACTACAAAAAAAAAAAAACTAATTCAGCTCATATATAAAAAACTAATTCAGCTCATATATGTACTATAAGCTAAGTGCTAATTCTCCAGAAGGAATGATTATATCAGTATTCTTTTTAAGCCCATGTGTCTGAATTCCTATCACTGTAATTCAGTAACAAGGAAGAAAAGCTGTGATCCAAGATAAAATTGACAAAGGAAAATAGAGAACAAGATAAAAACAAGTTTTTTAAATTGGAAATAATTTTTATCAGATTGGATCTAGAAGATCAAGATGGTGGACAGAGTAGGAAGATCCCAAGCTCATCTTCTCCAACGTACACACACATAGAACTACATATAGAATAACTATCTGTGAAAATGACTTAAATACTAGGAGAATACATTTTCTACAACTAAAGATATAAAAGAAAGTGAGTAGGAGGGACACAGAACCCACATCCTAGTGCAGCAACCCACAACCAGGAGGGGTATCACAACCGCAGACATTAACCCTGGAGAGTAAGGCAACTGAACCCCCTTGTCAGGCTCCCTAGTCTGGGGCACTAGAAGTGGGAAGACAAACCTTCACAAAGATGGACTTACAGAGTATTATGCTAAGTGAAATAGGTCAGAGAAATCACAAATGCCAAGTAATTTCACTTATATATGGACTCTACAAAACAAGACAAAGGAAAACAAGAGAGAAACAGAGTCAGAGAAACAGGTAACAAACTGGTGGACACCAGAGGGGAACTGGGTGGGGGTCGGGTAAAACAGGTAAAGGGGATTCAGAAGTACAAACCTCCAGGTATAAAACAAATGAGTAACCAAGATGTAATGTTCAACACAAGCAACACAGTTGATAATAACTGCAATAAATATGTATGGTGGTATCTGGTTAAAAAACTTACAGTTGTGATCAATTCATAATGCATGTGTGTGTTAGTCATGCAGTCATGTCTGACTCTTTGCGACCCCAAGGACTGCAGCCTGCCAGGTTACTCTGTCCGTGGAATTTTCCAGGCAAGAATGCTGGAGTGGGTTGATATTTCCTTCTCCAAGGGCTCTTCCCTACCCAGGGATCAAACCTGGGTCTCCTGCATTGCAGGCAGATTCTTCACTGTGGGAGCCACTGGGGAAGCCCATAATGTACATAAATGTCAAGTCACTGTTTTCACTTAAAACTATGATAATATTGTATGTCAACTATATTTCAAGTAAAAAAATAAAATAAAAACTTTAAAAGAGTCAACCCTAATTACAAAAGTAGGAAAACATAAAATGAAACAGTCAGTGTTGAAATTAAGGAATAAGTCAAATACATACCTGCAAACTTGGAGGAAATCCTGGAATTCCTGACAAAGGAACTGTGTGGTAAAGGACAGAAGGAGCTTTCCATATCTGAATCCTGAGGAGCAAGAGCTGAAGGGAAAGTCAAGGTAGAACAGTAGAAAAAATAGGTGATTTTAACTAAGACTTTTAATAGTTTGGCAAACAGAAACTACAGACTACTGTGGCTATAAGCAGGTTCAGAACATATAGGGAAATATATATAGTATGGAGAGTAGATTTTTTTCATTGATATTTTCACCTAGGTGTTTACTGTGTTCACTCAAAAGTAAAGGTGGCAAGCAACTTTCATGACAGGAAGATTAGCAACTGAAAGGGCTATCACACTCCTCCAGTGCTGTGTAACTTTCAAGGCATCTTCATGATAATCCTGAAATATAATCAGAGCAGAGTCAAGATGCTAAGGCTTCTCTTCAGATGCAGCAATTTCCACCAAAATACGAAGTACAAATTCCCTTACTAGAGCTGTGAGTTCCAAACTTACCACCTTAAGGATTCTGTGTGATTAAAACTATAAACTAGTCTCACATATTCTGCTAGGACTCTTTTCTCTTCGTAACCGCAGATCATATTATTCATAGCACAACTCTCCTTCATTTGTAATCCAAAACCCCATTATTCCTGCTGGAAATGCCACCGTGCTTTACAAACATCCAAATCCCAGTCACCGTTTAAAATGAGATCTCATCTCCTTTATGAAATCCTCTTCTAATCTCTTCACTGCTAAATATTCATAATCTTTGCAGTCTAAATTAGTGCTTCTTGTAAATTCCTGGCAGTCCACAGCACTTTCACTGCCATGATCTGGGTTCAGTCCCTGGTGGGGAAACTAAGATCCCACAAGATGCCTAAAATAAATAAGTGCTTCTTTTCTTTTTCTCTAGCTGTGGCAAATGGGGGCTACTTCTAGTTGCAGTACACTAGCATAAGCTCTAGGCACAGGCTTCAGCAGTGGCAGCACATGACTCAATAGCTGTGACTCACGGGCTTAGCTGATCTGCTGCATGTGTGACCTTCCAGGACCAGGGACTGAAACAGTCTCCTACACTGGCAGGTGGATTCTTTAAAACTGAGCCACTAAGGAAGTCCCAAGAAATACTTCTTGAACTATCTGTGGTAAATGCCATTTAAAAAATTTTTCTACTTTGTGGACCAAGCCTTTTATAAAATGAAATTTAAATGATTACCAGAATTTTTTAAACATGTAAAATAGAAACCAAATTTTATTATAAATTTGACAGGCATATAATTTCTCTGTCAAATTTCTAGAAAAGTTTCTAAAGATTACTCTTAATTTCTACACTTACATTTCAGCACAGTGGTAATAGTTCACACACTGGTATCAGTCTACACTTTGGGTTTTTTCATTTTGTTTTTAAATTTTTATTTTATATTGGAGCATAGTTGATTAACAATGTTGTGTTAGTTGCAGGTGTTTAGCAAGGTGATTCAGTTATTCTGCTCAATATTCTGCAATAACCTAAATGGGAAACAAATTTATAGAATGCACGTTGAACAGCATGTGTCTAAAGAACTCAGGGTTTAAAAATTGAAATCATTCCAGTCATCTTTTCTGACCACAGTGCAGTAAGATTAGATCTCAATTACAGGAAAAAAATTATTAAAAATTCAAAAATATGGAGGCTAAATAACACGCTTCTGAATAACCAACAAATCATAGAAGAAATCAAAAAAGAAATCAAAATATGCATAGAAATGAATGAAAATGAAAACACAACAACCCAAAACCTATGGGACACTGTAAAAGCAGTGCTAAGGGGAAGATTCATAGCATTACAGGCTTACCTCAAGAAACAAGAAAAAAGTCAAATAAATAACCTAACTCTACACCTAAAGCAATTAGAGAAGGAAGAAATGAAGAACCCCAGGGTTAGTAGAAGGAAAGAAATCTTAAAAATTAGGGCAGAAATAAATGCAAAAAAAACTAAAGAGGCCATAGCAAAAATCAACAAAGCTAAAGGCTGGTCTTTTGAAAAAATAAACAAAATTGACAAACCGTTAGCAAGACTCATTAAGAAACAAAGGGAGAAGAACCAAATTAACAAAATTAGAAATGAAAATGGAGAGATCACAACAGACAACACTGAAACACAAAGGATCATAAGAGACTACTACCAGCAGCTCTATGCCAATAAAATGGACAACTTGGAAGAAACGGACAAGTTCTTAGAGAAGTATACCTTTCCAAAACTGAACCAGGAAGAAATAGAAGATCTTAACAGACCCATCACAAGCAAGGAAATCAAAACTGTAATCAGAAATCTTCCAGCAAACAAAAGCCCAGGACCAGATGGCTTCACAGCTGAATTCTACCAATAATTTAGAGAAGAGCTAACACCTATCTTACTCAAACTCTTCCAGAAAATTGCAGAAGAAGGTAAACTTCCAAACTCATTCTATGAGGCCACCATCACCCTAATTCCAAAACCACACAAAGATGCCACAAAAAAAGAAAACTACAGGCCAATATCACTGATGAACATAGATGCAAAAATCCTTGACAAAATTCTAGCAAACAGAATCCAACAACATATTAAAAAAATCATATATCATGACCAAGTGGACTTTATCCCAGGAATGCAAGGATTTTTTAATATCTGCAAATCAATCAATGTAATACACCACATTAACAAATTGAAAGATAAAAACCATATGATTATCTCAATAGATGCAGAAAAAGCCTTTGACAAAATTCAACATCCATTTATGATTAAAACTCTCCAGAAAGCAGGAATAGAAGGAACATACCTCAACATAATAAAAGCTATATATGACAAACCCACAGCAAGCATTACCCTCAATGGTGAAAAATTGAAAGCATTTCCCCTAAAATCAGGAACAAGACAAGGGTGCCCACTCTCACCACTACTATTCAACATAGTTTTCCAAGTTTTGGCCACAGCAATCAGAGCAGAAAAAGAAGTAAACGGAATCCAGATAGGAAAACAAGACGTGAAACTCTCTCTGTTTGCAGATGACATGATCCTCTACATAGAAAACCCTAAACACGCTACCAGAAAATTACTAGAGCTAATCAACAAATATAGTCAAGTTGCAGGATATA
Source organism: Odocoileus virginianus (assembly GCF_023699985.2). Lineage (NCBI taxonomy): Eukaryota > Metazoa > Chordata > Mammalia > Artiodactyla > Cervidae > Odocoileus > Odocoileus virginianus. The sequence goes on from NC_069689.1 coordinate 26,445,078, forward strand.
AAATTAACACACAAATCCCTTGCATTCCTATACACTAACAATGAGAAAACAGAAAGAGAAATTAAGGAAACAATACCATTCACCACTGCAACAAAAAGAATAAAATACTTAGGAGTATATCTACCTAAAGAAACAAAAAACCTATACATAGAAAACTATAAAACACTGATGAAAGAAATCAAAGAGGACACAAACAGATGGAGAAATATACCGTGTTCATGGACTGGAAGAATCAATATTGTCAAAATGGCTATACTACCCAAAGCAATCTATAGATTCAATGCAATCCCTATCAAACTACCAACGGTATTTTTCACAGAACTAGAACAAATAATTTCACAATTTGTGTGGAAATACAAAAAACCTCGAATAGCCAAAGTAACCTTGAGAAAGAAGAATGGAACTGGAGGAATCAACCTGCCTGACTTCAGACTCTACTACAAAGCCACAGTCATCAAGACAATATGGTACTGGCACAAAGACAGAAATATAGATCAATGGAACAGAATAGAAAGCCCAGAGATAAATACACGAACATATGGTCACCTTATCTTCGACAAAGGAGGCAAGGATATACAATGGAAAAAAGACAACCTCTTAAACAAGTGGTGCTGGGAAAACTGGTCAACCACCTGTAAAAGAATGAAACTAGAACACTTTCTAACACCATACACAAAAATAAACTCAAAATGGATTAAAGATCTAAACATAAGACCAGAAACTATAAAACTCCTAGAGAAGAACATAGGCAAAACACTCTCTGACATAAATCACAGCAGGATCCTCTATGACCCACATCCCAGAATATTAGAAACAAAAGCACAAATAAACAAATGGAACCTAATGAAACTTAAAAGCTTTTGCACAACAAAGGAAACTATAAGCAAGGTGAAAAGACAGCCCTCAGATTGGGAGAAAATAATAGCAAACGAAGCAACAAAGGATTAATCTCAAAAATATACAAGCAACTCCTGCAGCTCAACCTCAGAAAAATAAATGACCCAGTCAAAAACATGGGCCAAAGAACTAAAGAGACATTTCTCCAAGGAAGACATACAGATGGCTAACAAACACATGAAAAGATGCTCAACATCACTCATTATCAGAGAGATGCAAATCAAAACCACAATGAGGTACCATTACACGCCAGTCAGGATGGCTGCTATCCAAAAGTCTACAAGCAATAGATCCTGGAGAGGGTGTGGAGAAAAGGGAATCCCCTTACACTGTTGGTGGGAATGCAAACTAGTACAGCCGCTATAGAGAACAGTGTGGAGATTTCTTAAAAAACTGGAAATAGAACTGCCATATGACCCAGCAATCCCACTTCTGGGCATACACACCGAGGAAACCAGATCTGAAAGAGACACGTGCACCCCAATGTTCATCGCAGCACTGTTTATAATAGCCAGGACATGGAAGCAACCTAGATGCCCATCAGCAGATGAATGGATGAGGAAGCTGTGGTACATATACACCATGGAATATTACTCAGCCATTAAAAAGAATTCATTTGAATCAGTTCTAATGAGATGAATGAAACTGGAGCCCATTATACAGAGCGAAGTAAGCCAGAAAGATAAAGACCAATACAGTATACTAACACATATATATGGAATTTAGAAAGATGGTAACGATAACCCTATATGCAAAACAGAAAAAGAGACACAGATGTACAGAACAGACTTTTGTACTCTGTGGGAGAAGGAGAGGGTGGGATGTTTCGAGAGAACAGCATCAAAACATGTATATTATCAAGGGTGAAACAGATCACCAGCCCAGGTTGGATGCATGAGACAAGTGCTCGGACCTGGTGCACTGGGAAGACCCAGAGGGATCAGGTAGAGAGGGAGGTGGGAGCGGGGATTGGGATGGGGAATACATGTAAATCCATGGCTGATTCATGTCAATGTATGACAAAAACCACTACAATATTATAAAGTAATTAGCCTCCAACTAATAAAAATAAATGGGAAAAAAAAAAACTCAGGGTTTAAATTAATGAATATTCACTTATTTGAAAAAATCTGAAACTTGAATTCAGCATTTGTTTAAGCTGAACTCAGATACGAAAGGGACAGTAACGCTGGAAAGTAGACACTACATGTATGTACAAAGACACAGATGCGAGAAATGACATGGCATGTTGCTGACACAATGAACAGTATAGTTCTTACTTGAGGGGCATGTACTGCGAGAGAGGGAACTAAAATCCAGGTAGGGTTTACAGAGAGAAAGATAAGCGAGGAGAAAGCCCCAAATGTTTCTAAAGGAGTACCATGACAGAATCAGTGTCTTTGAAAAAGTAAGCTGGGAGTGGACAGGATGAGGAGGGACTTTACACTTAAGAGTGTTATATATTATACCTTTTTTCATGTCCTCCAGAGCCTGGAAAAGTGCTCAGTAGATGGTGGATGTAAAGCATCTTCATTAAGTAGCAGGTGTTGAAAAAATATTTTAAATTCTGTTAGATGTACTAGTTGAAAATATTCTATATTTACTACATATGACCTCTAAAATTTAAAATAAAAAACAACTTACAGATACTTCATCTGTATAAGAGTAAAGAAAACTCAGCTTGGAAAGATCCTTGATCATTGGCCAGCAAGAGACTTCAACGAATTTCTGAAAGACAATAACAAGACAGGAGTGTATTAACAAATTAAACAGAACAGATGACAATAGGAGGAAGCTGCAACTGAGATGAAAGCCGACCTGCCCCCTGGAACCCCAGACGGATTCTAGGCTCAGGGATACCCAAGGAGCTGTCTCAAAGGGTTATTAAAGAAGGGACTAGCTAAGGACAGAGACAACAAGAAGATCTGAATATAGAAAAACTGTATCCAGTCAAATACTCCACATCTACCTTCGTCTTCCACCTCTAACCACAAAGCATACATGGAAGCCTAATATTTATCCCTAACCAAAAAGAACAAGAGGATAACTGTCCTTTGTGGCAAAGATGGTCAACTATCAACCTAAAAGATGGAGTTATCTCTAAGACGGAACTGCTTAGCCAAACAATCCACCCCTTCTCAGACCCGTCTTGTATCTAGGTACTACCATATGACTAGTTTTAGACAACGGAATGAAACAGAAGTAATGGGTCATTTCCCTGCCAGGCAATGAAAGGTCTTCTGTATTCTCTCCTTCCCTTCCTCTAGGAGACAGAGAACCACAAGGAATTTTAAGGATAACAGAATCACAAAAGAAATTCAGTACACTAAATCACAGGAAGGAAAGTTGCCTGCTGAGAAGACCCTCATTGGACAACTAACGAAGCAAAAAAATAAAATGCTTTTTTGTTAAGCCATTGAATTTTCAGGTTTACTGATTTCAGCAAATAGCATCCTTACTAACGATAGTCACTTTTTTAAAAAGGAAATTAAAAAAGGAGGAAGGGAAAAACATCAACAGAAAAATTAAGCTTCTGTTTTAGCGACCCAGAGGCAGGCCTTCCTCTTTGTGGCATTTGGAATATCAGCACCCTGACAATCGGCTTTCTATCCACCCACACTAAAGGAAAGCCTGGCAGCTGGCATGTTCCATCACACATGCATATTAAGATGAAGAACTAGGTCACTGGAATGGGAGGGACATGAATGATTATCACCAAGAGGTCAGATGTGGTAGACTGGATTATTCTTGTATACCTTATCCTATGCGGCCAATAGCAACTAGCACATGCTTTCAACTTTCAACAAATTTCTTTGTCCAAAACTGTAACTTCATTAGTTAAACTGCCTTCCATGATACCACAGACAACAGTTTTGTCAAAAGTTTTGCTACTACATAACACAATTCACCATTTTCCCAGCCTCCTATAGTGGTTTCCTTGCTAACCACCAACCAATTCCAAAGCCAATGGTATGTAATTGAAGTTTCTGTTATAGCTGCACCCCACTCCGAAGTACCCATTTTTAAATTAATCATCCTTATCAGGCAAAACAAGCAAACACAAAATCTCGATAACATACAAAAATAAGCATATATTTCTCACTTAGAGAAATAAATTATTTAAGTCAAATAGGGCAGTTCTGTTTCAGGCTGTAGATCAAGTTGACATCTTTTCCATGTGTTTCTATCTAGGGCTCTACAGTGGCCAGCAGATGCCTGGGACCTGTTTTATTAGGCAAAGATTGGAAACTCCGAGAGGGGCAAGTGGAAACATTTAATAGCTTATAAGGCCTAGGCTCAGAACTGGTGCACTGTCACTTCACAAGTCCTTCTGGTCAAGAAGTAAATATCTGCTGAACAGTTACCTAATCTATCACAATTCACTCTCTTGCACACAAAAGATTGTGACTGCTATGCAGTAAAAGGTGATTAATAAGAACCAAGACATTAAACAAAGATTGAATTTTGCCATCTGGTACAACATGGAGGGAACCTGAAGGTATTATGCCAAATGAACAAGTCAGACAGAAAAAGACAAATACTGTATGATTTCACTCACATGTGGAATATTTTTAAAAATAAACAAAATACACACACACACACACATGGATACAGAGAACAGACTGGTTGTTACCAGAGGGGAAGGGGAGTGGGGAGAAGACAAAATGGATAAAGAGGGTGTATGGTAATGGATGGAAACTAGACTTCTTTGGTGGTGAGCACTTTGCTGTGCATAAAGTTGTCAAATTATTATGTTGTACACATATTATAAACCAATATTAAAACATATTATAATGTTATAAGTCAGTTACCTCAATAAATATATATGTAACTATACGTGTGTATACACATACACACACACACAAAAAAAATTTTTTAATTGAAATTAACTACCAAACACTGGTAGAAATTAGGGGAGGGAAAAGGAAGTAACTGAACTAAATCTTCATCTTTTATAAAGTGTAGGAAATAGATGGTGTTTAATCAACCAAGGAGTGTAGGTAAAAGCATATAAAGTTTCCTAACAAACAAACAATAAATTAGTTCAAATGTCTGTTTCTGGGGGTAGGCCTAACAACTAGTGATAAGGAATAGAAACTGTTGCTTTACATCAAAAGTATTGTTGTACTACATTTTTTTGTTGACATGTTCACGTATTACTCTAAGAAAAAAAGTAATGAATTTCTACTAGAAATTTCTCACTTAAAGGCTAGATTTTAGAAATGAGAGAATATTCCTATATATAAACTGAATACCACGGAAAAAACTATGTACATGAAAGGAAACTTATACTTTCACTGTGGTACAAAAGTATGAGTCTCCCCTTTGTATTCAGTATAAGTGCAGAAGTAATTCACATTCCCAGAGAATGCAGTTAGGAACTAACAAATTTTAATATTTAGAAATTAAATTAACATCACTTTCACATAAAATCTTCTTAATATGCAAAAATTTACTTATAAAACTTAAGACTTAAGTGATCTGCTGTTACTCACAATATAGAGAATTGATATGAATACTAGCCACCAAAAAGTATATGTACAACAAAATGAAGATAGAAAACAAACACTAATAGATTATTTAAACAATAATTAACCCAAACTACAAATAAAACACAGGTCATTCAGGTCAACAATTCTTTCCAACCATGGCAGACATCACAAATCAAACATGGCACTCTGCCCAATAACACAAGGGAACAATCTCAAATTCCAAAATCCATCTCAATACAGTACTCCTCACCCTCCAAAACTGATCAGAGTTGGCACATCAAGTGAAACTTCTTTACCCTAGAACAAAGCAACACTCCAATTAAAGTTTACGACATGAAAATATTTACTTCATTTCGCCTTTTCAGCAGTTAAAAGGCTTAACAGATTTTTCCAAAAATTACATATTACATTCTGTGATGAGAATCTTGCCATAATTGAACATTAAGAATACTTCTTCATGGCAGAGTCTCGTAGCTACTCAACTAATATAACCTGGAAGTCTGATGGATATTCAAGCAGTAAGGAAAGGCAAAAAGACTGTCCAAACACTTTTCAACAACTATTTAAAAGATCTGTTGACAGCTTAGACCAATTTTGTTCAATACAGTGTTCCAGGAATCTCTGGATCAAAGGTTATTACTGAGCCATGGTATCGAGCAGATGAGCAGATAGATGCTGGCCCACATCCTGTTCTGAACAAAGTTCTTTCCTCTCTTCACCCAAACCCCCACATCCATCTGTCTAAAGCACTCCGCACATTACTCCATCCTCCTAAATTCAGCTAATTGGACTAGAGCAGGACACTTCACCTTAAAGCAAGCCAATCAAGAAGAATATGATCAACTTTTTTGTGGCATATCTTCCAAAATAACCCAATGAGATCTTCACACGAATTTCAACTGGAGACAAAGAACAAACTTGCAAATGAAAGTAGATACTTGAACTAGAAGACCATGTAAACTAGTGAGGGCCAGCAGCTGGGCCCTATGCAAAAGGTAACAGCAAAGGAAGCCTGCTGAAAAGGTCTCTCCTTTTCAATGGAACAACTAGGCTTCCCTTGTAGCTCAGCTGGTAAAGAATCTGCCCACAATGTGGGAGACCTGAATTCGATTCCCCGGGTTGGGAAGATCCCCTAGAGAAAGGAAAGGCTATCCACTCCAGTATTCTGGCTGGGAGAATTGCATGGACTGTATAGTCCATGGGGTAGCAAAGAGTCGGACATGACCGAGCAATTTTCACTTCCACTTCCATGGAACAATTAATTACTGTTTTTAGTTCCCCATCTAGTTCCAGTAAGGCTCAGGTGTGTTCTAATGTATGCATATGGATGTCCTCAAAACTCCCTAAAGTATCTCTAAAAAAAGAAAATGAAAAAAAAAAAATCCCCTCATTACATAAACTAGTTAAGAAACTAAAGGAACCCAATTAAAATGCCTACTTAGAGACAGCACCCTTGGAGTAACTGTGAGATACTGCCCATACACAATATAAGCTGTACAATTGGAACCAAGATAATTAAAATCAGTCAATTACTGATCTTGACTAGAAGTCAAGGAACCTATTGGTTCTATCAACTTGCATTAAAGATAGCAACATGCAGTTTTTATTTACAAAAGGTACCTATAGAAACATTCAATTTCTTGAATTAAAAGCAAGAAAATAGTAATTCTGTAAAAATACGACATTCAAGCTAAACCTCTTTTTCTTTTTTCTTTAAACTCTGAAAGGAATGAATGAAAATACATATATATATATATATATATATATATATATATATAATAGTTCTAGGAGTGGAACTGAAAACACAGGAATTAGCTAGCAGGCCCTGCTCTTGGAGCACAAAGTGGCTCCAGCCACACATATGAAAGTTCTTTGGTTAAGAAGTTGTAATCCGGCATCGTGCCGGATTTCTGGTTTTGTTTGAATCTGGTTATGTTTGCACTACAGAATATTCTTAACGTGAAAGCTGAAAATCAAGACATTTCATCTTTTAAAAAGTTAGAATTTTAGTTTCTCCTGAAAAATTAGTAAACCTGAAAACACAGAGCCCAGTTTCCCATTGGGAAAAGCATCCTCTGGAAAGCCACAGTCCTCCCCACTACCTATTATGTTGCTGAGAACCCAATTCTTCCCCTGTTGCTCCTGACTCCTTTAGGAAGGGCTGTACTTAGTCACTCAGTCATGTCAGACTCTTTGCTACAGAGTAGCCCACCAGGCTCCTCTGTCCATGGGGATTCCCTGGGCAAGAATACTGGAGTGGGTCGCCATGCCCTCCTCCAGGGGATCTTCCCAACCCAGGGATCAAACCCAGGTCTCCCGCATTGCAGGCGGATTCTTTACCATCTGAGCCACCAGGGAAGCCCCAGAACACTGGCATGGGTAGCCTATCCCTTCCCCAGGTGAGTCTTCCTGACCCATGAATAGAACTGGGGTTTCCCGCACTGCAGGAGGATATGAGCCTTTAGGATATGAGCTATCAATCTCTCCATTGATATATAGATCTTCCAGTTCACAAACTTGCATAACCAACTTGTGAGTGGCTTGGTTAAAATCAGTTCTGACATCAACAACATGGTACAACTATTAACAGAGAAAAAAAAAAAGACTTGGTCTTTTGTCCTGCCTCCAGCATACCAGGGCAGACTTTTCCTACCCTAAAGACAAGTGTCCTTCAGTTCTTCATTTCTTTTTCCTGTAATACGACCTCTCTAGGAGCCATCCCAACCCCTCAGACAAGGGTGGAGAGGAAGAATCGAACTCTCAGTTCTAATCCCCCAGGCGGCTCCTGTGCCTCTACATGCTTATGGATATAGCTAATAGATAACTGGGAGGAAATTACATCATTTCCACCAGCCAGCAGTGTCTGAAACTCATACCTTGCTCAGGACAAAAAAATTGTTTCAAAAAATTTTTGAATTTAGGCAACTTGCATGTTTACTGGTAGCCTTGAACATCTTTTCATAATGTAATTAAAACAAAATTTGTGTCACAGGTTTTTTCTGTATTGAAATTTCAAATGATTCAGTAAAGTTATATTTTTATAACTACTGTTTGGCAATGCAGAGAAAGTTAGAGGAAAAATATATTTAATATCCTAATAACCAAATTGGAAAAAGCATTAACTTTAGCATGTTAGAAAAGGAAGAACATAAGAATATTGAATGTTTTTCTCCAAAAAACACATTAACAAGAATTAAGGTAACTCTACAAAAGAATCAATCATAATAAACATAACAAGAGAAACAGGACAAACACCTGACCATCAGCAGGCACACATATCACCCCACCAGGGTACATATCCATCTTGATGTTATACTCTTATCCATTATTCGTTGCCTGGGTTTCAAATCCAAATAAGCATGGGTAGTTGCTATAGTGACAATATGCCACTTTTGGAACCAGAAGCTTAGTACTACTGAGTACTTATGGTCTTCATAACGTCCGTACTTCCTCCCACACTTTGAATTATACATCCAACATTACACATTCCAACATTAAAACTTCACAAAATGTGATTTCATTCTGTCCTTTAAAGAAGTCAATTTTGTTACTTTCTCAAAAATAGTTTCCCCTAAAATAATTTATAGTTTATGTAGTATAGTAAATGTCAAGAGAAACAACCTAAGTCATTTAACATGTTAAGAATATACATACTCAATACATGCTTAATGGATTAATATTAAAGATTCTGGCTTAATAAAATAAATTGTATGCTGTTATTGAAATGTATTTTTTTAAAGAATTTTTTAAAGATGTGGACCAGTCTTTATTGAACATGTTACAATATTGTTTCTTTTTATTTAATGTTTTGGGTTTTTGGCCACAAGGCATGTGAAATATTAGCTCCCCAACCAGCACCCCTTGCACTGGACTACCAGGGAAGTCCCTAAAATATACTGTTTTTAAATTGTAACTGAGCATGATCATATCTTATTAATTCATGTCTTAGCTCAATGTTATTAATAATAGTATTCCTACCATCCTTCATTTAATACGAAAATTAAATGATTTTCATATTAAATGAAACTAAAATTCAAAAGCAATGCTAAGAAGCAGCATTTTATTTTATAGCAGACTGATAAAGAGGTCCTTCTTGACTTATAATGGGGTTATGTTCCAATAAATCCATCATAAATCGAAAATACCATAAGTCAAGAGCAATTTAATATACCTAATCTACCAAATATCACAGCTTAGCCTAGGCTACCTTAAACATGCTTACAACACTTAAATTTAGTTGGCTAATCATCTAACACAAGCCTATTTTATAACAAAGTGTTTAATATCTCATGTGACTTATTGTACATTGTTCTAAAAATGAAAAACATAAATTTTTTAGTGTATTGGGTTGTTTACCCTCAATATTGTGATGCAACTGAGATATGTGGCTCACTGCCACTGTCTAGCATCGTGAGAGAGTATCATACCATGTATTACTAGCCTGGGGAAAATCAAACTTAGGTTTCCACTGAATGCACATCACAGTTTCACACCATTGTGAAATTAAAAAATCATAAGCAGAACCACCTATTTTGGAGACTATCTGTATTTTTATTTCCTTTAGAAACTAGTCCTAATAATTAAAGACTAATTATTAGTGGTATCTAAGGCAGGTATCCACCTGCCAATGCCAAAGATGCAGGTTTAATCCCTGGGTCAGGAAGATACCTTGGAGGAAAACCCATTCCAGTATTCTTGCCTGAGGAATCTCATAGACAGAGGAATCTGCTGGGCTATAGGCCATGGAGAAGCAAAACAGTCAAACAAAACTTAGCGACTAAACAACAACAAGGAGAGGGTAGTTTGTTGCTAGTACAACATTAAGAATAAGAAAAAATATTCTCAAATCAATCAGAGAATATCTCCAGACCATCAAAGAGTCAGAGACTGGCAACCCTCATACATTGCTGTTAGGACTGGAAAATGACACAGTCACTATAAAAACAGCTTGTAAGTTTCTCCAAAAGTTATACAGAGAACTATCATACAACCTATCATTTTCACTTCTAGGTATCTACTCAAGAGAAACAAGACCATATGTCCACAAAAGACGTGCAAATGAAGAGTTACAGAAATGGTATTCAAAATAGCCAAAAACTAGAAACCTAAATGTTCATCAGAGAATCCCCTGGTGGTCCAATGGTTAGGATTTGGGGCTTTCACTACCAGTGTTGGGATTCAAGCCCTAATCACAGAACTAAGAGTGGCCATAAATAAGCAAACAAATAATGTTAATCAAGTGGTAAATGAGTAAACCATAAATAAATGAAATTCTATTCAGCAATAATAAAAGGAATTAATTAATGACCCAAGATCAAAAACATTATGCTAAGTCAAAGAAGACAGACAATCCATTCATATCAAATGTTCAGAAAAGTCAAATTTACAGAAAAGGAAAGTACATTCATGGTTGCCTGGAGGTAGAAGTGGGGAGGTAGAAGTGGAAGTAAATGGGCATGTGGAATCTTATTAAAGAGATCAAAATGTTCTAAAATCTATTTATAGTGTTGGCTGTACCACTTGATAATATAAATTATTAATGTGTATACTTGAAATAAATGAATTATATATGAAAAACATATCTCAATAAAATAGGGCATTTTCTTTTTTAAAGTCAAAGAACATTAGAGCTGCAGGGAACCTTGCCAGAACTTAGACAAATGAAGAAAGTGAGGCCCCAAAGGGTTAAACAACTTGTTTAAATGTTACCCAGCTAGATCCTGACAAAAGTAGAAAAGACCAAAATCCAGTCTCAGCCTCCTACTAAAAATAAAATGCCATGGAATTGTTTAAAATTACAATAATAGTTACATAGTTTTCTTTGTGAGGAGTTCTAGAAGTATCAAAATTTGAGAACCTAAAAGAATGCTTAAAACAAAAATCCTAAGAACCTGATGTTCAGAAAAATAAAATAAAAGCTAGAAAAACTCATTTGTCACTCTTTGAGGCCATATAACTTTCAAAATTGGTAATAAAAGAAAAAGAACTAAGCATTTTTTCTGACTTTCCAATAAAAGCTATATTTCAGGGTAATGAAATGCTGCCAGTTTATGACAGAAAGCTTCTCCAATACAGAATGCAAATTAATGAATGTAGATGGAATGAAAAAATTACAAATTATCATTTTGAAGCCCATAATAAAATTATGATTCAGGCAAGAATTATCAATTATTATTAAGGCCATTAAGTGAATGGCTGAAGGGAAAGTTGGACAGAAAACATCACACCTCACAGATCACTTTGTTTTACGGAGACGTCACCAACCTAATCAAGCCGTTAGCATTAAATGTCCAGGTTTACTAGAACTTCAGGTACTAGAGTAATAAACTAAACACCAAGAGAAAGTAGTCAAACAATCATAGAAGGGAAGATATTCTCCAGGTCAATATGCCTCCTCTTTAGCTAATCAGAGAAACCAAAAAAAAAGTAGGGGTGACTAATCTAGATTGAGATTTTGAAATATAAACAAAAACAAGTGTGGTCTTTAATTGGATCCTGGTTTCGACAATATGGCTATAAAGAATATTTGAGAGATAACTAGATAAACTTGAAGATAACAGAAGTTACCTTAAGTGTGCTAACACTATTTTTGTTATATACGATTATGTTTTCAGAAACACATATTGTACTACTTACAAGTGGGAGATTCAGATACCCATGGTCCACTTCAAAATATTTCAATGAATTTAAAAAATAAAAAATTTAAATCCAAGTCTCAACTTCCTAATTCATTGCTGTTTCCATTACTGCTCATTAATTCATTCATAAAATTATTATAAGAAGAATTACATAGAAAAATCTCTTGCAGAGAAGAGGTTCAGAGACGTGATCTACCACGAAGGAAAGCATTTTTTTGTTGTTGTTTTTACAGCTACCGAAAGGAAGACAGATAACTCAGAGGTAACAATTCAGTATCACAGACAAGACACCAAAAGGCATCAAAGCATCATGAATGGGGAATTTTTCCCTCAAAGAGCTAAAAATATCTTGTAGAACAGTTTCGTGAAGTTAATTACAAGAAAACTATGCTGTTTCGAGATCACAGCTAAGGCTCTGCAGCGGCAGCCTCACTAATGCAATCCTCAATTGTTACATAAAATTACCTATTCCCTTCTGACTTCACTGCCCTGTACAACCAGTTTACTACTTTCCAAGATGTGGTGAAGTTAAAGGAAACTCTTTCGAAAACCGCTCTCTCAAGCGAGGGGAGCCAAGCTAAAGAAAACCTTTACCGCAATCACCAGCTTCTTTACATCTAGGGCCTCAAAACAGGGAACGCAAAGCCTCCCTCGAAGCCCAGGGAAGACGCCGAATATCAACCAGCAAATCTAACTCATTTGCCTTGTTTTCTCCTCTCCCTCTAAATCCGAACGGTGGCGCTGTCCTCATTCCTTCCCCACACACCAGGTGTGCGCGCAGGTCCACTTCGAGGTCCGACCGAGGGGTGGCGGCGTCCACTGACCACCTCGGTCCGGCCTCTCCGCCGCCCCGGCCCGCGCGGCTCCTCTCCCTAACCCAGCCCCTCCGAGTGAGCCCGCGAAAGCGCCCGCTCCCCTTCTCAGGGGCTCTCTCTCAGAAACTCTCCACAACACTTGGGGCAGGCGGGACGGCTAGGAAAGACACAAGCCAGCACTCTGGCTCTGAGCCCTCAGCCCAGAAACAGAAGCGTATAACGAAAAGCGTCACGACCTCTCGCACCAACGCGAGTTAACGCCACTTCGACCTCCTGAGCGCCCAAGTTAACCGACTTACAGAGTTGACTGGACTGAGTGGTCTCTGACAGACGAGAGAGGGCGCCCATTTGCCGGCACCAGCAGCGCTTCCCGCCCCGCCCCACCGGCCTAAGTGCGTCAGGAATCACGTGCCTCGTCTCTCTTCCCTACCGGCAAGCGGGCGCTCCCTTCTTCCGGAAGTTGCGCCCAGTCAGGCCCAGGCTCCTCCCACCACCGGTGACGTCAAACTCAGCTCCTACCACTGGTCTGCCTCCGCCTCCAGGCGCGGGGAGGGCTCCCGGTTCCTTAAAATAAATCCTGCCGCTTCCGGGCTCCTAACCAGTACAAGCGAGGGTTTTGAAGTTGCGGAGAGTGCAGGCCTCGGACGCGCGTGAGTAAAGTTTGAGAGGCCAGAGGCTGGCTATCTGGAGGCCACCCCCGCAGAGGCCTTTCCCCCTCTCCGCAACTGGTGCCGCACTTGGTTCCGCCGAGACACACGACGGTTCCGCCCCCTTCTTCCTTGTCATTGATGTTGTTGTTCTTGTCAGTGCCGCAGCCCCGACCACCGGGAGCCCGAACCCGAGCCGGGGCCGCCCGGGTGGCGCGGTGGCGGCGGCTGCGGCTGCAGCAGCTGCGACGGCTGCGGGGGCTGCTCCGGGGACTGCGGGGGCGGCCGGGGATCGGCAGCCGGCGGCGGGGCCGGATGGCTCTGTGCGGGCAGGCGGCAGGCGCCGCGTCCCTGCCCAGCGAGCTGATCGTGCACATCTTCTCCTTCCTGTCCGCGTCCGATCGGCTCCGGGCCTCGGCCTCCTGCTCGCACTGGCGCGAGTGCCTCTTCTACCCGGCGCTCTGGCCCCAGCTCCGCATCTGCCTCCGCGTCTCGCCCGCGGAGCAGCCACGGCTCGAATTCCTCATGCGCAAGTGCGGCTGGTTCGTGCGAGAGCTGCGTGTTGAATTCGCCGCGGAGAACTACATGAGCGGCGGTGGCGGCGGCCCGGGCGATGGAGGCAGCGCCGACGCCGGGACTGGCGGGGAAGAAGTCGAAGCCCTGCAGCTCTCAACCCGTTGGCTGGAAGTGCTGCGCACCTACTTAGAGCTGGTCCTGTGCGTGCTAGTCAGCATCCGGAACAACAGGTAGGCACTTCGCAGCCCCTCCATTCATCCTCCTCCCTCCCGCCTCCACTTCCTGGGGCGCAGGGTCGCCTCCTTCCTCTCACCTCGAAATAGATTCAATGTGGAAACGCCCCGCCCGCTTCAGCGTTGCTTTTTTCAGTGACTGGGGGTGTCAGTTCTAATCCGGCGATTTCCTTGAGGCGGGAGGGCATAACAGGACTCACCCTAATACTTTATAAACAGTGATGGACTTGGTGTTTATCAAACGGCACTCCTGGCGCCTTCCAGGCACTGTCTCATTCATCCGTTCGGCAGCAGTGGGATGGAGTTGACAGGCGCGGTCATTCTTCATTTTACAGTTGAGAGAGCTGAAGCTTGGAGGGTGAGGCCTGTGAATGAGTCTTGGGAGAAACAAAACTAATCTGTTTTTTGTTGTTGTTGTTGTTTTATTCTGAACTTATACGATCAAAATAGTTCGTGGTGGAGGAGGGAGTAGGTATGCCACAGGTTTCGCATAGGTTCGAGACTCCCGGCATAAAAAGAAATCTTTGACAGCTATTTTCTTACCGGGAATGGTTTTAACTAGGCCAGGCACAAAGAGTAGGAGGAATTTTTTTTTTTTTAAGGGATCGGGGAACTGCTTGATAATCAGGATTACCCTCCCTTTTGCAAACCTCCAGACTCAACTTGTCCCCAGTGATTCACCTAAAAGTAGCACAGTACAGCTTGGTGTTAGAGTGTGTTGGGGGAGCTGGCCAGTGTCTGCAAAGGGTAAGCCCAAACTATGCTGATTTTGCATCAAGACTTTAATTCTGGGGCTAACTTCCTGTGTTCTGGCCCGTCGTCCTAATCAGTGTTTTCCATTCTTTATCTACCGCCCTCTCCAGAATCCTATTAACGTAGATTTTCTCTATCTGGATATTCTAACTAAGCCTAAAATTAAACTGGGAAGTAAAAGAAAGTTCATAAGTTCAAAAGAGGAGCAACTTAGATAGCAGTAATAGTTCAGCAGTTTGCAAGTAGTTTCACATTCAGGATCTTATTTGATCCTTTGAGCTGAACCTGTGAGTTAGGACAGCTGTTATTATCCCTGCTTTATAGAAAGGAAACTGAAACTTAACAGGGTCAAATAATTTGCACATTATCATACAGTACTGTTTTTCTCTGACAGCAGTGTACTTCCTTTTGCAGTAAATACATTATGTTGAACAGGATGGAGTGAAGGTCCTGGTTATGCTAAGTGAGATAGATACATGTGTATTCTTAATTCTCTGTTTGAATCACAAGGGTGGAAAATAAGCATTAACTGCAAGT
Organism: Odocoileus virginianus; assembly: GCF_023699985.2. Lineage (NCBI taxonomy): Eukaryota > Metazoa > Chordata > Mammalia > Artiodactyla > Cervidae > Odocoileus > Odocoileus virginianus. The sequence continues at coordinate 26,460,607 of NC_069689.1, forward strand.
TGTATCTGGAGCATGGCTGCATCATCCCAGTGTACTGTGTATTTTCCTAGCTTCTCAAACCGAACCATTTTATTTCCTCACTTTGATTTTATGTGGCAAAAGAGGCTGTTTAAGACTATAAGTTGGTCTTGATGATGTTGGAGACTTTGTGTCAGAGTTGGATGTGTGGCTGGAGGCCCAACTGACCCAGAGGTTACATTCAGTCAGTGAGCACTTACTGCTGATGATTCATTGGAGGGTAGAAGTGGGATGGATTCTTTAAAGAAAGGAAACTGAAACATAACAGGGTCAAGTAATTTGCCAGTATCAGTTAGATTTTTCTTGAGATTAGATAGGAGTTCTGAGCAGTCATTTAAAAATGCCTGTCTTTTGTCCAAGTAAGAACCCAGTTTACACAGTTTCTGTCTAGTTCCTTTTAACTGATTGGTTGGTTGGACAGGTAAAGGTTATATAGGCAAAATAGTGATATATCACATCTTTTCCTTGTTGTTTAATTTTTCATCAATTTTTATTTTTTTTTAGCTGTGTGTGTTGAGGTAAAGTTGACAAAAGTGAACCTACCTCTTCTTTAGCATCTCAATCTACTTGTCTATAAGACCGCCCTCTAAATAATCTTTATATATTTGGAAAAACTGTCTCAGCTTTATTTTTGAAAATATTTTGAGATACTCTACTAATATTGGAAGTACTAATATGAATGTTAAAAATTTAAGTGAAACTAGTTTTCTTTAGAGAAATTGGAAATGTTTTAAACCAAGATGTTTATTCGATAACTCTGATAAAGCCTATTCTTATTTCCTTCGTAATCTCTTAAACATCAGACTCAGGCTCAATGAAGAATGACTCAAATGCTTTAGTGTTCTTTGGTTTTCTGAAACCATAAAATTTAATAACTAATGAGAAAAATCAGTATTTCACATTGTTCTTTACATTTCCAAGGTAAATTTTACAGTGCTTTTGCCTTGTGATTTCTACCATTTTATAGGTAGAAGAGGAGGATATGAACCTACCAAGTCACAAGCTTTATGCTTCCTGCCTTTATGTTGAATTTCATATAATTCAAACTTTTATTTTGCTGTGTTTCAGTTATTTTCTTGTCTCTGAGTTAAAGAACTAAAACTGTAACCTTGAATTGTGGGAACTTTTCTTTCAAGGGTACTGTTCTGAAAGAATAATTGGCATTTTGTTTTGCTTAATTCCTGGGTATGTACATGTGTTCTCTAAGGTGACTGTAGCCACCTTACCAATTTCTTAGGTGTTAGGGACAACTGATGAGAATCAAAGAGGTACAGAAATGCCTCTCAGAGGGTAAAAGACAGTCTTCTGTCTTCAGAGTTCACTTCTCCAGAGGGTGCTAGGATACCTGCCTTCTTGATCAACAGTAAGAATGTAAATAAAAAAATTAGTACTCAAAATACTAAAAAAGAAAAAAATTACACTTTCAACTGTATTGTAGATTAAATCGGCTGAATTTCTCCTGTAGGAAATTGTCCTTAGGAGTTCAAAACAACAAATATGAATATGCATTTTTAGAATTTAACCTGGTTGTGAAGTTGAGTACTACCTATTAAAATACTGTATTCCATACTCCTTAGGAAAAAGGAAACTTCAGGGACAATAAGATTTATGATAATAGCTAATAGACTCAGTCACTAAAAATACTTATTCTTAATCAGTAAGCATAGGTACATTGTCAACATCTGATTTATACTTTCCTGGACTATATAAATATTTTGCATGAGCCTTTTTGGATGAAATACTAAATTGAGGGCAGTACTTTTCTAAAAGATGCAAGCCAGAGAGACTTTGTATAGAGTGATTTTCTTGTTAAAATTCTAACTACATGAGGTGGGGGTGAGGTTCAGGAGGGAGGGGACATATGTATATTTATGGCTGATTCACATTGATTTATAGCAGAAACTAACACAACATTGTAAAGCAATTATCCTCCAATATTAAGAAAATCTAACTATCTAGATTGACCAGTTTTTTGACTGTGCCTCTTTATATACCCTCCTAGTAGTAGAACATCTATCAATAATTCTTAGATGTGGTCTGTTGATTTGGCATATGCAGTCACAGAGAATTTTACCTTAGTATTTTTTTCAACATGCCAAGACCCAGCAACTGATAAAGCAATCTAAAAATACATCTTAAAATAGATTTAAAAATCTTTGGACATTTCCTGTTACTATCCAAGAACGTAGGAAATGCTTGAAGGTATCATCTCCAACAGCCCTGAGCCTTATTTTTCTTGAAATATTTTCCCATCACAGGGCAATAAATACGTGCAATAATAATATTTCACTTTTGAGAGCTAACTTTTCTTACTTGTTTTAAAAAGCCCATTTGGAGAATATGTATATTAAAATATATTGGGACTCTGACCAGTCCTTGCTGCCCAAGAGATGGTTGCTTTTAGAGTAGAGACACTTCACCCAACAGACTCCTCACCTTAAAACGGAGTAAAGTGACTCCGTGAGGATGGCTTCAAGGCCTTTGAGCAGAAAGGAGACTAACCTGATGAAGAAACTAATCTCCTTGGAGGACTGCTGAGAGGAATTAGGGCTCACTTTGATCCATAGGTAACTTCTTCCAGTGACTGAGAACTGAAGATAGAGGATAGGAGATAAAACTCAACAAAAAGGTCATCAAAGTAAAATACTTTTCCTGTGTTAAAAGAAGTGACTGAGCAGCTTTTGAGTGAAAGGATTAAGTTATCTCCATTTTAATGTTTTAGTTCTGAGGCAGCCTCGGAAGAGTTCACCCAAGTTGTTAAATTTATAGCTGATTTAAGATGATAATTATTAAAATGTGTTTTTTTCCCCTCCAAATATTGCGAGTATACTATGTGCCAAGCAGTGAAGACAAACTCCCTGTTCCCATGGATTCGACATTGCAGAGGGAAAAGATAGGCAGAAGCAAGTAAACAAGTAAAAGCAAGATTATTTCGACTGTGAAAGTAAAAGAGGACTATGTAATAGTGACTCGGTGGCAACATGAGATAGATTGGTGAGGGAGAAGTTTTTTCTATAAAGGACATTTAAGCTGCTACATGAATGACAAGTCACCCATCTGAAGATTTGAGCAAACAGCATTCCAAGCAGAAAAAAGAGTAAGCACCAAGGCTTTAGGCCAGCCAAATTTTTGGCTGCTTGCAACAGTAGGAAAAAAAGTAAGGCAGGACCATGTGAAGGGTGAGAGCACTGTCACAGTGAGCTCTTAAGTGTAGGAGGAGGAAGGAATGGTGTTTTTTTATGAGGACTTGTGAAATAAAGTTTGGACTATATTCCAAGAATAGAAGTTATTAAAAAAATGTTAAGGACAAGCATAAGGTGATCTAATTTGCATTTTAAGGCAGTCATTCTGGTTACTGTGTAATGAATGAATAATCCTTGTAAGAGATGATGATAACCTAGAGTATGATGGAAGAAAAGATTTTTTTAAAGGTAGATGGATATGGAATATATATGTTTGGAAGTAGAGCCAAAACGACATGCTGCTAGGATATAGAGGAAAGGAAGAATCAAATTTTTTTTTTACCATTTGTCTTTAAAGCTCACTCAGTTTTCTTTCTTTCTTCCTTACTACTGTTAAAATTATCTTTTAATAATATATTAAATGACAGTTTTAAATGTCTTATTTAAATAAACCTTTTTTTATTTCGTAACCCCCGGGATTTGAGGATGGTGGTAATTCAATAAGTGAGGGCTTCCCTGGTGGCTCAGTGGTAAAGAATCCTCCTGCCAATGCAGGAGATGCAGGTTTGGTCCCTGGGTCGGGAATATCTCCTGGAAAAGAAAATGGCAACCCACTCTAATACTCTTGCTTGGAAAATCCCATGGACATAGAGAGCCTCGCAGGCTACAGTCCATGGGATCACAAAGAGTCAGACACAACTTAGCCACTAAGCAACAACAATAATTCAGTAAGTGAATTCAAAAAGCAAATTCTGGAAAATTGCTTTTAGTTAATGGTTCCTAAGAAAGTTGATAAGGAATACTACTATAGGCCCATGACTTAGTTGTGGAATCTCTAAAGCTGTACCAATAGCCACATATAGCTAATCAAATTTTAAATTACTTGGATAAAATTGAAGATTTAGTTTATTGTACTAGACACATTTCAAGTGCTCCATATGTGGCTAGTGGCTACCATTAAGTATTATGTAAATTCAAACACATTTGATATCAAACATAGACTAAGAAGATTAGAATTGGTCTGAAAAAATTTCATGCAATGATATAATTAGCTTATTAGGTTAGAAAAGGAAAAAATTGCATTTTGTGACCTCCTGTACATCATTGAGAAAGACTTAACGTTGTTAATAATTGCTTTTTTTTAAATAATCAAGTTTGTATGTAGTCTCCTTTTTCATAGTTAATTAGATTTAGCTGTATTAACTCTAATTTAAGGTTATACTAAATAATCCAAAGAAATCTCAGAGAAAAATGAAGAGTTTTTAGCACTCTGCCGTTAGACCTTGGGAAGTATTTCTTAAGCTCATAGGTGGTTAATATTGTTTTCAAAGAATTGCCCAAACTGACGCACTGAATCTGTATGTACAGGTTTTTATAATAAGGCTATCAAAAATTGTGTTGATTATTTGATTCATAGGGAAATTTTTACCCTAAGAAGAAAATAAGATCGCTCTTTTCAGTGAAAAGTTCTGTGTGGTTGTTTAATTTCTTTTTAAAAATTTTTTACTGAAGTATAGTTGATTTAGAATATTATTATTAGTTTCAGGTATGCAGCAAAGTGATTCACTTACATATGTTTTTTCAGATTATTTTCCACTGTAGGTTTTTACAAGATATTGAATATAGTTGCCTGTGTTATACAGTAACTCTTTGTTGCCTATCTATTTTATGTGTAATAGTTTATATCTGTTCATTTCATGCCCCTAATTTATCCCTCTCCATCCTCCTTTTCCACTTTTGTAGCCATAAATTTGTGTTCTATGTCTGTGAGTTTGTTTCTGTTTTCTATATAGGTATATTTGTATTATTTTTTAGATTCCACAAATAAGTGACCATTTTTTTCACTGATTGGTTTTTCTGATGTTGAGTTATATGAACTATTTGTATATTTTGGAGAGTATCCCCTTTGTCAGTCACATGGTTTATGAATATTTTCTCCCATTCCATAGATTATCTTTTTAATTTTTATTTCTTTTTAATAGGGGGAAAATTGCTTTACAAGGTTGTGTTGGTTTCTGCCATACAACAATGCAAATGAGCCATTATTGTACATATATCACCTCCCTCCCGTTCCCCTGTCCCACCCCTCTTGGTCATCACAGAGGCTGGCTCCCTGTGTTATAGAGCAGCTTCCCACCAGCTCTGTTTTATACATGGTAGCATATATATGCTGATGCTGCTTTCTTAATTCGTCCCTCTGCCCTTCCCCTACTGTGTGCACAAGTCCATTTTCTGGGTCTCCATTCCTTCCCTGCAAATAGGTTCATCAGTTTCATTTTTCTAGATTCTGTATATATACATTAATATACAATACTTCTTTTTCTCTTTCTGACTTAGTCTGTATGATGGTGGTGGTAGTGGTTTAGTTGCTAAGTTGTGTCCAACTCTTGCCATCCTATAGACTGTAGCCTGCCAGGCTCCTCTGTCCATGGGATTTCCCAGGGAAGAGTGCTGGAGCGGGTTGCCATTTCCTTCTCCAGGGGATCTTCCCAAGCGAGTGATTGAACCTATGGACCCACATCTCCTGCATTGCAGGCAGACTTTTGCCGCAGAGCCCCCAGGGAAGTCCTCACTCTGTATAACAGGCTCTAGGTTCATCCACTTCACTAGAACTGATTGAAATCTGTTCTTTTTTATGTCTGAATAATACTCCATTGTATATATGTACTGCATCTTCTTTATGCATTCATCTGTCATTGGACATCTAGGCTGCTTCCATATCCTAGCTATTGTAAATAGTGCTTCTATGGACATTGGGTTACATGTATTTTTTTAAGTTATGGCTTTCTCAGGGTATACACCCAGTAGTGGAATTGCGGGGTCATATGGTAGTTTTATTCCTAGTTTTTAAAGGAGTCTCCATGTTGTTCTCCATAGTAGCTGTATCCATTTACATTCCCACCAACAGTGCTAGAACATTCCCTTTTCTTCAAATCCTCTCCAGCATTTATTGTTTGTAGATTTTTTTGATGATGGCCATATTTCTTTTGCCTTAGGAGACATAGCTAAGAAGTATTGCTACAGTTTATGTCTGAGAATGTTTTGATTATGTTCCCTTCTAAAAGTTTTTTTTTTTCTTCTAAAAGTTTTATGGTGTCATGTCTTATACTTCAGTTTTGAAATCATTTGGGATTTATTTTTATGTATGGTGTGAGGGAGTGTTCTGACTTCAGTTTACATGCAGCTATCCATTTTGCTCAGGACCACTTATTGAAGAGACTGTCTTTTCTTCATTGTATCAATATATTTTTCTCTCCTTTGTCTTAGATTAATGTCCATAAAAATTTTAGGATAATTTGTTCTAGTTCTGTGAAAAGTGTCATGAGTGTTTTGATAGTTGTGGTTTTTGTTGTGTGTTTAATTTTGTCAAGTGGAACTAATGTATAACATAACCACATTTATTTGAGAAATTGAAAGCATGGCTTTTCTTTAAGCAGTGCTCTGCTCATATAGGCCTTACATAAATCAGAATCAATTTGTCAAATTTCCCCAGAAACTTCCTGGCCTTCCTCACTGCAATCACTTGGATTTTTTTCTCCTCCTTCGCTTTCCTGTTTCATGTAAACCCATTATTCCTTGAAATTTGCTAAAGTCTGACCCACATATAAGCTATAGAATGGTAAGACTAAGTGAAAGAAGCAGCAAGTATTATGTTGGTGCAAACATAATTGCGGTTTTGGACAATTTGGAATTTTAAATCATTATAATGATTTAAATCATTATAACTAGACTCAAACACATCGTTATTAATCAAAATAGGAACCATTACAATCAACACATCTTTGACAATGAGAAATAAATGTTTATTCCTGTAGCATAAAAATCCATGCTTCTGGGATTCAGTGAACTCTTGGAGAGCATTTTCTGCCTTCCACTGGTTGTGGAAGCATTTTCCCTACAAAAAGTTGTTGAGATACTTGAAGAAGTGGTAGTCACTTGTCTAGAGGTCAGGTGAATTGGCAGATGAGGCAAAACTTCATAACCCAATTCATTCAACGTTTAAAGCATTGGTTGTACAACATGTGGTCAGGCATTGTCGTGGAAAACAATTTGGATCCGACTGGCAGCCAACCACCAAACAGTAACCATGACCTTTTTTTGGTACAGATTTGGCTTTGGGAAGTACTCTGTAACTTCTCCGTCCAGCCACTGAGCTGGTCATTGGCCAGTTGTCATACAAAATCCACTTTTCATCACATGTCACAATCTGATCAAGAAATGGTTCCTTGTTGTTGTGTAAAAAAAGGAGAGAAGATGACACTTCAAAAACAGTGATTTTTTTTTTTTTTTTTTCAGTCAGCTCAGTCAGCTTATATAGCTTTTTCACCTTTCCAGTTTGCTTCAAATGCCAAACAACTGTAGAATGGTCTACATTGAGTTCTTCAGCAACTTCTCACATAGTTGCAAGAGGATCAGCTTTGATGATTGCTCTCAATTGGTCATCGTCATTCCAATGGCCAGCCACTATGCTCCTCATCTTCAGGGCTCTGTTCTCCTTTGCAAAACTTCTTGAACCACCACTGCACTGTATGTTGATTATCAGTTCGTGGGCCAAATGCATTGTTGATATCGTGAATTATCTCCACTGCTTTATGATCCATTTTAAACTCAAATAAGAAAATTACTCGAATTTGCTTTTTGTCTAATATCATTTCCCTAGTCTAAAACAAATATAAAATACACAGCAAATAACTAGTCATAAGCAAAAATCATAAAGCGAGAAATGCACATTAAACTAATGTATAACATAACCACATTTATTTAAGAATGTATAGGACTATCAAATGGCAAATTTCAACAGTGCAAAACTGCTATTACTTTTGCACCAATCTCATAGTACTCTGCATAAGGCTTCTTCCTTTCGTTTGCTCGAAGTCACTGGTCTTATCACTGTTAACACTAAGTCAGGTAAATCGGTTTTTCTGTCCAGGAACTTGTCTTGTGTCCTCTTCTGTTACATCTCTGAAATGGGCAAGGAAAAGGAAGGAAACTGGGGCCACACTTGAGCTATCTTTTAACCTGGTTTGTTAATCAGATGTTGCTGATAACTTCCAAAAAGAATCTCATTCTTAGAAACCTCAAAAAATCAACTTTGGTTCAAGGCAAAGGAGTAAGGCACTCACCTGAGGCAAAAGACTTTGACCTATAGCTTAGATCCACCTTCCCAAGCCACATACCTTCTCCATACCAAAGTCCTAGTAGAGTTACCACCGTGGCCATGGGGCTAGGTGAGCCCCAGCCATGTTGCCAGTACTGCAGAGAGCTGAGGAGTGTTTGTGTTCTTGATAGTCTTGAAATCGTAAACTAATTTTCCTAGAGAAACAGCAGTATTCAGCAACCATTTATCTTTACTGAAGTATTTGAAAAGAAATCCAATATATAGATGGCATTCATTTTATACTACACACTTCAACATAAAATTTTGAAAATTATGGACATACATATACATATAAGACTTCCCAGGTGGCACTGGTGGTAAAGAACCCACCTGCCAATGCAGGTAGGTGTGAGATGCAGGTTCAGTCCCTGAGTTGGGAAGATCCCGTGGAGGCGGGCACAGCAACCCACTCCAATATTCTTGCCTGGAAATTCCCCATGTACCGAGGAGCCTGGCAGGCTGCAGTCCATAGTGTCGCACAGAGTCGGACATGACTGAAGTGACTGAGCATGCATATACATATAACCAAAATAACATTAATACACTTAGCAAAATTGTCAATAATTCTTTAGTCTCTCCTGATTTTTTAATTAGCCTTTTTAAAATAAAACCTTTATTTCCAAGCCAAGAATCTAAACTTGTACCTTTGTAACTTAACCACAATAACTTTTCATGTAACTGACACCCAGAACATATCTGATAATTGAATGAGCAGAGAGTAGGAGAGCAATCTGTAGCCTCAGTTTCTAAATTATAAGTACTTAACAGTCTGACACTGCTCTGGATCTGGATGATGACTTTGTAAAATAGGATTGAAAAAGAATGCAGTTAGTTGAAGAAATGTGTTCTTGATTATCAACACTTCTTATGATTTTATGCTTGTTTACAACACATTTTAGGATTTGCAAAGGGACTATTAAGTAGGTTGTATCCTATTAGTATTACCATAGTAACAGAACTGTTTTCCCAGTATGTTTTGCTCATGCCTTTTGATCAAAATTGTGTTGTGGATATTGTGCAGGAAAGAATTCTGTATTATATACCTGGAACTAAAATAGGGGTCATCCAGTTTCCTTGTTTTAACTTGTTAAATTTTACTAACATGCAGGTTGTTAATTCTTTTAATGATCTTGATGTGAATTAAGCTCTTATACAGGTGAAAGCTATGTAAAGCTGATTTAAAGGAAAAATTCATCAGAGATAATTCTAGTAAAATGTGAAAAATCCTTTTACAAAATTGGAATAATAATATATATGTGGTTTTGAATAAACCTTTAACCAGACTCATGAAGAAAAATCTCAAAACAACCTAAACTTATACCCAAAGAAACTAGGAAAGGAAGAAAAAACAAAACCTTAAGTTTAAAAAAAAAGAATAAAAGAGCAGAAATAGAGTAAAATATATATATATATATATATATAAATATATAAAAGATCAATGAAACTTAAGAGCTAGTTCTTTGGAAAGAGATAAAAAATTGACAAACCTTTATCAGACTCGTCAAGAAAAAGAGAGGACCCAAATCAAAAAATTAGAAATGAAAAAGGAGAAATTACAGCTGACACCACAGATATGGAAAGGATCATAAGAGATTACTAACAGTGATTCATCAATAACATAGATGACCTAGAAGAAATGGACAAATACATAGAAATGTGCAATCTCCCAAAACTGAACCAGGAAGAGAACACAAAATATGAACAGACCAATTACTGGTAATGCAACTCCATCAGTAATTTTTTTAAAAATCTGCCAATAAACAAAATTCCAGGACCAGAGAGCTTCATAGGTGAATTCTACCAAACATTTAGAGAAGAGCTAGCACCTATGCTCTAAAACTATTCCAAAGAGATTGTTGCAGAGAAAGGAACACTTCTGAACCCATTCTATGAGGATAGCATCACTCTGATAGCAAAACCAGAAAATGACACCACAAAAAAGAAAGAGAGAAAGTTACACTGAAATAATATCACTGATGAACATAAACGCAAAATTCTCAGCAAAATATTAGCACCCTGAATTCAGCAATACATTAAAAGGATCATACACCATGATCAACTGGGATTTATCCTGCGGATGCAAAGATAGTTCACTATCCACATATCAATGTGATACAACAAACTGAATCATATGATCATCTAAATAGAGCAGAAAATGCTTTTTGACAAAATTTAACATCCATTTATGATTAAAAACTCCCTACAAAATGAGTATAAAAGTAACATCCCTCAGCATAACAAAGGTCAAATAGACAAGCCCTCAGCTTATCATCATACTCAATGGTGAAAAGCTGAAAGCATTTCCTCTAAGATTAGGAGTAAACCAAGGATGTCCACTCTCAATTCTTTTGTTCAGTGTAATCAAAGTCCTAGCAATAGCAGTCAGGCAAGACAAAGAAATGAAAGAAATCCAAGTTGGAAAAGAAGGAAAATTGTCACTGTTTGCAGATGACATGATACTATATACCAAAAATACTAAAAACTCCACTAAAACCTATTAAAACTTATCAATGAATTCAGTGAAATTGCAAAATACAGAATTCATGTGTAGAAATATGTTGCTTTTTTATGTACCAACAGTGAACTATAAGCAAAATTAAGAGAACAATCCCATTCATAACCACATCAAAAAGAGTGAAATAACTAGGAATAAATCTCAGGAGGTGAAAGACCTGTACTCCAAAAACTATAAAGACTTTGATGAAAGACATTAAAAATGACACAAACAGAAAAACATACCATGCTTATAGATAAGAAGAACCAGTGTTGTTAAAATATCCAAAGTAATTTACAGATTCAGTGCAATTACTATCAAAATACCAATTATATTTTTCTCAGAAGTAGAAAAAATAATTGTTATTTTCATGGAAACACAAAAGACACTGAAAAGCCAAGGCTTTCTTAAGAAAGAACAAAACTTCAAGTATCACACACTCTGATTTAAAACTATACTACAAAGCTACAGTAATCAAAACAGTATGGTACTATTGCAAAAACAGATACATAGATCAGTGGAACAAAATAGAAAACTCAGAAATGAGCCCACACTTAGATGATCAACCAACCTACAACAAAGGAGCTAAGAATATACAATGGGAAGACATTGTATAAAGACAGCCTCTTCAGTATTGGGCAAACTGAACAGCTACATGCAAAAGAATCAAACAGGACTATTTTTTTCACAACATACACAAAAGTAAGCTGAAAATGGTTTAGAGATTTAACTGTAAGACCTAAAAGCAGGCTGCCCCGGTGGCTCAGTTGGTAAAGACCTGAAACCATAAAACTTTTAGAAGAAAACATGGGCAATGTGCTCTTTTACATCTGTCTTAGCAATATTTTTTTTTAAGATATGTTTCCTCAGAAATGGAAAACAAAAGCTAAATTAAACAAATGGGACCACACCAAACTAAAAAGCTTTTGCACAGTCAAGGAAACTACCAACAAAACAAAAAGACTGCCAGCTAAATAGGAGAAGGTAGTCACAAGTAAGATATCCCATATGGGGGATAATATCCAAACTATACAAAGAATTCATAAAACTTAACATCAGAAAAACAAGCAACCCAGTCATAAAGTGGGCAGAGGACCTGAACAGACATTTTTCAAAGAAGAAATACAGTTAACCAACAGGCACGTGAAAAGATGTTCAGTGTCACTAATCATCAGGGAAATGCAAAAGGAGCAAAGGCAATATAATAGAGAAATGATAGTCTTTTCAACAAATAAGTGTTGGAACAACTGGACATCCACATGGGGAAAAAATCTAGACACAGACTTTATTCCTTTCACAATAATTAGCTCAAGTTAGGATCACAGACCTTAAGTGTAAAACACAAAGCTGGAAAGCTCCTACAAGAAAATGGGAGAAAATTTATGTAGTCTAGGGTTTGATCATGACTTTTTCAGTACAGCATCAAAGGGATGGTCCATGAAAAGAAGCACTGATAATCTGGACTACATTAAAATTATAATTTTCAATCTGTGAAAGACCCTGTTGATGGAGTGAAAGCCACAGACTAGGAAAAAATATTCATAAATGACATCTAAGAAAGGGCTCTTGTCCAACATATATAAAGAGCTCTTAAAACTCAATAATAAGAAAGCAAAAACCCTATTAAAAAGTAGACCAAAGACTTTAATAGAAACCTCATCAAAGAAGATATGCAAATGGCAAATAAGCATGTGAAAAGGTGTTCCATGTTATATGTCAAATTAAAGCAACAGGACACCACTACACACCTATTAGAATGACCAAAGTGCAGAATACTGACAACATCAAATACTGATGAGGATGTGGAGTAACAAGAACTCTCATTCATTCTTTGTGGAAATGCAAGATGGTATAGCCTCTTTGAAAGACAGTTTGGCAGTTTCTTACAACACTAAATTTCCTTCTACCATATCAGCTAAAAATCATGCTCCTACCCAAAAGAGTTAAAAGCTTTTTGGCCACACAAAACCCATCACAACAGCTTCGTTTATAATTGCCAACAGTTGGAAACAACCAAGATGCCCCTAAGTAGGAGATTACTTTTAATGTAATCTGAATGATATTCAGAGTACAATGAAATGATATTCAGCACTCGAAAGAAAAGGAGACCATTAAGCCATGAAAAGACATGGAGGAAACATAAATGCATAGAACTAAGTGAAAGAAACCAACCTGGAAAAGCTAATACTGAATGACTCCAACTATTCAGTATATAATATTCTGGAAAAGACAAAACTACGGAGACAGTTAAAATATCAGTAGTTGCCAAGGGCTAGAGGGAATGGACAGATGACTAGGTGGAGCTCAGAGGATTTTTAGGGTTGTGAAGCTTTCCTGTATCATACTGTATACATATCATTTTGCATTTGTCCAAGCTCATAGAAGGTACAACACAGACAGTGAACTGTCTGATAAAGCTAGTGATCTTTCGCCAGAAAGTGCACATAAACAAAACATTTGCCAACAGTTTCTATAAGTTAAGAGCCTATAAATCCTTACTTTTGTATGATCTGGGTGTATTTATTTATATAATATGGGTGTGGGATGTTATTTTTTAAAAAATTGTGAAGTGTAATTGATTATGTTAATTATAGGTGTACAGCAAAATGATTCAGTTGTACATTTTTTTTTTTTTCAGATATTTTACCCACATAGGTTATTGCAGAATATTCAGTAGAGTTCCCTATGCTATACAATAGGTCCCTATTGGTTATTTGATATATAATAATGTGTGTTTATTAATCTCAAGTTGATAATTTATCCTTACTCCTGACATTTCCCATTTGGTAACCATAAGTTTGTTTTCGAAATCTTTCTCTGTTTCTGTTTTGTAAATAAGTTCATTTGTATCATTTTTAATTAGATTCCACATATAGTAATAGCATATGATATTTGTTTTTCTGTCTTCATTTAGTATGATAATCTCTACATCCATCCGTGTTGCTGCAAATGGTATTATTTCATTCTTTTTTATGGCTGAGTAGTATTCCATTGTATATGTATTCTATATCTTTATCCATTCATCTGTTGATAGACATTTAGGTTGCTTCCATGTTTTGGCTATTATAAATGGTACTGCAATGAACAGTGGGGTTCATGTATATTTTGGAAGTATGGTTTTCTCCACATTATGCCCAGGAGTGGGATTGCAGGATCATATGGTAACTCTATTTTCTAGTTTTTTAATTAACCTCCATACTGTTCTCCATAGCGGTTGCACTAATATACATCCCCACCAACAGGTATAGAAGGGTTCCCTTTTCTGCACAGCTTCTCCAGCATTTATTATTTGTAGATTTTTTGATGATGGCTATTCTGACAGGTGTGAGGTGATAACATTGTAGTTTTGATTTGTGTGTTTCTAATAATTAGCAATGTCGAGCATCTTTTCATGTGCTCTTGGCCATCTATATGTCTTCTTAGGAAAATGTTGAGCTGTATAAGCTATTTGCATATTTTGGAAAGTGAACCCTTGTGGATTACATCATTAGCAAATATTTTCTCCCCTTCTGGGGATTGTCTTTTCATTTTGTTTATGATTTCCTTTGCTGTGCAAAAGCTTTTAAGTTTAATTAAGTCCCATTTATTTTTATTTCCATTACTCTAGGAACTGAATCCAAAAAATATTGCTGCAATTTATGTCCAAGAATGTTCTGCCTCTGTTTTCCTCTTGAGTTTTATATTATTTGGTCTTATGTTGAGGTCTTTAATCTGTTTTGAGTTTATTTTTGTATATGGTGTTAGAGAATATTCTAATTTCATTCTTTTACATGTAGCTATCCATTTTAATCTTTTCCCAGCATCACTTATTGAAGAGACTGTCCATTTCTTCATTATATATTCTTGCCTCCTTTGTCATCAGTTAGGTCACCATAGGTGCCTGTGTTTATCTCTGGACTGTCTGTTCTATTTCATTGATCTATATTTCCATTTTTGTGCCAGTACCATGCTGTTTTGATTATTACAACTTTGTAGTATAGTCTGAAGTTAGGGAACCTGTTTGTTCCAGCTCTGTTCTTCTTTCTCAAGATTGTTTGGCAATTAACAATCATTCTTCAAGCTAAGTTTTAGAATCATCAGACTTTTTAGTGAAACTAAGGTTACTAATTTGGGAAAATATGATGTAATATTAAGTTATTTTTCATTTACTTAAATCTTTTTATCACTTTTGTGGATTATACATTTCTTATTAAAATGTTATCCCAAACTTCTAGTTACAGATGTAATTCTCTAGTGGTTATGTTAAAAACGAAACAGCAGACCCAAAATGGAGTCAGTTATGCTAAACCCCACGTCACCAAACTAAGACTTAATACCTAGCACAGCTGTAGCTTTAATCAGCCTCAGGATTGTAACCTTTAATCAGTTAGCCTAGAATTACCAAGTCAGCATTAGTGAGGCAATCTGTCATATAGTCCCTTCAATTCCCTTTAGGAGGGTGACTCTTGCCTGGAACAGTGCATTATTTACTAATAATTTACTTTTTCTACTTCCTTTCTACTTTAAAAGCTTTTCCTTTTCTATATCTCTGCAGAGCTCCTTTCTGTTTGCTACATAGGATGCTGCCCAATTAATGAATCTTTTAACAAAGCTAATTTGATCTTTAAATTTACTCAGTTGAATTTTTGTTGTTTAACTATTATTATTAGCATTTAATCTTTATCCTTTCTCCTACTGTATTTAGAATTTTACTATTTAGAAAAGTGTGTTTTGTAGCTAAAGTTATTTACAAATTTTTATGTAGTTTTTTCTTTAATTAACCTCTTAATGGTAAGCTCTATGTTTGATCACAAAACCACAGAAAGTTCTCTAGATTTTAGTTAGAGTATTTCTTACTGAGACAATATCTCTAGGGCAGTGCCCCACCTTAGAACATTTAATGCACTAAGTTAACTGGTTTGGGAAAATTTTATATTATAGTTAAAATGTATATGAAAAATATATATATATGAAACTTAGAGCTTGAATGTTCTTTCATATGTCATTTTGTTGTTTATTCATCCCTAAACCTTTAAGGTAGGTATTATTATTACTGATAAAGAGTTGAATTCCAGCAACTTTAAGAAGACTTTTCCATGGTCACTAAAACCTTGAGTTCTAACTAATAAAAATAAATAGAAAAAAAAAATAAATAAATCCTTGAGTTCTGAACTACTTGCGCTTCACAAGTATGCTTCACTTGTTATGCTATCACAAGTTTTTCACTGTATGTTAAAAGCAATCTGAAAGTACTTAGTTGGATTCTAAATGAGTTACTAAGGTAGAAACGTCTGTAGAATATCCCTTCTGCATATGTTTATTTTAATATTTATACTTTTATGTTAATTATTTAGACAATCATTTTAAATTACTTTTCTTATAGGAACCTCCAGAAGTTTAGCCTTTTTGGAGACATAAGCGTTCTACAACAGCAAGGAAGTTTGTCAAATACATACCTCAGCAAGGTGGACCCTGATGGCAAAAAAATTAAACAGTAAGTTATATAGTTAGTGAAAAGGGGCTCTGTAATAATAAAAATATTTTTCTGAAAAATGTTAAGATACTGTCCAAAGAGTAATGATATTTTTTTCTGAGAAGAACTATGTACTCCGGAAATGCCTTAACAATAAAATAGTGATCAATACATACCATTCCAATCTTTAAGACAAAGAATTTGCTGTGTAATTATTGCTATTTAAAACTTAACTTCTCTACTTTGCTATAACATGAATTGTAAATCATCAGTCTTTTCTACTGATATAAAATGCTCCTTCACTCAAAGGATTTCAAGTACACATATTTCTGTATGTGTAATATATATTATATTTCTATGTGAATTTTAATGATAATATTACTTGTGGGTTAAATGAATGTGCTCAGTTGCTCAGTCATGTCCAACTCTTCGCAACTGCATGGAATGTAGCTTGCCAGGTTCCTCTGTCCATGGGATTTCCCAGGCAAGAATACTGGAGTGTGTTACCATTCCTTTCTCCAGAGATCTTCCCGACCCAGGGATCAAACCCATGTCTCCTGCATTGCAGGTGGATTCTTTACCAGCTGAGCCACCTAGAGCTAAGCCTTAACAGGATTGTGTGGCATGTGTTTTCCTTACAGAATTCAGCAACTGTTTGAAGAAATACTGAGTAATAGTAGGCAACTGAAATGGCTGTCTTGTGGGTTTATGCTGGAAATAGTAACCCCAACATCACTGTCATCTCTCTCAAACTCTATTGCCAACACCATGGAGCACCTGAGTTTACTGGACAACAACATTTCTGGTAACAGCACCCTTATCACCGCAGCAGAACTGGAGCGATTCGTGAATCTGCGCTCACTTGCCCTGGATTTCTGTGACTTTACAGCTGAGATGGCTAGAGTCTTAACCGATAACAACCATGTGCCTTTGCAGCGACTTTCTCTCCTGGTTCACAATGTTTCCGTGATGCACAAGTCTCTGGACAACATGCCAAATGATGAGCATTGGAAAGCCTTGTCAAGAAAGAGCACCAGCCTTCGGGTCTATATTATGGCTTTTGATATCAAGAGTGAAGATATGTTAAAGATTCTGAAACCCAGTATACCACTAGAAAGGATTCATTTTGACAGCTATATCACTTGTGTTTCAGGAGCTATTGTTGATCTTATATCTAGGCAGTACGACAAGTTCCTCACTCATTTTATATTAATGAATGATGTGATTGACACATCTGGTTTTCCAGATCTTAGTGACAACCGAAATGAAGATCCGTTGGTTTTATTAGCATGGAGGTGCACAAAGCTCTCTCTTCTGGCAATTCATGGTAGGTGACTTTTGTTTGTTATAGTTTGAATTTGTTATTACAGCTAAAACATTTTATACCAATAAAAAGATAGCACTGACATGTATACTGTCAAAAACTCTTATAACAAGTTGATATGCAGATTTTTTATACTTTCTAACATTGACTGAAGCGACTTAGCATGCATGCATGCATTGGAGAAGGAAATGGCAACCCACTCCAGTGTTCTTGCCTGGAGAATCCCAGGGATGGAGGAGCCTGGTGGGCTGCCATCTATGGGGTCGCACAGAGTCAGACACGACTGAAGTTACTTAGCAGCAGCAGCGTGTGTATAACATATAACATAGACCACTTACAAGTGGAAAGACACATTTCTACCCTATTTTGTTCCAACTCCTGTATTACTGTTTTTCTTTTGCCATGTGATTAATAGTACTTCACAAAAATGGCACTGAAATTATCCAAGAAAACATACATATTCACCTGCAATAGATATATTTCTTCCTCTTAAAAACATAACACAGAAGGAAGAAGAAAGTATGATTTCTTTCATGCTCACTGCCTCACCTTCTAGATTCTTGGTATCAACATGTTAATTTGTGCAACATTTTTAAAATGATGGTTGTTGTTTGGAAGTGTTCTTTTCTTACTGGCAGGCCTTTCATCTGAATGTGAACTATTTTTCATTTGGACAGAGTTCCTCTTAGAAGAACATATTACTTCTTTTCTGAAACTTGTAAGACATTTAGAGAATATAAAATAGAAAGTCTGCATGAACAACTTAAATATATTATGTTTCATTATTTCTGAAATTAATCTTAGCTTCATTTGACTGTGGGAGTGTATCTTACTTTTCAAGTTTTGCTTTATAATTTAGGCAGTCATTGGAAGTAATAGCAAAGAATAGATCAATATTGAAGTTAATAAATTAGGATTTTTTTAATAGGATGGAGAAATAGCAAGATATTTAAAATTAAGTTAGTCTTTTTAAAACTTCTTTTTATTTTTTTGACTCTGCTGAGAGGCTTCTGGGATCTTAGTTACCCAACCAGATATCAAACCCAGGCCCCAGCAGTGAAAGAGCTAAATTCTAACCATTGGGTCACCAGAGAATTTGCTAAAGATTTTTTCTCTTATTAAGAAGTAAAACATTATATTTGCTAGTGATAATTAACAGTTTATCTTTAAAGTGTCACTTTATAACTTTGGACTGTGAAGTACCTCTGTGTGTGTGTGTGCACGCGCAGGGTGCTCAGTCACATCTCAACTCTTTGGGACCCCATGGACTGCACGCTGTCAGGCTTCTCTGTCCATGGAATTTTCCAGGTAGGAATACTGAAATGTGTTGCCCATTTCCTACTCCAGGGGATCTTCCCAACCCAGGGATCGAACCTGCCTCTCCTGCATTGACACGCCAAATTCTTTACCACTGTACCACCTGAGAAGCACCATAGGAGATGACTTTTACTAATGAAAAATAACAGCTTACTATGTATTGTTAATCAAAAGCTATAAAATTATACTTTAAATGTCTTCAATTTTACTAAACATGCTGATATCAGAATAGTTACAGCACCTATCTGTTCACCAGCTGCAGTGATGTTCTTGGAGATAATATCAGACTTCTAGTCTTTTTTTTTTTTTCTCTGAGCTAAACAATTACAGGGGCTATCCTGGCAGTGGTAATGAATCCACAAATCTCAGCATATTTTTAAAGGAAAAGGACCCCAGAGTGGTGAGATACAAATTTGTGGAAAAGACAGATGTATAAAATAGACAAAATAAAACACAAGGAAATGACAGTGCTTGTCTTTTGCTTATTTTTAAGGTTACACAGTGTGGGCACACAACCTCATAGCCATTGCGCGTCTTCGTGGCTCTGATCTAAAAGTACTTGAAGTCACCGAAGAAAGCATTGATTTTGACCAAGGAGAACTGGCCGACCAGGATGTGGATCCAGTGCATAATCTCATTGAGCAGGTATCCTTGGGCCTCGGTCAGCCTTGGCATGCAGTCATGGACATCGAATCACTCAGTGTCTTCACTGAACCAAATCGTCATTTTTACAGAGAGATGCAGAGCTTCAGCGAAGACATTTAGCTTTTTTTTTAACGTATGATTCCTGTGGTTACATTTGCAAGTAGGGTCCTATTATGTTTGTTTTTTTTTTCTTCAGTAGTGTGAATTAACCCCTTTGTGCTGTGTTTAATCAGTATTAGCTTTATAGAATTATATGTGTATATTCTACTTCTTGATCAAAGAACATAGTCGGGTATTGGTTTAGAAGTTCAAAGTGACAATGTATAGGGCTTTCACGGTTAATGGACATGTTACCAGACCAGACCTTAAGAATATACAACCGAAGGTTGTCTGAGGTTGCTGGCTAACTATTTTTCACTGAGTTACTCTGCCTTTTGATGTTTTTATTCTTGTGTGTCAGAGCTCAGGAGCCAAAATATTTTTATACATATATAGATATATATCCATAGCCTGATGGATTTGTATGCAATGCACTACATTCATTCATTCCGATAGCATTTCATTGATTTTCATTTGAAATGGAAGAAGGGAGGATACTACGATCCCAAGTGAGTCATCTTTAACAGAAAAGCCAAGACTTTTAACTTTCATTACATATATAATAGTCGATTATCATCAATTACCACTCTGAATTTTGTATAGTAGCAGGTTAGAACATTGCTTAATCCTTTTTAAAATGCATTTACATAAACATGAATACTCAAATTATTGGATTTTTCCTAACTATATCTGACATAATTTAATTCATCAATTACATTATACATTCAAGTTAGCTTTTTAGCCCAGATTCAAATAGTGGAGGAAGAAAGAAATAATATTCCAGGGTAAAACCTCCTAAAAGAATATCATCAAATCACAGAGTTGTAAACACACATGCTTGCAAACAAACATTAGTCGTGAAATCCCTTAGCAACAAGTCACTGGATTTTTCTCTGTCAGCGCGCGTGTCAGCTGCCAAAGAATAGACTTAACTGAAGAAGTGCCCACATGCTGGCAGGGGCTGGCCCACTCTGGCCAGCCAGATACTGCTAGATTGTAATATTTAAGGTCGAATTTCGACCTGTGGTACACAGCTGTGCTGTGGCTCAGTCAGCAACCTCAGATCTCTGAAAAAAAAAAACACAAAACAAAAAAAAGAAAAAAAAAAACCATGCACCTGTTTCACTGTGAATAGTGAATGTAAAGGAAGAAAAGGAAAAACTGAAAGCTTGTTCTATCACAGGTATGAGCTGCTATGATAAATGAAGAACATTCCATGAAGTATGTTTTAAAACCTTGTTATATCTGAGAGGCTTTAAAAGCCGACTTAACTGTTTCAGGGCAACCGCGGTACAGACGTGGTCTCTGTGAGACTTCCACCTGACCCCAGTTTTAAGTGGTACGAATGTTGTGCATTTAATGTTAAAGGACAGTCTGCAATAATAAAGTAAGTAGCCAACGTGGGTGCCCAGCAGTGCTGAGACCTGGCTGCTCTATTGTAAGCTTTGGAAACACAATTTATGCAACAGATGTCCAGATATGATTCTATTTATGGAAAAAGTTTATATGTATTTTACAAATGGTTTTACCATCTTATATTAAAATGACCTTTTGACAGGTGTGCACTGTTTTGTCTCCAGTGAGCACATACCATGCGGATTTTTTATGTACATCAGTAGTGTGAATCCACTGGCACAGGGTGTGTAAATGCCAGATGTGGTGAGATTTTATCTTATAAATGTGATCAGATAAAATAACTCCTGACAGAAACTGTAAGGAAACCAGCTGAATGTTTGACCTGATGACTGATGTTGTATGGTTTATGTTAAATGTATATTCTTTTAATCAATGAATAAAGCATTAAAATGTGATCATTGTAACATTTTCTTGTTCATGAAGCATGAAAACCTTTAGTGTTAAATAAACTACAGTAATCCTAACAATGTGTATAATCACATTAGCTCCTATTGGTAGTCTGGTGCAACAAAGCTTAAATTTGAACAGTTTGGAGAGTTTTGATTTTTTTTTTAATTCACTGTGGCAAAATATAAACATAAAAGCAAACAGACTGGTTACCACCAAATCCAAGTGTATTATGTATTTATAATACATTATTTATAGACTTAGGAACTTACTTTTAAAAATTCTTCTACTGGATGAAAAGAAAAAAAACCCATTTCAGTATGCCAGTACTAAATAGATCTTAAACTTCTATACTGCTTTAGTTTGGCTTTGTAATCCCCAATCTTGGTTGTTAAGGTAAACAGCTGTCATTCCTTCTTCCTTCTCTAATCATTCCAGACACCACTTCTTCCAAGCACTGCCTCATCATGGAATAATCTGGGGTTCACAAAGAACTGTTATTATACCTATTGCTCCCTCATTTCATGGATACATCTAACTCCTTTGGATGAATCAACATGTCTGTATTTAAAATACCAAAACAATACCTAAAATATATGAAAAAAGAAAGTCTGTGAATATATACATATATGTAAAAGTGAAGTTGTATATAATAAAGCACTAAACTGGGGGTGTTAACCCATTTTTTCCACTAAGCTCTGACTAACGCTACATGAGCAGAGCAGAGACTCTCGAGCCTCAGTTTCCTCATCTGTGAGATGAGGGATTCGCCTAAAACTGATTCTTCATTGAAAGTTTCAGCTGATGTTAGTCTGACAGCTTATAGACAAATATTTATTTTCAAAACACAACTCACTAAACTAGATGAAATTTGTATATCTAAAATTACTTCCCTATTTCTTCCACCACCCTGGGAATAGAGAAGTTAGGGAGTTGGGAGGGTGGGGCTTGGGAAAGACAGTGTGCTTATGATTGAACACATAGATTCAGCACCTAACTTGCTTGTGGCTTATCCAATAGCATGAACCAGACTGGGTTGTTATGAAGCTAGTAACATTAAATGGCACTAGAGGAGTAACACACAGTAGGTGTGAATAATACCCAACAGTCACACCACATTGTCTGTATCAAAGCTTCCTAAGCTTTTTCATATGCTGACACATAGAAAATATTATGCAGCACACTGGTATAAACAAGGAATTGAAGCCAAAAAAAAAAAAATGTTTTCATTACATAATTAGAAAAATGCAGAAGGTTGGCGGAAGTCATTTTTTGTATAAAACTTTCAAATAAAATCTTTTCAAATATTTTAACTTATAACCTATTAAAAATTTTAATGTTCCCAAAAGAAACACCCCACAAATGGATGATAATTTTTAAACCTTTCCGTCCACAACATCAAACATGTATGCAGTTGAAATTATCCTTATGAAATCTAACAGCTGTAAATGTAATGGTAAGTGTAATGTTGAGCTTTCTTACATAATGTAAATTAATTTTCAAATTCAAGTGATTTTTTTCACTACAAGTATTTAGAAATAATGATGCTCTAATTTGTACATACATAACTCTGCTGCTAGTTGAGCCACTGTTGAGAGCACACATCAGCTACCAACACACAGCTACCAACAAATCAGAAATACCTGATTTATATGAAAGCAATTCAAGACCTGCAGGAAGCCCCGCTCCCACTTCCAGCCCCCAACACCCACCTCCTCACACTCACCAGCTACATCTGGAATTTCATACCTGGACTTCCTACCTGCTCTTCAAACACTTGGAGCATACTTCTTTCCCAGCTTCATAGGTCCCCATTGTCCGTGTGTGGACAGCAGAACACTGTATCTGGCAAGGGAGAAGTGGGTGCCTGGGTACAATTACAAGTACACACCACTCGTAAATACAATACTGTGGTGATTCCATACCTACCACCATTCATCTATTTTAAAAATGCAATAAGGTCTTGATCTTTTGGAAATTTTACATCATTTTCCCCCTTAAACCTATATATCATAGAAGTTATTGATTTGTTGCCTCAGCTCTGAGTGCACCCTTCAATGTATGCTCTCCAATAATGGAGCTCCTTTGAGTAACACACCTCTAAAGTCAGAACAGTGTTGTTCAGTAAGGGCATGAGGGACATGGTAGAAGGCAAAGTTTATCACGTAGGTTCCAGGGTAGGCAGCCTGGCCGTAAGACTTCCGGTGTAGCCTCCCCCAGCCATGGTCCCTCTGCTACCTTGCAGCCTCCGCCTGACCACTCTCACAGGCTGTGAAGCTCATGTGCTTCCTGCCCGCACTGGACTCCCGTTCCCTGCCCTGCATGTCCCATGGCCCACACACGCTCTGCAGGCCTCTCCATCCCTGGTGTCCACACGCCCACTGCACACCCAGGGCCAGTAGTTGCTGTTGGCCTCCTCCCCACCTGCACCCTGCTCAGCCTATTGCTTGCTGAGCGTCTCCAGACTAGCTCAGGGCTTGTGGAACCAATGATCTATCTCTGCTGTCCTGGGGGCTGAAACATACCTTCACCAAAGAGGACTGAAGCCCTTCTGAGTCTGTCCTACCATGAGTGCCCACCTCAGCTTTAAGGGGCCACATAGTTTCCTCACATTTTACAATTATTATCACAGTAATAATTCTTTATATTAAACTGTCCCTGCTCAAACTACTGTGTGCTTTGTCTTCTGATTCGATCCAGACTGCTACATATATCCTTTTCAACTATGCCACAGCTTTTTATGCAAATCTAATACTTTTGTTAGTTTTTCATTGATTACTTACATATTTTCTGCAACAAAAAAGTTTAAAATGTGATTTTCTTAAAAGCCATTACATTTTTTGTCCTAGATTTTGTACCTATTAAATATAATTGATCAAAAATATATTATTACTTATTCCTGAAAATGAGTCAGGTCCATCATCCATTCAATTTTATTTTCATTTTTATAAACACAAATGGTAAAAAAATTTGTTTCACATATATAAGTAGATGAGAATTTTGTTACAGCAATGTCACTCATTCTTCAACTTCTGAGTTTTCAGGACCAAACAAAGCACTGTCCTATTATCAGAAGTTATTTTATATAGGTCAACAGTTGAAAACAATCATTCATTATTCACTTTCTCATCACTGACACCAATATCTCAAACTGCCTTTAGCTCCAAAGGTTTACACACCTTAGTTTGATTCATCATCATAAGACTAGAAGGTTAAAGGTATGTGCTCATTTTATACATGGGAGAAGGGTTACCTGCAAAATGAAGAAAAGGAAAGGAGAACCTGAACTTGTTCACAAGTTCTTTCTAGGCAGAACAGCAGTTAAGCATTATACAGATGGAAGGTGAATTCTGTGAATTTTCCTAGAAGCATACCTGCGTAACATTCGGAAATTTTTTCCCATACTCTGGGGGGCTGGTGGTGGTGTTTAGTCACCAAGTCGTGTCTGACTCTTGTCACCCCATGGATTGTAGACCACCAGGCCCCTCCCTCTCCCCGTGGGATTTCCGAGGCAAGAATGACGGAGTGGGCTGTCATTCCTTCAAAGCGTCTTCCTGACCCAGGGATTAAACCGGTGTCTCCTGCGTTGGCAAGCAGATTCTCTACCACCAGGGAAGCCCCTCAAGGGGGTGTACCCCAGTGTGAAAACTATAGCTTCTGTGGCGAGAAGTATTAACAGGCTTATTTCCACATTATTTACAATGAAAAATCAGCAGCAACCTAGTGACCATTAATAACAGAACAGAGTTACTCTGGCAAAGCCACACAGTGGAATACCACACAGTGGTCAGAATGAACTAACCTGACCTACATTTATTAACATGATGGATCTCAAAATAATGCTGAGGTAAAAAAAAGGCAACTTATAAACGATATGTGTGTGTGTGTGTGTGTGTATGTATATAAAGACATTATTGATGTACATTTTTGAAAGGCAGGAAAAATAAACCTATATACTATACATAAACACATTTAACTTGAAAAACAAAAAAAACACTCACTCTCTTTTCACAAGAGTACTTACCTCTATAGCATGAGGACAACTGTATCTGGAACATTTTTTTTTTTCTTGAAAAAAATTAAGGCAAATGTTAAATTTGCTCTCTAGGTAAAGGAGTATTCTTTACATAATTGTGACAGAAAACAACCTCAGCTATAGCTATTTGGAGTATGGCCAAGAATCCACAAGTAAATATAAAAGGTTTGTGGGAGATTATTCCCTGTACTAAAAGGCATCAAATTCAGTAAAGCCACTTGTTTCCTTCCAGCTCATTTGTTCTTATGTTCAGCATAATTCCAGTAAGTCTGTTTGTTTCTTGGTCTCCAGTAGATTAGAAGTGGAGAGAATAAATGAGTGTGGAAGGCAGAAGTTTACAATCCTCAAAAAAGAATATAACTAATCTGAAGTCATTGTGAAGGAACTTGAAATAGACCTAAACAACCCCGTAACAAGCTTTAAATACACTGTAATGATAAATGCAGTGACTCTGAAACAATATAAAAATATATTCAAAATATCTCTGTAGTGAGTTAATAGAACACTTAATAATATCTTGGAAATCTTTTCACACAAGATGGTTAAAATAAATATTTGTGTTTAAAAGAATGGATTTTAATCAAGAAATACTTAAGCGAAATTTTCTAAGAAAACACAGTTATTAGCTAAGAAATATCATGACTGATAGAAAGTGAATATTTACTGTGTACCAAGCATATTTTTAACTACTTCACAATAACGCATTTTATGTAGTTCTCATAGCAACCCTATTTGGGACAGGGTATTTGGGACAGGGGAGAAAGGATAATTCTTTAGGGATATATTCCTAAAATATATAGAGAAAAGCCCACATAACAACAAAGATCCAGCATGGCCAAAAATAAATAATTTTAAAAAGAGATATACTAATAGAGGTTAAATACATTAAAAATTGCAAAAGCAACAATAGAAAACTTTAACTGGGATAAATATCAAACATGAAGAAGAAAGAAAAACAGGGATGAGAATAGTACAAGTGCATTAAGTCCCAATTTTTCATCTCAAGGAATAAATACACATACAAATTAATAAATGTAAGTTCATAGATTATATGTATATCTTCTAAAATTCTAAAATCACCAGAATTAAAAAGAAAAAAAAAAGTTAAGAGAGAAAATGTCTAGGATGCATAACTGGGCATAAGGAATAAATGGGGAAAACTTGAAATTGATGTTCAATTCTATTATTTGATTTATTCCCAGTTGTTTATATTACCTTAATAAAATGTATTTTTAAACTAATTATGTTTCTTTACTCTAGAATCCCAAAGTATTTTAGACCACTCAGCCCACATCAAGTCTCCTGCCTTCCACCATGCTCTCATCTGCCTCCTTGGTTTATTACCAATCTTTCTGTTATGTTTGATTTGCTTTCTCCTCTCTCCTGTCTTAAGCCAAGACAAGTCTTTCCTACCCCAGGGCAAAAAAATTTTATTTACTTGATTAGAACATTCCACATTACTCCTTTTACATTTCTCTTCTTTCCCTTTCCATCTTAAAAAAAAAAATAGTCCTTATTTCTAACCGAAGGCTGCCTTTTAATACTGAATATAATGATGCTTTTTGGTCCTCATTCTACTTATTATTTTATCCAAGCATTTAACATGGAGCCTTTCTTTTTAGCCTTTTTTCTATGGCAGGGGTAAGAATGGAGACAGAGTGTAAATGCTTCACAAGAACAGCGTTTCAAAGAACATCTGGGGGAATGCTGGTATGAAGTGTTCCAGTTATAATGCATCACTGCTTTGTTCAAGAATGTTTAATCTTCAGTCTCTTGAGACTGAAGGAAAAAATCCAAGTAAACAACTGAAACCAATCAACTTTTCAATATAAGTAGTGTAATATTAGCTATACTTAATTGCCTTTCCTTTCATAATCATATTAATGTGCAAGATGACTAACAACAGAATACAAACCCGAGTTACAGAGACATTCTAAAGATGCTGAGTTCAAAGCTCAAAATGACACACTGCCTCAATACAGCTATTGTAGAGTAAATCTCAACATTTCCCCACTAAAAACAGTAAATATCTTACAAATGAAGAGTAAACAAGAAAAAAAATAAAGCTGCACAGGAAATCAGTGAATTAACTAAGAATATCCAAATTCTGAAATTTGCCATTAGACAATATCCTGGTTTTAAAATATGATATTTAAGTGTATTAACTCTTTGCACTGGGTCATTCATGTCTATTTATAAGAAAAGGGCACAGTTTTGGTTAAGATAACTGAATGCGAAAGATCCAAAATATTATTTTTAGCCTCAAAGCCATTGGTAGAAGTAAAAAACAAACTAACTAATGGAGCCATATTTATGAAAAAACTAGCTGATTTTATTATTATCAATGCCAATCAAGTCTTTAAATCAATCAAAATTTATTTAATTTGGCATAAAGTTACTTTCACATTTGTCTGCAACCATAGTAAATACAGTTTTGGCATAAAGACACACAGCCTTTGGAGTTTAAAATATCCCCAACTGCAAGATTACATATATAAAACTCTCTTTATTGTTTATGTTATAGTGGATGAATTAAATTAAAATAATTATACCATCTAGAACAAAATAAAATGGAAATAATTTACTCATAAGATTCATATTTAAATCATCTTTATTTACAAAATACTATCCTGAGAATTATAATTCCATTAAGCTTCAATTTGAGCAAAAGTATACTCACTTAAGTAACAGCCGTTACTTAAAATGAAAATGAGAGAGAAGTCAAAATCACTTTTGAAGAGAGACCAACAATATGGTCAAGTTTCTTGCGGTGGATCTGGATGCTCAGTAGTAGGCTCATTTGAAGGTGGAATCAAGCTCTGATGGGAATTCACTTCTACTTTCAGGATGTGGGGGTGGGGGGAAAAATCCAGCTCTCGGGGGAAGATAATGAGGAAAACCTCTTGGTGGATAGACATTTCTCACTGTTCAAAGAGATTGGTAAAAGACAGGTTTTAACTTTCAGTACCTGCACTGTGGCCCCGATAAATCATTAGCTTATAACATCTAGTACCTATCTTTATTTTCAAAAGATGACACCAGAATAATTACCTGATTTAACAAATGAATTCTTAAAACACTGAGAAAAACATATGCTCTTCAACTACATGTGATTAAAGGGAATATCACTAATTTTAGGTGCAGGTTTTTGTCCTAGAAAATCTAACATCTTAACACTTTTTAAAAAGGAGAAGAATTATTTCAAAATAGAGTAACTCAAAAAAGCTTTCATGTAATGTAATTTTCACCAGATTTAAAATTAAGATCAGTAATTCCCAAATCTAATTTGACAGTATCCTAAAATATTTACAGTTATATCAAAAACTGTCTTGAAATTCTTCAAATAAAATTCATTTTAGTTCACTCTAAACTTTAAAAAGAGGAGGAATGAGGGAAGGAATGACTCTTATCAGGCAAATGATAGGCTTTTTCCTAGTGTTTGTTAACCATGTATTTATCCTACTGAAACCTGTAGTTCTAAATGGAAACAGATAGTCATAAAAGCAACAATCATTTCTTTTCTCAAATGTGAGGCTATGAGGAATTTTAATAAATTCAACAATTAGTCCAAACATGATGATAAACACATTCTAGGTTTTAAATAAGTAGGATTACATGGGAGCTACTTATGAAAAAGGATTTTAAAAGATTTTCTAAAATACTTTAGTCAGTCATTTTAATGCAAAAATATAAACTAATTATTTTTACTAATTGACATAGTACCCAATTTCTATCTAATAAGATACAAATAGTTTTAGTTTTAACATAAGACTGTTGCAAAAAGCCAATGATTTTCTTGATTACTGAAACACAGAAGTAATTCTACATCTAGTAAGATGAATCAAGTTGAAGCCTCATTACTAATGAGACCTCATTACTGATGGCTGGCAATCTTCCCAATTTGGAAAAATAATGGTATACTTACAGAAGATGAGAAAATTTTTCCTCCATTGTATTACTACATAAATAGAAAGTAAAATTAATGTTTCTGATCTACTCTATAAGACATATATAAGGCTTTATGAAGCATACTTGCAAATGGCGGAGGTGGTGGGCCAGGGAAATCCCTTGGTGGAAAATAATCCCGGGGAACTCCATACATGCTTCCTGGAGGAGGTGGAGGAAAAGGAGGCCCTCTTCTTATGAAAGGACCCCTTGTATCCATTGGAAACAATGGAACTCTGACTGGAGGACAAGGTGGAGGAACAAAACCAGGTCCAGTTGCTTCATTTTCAATGGGAAGAGATGAATCGGGAACATTTAAATTCTACAACAAATTGACATACAGCAGTCACTGCAATAGCAAAGTTTGCAATAGCTTTCCTTATAAGCTTAGGCTTAGAAGAAGGCATCTAGGCACCTAGGCACCATACCGTAAAAGGCTCCAGAGAAAGATTCCATTTTCTACATCAGATGGATTTTAGCTATCATGAATATTTTATTAACTCAACAGAAAACAGTGTTAACCAACAAAGTAATTGTCCAACTAAAAGTAAAACATAAGAATAGCCCAAGAGTACCAAAATATACATTCTTTTATCAAGCATATACTAAAAAAAAATGCTTATGTTAATATTTTCAAGGTGACCAAAAACCAAGATTGTAAGCACAGTAAACAAAAAACATACTTTAAAACAGTCCTGGATTTAAAATAAAAGTCCAAGAGGGAATTCAAGTTCTTGTTTAACTATACAAACTAAATCAAGCCTTTTGTCTGTACGTTGTACTTTATCACCATGGGGTACAACCCAAAAAGGAAATAGCTATAATGCAAAGCATGAAGTACATTTGTCAAAAAGAAAGCAGCAGCTTTTAATCAAAAAACCAGATGCTGGCTAAATTACTATTCTAGTAAACCAAGAGATTAGAAAGATCCTGAATACATAGATACAATTCCACTTTGAATACTTACACCAAGATCATCTTTGCTTTCATTTCTACTGGATTCCATTTCTGAAGATACTGGCCCATCTAAAAATAAAAGTTAAACTATGAAAAATACATGGTTTATCACACCATTCTTACAGCTTCAGATCACAAAGGACATTGATATCCCTACTCCCCTTGTCGGCACATAAGCCAGCTTGACACCAGCATCCTGTATTAGGGCCACAAGGACAGCTTGGGGTCTGTGGAGCTTTCGGCAGACTCAGAGTTCTGTCAAGGCGTATGTTTGTGGTTTCCCCACCACGTGCCTAGACAGTCCTACAAGCTGCATCATTAAGGAAGCTTCCAGCAGACAGCATTCCTCTCCCTCTCCCCACCTCCTTTCCTCCTGCCTTCCTTTCCTTTCTTCCTCCCTTCTCTCTCATCTTTCCTTCCTTATTCCTCCATCACATGACATAGACTAGCAACTGAATTAGCCGCTGTTTCTAAATAAATATGTATGGGCTTTATCATCAAGAACTGCACAGGCTCTGAGAACATAAATTTAAACAACCCTCTCTGACCACAACTGCCTGTCCCCTCCCAGACTTTTCATTTCATTACTCTCACTATACTTGTCCTTGGGTATCACTGAAGCTTCCAGTTCTCTGATCTCTCAGTTTCCTCCTTTCTTCATTTCCCTCCCTAATTAGCTGATCTCAGAGACTCCATTGCTAACAGCCAGTCACTAGTGTCTTTATCCTATTGGCCATCTTTCACCTGCCTAGGATTCTTCTAGACAATCTAAGAGGCTGATTCTGTACTCAGAGTCCCCTGCCTTGAGCTTCCGCTGGGATCTTCCATTCTGCTTCCTCCCTCCACCCTTTCTGCTAGACCCATCCTATCGGCAGGTCTCTCCCAACTACTATTTTAAAATTATAAAGAAAAAGAGAACCCTCTTACAGCTATCATTCCCCTTCACAGTCAAAAGTTCTTCTTCTTCAAAAAAAAATTTTTCTATATATATTATTCAGAATTCCTCCCATTTTGTCTCTCAATTGTACTCAATCTATGTGCAGCATACACTGTTCCCCTGAAATTATATCCCCCAAGATAAAATGTCTTTTTTTCCCTCTCAATTAAAATAGAACTTTCAGTTGTTACTTTTTGTGATTTCTCACATGGTTGACCACTCCCTCCCTCTCTCACTCTCCGCCTTCACCTTCCGGGAGGGCACCTTCTCTCTCTCCATCCTAGCTGCTCCTTCTCAGTCTCCTCAGGGGTGGTCTCCTCAGAGTTCCGCCCTCAGCCTCCTCTCCTCTCAGCCTCTCCTTGAGAAATTTCACCCATTCTACAGCTCTAATTTGATGTATATTACTACTGTACTTCCAGACGTTTAAGTCAGATCTATATATTTCCCCCAGGATTTCCGAGCTTGAAGTGCCTACTTGAATAGCCTTGCAGTTGTATCATAGGAGCAGCTAATTTAAGTTCAAAGTTAACTTAAAATATTTCCCGTCAAACATTATACTGCTTCTTGCTCCTTGTCTCTGAACAATGAATGGCCCACATGCCTTAGCCAAGAACCCAAGCATCAGCCAAGACTCTCCCTCCTCCCTCATTCCATTCAATCTGAAGTCCTCCCAATTATATTATCTCTATGTCTCTTCACATCTTTCTGTCTGCTCAGCTAAGTCACCACCATCATCTATGTAGATTTCTGTCCCAATCTTCTAAAAAGTTACCCTCTCTCCAGTCTCACCCACTCCCTCTAATCTATTCCCCGTAACACAACCAGAATAATTTCTCCAAAATGCAGGTCTGATCTGATTATTCTCCATTTAAAATCCTTTAATATGTTCCCATTTTCCCACAAGTAGGTCCAAAATTTCTGAACACGTTTGCAAGGCCTTGAAAACTATGCACTGCTTACTTCTACACTACTTGTTTCAATATTCTGACTTCCACTCCATATTGCAGCCACATATACAAGGCATTCCTACCTGTGTCTTTATGCTATTCTCTCCTCCCAGAACATTATCAAGCATCATTCTGGCCCAGATAATTCCTCCTTTAATTCTCAGCTTATACATCATTTTCTCCAAAAAGATGCTCTCGACAACCCCACGTTCAAAACATCACCACCTCTCATCTAGGTTAGTGGCTTGTGGCCCATAAGCTCCCATAACATTTTGCACTTGTTACTTTTGTCACTATATAGTGCAATTGCCTGCAGACCACAGGCATAAGGAATGCTGACCTCCTATTCACCACTGAAACATAGCAGCTACCACAGTGCCTGTCAAACGGTAAACAGTCTGTAGATATTTAGTGCATCAATGGCAGGGCTGAGGCACTAAACTGATCCACTATCCTCTCATTTCAGTAAAGCCTAAGGATCAAGACCATGGCTCTGGAGTCAGAGAGGGTATCAAATCCTAGCTCTAACACTTCCTACCTAAGCTCTTAGCACCTTTTTTGAGCCTTGATTTCTTCATCTGTAAAATAAGGGTAATAGTATCCACTCTACAGGTTTATTGTAAAGATGAAATGAGGTCATTCATTTCATTCAACAAATGTTTACTGAGCACTAGTGTTACTTAATATACTTCCACCATTTCACACCACTTTCCTTCATGTAAACACCATACACTGATAAACCAATAACAAAACATTACGTAGATATAGAAAATTTTCATCTTACAAAATACTTCCACACACGTTAACTCATTTAACCCTCATAAGATCAAGGGATTCATATGTCAGTTTTATAGACATTATCCATCAATAAATCACGCACTTTTCTTTTTTTTTTGCATATACTCTTAATTATTACTGGCACAGACCTTTACCTTTTAACTAAATTTTCAAATTTCCTCAAAAGCAGCTCAAATGCCACCTCTTTCAAAGAGTTTTCCCTGATCCTTCAACTATATGGGCGTTTTCACTTTCTGTGAACCTAACATGTTCTCTAATGGGACTTATCATCCTGGCTAGTATCAGTCAAGCATATATATCTGTCTTTCTCCTCTATTAGTAATTATTAGCTCCTTAGAGCTAAAAACTATACCTTACTATAATTATATCGTCTACTCTGTCATGCAGTGTACCTTCTAAAGTGAAAGAACATAAAAATTATTTGCTAAATTGAATATTGTTCAATTGCAAAAAAAAATTAACAAAAATGTGAAAAATTTTAAATAGCATTAGTTTAGAAATAGATGTTTAATCACACAAACTTTCATTCACATTAAGCTTGAATTAATGGGGGAAAACAATTTCAAACACCAAACAGAAATAATTATAATAACAGAAAACCAGGCCACAGGTCTCCTTCTTTGCTTAATATTCAAAGAAGAATGATTTTCCAGAATAATACATATTCCAACTGGATAATTTCCCTCTCCTAAAATATATACCCTTTTCTGAGGAAATTTTTTACCTATAAATTTTCATTTTCTACTTTTAATCTTTTGTTATGTACTTCTAAAATACATTGGGTGTATGTTAATTCCCAATTTCAATGGGTTGCTATGAGGTAGTTTAAGAAAATGAGCCCAAGACAAATTGTTGGTTGCTCAGTAAATGTTAAATCGACCTAAGCATGAAAAATTTAAACAAGGTAACTGATTAACCCATCAACAGAACATGCACTCAAATTATTTCTCTGATTTTCACATATCATTCACACAGCCTAATTTCTCTGATTACTACACAGGATTTATGTAAGTGGACTGGAAAAACTAAAAAATTAATCATGGAACACAGTAAAATTTACCATGATAGGTACACAGAATAAAGTCATTGCAACAGTGCCCAAACCAACCACCGACACATGTGCAGATGCCATGGATGTGTACAAAATAGCAAGAAACATAAAACCAGGAAGTTCCCAGGAAAGAAATTGTGACCTTAAGAGCTAAGCAGAAATCACAATTATATTAGTCCTTTATGCAGCTTCCAGTTCTTTAATATGCCATCATTACTAAAAAACACATATATAACCAGAATATTTCTTACCTGTTTTATCCAAAGAAGGCATATTAAAACTTCTGAGTTCTGCTGGTCCAGAAAGTCTACCAGAATTAGAATAAAATCTATCTTGCCTTTGTGGAAGAAGAACTGGATCAGGATATGGCTGGCCTAGAAAACATGTTTTTAAAATATCTTCATTAAAGATAAAAATCAAGTTTCCTTAAATTTAATACATTGAACATAGAATTTTTCTCTCTAAAAGACTTTGACACATATTCTTGGTAGACGATAGTAAACAATTTTAGGAAAACTACACACTTTACTTAAGGCAATAATTTTGCTTTTTAGTTAACACAAATATGATGATACCCTGGAGTTTGAAAGTTCCCGTTACTACACGTACATCAGAATATATGAACAAAATTTAGTTATATATATATAGATAGATAGATAGATAGATAGATAGATAGATAGATTTAACTTTAATTTTAATAATAGTGGAAGGAAGTGAATACATCAATACATCAAAAAAAGGCTTCGAGGAGCTAGCTACTAGTAAACAAAGAAAAGACAGAATATGCTGTAAACATAGAAATTTAGCAGAACTGATGATAAAAGAAATGGGTCACCAGAGCAGAAATAGTGTCAGTGAGGTCATCAAGTAATCAAATCTTCAGTAACTTCAATATTTTAGAATTTAGCATCCCTCCAAAACTAAAGGGAAAAATCTCTGACTCAGCAGATGAATGGAAGGTTCACAATGCTCAGATTAAGGACATCTGGACGGACACAAATTTAGGCATAGACTCTAACTCTACAGTCAGCCTCCTTTGTCATTTATGAAGACAAAATGGTAATAATTCATGGATTCTTGTGGAACTCATCATTCTTGAAAAAATATAGGTAGTCTATCTCATCTGTTAGGTGATGGTAGACTTTGATTAAGGGTGCTTTTGCCAATCTTCAAAAATATAGTAGAGAACATGACCCGCATCTGCCCATTTCCCCATCCCCA
The DNA here is from genome assembly GCF_023699985.2 of Odocoileus virginianus. Lineage (NCBI taxonomy): Eukaryota > Metazoa > Chordata > Mammalia > Artiodactyla > Cervidae > Odocoileus > Odocoileus virginianus. The sequence goes on from NC_069689.1 coordinate 26,495,991, forward strand.
ACCCCTGGTAGCCATTGGTCCACTCTTTCTATGTTCCACATTTTCAGATGCCCATGTACAAGTAAGGTCCTGCAGTATTTGTCTTCCTCTATCTGAATAATTAGGTGGAAGTTCTTAAAGACACTGCTACGGTGGGAGAGAAGGGCCAGAAGCTTCCTTAAGCAACCAGATTCTTGCAAAAGTTAATAAGTAATAATACTATTAAAAAAATATGGCAGAGGACAAAGGGGATAACTTTTTTTTAACCCTGTTTCACCCTCTCCCATCCTAACAGATACGGTCTCATACTACCTTCCATGACTGTCCTAGGTGAACATAATGTGAACTCCATACATACTTGTTATATGACTCAGTCCCTTGGGACCTTATAGAGACACCTTTCCCACAAAAAGCCAAGGATACCACCTGTCATCAACTCAAGTCAAAGATGAAAATTATATTTAATGAGTGCTCAAGGGTCAAGTGGAGAAGGAAATGGCAACCCACTCCAGTATTCTTGCCTAGAGAATCCCGTGGACAGAGGAGCCGGGTGGGCTGCTGTCCATGGGGTCACACAGAGTCAGACACATCTGAAGCGACTCAGCAGCAGCAGCAGCAGCAGCAAGGGTCAAGGGATGTGACTTAGGAAAGAAAGATTCAGAGAGTCTTGAAGGCTCATTTCCTCCCTCTTTCAGAGTTGTAACCATCTGAATTAGCCCCATGGGAGAAAAGGCCAATACCAACCACTGAGGTCTAAACTGAGTTTTCCCTACTTTAAACACGGAATTAACTAAATGGCAGACTTTCCAACTCTTTCTTAAAATCAGGTCTCAAGATACCACATCATTATCTTGCTTCTAAAATATATCCCCACAGTATCAATAACCTGAGAAATACAAGATTTTGTTATAAGTATTCTGTTTTACTGACCATATGTTACACATTGTCCTCCTCTAGGAAAATAATCCACTCTTTAAATCTACCAGCTCTTATGTGCCAGGCATCAGTGATACAAAGTTGGTTTTAATACAATCTGTGCCCTTATGGTGACAAAACAAAAACAAATCATATCTTAAATAAAAGGGCATACAAATAATATGAGAGATGGTCTATCTAATTCTGACTGGAGGAGTCAGAAACAGTGCTACAGAGAAGGTAAAGCTTGCCCTAAAAGAAAAATAAGGAAGGACAAACGAGTAAACAATGATATTCTAGTCAAATTCAAATATACATATACATGTATATGTACATGTACATACAGAAACACACACATATACTTAATGTATTAAGATAAAACTACGTGGAAAGCATGTGAGCAATGAAAGACTAAAATACAAATAAGTACATGAAGGGTTCCTTTCTCTTTTGCCTGCTTACCTTTGTTTTCTACCACCCTTCTCAGAGAATAGATGATTAAAAAGAAAGAATGGGAGAAGGAAAAGAATCAGGGAAAAAAAACAGAAAAGGAGGAAGAAGCATATAGAGCACCGTGAAGCAATTTCATAAAATAAAAATTACAAAAAAATTCACAATGTCTAGTTTAAACAAAAATGTTACTCATCTCTTTTCATTCCAAAACAAATTTCAGCTTATAATAGTTCCTTCAGTAGCTTTAATAACTGCGGGTCTATCATGTAACAAGAACATTAATGTGGTTGAGAAGAGAATTATAAAGATGGATAAAGGATTTGCATTTTTTAACTCAATACTGTTCACTAATCAAGTACAATAAGCATCTTTACTCAGAATGTGAAAAAATAATTTAATTTAATGATTAAGGAATTAATGGAAAGTAAAACTTCCAGAAAGTAGCTGATACAACCATCAGTATGGATAGATTATGGCTCTGGAATAAAGAGGCCGATGGTACAGAGAAAATGTCTAAGAAACATATGTATGCAAACATGGACATTTAAGATAAAAGTAATATTTCAAATTGATAAATAAATATACAGTATTAAAACAACTGTCTACCCATGGGGGAAAGAAAACTCTTCAACTAAACACGAAAACCAAAATAAAATCCATATTAAACCTTAAAAAATCAAAACAAAATTTTAAATTTTTAGAAGAAAAGAGTATCTTTTTGATGTAGACAGGTTCTAAAGAAAAAAAATTCAGTAAAAATAAAAATGTATTAACTTCCTGTAACAAAAATAGAAAACTTTTGGTTTTTGATATATAACAATAACATACATAACAATAAACCAAGAAAATATTTACAAAAGATAGAAGATTAGCATCCAAAGGATGCTAAGAATCCTATTAACCTAAAGAGAAATGGATCAGGCAATCTACAGAAGTAAATACAAATGACCAATAAACATGAAAAGAGGCTCAAGCTCACTAATAATGAAGGAACTGTAAAAAAAAAAATCAAAGAAAAATGAGAAAAAATTTAACTCATATGGCTGGAAATACTTTTAAAAAGTTTTACATCAGGTATTGAAGAAACAGCTACTCTCAAATACTTCACACATAACCACCCTTGAAGACCAAGGGCAACATCTATTGAAACCGAAACTGTATGTATCTTACTTCCCAGCAATTTCATAACCTGGACTCATCTCTAAAGAACATATGTGCAAAAATAAAGTTTTAACTGCAGCACTGTTAGTAATGGTGAAACACTGAAAACACCCTGAATGTTCATCAGAGGAAAATGGATAAGACGGGATAAATATATTGTGGTATATTCATATACTTAAATATAGCAATTTAATAATAATTTTTATTAAAATGGAAAGAAATCAGGAACATATGCTGACAAAAACTTGATAAAATAGAAATTTTTAAAAAATCATATATAGACTATAAGTTTACAAACATTAAACTTATGAGTAATTGTCTCTGCGAAAGAAGGTAATGACCTTGGGAAAGGAAACAGAATAGTTTCCCCAGTGGCTCAGAGGGTAAAGAATCCACCTGCTGTGAAGGAAACAGAATAGACTCCAACTCATATAGTATGCTGTTTATATTTGTTTTATTTACCCATTCTCTTTCTCTGACACACAGCTACACATACACACACACACACACACACATATATATATGAAACAAATATTAATATGTAAATTCTGATAGGTGATAGGATTATGCTGTTTTTTAACTTCTTATTTTTTTTTATTCACCTATAAGATGGGAATAATAAATTTAAGAGTGTTACAATGATTAATATAAAGCTCTTAACATCTGGCACAAAGTAAGCATCCCAAAGTAGCTGTAATGATAAATTTTTTATAATTACAAACTATATTAAAATGTAGTATTGACTTGTGTGCTCAGTCGTATTCAATTCTATGTGACTGCATGGACTGTACTCCAGGCTCCTCTGTCCATGGGATTTTCCAGGCAAGAATATTGAAATGAGTTGCCATTTCTTCCTCCAGGGAATCTTCCTGACAAAGGGGTCGAACTCGTCCCTTGCATCTCCTGCACTGGCAGGCAAATTCTTTACCACGAGTACCACCTGGGAAGCCTATAGTATTGACTGGTCTCTTTCAAATCTATGATCATAAACTTCAACTGGATCCTCAACATTGCTCTGTAATCATACCACATTTCACATACATGTAAATTCTTTTACTCTCCTAAATGGCTACTGTGTACCTTTTTCTCCTTCCAAATCTCTGACAATCCCCTCCCTTTCTCTCCTATCCCAAATTAATGATTTTACACATCAAGAAACTTGATGCAACTAAACACACTCACTTAACCTCACTCAGCCTCTAATCTGTACCCAGTTGCTCTGCCTTCCTTCCTTTCACAAAGTTATTCAAACACTATCTAATTTCTTAATTACCCTCTGGATCCCACTCTTTTTGTGTACTTTTATACCCTCTCCCATACATCATCAATTTCTCCTTTGATCTTAGATCATTCCCATCAGCAAATAAACATGTTGTAATGTTTTCTATCTTTAAAAACAAAAACATTTCTCCATCCAATTACCACCTCATCTCTCATTTTTATTAAAAGCAAATTTTTTAAATATTGTTTACATTTGTCCCCACATCTTAATCTTTCCTCTATCTACTCTCGTCAGGAAGACTGAAAAATTAAACATGGATTTTTCAAGTTTATATAACTACATATAGCAGTAAGTTAGCAACCAAATGCTAATCATTAGAATTTAAAAAGGATCATTACACAAGAAAGTTGAAGTGCCACAAGAAATATATACTCCCAAAAAAGTGACAGCCTCAAAATTTGGAAACAACTTTAAAGTAAATCTCATCCTCTAAGAGTAGAAAAGCATCACTATGGGTTTTAGTACACTTTTTCAGCTTATGAAGACTCCAAAATATCAACAAGGAAATCAAAGTGAACCTCACTTGAGACAAACTATAATTCTATCAAATGCATCTTATCTGAAAGAATGTTTGCAGTGCAGGGCAATGGTCTACACAAACATCTACAGATCAGAGTCAGTAATGTAAAAACCTATGCCTGTGTTCTCCAAACTCTTCTGATAAAGCTGTCCCAACTGTTCTGATCTGTTTAGCCTGCTCTTCTCTCTCAAGGTAAAATTTAGAACTGTCCTCATCAAGTTGGCTGTATAAGTCTTCTGCATAGCTCTTTAAAAAAAGAGAGATGAAAAGCAAGTTTTTTAAATATGCAAGGCTGAAGACCACACTTAATTCATGATAAAACCACCAAGAAATAACGGCTAAGTCTCTTTGCTACCCCTTACATAAAATATATCATCTAAATCAGTTAAAGATAAGCACTGACCAAAAACAAAAACCAAAAATGGAATACATACCTACATACATATTCCCTGCTCTTTGCTAAAGCTCAAAAAAGTACAAGGAGGAAAAATTATATAATTCACTATTAATGCATATGTCTAGAGTAGCATAAGATCTGCTGAGAATTAAGATTCTTATTCTTCTCTATTACTTCTCTATTCCGGGAAAAAGACATTGTGAGGTAGCACAGAGGAATAAAAGGACACTGAAGTTGGAGCACTGAAAGATCAAGAAGGGCATTGAGAGATTAAGAATACCAAAGAGTGAGAAAAAAAAATGATAAAAACTGAAACTTTGTTTCATTAAAGTATCTGTGGTTTTATTTTCTTAACTTAAAATTTTACCAAAATATTTACATGAACTTAGACACAATTACTATCTTTCTTGTTAGATTCATGAATATAGTCATGTACATATGATGAATCATTACTGTGATTAATACTTACACTATAAATTACTTACAGATATAATTCTCAAGAATCAGTTAAAAGACTAAAAGTCAAGAATCCTGCAGATTCATACACTGACAGTCAAAAAGCTATCATTTAAATTTTAGCATTTCTTTTCTTATTTGAATTATGTTACTAGTATCGTAGAAACACACAGTTACTAATTACAGTTTACAAAAAAGCATAAGAACATTTTAATAAGCATGTCTCTCAAAATGTATTAATAACTACTAAATGTGGGAGCAGGAAATGCAGAAGATACGGGTTCAATCCCTAGGCTGGGAAAATCTACTGGAGTAGGAAATGGCAACCCACTCCAGTATTCTCACCTAGAAAATTCCACGGACAGAGGATCCTTATGGGTTACAGTCCATGGCGTTGCAAATAAATGGACATGACTGAGTGACCCAGCGTACACACATGTGGGAGTTAGATCATATTTTAAGACTTTCTAAAAACTTGTTCAACCATTAGTCAAGATTGCTTACTATGCACAGCTTTGTAAATAAGAGCAACTACAAAGAAAACAAGGCAATTACTTAGGAAGAACTTAACAGAAAAACCATATAGTCCTTTCTTCCAAAAAGTAATTTTAAAATTTTAAAATTATATTACCTAAATATGTTTTTTAAAGCTAGTTATACAGTAAGTGAAAATACATCACAATAGTATTAATATAATCCCTCTGGCTAGATTGTATTCATGACCTCAATTATTTACCTTTCCTTGTATGCTTGTCCTTAAGAGGTAAAATACCTATCCTGCCCAATGATTCCAAATTCTGCCATGTGACTTGCTTCGTCAACCAAATGTTAGCTGTTGTGATTCAGAGAGGCTTCAAAAAGCATTTTGATGTTTTTGCTTTTCTACTCCTGAACTTCAAGGATGAGATCCTCACAAAATAAAAGTTCTACTTCTCACAGAATGAAACACTGAGCAAGGTAAGTAACACTGATGAAATTCGTGTTGCAGTTCAATATTTATTAAGAATTTATAATGGGCTTGTTAATTACGGGACATCTTCTGGTTAAAATTTTAATTCTGATTACTTATGACATGATATTTCTACCTAAATTCATAAGACAAATAAAAATAAACTGAAAACAGTTTCTTAACCTGAATGCTGGCTTACAGGTGTGCTCAAATTTTGAAATAATCATCAGGTTATAAGCTTAAAAACACTTGCATTTTATATGCACTGTATCCAGATAAGAAGGTTGTTTTTTTTTTTTTTTAACTGTTGATTTTAAAATAAAGATTCCCAGAGAGCTGCAAAAATAATGTAGAAAGTTCCTGCATACCCTTTATCCAGTTTCACCAAATTTTTACATCTTTCACAACTATAATTCAATGTAATAACAGTAAACTAACATTATTATTAACTAACATGTATAGTTCTTGCCATGGATAGATTTTATCATGAATAGACTTATGAAACCACCAGCACACTCAAGATACAGAACTATTCCATTACCAAAAGGATCTCTCTCAGGCTTCCCTTTAATCACATCCACTCTCCTCCCTCCACCATCCCTAATTCATGGCATCCACTAATCTGTTTTCTAGTTCTATAATTTTGTCACTAAAGGATTATATACATAAAAGAATATATTATCTGACATTCTGAGATATTTTTCTCAGTCACCATCAGGGCCTTATGTTAGTCACTCAGTTGTGTCTGTCTCTTCGAGACCCCATGGACTGTAGCCCGTCAGGCTCCTCTGTTTATGGAGTTCTCCAGGCAAGAATACTGGAGTGGGTAGCCATTCCCTTCTCCAGGGGAGCTTCCCAAGCCAGGGATCAAACCCGGCTCTCCTGCGTTGCAGGCAGATTCTTCTCTTTAAGAAGACTTTTTAGTGGTTGCTCTAGGTAGTACATAACTTATCACTGTTAACTGCTGAAAACATTTACCAGTTTGATTAAAAGGTAGCTTGACCTAGAACAGGAAGTCCCTCAATTAAGTTTTTAAACTGAAAAAGGTGTGTTCACAACTGGATTTAGGAAAGAATGCTGTAGTCTGATTTTACTAGCATTATATATTATATTATTTGGTCTGTCAACTAGATTGAACATTATCTAGAACATCTCAACATTAACCATTAATACTGAACTAAATGTTCTATTACTCAGATAAACAGATTACACAGATCACTCAGTTCATCTCTCTCACTATATAAAAGGACTGAACTCCAAAGAGATAAAACAAATTTCAAAAATCACATAAAAAGATTAAAGAGTGAAGATTAGAAATCAAATTTCTTAATTTCCAATCCAAATACTTTTTCACCTGCAGAATTCTGGACAGAGGCTATAGTCCATGGGGTTGTTTAGTTGCTCAATCATGTCCAACTCTTTGTGATCCTGTGGACTACAGCCTGCCAGGCCCCTTGTCCATGGGATTTCCCAAGTAAGAATGCTAGAGTGGGTTGCCACTTCCTTCTCCAGGGGATCTTCCCGACCCAGGGATCGAATCCATGTCTCCTGTATTGGCAGGCAGATTCTTTACCACTAAGCCACCAGGAAAGCTCCAAATGTACCAGATGGGCTTAACAGCAGAATGGAAGTAACACTGGAAAGAGTCAGTAAACTTGAAGATAGATCAACAGAAGTTATCCAACCATAAAAAGAAAGAAAGGAAAAAACTTTGGCAATAAAATGAGGAGACAGAGATTCATGGGACAACATCAAAAGGTCTGAAAAATTATAGGTTTCAAGCAATTGTTAAACAACATGTCAAATATGTTCCAATTTTATGAATAATGGTCACTATTGTTTGGGTTCCAGCCTCAGCTCCTCATCTAGCTAACTGTTCTAACCAAAGACTGTCAGGGAAAATCCTTCTGGGACTCAGTTCCCTTCTCTATTTAGTAAGGACACTGGATAAATTAGTGGTTTTTAAATTTAGCTATTCCTCAGAACCTCCTAGAGAGGTTTTTTTTGGGAAATACAGATCTTACCTCCAGAGATCATGTTCAGAAGGTGTAATGACAACATCGCACATCAACTATACTTCAATGAAATTTACAGAAAAACTAGGGCGGGGGAATGTGGTGAAATCCAGGTATTTGCATTTTTTTAAGTCCCCTAGATTATTTCTGATAATAAGCCAAGTTTGAGCATCATCACACTAGCTAATACTTGGGGGGAGAGGCAGAGCATGTGACAGGGACTCTTGGTACTGACAGCTTATAAATTCTCAAAAGGAACATCCTTTACAAAAATATGAGATTTCCCTGGTGGTTCAGTGGTTAAGAATCCACCTTGCAATGCAGGGGACATGAGTTTGATCCCTAATCAGGGAACTAAGATCCCACATACCTTGGAGCAACTAGCCCATGCACCACAGCTAGAGTCCGTGAGTCACAAAGAAAGATCCCGCTAAGGCCTAATGCAGTCAAACAAAAAATTTTAAATATATATATGTGTGTATGTATATGTATATACACACACACACACACACACAGAAATACAATATATACCAAAAGTTTGAAATCAAACTACTTATGAAAGGGGCTGTAAATTATTCATCTTTATTTTTATCACATAAAGTTTAAAATGAATGCTACTTAAGAAAAAAATCCTTAAAAGGAGGATTTCTATGCCACCTATTAACAGATTCTTAAGTTTGAAAGTCACAGCATATATAGTTCTAAACATAAAAACAGTAAGAAAAATATTCAGCTTTCTTAGAATTATTTGGGTATTCATTCATTCATTCAACAAATATTTACTGGGCAAATACTACAGGCTCAGCACTGTTCTAGGTTCTGGAGATACAACAGTGAACTAAAGTGACACAAATCTCTATTTTTATGAAGCTGATACTATAATGATATCAAACAAAAGAAAGTAACCTCAAACCAAAGAAACTACCACTTCATACAACATACACACACTAACAAAGCAAAGGCTAACTCTTGGAATTAAAGGGTTTTTTTAATCACAATATTCTTCCTTTCCAACTCCTCAGGAAGCAATCTGAACTAGTATATTTTTTAAAATGTAACTAATTTATGCAAAGCAGGCATAGCTCACTTTACAAAACAGTGTCTGTTCCTGAAACACTGTGCATAAATAAAAGTTTAGCAAACAATAATTTTAATAACGTTCCTTGGGCAAATAGAGGCTATAAGGGAATAGCAGTTATTGCTTTACTTCAGAATATTCTACTGTGAGTCTTCTGGTAAATATATTTATCTTGACAATTAATCTAAGCTATGTTGTTCAAGGGTAAAAAGACAATTTTAAGATGAATAGTATAACTGCACAGAAGTGATGAAGGAATGGGTATACCTATGTTTATGAAAACATATCAAAAAAGAACTCCCTAAAAGATATAAAACTACATTCCAGGAGGGGCATGCTTAAAATGACAAGGGGGATTTTTTTCACTTTCCTAATTACACATTTCTCCATTGTTTGAATTTTCTAACATAAATATAAACATGTATCACTTCTATGAGCAACAAAAACTATAAAGACATTGCATGGTGGGGGTGGAGGGAGGACAGTTTTCTATAATGTGAATAATTATCCCTAATTACTCTCTTTGGAAATTTGTGTTACTACTGTTTTCTAATATGTACCATGGTTCTCCTTAAGACAGGGCACACGTGTACTTCTCTATTCCTGTATGTTGCACACACACTGGATGCCTTTCAAATACACACACCAAGTATGCTCATTCCATACCTGATGGAGGAATCATCGTCCTACGATCTTGTTCCCAGGGCGGTGAAAGGGAGCCAGTGTCAGAAGACGCTCTGTGAGGATCAGTTAGCCTATCAGAACTTGATTCTCCTCTTTCATCAGTAATCGGATGGTCCAGAGGATTCCCTGGGCCTCTTGAGCCTAATTAAAGAAGAAAGATACAAATGCTTTATCTAAAAAAGTATTATAAGATCTCATCAAATAAAATCCAGGCCTTTTTTGAAAGGCAAAACAGTCAGATTCTAACCAAGTTATCCCAAGACACATTAGACTATAACTCAATCCTATCAAAGCCATTTCTAAAACAAAAGAAAATATTTTGTCATATACATAGATACTTGCCTATAAAACTCATTCTTAAATGTTATTACCATCATTATTTACATATAAAATCAGTGGTTAAATTGGAAATTATAAATACTAAGTCTGAAAAATAAGAGTAGAAAGTAAATAGCAAAATAAAGGATTTCTATATCAGATGTAATAATTATGAGATTTTTGTTAATTAAACTAATATGCCAATAGTCAAAGAGTATGAAGCCTTTAAAACAGTCATCTTAGAGGCTATATACCTATTTTAATATTCTGCAACTACTAAAGGTATATTTTAGAAATGTACTCAGATTAACTTAACAGCTACTTAAGAAATTGCATCTTACTATTGTAGTAAGTAGAGGCATGACTCTTCATGAGTTCTGCCTCAGAAATGATTTTAGCCAGTCTGATTACAAAATTTATATATGCCAAATATATCTGGCTTTAAGCGGCTTCTAGCAATTTTTAAATATCAAGTTCACCTCCAAAGAAAGCTCATAACTCTGAAGTCAAGTCTAAAATAAAAAGTTTCAAAAGCAACAGCACTGTTGAAATAAACACTCTGAACAAGGTAACACTCGTTTGGGTAAGAAAATCTGACATGCTAACATTTATAAAGAAAGGGAATCATTCCAAAGTTCCCTTCCTATGACCACAGAAAGAATGGCACCTCAACTAATAACCCATACTCAAGTAAAGTGAAAAACACAAATACAAAAAGTTTCAATATTAAATAACAAAATTAATTAATTAATATTTCATCTGTCATTGAGGGGAGAATGAGGTCTCCTCAAAATTACATTGCCCAGAAAATAAAAGCTTATTTAATTTTTCAAAGAACTTTAAAAAACAATTATTTTAATAGAAATCATTCTAAAATGCTCCCCACATTTCAGCACTTCCTTTAAGAGATAAAAGTAATATGACCTTTACATGGTAACTTGTAGCAATCAGTATAAGCATTCTGTTTGTTTTTTTTTTTTTTAATTTTAGTAATTTTTAAAATTGTTCTATCTACTCTTGTTGTCCGGAAGCCAACTGACTTTTATGTCAGAAGGTCTATTTATCCTTATTCCTTCTAGTTTGTTCATCCTTTTTATCAGTTCATCAGAAGGGAAAAAAAGGCTGGGAAAATTAAATCGGTGAAATACGTGCAAGAGTCAATTAGGCTAAAGTTGTCTAGAGTGAAAAAACGGATCTTTAAAGGAGACATTCAAAGACTTTCTCCTGATTGCTTACTTCCAGAGGAAAAAAAGTACAGGCAAGTGACTATTAGGTGAAAAACTGCCAACATGAACATGCTAAAGGTCAAGGTTTTTCATTTAGTCCACAAGTTACATACAATTTACTCTAAAAAGAAATTATTTTCCTTACACTCAATCTTACTGAAACATGTATCTCATCCAAACTTTCAAAAAAAAAAAGATAAGAGGAAGGAAAAGAAAGGTCATTCTTCTCTTGTGGGTCATAGAAACTTTCAGTTCAAAGCAACTCTTTTAAGGCCTGCTGCTAACTTACTTAAAACTTCTGCAGCTTTTCTAACAAACAGTAAAACACCCTTGCAAATGATCTAATCACATTGTATCTTGAAAGTTATTTTAAAAAGAAAGGAAAGTAACTTAAATAGGAGAGGAGAAATCAAAGGTAATTTTTACTGTTATTTCAAATATTCAATTAACTACAAGCAATCCTTGACTTATGTCATTCAACTTTAAGTGATTCACATTGCCAATTTAGCTAATTTATACCCTTACTTATAGGGCACTGTTTTTCAGGACTGTTGGCTGCAACCCATCGTGGCGTATGAAGTTAATCTTAACTAGCATTCTTTCTTAATGAAATAGAATAGAACTGAATAGAAGTTATCACAAAGCATCAAAGATAGTAAGGGTAGTACTATCTCATGTGACTGGCTTCAGTAACACTTATGTTCATGTGTAATCTGACATGATATAAACACAAATTCAGGGCTAAAAACCTAAGGCTCTCGATTTTGGAATAAACATGTTTGAATTTTGCCATAACGCAAGGGAAAGTTCTAAAGTAACTTGACAAACAAAATATAGTTGAGAGATCAAAAGAGGAAAACTCCAGATCAAAAGAGGTATACAGGTAACATCAGTGCTGATGAGGTAACTGCAGAAAGATCAATAGCTAATGCTTGGGCTTGAATGGCTCTGGAAATTCTCAAAAACACATAAGGGGGTAACAAAGCACATGATCTTGGGTCAGTTTCTTAAAATATTAACATACTATTTAGGGCTCTTTTAAGATTCCCAAAAAAACTATGTCTACCAGAGAGCACTTCTGAATTCCTTATTTCTTAAAAAAAAAAAAAAAAAAAAAATAGCTCTTTCACTTTCTGATTTTCTACAATAAAAAGATCATGATAATAAAGTAAAAAAAGATTTTTAAAAAATTCTGTATTCCAATAATGCTTAATTAAAATACAATTTTATGCTAGGTTATACTGTTACTGTATTTCATGTATACTTTTATAAAGTTATATATTATGTAGTAAAAGATCCAGCTTTTTAAAAGGTTTTAAAAGATGATATATCAAGTCCCTGACCAAAATGTAATCCATCAGAAATAGGTTTCTAAGGGAAAAATATATTCAAATTAGATGTCACAGAGTTTCTTTTCCAAACAAAAATTAACCCAGAGTAAGTAAGTGCAAGGAATGCCTGTATTTTTCAAAGGTTTATTTTAAAGATCATTTTAAAGATAAGTTGAGATGAAAATATAAAGTAAGGAAGAAATCTAGAGTAATAAAGATGTTTAAACAATATACCTCTTCCTCCTCCCCCTGGAAGCAAAGGTGAGAGTCTGAGTGGACCCTCCAACAAAGTTGGAGGGGAGAGAAAAGCTCTCATTTCAGGTGAAGGTCGACCCAATGGTGAGGGACCATATGGGGAATGCTCTGGAATAATTAAAACAGCATATTTAAATTCATAGTTTCAATTACCTACACTATAGATTAGAATCCTAACTCAGCAATTACCATCGGGTCATTCTATTGCCAATTTAAATTTAATCTCTGTCCTAAATACTAAAGGTGCCTTGGGTTTAGCTAATATGGGATGGAGCTATATATAGAACCATGTGTTTAAGTCTATCTACCAGACACTTCAGTCAATAAAAACATCACTCTTTCGGTAACTAATACACTTGAATGATCATACACTATTAAGTAAAGGACACCATATTTTAGAGTTATAAGAGGATTTGAGGGGCATGAAGTTTGTTTGTTTTTGTTTTGTTTTTAATGGCAGTATGCTTCCAGATAGTTCAGCTGGTGAGGGTTGTACCAATAGAAGGGCTCTGTTTAAATCAGGGCCAGACAGGGCCTGTATTGGGCTATGAATTACCCGAGTAAAGTTCAGATTTTCAAAAGCATGAAAAAAAAAACCCAGAAAATACTCTGAACCTTCAGAAATTACTTCTGATTTATCACCAGTGAAAACTCAGTTTTACACATCAAATAAATCACTTTATCTATAAACCATATAACCAAAAGTCTGATCATTTTATAAACTTCACCATTCTCAAATAATGGTTATTCTTCCAAAGATCGAAAATCAACAACATTATCAAAAAACAAACAAACTTCAATGCCACCCAAAATAACACTTTTCAAAACATGCTAAATTTTATTATGTAGCTTATATAATATTTGAATGTAGTTATAACAAAAGATCAAAGCATTATTTACCCTGAGACATTTTTGCATAAGATTCAGATAAAAAATTCTTTCTGTATAACTCCCTCAACTCCAGACTTTGCTCCTATTTGAAATTCATAACAATCTGCTATTTCTTAATGTAGAAATACTTAATGAAACTGGACTCTCAAAGTGATTTTTATAACTTTTCAACAGTTACTAAAAGAGGAGTCTACCTACACAAGATAGGTTTATTTTTACTACCCTAGAAGCTTAATTCCAATTCAAGCAAAATTATTTTGAAAAATGTAAACTATTTGGAATAGTATGAGATCATAAAGATGCTAACTCACTAATGAATGGACAGAAATATTAAATACATCTTCCAAATAACTGGTTCTTTTGGAGGTAATTAAAGCAATCAAAACTCAGATTAATAAAGTTTTCCCACCCTTTTAATGAAGTTTTAAATAATTTAAAACCAGCTGTTTTAATTCTTATTTTTAAAATTCAAGCAAATTCCAAAGAATGGTTAATATGTAAACAGTCACAATGCTATTCCATTTAAGCAATCTTTACCCATTCACTCTCCAAAAAAATAATGGGTACCTTACTATGTACCAAGCACTTTGCTTCCCAAGGAGCTCAAGGTACTAAACATACATCATCCTACAAAACACCACTGAGAAAGCCATTACTCACATTATTGCTAGAGAACAAAACTCAGAAACTTGGGAGACCACAAGATAACTCAGATTAGAGCCCTAGCTCCAAACTCTAAAAAATTCATAAGAAGTAGTGTTAATTCACACTAATATAAATGGTATGTACAAAATATATTAAGTACTTTTTTAATGAGGGGTTAAAAAAAAAAACTACCTCTGCCAAATGCTGTATTTGGAACATCAAGTGCATAAGGATCTTTTTCTAAAAGTTCAATTTTAAACTCTGTTTCAGTTAATCTGCAAATAAAGAACAAACATCACTAAGTTACTTATCTAAGAGAAGCACTCACATTTCAAGAAAAATGCCACTATTATAAACTATTTTTTATTATCTCAATATCTACATAAAAGAAACAGGTCCTTTAAAATTATTCTGACCAAAATACCTTTATATATTCCCCACTATTTATTTTAGGGTAACAGGTTCCTTTTGTCTCATGATAGTGATGTTTTGCTGAGGTTTGGAATTGTTTTATTCTCTTTCAAAACTAGGCTACAAAGAATACCATATCACAGAATCCAACTTTTAGAAAGATCTTGAAGGGCCCTCCAAGGTCAATGAGTTCAAACCTATTATTTTACAACTAAGGAAAGTGAGGTTAGGAGTTTAAATGATTTATGCAAAATGAAAGTACAGGGTTAAAACTCAGGGCTCCCAGCTCTGAATCACATAAGCTTTCCGTTGTAGTGTTACCCATACGATTCCCATCATAACATAAAGTTGGAACCTGATTAATTCATCCTACTATTTTATTCCTTTCCAAACTTTTATCTGAAAAATATGACATTTTAAAAGAATCTTATTTCTAGTTCTATACCATTAGATCTGAAATAAAACATTTAATCATATGGCTTTAATTTCTGAGTAGAAAAGACAAGTAAGAGACTAAAACTAATACTGGATAATGTTAATAGTACATTCTGTCAAGAAATTATAACACTATGGGAAGACTTTTGCAGTCTTCATAGAAAACTATTTACTCTTCCCTTCAATTGTACACTATACTCTTTTATCCTCTCATTCATTTTGTTATTGTAAAGCAATGCCATCCAATATAATAAAATCATGGAAAAAGAGAAATAATAAACATTCTATCCATTTATTCATTAAAAGATGTTAATACTCTGTGAATTACCATGTCAAAAAGATTTATCCTTTCTATATCCATCTCTTATAATCTCTTTCTACCCACTCTGATTTAAATAAAATTTCTTTAAGTTATACTTTTTACAAAAAAATCTATGAAAAGTTTCTCTCCGTTACAGTAACCTCTAGTCAAGCGTTTCAAACAAAAAAATCTAGTAAACTCTAATAGAACTAAGGTAGACTTTATTACTAGATATGTTGGGTCACTGAAAGTCTGTTTATCCTTATAAAAATATCAACTACTTAATAAAATAACAACTAAGAATAAAAGTCATAAGCAAAGTTTTTAAAGTATTCCTACTAAGATACTTACTTTTGTCTGTTGTGAGCATTTTCTTTCCTTAAATCATTGAGGTTTCTTTCAGCAGTCCGAGCTGCCAACTTAAGGAAAATAATATATTTTAAAATAAATTTATGAAAACTTGAAATATAAGCATACATAAATATCTCAATAATTGCATACAAATATCACAATCACTTAAGTATATAAGAAAGCATTTCAGTAAACTCAATGTAAAAAAAATTAATTTAGAAAATTATATCAAAAAGAAATGAGTTTCATACAACAAATGTACTTGCCAAGAAATGCTTTCAGCTAGATGTGAAGTCAAGGATTAGAATTACTTGGTGTTGTAAATATCCAAATAACATGACAAGAGCTATGGAAGAGGACTCAAGCTTAGGAATGGAGACTCAGAATTATGCGTGGCAGCATTGGCAGTGGAACAAAGTAACTATCTCTGGAAAGAGATCACTGTAATTCTGTGAAACTATAAAGGTCTAAACATGCTGGTAAAGGCCATTTTTTTTTAATGACTGAATATAATCAAAGAATGCTGCATGTTTATTAAGTACATAGCACTGTAGAGATACATTCCTTTAGTCTTTTACATTTATTTACAGACACTTTCATTTAATAAAAATCAGAGTACCAATACAGATATTACAAGAAAAAAAAGCTTATACCAAGAATATGCAATAAACCCAAATAGCTGTGGATAAAATTAAGCTTGCATAGAATACTACGTTTCCCTGTTATCCTGTGGACTCTCCAGGGTAGAAGCAGCAGAGTGGGGAACATCACAGCTGCCAGATTAATGCAGTTCACTAGGGCAAATGTGGCAGTCACCAAAAGGCAGGCAAATTAACGCAGTCTACAATTTTGAACTGTACCTGAGAATTGACTTTAACTGGGCCAATAACCAAAAATATAGCTTAACCACATGTTAGCACTCAATATCAAAAGATTCCAGGTGTAAATCTTTTTCCAAATTATATAATCAATTTTGTACTAACAAAAAAGAACACCATTGTAACAATTTTTGTTAACAAAATACCAATTCATTTAACTTTTAATGATGCAGAACTAAAATCATTTCTAAATGTTTGCTAATGTGTAACATATTTACTGTTAAACATATGGCACAAAAATGTGTAGTTGAGTCAAAAGTAAGTTCTACTCTGATTATAGTATAGTATATATTAAAGATATACCTACAACAAAGAAATATAAAAATAGACTGATGACAATGGTTCACATTTGAAAAATTTACACCCAGAAGTTAGCAAAAACTGTAATTTTAGTAAATAACCAACTATATTGTAATCTAAAACATTTATATTCAGATATTGAACACTTAACAATATGCAAAAAAGATTCTATTAGGTACAGGTGTTAAGAAGGAAAACAAAACAGTCCCTATAAGCTTAAATCTGTGGTAAGAACAAATACAAATAACCACAGTACTTGCCACAGGATACAAAAAAAAAACCCAAGTACTATGACAGTTTAAAGGAAGATTAAATCTAACAGGATGGAGCAAAGAAATGCTCAACAGAGAAAGTAACACCTAAAATTAAGAAATTATTACAGTAAAATAGTGGAAACAAACTGAAAGTTTATAAAATGAAAAACTTCATAGAAAAGATAAAACTTCATAAAAAATATCTATGATATATTAAGAAAGGTTATAAAACAATATATGATCTTGTTTTTTTAAACGTATATATGTGCTTTATGTCTCAATGTATCTATAAAAGTATGGAATAAATTAAAGTACTACTGCTGATTACTTCTTTGTACTTTTCTACATGGTATAATTTTTGTTCAATGAGTATATATTATTTTTATAA
This sequence comes from Odocoileus virginianus, assembly GCF_023699985.2. Classification (NCBI taxonomy): domain Eukaryota; kingdom Metazoa; phylum Chordata; class Mammalia; order Artiodactyla; family Cervidae; genus Odocoileus; species Odocoileus virginianus. The sequence goes on from NC_069689.1 coordinate 26,513,864, forward strand.
AATATCTTTAGTTTGAGACATGAAGGGCATATTTTCTGCATGTTTTAATTTAAGGTCAATGTCATTATTTACTAAATAAGAATTTCAATGTATTGAAAAGAAAAAGTATAAGACTTGGAATCTTAAAAAAAAAACATGTAAGACTTAGAATCTAAAAGGTCAATGTTTCAACCTCAAATCTTAACTCTCTAATCACGTGACCTAGGGCTGTTTCCTCATCAGGAAAACCTGAATTACAATACCCATTTTTTTTACAGTTATTGTGTGGACTGAGTGAGTAATATATGTACAATGCCTTTGAGTACAGTGCCTAGAATATATGCAATACTAATAAACATCAGTTCCTCTCCATCTTTAAAAAATAATTTGCATCTGAGCATTTAGAAAGGAGTGAGGAAGACTAAACTCACTTCCAATACCAGCATATTATTTCAATAACAAATATTTCAATAACAAATATTACAGAAGCATATACATAAAAGCTCAAAATTGGGAAGGATCCTGATATTCAACTTATCTAATTTCTTACTCTAAGCTGAAATCTCCATTCCAAGAAACATCCATGCCTAAAAATAAAAATATCTTCCAAGGTTCAGTACAGCAGTGACAATTTAACAGTTAACATTTACTGAATGCCTACTATATGTCAGGTACTTGGCTATCAGAATTATCTTACTTAATGTCATCACAATAACTGTGAAATAGATACTAGTAATATCTCTGTCTTTAGGTAAGGAACTGGTGGTAAGTGATAGGGCCAGGATAGCAACCAAGACAGGATGACTCCAGACCCCATATTCACCTACTGTGCAAATCACTTCCCCTTGAAGACTTTGAGGGGCAAGTCTTTCAAAGGCCAGCTGTTAACAATTCTTCATGTTAGAGAGACCATCCTGATCATTACTCAAAATCTATATAGTTATCACTTTCTCATACAGTTCCTCCAAAACACTGACATGTCATTTCTTGTGAAGGTCTTTTTTTTAATGTGTAACAAGTAATTAAAAATCAGAGAATCAGATACCTGAATTATATTAATATAACTTTTAGAACTAGGACGGGCTTTAGATTATTACTTCAGCTAGTCCCATTGTTTTACAGATGAGTAAACAAGCCCAGAGAATTTTAAAAATTTGTCCACAAGTAATTAGCTGGCAATCCACTGCCTGAAACAAGTCCATGAACGTTGCCTCACCTCCCCCTGAGTATAAGCCCCAAAGAGTGAAGCTCCGTGCAAAGAAGTAATGTGCTAAAAGCAGAGAAGGAAAAATCAGATTGTGTGAATAACTGTATCATAACAAAGTATTTAGTTCATAAGGGATGTAATTCCACTACTGGTGAAATTAAAAGAAACTGATTTCTTTATACACTACCTTTTTTCTCAGTTATAAAAGTGTACCTTTACACTGCTCATCTAAATTAGGAAAAAGAACAATTTGACAAAAAAGCCTAAGAAAATTTAATACTTACCCAATTATCATGTGCTTTTTTCTCATGAGAAATAATCTGAAAAAGAAAAATCATTAAAATACTACTAATAACTATTTTTTTCTGTAAAAAAACATTCATACCTACCACTATGATTTAATACAAAACTCATAAACTCAAAAATAATCATCTCTAAAAAGTCAGCAAGTATTATTTTAAAGCAAATTTTCATATACATATGATCTACTCTATTACACTTCTAAAACAAAAGCAATGTTAAGACAACTGAAATTTTTGTCTAGTACATTTCTGTTTTACACAATAATCAATTACAATCAGCTCAGTTCAGTTCAGTTCACTCGCTCAGTCGTGTCCGACTCTTTGCGACCCCATAAATAGGAGGTACCAATTAAGAAACAACTAGCCAGACTGGTTTTATATATATATATATATATATATATATATATATATATATGACCCTAATGCTGATATATGTTTATTTATTTATGCAACTCAAATTCCCAAATCAGCAGTAGTTCACATAGCAACTTTAAAAAATGTCTCTTTTACCAGAATCTTTGCTCCCTAGAAATGTTCCACCACCACATGCAAAACCTCAAGAGACTAACTATACTCCTGCATCAAAACAGATATGAATTCAAACAAATCACTACTGTTTTAAGTTACACATACACACACACATACCTGTCCTTGATAAGAATGAATAGTTCTCTCCAACTCTTCTTCTAGATCTTTGGCTCGCTTTCTATAAAGAACAAACAATCATTCTACTCTTAACATAAACTAAGAAATGACAGAACACACTATCTCTACTGAAAATATTAATTAACTTAACACCTAGACTGCTTTGTTTCATGTAATGCTAGAAGTCCACATGTTCATCACCTTTGGTGTTGCTGGTTTAGTTGCAAGGTTCTAAAGCATATTTTTTTCCTGATATAATTTAAACATTAGGTAAGCTTTAGGAATACTACTACTTGAGTTTACCTAAAACAAATATCATGAAAAGATTTAGATGGAATACTGGCTCATTTTCATTTTTAAGAAGCATATTGGGAGATGTATTCAGATGTCTAGTGTCTTAATAGAACTCTAGGAAATTAAAGATGTGTGAGAAAGAAAATGCTATTACCTTTATAAGACTAAAAAGACTTAAAGTTCATAAGACTATAAAAAGACCTTATAAGACTAAAAACTTTTCCATAAAATTCAAGCTTGCTCTTCCTAATGTAAAATGAAGTATCACAACTATTTGGAGTACTGCTGAATCTTGTCACTTATTTCCTCTAGGTTTTTATTATTTCTATTATTTTAGGATTGATTATTTCAGTAAGGATTGAGCTAAGGTAAAAACTAGATTTATGGTCTTATAAACACTTCTTCATAACTTTAATTAAGGCTTATTCTTTTGGCAGCATACTTCTCAAATTGATTAATATTATATACATTCTTCCCCATGTGAACCAAAGAGGAAAGACCTTAAAATTAGTCACATTAACAAAGTTCTTAACTTTAACATAATATAGGATTGCCCATATTCAAATCCAACTACTCAGAGATTCTGAATTACATAAAGTAAAAGAAAAACTTTTTTCCTTTTTATATTTTCTGTATAATTGCATAAGAGCAAGACATCTAAATGAAAAATAATAAAATTATGGGGGATTTTTTTTGATTACTCTATTATTTTTTTCTGCTTTTGGGCTTTTGTATGGATACCCTTCCTACCTCAAAAAGAAAGGGGTGAAATATATTCATACCTGTAGGTCTCCAGCTCTTCAGCTGCATGGCTGATCTTTTCATCAGCTTTGGAAAGTTTCTCTTCTTTCTCTAAACGGTAATTTTCCTCCATTGTCAATTTCCTTAAAACAAAAAGTATTTTATTTCTGTCATTGTATGTCATAAAATAACCAATGGTATATTTTTAATTATATCACAACTGGTGATTTATTCTACTGCTTCCCATAAAGCAACCTGTAAATATCAATAAAAACATCACACGTAAGAAAAAAACAAATGTACCTGAGTGTGGAATTTAATATTATAGAATCAAATTGTAAAGCACCTTATCCAATACAGTACTACTAATACAGAAGCTTTAAGAGTTCACCATTATCATTTATATTTTTATCATTGAACAAAAAATGTTTCAAAATCAAATAACTTTCTTAAAAAAATAATTTGATGAGATGCAACCCAATCATAAATTAAGAACTTTGAATAACCACATAATGAAAGTGAAAGTCACTCAGTGGTGTCTGACTCTGTGACCCCAAGGACTATAGAGTCTGTGGAATTCTCTAGGTCAAAATACTGGAGTGGGTAGCCTTTTCCTTCTCCCAGGGATCTTCCCAACATAGGGATCGAACCCAAGTCTCCCACATTGCAGGTGGATTCTTTACCAGCTGAGCCACAAGGGAAGCCTAAATAATCACATAAGCTGAAAGCAAAATGTCTTTAAGCTATTTTATCTGCCACTCAATGGAGTGACCAATGTAATTTATTACCTGTGAAGTATCATTTCATTTTCTTGATATAGTTCAGTCATTACTTTAAGTTTCTGCTGAAGTTTTTGAGTTTCACTTTCGAACTGTGTATTTTCTGACTGTAAAGATGCTTGTTCAGTCTGGAGATTTTTAATACACTCTACAGAAAAATTTTTTAAATCACAATTAAGGGAGCAAATATTTTGAGCTACACATTAATATTTTATAAAAATAAAAATTACAAAAACTAATTATTAATAGACTAAATTCTTTCTGACAGAAAATTGATATTCTGTTCGCCTAAATACCTTTTAACATGTTAAAGAGCTATATAAATTATAATTTTTTTTATTATATAAGGATTTCCTACAAAAAATTTCTAAAACCTTCAGTACTCTAATTCTAGCATCTAATTTTCAGTCTAGGAGACAAAAGTCACTAAAATTCTCAAAGTTTTGGTGATGAGGATTTTGAAGGCAAATACTTTAGCTTAATATTTCCTGTGAATCTCTCCCACATGATTAATAATGCATCTTTTTTTCCCTAGTAAAGTTTACCCATTAATAACTTCTACCCAGCCTCTTTTTAAGCCAAAATTTTTATACGTGGTAAAAATCAAGCCAGAAATTTGGATCTTCTCATAATGAATGCCCCAAAGTCCTGCTGGCTTACACCAGATCAAGACTGGAAAGGAAAGTACTAACTTTAGCTTTGTTTCAACCTAAAAGAATCATCAATGAAAATTAAACAATTCTAATTAATTATGATTATAAAATAATTAGTGGATACACTAACTAAGGAAATTATTTCTCTTTCAACATAACATAATTCATAAGACTAAGGTGACATCTCCCAAAAAAACGTGTATGAATCATGATCATACCACAAATCTTGAAACAAGGCAAAACTCACTCTGCCTGAACAGGACAATTCCAAAACCATACTAACAATCATTAGAATTTTACTGATTTATGTAATGTTATATAATTATTCTAAAACATCTACTAATTAAATATACACACCAAAAAGACAGTTTAATACCTTAACATTAAATGATTAAATGTGCAGAAAATTGTCCACATCTGTCTTTCCAAGAAATTTTAAAATCTAGATCAGTAAAGTTTATTGACCTTTGGCCTTAAGCCATTGCCATGTCGTCTTAATAATTCTTAACAAGCCATTGTTAAGTCACTTAACTGACATTCATGTTGGATATTACTTCTTTTAAAATTGGATCATCTCTATTTAAAAAAAAAATTAAACCAACACTTAAACTTTCATTATATTTTTTCACTTCTACCGTAACTATTTTGTTTCAAATCCTCTGTATCTTAAAATAGCACTGTAAATGATTACCAAAAACGACAGGGTCAGAGGAGAAACAATTCAGAAGAAAACCTTTCTGTTCTGAATAGAAGATCAATTATAGAAATTTATCTTTCATGACTCCCTAAAATAAGAAAGATTTGCAAGAAGGGACACAAAGTCTCCAAATACTAGTTTTAGAAAAATAGTAATTTGCCAAGATACCATTTGAAGTGATGGGGTAACTGGTGAGCAAATTCCTTACAATCCCAGCACTTACTACAGTTCCTCACCGACAGCCTGTTAATGTACCAAAATAGGGCTTCCTTGAAAGTAGGCTCCATATCTTTCCCTCTTGTAAATCTCCCATGGCTTTTAGTACTATACATTAGCAAAACTTTAAGTTAATATTAATGTTTTTCAAAATTCAAAAATAACTGAACTACCAGTACCATGTGAATAGGGCAATGATAATTTTTTTAAATAATCTGTATCTTTGGTGGTTCAACCTTTTCAAAAAATGTCTTATTATAAACCCAGTTTACTTATTTTAGAAATTTTTGAAAATATAGATAAGTAAAAAGAAAACAGAAATCTGTCCATGATCCCATATTCAAAGAGAATCATGGCTGACATTCAAGAATGTCCTTCCATCATTTTTTTATGCTAACAGTTATGCTGATTTTTTTTTTTTTACAATATGGAATGTTCCTTACATCAACTTTTAAAATTTTGGAACATAACAGTATTTGTTCACTTGAGGAAAGAAAACACTATCAGCAAAATAAAAAAAAAAAATCTTTTCAATGATAAAAAACATCAGTTCTACAGGTCTAACATCATTCCCATATATGTTAATATACTATGCAAGGACATTAGAGGAAAAAACTGTACCATAAAAAGATCTATAAAATATAGAAGTACCACTAATAAAAATCAAATTTGCAATTAACAAAGTTTTTTTTAAACTAAGTTTTAATTTGCTACTTTTTAATAACTAAAACCATACCAAATATTTGACACTGAAATTGAAAGTACAGCTTTACTTTTTTTAATAATGCCATTAATTTTATATAAATATGGGGGAAATGATATGACTTTACCAACAATAAAAACTCAGACTAACTTTTCACAAATAACAAACAAAAGTAAAAAAAAAAAAAAATCAAATTGTATCTCCCCATAATTGATTCAATTAATGTTCTATTCTCTATAAGAAGACATATTTATTTAGAGAAACTTTGTAAGTCTATAGATTATCTACCTGTAAGCTCTTCTTTTGTTTTATCAACTTCAGATAATTGAGTGTAAATTTGGTTTCTTTCTCCTTCTAGGGTTTTTAAAGAAGCTCTTAACTTCAAAGAATGGGAGAAGGAGAAGAAAAAAAGCAACATTATAAACAATTATACCAAAACAAACAAAAATCTCAATATACCATCCTAATCTTTTGAAGTTCTTTTACACTCCAATGAAATTGCTACCCAGACTACAGAAGTCAACAATGGAGTTTCCATCTTAGAAAGTTAGCAAAGTCATCAACACATGTAAATCTCAAAACAGGAATAAAAGTCAGTGACTAATGCTTGAACAGCAGCTGTTTGCTTTCAGCACATAAATTTTGATCAAAGCAACCTTCAAGCTACATTACTGAAACTTCACATAGATCAATAAAGATCAAGATACCACTACTAGGATGAAACAGAGTAGGGATAAATCACAAGAAAATGAATCTAGCACCTACTTCTCAAGATAAGATATGGGGCAATAGAATATTAGAAAACACTGAGACCAGAGGATGAAGAACATTGAAAGAGGAAAAGTATGGGAAAATATGTAGTAAACAATCTTAATACAGTCCTTATCCAAAGAAATGAGTGCACACCTTGAAAATTTTTATTACAATAAATTCTAAAAACTAACAATATGAATTTCTAGTTATCATAAAAAATTAAAAAGCAACTGAAGAAAATTCTGATCACTTCTAAAACTTCTGTCACTTATATGGTAACTATAAAATGGACATTTAAAACAGTTACTAGGATATATGGATTTAATCCATGCTTTATCTGTTTCTCTATATTCTTATGTAGTAATGCAAACCTTAGCAGCATGAATCAGTTTCTTCAAAGCTCCTTTTGGTTGATTATCTATAGTGAAAAACAAAAACATAATAACTTGATAAAACAGTACAATGACACAACAGACAGCCAAATGATTTTATTAGTTCACTCAACTAGAGCTTTATAATCCCTTGCTACAATAAAGAATTTAATAAAAGGCACAGTGGCCTCAGACCTGCTCCAAGGAAGCTAAACAAAAAAAGCAATGGAATTATCATAGTATCATGTAACATGGTTCTTCACCACTAACTCCAAAAACAGAGTTAAAATAAGCATTTGGGAATCACCTAAATCTAGCCCACAGTTTCAATTATTCTTATTATTCAATCCCTCATCAGACAAAATATGACCAGAATTATATTCCAAATTAAAATAACATTAAACATGAGTTTTCTCATTAGAAAAATAATTATTTCTAAAAAAATAAATTAAAATTTTAAAAAAAAAGAAAAATAATTATTTCTTACAAGATATAGCAGAAGTAAAAAAGTACAAACAGAACTATATGTCTTTACTTTGGAGTGTACTTTTCTTCCAAGACATTAATGTTATCATCAAAGAAAATCTTTAAAAAAAAAAAAATCACACCTTCTCCTTAACACATTTTTTACTGACACAGAGTATGGAGGGAGAGAAAAGAGAAAGGTTACAAAAATCAGAGAAACTATCACTGGGGGGAAACTCAAAGAAGATACCTGAGACTTCTCTGCACTGTTCTTATGATTTTCTGTGAGTCTATACATCAAAACAAGATGTTCTCTTTCAAAGTCAAAAGAACTGATCTGAAAACACACTAAGTGGCTATAGGGAACCTAACTTCTGCTGAGTTTTCATACTGCAACCAGCAATGGCAACAGAATTTGGGCTGGTAAAAATTAAAGTACTGTCACCATACGAACCATCTAAAGAAATGCATCTTAAGGCATTCATTTATAGAACACTCAATTTTCCAACTACTCACCCATCCATTTGATCAGCTTACAGCACGGGGGAAATAGCCATGGAAAGAATTATGATGCAGTGTGAAGACTGCTGTGGTTGTGGTTGTGGTTTAGTCACTAAGTCATGTATGACTCTTGCGACCCCTTGGATTGTAGCCCGCCAGCCTCCTCTGTCCATGGGATTTCCCAGGCAAGAATCCTGGAGTGGGTTGCCATTTCCTTCTCCAGGGGATTTTCCTGACCCAGGGATCGAACACACATCTCCCGCCTTGCAGTGGTCCCCTACATTACAGGCAGCTTCTTTACCACTGTGCCACCAGGAAGCCAAAGACTGCTATAATGTACAACACATAAAAAGAACAGAGATGAGGAAGGCTGAAAGTCTATCTGAGGCACTGAAGAAAGATTTACTGAAATGGATCTATCTTAGCTGAAACAACCATAAGGGGTAGCGAGAGACAAAAAGAATATTACATGAGTATATAAAGAGAATTATGCACATGGGGAACTAAAAGGATATACAAGAGCCAGTCATCATTTCCAGTAAAAGAAGATGAGTTATGACTTAATACCTAGGTATGCATCGTTTTCTGAATCACTCTTCATTTCCAATTCCAAGTTATCATCATCTGTAATGTCTTCACCAAGTAGAGCAGTCCAGTCTTTCATCTTTCGTAAGCACTCTGTCAGAGACTTGACATTTACCAAAGGGGGAAAAAAAGAGGGTAATGCCTTATGCTGACTTTACAACCTCTGAATGCATAACTGTAGTCTAAAAACCAATCCACATAGATAAAAGTACATGAGCTCTTACTCTCTACCCAGCATAAAATATGTAAATACTCTCAAAAACTAGCATTTATTTACTATTAAGGTCTACAAGTTAAAAATAACAACTGGTAACTCTTAAATCAAATATGAAAAGTGAAAACGCAAAGTGTCAGTCGCTCATTCAGGTCCGACTCTTCATGACCCCATGGACTGTAGCCCACCAGGCACCTTTGTCCATGGAATTCTTCAGGCAAGAATACTGGCGTGGGTAGCCATTCATTTCTCTAGTGATCTTCCAACTCAGGGATCGAACCCAGGTCTCCTGCATTGCAGGTGGATTCCTTACCATCTGAGCCATCAAGGAAGCCCAAATCAAATAAATACAATACCTAGTAATGGCCCATTTTTGCTAAATGTATCAATGACTATACAGTAACAAGATTTCTTACGTGGTATTTCTCACTGCCACAGTAAGAGCAGTCATTAACATGAGAACAAATTTTGTGTGAAGTCAAACAAATCCCCAGGTGAAGTACATGATATATGAAAAAAGAGATTTCACAGATTCAATTTATTCAAGTAAACAACTAGCGGAGGAGATCAACTGACATAACTGACAAAAAAGAAAAAGAAATTGTAAAAGAGAATCTGAGTTGCAACATTAGAGGCTTTGCTATAGTTCTTTTTGAATTTTCTTAAAGATTTTCTTACACTATAGAGAATAAAATAGACTATTCCATGTATTTCTGTGGAAGGACACACCTAAAAGACTGATTCTGCTCTGTAATTTCCACCCTTCAGTCTCCTCCCTTTTGAGAGTCCCAGGCACAAACATCATAGCCTACAGCTCTGACTAGAGCTTGAGATTAGCACCTCATTCTTCTTCTGTTAGGACGAGTCCCAAGTCTTTTAGTAAAGTTTAGGAAAAAATAAAACAAAACAATATGCCAAATTACAAATACAAATCCTAATGATGGAACTGTGAAAACATCTTTGCAAGCATGCTAAGTCGCTTCAGTCGTGTCCAACTCTTTGTGACCCCATGGACTGCAGCCCTCTAGGCTCCTCTGTCCACGGGATCCTCTAGGCAGGAACCCTGGAGTGGGCTGCCATGCCCTCCTCCAGGGACCGTCCCGACCCAGGGATCGAGCCCCTGTCTCCTGCACTGGCAGGTGGATTCTTTACTGTTGAGACACTGAGGAAGCCCCCAAAACATCCTTAGTAGTGAAGTAAATAGCGTAAATGTATAGCTTTCAAGATGACATCATCCATTTCACTGTGCAGGTTACAGAATGTTAGTTGTACATCTTATTAGTTAATATTCACACTTGAGTATCTGGTTTGCAGCTTAAAAATGTAAGATTTAAAAGTGTAGGCAGGAAAAACTGGTAGAAGGGAGAGATAAGAAGTAGGAAAAAAAGTCAATAAATCTTAACAGTAATACCAATTATTTTATTCCTAATGGAGTTAAAGTGCAACTAGATTTACCTAAAATGTTCATCTCTATGAAAGTACATATACTGGTTAATCTAGGTATGAAAGATATTCATATTTATATTCAATGCATATAACTTCATTTGTCCAATTTATAAAATTCTTTCTAACTCTTCTCATCAACAAAAAAAGATGTAAATCTTAAGATAAAAGCTAAAATCCAAAGTCTTTTGTCTTTCTTCATTAAATAGCTAGGCTAAAATAGAAGAGAGAAGAAAAAAGGACACGGGGAATACATATATGTGTGTGTATGTATACACACACACACACACACATATATACACATATATATACACACATATATATATACATATATATATATATACACACACACACACACTACAAATCTACAAGTTTTCAAAGAACATTTGGCAACAAGAATAAAAACACAGTACAACTAGCAATGTTTGCCAAAAAGTACATCTCCTCAAATCTCCTCAAAATAAAAGCTGTTAAAAACAAAATTTCTTATATTTCACAATTAATTTAAAGTTCTAGCTTAACTCAGTCATTAAACCAGCAGGGCCAATTACCTTAATCTGATTTTCTTTATCACACAGAACTTGTTCCACATGTACTTTGTAGTCTTCAAATGTTATTTTCTGTTTATTAAGCTCATTTACTTGTTCTCTCAATTCTTCAGCTTCTTGTAAAAGCTAAAATTTAAACCCCAAAGAAAAAGAAAAGCAACTCTTATTATCTCATCATATTTATGCACAGGTACACTTATTTATGGGGTTCCCTTGTGGTTCAGCTGGTTAAGAATACACCTGCAATGCGGGAGACCTGGGTTCCATCCCTGGGCTGGGAAGATCCCCTGAAGAAGGGAAAGGCTACCCACTCCAGTATTCTGGCCTGGAGAATTCCATGGACTGTATATCCATGGGGTCACAAAGAGTCGGACACAACTGAGCGACTTTCACTTTCACACTTATGTATGTAAGGTGTATCATTAATAGAACCTCACAAAAAGGAGAGTAACTCATATTCTTGTATCAAACTCAGGTGTAGATGCACTTATTTATATATACCTAGGTGCACCACTAATAAACAGGCTTCCCGGGTCACGCAGTGGTAAAGAATTCGCCTGCCAGCACAGGAGACCTGGGTTTGATCCCTGGGTTGGGAAGATCCCTTGGCGACAGAAATGGCAACCCACTTCAGTATTCTTGCCTGGGAAATCCCATGGACAGAAGAGCCTGGTGGGCTAGAGTCCACAGAGTTGCAAAGAGTCCAACACAACTTAGCAACTGAGCACACATGCACCACTAATAAATATTATACAACAAAGTGTGTTGCTAAGAAAGGCGAGAAAAAAGGAGGTGGTGGGGAAGGAGGAATGTAATGAAGAAAGAAGGGAAGGAAGGAAGGGCTCCCTTTTCCAAAGAACTTTTAAAACATGGGTTTTAAAGTAAAATAACAGACACTTTAACATTCTTCAACTACTTACATGATAAATTTATATCAAATTAAAAGCTTTCTGAGACAAACACACTTGTTAGATTTGGCCATTTCTTGCCATCCTTTATATCCCATATAACATGCCATACCTCATTTAATCTTTTTTTTTAATCATGGGCCATTTTGTGGCTAACTAACCTTCAGAAATACCCTTAATCTAGAATAGATCAAATTCTGCATAAACAATCTTCTACTGTACAGACTTTTACAGAGGAGAACTTTCTCAACATGAATAAATGGTAAAGATGGTCATATAAGATAAACTTAACTACATAATGTTTATTTTAAAGTTTTAAAAATCAAAAAAATAACAAAAATAAAATTTAAAAACAAGCAAGTAATTAGAAGGAAATATTTATATATACCAAAGGGTTAATAACTGTAATATGCAAAAAGCTTTTAGAAGTCAGTAAGAAAAATAGGTCCTCTCCCCCAAAAAATAGAATCAGCAAGTAATTTACAAAATAATCAGCCTATACATACATACATATATATATATATACACATGGGGAAAAGGCCAATTTTATTTAATCTTTAAAACTCTATTTTATTAAATAGTAGTTACTGGGTTTCCCTGCAAAATTAAGGCTTCATCAGCATATTCCCTAGCACACAAAAAACTAGTCCTTCTCCACGTATGTTAGTAAAATAAGACAATTTTGACAGATTAAAAATAAATAAGAATTGAAGAATAAAACTTGGATTTGGTGACTGGCTGATCTTTAGTGAGTTACTAAGGAGACTGCATACAAAGCAAGCAGTCTTATTAGATTAAAGAAGGAATGTGTTAGGCCATGGAGTTAGTGCATACAGAATACTTTATTTCAAGAACTCTGATGAATAAAAAGGAGTTAGATTAAAGCAGCTATGAAGAGTAAGACAATCTAGATGAAATAGTTTCAATGTACAGAAGGTCACTTTTGACTATATTGATAACATAGCAAAATTAACACAGGATGTATTGATACCAGCCACTTTCTCCTGAAATCTACTAAGATGACAGTAAAGAGGTGTAAGGGGGGAAAAAAGCATAAACCCACAAGGAAAAAGACAAATGTGATGAAGAAAAAGATAGTTTCAGAAGTAGAAAGTGATGGAAGCATAGTAAAAGACCAGACAATTGAAATCTAAGGCAGAAGATGGTAGAGTCTAAAAGCAGTGTTGACTTGGTACAAACCAGGAAGGCTCATGTACTAGTTTATAACTGGAATGAAAAGAGAAGTACTGCTCAAAAGTCTGTATGAAAACCAGTTAGAGAAAACCCCATGTTCTCCCCACACATACATATACAAACATTCTAATTCTCAGTTCATCCCTCTCTCCCTCTTTTACATGCACGAACACATGCATGTGCACACACACTTACACAGACATACACACATCTGGCAAAAGCCTGGAGGGTTTTATTCTCTGGAGAGCTAGAATCTGAAACTCTGGGACACCTGACCCAGGTAAAGGTGTGAGTAATAAGCTGTAAGCATAAAAGCATTAAATGAAAACTGATTTACTGAACAGTGAGATACCAGCTCCTTACCTCACGAAGCTGCTTACCTCAATGTTCACCAATAGCCCTATGCCTCCCAAATAGGAACTATGGAGGACTCACCCCTGTGGAAAATGGTCTTTGAATACCAACATCTGGACACCCTCCAAAGAAATACCCTAGCCAGATTACTATGTAGAAATTATTACTATATACATATTACATTCCTATGTACATGTACTATGTAGTACTATGTACTATTCTTATGTAGCCCACAAGAAACACACACAGGGCTTCCAACTAGATTTGGAGACCCCTACTATTAAATAAATAGACAACCATGAATCACCAAACATCTGAAAAAAGAAACTCTTAGGCAAAAGACATAGACTAAAACAGAAAACAAAGGAACTCAAAGAAAACAAGGCAACTCAGCAAAAAAAAAAAAAAAAAAAAATCAAAAAAGAGTAGGGGGAAAAAAACATGACATCCTCAGCAAAGTAAGACATTGCATCCATGAAACCAGTAAAAAGCATAAGCAAAACAACAAAGAATTCTTACAAGTAAAAAAATCAGAGAATAAGTGAAAAAAGTTTCATAGTCATAAAGAAACCAAAAAAGACATTTTAAAATAATTTCATACATCATACAAAATACACCCCAAAATGAATGAAATAATTCCAGTAAATTTCCCAGAGCTGAATCAAGAGTTTCTAGACAGAGTGTATCCAACAAATATATGGAAAAAGACCCACACTAAGCAATATCATTGTGAAATTTCAGAGAAGTGGAAATAATGAAAGATACGAAAATTTTCCACAGAGGAAAAGAGTAGGTCACAAAAAAGGCTCAGTAATCCAAACAGCACTTGACTTCTTACAAGTGAGTCTGGAAAATGAAGACAATAGAGCAATAATGTCAAAACTTCAAGAAAAGAAAAACTGGAACCCAGAAGGTATCCAACCAAAATGTTAGCAGTATGAGAGAAGACATTCTAAGTTATGAAAGTTCTTAAAAAGTTCCCTCCTATACTTTTCCTCAGGAAGATAATCAAGGGAATTTACCACATAAAGCACACACAGGACATAAGAAATAGAAGATCCAACACAGAAGACAGACAAGTCAAAGGATACGGGGAGAAGTGAAATCTCAGAATGGCAGAAATATAACAGACCTAGAGAACAAGTTCCTACTGAACTAGGATGGAAGACCCCAGAAAGTACTGCTTCAGGGAAAAAAATGAAATTAGCCTTTGCACACATAAACAAAATATTTACATAATCTCTAAAAGAGACATTTATGATTGAAATACAGATAAATTACAGATAGGTATAAAAGAAGCAAGACAATTATTAACTCTATGGCAAAAAGTTGAGTGAAACAGAATACGTAATCAGAGCACATCATGTGGCTTAGCTGTGAACAATGTTTAGAAAATTATAAATAATGTTATAATTTTAAAAAATTTCCCACTGAAAAATTCTAACTGTATTGGGAGAACAGTATGAGAAGAAATATGTTTGGGTATGTGGCAGTGTCTACATATGTGAGGAGGAAGAAGATAAAAGTTAAATCCTTACAATATCTGCCACCTTAAATAACTGCTTCTGTCTTTAGGCCCCTAGCTGCAATAACTGTCATGGTTTTCTCTGCTCTCCTACAATCTGGCTTTGAAGATTTGTGCTAAAGGCTATTTGCTATTATTATCAAAATGGTGAGTGTCCAGGCTTACTTTCACTCCTGGGGGAACACGGTTCCAGGAATATAGGCCTTTGTATGCTATACAAAAGAGACACCATAGGATACATAGAGATTGCCCTGCTCTTGTGGTCTCCAGAAACAGCCTATTTTTGCCCCCAGCATGAGTCAGCCATGAGTATGCCTGGAACATTTATAACCATATACTCACAAGTTGAGGAGTCCCTTTTCAGTACAAACCTGTTTCTGGCTTTCCTGAAGTTGAGAATTTTCACTCAGAGCATCTTTTATAGCTATCTTAAGTCGTTCTTCATTCATCTGAAATATTTTGAAGGTTGTTTTGGCCTAAGTAAAATGCAACATAGTGAGATTACAAGAATTGGTTTGATAGCCCTTTTTTATACATACTCCTTGAAACATGGGATTAAAATTAAAAATATGCCAATATTAATAGGAGAGGCAGCATGCTATAGCAGAAAAAAGGCTGACTTAAACTCACGGTCTAGTCCCTCAAGGTCTGGTTGCTCTGCCACTAACTTGCCACATGACTCTGGACAAATGATTTAACCTCTTGTAACCTTCTATGTACTACCTGGCAAATTTCATTAACTTTCTATTGTCTCTCTTACTAGAACTTAAAATCCACAAGAGCCTTTCTGTCCATTTTGTCTACTAATATTAAGTGCCAATCACTTTCAACAGTGAATAGTACATACAGCTATGGCTCAATAAATACTATTCAATGAAAAAAATGAACTCTCCTCAGATACTGTGTATTTTACAACTGTATCTAGGGCCTCCCTGGCGGCTCAGCGGTAAAGAATCTGCCGGCCAATGCAAGAGACACAGGTTCAATCCCTGATCCAGGAAAATTCCACATACCAAGGACCAACTAAGCCTGTTTGCTACAACGATTGAGCCTGTACTCTAGAGCCCAAGAGCCACAACTACTGAGTCCACGCACCACAACCACTGAACCTCGTACACCTAGAGCCTGCGCTCTGTAGCAAGGGGAGTCACTGCACCGACAGGCCTGTGCATAGCTTCCAGAGAGTCAGCCCCCACTGCCCACAACTAGAGAAAAGGCCCGCACGGCAACAAAGACAACACAGCCAAAACTAAATAAAATGTTTTAAAAACTGCATCTAAATTCTAATATTTAATTCTTTAATCATAAAAGTAATAGCAAAATGTTAATGATGTTTAAAGCAACAGATCTATTAAAATAATTCAACTTACTTCAGCTACTTGTGATTTGAGGGACTTGGATTCATCCTCTAGGGACTGGATCCTTTTTGAAATGTCCGACATCTAAAAAGACAGTATCAATCAACAAGTGTTTACTGAACTTGTCCAATTTTCAAGATGCTATTTCTATCAAGTACATTATTAACCTAACACTTTTGCTCCAAAAGGGAGGATTCAAATTAAGAAAACTTAACAGCTATATGCTTAAAGGGATTTTATATGAAAGCTATATAACAACAATATTTCAACTCATCTTTAATATTTCTTAACATTTAAGTTATACATAAGAAGGCTACTAGCATTATATCTTACTAAATAATCTGACACATTAACATCATCCTTAAGACAGATTTTAATATAAAGACAAAGAAAGGAAAGTTTAACTTCCTAAAATACTTTCTGAGTAATAAAAAACAAAACTACTACATATGTGATTATTCAACTTAAATGATTTATGTGAGCTATTCCATAGTGCAAACAGAAAATTTCTATAAGAATATGCAAGAAATGTAACATAATAACGTTAACCTCTAACAAATGAAAAGAGCTAGAGGACCCAGAAAATTTTATTCTCCACTTTATAGCCTTCTCTATTCTTTGGACTTTTTTTTTTTTACAGTGTATGTAATACTTTAACCGAGATCATATAACTTTTTTTTAACTCAATAACTTTCATTTTCCTATAGTCTCCTCAAACACAAAAGTCCTACCAACTCATCTTGCTTCGAATGTTTAGATTTCTCTTCCTTTAACTCTTTTTCTAGAATGAGTATTTCATCCTCAAGTTCAGATTTGAATCCGTTCAATCTTTCACAGAATGCCTGAAAGAGGAATAAAACTTTATAAGACAGTCATGGGAATATTTAGTCAAGATAAATCAGATGAATGTAATCAAATACACACACTGTAAGTTAAATAAGTCTAGTTCAAATATTCATTCATTTTTATAACACTGAAATAACAGCAATACTAGCAGGCGTTAGCAAACTTTTTCTATAAAGCGATAGTAAGTATTTTAGACTTGAAAGCCATGCAGTTTCTGTCCCAGCTAAAGTCATATACATGTGTAGCGAGAAAGCAAAGACAATACATAAATGAATGAGCATGGCTGTGTTTCAATAAAATTTTATTTATAATAACAGGTGGAGAGCTCAGAGCCTAGTTTGCCAACTTCTGCTCTAAAGCATTATAAAAGCAGCAGTGAGAAAAAACCCAATTTCATATAATACATAAAATCAAAAATAAACTCAAAAGACAATCAAGATAATATTCTACACTGAATTAAGACTTATTTTCTGTGGCCTTTTTAATTTAAAATGATTAGTTATTGGATTATCCAGTTGGAAGTTAAATACTGTAATAAACATACCTCTGATATTTGTGATCCTTCAACAAACTTGTTAAAAGAAAAATAAACCAAAAGAATCAAAGAACTTAATGCAGGCCAAAATAAAACTAGAATAAGTACATACTATATCATACTGGTTAAAAAGCATATTTATATATATGCATATATTTCCCCAGATTTGACTATCTGATGATACGAGTTCTCTGACTTGAATCAAAATTACCCTGATATTTGGATTTTATCTACAGATTCAAACAGCAATTTTTTGTAACTAAACCACATTATAGTTTATATTCAACTATGCTTACCAATCTTGAAAATAAACACTGTATGTTTCAAAAAATTACTACAATTAGAGAAAAACTTCTAAAATATTCATTTTAAAGTATTCAATGCCTAATAATAAATTGGTGTGCTTTATTTTATCCACAACATTGCAAAGCTTAAGTAAATATATTTGTGCTTCAGTTTTTGTTCTTTTGTCAGCATGCTAAATTCCGTGTGAAATTCTATTTTATTCAATCTAATAAGTTACTATCAGAACACTAGTTAAAACAGAGGGTCAACAAATAAAATATAATAATTTCAACAAGTTCTTGAGAATATTAATTAGTAAAATGAAGAAAGAAAAGGTTAAGAATTCAATTTTACTTGGAATTCAATTTATGACTTCCTTTGGACGCTACTAGGAAATTCTGATCCATACGCTTTAATGATTATAAACATCAGTGACAGAGAATTGCGAAGCTAAACTGAACATATATACCAAAGGCACAAAGTCCATCATTTTCTACTTTAACATGAGTATGCTTTTTACAACACTTCCATCTCTAAACAGTAGCAGGACACTCCTATTACAAACCCTTATCTGTCATACCTTGACATTTTCCTTCCTTACTATTAGCCAAAATCAAACCCGGCTCAGGAGCGCCAACTCTATTTCTTCCAAACTCGACATTCTGTGGCATTGTTTGGTACCTTGAAATTGGTCATAGTAGGAGTATATACATAACAGAACTCAGCAGATGTTACAAATAAAGGCTCCTACTTTTTAGATACCAGCACGTCACTGTAACATTCTAGTCAGCTCCTAACCCTCTGATGAGGTAAAGGCAAGAACTGCCTCAACTTACATAATTTACTATTTCAAATTACTCCTAAATTTATGAAAATGAATTCTATTTTTCTGTCCTGAAGCAAATTGAGCCAAAAAAGGAATGATTACCCTAATGCATTTCCCAGGAATGAAGAATTAAGAGTGTCTATACAACTCTAGATGAAAATGAACTGAATATGCTTCACTCAAAACAAGTCATCAACAAAGGCTCCAAATTTTAAAATACCTTATGCTACTTACTAACATTCTATTTCCTATATTTAACTTAAACTTTTTTAAGTTTTAATATCCATGAAATGTGAGTTTTGAGAAAATACATGACTTTTAAAGTTTGTCATTTAGTAAGAACCTTTCTTTTAACTTTTGTAAGTATCTATTTGTTCTTACCTCCAAACTTTGTGCTTCTGTTGACTCCTTTTCAAAGTTGGCATCCTTTAAAGATGACTCTAAGTCTTCATACTGAAAAAAAGCAACACTATAAGTAAAAGTACTATAAATTTTATTCCAAACCTGCCCTCTGACCCACCAATTCTATGAGAAGCAACAGTAAGACCACACTGCAGAAAGACAGCATCATCCACAGCTTCAAATTTACCACAATAATTCTTATTATACTATTACTGATACTCAACACGGAAAAATCTGGCATTCAAGAAAATAAGATCTGAGTGAGAATCAAGAGAAAAAATGAACAAGAGAAAAAAACAATCTTAGAGGGTCAGGTAACAGAGTTCTCCTTCAGACAACAAAATAAGTAAGCTTAATATATGAGAGGAACTAAAAGACAATCATTGAGCCAAAGAAAAAGACCTACCCAAAGAGCCACACAACCTTTAGAACCAAAAAAGGCAAGAGATGAAATTAAGAAGGTTTAAAAGGTGATTAGGCATAGGTGAAGACAATTAGTAAAATGGAAGCTAGAGCAGAAGAAAATATCCAGACTGAAGTGTGAACAAAAAGATAAGAAATCCAGAAAAAAAAAAAAAAAAAGAAATCCAGAGAACATAACAGATATGTGGGATATAATAAAAGGCTAAAATACAAGTATTTGGAATCCCAGCAAGAGAAGAAAAAAAGAGCGAAAACAATATTTGAAAAGGTTATGATCAAGAGAATTACAAAACAAATAAGACATTAAGCCACAGATTCTGGAACATCATGAAGCCCAGGGATGAATAACAGAAGATACCACATCCACACAACTAATAACACTGCTGAAAATCAAAGATAAAGAGAAAATCATAAAAATAGGCACATAGTTTCTTATAAAGTTATACACTTCCTGCCATATGACCCATTAATTCTGAGATCCTTACAAAAGAAAAATAAAAACATATACCCACACACAAAAAAAGGTAGAATTATCATAGCAACTTTATTCATAATAGCCAAAGATGGAAATAACCACATTAAGAGGTAAATGGATAAAAGAAAATGTGGTATGTTGATATAATGCAAATTTACTTTCAAGTTAAAAAAAAAAACTACTATATGCAACAACATAATGAATCTCAAAAATAAAATGCTACCTGAAAAAAAGCCAGACACAAAAAAGTCTGATTTCATTTACAGAAACTCTAAAATAGACAAAAACTAATTTATGGAGATAAAAATATAAACAGTGGTTGCTGGCAGGGGTATGGGACTGAATGAAAATGAGGCCAAGGGAATTACAAGGGTGATAGAAATGTTTTATGTATTAATGAGGGTGGTAGATTCCTGGGTGAATACACCTGTGAAAATTCACAGAACTGCGTATTTAAGAATGTCCATTTAACTATTGAAAACAATACTTCAAGTTTTTAAATTTAAAGAGAAAAATAATACATAAAAAGACATAACACCAAATTCAATAAAACTTAGAGCTGACTTTGACCCACAAACAACAGGCCAAGGAAAAAGTAGTAAAATGAGGTGTCCCCAAAGTGCTTGAAGAAAATAGCTGCCAACTCTGACTTCATAATACCAAACATCATTATACCAAACTTCATTATACCAAACAGAGAAGTAAAGACATGATCAGACAAAACTAAGTTATCGACAGCATATTATAGAAAAAAAAGAACAGGCTCTCCTTCTATTCTTCAGAAAAATCACCCCAGATGGAAGCTGGAAAGGAAAGGAAGAATGAAGAGTAATGGAAAGAATAAATGTGTGGATTAATCCAAATGCATCTTGACTGTCTCAAAGAACAATACAATTATTTGGGGGTTTATATAAATATAAAGGCAAAATATAATGCAATGGCATATACATGAAAGGGGGCAAGTGAAATTAAAGCATTCTAAGGTCTTTGTACTATCAATTAAGCAGTATTATAATAGTACAAATTTATATTAGAACTCAATAAATTAAAAATATATGCTATAATCTTAAAAAAAAAATATTTTTTAAATCCATAACTAACAAACCCACTGATGTAGAAAATATTGAATTAGTAAAAAAACTTTTCAACCCAAAAGTAAAAAAAGAGAAGAGAAAAAGGCATGTGGAACAGATGGGTCAAATAGAAAATAGTTAAGATGGTAGATTTGACCCCTAATAAATTAGAAATTATATTAAATGCAAATGAACTAAATAGTCTAATTAAATAAAAAAGATTTTTTAGACTGATTAAAAAAAGAAAACCCCATCTGTATGATGTTGAAATCACTATCTATGAGGGAAATGTACATTAAACCTCACTGAACAACACTATAAATCAACTATACATCAATAAAATTTAAAAAAACAAACACCTCATTGAGCCAACACTTCACATCCATTAGGATGGCTATAACCAAAAAGACATAATAACAAGTGTTGGAAAAGATGTGGAAAAAATGTGGAAATATAAACTGGCACAGCCACTGTGAAACACAATATGGCAGTTCTTCAAAAAGTTAAATATAGATCCAACAATTCTACTCCTAGGTATATACCCAAAATAATTTAAACCATATATTCACATGAAAATTTGCACAAGAATGTCCATAGCAGCATCATTTATAACAGCCAAAAAGTACACTAACCCAAATGACCATCAATTGAAAAATGAATATGTCAGTTGTAGTAAGGAATATTATTTGGCAAAAAAAGATATATATATATAGTATTGGTATTTGCTACAGCATGGATGAGTCTTGAAAACATTAAGCTAGGTTTAAAAAGCTAGTCACAATGAAGCACATGTTATATCATTCCATTTATGTGAAATGGAATCCAGAGTAGGCAAGTTTATAGAAATAGAAAGTAGGTAAGCTGTCTAGGGCTTGGGAATAGGGGAGATTGGGTGAAGGGTGACAGCTAAGACGTGCAGGGCTCCTTTAAGGTGTAAAAAGTATGTTCAAAAACATTTTGTGGTAAATATACCAAAAGTATACTAAATATACTTAAGAATACTAAAAGTATACTAAAACATACTGATTATACAAAGAATCATTTGTATAATTTAAATGGGTGAACAGTACAGTATGTGAATTACATCCCAACAGAGCTATTAAAAAAAATACTATAATAGTTTCAAAATCCTCAGATACCAGGGAATAAATCTAAGAAAAGATGTGTAAGACCTCAAGACAAGAGTATATAAACAATATTAAGAATTTAAAAAAGACATAACTAGAGGGATATATCATGGTCCATCAATAGATAACTCAACATTGTAAAAATGTAAATTCTCTCCAAATTAATCTATATATTCAATGTAATCCCAAATTCCTAGCAGGCTATGTGCATGTGTAAACTGATGAAGTGATTGAAAATTTATATGAAAAGACAATATCTTGAAAAACAAGTCTGGAGATTTACACTGTCAGATGCCAAGATGTGCTAGGTAGATTTTAAAAAGCATGGTACTGGTGCAAAAATATATACATATATATGTGTATATATATATAATATACCAACAGAACAGAAAATATTATAGAAACCGACTCAGATATACACAGTCACAAGATTTAACAAGGCTTAACAACAACACTATAGAACAAAGGGAAAAGATGGCCTTTTAATAAATGGTACTGGTAAATTCAACAGCCATATGAAAAATGTGAAATACTAACCACCAAATCACACATCAAAGAGTCAATTCTAGATGGATTAAAGACTGATTAATTTGGGACTGAACTGAGTTTCCCCTCAATATTTGTTTGTTGAAGCTCCAATACCTCAAAATGTGACTGTATTTGGAGACAGGCCTCTTAAAGGGCATTAAGTTAAGATGAGCCCCTTGGATTAAGATAGGTTCTAATCCAATCTGACTGGTACCCTTACAAGAGAAGGAAATTTGGACACAGAGAAACGTCAGAAACACGCACCTGCACAGAGAAAAGACGATGTGAGAATTGACTAAGAGGGTGACCGGTTATGTCAAAGTGAGAGGCCTCAGAACAAACCAAACCAGTCATCACCTTGATCCTGGACTTCCAACCTCCAAAACCATAAAAAATGTAATTTCTACGTAAGTCATCCAGTCTGTGGTATTGTGTTATGACAGTCCCATCAAACTAATAAAAAGACTAAATAAGAAAAGCAAAAAAGATAAAAGTTTCTAAAAGATAACACAGATGAATATCTTCATGTTCTTGAGTAGACAAAAAAAAAATTTAAGTAGGAAACAGACAGCAGTCATCATAAAGAAAAGACTGACAAATTAAACTGGTACAAATAAGAACTTCTGCTTACCAAGATACCACTTGAAATATAAAGGCAAACCACAGAGTAGAAGAAGATATTTGTAATACATGTATCTGACAAAGGACTTGTATCCAAAATATAGGAAAAATCTATATATCAAAAGGAAAAAGATAACCATACTTCTTCACATTTTAAAAATGTGAAAAAAATTAACTAGGCAACATGAAACAAAAAGGTTATATCCAAATGGCCAATGTAACCACAATGGTTACAATTTAGATTGGTAATATGAAAGCAACTGAACTCTCATACTTTGCAAACAAAGCATTAATAATCTTAAACTTATACAGAAATACCTGCTCTGAAAAGTAAGGATCCTAGAGGATCCTAACATGAATGTTAACATTTTCAAAAATGTCTTACCTCCTTTTGAACAATGCTAAATTTTTCAAGCAGTTTACATTTTTCTTCAATTAGTGTAGAAAGTTCTACAGCAAGCTTTTTCTCTCTCCCTAAAAAAGAGTTAATGTTATCATGTTTTTAAGTTTATTCAATTACAAACAAAAAATATGTGATCTAAAATAGAAAAAAGAACTTACCCACATAAAGCCGGCTTCTAACCTGAAACAAATTTTTAACAAAAATTACATTAAAACAAACATACATTCAGGCAAATATTACTTATTTAACTGCTACTGACAACTTAAAGTGTTTCTTATTACCTTTAGGATAAATGTAAGCTAGCCAAAAAGTGTTTTATTTCCATTGAGAAAATAATACTGCATATTAAAGTCCCCCCATTGAAGATACACATTATTTATTAGCATAATAAAGGATATGAAAGAACTCTACCTTAAAGATACCCGTTTTCATTTCATTTAGCCCACTGCTCCTCAAACATATTTGACCCCAAAACAAACTAAAGAAGCCCCTGCTATCATCTCCTCTAGTATTAATATCTAAAATAACAAAATTTGAAAATTGTTACCATGGGGCCATGGATCTGCTGACTTTAAAGTAAAAAAAACTTTTTTCTTCTTTAACCTTTCTTTCAAACAATGAAGGAAAAATTTCAATTTGTAAGGGGCTTAGGACTAAAAGACAATGGGGACTTAGATAATCTACAGAAGATATACAGGAATAAAATTAAATGAAACAAGATTTAAAAGTCAAGGTACAGTATAATTAGTTAGATGAGGAACAACTAGTGAACTGAAGCAGATTCAGAAACTCTCAAAAAGTAACAGGAGGAGGAGGCGGCAGCGGCGAAACTGTTACAAATGGTGCCGAAGCAGGACCCGAAGCCTAAACTCCAGGAGGGTGAGAGAGTGCTGTGCTTCCATGGGCCTCTTCTTTATGAAGCAAAGTGTGTAAAAGTTGCCATGAAGGATAAACAAGTGAAATACTTTATACATTACAGTGGTTGGAATAAAAATTGGGATGAATGGGTTCCAGAAAGCAGGGTACTCAAGTACGTGGATGTCAATCTGCAGAAACGACGACGAGAACTTCAAAAAGCCAATGAGAAGCAGTATGCAGAGGGGAAGATGCGAGGGGCTGCCCCTGGAAAGAAGACTGCTGGGCTGCAGCAGAGAAACACTCCAGTGAAACAAAAAAGAACAAAGACACCTGGAAACGGAGATGGTGGCAGCACCAGGGAGACCCCTCAGTCTCCTTGCAAGAAAAGGGCTCGAGTGGATCCTACTGTTGAAAATGAGGCAACATTCATGAGCAGAGTTGAAGTTAAAGATTCCTGAAGAACTGAAACCATGGCTTATTGATGACTGGGACTTAATTACACAGCAAAAACAGCTCTTTTATCTTCCTGCCAAGAAGAATGTGTATTCCATTCTAGAGGATTATGCAAATTACAAGAAATCTTGAGGAAACACGGATAATATAGAGTATGCAGTCAATGAGGTTGGGGCTGGGATACAGGAGTACTTCAGTGTGGTGCTGGGCATTCGACTGCTCTACAAATTTGAGAGGCCGCAGTACGCTGAGATCCTTGCAGACCACCCTGATGCACCCATGTCCCAGGGGTACGCGCCACGATATCTCCTGAGACTGTTTTGTAAGAATTGGAGCAGTGTTTGCCTATACACCTCTGGATGAGAAGAGCCTTGCTTTATTACTGAATAATCTTCACGATTTCCTAAAATACCTGGCAAAGAACTCTGCAATTTTGTTTAGTGCCAGCAGTTATGAAGTGGCTCCCTCTGAGTATCATCGGAAAGCCATGTGAGGTGTGTGCACCCACCCACATTTGATCTCTATAAACAGCTTTTTGTTTCTTAGTCCTTCTCTTATACAAACAATGTACTTTGGAAATGTTCGTGTATAACAAAATTGATGTTTGTTTTCTGTTTGATTTTAAACAGAGAAAATAAAACAGCTCCTTTTTTCTTTCCTTTTTTTCATTTCAAAGTCGCTGCCAGAGTATACAGTGATGGACAACAGAGAGACATACTGTAGAATGTTTAACTGCTTAGTTGACAAAGCTGCTTTTGAATACTGGTGGTTTCTATTCCTTTGACACAACGCACTTTTATAATATGTGTTAATGCCATATGACAGAATGCTCTGATTCCTAATGCCAAAGGACCAACTCAGTGTATAAACTGAAGACATTCATCTATTTGTGCTCCCCTTTTCTTATGGTGCTTAAAGTAAAGAGCCCATTCTATGCGAGTCATCCATCCAAGTAGTTCCTTAGGCATTTTATCTTTGCTCAGATTGCTGAAGAAAGGTGGCTTGTTTCATGGTTTTTGTATTTGTGTCTAATGCACATTTTAACATGACAGACGCAATGCATTTTATAGCTACAGTTTTCTGGAAAAGCTAATCTTTTAGAAATTGTTTTTCAGATCTTCAATACATTTTTTCTTTAAATTAAAAAAAAAGTAATGGTAAACCATTAAAAAAAAAATGGAAAAAAAATCGTTAAAGAGATAGGGAAGTGAGAAAAGCCAATATCTTAAATAGCAACAGTCCCAAAGAGGAAAAAAAAAAAGTAAAATGCAGAAAAAACTTCTCAGAATTAAAAAATATAAAAGATTTCCTATTTAAATATTTAAGATAATTCAAAGAAGAAATAAGAAAACAATCAAGCCTAAACAAAATATATTGAAATAAGGATATCAAATTAAAAGCCTCTACAGAGAACAGATCACTTACAAATGAATAAGAACCAAACTGACAAGAGACCTTTCAATAAGTAACATTAGATATAAAGACAAGGAAGTAAAGGATTTTAAAATATTAGCAGGATGAAACTTTAGACCCAAAATGCTTAAATCAGACAAACTGCTGTTCCAGCCTAAGGACTTAATTCAAACATCCTCAAGCATACAAAAGACTTGCCATACAAAGACCAATATTAAACACAATATAGAAAGAAGTATCCAAAAAAAAAAAAAAAGAAAGAAAGAAGTATCCAAATATGAGAAGAATTAAATCCAGAAGACCCTATAAGAGATATGTCAATTACTGGTGATCAAATATCTTAGTAATATTTATTGTTGTCTTCAGGGATGGAGAAGGGGTGGAGAAGAACGTAAAAAAGAAAAGAGAAATATTTTTAGAACTAAAATTCTACATTACACCAATATGAAAGTAGTTTGGAAAGTGAAAGAGACCAAGGGATGTGAGAGTACACTAAATAAGGTTCTTGTCTTTTCACTAGGAAAATCTACTTTATGAATGTAGAAAGAACTGAAAAGAAATATATAAAAAGTGGAACAAATTAATAAAGTATGCTAGGAGAAAGTGGTCCAAATACATCAGTAATCAATAATCATAGTATATGTAGATACAGTAAACTCAGTGAAAACAGAGATTTTCGGATTAAATATAATAAAAGTTCATACAGAACTGAATCACTTTGCTGTATGCCTGAAACTAACACAACACAGTAAATCAACTATGCTCCAATAAAATAAAAAGAGAAATTCATAGAGTACATACATTAAGTAAAAGACCACAGAAAGACTGGAAAACATAAGGATGGAAAAAAGACACAATAAATATTACCAAAAAGAAAACTGGTCTAGCTGTATTAACATTAGATAAGAAACTTCTAAGACAAAAGCATCAGTAGAGTTATAGAGGGTCACTAAATATTGATTAAACAGTTAACCCACCAAGAAGAGATATAGCAATTCTAAACATATATCCACCTAACACAATATTCTCAAAATATGTAAATAAAGAATTGAAACAACTATAGAAAGTAACTGATAAATCCATCATGACAGTGGAATTCAGCCAACTTGTCTATTCTTAATAGATGAAGGAAACAACAAAAAAGAGCAAGAATATGTGATACATGAACACTACAAATTAGTCAGTTAGCAAGACTGACCTAATAATGGATGAATATGGAATGATACATATGTATTTGTTTTCAATAATACTCAGTGGAATAGAAAAAAGAGCACAGAAAAGGTCTACATCCACGTGGCACTCTCATGCGTAGCATGGCAGACAAATGGGAAACGGAAAGACTATTCAATAAACACAAAGCTGGGAAAAAGGTTATTTGGGGGGTAGGGTGAGGAGGATGGGGAATTACAGACTTGCTACCCTACACCAACCAGCAAATTAACTCAAAATGAATCAAGCACTTCTGTGCTAAATGGAAATTATTTTAATTAAGAAATTCTACTCATCAGAAAACATCTTAAGAACAATGAAAAGATGTTTCATACTGGGACATCTGTAACAGACATAATCAACAAGGATATCATCAAGATTTTAGGAGGGGATGGAAGGAAGGCTCAAGAGGGAGGAGACATATGTATACTTATAGCTGATTCACTTTGATATACAGCAGAAACCAACACAACAGTGTAAAGCAATCAAACTCCAATTTTAAAAAAAATTTCTAAAGAAAACATAAGAAATTCCTACAAATACAAACTACTCAAAAGAAAAAGGGGCATAAGACATAAACAAAATATTTCCCTGAAGAACAAATACATATGGCCAGAAAATTAAGTTTTCAATCTCCTTAGTGATCAAAAAGTACATTAGAACCATTGTAAGATATCGTTCAAGTGGCAAAAATAAAGAATTTCAACAATAATAACTGTTGGAGAGGACAGAGATCAAATGGATCTCTAGGACCTCTATATTGCTGTTGGGAGTATAAACTGGTACAGACAACTGGAAAAGAATCTAGCATTACCTTTTAAAAGTAGAACCTCCAGCATGCACTAAACCAAGTAAATCTCAGACCCAGTATATTCCCAAGAGAAACTTACAAACACACAACAGGAGACAAGTATAAGAATTTACACAGCAGCATGATTTGTAATAGAAAAAACCTGGAAACTCAAAGGCCCAAGACCATAAAAAATATAAATTAACTGTAGTATATTCTCACGATGTAATATTAAAACAGTCAAAATGAGACAAAAACATGGATGAATCTTAGTAATATAGGATGGAGTAAACAAGTTCCAAAACATGATATTTGGCATGCAACTAAGCAAAATTACTATATTTCTGAAGGATATATGTATTTAATACATATGACAAAATTTAATTTTTTTTGAGGCACTGGAATATCAACACAGGATCTTGAACAGGATTACCTCTACTTCAGGGAGGCAGGGGGATGAAATGAGGAGGAGCATCTAAATATAAGTGACGGTCAATGTCTTTGATTCCAGGTGGGTCATATATTCACAGATGTTTAGTAGACTATTAAAAACAAACACCACCCAAATAATAAATAAGAAATAAAGGCAGGGTTTTAGTGTTAGTATGGAATACTCGTGTAAAGAAATTTTTTTAAATTTCAGCACTTTAAAACATTCCTCTAGAGATTTCCCTGGCAGTCCAGTGGTTAAGACTCCACGCTTCCACTGCAGTGGGGCATAGGTTCTATCCCTGGTCAGGGAACTAAGATCCTGCATGCTGCATGGTGTGGCCAAAAAATGAAAGAAAAAAAAAGTTTCTTAAAATCTATATTCAGTTTCTAGTAGTCACACATTAACATGAGTAGCCCACAAAACAATAACCTGTTTCCTTAAAACAAAAGATACGTTTCTCATATTACCTATTAAACCTGAAGACTAAATGAACATTCTCTTAGTATACCTAGCATTGGTTACTTACCGACCGAAAACTTCTCCACAAAAACAAGAGAACAGCAAAAAATCCAACAATAGTTGCACATATCACCAACTCCCATGGAAAACCATACAAGTTGGACTGTCTCATATCTTCAGGCAATGCTGCCACAGCCTTCAAGACAAAGAAAATTAACTTGTTAAAAATTTTGATCACCACACACCAGATTTGCAGCACCTTTATCATGGTGTTCCTGGCTCAGAGGTTAAAGTGTCTGCCTGGAATGTGGGAGACTCCAGTTCGATCCCTGAGTTGGGAAGATCCCCTGGAGAAGGAAATGGCACCCCACTCCAGTACTCTTGCCTGGACAATCCCATGGAAGGAGGAGCCTGGTAGGCTACAGTCCATGGGGTCACAAAGAGTCAGTAACGACTGAGCGACTTCACTTTCTTTCTTTCTTTCACTTTTCCAGCCCCTAGAACTATGATGAAAATGTTTGTTAAAAGTCACTCAGTCTACAGCATTTTTGTTACAGCAGCCCTGTCAGACTAAGACATAAACATAAGTACAGGTTTACATGTAAACACTACTAAAACCTGTTTTATAAAATGACCTGTTATTAACCACTATCACAAAGTGATGAAGGAAAACAGTAGGGTGAAATGTAATGATTTTTAAACCAGAGTTTTACAGAGATGCCTGAAAGTGAGAGTAAGAGGAGAGAAGGCCAAAGAAAGAAGCTGAATCAGATACTCTGATCCTGATTCAATCATTTTAGGTTTTTTCCATAGTGTATATTGGCTTCTATATAAGATTTACCTAGTGGGTAAAAAAACGGATCTGCTGCTTTATTAAAGTTTAAAAACTACTGATGAAACCTTGGCTTTAGAATCTGAATCCCTCTACCATACCTTCTCTATCTGTAATGGGACATAATGCTGTTTGAACACGGAGGACAGGTGCTCAATACAGGTAACTGTCTATTATTCCTCTTCCAAAGACCATGATACTGTAACCATGGCCTTTCCACATTACTTCTTTCCCTAGCAAGTCTTCAGCGCAAAACAGCGGAAGGCTTTTGCAGCTCCTTCTGTATTTTACCTTTCTCTGGGTCAATTCGTCTTCACTGTCATCCAAGGAGATTATTTTTTCTTTGTTACCAGGCCCCACATATTATTCAATCACATAAAAAGGTAAGAGGGGACTTCCCGAGTGGTTGAAGGATTAGGAATCTGTCCGCCAATGCCAGGGTCACAGGTTCAATCCCTGGTCCTGGAAGATTCTACATGCCACGGGGCAACTAACCTCACTGTCCCATAACTACTGAGCCAGAGCACCTGGAGGTCTTGCTCCACAAGGGAGGCGTCCAGTGAGAAACCTGTGCGCACTGAAGAGAAGTCCCTGCTCCCTGCAACTAGAGAAAGCCAGCGCAAAGAAATGAAGATCCAGGGCCGCCGAAAATAAACAGGGTAAAAAAAAGGTAAAAGGTAGGGGAATAGTAGAAAAATATCCTTTTTTTAAGAACAACTTGAAGTTTGATCAGGTTTGAGACTTTTCAGACTTCAATCCAAAACCTCTATTGGCAAATCTTTCCTTTTTAGGCCATTTCTATCTAGAAAAACACCCTTCAATATCTACTCTCCTTTTTAAAATCTTTTTTATAACTCTGATCCATATATGCTATCTACAGTTCATTAAGCTGTATTAAATAAACCTTATTTTATACCTTTTCAAAAAACAAAAAAACACCCTTTACCCTGATCTTTACCTCTGCCTTTCCCTACATTACCCATTACCAGCTCACAGAACTGTGACATCACTATACACAACTAATGATAATTTTTTTAATTATTTCTGTTTCTGAGAAAAAGAAGTATTTGGATACACAATACTGGGAAGAAATGGATACATGTATATGTATGGCCGTGTCCTATCTCACTGTACACCTGGAAATTCTCATAATATTGTCTGTTAATCAGCTATACTTCAATACAAGGTAAAAATTTTTAAAAATTCAAAAAGAAGGTGTAGTGTATACACACACACACACAATGGAATGTTAGTCATATATAAAAAAGATAAAAGTTTGCTATTTGCAATATGAGTAAATCTGGAAGGTATTAGCTTAGCGAAATCAGCGAGACGAAGAAAGAAAGACACTGGAATTATCACTATATGCGGGATCTAAGAAATAAAACAAATGAATGCAACAAAACAGAAAGTGACTCAAGGTTATAAAGAATAAATCTGTGGTTACTAGTGGGGAGAGGGAGACAGGAAAAGGCAAGATAAGGGGAGGCAGGTAAGAGGTACAAACTACTATGCATAAAGAAAACTACAAGCAGACGATACTAGGAAGAGGTGGCAAGAATACACAGAAGAACTGTACAGAAAAGATCTTCACTAACCAGATAATCATGATGGTGTGATCACTCACACTCACCTACCGCCAGACATCCTGGAATGTGAAGTCAAGTGGGCCTTAGGAAGCATCACTACGAACAAAGCTTGTGGAGGTGATGGAAGTCCAGTTCAGCTAATTTCAAATCCTGAAAGATGATGCTGTGAAAGTGCTGCACTCAGTATGTCAGAAAATTTGAAAGACTCATCAGTGGCCACAGTACTGGAAAAGGACAGTTTTCATTCCAATCCCAAAGAAATACAATGCCAAAGCATGCTCAAACTACCGCACAATTGCACTCATCTCACATGCTAGTAAAGTAATGCTCAAAATTCTCCAAGCTAGGCTTCAGCAATACATGAACCGTGAACTTCCAGACGTTCAAGCTGGTTTTGGAAAAGACAGAGGAACCAGAGTTCAAATTGCCAACATCCACTGGATCATCGAAAAAGCAAGAGAGCTCCAGAAAAACATCTATTTCTGCTTTATTGACTATGCCAAAGTCTTTGACTGTGTGGATCACAATAAACTGTGGAAAATTCTCAGAGAGATGGGAATACCAGGCCACCTGACCTGCCTTTTGAGAAACCTGTAGGCAGGTCAGGAAGCAACAGTTAACTGGACATGGAACAACAGACTGGTTCCAAATAGGTAAAGGAGTATGTCAGGGCTGTATATTGTCACCCTGCTTATTTAACTTATATGCAGAGTATATCATGAGAAATGCTGGGCTGGATGAAGCACAAGCTGGAATCAAGATTGCTGAGAGAAATATCAATAACCTCAGATATGCAGATGACACCACCCTTACGGCAGAAATCGAAGAAGAACTAAAAAAGTGAAACAGAAGAGTGAAAAAGTTGGCTTAAAGCTCAACATTCAGAAAACTAAGATCATGGCATCTGGTCCCATCACTTCATGGCAAATAGATGGGGAAACAGTGGAAGCAGTGTCAGACTTTATTTTTTTGGGCTCCAAAATCACTGCAGATGGTGATTGCAGCCATGAAATTAAAAGATGCTTACTCCTTGGAAGGAAAGTTATGACCAACTTAGACCACATATTAAAAAGCAGAGACATTACTTTGTCAACAAAGGTCTGTCTAGTCAAGGCTATTGTTTTAACAGTAGTTATGTATGGATGTGAGAGTTGGACTATAAAGAAAGCTGAGCACCGAAGAATTGATGCTTTTGAATTGTGGTGTTGGAGAAGACTCAAGAGTCCCTTGGACTGCAAGGAATCCAACCAGTCCATCCTAAAGGACATCAGTCCTGGGTGTTCATTGGAGGAACTGATGTTGAAGCTGAAACTCCCAATACTTTGGCCACCTGATACAAAGAGCTGACTCATTTGAAAAGACCCTGATGCTAGGAAAGATTGAGGGCCGGAGGAGAAGGGGACAACAGAGGATGAGATGGTTGGATGGCATCACCGACCTGATGGACATGAGTTTGAGCAAGTTTCAGGAGGTGGTGATGGAAGGGAAGCCTGGCGTGCTGCAGTCCATTGAGTTGCAAAGAGTTGGACACAACTGAGTAAACTGAACTGAACTGAAGGAATGAAGTGAGGCAAGAATTGGGACTGATTACTAATAAGGACAGGGTTTCTTTTTAGAATGATAAAAGTATTCCAAAATTGTGGTGATGGTTGCACAATGCAGTGAACATACACCAAAAAAAAATCACTGAATTCAGTATTAAAAATGGGTAAATTTTATGTTATCTGATTTTATCTCAATAAATTATTTTTTTATCTAAAAAATTAAAAAGTAGAGCAGTGCTGTGCAATCCTAGGCCCCAGGCTAGTTTTGTGAGAATAGTGTATTTAGCCAAAAAAAAAAAAAAAAAAAAATCATCCAGGTGAAGATATTGTTCATACAGTAGAACAACTTGCACAAAATTTGGTTACCCTTCTCCATGTCTCTCTCCACTGACAGTTCCACAAAAATTAAGTTTTGATTATTGTTGTTTTTCGTGAAGGAAATATGTGCAACCTGAAATTATCTCTCATGCCACAAATCCTTCCCTTTCTACATATACTATCTCTTTGAATGAGAAAGCTGCCATAACCAGAAATCTGGGAGTCATTCTACATTACTTTTCTCTCTCTGATCCTTTGTGTCCAGTCAGTAAACTCCTACCCACTACAGCACTTCGCTACTAAATATTTCCCGTTCAGTACCCTCTTCTCTGCTTCTCAGGTGGCTCAGTGGTAAAGAATCCACCTACCAGTGCAGGAGCTGCAGGTTCAGTCCCTGGGTCGGGAAGAGCCTCTGGAGAAGGAAATGGCAACCCACTCCAGTATTCTTAACCTGGGAAATCCCATGGACAGAGGAGCCTGGCAGGTTATAGTCTATGGGGTCACAAAGAGTCGGACACGAATGAGCATGAGCACACCCTCTTCTCTATCCCTCTGTGACAAGTCTGTCACCTCTCCTGTACACTGTGCTCCTAGTTGGGTTGTTCTTACATCTAACCTACATCCTCCTACCAGGAAGAGCTATTGAGGCCAAAAGTCTAACCACTGAAATACTTTGAAGGCTCTCCAGCACCTACATCACTTGGAACCTACTTATGTCTCCAACAAGCATCACTGCATATTGCTCCCTGAGCCCACTTTACACTCCAGTAACACTGCTCCTAGTCGGCTGGACACACCATGCTGTTTTCATTGCTTGCTTAGGCGATTCACTCAGTCTGCAGAGGCTTTCATAATCACTCAAGAAAATGTCCTCTCTCCCACCCCTCAACTTCCTCAGCACTCTGTATGTATGCTTCAGTAAGCACTTTACCAATTTCTACCTCGTACTGTTTCTATCTCCTCCCCAGTAACTGACAGTATGACAGCGGTGGCCCAGCCTGTGTCTTAGTCTATCCAGATGCTCCATGTAACTATCATCTGTGTTTACATCTATACATACACACACATACATAGACACACTATGGTTGAGTAAGTGAATACCAGGGCAATAGAACTTTTTAATTTACATGATAAGAAACCAAAAATTGTAATTGCCCCAATATTTAAAGGGGCTTTTGACATTTCTAACGCAAATATTTTTTCTTTAAAAATACGGTGACATATATGCCCCTAAACATGTCAACAAAGACACTTGTAAAGTTACTGAGAAAAATCCCTGAAACCTGATTATAAACTGAACCTTAAAAAACGAAAGAGAACTTGTGAACAGTGGGAGCTCATTATCTCCAGATCTTGACGTTAATACGACCGTTTACATTAACAAGACAGAAAGAAGCAACGAACAATCTCACTTATGGTAAAGCACCTCAAAAGAGCATTCTTTCTTAAAAGAAACCGCAGAATTAGAATCCAAATTCCCTATCCAGGCTTAGATGTCCTTTCAAGCAACGTGAAGTTTCAGCACTTAAAAGGAACTCATTTCGGAGGATCAGTCCTCAAGTTTCTCACAGTCGGGGAAACCAAGTGTCATCAAAATAAATAACATGACCGAAAGGCTAATTGATTTTAGGAATCAGGAAACTCACCTTTCTAAAGTCCTGCTAAACATAAGCAAATGCTCTCTTCACCTTCCGGATCTCCAGGTCCCCCTACACCACATCAGAACCCGCCCAAACACCCTAGGAACCTGGCTACTGCCCTGGACACAGGCCGCAGCCCGCCAGCAGGTGAGAACTGGCTTCAAGACCTCCGACCACTGCGGCTCAGACCCCAAAGCCAAAGTCTGCAGCTTCCTTCCCCGGGAGGCACCCGCGACCCCTGGGCCAAATAACCCTGATCACGCCTGGACTCACCCAGCGAAGCTTTGCCAGGAGCAGCCCCAGGTACGGCTGAGGGGCACTCCCGGGCCCCTCCATAGCGCCAAGGCTGCTCTGGCAATCGGAGCCGTATCCAGGGCCTGGCCGAGCCACAACAAATGAACAGAACACTCAGCGTTCGGTCCGGAACCCAAACCTGCAACCGGCAACCGGAGCAGACCACTGCGGAGCCGGCTACAGGGGGGTGCTGTAGATGAATGGCGCCGCCGTGCCTCTAGCGTCCATGCTGACCACCCGGGGAGCTTCGCCACCCACCCCAAGTTACGCTTTGCGTCCCGAAGATCCAAAGGTTCAGACCCGCCCGCGCGAGTCTGCGATCTACACTCTCCTTGCAGCCCTACCCCGCGGTTTGGTTTCGGCCGGGCCGCGGCGGGGAGGCGGGGTCGCGGGGACTCTTGTTAATTTCCCTTCCTTCTTCGCGCGAGGTTCGTAGACGTGTCCCTGTCTTTCTCTCTTAAAGGGGCCGGCCCTCTACCTAGAGAAGCTACCCATCCTTGGAAATCGAGGTGCTCATGGCTGAGAGAGAAGGATTCGGCCTCCGGCCCTGAGTTGTAGCGCGGGCCCCAGACATCCCCACCGAAGGTCAAGACCACGGCCCAGAAATCCCCACCACCGGGCTGGGGGCTGCTAGATTTCTCCCGGAGGCCCCTTCGGGTCGCCCGGCTGGATCAGCGCGACGCGCCTCCTCTGCCCGACTGCCGGCGCCTGACCCACGCCCAGCCCCCAATGCTTTCATCTCGCAACGCTTCGAGAGCCTGCTGTCCGCACCCCACAGAAGCCTTGATGGCGTCGTACCCCGGGGGAGCTCGCCGGCCCAGGGAAACCGACCGCCGTCTTCATTCCAGTCACAAAATGGCTTGCGGGGCCCGGGCCTCTGCGTCCTGCCAACCGTGTCCGGACTTTGGACAGGAAGGCGTCTTGGGTCAGCTGTGATCTGGGCAAAGTTTAACCTCTCCCACGCAAGAGAACATCGATCGGGCCTTCGGTGCCCAGCGGAGGGTTCCAGGGGCTTACTCACTTTTACCTGAGTTACCTGGGCACTTGCTGCGCAAAACTCTTATTAAACTCCATGAGCTCCTAGTTACCCAGACGCCAAATCAAACCCGTGTGAACCTCAGCTGAGCGCGTGTTCTCTGAAAACGGGAGCTAAAAGTAGCACCTTGCCCTCTAAATTTAGGACCCTATATTTAGGTCTGTTGAATAAAATACCCGGGGATGGATCTGTTCTTAGAGATGGGTTTTATAGTCCATCTCTGCATTTTCCAACTGAAGTCCTCGTTGAAGCAACAAGAAAAGGAACGGAACGGATACGTCTTCCTTAACAGATCACCTCAGAGAACTCAGCAGTTGAACAATATGTTAGTTCCTTAGGAAACTTCCCTAATGTTAAGCTCCAGCAACAACAAAAGCATTGTGCCATAAAGAATCCAAAAATGGTCCAATTCACGATGGAAGATTTTCGGAACCAAAATGCCGCCTAGATTTTCGGAACTCTCATTTGCCACATCAGCCTAAGGAGTTTCAGGAACTATCGGTAGCAAAAAACAGCAGAAATTGCTTAATAATTCTCCATATTTAAGGTATTACACAACCTTCATATGTGTTGGACAGTATATACTCAAACTAAACTATATGCATAGCTTATTCAAACAGAAGCCAAACTAAAACTCTGGCTTTAAAATTTAAAAGAATCTTAGAACAAAGTATGCCTCAAAACATTGTGTTACTGAATGAAAATTCTTCAGTAAATCTGAACATTTTCAGAGAACTCCAGAATTACTTTCAGCCTTCAGGACTTATTTACAACCTAAAACATTTTTTTTAAAGTCCCTTTGCTCTCCCAGAGACAGTCTGTGCTTTTTTCTAATTTAACAATAATTACCACCACAAATATTAAAAACATAGATCAGGGACAAAAGGATAAATGACATTTTTTTAAAATCTACAAATTTCTCATGGCAAAAACAGTAAACCTTAAACTCAATGCCAGATCCGAGTCTCATTTCTGTAGACACTTAATAGTCATATTGAAACTTACCTCTTCCTCTAGATCTTTCAATTCCATTTTTTAAAAAGTTCATGTTAAAATATCCTAATATGTATGTAAAATTCTAGTAAGTACCTCATATCTTTGAGAAAGATTTCAGGTTCTAATACATCCTGCACTTTTCTGTTTCTACAATGACTGTGATCCTGTTTTGACACTTGTGTGGTAAGGGGTGTTATAGGTGGAGTTGTGACTACCAACCCATAATCTAATTTCATGGACAAAACTCCTGGTCAGTTTTTGTCTTTAAATATCATGCAGGTACTACTCTCTTAAAATCTACAATTGAAAAGAGAAATCCTGGATTAGGTAACTTTGATAAAAATAAAATTGAATGTTTTAACATATATTCATATAGAGTATGTGATTTTTACCATATTTACATTCAAAGTTTGTTTTCCTTAAGGAGATATGGGATTTTGCCACTTATATAGGCCTATCTAAAAGGAAATGGAGAACATATGCAGTCAGTGTTTGTGACAGCTACAAGAACCCATACAAGACCACTGGAAACATGCTAACCAGTAAACTTTGTCCACAATCCAGAAACTGATTTCCCTTATAAAGGGCCCTGTTGCTAAACTATAAATACTAGTTACTCCCTTTTGATTAAACAGTCAGTATCACTGGCTATAAGATCTAGTCTTTCAAAAGAAAGTCAAACATGCTGAACCACATCTTCATTCGCTAATGATGTAAGAGTTTGTTCTCAAAACATTTAAATCAGAAGCTACCTGTTGAACAAGAGTTGGGTAATTTCCATTGTTTATTCCATATATAAATGAAGCATTCTAGTTAAGAATATATAAATGTTAGAACTCAAAGAGCCTCTTCAATTATAAAATAAAGTAGATAAAAGTAATGTTGATTCCTATTCCTTAAGCTTTTTTTTTTTTTTTTTACAAAATCTAACTGAACTTATCAACAAATGGAAACAATTTAGGAAAGAAAAAAAAGGAAACCCTTTCACCTAAATTTATTGGTGCTTATTAGATACATTAAGATTGTTGAAATTCCTGGTCTGACAGGAACGCTTCAGAATATTTAGTCCAAACATTATGAACTTAAAGCCATATAGAGGCCAAACAGTTGAAATAAGTGTAGGGAAATGAAAAATGCATGTCTACTCAGTACAAGCTCTATTCAGCTTGAACTTCTTGTTGCTGTAGAAGAATGGGAGACTATGTATTACAGTCTTCTACTTTTTCAACAGAGTGCAGAAATCCAGATTTTTTTATTAATGCACATTTTAAGTGCAGGCAACTGATTCATAATGTTTTACACAAAGCTCAAGCCACTCTATGACCAGTAGCCTGTCATCTAATCTCTGATATTAGAGTTTTAAACTGAGACTTCCCCAGAGAATAAGTGACTTTCCAGGGTCACAAGATAATTAATACATTTAAAGTCAATATTTTCATGTCTAAAGAATCTCAAACAAGATGTTCATATAAAATGTATTTGACAAAATTTACTGAGTCCACAAAAGTAAGCATACTTAGCACAGCCTATATTAAATAAGCACTTAACTGTATAGAAAGGTTAATATGGTGTAGCAATAAATTATTTTTTAATTTAGTAACTTCACTGATATAATTTATGGGGAGACGACAAGTAAGGGCTATGTCAGTAGGACATACTAATAAATAGAATTAAATAAGCAGCTGAAAGTTTTATTACAACTATTTTAGAAACTATATCATCATTAGTTTTTATTCTCTCCTATGCTAGAGCAGATTTCTGAGTAATGTTTTTAACCAACATCTTCAACACCAAATCATACTGAGTAAATTAATCATTTCTCTGAGCCTATTTACTAGGCAATGTCAACTCTCTGGAACCCACCAAAGAAAGTGAGGAGGAAGTCTCTGAAAGCAAAACAGTATGTGTCATTAAGCCTAGTTTTCACAAATACTCTTACAGTCAGTGGCACCTGGTCACCTTAGCTAGAAATCTCATAAATTTTCCTGTTTTTCATTTTCTCCTTGCTACTTTCAATCAATCACTAAATCCAGTGGTCTATCTGCAAAAGGTCTATCTAGTTTGTTCTTCCAATCATTTTAATAACCATTGTCAGATACTTAGGTCAGATGTTAAAAAATATGGCTAGTAGCCCAAACTCAACCCACAGAACATTTTGTCTGACCTGCATGGTATTTTTTTTTAATCTGAATATTTGCCAGCAGTTAAAAATTGGGAGATTTCAAGCTTCCCTGGTGGCTCAGGGGTAAAGAATCCACCTGCCATTTTTCACAGAGCTAGAACAAAAAAATCTCACAATTCATATGGAAACACAAAAGACCCCAAATAGCCAAAACAATCTTGAAAAAGAAGAATGTAGCTAGAGGAAACAACTTTCCTGACTTCAGACTATATTACAAAGCTGTAGTCATCAAGAAGACAGTATGATACTGGCACAAAAACAGACATATAGACCAATGGAATAATATAAAAAGCCCAGAGATAAACCCATGCACCTATGGATACCTTATTTTTAACAAAGGAGGCAAAAATACACAGTGGGGCAAAGATAGCTTCTTCAGTAAGTGGTGCTGAGAAAATTGGACAGCTACATGTAAAAGAATGAAAGTAGAACACTTCCTCGCACCATCTTGTCTCTTTAGTCATGTTCAACTCTTTGAGACCCTATGGACTATAGCCCACCAGGCTCCTCTGCCCATGGGGATATTCTAGGGAAGAATACTGGAGTGGGTTGCCTGAGCCCTCCTCCAGGGGATCTTTCCGACCAAGGGATTGAACCCACATCCCTAACACCATACACAAAGATAAACTCAAAATGGATTAAAGACCTAAATGTAAGACCAGATACTATAAAATTCTTAGAGGAAAACATAGGCAGAATACTCTATGACATAAATCACAGCAAGATCCTCTATGACCCACCTCCTAGAGTAGTGGAAATAAAAATGAAAATAAATAAGTGGAACCTAATTAAACTTAAAAATTTTACACAGCAAAGGAAACTATAAACAAAGTGAAAAGACACCCCTCAGAATGAGAGAAAATAATAGCAAATGAAACAACTGACAAAGGATTAATTTCCAAAATAAGCAGCTCATATAAGTCAATATCAGAAAAACAACCCAATCAAAAAGTGGGGAAAACCTCCAACTAATAAAAATAAATGGAAAAAAAAAAGTGGGAAAAGACCTAAATAGACATTTCCCCAAAGAAGACATACAGATGGCTAACAAACACATGAAAAGATGCTCAACATTGCTCAATATTAGAGAAATGCAAATCAAAACTATAAGATATCACCTCACACCAGTCAGAATGGCTGTCATCAAAATGTCTACAAACAAATGCTGGAGAAGCAAACGGAACCCTCTTACATTGCTGGTGGGAATATAAATTGATACAGTCATGATGGAAGAGAGTGTGGAGATTAAAAAAAAAAAAAACTGGGAATAAAACCACCATGTGTGTGCTTCCTAAGTTGCTTTAGTTGTGTCCAACTCTGCAACCCTATGGACTATAGCCCGCCAGGCTCCTCTGTCCATGGGATTTCCCAGGCAAGAGTACTGGAGTGGGTTGCCATTCCCTTCTCCAATACCACCATATGACCCAGCAATCCCACTACTAGGCATATACACTGAGGAAACTGAAATTGAAAAAGACACATGTTCCCCAATGTTCACTGCAGTACTATTTACAATAGCTAGGACATGGAAGCAACCTAGATGTCCAGCAACATATGAACAAATAAAGAAGCCATGGTACATATATACAATAGAATATTACTCAGCCATAAACAGGAGCACATTTGAGTCAGTTATGAACCTAGAGCCTATTACACAGAGTGAAGTAAATCAGAAAAAGAAAAGCCAATATCGTATACTAACACATATATAAGGAATCTAGAAAGATAGTGCTGATAAAATTATTTGTAGGACAGCAATGGAGACACAGACATAAAGAACAGACTTATGGACACAGTGCAGGGAAGGAAGGAGAGGGTGGGATGTATGGGGAGAGTAACATAGAAACATACATTACCACATATAAAATAGATCGCTAATAGTAATTTGCTGTCTGACTCAGGGAACTGAAACCAGGACTCTGTAACAACCTAGAGGGGTGGGATGGGGAGGGAGGTGGAAGGGAGTTTCAAGAAGGAGGGGACATATGTATACCTATTGCCAATTCTTGTTGATGTTTGGCAGAAACCAACACAATACTGTAAAGCAATTATCCTTCAACTAAAAATAAATAAATTAAAAAAAAAAAAAGAATCCACCTTCCAATGCAGGAGACACAGGTTCAGTCCCTGGTCAGAGAAGATCCCATATACCGCAGAGCAGCTAAACCCAAGTGCAACAACTACTGAGCCCACGCTCTAGGGCCCTCAAGTCACAACTACTGAGCCCGTGTACTGTAACTACCGAAGCCCTTGCACCCTGGAGCCTGTGCTCCCTAACAGGAGCCACTGCAATGAGAAGC
Organism: Odocoileus virginianus; assembly: GCF_023699985.2. Lineage (NCBI taxonomy): Eukaryota > Metazoa > Chordata > Mammalia > Artiodactyla > Cervidae > Odocoileus > Odocoileus virginianus. Next base: position 26,556,189 of record NC_069689.1, read on the forward strand.
ACTTGCACCACAACTAGAGTAGCCCCCACTCATTGAAGCTAGAAAAAACCTGTGCAGCAACAAAGACCCAACACAGCCATAAATAAATAAATATTTTTAAATATTATTTTTAAAAAACAGGTTCTTTTTTAAAAATGGGAGATTTCACACACACAAAAAAATCTAGATTTCCAATTTTTCTCGAAATATCAGAAAATCTGGGAAAAAAAACCAAACTGAAGGACCTGTATCCTTTGGAGAGGCATACACTCTGTAGTTGGCTGCAGTTCTCTCCTTTACCGGTGCTGCGCTCATTTCATTTGAGTTTATAAACCCTAATTTAGACCTTCACGATGTATTTCCTGAACTCAAGTGATAACTTCTTGATTGGACTCCCTTCTTCTGGTCTTCATTCAATTCTTATTGATATTGACAGTGTGGGTTGACAGACTTCATACATGAAACTTTTTCACTTTACTTAAAGCAATTATCTTCCAATTAAAAATAAATTTAAAAAATAGTGCCCCATTATTGAAAAGGTACGGTTCAACTTCCTATCACAAATGCAAAGCTAACCTTACTCTTTAATCCCAATATTCAACTTCAGTCTCACTTTATATTCAATCAGACTGAATTACTTATAAATTGCTTATAAATTCAATCAGACTGAATTGCTTAGAAATGCCAGAATCTCTCCCACTTCTGTACTTTCTCAACCTAGAATGTTCATCCTTTCTTGCCTGGCTAACTGCTACTCTTTCTTCAAGATCAGCTCAAGTAAGATCTCTTCTGGGACATTTTCCCAGGCTCCTCCTTCCCACTCTCTCTACCTACCATCCCCAATCAGTCTACCAGGCAGCTCCTCCTGTGTATCAGTAGCATCCTGTGGCCATTACAGCACATAGTACAATTACTGCTTTTTCTACTGTGTCCAACAAGAATGAACTCCTTGAAGGCAACCACTGTTAAGTTTCATCTTAAAATGTAAATGAGAAGATACAAGTGCTTCCTCAATTATTTATATAATAGTAGTAAATGAGAAAAGAAACAAACACTTGCAAAAGACCTTATGTGCCAAATACTAAAGCTAGGTCCTTTTGTAATATTTCATTTATAATAAATGAGATAGAATTTAATAGAAGTTACAATAAATGAAAAAGCAGACAGACTTTAGAATTTTAGTTATGACTTGGTTAAATTTTGAAGTTCTAGTTGTTTTTGTAAGATTCTCACATTACATCATTTTGAGGTCACAGCTGTTATTCAAATATTAGTAATTTGCTTAAGATTAAGTTTCAGTTCATATTATTTCTGAGTTAAATCTTAGTATGATTTCTTCTGATTTAAAAAAAGAGAGAAGGAAAAAACCCTAATGCTCAAGATCAACAAAGCTTAAGGAAAGGTTTTTAAAAATATCTTTAAGAACATCCATGCAACAAAATATTCATGTAAGGGAAAAGCTTCATGTAAGATTTTATGCAAAGAGAAATGTTATGCATCAATAATATTTATATATGGAGGATTCACTCAAACATAATTTTCAGCTACTCCTATATTTAGTAAAATAGGTAAAATTATTGGGTGGTGCTAGTGATAAAGAACCCACCTGCCAATGCAAAAGACATAGAAATTCAGGTTCAATCCCTTGGTCAGGAAGATCCCCTGAAGAAGGAAATGGCAACCCACTCCAATATTCTTGCCTACATCATCCCATAGGCAGAGGAACCTGGCAGGCTGCAGTTTATAGCCTGACAAAGAGTCAGACACAACTGACTCAACTTAGCACACACATAAAATTATTGAAAAATATCTAAAATTTCAACTTACCCTTTCTATAAGATTTACAATTGGTGAAAATGCAGAATTCAGGAAATCATAAACATCAATTTGAAATAAATATTCCAGAAGCTGACACCAAGAAGCATCTTCTGTCAATTTATAAATTAAAATGTTAATACTTGATAAGATACAAATTTTGAGTTTAATTTCTTCCTTAATTGCTGCATTAGAGAACAAATAGCTTCTTTCTTACCATTTTTAGCAATGTAATTTTGAGGAGATAAAGAGTAATCAGTTAAAAGGATCTGACTGTTTGACAGGGTATTTTCCATAGATGTATCCATTTCCACCTGAGTAGGCCTTTCAGTGTCTAGTGATGTTTTAAATTTTTCATCACAATTTTCAGAAGATAGAGTTTTGAAATGAGCTTCTTCATGAATTCCCATGGGGAACTCTATTTCAGAGTCCATATCTGCAAATAGAGAGAAATGTTTAGGGTTTTTAATAATGTTTACTTTGTTGTAGGCTTCCAATTTTTTCTAGGCAGGTCATCCTTTGAATCTTTGTGGGCATTGTGATACTTCATTATGGAAAGAATTCATTGAAACAAATTTATAGTCTGTATTAGTTCCTAATGCAGATATAATAAATTAACACACACTTAATAGCTTAAACAACACAAATATATTTCTGGAAATCAGAAATCCTAAAACCAAGGCTTTGGCAGGGCTGTGTTCCTTCTGTAGGTCTAGAGGAGAATTCATATCCTTGCTTGTTCTGCCTTCTGGAGGCCATCTGCATCCTTTGGCTCATGGCCCTGTATATATATATATATATATATATATATATATATATACACACACACACACACACACACACACACACACACATATATCTATATGCACATCTCGAGAAAATTCATTGTAAAGAGGATTGTTGTCATTAATGTTTAGTCATTAAGTTGTGTCCAACTTTTATGATCCCATGGAATGTAGCCTGCCAGGCTTCTCTGTCCATGGGATTTTCCAGGCAAGACTATTGGAGCAGGTTGCCATTTCCTTCTTCAGGGGCTCTTCCGAACCCAGAGAGTGAACCCGACATGCATTGGCAAGCAGATTACAACTGAGCCATCTGGGAAGCCCTTAAAAAGGATTACCCTTCTCCAAAATTAAGAAAAAAATTTAATTTGAAATATGTGTGTTATAATTTTCCACACTTGTAACGTTGCACCATATATTTATGTGCATGCCATGTCACACAGCCATCAATTCAATCTTCAAATATAGTTTAAACTGATCACTTGATTCAATGAACTAATCAAACAGGATTTTTTTTTAAAAAAGGTTCTAACTAGTCCTAGCCTGAGGTATAGTAGTCAAGTAAATTGTGGAATTTATTTCTCAGTTACTTTTTAAGAAAAAGATAGAAAACTATCATTGCAGTCCTGAAAAACAGTATTAAAGAATAGTCCTAACTGAATTATTCAATATCTAACTTCGCTCTTTGAGTTATGAATGTAACATATCATTTTCATGCTGACACTTAGTTAGCATTGTTTAAAAGAAGAAAGTCCCCAGTGAGCAAACAGATATCTGTAATTTAATAATATCACATGTGGACATTAAAATTTAAAATCAACAATCAATTCAGGAGTCTGAATATAATTGGACCATTGTAAATACAGGATTCAAATAGTGATCTACAATGATGTTTAATGGCATAAGAGGAAAAAAGACTTATTCAACAATTGATTTCCCAAAATTTATGTGTGCCTAGATTGATTCTTTTTAAAATATTATCTGATAATGCACTTGAAATAAATATATGTAAAAAACCAAAAACTTCCTATATTATTTTCATATTTAATTACATTTCTGAGGTATTATTTTTACATGACTCAAACACAAGCCCTAGGATTTACATTAGAAGTCAAAGCAATCTTGAGAAAGAAGAACAGATCTGGAGGAATCATACTCCCTGACTTCAGCTTACACTACAAAGCTACAATCATGATAACAGTATGACACTGGAACAAAAATAGATACATGGATCAATGGAGTAGTCTAGAAAGCCCAGAAATAGGCCCACACACTTATGGTCAATTAATCTACAACAAAGTAGATAAGGATATACAATGCAGAAAAGATAGTTTCTTCAATAAGTGGTACAGGAAAAACTAGACAGCAACATGTAAAAGAATGCAATTAGAACATTCTCTAATACCATACACAAAAAATTTAAAGACCTAACTACAAGACTGGATACTATAAAACTCCTAGAGGAAAACAATGGTAGAACACTTTTTGATATAAATCACAGCAATATTTTGGGGAATCTGTCTCCTAGAGTAAAGAAAACAAAACCAAAAATAAATGGGACCTAATTAAAAATCTTTGCACAGCGAAAGAAACCATAAACAAAACAAAAAGACAGCCTATGAAATGGGAGAAAATATTTGCAAATGATGCTATGAACAAGGGATTGATTTCCAAAATATACAAACAGCTCATACAGGTCAATATCAAAAAAGCAAACAACTCAATCAAAAATGAGTGGAAGACCTAAACAGACATTTCTTCACATCGCTAATTATTAGAGAAATGTAAATCAAACCTACAGTAAGGTATCACACCAGTCAGAATGGCCATCATCAAAATGTCGACAAACAATGAATACTGAAGAGGGTGTGGAGAAAAGGAAAGCCTTCTGTACTCTGGTGGGAACATAAACTGGTGCAGCCACTTGGGAGAACAGCATGGAGGTCCCTTAAAAAACTAAAAATAGAACTTCCATAGGATCGAACAACCCCACACCTGGCCGTATACTGGGAGAAAACTACAATTTGAAAACATACATGCATTATTTACAATAGCCAAGACATGGAAGCAATCTAAATGTCTATCAACAGATGAACAGAAAAAGAAGATTGTATGTATTAAATACGTACAATGGACTACATGCCATAAAAAAGAATGAAATAATCCTATTTGCAGCATTGGATAGACCTAGAGATTATCATATTAGATTAAGTCAGGTATGACATAAAATATTATATGATATCACTTACATGTGGAATCTAGAAAAATTATACAAATGAACTTATTTACGAAACAGAAATAGACTCACAGACAGAAAACAAATTTATAGTTACCAAAGAGAAAGAAAGGGAGGGATAAATTAAGAATTTGGGATTAACATCTATATGCTACTGTATATATGGGCAGAGAAGGCAATGGCACCCCACCCCAGTACTGTTGCCTGGAAAATCCCATGGATGGAGGAGACTGGTGGGCTGCGGTCCATGGGGTCGCTAAGAGTCGGACACAACTGAGCAACTTCACTTTCATTTTTCACTTTCATGCATTGCAGAAGGAAATGGCAACCCACTCCAGTGTTCTTGCCTGGAGAATCCCAGGGATGGGGGAGCCTGGTGGGCTGCTGTCTGTGGGGTCGCACAGAGTCGGACACGACTGAAGCGACTTAGCAGCAGCAGCAGTATATAAAATAAACAACAAAGTCCTAATAATAGCACAGGAAACTATACTCAATATCTTATAATAACCTATAATTGAAAACAATCTGAAAAATAATATATATTCTTACGTATGTACTCATATATGTTCTTATATGTACATATATTGTTATATATAACTGAATCACTTTGCTGTATACCTGACATATTGTAAATACTTCAATTTTTTTAAAACATTTACATTAGATACAGTTATGACTTTCTTACAATTCTTAATAAATTAATAATGTTTTAATTCAAATAAAATAATTTTCTTTCATATTTAACTGTACTTGAAAAATTCATTATTTAAATAAGTTCAGTTGGAATCCTTTTGTAAAATAGCTATTAATATTGTAATATAAATAACTTATCTAATTAATTTATTTTGTAAATTCTTAGATCAGCAATATTGGCTTTTTGTCAATGTGTTATCTCAAGTCTCAGCTTTTCACAAATACTTATTCAAGATCAGTGGTTCATTTTTCATGTATTCTTTACAATTAAGTCCAGTTTTCACTTGTTATTCCCTAAAAGGATTAGTGAAATTATCTGAAAATATTGTCTATTTTAGCTATTTCTCCAATACCCAGAAAACAGACTCTGTGGCATTAACTGAATCCTTCCTTTAGTATTCTCTTTTTTAATAGCAAACTTTGCATTAGCCTAGTTTGCTTTTCATTTAGTTAATAGTGAAATGTTTTGAAATATTTGTAGAGTAAGGCATCTTTTTTCTGAACCTTAAAAGAATTTCTTAACACTTTTATAAAAATCCTTCAAAACTGGTTATAGTTGCATAAATGCACTGCTTGACTATTTACCAAGTTATTCTCCCAGCATCACTACATGAAATAAATTCTACTAAAATGATATTCAGAATGCCCTGAAGTTTCTATAAATAAGCTCTAAAATATTTTTATATATCTATAAAAATTTTTCGTCTATATTTCTGGGTTGATATTGCTTTGTTTTAGTCTCTCTTCTTTCCAGTTACTCTTATCTGCTTTTTCACAAATATCTCTTTAGGATCTAACAAGCTTAGAATAAAATGATTTCCTCTAGCCTTTGAAAATCTAGGTCTCTAATGTTTTCAATCATGAAAATCATCATAGCTACACCTTTCTTATTTAGAAAAGTGTTAGAGGTGGCTCAGATTGCAAAGAATCTGCCTGCAATGCAGGAGACCCAAGTTCGATCCCCGGGTCAGGAAGATCCCCTAGAGAAGGGAATGGCTACCCACTCCAGTATTCTTGCCTGGAGAATTCCATGAACAGAAGAGCCTAGCCGGCTACAGTCCACGGGGTCTCAAAGAGTCTGACATGACTGAGCGACAAATACTTTCACTTCACTTAGAATCTAAAGTCTATATTCTGGTTAGAGGATGTTGATCAAGGAAAGAACTCACATTTTGTAGAATATTAAGAAATAACATATAGTTTTTCTGGAAATTCAAGAAAATCAACTAGCTCCAAAGAAATGTGTTTCTTTCTGAGTTTGCATTATTGATCTCTTCTTGTGAAAGTTTTTCTGTCATTCTAAAGTTCAATTGTTTCTGTATTATTGGCCAATATTTGTTGAGTTTCTAATCTGTCCATCATAAAGACATCAGAATGGAGATGTGAGAAAGTCATGTTATATAACTCTACTTAAAATATAATCCACGTTTTTAATCATAGGAGTCACTGATGCCTGGACACCTAGAAGTCTCCTCTGCTACTCTGCCCTCTTCTGTTGTCCTCTATTGAGCTCCCAGAATTGAGAGACTTGAGGGAGAATGTGGAAAACGTTTTACATTGTTTTTGCTTGAGTTTCCATATTATCTTGCACACTTAAAGAACACCTTGTTATCACAGATCTTCTTAGGGGGGAGGTAAGGAACTATAGTTCTAGAATAAAATATAATTTAGAAACCAAGACTATTTTAAACTAATGAAAGGTGTTTTTAGAATAACCTAATAAGCAAAAATTATCACCTAACAGAACAGGAAGTCAATGGACATTATCTAAAATAGGTTAATCAAAGAAGAACAATATAAATATTTTATTTAGAAAATAGATAAATACTAAAATAAATTTTCTCTAAAAAATAAAAGAAATTATTATCCTTGGGAGAGAAGTGGAAGTAGAGATGGACAAAGGGAACAGAAATTGCTTTTGTTTAAAAAAAAAAAAGCCTTAGCACTACATATATTTTTAAACCTGTCTACATATAGCAGTTTGATTAAAACTTATTGTAAAATACCTAAAGATCTCCTTGAAAGATCCATATATATCCAATCATTTCTTGCCCCTTGAGATTTTATGATATTGAGATCTACTAAGGGCTTCCCTGTGGCTCAGACAGTAAAGAATCCACCTGCAATGTGGGAGACCTGGGTTTGAACCCTGAGTTGGGAAGATCCCCTGAAGAATGGAATGGCAACCCACTCCAGTATTCTTGCCTGCAGAATTCCATGAACAGAGGAGCCTGGCAGGCACCTGTCCATGGGGTCGCAAAGAGGTGCACATGACTGACTGACTTTCACTTCACTTCAAGATCTACTAAGTCCCAGAGCAAACCAGATATATTGATAAAAGGGTGATTGACAAGGTTGTTGCTGATTATTGTTTATTTAGAAAAACAAGGATTCCTGGATTTTTCATGTGATTTGTATTTATAAAAGTAGGCTCAGACCATAAAGAATCTGCCCATAATGCGGGAGACCCAGGTTCGACCCCTGGCTTGAGAAGATCCCCTGAAGAAGAAGAGAATCTCTACCCACTCCGGTATTCTGGCCTGGAGAATTCATGGACAGAGGAGCCTGGCGGGCTACAGTCCATGGCACCTCAAAAAGTGAGACACGACTGAGCAACTAGCAATTTCACTTTTTCCTATGTTTAAAAAAGAAATCACATTATAGATATTTTATACTAACCTGGCTGACTGTAATCACTTTTCAACATATCTTCTATATTATCTGTGGGGTACTTTTCAGCTGAAAATTCTTCTGTTTTATCATTTTCACCCATATTACTTTGATCCAGAGTCTGTTTGGGAAATGTCAATTCCATTTCCTTTGGAGTGTTCTGGAACCTCCAGCGATTGTCAAAATTATATAAGAGCTTTTTAAAATATGGGACAGTATCAGAATCGTCTGTTTTCTCTAAGACCCTTTCCTTGCCTATTTGATTTTCAGTTTTTGTAATTTTTATTAGTTTTATTTCTTGTTCCTTATGAGGGTCAAATTCACTTGTTGAAGGATGTCTGTGTTTATCTCCCACACCTCCTTCTTCATTTATTCCATCATCTGATATCATTTTATCTTCATTAGCATATGCAAAGCCTAGCATAGCAAAACCAAAATCAAACCAGCTTGGCTTGAGAATTGAGCTGTCATTAGTGATTATGTCTTCTTTTTCTGTTAATATTTCTGTACACGGAACAGTGGGTTCTTCCTCAGAGGATATGGAACTAGGAGCATCTTCTAAAGGTGGGTTGCTTTCTTTGGACAATAACTCAAGCTCTGTATCCTCACCTCCAAAACCCAAATAACTTGTAAATCTACCACCAAACCAACCAGTGTCTTGAGGACTGAAAATGTGCTCTGACTCAGACACTAGTTCAGACTGTTCCTTTGGCACTGAATCAAACTCTGATTCAAGTTCTTGCTTATGTTCTGTTTGGGGCTTACCACTGTTTAATTCCTCTGGGCCATTCCCATCTTCCACTGCTGTTTGTCTACTTCGAAATGAGCTTTCTTCTTGAGGTTCAATAACTGATTCAAAAGTCTTTTCTTCAGTTTGGTCCTTTCCGAATCCAAACCATTCTTTCACTTCAGGCACAGTTGAAGACAGTGGGACATGATCCCCTTCTGGAATAAGATACTGTTCCATACTTCCAGCTTCTGCTTCCCAATCTTCTGATTCACTAGTACTTCTGATATCTTTAGGAGCCTCTGAAGCTGGAAATAGGTCTTCAAACAAACTACCTTCAGAAGTTGAATAAAAGCCAGGTTCTATCTGAAAATCATTTTCATATACACTAGATTTGGGGTCATTATCTTCTTCATATGGATACATATTTTCACTATTATCACTGTTTAACTCACTAGCTTCATTTTCAAATACGTAGTTTATTCCAAGAAGACAGAAAAAGTCAGATTCCTGAAAGGAAAAAAATATATATGATTGACATTAATATACTGAAACTCCTTGTTTGTCCAAAATCATTCCAAATGAGTGTCATTTTCCCAAGGCCACACAACTAGCTCAATAGCTGAGCAAAAACTCCTAATCACAAACATCTGTATCCTAACTGACTTTTCAGGGTTAGTGATAAAAACCTCAGTGAGATCCACTTGCATTAGGATTTGTGATCAAATAGTTGAAGAACTTTAGAAGAAAAGGTAATCCAGCATTGAGTATATTCTGCGAAGAAACTCTAATGAAAAGGCATACATGGACACAATCTTGCTCCTTGTAAGGGTACAATGAATGGCCATTTGGAGCTGTGCAGTGGTTTCAGACCGGAACTTACAGCAGATGATCACAGCTCAGAAAAACCAGATTCTAAAGCATGATGGCCTGATTAGAAGCTACACTAAAACATTCAGGCTTCTTTAACGGAGTTACTGTAAGCAGCCAATGGAGACAGGGATCCCCTTGCTTATCTCACAGAACAACCAAATTTTCAAGAATAAAATGATAAAAGCTATTTTTTTTTATCTGAAGGTATGAGACACTGATATGCACTGCTGTTTGGTAATCACCATTATAAAATGAGAATAAAACTCAGAATTTTAAAAAAAATAAACTTCAGAATTGCAATTTCTACAGTATAATTTTGGCACTGCAACACTGTGATTAATAGACGTTGGAGCCAAACTATGGATTGAAATCTTTTTTTTTTTTTCATTTATTTTTATTACTTGGAGGCTAATTACTTTACAATATATTGTAGTGGTTTTTGCCATACCTTGACATGAATCAGCCATGGATTTACATGTGTTCCCCATCCCGATCCCCCCTCCCGCCTCCCTCCCCATCCCATCCCTCTGGGTCTTCCCAGTGCACCAGCCCTGAGCACTTGTCTCATACATCCAACCTGGGCTGGTGATCTGTTTCACCCTTGGATTGAAATCTTAATCCTGCTGTTTACTAGCTCTGTGACCTTGGGTGAATTAGATGACCTTTCTATGCCTCAGCCTCTTCGTTTGCAAAATGAGAAAAATAATAACTTATAGGGCTGTTGTGAAAAGATTAAATGAATAAAGTACTTAAAATAGAAACTATCCCTAGTAAATACTAGTCTAATGTAGCCCAAGGTTATACTACCCTAGATGAGCCAGTCGTGCAAGGATAAAAAGGCCCATTCCCTTGCCTCTATTCAGAACAAATCTGAAAAGTCATCTCAGCTTCTAAGTTCCTTATAGAATCACCTGAAATCATTGCTGCAACTGCATTATAGTTCAACTTCTCTGTCTGTCCAATCCTGCTTTTTCTGGTGTTTCTTTACAAGTGCTATTCCCAAGAGTACTCCCCAGTACCCTTCTTGGATGCCAAAGTCCATCTATTTCGCAAGGGACTTGACCTAAGAATTTGGCATATAGGCCTCCTATATGCCTAGAATGTCAACCTTCTAGGAATCAGCGAACTAAAATGGACTGGAATGGGTGAATTTAACTCAGATGATCATTATATCTACTACTGTGGGCAGGAATCCCTTAGAAGAAATGGAGTAGCCATCATGGTCAACAAAAGAGTCTGAAATGCAGTACTTGGATGCAATCTCAGAAATGACATAATGATCTCTGTTCGTTTCCAAGGCAAACCATTCAATATCACGGTAATCCAAGCCTATGCCCCAACCAGTAATGCTGAAGAAGCTGAAGTTGAATGGTTCTATGAAGACCTACAAGACCTTTTAGAACTAACACCAAAAAAAAGACATCCTTTTCATTATAGGGGACTGGAATGCAAAAGTAGGAAGTCAAGAAACACCTGGAGTAACAGGCAAATTTGGCCTTGGAGTACAGAATGAAGCAGGGCAAAGGTTAATAGAGTCTTGCCAAGAGAACACACTGGTCATAGCAAACACCCTCTTCCAACAACACAAGAGAAGACTCTACACATGGACATCACCAGATGGTCAACACCAGATTGATTATATTGTTTGCAGCCAAAGATGGAGAAGCTCTATACAGTCAGCAAAAACAAGACCAGGAGCTGACTGTGGCTCAGATCATGAACTCCTTATTGCCAAATTCAGAATTAAATTGAAGAAAGTAGGGAAAACCACTAGACCATTCAGGTATGACCTAAATCAAATCCCTTATGACCATACAGTAGAAGTGAGAAATAGACTTAAGGGACTAGATCTGATAGACAGAGTGCCTGATGAACCATGGACGGAAGTCCATGACACTGTACAGGAGACAGGGATTAAGACCATCCCCATGGAAAAGAAATGCAAAAGGGCAAAATGGTTGTCTGAGGAGGCCTTACAAATAGCTTCTTCTTACAAAGAAGAGACTCAAAAAGCAAAGGAGAAAAGGAAAGATATTCCCATTTGAATGCAGAGTTCCAAAGAATAGCAAGGAGAGATAAGAAAGCATTCCTCAGTGATCAATGCAAAGAAACAGAGGAAAACAACAGAATGGGAAAGACTAGAGATCTCTTCAAGAAAATTAGAGATACCAAGGGAAATTTTCTTGCAAAGATGGGCACAATAAAGGACAGAAATTGTATGGACCTAACAGAAGCAGAAGATATTAAGAGGTGGCAAGAATACAAAGAAGAACTGTACAAAAAAGATCTTCACGACCCAGATAATCACAGTGGTGTGATCACTCACCTAGAACAAGACATCCTGGAATGTGAAGTCAGGTGGGCCTTATTTTTTTTTTTTTCAGGTGGGCCTTAGAAAGCATCACTACGAACAAAGCTATTGGAGGTGATGGAATTCCAGCTGAGCTGGAATGATGATGCTGTGATGATGATGTGAAAGTGCTGTACTCAATATGCCAGAAAATTTGGAAAACTCAGCAGTGGCCACATCAGTTTTCATTCCAATCCCTAAGAAAGGCAATGCCAAAGAATGCTCAAACTACTGCACAATTGCACTCATCTCACATGCTAGTAAAGTAATGCTCAAAATTGTCCAAGCCAGGCTTCAGCAATACGTGAACCGTGAACTTCCAGATGTTCAAGCTGGTTTTAGAAAAGACGGAGGAACCAGAGATCAAATTGCCAACATCTGCTGGATCATCGAAAAAGCAAGAAAGTTCCAGAAAAACATCTATTTCTGCTTTATTGACTATGCCAAAGCCTTTGACTGTGTGGATCACAATAAACTGGAAAATTCTGAAAGTGATGGGAATACCAGACCACCTGACCTAACTCTTGAGAAACCTGTATGTAGGTCAGGAAGCAACAGTTAGAACTGGACATGGAACAACAGACTGGTTCCAAATAGGAAAAGGAGTACGGCAAGGCTGTATATTGTCACCCTGCTTATTTAACTTATATGCAGAGTACATCATGAAAAACGCTGGGCTGGAGGAAGCACAAGCTGGAATCAAGATTGCTGAGAGAAATATCAATAACCTCAGATATGCAGGTGACACCACCCTTATGGCAGAAAGTGAAGAGGAACTAAAAAGCCTCTTGATGAAAGTGAAAGAGGAGAGTGAAAAAGTTGGCTTAAAGCTCAACATTCAGAAAACTAAGATCATGGCATCTGGTCCCATCACTTCATGGGAAATAGATGGGGAAACAGTGGAAGCAGTGTCAGACTTTACTTTTTTGGGCTCCAAAATCACTGCAGATGGTGAAGGCAGCCATGAAATTAAAAGACACTTACTCCTTGGAAGGAAAGTTATGACCAACCTGGATAGCATATTAAAAAGCAGAGACATTACTTTGTCAACAAAGGTCCATCTAGTCAAGGTTGTGGTTTTTCCAGTGGTCATGTATGGATGTGAGAGTTGGACTGTGAAGAAAGCTGAGCACCGAAAAATTGATGCTTTTGAACTGTGGTGTTGGAGAAGACTTGAGAGTCCCTTGGACTGCAAGGAGATCCAACCAGTCCATCCTCAAGGAGATCAGTCCTGGGTGTTCATTGGAAGGACTGAGGTTGAAGCTGAAACTCCAATACTTTGGCCACCTCATGCAAAGAGTTGACTCATTGGAAAAGACCCTGATGCTGGGAGGGATTGGGAGAAGGAGGAGCAGGCGGTGACAGAGGATGAGATGGCTGGATGGCATCACCAACTCGATGGACATGAGTTTGAGTAAACTCCGGGAGTTTTTGATGGACAGGGAGGCCTGGCGTGCTGTGATTCATGGGGTCGCAAAGAGTTGGACACAACTGAGGGCGACTGAACTGACTGAACTGATATGCCTACTATGTGCTCTGCTCTGTGCCAAGTACTGAAATTCTACAGTAAATGATAGAAACAATAAATAATAGATTGTGATAAGTGCTATGCAGGAAATAAATAGGAAGTTGTGGTTGAGAAGCATTAATTCCTTTAGAATCATCATGGAAGAGCTCTCTGAGGCACTGATGTTTACGCTGCGACCTACAGCTTGAGGATTAAACAATAACAGATACAACTTAATGACTAAACAACAACAACAAAAGGATAAGGAGGGACTAACCAGGTGGAGAACTTAGGGAAAGCATTCCAAACAAAGGGAATGACCTATTTGGGTTTCTGGGCAGGGAAAGGGCTTGGCATGGTCGAAGAACAGTCAATAGACCAGCATGGCTAGGAGCATAGTGGGGGCCAGAAGAAGGGCATAAGACAGGGTCAGCAGAGGGCAGGAACAGAGCCAGGTAAGGAGTCAGGGCTTGATTCCAGATTCAACGCAAAGCCATTCAAAGGCTTTAAACCAAGTGAATGACAAGATCTGATTTTTTGGATTTTGATTCATGACTATAAGATTCATGGCTGTTTAGAGAATGAATTGGAAGAGGGCAAAAGTAAAGGTAAAAAGACCAGTTAGAAACCTACTACAGGTTCTACTCAGGAGGTAATTATGCTTTGAGTCAGAGCTATAGGGAGAGTAAAAATGAAGAGAAAACAGATAGATATATTTTGGAGACAGAAGTGGCAGGACCAATAGTTACACAGTGAATAGACAGTTAATCCCAGAATTTGTGCTGGGAAAGAGCCGGATAATAGACAGTTTACTTAACCAGGCAGAACTGACTTCACACTGACCTCATTTAAGGTAAACTGGCTTAACCTGCATGTGTGTGTGCTAAGTCGCTTCAGTTGTGTCTGACTCTTTGTGATCCTATGGACCGTAGCCTGCCAGGCTCCTCTGTCCGTGGGATTTTCCAGGCAAGAATTCTGGAGTGGGTGGCCATACTCTCCTCCAGAGGATCTTGCTGATCCAGGGATCGAACTCAGAATCTGAATTAAATGTGCTAGTCAAATTCACGTATTGAAGAGTCACCTTCTGATTCCCTTTCTCATTATCAAGCCCAGCATTATCAAACTCAGTCGAAGCTCCAACAGCAAAAGAAGTTTATAGATTGGAGACCTAGAGAGTATGATGGGAGATAAACTCTGTCTCAGGAGGACAATAACATTAGAAATAATATCTAACATTTACATAGCATTTAGTAAATGCTGTTTTATGTGCTTTCATATGCTCTTTTTTCCTCAGTACGTTTATGAGGTAAGTTTATAATCATCATCCTCATTTCACAAATGAGAAAAAAGGCAGAAAGATCACATAACAACTCAGTGGCTAAGTCAGGCTTTGAACCCAGCCCATCTCCAGAATTTATGCTCTAAACTACTATATTCTACTGCCTGCTAATTTTTCAGTAAGCAAAATCTTTGTCATTAACCCTGTCTTACCTGATTTTATTCACATAGTCAAACTATTCCTAGCGTGAGTTCTTAAGACTATTTTATGTATCCACTCTATAAGATGTATAACCAATAGGCACTTACACCACAGAAAACTGTGTTAATCAAGAAATTTTAAATTCAACTAATAACCGATAAGGGAATGGCAACCCAGTCCAATATTCTTGCCTTGAGAATTCCATGGACAGAGAATCCTGGTGGGCTACTGTCCAAAGAGGTCACAAAGAGTCAGACATGAATGAATGACTAATACACACACACACACACACACACACACACACACACACACAGAGAACAACTATACTCCAATATCAATTAATTAAAAAATAAATTAAATTAAATAAAGAATACATTCATTAAAAGGAGAAAGAAGAAACAGAAAATGGGTAATTCTTGTTAGAGAAAAAATACATAAATTTACTTTTAAAAAATAAATCAGTTCAATTAACAACCAAAATCTGTTTACTCACTTTTGTTGGTATTTGAACTTCCTCAGATATGAATACTTGTTCAATCTGGACTGCATCTCTGGGAAAATATCCAAAGTCCTTTCCTTTCTATCAAAATGAAGAATAAATGTTAACAAGAGTGATCAAAGCAATAGCTATTGAGTCTAATTTTGTTCCATGTGCTTGACTTTCATGTATTTCAAATCACAATATTTATTGGTTTTCATTTACTATCTAAAAGAAAGTCCAATTAAATCATATTCCGTTCGCTACTCAACAGAACAGGGTTAATTTGAGGGAACAAAGAGGTAAGCTATAAAATGGCACTTTTTTAGATTTCAGAGGGAAAACCACTCATTTTCTTCCTTTTTTTTGTTCTTAATGACCTTTCTTGCCTAGTGGACCACAGATTTATACTAATAAACCTGGAATATGAAAAAACAAGGGAATGGTGACAGTATCCAAGCTAGATGGAGCTGTGACATATTCAGCATTTTCAGGATGTCAAAATAAGATAAGATGTTTAAACTCTGAAGGGCCAAGATGGATTCATCAAGATAGTAAAGATCTACGAGTCCTCCAGAGGGGATTGGGTTCCATTCAACTGCTGTACCTTGGTGACAGAGGTCCTCTCAATCTTATTTAAGTGCCTTCAAGATGTCCCCCAAGAGTGAAGGCTTCACATGGCCACTCTCAGTCCATTTCCTACCCCTGTCCAAGTTTAAAGAGTGTATTTCTTTTGGCCCTTTGATTTAGCACCATTACACCTCAATTCTGATTTTTCCAGCTCTTCAGTTGCTGCAACTATTTGAAAACTGACAAAGCGAACTCCACAATGTGGCTTCTTTTCTATGGTGGTAAAACCTGGTTTGCAGGGTCTTAGTTCTTTAATGAGGGATTGAACCCAGGCCCTCAGCAACAAAAGCCCAGAGTCTTAATCACACAGTGTGGATTCTTTTAATTTTATTTATTTACTTATTTTTGGCTGTGCTATGTCTTTGTTGCCATGCAGGCTTTTCTCTAGTTGCATCGAGCAGGGCCTATTGTCCAGTCGCAGTGTGCAGGCCTCTCATCTCAGTGGCTTCTCTTGTTGCAGGGCATGGGCTCGAGGGCACATGGGCTTCGGGAGTCGTGGCATGTGGTCTCAGAGGTTGTGACTCCCAGGCTCCAGAGTGCAGGTTCAGTAACTGTGGCCCACAGTTTCAGTGGCTTCGCAGCATTGGGATCTTCCCAGAGCAAGGATCAAACCTGTGTCTCCTGCACTGGTAGGTGGATTCCTTACCGCTGAGACACCAGGGAAGCCCACAGTGTGGCTGCTTAAATGGCTATCTGCCTGGACTAGACACCTAAAGCATAAAATTAAGTGTGCTTGAAACTTCACCCTGGCTCCACACATTACATGTTGCTTTGTGTGAACTATCATTTTCACACATAGTAGACAAGAAAGAAAGACGGAGAAGGCAATGGCACCCCACTTCAATATTCTTGCCTGGAAAATCCCATTGATGGAGGAGCCTGGTAGGCTGTGGTCCATGGGGTTTGCTAAGAGTCAGACACAACTGAACAACTTCACTTTCACTTTTCACTTTCATGCATTGGAGAAGGAAATGGCAACCCACTCCAGTGTTTTTGCCTGGAGAATCCCAGGGATGGAGGAGCCTGGTGAGCTGCCATCTATGGGGTTGCAGAGTCAGACACGACTGAAGTGACTTAGCAGCAGTAGCAGCAGACAAGAAAGAATGCTTTCTTTTCTTCTTATGATACCTACTGTTTAATTTTTCTTATAGTTGCATTAGATACCTCCAGTGCATTCAAGTCAGAGAAATAGTATGTTTAAAGAACCATAAGCAGTAAGAAGTCTTGGGAGCTGCAAAGTCCAGGTAAACCATTCTGGTCAATGATGTCTGAGGTTCAGTCATATAGCCTCTAATGCTAAGAAGCAGGATTGACCCACATAGAATCTGCACCTTCAAATAAAGATCAGAGGCTTCCCATGTAGATGCTATACAACGAAGAGATCTTATGCATATGCTATATGGAAATGATGTATGTATAGTTTGGTCATGCTTGCTCAGCTTGGGAATAAAATCATGTGTCATGGTATGTTTTCATTCTTAAACATAATGATATAAACTTAGATACCAATCTATTTTCAACTGAAAATATTAATCATTAATTTTTCTACATTATGCATTCAGAAAGATGATTCAGAAGCCTAGGAATTTCAGTGTAATAGGACTTTGGGCCGAATAAAAGTATCTCAGCTATTCTTTTTTTCCATGAAGAATTAATATATCTCATTTCCTTAGGCTACTAATCTTTCAGAGGACCTCTTCAATAGCAACTCAGACCTTTATTTGCTCAGAAAGACATGTCTTTTTTATTTTTCTGGCCAAGTGAGATCTCAGTTTTCCCAGTTAGGAAATGGAACTGCACCTTTGGCAGTGAAAGGTGATATCATGGAGCTCTAACCACTGGACTGCCAGGGAAGCCCCAAGACATGTCTTTTAATCTGATTAACTAAAACTTCCCAGTCTCTCCTAAACCTTGGTAGCACCAAGGGATGGCTGGGCTTACCTAGTCACCTGATAACCTCCATCAGTACCTCTAAAGTCTCTCCAAACAAATATAAGAGTTAAGTTAAAAAACTATGCATTTTATGTAAAATAACTTCAAGGCACTCTTAAGCCTTCATCTCAGATTGGCTTCCCCAAAGCTACTTTTATAGAAATTCTGGAACCAACAGTGAACATGTCCATGTTGTTTGTTTAAATACATCAAAAGTTATACATATATATATATATACATATATATAGTACTTTGGAATGTTTAAAGTTCTTTTAGAGATGAAAACGAGGCTTCTTTGTGCAAGCTGGTCATTTATTCTGTATTCGATTTTTTAAGGTTAGATACTTACACTTCCTGCCCACAAGTCTTCCCTTTTTCCTGAGAGTTTAACGTAAACTGATATCTCTTCTCCCTTAGTGAAGTTCAGGTATCGACAGTCAGGTCCTCTGTAATCTCTTAAGGCTGAGACTCTGCTTATTAAAGCTATGTAACATGCAAAGTAGAGAAGGGAAGGAAAAGATAATTAGTTTTCTTCCTAGCACCTACTCTACTCCAGGCATCATGATAAGCTCTTTCATACCTTTTATCATTGTTATTATTAAATTCTCAAAACAGCCTATGAGGTAAATAATCTCATCTCAGACTAACAAATGAGCCTTTAATTAAGTCTCAAAGAGATGGTCACACACCTGATAAATAGTGGAGCCAGATCTGAACTGACTTTCTTTTCACTGCAACATCCACTTTCTATATTCTGAGCTTTTCTTTGTTTTTCCCTAAACCTTTGTAGAAATCCATCAGTCTCTCTTAATGGACAACTCATATCCTACTTCTTATATGAGATATCCCTAATTGGTCCAGCCTACTCTGCCCCTTCTCTGAATTTCAAAATCACCTATTATTCTTATGTTATACCCCTATCTACTATTTCATATTGACCTGTCTTATCATCATTTACTAGAATGAAAATCCCTGGAGGAAGAGAAACTTATCTTACATTTTATTTTATTCTGCTTAGATACACATCCCTCATCTTGCAGACCCAGCACATAACAGACCCTTAGTAACTATGAACGATTATATCCCCATATGCTAGATTTAGCCCTTCAACATGTAAAGTAACATACATATCATATTAACTATTATAATTATACTGACATATGTAAAACATTTTGATTAAGTTGTGCAATTAAAGTTAAAATAACTTTTATCGATTACTATAAATGTGAATGTTCTGTTTACATGATATGTGCCTAACCCTAAGGCAACTAAAATGAGGCTGTAAAGAAAGAAAAAAAAATTGTTTTAATTATTGTTATATAATTAGAAAATAATATAATTATATAATGGTTATATAATAACATTATTATTATCATCTAGTAAACATTCTCTCTATATTTAATTACATATCCAAATTATTAAGGAAAATGTTTACACATAAAAATTTACTTTTAAATTATTTATGTTAATACTAATAATATTTTATATTTTTAATTTCCATGTTGCAAATTAGAAATACTTCTCACATACTGGAGGGACAGAAGGTTCAAAGCAATTCTAATATATTGGGATGAAGATGCTATTCGTTCTGTACCATAATAAGTTCTTAAAGAACAAAATGAAAATTAATTTATCATTGTAGAAGAAAGCTTAATATTCAAAGACTTAAATAAAATTTTCAACTCCTAAAATTGATTTCATTATTTTACATAATAAATTATGCAAAAATGATTAATGTTTGATAAAGTTTTAGACAATAAATCATGATGGTATGAAATAAAAACAGTCTTAGAAAACTCATGAGAGTCAGAAACTTCTGATTGTGAAACAGAAACTAAAAAATGTAAGAGCTTCATAAAAATAGCTATCAAATGGCTTGTTTTTTTAATACAAATCATTTACATTTATCTTAAAAAGTAGTAAAAGTGCTAGTTTGTTTTAGAAAGCTGGATTAATATCCTTATATTTTCTGATATATTTATATATAAGGTTATCCTTACTCCTTTATATTTACATTAAAAACTATCACAAAATGTTTTGCTTCTAACATGTCCTTTTTATAGTGGACTACACCTTATAACTACAAATATTTCCCAATGATATTAATGTTCATTTTTTATCATACATGTCCACAATAACATTTTATATCATTTCAGAGCTTTAGTTTAAGAGGAAAAAAAGAAAAGCAACTTACTTTCACATTCCAAGTCACCACATTTTTTTAAGTCTGCCAGCAGTTGTGTGCTCTCCAAACACTTTGTCAGAGAAATAACCAAAAGGAAGATCCTGTGAACTTTAAGATCCGCCATGCTAAAATAAGCAGGAATCCCAAACAAGGTTTAAATCGATCGTTTAGGCAGTATTTATGCCAGCCAAAACAGGAGATAACCCAGCCTATTTTCTAAATGTAAGAGGGAAAGGTTTGAGGTTTTTCAACCTCTTAACTACTTTTTTCTATCGGTGTTTAGGCTTAACTTGAGGGACAAACACTCTCTGTTCTCAATCTTCAGTATCTGCAGTGTCAGGTATCCAGATTATACATAAGGGTTTAATAATTAACAGGGATTTTTAGCTGGAGTCATGTCTTATAAAGCCAGCCCATGGAAAATTCTCTTGCTTAAAGGCACCTTGTGTTTCACAGAACAATTCTTAAATGACCTCCACAAAAGATAGTTTATCTCTTTCTGTTACAGTCTTCGGGTAGATCAGTAAATAAGTACATAGTATTTGCTGCATGTAAATACCAGTGTCAGGGAAGATATAGCTAAATGTAGAAGCAATAATAATTTATATTAAAAGCATGGTTCAGGATTATCATGATGAAAGTTATTTTTAAAAAATCCCACTTTCATATTATAACAACCTTCCGTGTTACTCTGAGGTTGAAACTTGTATTCAGTTAAGATAGTTAAAATGTATTAAGTACTTATTAAGATTCAGGTACTATCTTAAACAATTACACAATCTGATTTTACTTTCACATCAACTGTCTAAATAGGTGATATTATCATCCCTATTCTTGCATTATGAGGAAACTGAGGTACATGCAGATGGGTTAACTCACTTGCCCAACGTCACATAGTGCATGGAGAAGAAATTTAAACCTAGGTCCTGTGACTCATCCTTCTCACAACCACAGAAAGATGTCTACTCCATCTGCAAGAATACCATTCCAGAAACAGAAGGCAGTTTCATACAACACATACATACAGTGTCATTTCATGTATTTAAAATCATATATGTATTTCTGTATGTAGAAGGGGAACGAGAGAGAGGTCTGAAAGACTCCTCCCCCATATGGTGGGAATATATGGTTTGAGTTCCAGTTGTTTTCACTTTCCTCTTTGTACTTTCTATATTGTTTAACTTTCTTCTTAAGAATAAGTAAGCATATATCATTTTTAAATAACAGGAAGGTTATGGAAATTAAATTACTTGAATGACTTGTCTAGTCACTAAGTCACATCTGACTCTTTTTATGACCCCATGGAGTGTAGCCCTCCACGCTCCTTTGTCCATGGCATTTCCCAGGTACAAATACTGGAGTAGGTGGCCATTTCTTTCTCCAAATTGAATGATATTGTCCCTTAAAGGAGATCAAATCCCTATATTGGGAATTTTTGTGTAACACACTAGGTCAAAGTAGACTTTTGGAAACTAAGCTTGTCCTGTTTCAATCTTAGGGAAATATTTTTCTTAGTCCTTCTTTGCTGTACCTTTTCCCAGTGTCTGGGCATGCCAGCATACATGCACTTTGCAGAATGCAGCAGCTGCAACACTTGTGTGACACCACACTCCCCTCTAGTGCCTGAGCAAGCTAAAGTGAAAGTCTGTTGCATTCAAAGTCCTAAATAAAAGGATGTGTGTTCTCTATTTGTTTTCCAGAACCAATAATTAGTAGGAAACCTGTTCTCTGAAATCAAAGATTTTTGCCTCTTCAGAAAGAATCTGGCAGAGCGTGAGTTTGAGGATCCTTTGGTTTACAATTAGAGCACTGCATAGCTGTACATGTGCACACTCCAAAAGGTGTAGGTTTGTTTCTTGAATACTTTTGCAAATCTGTAAACTATGTTTGTCAAAGATATTAAAGAAGCTCTTCAGCTTCAAGTTTTGGCACAGAATTACCTACATAGTCTATAGTATCAATTCAAGAATGTTCAATAATTAATGTACTTCATCCTTTTCTGTATTCAGTATTAAAAATGTTAAAGCTAAATTCTTAACTAGTTAATTTAATTGTGTTCTGCATTATGAGACAGACGAACCCAGAGAAATTTGTCTGTTTGTTTGAGTCCAGAAAAACAAGAGAAAAATCCTTGCCTAAGATACCACCTTGCAGAGATTTACTCTTGCTAGAAATGCTCCCACTTTCTTACTACTTAATGCACTCAAATGATCTCATTTTATGTTCAAACTATTATTCAAATATATTTTAACAAGAAATCTGAAAATGTGGTAGCATAATGTCAACTGTTTCTAACAGATCCAGATGAAGAGGTGGTATATGAAAAGGATGAGAACATTTAGTTTAAAGAAACTGAGGTATCAATTTTCACTGCAAAAATAGTTATATTAACTTAGCCAGACATTATATAATGGCTGATGCATTTTGCAGCTCAAGTGTTGTGTCAATATTAAAATATAATACTGCTTCTGAGGAGGATTTCATAGTACAAGTCAGGAACACTGATTTGGAAGGCCTATCTTCCAAAAGATAGACCTTTGGAAGGCTTTCTTCCAAATCAGTATTGGAATCAGTTTGCCAACAAAGGTCTGTATAGTCAAAGATATGGTTTTTACAGTAATCGTGTACAGCTATGAGAATTGTATCATAAAAAATGCTGAACACAGAAGAATTTATTCTTTTGAATTGTGGTGTTGGAGAAGACTCTTGAGAGTCCCTTGGACTGCAAGGAAGTCAAACCAGTCAGTCCTAAAGGAAAGCAACCTTGAATATTCATTCCGAAGGACTGATTCTGAAGCTCCAATACTTTGGCCACCTGGTGCGAAGAGCTGACTCATGGAAAAAGCATGATGCTAGAAAAGATTGAGGTCAGGAGAAAGGGGCAGCAGAGGATGAGATGGTTAGATAGCATCAGTCAATGGACATGAATTTGAATAACTTCTGGGAGATGTGGAAGACAGGGGAGCCTGGTGTGCTGTAGTCCATAGGGTCTACATTCGAGTGATCAGACACCACTTAGTGACTGAACAACAATAGCTTTCTTCAGAAACCACACAGGATGTAAGAGTAACTACTGCACTGAGCTAAAGAATCAATCCCCAAAGCCACGAACGTTCAGTATCTTAGAGGTAACATGACAAAGCAGACCTTCCCATGGGAATATACAGACATACTCATGAATGCTGCACTTCTACTGCTTGGTGATGTTATTTCTGATACTATGTGGTACTACCTTTTCTCTTAGGACCTCAGATTTCCTAAAGTGGGAACAGACTTCTTCAACCAGCTGCCTGTTACCTTGGCAGTTTATAAAATAGAGAAGCTTGATTACTGTGGTCCCATCTTATCCATATTTTCACTTTCCATGGATTCTGCTACCTAAGATCTAAGAACATTATATTGAAAATTCCAGAAATAAACAAGTCACAAGTTTTAAATTGTGCACTGTTCTGAGTGGTGTGATGAAATCTCCTGCTGTCCTTCTCCCTCCTGCTCAGAATCATCCCTTTGTCCAGTACATCCTGTCCATCAGTCACCTAGTAGCCACCTTGGTTATCAGATGGGTTGTCAAGGTATCACAGTGCTGTGTTCAAGGAGCCTTTGGTTTACTTAAAAATGGCCCCAAACACAGGAGTAAAAATGCTGGCAATTTGGATATGCCAAAGAGAAGCCATAAAGCACTTCCTTTAGGTGAAAATGGGAAAGTACTTGACTTAATAAGCAGAAAAAAATCATATGCTGAGATTGCTGAGATCTAAGGTAGAAACAAATCTATCTGTGAAATTGTGAAGAAGGAAAAAGAAATTTGTGCTGGTTTTGCTATCACACTTCAAAATGCAAAAGTTACACCCACAATGTCTGGTAAATGCTTAGTTAAGATGGAAAGGGCATTAAATTTGTACAATAAGAAATGCTTGGAGAGAGAAGACATACAGATGGCAAAAAAACACATGAAAAGATACTCAATATCACTAATTTTTAGAGAAATACAGAACAAAACTATTAATACAATGAGGTATCACCTCACACCAGTCAGAATAGATTTCATTAAAAGATATACAAATAATAAATGCTGGAAAGTGTATAGAGAAAAGGGAACCCTCCTACCTTGTTGGTGGAAATGTGAATTGATACTGCCACTATGGAGAACAGTATGGAGATTCTTTAAAAAAAAAAAAAATAAAGCTACCATGTAATCCAACAATCCCACTCCTGGGCATATATACAGAAAAAAATTATTCAAAAGGATGCATGCACCCCAATATTCACTGAAGCACTGTTTTACAATAGCCAGGACATGCAAGCAACCTAAATGTCCATTAAATGAGGAGTGGATAAAGATGTGGTACATACATACAATGGAATATTACTCAGTCACAAGGAATGAAATAATGCCACCTGTAGTGACAGGATGGACCTAGAGTCATACAGTCTGTATCACATACAGATTGTCATACAGCCAGAGAAAGGCAAATATGTGAACTCAGTCATGCCCGACTATTTGCAACCCCATGAATTGCCTGCCAGGCTCCTCTGTCCACGGAATTTTCCAGGCAAGAATATTGGAGTGGGTTGCCATTTCCGACGCCAGGGGATCTTTTTAAACTAGGGATCAAATCTGCCTCTCCCACGTCTCCTGCATTAGCAGGCAGATTCTTTACCACTGAGCCACCTGAGAAACCTCAAATACTGTATAATATCACTTATAGTGGACTTTAAAAAATGGTACAGACTTACAGATGAACTTATTTGCAAGGCAGAAATAGAGTCACAGATGTAGAAAACAATCTTGTGGTTACCAGTGGAGGAAATAGGGGTGGGATGAATTGGGAGACTGGGAATTGTGTATGAGATTGTGTATCTCCATATACACACTATTATATATAAATGCATAACTAATGAGAACCTACTGTATAGCACAGGAATCTCTACTGAATGCTCTGTGACGATCTAAATGGGAAGGGAATCCAAAGAAGAGTGGAGATATATATATATATATACATATATATTATATGTATATATTTAACTGATTCACTTTGTACAGCAGAAACTAACACAGTATTGTAAAGCAACTATGCTCCAATAAAAATTAATAACAAAAAAAAGAAATGTTGAGAGAGAGACCACATTCATACGACTTCTAACAGTGCACCTATTTCCAGGTCTGCCTCAGCTGCAGAGAGCCACCTTACCCAAGATCACCCCTTCCTGGGTGATCTGATGATCTCCTTAATAAATGACAAGTGAATACAAAAGCAGGATCATCTCAGCCTAAGGCAGGACACTCTGACAGGCATTCCTCACTACAGAGCTCCTTGTAGGGTTGACTGAAGTTTGTAGAGCCTGCATTGGAGTTTGACTTCCCTTTCTGCCCAAATCCCTCCTTCTCTCCTCTCCTTTAATAGGTGTTAATCTCTTGAACCCAAAACTCTGTCTCGGTATTTATTACCTAGAGGACCCAATCTGAGATGCTAGTGATCCGCAGATGCAAGAAGAGGAGAAAGAGCACACTTTGACTTGTCATTGGTGCTAGTCACTACATGGCTCTTCTTGTGTTGTTTTGTGTTGCTGAAGGCCATGTTTTAATTCTGACCACTTACTCTTATTCTATCAGTCAGAGTTCTACCAGGAGACAGATGAGTATTCCATTTTGAGGGAGGCACTCCTGAGTGATTGAGGAGTTTTTAATAACAAAGGTGGGGGCAGGGTTAAGAAAGACCAGCAGGGGATGTAACATCTCCAGGCCTGAAGCAACAGTAACCACAGCCTGGAGAGAACTCCAGGAAAGGATTGCTCAAAACAGACTTGAAACCTTCAGTAAAGGAACTCAGTCAAGAGAATCTTTTTCTGATCTTCTGATTTTATCTCCAATCCATCAAACCCAGCCAGAAGCTAGCGAAAAAGGAACACTTTGAAGTCATTCTAAAGTTCTGTGTTCTAGAGATGCAGAGCAGAGTGGTAAAGAGTGGACTGGGAGGAGCAGAAGAGAACACCCTCCACGTTGACATTATTCCTTTACTGTCTGTTTTTGAATGATAGTATGCAATATCCTCTATAGTCAAGATGGCATGTGTGTTGATATTTGCTGGTTCAGGGGACTGAATTGGTTAAGTCTCATCAGTGGGTTGGAAAGGAATTTAAAGTTTGTTGAACACCAGCTCTGTATCAATAAGCTTAATATTTCACATGCAAATCTCACCTTCCAGGATAGGTATTATTTATTGAGTGCCTGTGATGTGTCAGCCACCCTTCTAGGGACTGGAGGTACAGGAATGAACAAAGTCCTTGCTCTTAAGGACTTTGTATGCTAGTGAAGAGAGACAGACAAGAACAAACAAGCAAATAAATGAACAGGATAACTGAAAGTAGTGATAACTTGTTACGTAAGTTTGCTTAAGATAAAATTGCAAGGAAAGGCATTTCTGGACAGTGACGTTTGATTTAATATGGGGGAGCAGGAAGGCAGAACATTGTGTGCAGAGGGGAGCATTAATGAGAAAATCTACTTCATTGTCTGAAGTTTGATTGTGTGTGTGTGTGTGTGTTAGTCACTCAGTCGTGTCCGACTCTTTGCAACCCCATGGACTGTAGCCCACCAGGCTTCTCTGTCCATGGACTTCTCCAGGCAAGAATAGTGGAGTAGATTGCCAGTCCCTTCTCCAGAAGTTTGATTATCAAAGATGTAAAGAAAAAAAATGAAAAAGTCACATTGAATGCATTGTAGTATGTCAGAAACAAGGCTCTAAAGTGGAAACTAACTTGGCATATATAATCAAGAAACATAAAGGCAGGTGGAGAGTGATCAGAGATGAAGTAGGAGACACAGATCTAATCGTGTAGGTACTTTTGACTTTGGAAATGAATGAGCTTTGTTCTAAGTGCAGTGGGATGCCATAGGAAGTTTTAAGGAAGAGACTGACATTATTTGTGTTTATATATAACCTCACTTTTTTGCTTTGCCAACTCCTACTTATTGTTCAAGTATCTTAAGTTAAACCACTTAGTGAATATGTCACTCAATTTTTTATTAAGTGAATAAATTAACACATTCCTGAATGAGTAAACAAACTGATTTCTTTTCAAGGGCAAGATTTGTCATGCCCCATTGCTAAATGAAACTGTATCTTCAGCTGTGAGGCTCAACTGCTTCTTTCTCTCATTTCAATAAAACTCAAGTGATCCTTTTAATTAAATTTGCATTGCTGAAGGTATGTTACAAAAATCTATAACCCACCCACACTGTAATCAGGGGATTGAGATTAACTTTATATTAGATCTGTATTTCTAATATTCTCAGACAAGGTGTGAGAATGATGCTGGAACAAAGCCAATATATTGTGAAAATGCTCATAGTCTTATCAATAAACATATTACCAACACTTGAGCAGATTTTGTTTTATATAACCTGTTGACAGAAAATTATCTCCATAATTATTTTAAAAGAAATAACATTTTCAAGTGACAAAGGTGTGAGCATTTTTTTTCTTCAGGATCAACAATTCAGAGACATTGGAGGGCTTTTACTCTAGGACTGCTTTCTGGGCCTATGCCAGAAAACTGCCTCATGAGAAAGTTCAGCCATTCATATAAAGGTCGAGTCCTGTCTTACACAGGATTACACTCTACAGAGTACTGTAAACTAGATTCAACATATCTACTTTCACTCAAGTCCCACAACAGTCCTGCTGAGAATTCATGTCGCCTTCATGCATTCTTCAGGACTCCATTACAGCAAAATCGGCACCTAGAGCTACATACATATGTTTCAAAATTTAGTGATAATAAAAAACTCTTTTCTCCAAAAATTCAACTCAAAGCATGTGAAGAGTGAAATGTCAGCCAAAGAGGCTTTTCTGCCTGTCTGCTTTCCTCACATTTGTAGAACACTTTTTTTCCCCCGTATTGTACAGCATAAACTTAAATGGTGCATGTTAAAAGACTTAAGACCTGCATCCCCAGTATTAAATCCTGATTTTTCATTCTCAATAGGAAAATCATGTTGAGTTACAGAAATCAAGCAGTAGTTCAAACAAAAATAATTAGAAATATTATCAAGTTACAAAGTATTGCTTCTTATAGACCTTCACATAAAATTCAGACTATTATAAATTCACAGTAATAAAGAGCTACTTAAAAGCTTGGAAATTTTTACTTTGAAACCTTACAAACTGTGTGTGGGCTTCTAAAAATATGGCATGTTAAATGAGTCACGTTGTGGCAAACACACTTATAGATGTATCTCCATGGCTAGCTTTTCAGATGTTGTTGAATATCTTTATGGAAATTCCTTTGGAGATGAGTAATGTGGGAGTTGGCAGTGCATTTTCATCTGACTTCTTCCGATTCCAGTCCTATTGCTATCATGATTAACTTCTTTTTCAGAGTGTCACACTATTTAAGCCAAAATGGAAGGTCTGTATTTTGGGCAGATGACTTTTCAGTGCACTGAATGATGGAGCATCCTACCAGATACTATTAAATCTGGGAAATGATCAAAATTTGAAGTACAGTTTCTATTGAATGCCATATACTGCTTTCATACCATGGTAAAGTAAAAAAAATCATAAAATCAAAAAATTATTAAGTTGAACCTCGTAAGTCAAGGACTGCCTAAATATACAAATGTGGCTTTTTGTTTGTTTGGTTTTTGCTGGTATCACCAATCTGCCCAGTTAATTTCTTCCAAAAGGAAAAACATTTAAGATTTTTCCCAAAATTGCGCAGCATACAATATTTCTCATTGAAAGCACCTATCTGTTCATTAAATGAACACTGCTATCATTTCAATCAGAGAAGGCAATGACAACCCACTCCAGTACTCTCGCCTGGAAAATCCCAAGGACAGAGGAGCCTGGTAGGCTGCAGTCCATGGGGTCGCGAAGAGTCGGACATGACTGACTGACTTCACTTTCACTTTTCACTGGAAACTAATTCCATAAAGTAATCATTAGAGCCAGGTTTGCTAAGTATTCTTACAGGAAGATTGTGAAAAATCTGTAGAAGTTAAACCACAGTGCATTATAAACATATGAATCTTGACTATCTTCTAAGAAGCAGTGAGGTCTATGTGAATATATTCCATTTCCAGCATCTTGTGTTGAACAGATGCTCAATATATGTAAGACTATTATCAGTCCTTAAGGGAGTGAAAGCAGCTTACAGTTTTTCTTAGTAATGGAAGGCAAGGACTACCACTCACTCTCTCATTCTCCAATGTCTTCCTTTTACTGAATAAGTACGCTTTGGGGACTTCCCCTGCAGACTAATGGTAGGGACTGCACTCCCAATGCAGGGGGTGTGGGTTTGATCCTGGTTGGGGAAACTAGGATCCCACATGCTGTAGCTAAAAAAAAAAAAAATAATACAAAAATAAACAGGCTTTCAATAAATATTTCCTAAATTGAATCACTCAATAGAACGTTAGCTAAGATTGTTAACTTTGCTATGTTGAGAGACTGACTTGTTTGGGTTGATCTAGAAGTAGTAATAATCTATAAGCATTCTTGAGATGATCTTAAGGATAACAAAGGTACAGAAAAGTACACGTTTTAACTATATAATTCAGTGGATTCCCACAAATATAACCATTATCCAGGCCAAGAAAGAACTTTAGCAGCATCTTAGAAGTTTCCTTCATGACCCCTTTCAGTCATTAACCTCTCCATTCCTCCCAAAGGTACCGCTGTCTTGATTTCTAACACCATTAGTTCTAAAACTATGGATTAGTTTTTGAAATTTGTGTCAGTGGGATCACATGATATGTATTCCTCGCTGATTTCTTTTGCTCTGTATTGCAGTTGTAGGAGGTATCATGTTGATGATGTAACTGTGAATTGCTGAACAGCATTCCATCATATGAGTAAGTCACAATTTATTCATCTCATTGTTGAGGGAATTTGGATTTTTACAGTTGGGCCATCTATAAACAAGGCTGCTAGAGATATTATGTACATATCTTGGTGAAGACTACATACTTTTCTATTGGATTTATCAGTTCAGTTCAGTCACTCAGTCAAGTCTGACTCTTTGCGCCCCCATGGACTGCAGCTGCAGCACACCAGGCTTCCCTGTCCATCACCAACTCCCAGAGCTTGCTCAAACTCATGTCCAGCAAATTGGTGATGCCATCCAACCATCTCATCCTCTGTCGTCCCCTTCTCCTCCTGCCTTCAATCTTTCCCAGCATCAGGGTCTTTTCCAATGAGTCAGTTCTTCGCATCAGGTGGCTAAAGTATTGGAGGAATTTCAGCTTCAGCATCAGCCCTTTCAATGAATATTCAGGACTGATTTCCTTTAGGATGGACTGGTTGGATCCCCCTGCAGTCCAAGGGACTATGTCCAGTTCTAACTGTTGCTTCTTGACCTGCATACAGATTTCTTAGGAGGCAGGTCAGGTGATCTGGTATTCCCATCCCTTGAAGAATTTTCCACAGTTTGTTGTGATCCACACAAAGACTTCGGCATAATCAATAAAGCAGATGTTTTTCTGGAATTCTCTTGCTTTTTCTATGATCCAACAGATGTTGGAAATTTGATCTCTGCTTCCTCTGCCTTTCTAAATCCAGTTTGAACATCTGGAAGTTCATGGTTCACACGCTGTTGAAGCCTGGCTTGGAGAATTTTGAGCATTACTTTACTAGTGTGTGAGATTAGTGCAATTGTGCAGTAGTTTGAACATTCTTTGGCAGTGCCCTTCTTTGGGATTGGAATTAAAACTGACCTTTTCCAGTCCTGTGGCCACTGCTGAGTTTTCCAAATTTGCTGGCATATTGAGTGCAGCACTCTAACATCATCTTTTAGTTTTCGAAATAGCTCATCTGGAATTCCATCACCCTCACTACCTTTGTTCGTAGTGATGCTTCCTAAGGTCCACTTGATTTCGCATTCCAGGATGTCTGGCTCTAGGTGAGTGTTCAGACCATCGTGATTATCTGGGTTGTGAAGACCTTTTTTGTATAGTTCTTCTGTGTATTCTCACCACCTCTTCTTAGTATCTTCTGCTTCTGTTAGGTCCATACCATTTCTGTCCTTTATTGTGCCCATCTTTGCATGAAATGTTTCCTTTATATCTCTAATTTTCTTGAAGAGATCTCTAGTCTTTCCCATTCTATTGCTTTCCTCTATTTCTTTGCATTGATCACAGAGGAAGGCTTTCTTATCTCTCCTTGCTATTTTTTTGGAACTCTGCATTCAAATGGATATAGTTTGCCTTTTCTCCTTTGCCTTTAGCTTCTCTTTTCTCAGCTATTTGTAAGGTCTCCTCATACAACCATTTTGCCTTTTTGCATTTCTTTTTCTTGGAGATGGTCTTGATCACTGCCTGCTGTACAATGTCACAAAACTCTGTCCATAGTTCTTCAGGCACTCTATCACATCTAATCCCTGGAATCTATTTGTCACTTCCACCTGTGTAATCATAAGGGATTTGATTCAGGTCATACCTGAATAGTCTAGTGGTTTTCCCTACTTCCTTCAATTTAAGTTTGAATTTGTCAATAAGGAGTTCATGATCTGAGCCACAGTCAGCCCCCAATCTTGTTTTTATTGGATTTATACCTAGTGATAAAATTGCTTGGATACAGGATCTGCAGAGAAATGTACTTCAGCAGGTACTGCCAGTTTTCTAAGTAGGTTGGTTATACAACTTTTTTTTTTTTTTTTCTTACTTTTTCACCAGCAATATATGAGTGTTCTCTTTACCCCATAACCTTACCAGCACATGGCATTGTCACTTTTTTAATTTTAGCTATTGTGGTGACCATCTATTTCTGGACTTTATTTCATTGGTCTGTTTGACTGTACTTGCACCACTATCAGTCTTAGTTACTTTAGTTTATAAAAAGTCTTGGTATCTGGTAGATATCCAGATATCCTTCTTCAAGGATTAGGTTTTTTACCTTTTTTATTTTCATATCCATTTTAGGGATCCCTGTCAATCCCTACACACCCCACCTCTCCCTTCCCCCACATACTTATGGAACCTATACTAGAATTATATTGAATTGACAGACCAACTTGATGGATGTTAACATTTTTATAATAATTTTAATGATTGAATCTGGTATATTCTTTACTTCTTCTAAAATTTCTCTCAATAATCTTTTAGTTTTCTCTGTAGTTTTCAATTTTTTTTCCTGTCCAATCTTCCTACCATCTATTTTTTCTTCTTGCCTTATTGCACTAGAGTTGTCCATTCAGTAAAATGTTGAATAAATGTGGAGATAGTGAATCTTTTTTTGTTCTTAATCTCAAGGATAAAGTGCTGAATATTTTACTGCTGTGTATCATTTTTAACCATTGCTGGATTTGACCTTCCCATAGTTTTAGGTTTTACATTTATGTTTGTTGAGTGAATTGCACTGTAATTTTCCCTTTCACCTAATATCCGTGTGTCATACTGCTATCAGTGTTATACAGGCCTCGAAAAATGAGCTCAGAAGTGTTTGCTCTTCTACTCTCTCTAAGGGTCTGTGTAAAATTAATAGAATTCACTGATGAAATAACTGGGGGCTGGAATTTTTTTCCTCTGCTGTTTCCCTCCCCTCAGGGGAAAGGTCTGGATTACCTTCAAAGGAGCAAAAATAAGGCCATCATTTGACTTCAACAGAAACAATGAATACAGAAGGCAATAAAACAAGTTGTTCAAAATACAGAAAGAAAATACCTACCAACCCAGACTTCTATGTGGAGCAAATATATCCTGAAAAAATGTAGATGAAATAAAAGAATTTTAGGATAAATAAAAACAGACTACATCACCAGAAGACCTGCATTGAAGGATATACTAAAGAATGTTCTTCAGGCAGAAGGAAAATGATCCCAGATCAAAGCTTGAAGGTGCAGGAAAGGTATAAAAAGCAATGGAAGGTGTAAATGAATATGAAAGTATGAATCTATAACAATCTGTTATGAGGCTTAAAACATAAGTAAATATATGAAAAAACTAGCATATAAATGGAGCAAAATGTTCTAAGGGTATTGCCTCATGCATAGATACATACTCTACCACTTGAAAAGGTGAAAGTATTACTTGCTCAGCTGTGTCCGACTCTGCAAACCATGGACTGTAGCCTGCCAGGCTCCTCTGTCCATGGAACTCTCTAGGCAAAAATATTTTGGGTAGCTATTCCCTTCTCCAGGGGACCTTTCCTGACCCAGGGATTGAACTCAGGTCTCCTGCACTGCAGGCGATTTCTTACCATTTGAGTCACCAGGGAAGCCCTTAAGAAACTTTAAAAGAATGTATCAAGTTAATAGAGCAGGAAAACAAAATATTAGTAATTACTCATTCATTTCAAAAGAAGTCAAGAAATATAAAGAAATAGAACAGGAAAGAAAAATAATAGATTATTAAAATGTTAAGATTTAAACCTAAATATGTCAATAATTAAAGTTAGGCAGACTACTCCAAAAAAAAAGACAAAGACTATCATAGGTTTTTAGAAATATCTCGCTTATAAAACACATCTTTAATACAAGGATAACAGAAAGCTTGAAAGTAAAATGTGGAAAAGAAATTATGCCAACAGTATCACAAAGAAAGCTGCAGTAGCTATACTAGAATCAAGCAAAGCAGACTTTAAGAAAAAAAAAAAAATTGTTAGAAGTAAACACATTTGAAAATTCTAAAAGGGTCAATTCACAAAGATGAAGCTATTTTAAATTTATATGCACTACAACAGCCTCAAAAATACGTAAAATATAAACAAAATGAGAAAGATAAATCCATGAACTTAGTGGTAAGTTATAACACACCTCTTGGTAACTGAGTCAATAAAGAAATAAGGATATAAAAGATTTAAGCAACACACCAATAAAAAGAATCTAATTGACATAAACTGCAAATAGCTACAGAATCACTGTTTTGTTCAAGACCACGTAATAGTTAGTCAACTAAACATATGCAAGTTCTAACCTAATAGTAACTCTCAACAAAATTTAATCAATTGAAATTACACAGAATAAGCTCTTTAATGACAGTAGAATTAAACTATAAATCAATAATAAAAAGATACTAGAAAATTCCCATACATTTGGATTTGTATTTGGTTTTGAAAAGTTTTACCATGCTTAAGTGCTTTTTACTTATTTCACTTGAGGTTCAAGACTATGGCTTTACTGTGTTTCCTCAGCTGTTCCTCAGCCACTGTTCATTGACTGTCTCTATTGTTAAATTTGGCTACTGAACTCTTGATTTCAAAAAGCTTCTCAGTTCTAAGAATTTCCATTTTGCTCTTTCTTAAAACTAATTTTCCATTCTGTTAAATTTTCCATCTTCCCTTAGTTCCTTGTATATATTAAGAAGTTAAAGTTCAGGATTGATTACATATTATCAGGATTCCCTTTGACTCTGTCACCTTTGTGTCTGTTGTCTTTTGACCAGGTCTTTATCTCTTTTACTCCTGGATCAAATATATTTGATCACGTACGAAAAATTGCACAAAAACTTGAAACACCGGTAATGTCATCTTCATACAAAACAACTTTGCTCCTCTGAATCTCAGATAATAATTCAGTAAGGTTCATTCAGTCCCTTGGAAAACTGGTCTATTAATACTTCTGGTTCAACCTATTCCTAGAGTATATAGTAACTTGGGGTTCCAAATCAAAGCCTGGGGCATGGGAGGCTTAAAAGGGCTCCCCTTTTGGGTGACCACTGAAGTCAAGGTTTTGTCTGCTTGGCACTTGATTCTGTACATCTGTTTTTCAGCTTCTTGGCAGCCTCTTCCAGAATAGGTCCTGGGGGAAAAATAACCCCAAACACCAAGCACCTCTGTTTTTCTTCCTGATTTTGGCCCTATAATTCTTTAGTACCTTAGTGGTTCTCTGAAGGTTTCAGATGTTTAGATCTATACTTCTTTCTATATATATACACATACACACACATACATGTCTATAAGTCACAGCTTTTCTAGTTCTCAGTGGGGAGGTAGGTCCAATGTAACTACCTTAACTGGAAATGATACATTTCTTTTCCATCATGCTCTTTACCCCATCACTCTCCTGAATCTGTTCTTTAAAAAAATTTTAATTTTTGCTGTACAGCAGTGACTCAGTTATGTATTTTTTATATTCCTTTCCACCATACCACAGGCTATTGAATATAGTTTCACTGTGCTATATATATAGTAAGGCTTTGTTTTATGAAATTGTTCTTCTGAAGTTCACTAGTGACCTATTGCTAAATTCAAGGGTTCTTACTCTTCATTAACCTATTTGCATCACTTAGCACATGATTATATTACTTCCTCCTGGAAAGACTTCCTTCCCTGAACTTCAAAATCGCCACTCTATTTCCCTATTTTTCTGCTTTCTCCTTAGCTTCCCATTCTCTTAAAAGCTGAAATGCCCAAGACTCTCATTACAACTCTTCTTCTATTCTTACCCTTGGTGATCTTACCATGGATACCCTCAGAACTCTCAAATTTGTACTTCCAATAAAGCATCCCCTGAATCAACTTTCACTTCCAGTAAAATGTCTTGCTCCTTTTACTGCATACTGTCACTTGGATATCCAATAGTAATCTCAAACTAAGTTCCTGACCCAATCACCTTCACTATTCTCAAACCTATTTATTCATCCTGATCTTTTCCATTTTAGTTACTAGCAATCCACTTCTAGTTGTGCAGGTAAAATCTTTAATCACCTCTGACTTCTCACAACATACTGTCCACAAGAAAGGAACTATCTTAAAAATATATCCAGAATCTGCTAACTTCTACTGCTACCACCAAGTCACTACATTGTGCCTAATTATAGTAGCTCCTTAACAATTTGTCACTGGCCTCGGTTCCATTTAGTCTTTCCTCAGCACAGTAGCCAGTCATTCTATTAAATCCTATCACTTAACCTCTTTGTTCAAAACTCTCTAATGACATGCCATAGACAAAAGCTAAAGAACTTAAGCCAGAATATCTCCTTGGGTCCAGCTACAATGGCTGATACATTTGAAACAGTTCCTTGTTTTAAAGAAGCATATTTTAATGTGATAGGAGAGGCAAAGTGAGCTGGAAAGAAAAAGATCAAATCACACAAATGTTAATTACCCATCGTAATTTATTCATGATATTGCCTAAAACGAACAAGGCCATATCCAAGGCATCTGAATTACAGCAATGGATTAAAAAAAAAAAATCACTCATGGAGTTTGAATTAGAATGGGACATATACAACATATCAAAGTACAATATAACTACATAATACTAAGTATTATGGAAGAAAATAAAGATAGTAAGGGTGTTGTAACTTAAATAAGGTCCTGAAGTGGCAATGGGAAGTATGCTAGGTGAGACAAAGAGTAGCGTTTAAGAGATTTTCAGCTACCTCAGGTCTGCCAAGCTGCAATCCCCCCCATTGACTTCTTACAGAAGCAAAGTCCAAACATGTAAACAGGCATCAGATTTTCTGGGCTAAGTGCTTTAATGGCAGTATTCAAGATGGGAAACTTTTTACTTTTATTCAATGTTTTTAAAAAATGATCTAAAAAACTAATGTTAAGAAACTGAACCCCAAAACATGCTAGTGACTTGCTATTCTGAGGGCACTGGGCTACATTACTATCCCATGTAATCAATTGTCAATTCAGCAGCCTATGAACTCCTTCAATTGCTGCATTAGTGCTTGGCCCTAAAACATGTGTATAATTACCAGAGTTCGATAGTGCAAAGACAAGCCCTAGACTGGATGCAGCTCATCGAAGACTATACTATTTTCTAATTTCTGTGGCCATACCTAACGTTGGACTCTTAGAGCAGAGCGTTTTCTTAACAGCTTCTTAAATGTCTCTAACAGAGCTCCAAACTAATTTCAGTCCTCGGTCAGTAAATGTACCCCTTTTATGCTTCCAAATTTTCACATAAAAATAATTTCTAATAGTATTCCTGTCTTTTTCCCTAAGAAACTGTCACTACTTTTATTATATTCTAACACTTCTTGCATCTTTGTAAGGAACCAATTACACGATTCTCTAAACATAAATTCCTTAAAATATCATTTACAAGGATAAAGCAAACCCCAATTTTAAAAATGAAACTTTCTAATTTATAAATGCATACCACTAAAAAGCTAACAGTTATTAGAATTTTCTTTATATACATCATCAATATAGCTTAACCAAAATAAAATTGTTCTGCATATTTCAAAGATCTTTTCCTTTTTTCTCCTTATGCATTATAATCCCAAAATAATCTTCTGTATAAGCACCATGACAACAGTTCAAATTTTCTGGATAAAAATGAGTGAACAACATTTAATTTGTTTAAGATCTTAATACATATAAGTATTTTAGATTCATCAAACAAGAATGCTTTAAGGAAAGAATCAGGTTGTCCTATGGTTATCCCTTTTAAGTGTTTACCAACCTTCTCCCCATAATGGCACACAAGAAAATAAAGCTTATACTGTATGCTGAAAAGCATCACAATTCCTCGGTAAAGTGACTCTCGGTAGAAACAACTGGCCCAGGGACGCAGGTATCTAGATTTGCAGCTTGAGAAGTTCTACACATTTACTATTTAATAACTGCTTCAAGAAAGGATTTTTTAAAAAGATCTTTCTTTTACCATGTTCACTAACATTTATACAATGCTGGAAATGTGTTGACATTTTAACTCTTACCGTTTTCTTGTCAAGAGAAGGCATAATGAATATTCAAAATTAAGCCTAAAGCTACAGTCACAACAAAAAATTATGAACTCAAAGACCATCTGCAATTTCAGCGCTCTCTTGTATAAAGCATCAAAGTTAATAC
The DNA here is from genome assembly GCF_023699985.2 of Odocoileus virginianus. NCBI lineage: Eukaryota > Metazoa > Chordata > Mammalia > Artiodactyla > Cervidae > Odocoileus > Odocoileus virginianus. Next base: position 26,594,276 of record NC_069689.1, read on the forward strand.
AAGTACTAGTCTTAAGCAGTCACACAAGTCTAAGCCACATTTATTTGCACATGTATAGTAATGGGCAACAGATACTCCAAATTCATACAAATTTATAAAACAACAAATAATCATTTGGTACCACTTGCGTGTTATCTTGCTTACAGATTCAAGTGTAGATGAAGTTCCTTCATTTTGTAAACTTTCACACAAATACTTAAACAAAAATTCTTGAAAACACATATTGGCATGTTTCAGATAGGGCCAACACAAAAGTTAAGACCAGACCACAAACTTAAAATCCAAGTTTAGAATATACTTTTCTACCTCCCTCCCCTAGAAAGTGATTATTTTCTTTAACAGATGTATATGCTGTATCACAGAAGTAACCATGGAGACAAAAGATGCTCCCATAATCATAAAGAAAATGCCAATCATACTGTTTTATCTACCAAATATATGGTTTAAATATGAGAAAACAGGGAAAATGGGGAAATGCTTAGATTAAAATAACAAGGGAGATTAGAAAAATGTGGTAAGTGATTTTGAAGGGGAACAAACTATGTTCCCATCAAAGCTGGAAAGTTCTGACTTTGACAACTCAAAATAATTGTCTAAGGCAAATAAAAGTGAGGAAACCTTCAAAAACATTCTAATCACGTTTAGTATCTAGTGATAAAAGCTGAAAATGGTATCAAGAGGGTATTTATTATACAAGCTTCAACGAGGACATCCCAAAGCTAATGAAAGAAATGCACATTTATTTCTACAAAAGCAATGTATGATACAGAAGGGAACAGACTTAAAGATTTACCTATTAAAATATACAGATTCTTACTGAAGAGTATAGGATATTTAAAAAAGATGACAAGGGATGTTAATCTTTTTTTATTATTATTGTTTTTACATATTTTGGAACCTCACATAATTTTGATAAATAACTCTTACAAAATTATGCAAAAGTACAAGAATGTCTGGTAAACAAACAGTCTGTATTTTCCAAAAAATTTTTTACAACATGCAATTCTTAAGGCAGCATTCTCCTTACAAGGAAAGGTAATCCTTTTAACTCATCAAGAAATCTTCTGCTGCAAAGAATAGGCTAAGAAAGCCTGGCTTCTTCCATTAACGCCTCTTGTCTTTCCTGTCTGATTTTCGGTCTCTTTCACTTCTTGAAGATCTTTTGCCTGATCGACTACTTTCTGATATAGACCTCTTTCTGTCAGACCGGGAATTCTTATCCTTTGATCCTTTCGCATCTCTACCACTACCTCCTTTTGAAGACTTGTGACTTCTTTCTAGTCCGGAAGCATCCCTTCGCTTCCGATCCACGCTCCTCCTGTGCTTTCTATCTCTGTTATGTCCCCGGCCCCTACTCCGACTTCTACTCTCACTGCTGCTAGTCGAGCTGCTGCTACTGTCCCTACTGCTGCTGCCACTGGTGCTGGAGCTGCTGCTGGAACTACTGCGGCTGCTGCTGCTGCCACTGCTGGAGCTGCTGCCGCTGCTGCTGCTGCTCGAGCTGCTACTGGAACTGCTACTGCTACTGCTGCGACTTCTACTCTTGCTCGTCTTATTTCTAGCTCGACCTCTACTTCTGCTCCTAGTTTTGGTTTTGTTCTTGCTCTCTGAATGTACCGTCAGGACTGGCTCTGTCACCTCAGTGAGTTTTACAGAGTCTACAAGAAACTCCTTCCTCTCAGGTGGTAAATGCCCTTGCTCCTGAGCAACCTGAGGTGGTGGCTGTGAAACAGCTAACGGCAAAGTCTCAGGCTGAGAGAGAGGCTGGGGCTGGAGAACTTGTTGGGGCTGAGACTGGGATTGAGACTGGGGCTGGGGCTGAGGCAGGGACTGAGGTTGAGCCATAGGCTCAGGTTGGGGCTCAGATTCTTTTTCTTCTCTTTCCTCAGGCTCATTTTCCATTTCTAGAGTACTAGCATTCTCTTTTGCAGGAGAAACAGATTTACATTCTTTATCTGGCTCAACTTCAAATTCCATTTCTGGCTCCAATTCTTTGCTAGTTTCATTTTCTGAAGGTTCTATGCTTTCAACTTGATTGATTTCCATTACCTCCTGCTCAGCAATAACATTTTTGACACTCTCGACCATCTCTAGCACATCCATAACTTCTTCAGGCTGACTATCCTGCTGCTTCTCACTCTCCCTTACCTCAGTTTCCTCCTCCATCTTTACTTCCATTTCCTGTTTTTGTTCCTCCTCCTCCTGTTCCTTCTCTGCATCACTATGAACCATACCAATTTCCTTTTCCTCTTCCTCTCCTGCTTCCTCTATTTCTACATCATTGTGCTGATTACCTGTCTCCTCCAACTCTTCCTCTCGCTGAGCCACCTTACCCTCTTCTTGTTCCGACTTCTGTTCTTCATTACGCACCACCACCTGATGTTCTTTTTCCTTCATTGATTGTCTTCTAGGCCTAGCCTCCATTTTATTTATTTGTTCTGCAAATTCGATGCGTCTACCTTCAAATAAAGCTGAAGAATAAAAATTTACATGTGTAAAATTTACTAAGATTTAAAAAATTCAAAGTCACAATTTGACATCTGGTCACAGAATGTCATTGGAGTTTTATTTAAATGTCTTTTTTGTAAAGAGATGACAAGACTGATTATGTCAAGTAAGTAATTCCAAATTGATATAAGATGACAAAAGCAAACAACCACTGGAAACCTATACACTTTAAGAAATCAGTAGCAGGCAAAACTACATATTATCTAATTGATGGAAAAACAGGACAATCTTTTGCTATTTTACTGCAGACTAAATGAAAATGAACAAAACTTCTTTTAAACAATCAGTTTCATGGTATCATACCATGAATTAATTTTTCTGATCCCAAAAAGAGACAAATGAGCTAATCACAATCTTAGTAGTATCTACCCTTCCATGTATGTACTTTCTTTATAGACTACATCAATCTTCACCTTTTTCTTGATTCATCAGCATTTGAACCTGGCTACTAAGGATGTCAAGCAAAACACGAAGTCAGCTCACACAAATGCTTTAGAAACAAACATGCATTAAGTACCACCTAATATGTTAAGCTTCCTGTATCTAATATCTGTCATGAAACAAATGATCCTGTACTCGAAACATGTTAGCACCTTAAGAATATCGTTCTAAAACATTAACGAACTGCAACTGCTACATGAAAGAAACAAACATGTATGTATGTATGAATCTGCTACCTTACCCACCAAGGAAATTTCAAGGGACCTCTTCTTTATACTTACCATTCATTTTTCTCTGAGACTCCTCTATTAATTTTTGGGTAGCAGGACACATTCTTCCAGGAATATAGAACAAATGGGGCTTTGTTTTAGTTCTGATATATTTTATTATCTTGGCGTTATGCTCATTCCATTCTTCTTGCTAAAGAAAAGGTAAAAGGTCAGTGCTTTTGTCAACATGAAGGATCACCAATCTTAGAATTCCAAAATATACTCACCAGCTGCGCAAGCTCAACCTTCTGTTCCAAAAGCCGCAGTTCTGTCTGTTTAGCACGTCTCTCTTCAAACAGTTCTCTCCTCTCATTTTCAACCTGTTTTCTTTCTTCTTCTGCCTGCACTTCAAGTTTTTGTTCAATTTCCTGGCGTCTCTTTTGCTAAGGATAAACAATAACCTTTAAAAGCTTATTATGCACCCTGATGTGAAACACTGCAATTTTACTGATGTCTACAAACATGTGTCACATCTGCAATTCAGGACACCAGCTAATTCAAACTTGGCATCTGAAGCAGACTGCAGTTTCCCTTTCAGGAAATGGGGACTGAAGCCTTTTCATGTAAAAAATCTAAAATTTAAAGCTGCCAACTGTAATATCAGTTACTATTCCATTCCAACACAATATATGAAAGAACTTAACCTAAAAGTTCACCTGAAAGAGAAGAGTAGTGTCTTTATAGGTTATTTTCAGTTACTCTTTCCAAAGCAAAAAATTGGAGACAAGTGATATCCTAGAACAGATAACTAGTTCACTCTCTCTGAAATAAAACTTAACTTCCTGTAACTGAATTGCTATCTCCCTTCTCCCCTGAGAAGCAGTAACTTTGTGTTCAACTCCAAGGACACAATTTTGTAGCTTTAGTAAAATAAAAACTTTCAGAAATAGGACAAATAAACTCTGGAGAGCAGGGAATATAATTTATGCTTCTGCTTCTAGAGTACCTCTGAGTGTGTTTTAGAATTTATAATGACTTAATAAATTACAATGGTTAATAAGTTCAACTTGCTGTTTTAAAGAAAGTACTATAAGGCCTGAAGAAATGGAGAGACTTGCTCAAGACCTGAAAGTGAGACTGCTATAGAGCTGAAAACCTGAATCCAGGTTCTCCTGAGTCAGATTAGGCTCAATGAACAACAAAGTTCACTAAGTTATTTAGCAGCACCTCAGAAAGAACCAGTTAATAACAACTGGAGAAAGTTTTAAGTTTTTCCTTAGCTTTATTTTAGGCTGACAATTAAATCTTGTTCCCTACTTAGGAAATATCAGTAATGCACTTTATGAATCTTGCAATTAAATCTTAAGATTTTTTAAAACATTTAACACATAATCAACTACCTTGACAGCTTAATAAAGGAAGCAAAAGAAAAACTGCATAAATACCCTTTCAGTAGCAACAGTGGATTCTTGTTTAAATTTCTGAAGGGTGCCCATCAACAAGCCAAATATTCGCCGGTTCCTAAAGAAAAGAAAAAATACAGTGTCAAAAGGTTCTACTTCATTTGAGCCTGCCATGTCCTATAAGAAGCACAGTATACACTTGAACAATTCCTAAAATTTTCTTAAAATTGCATTATTTAACAAGATATTTCCCTCCAGAAAGATACTCAAGATACCTTTGCTTTCCCTTTTCATCCATATTTTGATCCTGGATAAGGTCTCTCCGTGTGCGCTCTTTGGAGGTAGCTACAACTGAAGACTGCAAAGCTGGCTGCAGGAGAAAAGAAATCTCAGTAATCTAACTAACATACCAGTAGCACTCTACTAAATGTAGGAAGGTGAAAATACTATATTCACCCTCTATGAAGTTCTTTTAATCTCAATTACCTTCTTAACATCATCATCTTCTGGGTCGCTTTCTTGGCGTGATTCTCGTCGAGTCCGACGCTCCCCTCCCAGCCTGACATAGGAAAGGGAATTTAAAAAGGCCAATTCAAACTTTGATCTCCTGTAGCTCTCAACCCAGTTAAGCTTTTGTAGTTTAAGACAGGAAAGTAACACAAGCTGACTATTTCCTCAATCTTATTTTTCTCCTGACCTTTACTGTGCTTTCATTTTTTTTTTAGTTCTACCAGTTTACTGCTACCAACCCATCTCCCTCCAATATCTATCCTGCATGCGTGCTCAGTCATGTAACCCCATGGACTGCAGCCTGCCAGGTTCCTCTGTCCATGGACTTTTCCAAGCAATAATACTGGAGTGGGTTGCCATTTCCTTCTCCATGTGCTAAGATTTCTGTTACTGCCATGAAGAACTGAGTTTTCACGGATACTGGCTGTCTCAGTTCAGTCAAATACCAAGTGAAAGACTCAGAGTAAGTGATATACTACTCAATTCTAATACAACTCAATCCAACAATGTTAAATACTTATATTCTACCTCATAAAATAAAGTATGCTTCCAGAATCTTGTCCTCCAACATACCTACTGACTGCCCCTTCAAGGTCTCTCTGTTTGGCTGGGGGTCCTCCTCCACTATCTGAGAATCCACGCCTGCAATAAAAATGTCCAACATAAAGCATGTGAAAATTAAGAAAAATGGTTATTTCTACTTAAGAAGATAATTTAGTTCCAGTTATTAAAAAACTCCTCTTCCAAATAGAGAAACCTCAAATAGACATTTACTTCAAGATGGATGTTTTCACAGCATTTCTCTTAGCGCTATGACAATATATTAAGTATGCACATAACTGATATACTTACTATATTCTTCAATCTCTAGCTGTAAATGTAAATGAAATTAACTATACAGAAAACCACAGCTAATCACAGCTTCAAACAAACCAAACTTTTCTTAACACTAACTCTAGCACGAAATTTGTTTAAACCGATTCATTAATTTAGTACAGTACCAAATGTATTAAATTTTAAGGAAATCTTACCTCAGCAATAAACTACCACGTCCTCTACCTCCACCAGGACCAGAAAGGGCGAGCAATCTGGCTTGGATGGGCCTACAAAATATTTACAAATCAGTGCAACAATCGTTTCTAACAGCACCAAACACTTCAACGGGTGCGGTTCACCATCAAGAGAAAATAAACAGAAAAGTTCTAAGAAGAAGGTTTCAAATCCACGTGTTTGAAACACGGCAAGTGGCACTTTACTAACTTTCTCGTTTTCCCAAGACCAGTTTCACAGAAATATGTTTCTCTCAACACCACTACACGTTAACAGACCTGAGTCAGGTTCCAATTTCACCAACCCAAAGAAAGTTGCACGTGGGCAAGAGCCGGAGGGTGAGGCGGCAGACCGCGTCCCCGGAGGGTCCCAGGGCCAACCCTGAATCGGGTAGCCCGGGGAAGGAGGAAGGCTTTGTGCTGCAGTTCCGGGCCTGCGGAGCCGAGGGCGGGAATCGGCAGTCCCGGCCTTCCCACAGGACGGGAGGCCATCCCGGCGCACCCAGGCTCCGCTCTCTTTCCTCACGCACCCAAGACGCAGGACTTAACGCTGAAGGCCTTGGAAATCCCCACCTCACAGAGAACAGGGTCCCACGGCTGCCCGGGAACAGGCCTCGATGTTCCAGTCTTCTCAGGGCTGACCGCCCTCCCCGCCCCCAATTCACCCCGGCTTCACGGCCGCCTCTGGGAGCCAGCATTCCCCATCCACTCCTTACCTCACGTCATTCGGATCCCGCCCGGTGAGCTTGCGAATATTCTCATCCACATTCTTTAGGCTCTCTTTGGCCTTTTCTAGCTGCTCCTGCAAAGTTCTCACTGCGACCGCCATCTTCTCCCTGCAGCAGGCTTCGAGACTGCTCTATAGGCCGCGCCTGCCTGTGTCGCGCCGCAAGACGCCAGAGGACTGACAGCTGGGCTCAGCCAATGGCAAAAGGAGTTGTATTTCGGCCTCAACCACTCAGCAACCGGAAGGGGGAGAAACTGCCGGCCCTTGTGACTCTGGGCCAATGAAAAGTCAGGCAGGGGTCCCCTCCCTCCCCAATTAGCTGCGGGTGGCTGGACTCCGCTTCTAGCGCAAAGCCGGGGCGGGTTTGAGACTACTTGGGTCCTCGGAGACGTGGGTTCTCGGCCCACCTCTTCTGCTGAGGAGAACGGGGTCTTCCTGGTCCTTTTAACCTGTAGAGGACGTGCCTCTTATCGTTTTACCACCTGATTCCCTCAGAGTAGGGTTCAGACGAGTCTACTTCCCCGTCTTCCCCCGGTAAATGATTTGATTAGGACAGGGTGCGGCCATTCCATTGGTGCGCATGCCCAGAGAGGCGGTGGGCGGGGCGCAGACTTCTCTTGATTAGGTTAAACCTTAGAAGAACGGAGGGAAGCGAATGAAGAGAAAAGTCGTTCCTCCTAATAGCTAACAATTATTTTGTACTCTGTGAAACACTCTACGTGTATTATCCCCCACAAGCCAAAGGCTTGAATAAACTTGTTACTCAGGCTTGTTACTACTGATAAGGAAATTGAGTCTGGAGATAATGTAACTGTCCTAGGTCACGCCGGTCCAGAATCATCCTATGATCAGACCAGTGCCAGATTGTACTACAAAAAAATGATCAGATCATGTGCAGGGTTATACTTTAAAAAAAAAAAAAAAAGAAAGAAAGCGACGATACGGGTATTAGCCTCTACACCTAGGTTGCAGCTGGTTGGTTTAAAATGGGTTCTGAAGAACAATGTTATGGATAATCTTTTGTTCTCATCCTTCACTCGTTAGCTAGGCATCCGTGCACTAAGCTTAGCAGGCCAGCAGTATTTAATCCGAGTTACCATTAAATTCATCCAACAATCCTTAAAAGTTCTTGATCTGTTAATCTGGACTCTGGAAAAATCCTGGAACAAGATAGCTGTGGTTCCTGCTTCCACGAAGTTTGTAGTCTTCTCAGGGAGCAAAGATGCTTCCTGTACTTTACACATTTAACAGATATTTATGAAATGCTTACTATGTGCCAGGCACTTGGATAGTCACTGTACAATACAGATATCTGCCCATAAGGAGCTTGGCGATGGGAAGAATGAGGAGACAGATAAAAGCTTAAGTAAATTATAAAACGTGGTAGAAATGGGTTAAGTGCTATACAAAAAAGAAAATGTAAAGCTGGGTAAGAAGGATGCGTGTGTGCTCAGACGTGCCTTTGCAACGCTATGGCCTATAGCCCCAGGCCCCTCTGTCCACGGGAATCTCCAGGCAAGAATACTGGAGTGAATTGCCGGCCCCTCCTCCAGGGAGTCTTCCTGATCCAGGGATCTCCTGCATTGGCAGGTAGGTTCCTTACCTAACTAGCACCACCTGGGAAGCCAAGAAGGATGAGTCTTGATAAATAATTAAATGATTCTGGGACTTCGTTGGTGGTGCAGTGGTTAAGACTCCTCAACTTCCACTGCAGGGGGCTCAGGTTTGATCCCTGGTTGGAGAACTAAAATTGTGCTTGCAGCTGTGGTATGGAAAAAAAAAAAAAAAAAAACTACATGGTTCTGATTGTGAGCAATCACTGCAGATGGTGACTGCAGCCATAAAATTAAAAGACGGTTGCTCCTTGGAAGAAAAGTTATGACCAACCTAAACAGCTTATTAAAAATAAGCAGAGATACTACTTTCCCAACAAAGGTCCATCTAGTCAAAGATACGGTTTTTCTAGTAGTCATGTATGGATGTGCGAGTTGGACTATAAAGAAAGCTTAGCACAGAAGAATTGATACTTTTGAACTGTGGTGTTGGAGAAGACTTGAGAGTCCCTTGGACTGCAAGGAGATCCAACCAGTCCATCCTAAAGGAAATCAGTCCTGAATAGTCATTGGAAGGACTGATGCTGAAGCTGAGACTCCAATAGTATGGCCACCTGATGCAAAGAATTGACTCATTTGAAAAGATCCTGATGCTGGGAAAGATTGAAGGCAGAGATGGTTGGATGGCTTCACCAACTCGATGGACATGAGTTTGAGTAAAAACTCCTTGAGTTGGTGATGGACAGGGAGGCCTGGCGTGCTGCAGTCCATGGGGTTGCAAAGAGTCGGACACAACTGAGCAACTGAACTGAACTGTCAGCATGCTTAGTCTCATGGATCCTTATTAGACAGTACTTGGAACCTGAGTGTGGTAATAGTGCCATGAAGTGTAACAGTGTTTCCATGGGAAGACGCTTTTAGAGTCAGCCAAAAAGGTAGGATCTAGTCCTACTTCCTTAGAATCTATTACTAACATCCTTGCGAAATTTAACAGTCTCATTTACGGGGGAAAATCAGTAGAATGCCACGTCAAACATTTAGTAATGCTCAATAAATATTAGTTTCCCGTCCAGTCGCCAAAATATCTGAAGACACCGTTATTGTGGTTTAAGAAATAGATCTTAGTAAGACACCAATTTTTTGCCTAATCTTTGACCTTGCTGGTGGTGACAAGGGAGAATACAATTGGGACATAAAGGACCTGATTTCATAAATGGGAAATTTTAGTGCTGGAAAAATCAAGATTAAGATTACCAAATACTCTTCAAAATTAGTCTATTTTCAAAGGGTTTGTTGAAACATATGCTTGATTTTTTGTGGTGGTTGAAAAAACTGAAACATTAGAAGGGACATGTTTAAAAACAAAACAAACCCGCCTCTATTCCAATTATGGTACATGGTCTTAAATTTTATGAAAGGATATGAAGAGTTGAAAGGTTAACAATTTGAGAAACTCAGCACTTTGAGGGAAGCAATGACTTCATTGGGCAAAAAATCTTTTCTGTAAGTTACTAAGAAAAGAACTAATCATAGGCGCAGCAACACGTTTAAGCCAAAGTTTGCCAAATTTAAAATGTGTATATGGTCTAACATTTGTATTTGCACGTCTGCAGCGGTTGTCCCACATCCTCCATAGATTCTTATATGAACTCCATCCCTTCAGTCGCATTTCTGAAGTCTTTTATTTGCATTTTCTGATTCAAATTTCCCTGTTCTTGTCCCTTACTTCCAGTAAACTTCCTGGCGGCCAAAATGGCTCAAAATCTTACACCTAGGCTTATCCAAAATGGATTGGGATAATTTCTCAATATACCTAAAATTTATCAGTTCAGTTCAGTCCTCAGTTGTGTCCGACTCTGCGACCCCATGCACTGCAGCACGTCAGGCTTCCCTGTCCATCACCAACCTAAAATTTCTAGCCTGAAAACTGACGATTTATTCACTCCTTACAACTTTTCATATTTAGGAACATATAGCAGAAGTGGAAGCTTTTAATGAAGCTATCAGACATTGTTGTGCCTAACATAACAAATTAACAGAGATGGCAGCGGGAGCTCTTCTCTTAACCAATTTAGCCACTTAGCACACGAAAAATCCTTCCTCCTCTCGGCGCCAGCAGTTCACCCCGGGGAAGGAACTCTGTGACCATAGAGCTGGCGGAATGCCGGGGTAGAGGGGACCGGATGTTGTGTTTTCACCTCCCCGCCTAGGGGCCGGGTCGGGTCTCCACGGGCTGGGTTTGGTTCCCGTTGCTGTCAGACTCTCCCGTTCAGCCGCAGGGCCGGGTGGCCCTGGGGTGAGCTCGCCCCGGGACCAGACTCGCTCCATTACCAGCCTTCAGGAAGCTGAGTGGATTCCTCGGTCTCCTAGCAACGAGGGCCCGGCCGCGGACTGAGCCAGCCGCGTAGCTTGTCCAAGCAGTTGGGGCGCTATCCGGAATCCCCAGCCGGACCCAAACGGGAGCCGAAACCCCGAGCTTGGAGGAATAAGCAGGAAATGGCGGACGAGGCGTTGTTTTTGCTTCTGCATAACGAGATGGTGTCTGGAGTGTACAAGTCCGCGGAGCAGGGGGAGGTGGTGAGTGCTGCCACACGCCCTGACACTGCTTGTTTCCACTCAGTTCTTTCCTTCAGTCCCTGTCCCATCGCATGCCACTCGTCGCCTCCCGAAGTGTAGACGAATTGGTACACTTTCAGGTATCCTAAGCCTTAGAACCTGTCAGCTGTCCAGTCTTGCATTCTTGTCTCTTTCATAGCTTCTACTCTATGATACCTTCTTGTCCAGTCCCGTATCTGTGTCTGGCAGGCCACAGCTTTTCTTAGTTTTGTCCCTTCCATGTGTTGTCCCTGCCCTGAGTTGCGGCAGAGTTAACTGCTGATTTTGGCACCCCTACTTAATTCCAATGTCACTAACAGCACTTCCCAGTTGTCCCCTGGACAGATCTCTCCTAGCCTGAGAATCCTGTCCCTCCCTCCACATCCCTAACCCTCACTAACGCTCCAGGAAACTCAGAGAAAGAATGTTAATGAGATTCGAGGTCGAAGCAAAGGAAACTTTGCATGTGTTACTATGATTAGAAAACACAATGTAAAAAAATTTAGTGTGCATTATATGTCAGAGCTGGTCGCTGGGGATATAATAATGAAGAAGGAAGCAATGGCCCCATCCTCCTGGAGGTTACTTCTAATGTATGTGAGTCTTCATTCACTAATTGATTCATTTAGAAAATATGTTAAGTGTATTGTGGGCCTGACATTGTTCGATTAATAAGATGAAGTCCCTGCCTCACAGTCATTGGGGAATGTGGGTTCAATGAATAATTAACAGTATTTGGTGGTATGAAATAATGGAGTTGTAGGATTTCATAAATAAAGTATTCTAAAGTCATGCTCAGGTCAGAAGCTCTAGTTTCTATAATGCTGTTGATAAAGAGGGATAGAAAGTAAGGGCAGGACAATCATCCTAGGCAAAGGTAAAGTCATAGTGGAATGAAAGGTGTAGAGTATTTAAATATGCCTGAGCGTTCACTGTGACTAGATTGATTAGGTGGAGAGTGAAAAGTATTGAAAGCTGAAGCTAGAAAGAACCTTGTTATGATTAAAAACATGGACCTTCTCAGTGGGGGATTTTTAAAAAGAATGACACAGTCCATTTGCATTTCAGAAAGATGAAAGTATTCTTTGGACTGGAGAGGGAAGCTCTTGTAGTGAGAAGCTCCCTTATTGTAGGAGTCCAGGCAGGAGATAATGAAGATCTGGATAAAGAGAAGAGGAGAGAACGGTTTGAGAGATAGGAGGCCGAATCTCTAAGACTTGATTAGGTATAGGAATGAGAATTGAAAATTATCCCCAGGTGTTTAGTTTGAGCTGCTGGGTTGGATGGAGAAGGAATAAAGAAGAGGTGAAGATACTGAATTATTTTGGACTGGTTGAATTTGTGGCACCTTAGGACATCCAGGAAGAGTGGCTCTCAGTTTGTGAACTGTAAGAAGGATACTGTCTGTTTTAGGGGGCTGTAACAAAGATGCCAGAGTGATTTATAAACAACAGAAATTCATTTCTCACAGTTCTGAAGGCTGGGAAGTAGAGTCAGGGCACCAGAAAATTCAGGGTCTGGTGAGAGCCGCCTCCTGGTTTATAGATAGAGGTGTTTTGGCTATGTGCTCACATGGTTGAAGGGGACTAACTAGCTCTCTGGGGTATCTTTTATAAGGGCAGTAATGCTTTTCTTGAGGGCTCCACCCTCAAGACAGAATCATCTCCCAAGGCCCCTACCTCCTAATACCATCTGGGGGTTAGGATTTCAACATAGGAATTTTGGGGAGATACATTCAGTCGATGGTATTAATTATGCATTAGAGATATTAATAGGAAGACATCAGGAAGAGTATTGGAAATAAAGCAAGTTTTATCTTTTTTTTTTTTTTTTGGCCACACCTTGCAGCATGCAGGATCTTAGTTCCTAGATTGAACTCACGCCCGCGGCAGTGAATCCTAACCACAGAACCACCAGGGAATCCCACAAAGTCTATTATTCAGATTCATCAGTAGTAAGAGATTTTTTCCAAATTACAAACTTTTGACTTTAACATCATTAACAACCAGTAGTTAATGTTTAGCATCTGTGCTGAGTGCTAGTGCTGAGTAGCAGACATTTGTGTTTGTGTAGAGTTAGCGTTCCTTAAATCCTTTTTCCCAGAGAATAATTAGTAACACATCTCTTTTACTCTATGATCATAAAGTCTCTGCTCCCTGCCCCACCACATATGCATCAGCTTGCTTCATTCTACTCTCTTCTACTTTCTTTCCCTCTTTGAGCTCTTGCCCAGGAAAACCTTTTTTAAAAAATCCCTCCCCCGCCCCCCCAATGGGTTAGCCAAAATAAAACAAAACAGTTGTTCTAATTGTGACTGATAATTTTGAGAGATGTGCTAGTCCTATAAGAGAAAGGAAATCCAAAAGTTTTGAATCATTAAAAATAACTTTCTTTTCCTATTGCAGTTTGTGTATGGTGGGGAAAAAATTGTAAGTGCATATAAGCAAAAAGGATTTTTAAAAAGTTATGTAGTAGGCTGGATGATTAGATTCCATACTGGCATCTTGGTGTATGAGGGTTTGTTAACGTCTCTACTTTGAGTGTGCTTCAAATTTTTCATAATAAAAAAATGTAAAAGAAAGACATAATTCTATCATTCAGAAATGGCCTTTATATATCTTTTTAGACATGAAGTCATAAGTTTAAGTGAAATCAAGGAAAAGACTAATGTTCTCACACACCAGTAATTTTCCAACTGTGCCAAAGAGGTATTAAATCTAATAACTGAATAACTGGACATTTAGCAATTTATTGGGAATATTTTTTTTTACATTAATGGATAAAATATTCCTAAGTTTTTCTTAAAAATTTGGTACTTACTAGTGAGCACTCACAGATGCCAAAGTGAATGAACATGTAGCAACATCAGAAGGTTTTCCTAGAGCTTAATTCAAAAGTTCATGTGATTCATAGTTAAGATTTGAGAATGTCTGCATATAAGCATATTTCCTGCTTACCAATATATTCCTGGGTGATTCTACAAAGAGCTGATTGTTTCACAAAGAGCATCATGATTTACAGGTCATTCTACCTGAGCATGTTTGGAAACGGGTATGGAAATTAACAGAGTGGTGCTGTATGGTCCAGTGGAGAAACAACACAATTTGGTTTTTAGAAAGTCTATAGCATAAATACAGAAAATAAATCAAAGGAGAAAAAACTAGAGACAAGGAGATCAGTTAGGAGGTTCTAACTGAAGACCAGGAGAGAAAGGTTAAGAGCTAATTTAAGCAGTCAGGAGAGAGAAGATGGACTTGGAAAAGCATGTAGATGATAGGCTCCACAGGACTGCAGTGTGTATGTAGGCTTGGCAGCACAGAGGTGAAGGAAATGGAAGTTTTCTGGTTGTAGTAACTAGATAGACGGTGGTGTCATTAGTGAGGTTAAAGAATTTTGGAGGCAGAGCAAGCTGAGGATGCTAAGATAATATCATTTTAAACATGCCGTATTTAAGGGGCCTGTGGGACCTCGGGGCTTCCCAGGTGGTGCTAGTGGTAAAGAATCCACCTGCAATCCAAGAGACGCAGGAGACATGGGTTCCATCTCTGGGTTGGGAAGATCCCCTGGAGGAGGGCAGTGGCAACCCACTCCAGTATTCTTGCCTGGAGAATCCCAGACAGAGGAGCCTGATGGGCGACAGTCAGCAGGGTCGCAAAGAGTTGGACACGACTGAGCATGCACACAATGGGACCGCTAGATGACTGTGTCTGCAAAAATCTGTACTAGAAATAAAGATTTAGTAGTCAGCCCTGTTAGTGGAGTACTTAGAAGAAAGTTCAGCAGATAACGAGGCCTGTGGTGTTAATGGAAGACAAAGGCTTCAAAATATGTAAGATTTCTTGCCCTCTTGTTGCTGTATTCTAGTAGGTGGGGATGGAGGAACATGAACAGTATAAAATTAGTAACATGTATATTAGGTTAAATGGTGAAAGAAGTTCCTTGGAGACAAATTAAGCAGAGAAATCAGAGCATCAGAATCACTTTTGGAGGGCTGCTTTTTTTTTTTTCCCACAGTGGAGGGCTTCTTAAAACACAGTTTACTGACCCATACCTACAGTTTCTGATTCACTGAATTGGGGGTGGGGTTACAGAATTTGCAATTTTTGCAAGTTCCCATGTGATGCCAATGTTTCTAGTCTTGGGACACACTTTGAGAATCATTAGGTAGTTTCTGAAGTGGAATGATACTGTAGTTTTAAAAGACTGAAATTAGCCTCATTGAGATGATGACTTGAGTGAAGACCTAAAGCCAGTGAGGTGGTCATGTGAGTTATCTAGATGGAGAGCTGCCTAGAGCCTGCCTGGCATGTTTAAGGACAGCAAGGAAATCAGTGAAGCTGGATGGAGTGAGTGAAGAAGAGGAGGTGAGGTTAGAGAGGCACAGGAGTCTGCATTGTATAGGGCTTTGTAGGCCATCCAGAGGATTTTGAGAGTCTTTGACATAGGTGTTATTTAAAGACTTAAGAGTGGATGAGATTGTCAAAGGAAGAGTGAGGCAATTGCATGATTCCAGAAATAGGATGGTGGGGTCACCAACTAAGATACACTGGGAAATGGGAAGCTTGGATGACTCTTAAGAGACATTTTGAAGCACAACTTAGAACTTAGTGACAGCACAAAGGGAATGAGAGAAAAAAGTCAAAAGCGATACCTTGACCTCAGTTTTATAACGGAAAGAATAGTTGAAAATGGAAAAAGCCAGGAAAAGCAAGAAGAGTAATTGGGAAGAGGCTTTGGCATTTTTGAAAAGTAGTAACAGTTCTGTTTATCTTATTGGCTTATGAAAATGATTAAGAAAATTCAAATATGACCTGTAATTCACTTTTTATCACAATGTTCAGTGAAATATTTACATTCTGGCATTCTAAAATTATTCAAAACTATTATTTTTTTAAATAGGAAAATGGACGCTGTATAACTAAACTGGAAAACATGGGGTTTCGAGTGGGACAAGGATTGATAGAAAGGTGAGCAGTATGGATTTGAAAATTTTCTTCCAGGTAGGTTATGAACAAAGATGATCCATTTCAAAAGATTGCATAAAACTTGAGATACTTTCATTTTAATTCCTAAATTTTATTTATTCTCTGTTCTTTATTCACAGATTGAAATTTCTTTTTAGCTCTGATGCTATTTTAACTCAGTTATCCAACTTTCATGTTTCAAAATTTGAAGAAAATAAGTATTTGTTTAAAATTTTTTCCTGAAAACTTTGATGTGCTGAAACAACTATCTAAAATCTTGTTGAATTTTCTACTTAAGCTCTAGTAGGTTCTTTATCCTAAATGGAATATGGTTTAAATGCGTACCCTAGAGTCTGTTTATGCATGTGATCATCTTCAGACTTACAGATCAATTTCTTTTAGTATTCCTTTCTCACTATCTGAAATAACTGAACTCTGTTATATCTTCCTGATCTTCCCTCATGGCTCAGGTGGTAAAGAATCCACCTGCAATGCAGGAGATCTGGATTTGATCCCTGGATTGGGAAGATCCCCTGGAGAAGGAAATGGCAACCCACTCCAGTGTTCCTGCCTGGAATATCCCATGGACAGAGGAGCATGGCAGCCTACACTATGAATCACAAGGAGTCAGACACAACTGAGCGACCTCTCTCTTTCATATTTTATATAACAGTACCATGATCATGCTCAGCTTGTTTTTAAAAAAATGTGTCAGCTGTACCTAAAATTGCTTACTGTTAAGACTAATTTTAGCCCCATCATTATATAACAGCATGTGAATTCACTGAAATGGGAACTCTGTTGCTTGGTGCTTATCACTTTATGACTGTCAGTAAATGTTCAGTGCTATTGGGGCATTTGGAAATTAGTGAATAATTTGCCCCTCCTTTCTCTGGGTGAAAAGTACTGTATTACTTCTAGTTGATCTTTTTAGGTTTACAAAAGATACTGCAAGGTTCAAGGATGAGTTAGATATCATGAAGTTCATTTGTAAAGATTTTTGGACTACAGTATTCAAGAAGCAAATCGACAATTTAAGGACAAATCATCAGGTATTTAGATAAATTAAGGCCTATTTTTTAAAGTCCTTTATCTTAATATAAATGTCCTATTTTAGTGACTTATTATATAAAACTTAATTTCTCAGAAACTTAGGAATGTTTCTATGTTATTAATACATCATTACTTTTTTTCTCTAATAGGGTATAGTGAATAAAGACAAGGGCAGTTATCTGTAATGACAGCTGTCTCTTTCTCTCAATAGAATTTTAAGTTTTAAAAAGTAGCAAATATCAGAATGATAAGTTTTAGGACTTGGTTCTTTCATTATCCTTACTTAGTGGTGGTAATATGCAGAACCACAGATATATCACACTTCTGTCTTTCAAATAATTCCTGAAGTCTCATTGTAATTCTTGCCTGTTTAGTTGCCATTGTATTTTTTATTCTTAAAATATTTTGTTAATATAAAAGTTAATAGGTTGCATGAAAGATTATGCAAAAATTGACTTATAAAATTTTAGGAGATATTTAGAATATATTTGGCATTTACTGAAGTATAAAAAATGAAAATAATGTTATCTCTTAGCTACCAGTAGAATTCATTTTTACAGATAACATCGGCCTTAACCTAAAAGTATTTGAAATGCTTATGTGAAAAAGTGACTGATTATTGGCTTTCTAGGTATGAGTTAATTAGACATAGCTGCTAATTTCACCTAGAATGTATTTTTGATTCTTTCACACTAGACTGAATTCTTTAAGGATAGGAACTGTTTTATGTATCATTGTGTCTTCAGTATCTTTAAAGCATTCAGTAATTATTAGTAATTATAAATGATGAACAGCACTTCAACTTGAACACTGCAAAACTTCTTTGTATAAAGAAAATTTGACCAATGGAAGGGAAAGTTTTAATAACTTTTAAAAATTCTTAAATTGTTTTGAAGGGAAGAGTACAGATTACATTGACTTTGGATGTCTTTCTGTTTTTGGGACAGGGCATCTATGTACTTCAGGACAACAAATTTCGCCTGCTTACTCAAATGTCTGCAGGAAAACAATATTTAGAACATGCATCAAAGGTATTTAATGGAATAAAAGATTGGTTTTTTATTATGAAACAAGTAGAAATGTAGGGGAAAGTACAATGCTAATCACAGTAGACTTGAATTCAAAATGTTTTTAAATTGTTCCTTTTGCCTAAATACTTCAGTAAACTTGAATTCAAAATGTTTTTAAATTGTTCCTTTTGCCTAAATACTTCTCTATGAAATAGGAGAAAGATATTTATCATATTGAAATAGTTTATATTAACTTGTAACTAAGTAGGCTTATGATGACCAATTCAAGAAACACTATAGTTTGAATGTCGTTAAAAATGTAGACTAATAGATAGTACTCAAATATGGTATGGATACATCAGAGAAGATACTCAAGCTTAAAAAACTGGTATTAGCTATACAGAATTATTCAACTCAGAGTTCATATTTACAATCTCCATCAGTAAATTAAAAAATTTTTTAATATAGTTAATATTTGTTTCTAAGAATATGTCTTGTATTAAGTACATCTGCATTTCAGGATTTCATGTATTTTTTTTTAAGTCTCAAGTAGGAATCAATAAATAGGCCAGATGTATTACAGATTAAAATACATTGGGCAGTCTGTTAAAGCTGCTTTTTATCTGTAAAATTTGTCCACACCTAAATTAATCTAACACAAAGGCAGTTTGGTGTAGTGGGAAGAGTATGAACTTGGGACCAAATAAATTTAGATTTTAAGCTAACTCCACAACTTACAGATCCCCTCTGGACCTTAGTTTCCTTATTAATAAAATTGATTGTAACAGTATATTATAAACAATCTCTAAGTTCTTTCCCAGTTTATAATTTCATGATTCTATATCTGATTACCTATCAGTACCCATTTATGTATATTGAACAAGTCAAGATTCTTGGTTGTAAAAAGCAGAAACCAATTTTGATTGAATGGAATCATACTAGTTAACTTACAGAATTGATGGGAAGGCTCAGAAAGCAGGCAAGAACCATGGGAAGGGGAATCTCCTGGTGGTTTAGTAGTTAGGATTTGCTGTGGCCCAGGTTCAGTCCCTGGTCAGGGAACTGTGATCCCACAAGCCGTGCAACATGGTGTGGCCAAAATTAAAGAGGAAAAAAAAGGCACCATGGGAAGTTAAAGCAGCCAGATCGCTGCACAAGGAGAGTCTAGTTAGAATCCTTCAGGCAGCACTGACGGTAGACACAAACCACCTCTGCTGTCTCTAGAACTAATTCTAACCTGTTTCCAGCTTTTTCTGTCACTCATTGTAGATTCAGGGTCATGGACTGGGCCAGTGAGTTGACTGAGCTTAAGTCATGCGTCCATGTTTTGTTGCCAAGGAGCTGGGAAATCTAATAATAAGAATTATTAATAATTTGAAAAATTATTACACAGCTTTTCCAAATAAGTGACTTACTTATTAACATCAAGGTTTAACTAAATGTCATTTATCACTACCTTTACTGTCTTAGTAAATCCTTAATACTTTTTACACTTTTGTTCCTTTTAGTATTTAGCATTTACATGTGGCTTAATCAGAGGTGGCTTATCAAACTTGGGGATAAAAAGTATTGTAACAGCTGAAGTATCTTCAATGCCTGCTTGTAAGTTGACTTCATATTTCTTAACAAATGTTTTTAGCAGTTATTTATCAGGTCTGGTGTTCTTTTTGTTTCTTGTTTTTGTTACTTAGAGGACATTTAAAATGCTGAAACCATTTCATTTTACTTTTGTCAATTTTAACACTTAATGTTGTTATATGTAGCATACTTATATTTATAGTCAATGATTTTTAAATTCATAATAGACAATGATTTAAGAAAATGTGTTAAGGAAATTTAAATTTATAAGACAACTTAAAGGGTGACTCTTAATTTTTAAAGGAAAATTTTGAGAGCAAATTTCCTTATAATGTTGAAGATTTAAAAAAATTTTCTCAAACACATCTATTATATAAAGCTAGATAAAGCCAACTAGTCTTTTATCACTAAACTCCTTTTCAAAAACCTCTTCGCCATAGCTACTAACCAAGAATAAAATTGGATTCAGCATCACTGTATTTCCTTTCTATTCATAGTAATTAGCAGTGAAATACCTAAAATATAGAAATCAGAGAAACAAAGGCATATTCATTCACAAACCAGATAATAAAAATGAAATTGACTTTATCAAATAGTGTGAAGTGTGAAAAGTATTTGATATAGCAAGTTTCTTGATTGAAACAACTTATTAAATAGAGCAGAAAACGGATGTTTAGACATGTTTACCTTTTACCTGAAATCAAAATGATTTTCATGTTTTCCTTTTAGGTAAATTTCAAGTGATGATACAGAAGCTATAGAACCTACTGAAATGCAAGGCTTTACTAGTGTAAAGAGATAAATTATTCCTGTATAAAATATTTCAGAAGGCAATGATTACATTGTTGGACATTTGTACTGTTATAAGCTATTTGCTAACTTGTATAATGAAAGATGCACGCTTAAGCAGAGGAAGGTTGTATTTTATCAATTTAAGACAGACCTTAACATACACTTTACTAAAACTATTCAGAATGAAAACCTAATTTCTAGTAACTAAACACCAATGCAGGACCCTTATTTAAACATTTTTATTTGCTTAGAGTGATACATATTTAACCAGAAATGGAGAAGCAAAACTCAGGGTTTGGTAAATTAGCATAAAGAAAAGTATGCACCAATCAGAATCATTTGTGTAAAAATGAACAAATTTTGGTTTATGAATTTGTTATTAAAGAAGCAAATAGTACACTAAATTTTAAACTTTATCTTATTGCTTATAATTTATTTCTATTAAAGAGTTTTTATGCATGTATAAGGATTTCATTATATACATTGTGTGTTATGTGTGTGAGATATATATATTTAACTGCCTAAATTGCTTTAAAACTTTATTTTACTTTAATAGAATTCAGTTCTTGAAAGCTCCATTAATATAATAAAGTAAAGTGCAGATCTAGACAAAGTGGGATACAGATGTGAATTCAGGGACTCGAGCCGAAGAGTAACGCGTATTTGAGGAAGGAACTGTTCTACTTGCTGCTGTTGCAGTCCTGACTTTGCGTCTCTCTCCAATGTGGAAGCGCTGGTGGAGGTTCTAACATCTGTACTCCCCCTTAGTTTCAGTCTTCCCCAAGGGCAGAGGGGTGGATGCATCGCTAGTCACACCGGTATTCATGGGCCCATGAGCTTCTGTGGGTTGAGGCCAGTGTTCATCTAGTGTCTCTCTTGTCTCTTCTTTCGTATGATCATGAAAGGACAAGCGTGGAGATGAAGGCTGTCATATTAAGGATAGCAGGTGCAGATAGAAAGCACCTGAATTGTGCTCCTGAATTAACCAATCCTGGAACTGCTATACCTTTGGACTTTTTCTTTTATAATAAATTCCTTATATTGTTCAGTCTCCCTTTTGTGTATTTTGTTGTGTGTGTGTGCTCAGTTGTGTCTGACTCTTTGCGACCCCATGGACTGTAGCCCGCCAGGCTCCTCTGTTTATAGAATTCTCCAGGCAAGAATATTGGAGTTGAGTGCCATTTCCTTCTCCAGGAGATCTTCCCAATCCAGGGACTGAACCTGCATCTCTAGTGTTTCCTGCATTGGCAAGCAGATTCTTTACCATTAGTGCCACCACTTGTAGCCAAAAAATAGGCCTGTCTTGGTAGAGGTGAGGCAAAAGTTAGGTTATACAAGAAACAGTATGGGAATATTGAATTTTCTTTGTTCTATAGGGGGAGGGGAAGACAAAGGTTTACATTTAAGACAATAAAACCATAAGGTGCTAAAGACAATATGAGGTTTTATGATCTTGTAGTAGAGAGGGCCTTTTCAAGCTTGTAGAAAATCAAATAAAGCCAAATAATAGAAAAATAGCATATCTTCAAGAAATGGTACTGGGAAAACTGAATACACATCCACATGCAAAAGAATGGAATTGGACCCTTATACCATACACAAAAATCTACTGAAACTGTGTTAAAGACTCAAGACCTGAAACTTTAACATTCCCAGAGGAAAACAGGAAAAGAGCTTTATAAAACTGGTCTTAGCAATGGTTTCTTGGATTTGACACTGAAAACACTGGCAACAAAAGCAAAAACAGACAAGTGAGACTGTATCAAACCAAAAAGCTGCCCAGCAAAAGAAAGAACAGAGTGTAAAGTGGCCCTGTGGAATGTGGAAAATTGACGCAAACCATGTTCCCTGGTAAGTGGTTAATACCTAAAGCATACAGGGAACTAAACTAGCAAAAAAACCTCAAATAACCCAATTGGAAATGAACAGAGGACTGACACACATATTACTCCAAAAATACATACAAATGGCCAACAGGTATATGAAAAGATGCTAAGTATCATTACTAATGAGGGAAATGCATATCAAAACCACCATTAGTTACTACCCCACACCAGTTAGGATGGCCATTAAAAAAAACCCAAACCAGAAAATATGTGTTGGCAAGGATGTGAAGAAATTGGAACCCTCGTGCACTCAGTGGGAATGTTAAAATGATACAGCCACTGTGGAAGAGAGTATAGAGATTTCACAAAAATTTAAAACTAGAACTACTATATATTCCAGCAATCCCACTTGAGAGTATTTATTACAAATAATTTAAATCAGGATGTTGAAGAGTTATTTGCACTCCCATGTCCACTGCAGCATTGTTAACAATAGCCAAGAAGTGGAACCAACCTAAATGTTCACTGTATGTATAAGGATTTTCACTATTTGACTATATTCATTGATGGCACTTGATTTGTACTGGCAAACAAGGAAATAATGTGCAGCCAGTAAAAAGGATGAAATAGAGCTGTATGTATTTGCTTACATGGAATGATGTTAATTGGCCTTAAGAGAGAAAGGTTTGATTTTTTACAGGATACCACACATGCAATATGTAAAATATAAATATACATGACTATGAGTGTATCCAAAAGACTTGAAAGGTGTAAGTAAATTGTACAGTAGATTATTTTAAAGTAATCCCACAATGAAGATATTTTTATTTGGGTATCTTTCTGTACAACTTTATATTTTAATTATAGTCATCAACAGCCCTAAGTGAACTGTAAACTTGTGTTGAAGAGCAGATATATGTTTCAAAAGTAAATATACTGTATGAATGACAAACTATGAGGTAGCTTTATAAACTAGTTTTTATAAATTGTAGTCAGTGGCCTATACTAACCATGACGACAGTTCAACCCTTGTCTACTAGCCAAACCTCTGTAAAGGAACTTAAGCCTGGAGATGTCATCAGAACCTGTCTTGGTCCATTTGGGCTGCTTTTCTACTATATACTGCTATACTCATCTTTCTCAATTTCAAACACATTTTTATTATTTTTGTCCCCAGATGGTAAAACTGGTAACTTGAACCACTTTTCATCTAGTTCAGTCTCTAATTGACTAATTCTGCTAAGAGATACAGATGAAATAATCTTATCTTAAAAAATGAATACACGATAACCCTATATGCAAAACAGAAAAAGAGACTCAGATGTATAGAACAGACTTGTGGACTCTGGGAGAAGGCGAGGGTGGGATGTTTGAAGAGAACAGCATTGAAACTTGTATATTATCTACGGTGAAACAGATCACCAGCCCAGGTTGGGTGCATGAGACAAGTGCTCAGGCCTGGTGCACTGGGAAGACCCAGAGGGATCGGGTGGAGAGGGAGGTGGGAGGGGGGACGGGGATGGGGAATACATGTAAATCTATGGCTAATTCATTTCAATGTATGACAAAAACTACTGTAATGATGTAAAGTAATTAGCCTCCAACTAATAAAAATAAATGGAAAAAAAAATGAATACAATAAAAGTACAATTTAATGAATGCATAATGTCCCCCTGACCAAAAGAAGTAATCAATCTTTATGTGAAAAAAAAATAGGTGCAATCCAATTTATCTGGTCCATACCCCCCCAGACCTGATTAAACTACTGTATGGTAGCTATTATTTTCAAAATAATTACCTCTAAATTCTGTATTTAAAATGTGTAATTTCTCAATGAACTTAAAAGATTTCTGTGTCAAAAAGTTGGAAAAATTTTCCTCTTCAATTTCTTATTAACATCAGAAGATACTTTCATTTGTTAAAGACTTGATAAACCCTTCAGCTATACTGGTAGTCTGCCTAACTATATTTGTGGCTTAAAATATCTTGTTTCTACATTCCTGAAAAATATCCTTATGCCAAGTAAAGTTATTACAAAAATTAATTTTCAGTTAAATATTAGAGACCTACAGCTTGCTGGAAAACAAAGGTATAAGAGCATTAAAATAATTTCATATACCAATTGTCTCCTGTACATGCAAAATTGCCTGTTTTGTTTCAAGTCCTCAGGAAAGTTAATTCTTCTGTGTGAGTAGTGACCATAATTACATGCTCAGCCACTAGCCATGGAAAAGTTATACATTAGTTACAACAATAACTGACACTTTATACCTTTACTATTAATAAGTCAGTCCCTAGCCTTACCCACTAAAGATCAAATAGCAAAGAACATGAGGCTATTACAAGGCTACTTGTGGTTATTGGTTGGAAATGTAGAAAATATAATTCTGGCAAATAATGTGTAAGTTGAAGATTTCTTGTAATACTTTTCTCCCCTGATATGACATCAAGAAGTGTGATACCTTTTTATCCTCCCTGGAATGTAGATTCAAAAAGATAAAACAACCATATCATGACCAAAAAGATGAAAACTATCCTCTAAGACTGATGAAAGAGAAATCTGTATGTAGCCTAGGATATTTAAGATATTGTTACAGCCAGCTGCTACACCAGCCCTGAACTTCTTAAACCAGAATTAATGAGGAAAAAAAAAATTCTTAATTTTTAAAACCTCAGTTAGGTCAAGTTTCAAAAGCAATATTTAACTGTTGGAATCTTATGATTTGCAATCCTACCCATGGGAACTTCTGGTCAAAGAAAGGAAAAAGTTATACATAAAGATACTTTCTATATTGGATTAGCACTGAAAACATTAATATCCAACAATGACAGGATGTTTAAATTCTGATAAAATACAACTTAAGACTACTAGGCTACCATTTAAAACTCAGTTTTTTGATGGAATTCCCTGGTAGTCCAGTGGTTTGGACTCCTTGCTTTGATTGCTAAGGGCCCGGGGGTTCAATCCCTGGTTGGGGAACTAAGATCCCACAAGCCACTCGGCGCGACCCCCCTCCCCGACTGCCAAAACCAACTTTTGGAAGACAACATGGTAGAAAAGATTAAAATACAAAATTACATCTGCTCCATTTATAACTAGTGGCAAAACTACTGGTTGCCCGATCCACGTTTATTCCCAATCCTCTTTTCCTTTTCCATTTCCCTTTAGAAAGATTGGAAAAGCTTACAATTTCATTTCTCATTCTTCTTGGAGCTAGAGGTAATGATTTTATACATTCAAGGCCAACAGATGAACACAAGTCTGCTGTGGATTTCTGGAGAAGGTTTTGCTTTTATGAGAAAAGGATCAGATGTGCGAGGGCCTGCCTCCTCCCCTCACTTTTCTGTCTTGAATACAGACACACTGCTCCGCACTGCAGTGGCCATCTTACCATGAGGGAAAAGCTAACAGACTTTCAGAGACCTTGGTAAAGTGGAGTCACTGAACCAATGCCAGCTCCTCTAGGTTTTTTGTTATATGAGAAAAATAAATCCCTATTTGAAAAACCATTGCTACTTGGATCTTCTGTCACTTAAGTATGAAACACTCCTACCTGATATAGAAGTAGAAAAATTTTAAGTGATATGATAAAAGATGTGACAGAAAAATTAAGTGTTGACCTTTTATAGTATTACAGAAAATGATTTGTAAAGAAAAAAATTGCATTTATGCAAGAAAACTTTAAAAGATAAAAGTACTGAGCGTAAAGAGAAAACATCAGACTAATTTTGTAGCTAACTATGAATACACATGTCATATAATCCAGATTATCTTAATTCTAATACTAAGGACATTAGTCTGCTGTCTTTTGTTTTGTTAAAAGAGTCAAACAAAATTTAGTAACCAAAACATATTTTCAATAAAATTTTATATGTATATATGTAAATAACAAAACAGCACCAAAGACCTCTGTACAAGTTTACCATACAGGTTCTGTGTAGGATGCTTCATCAATATCTTTTACTTTTGCTCTAAAAGCACGTGATTACAGAAAACTGCTTATTCATTAAAAACTGGGTAAGATCTTTCAAAGATACCTCAGATATTCAAAATAATACAACCTATCTTCTAAGATCAACCTGAGTTGCACAGGTTAAGTTGAAGACTCTTCACAGGGTGCTGAAAATGTGAGGCAATCTGCACTTGAACTGGCAGTGCACTTCCTCAGACTCAGGCTGTCTTCATCACAAGTATCTTCTATCTCTGAGAGATCAGCTACATCAAGATGGCTCATCAGCTAAGTCACGCTGGTCAAAATACCTGGTGAAAAAAGAATTTGCACAGCTAAGGAAAGCATAAAATGAAAAGGGAACCTATGAACTGGGAGAAAATATTTGCAAACAATGTGATCCATGAGGGTATAATTTCCAAAATAAAAAAACAACTCATGCAGCTCAATAACAAAAAAACCCAATTAAAAAAGTGAGCAGAAAACCTATACAGACATTTCTCCAGAGAAAATATATAGCTGGCCAACAGGCACATGAAAAGTTACTCAACATCACCAATTTTTTGAGAAATGCAAATCAAAACTACAATGAGGTATCAACGCATGCCAATCAGAATGGCCATCATCAAATGATGGAAAGGGTATGGAGAAAAGGGAACTCTCCTACACTGTTGATGGGAATGGAAATTGGTGCAGCCACTATGGAAAAACAGTGTGGAGGTTCCTAAAAAAAATTAAAAATAGAGTTACCATATGATCTAGCAATCCCACTCCTGGGCATATATCTGGAGAAAACTCTAAAAAGGTACATGTATATCCATATATAAGGAACATCACTAAGCTATAAAAAATAATTAAATAATGCTATTTGCAGCAACATGGATGTACCTAAAGATTATCATACAAGGTGAAGCAGGTCAGACAAAGATAAATACCACATGATATCACTTTTATGTGGAATCTAAAAAATGGTACAAATGAACAAAATGATACAAAACTGAAACAGACTCACAGGCATAGAAAACAAGTTTATGGTAACTGAAGGAGAAAGGTGAGGGGCAGGGCAGGGGAGATTGAATTAGGAGTTCTCAGTGAGCAGATACAAATTGCTACATACAAAATAAACAAGGTCCTACTGTATAGCATGGTGAACTATATTTAATATCTTATAATAAAACTATAATGGGAAAAAAATCTGAAAAAGAATAGTATATATATACGCATAACTGAATCACTTTGCCATGCACCAGAAACTAATACAACATTGTAAACCAACTATATTTCAATTTTAAAAAATTAAGGTATATTTAAAAATGTTAATTGCAGCATATCCAAAAAGATACATCTATATACATATATAAGGAATATTACTCAGCTATAAAAAATGTTTTTGTAATAGCAAAAGACTACAAACAACCCAAATATCCATCAATAAAGCGACTGGCTGAATAAACTACAGTACATCTATACAGTGAAAGATTACAAGGCTTTTATAAAAAAAGGAATGAGGAAAATATCTACACTGAAACCATGTAATTCCCAGGATTCATTAAGTAAAAAAAAACAAAGTACAGAATGGAAAGCTAAGTATGTTATGTTTTATAAGCATGTGTAGGGTATATATACATTTGCTTATATTTTTAAAAAAGAAACAGTGAATGGGAGGATAAATAAAAAATTAACAATAAAACAGATAACTACAAAAGGGAGAAAAGAGACTACAGAGGATAAAGGTGGATTCTAACATGCTCCAATACAAATTACGATTTTAACTTTGGAACAATGTAAATATTTTATGAAATTATAAAAGAAGTTTAAGTAAAAATAAAATCACTAACCAGACTCCACTAAATGAATCTTCTCCTATACTATGTTGGTGGCATAAACCAAACAGGAGAATAATTCCAAGTAATCTTAAACATGATGTTCTGTATATGTAACTAGTAAGATACACCATGGACAAAAAGAACTGCAAAGAATTCTTAAAGGGACTTCAACAGTTTTACTACTGGTAATATTGTTAGTATTGTTATTCTGAAACTACTATGTGAATATTGTAGGATAAAGCCAATAATTATTAAGAAAAATCAAGTAATCTTAAGTTAGAACTGAAATGTCAACTTGGGTCTATAATTTTATTTTTCTTTCTCTAAAAAATACATACTTCATACCTCTGTTCAGTGAAAAGGCCTAGATGCAATGACCAACCCGAAAACATCTAGCTTCCCTAATGTTCAAATCATGGACTCTAGATACCACTTTCTACTTTGAAAGAGGAACCAGCACTCCCAGGAGAAAAGACTAATTCCAGATCTGGAGCCAGAAGTGCCCAAGATATAACTGAGTCATTCTGGCAGAGCAGAAAGTAAGAAAGCTATCAAAAGACCACTGAGGTTATAGACCAAAAAGCATAGGAACTGATTTGAAGGGCTCCCACTATCCAAAGATAGAACAATTTGAGCATCAAAAAGAAGACTGCTGTATCCCTTTACCTGAACATGAAGATCAACCTCACACCACTCTATGAAAGACAACTAGACAGTATGCTTCCTGACATGACACAAGAGCACCCAGTCTTGTAAACAAACACACAAACACCATTATATATAATCAAACCTCTAGGCCTACCTACCAGTTTACAGAAAACATGCAGGATAAATAACCATTAAACACCACCATGAAGTTAGCTGTCAAAACCAAAATACAGGAAATTTTACAAGTCAAAGGATCCATTTTTTTCAACAAATAAATAGCAAAGAAAAAAACCAAAAGGGTTGATGGGGGTACTTAAGAGACATACCAGACAAATGCAACGAGTGCATCCTACTTGGATCCTGGATTGAAATTCAAACATAAAAAGACATTCCTGGGACAATTAGGGAATATGAAACACAACTGGGCATCAGATGATATACTATCACTAAATTTACTGGTTATGAGAGTAATATTACAGTCATTTTTTTTTAAAAGCCCTTTATCAATCAGATACACTAAAACAGGAGAAATAATATGTCCAATATTTGTTTAAAATATATTTTTTTCATTTATTTTTATTAGTTGGAGGCTAATTACTTCACAACACTGCAGTGGGTTTTGTCATACATTGACATGAATCAGCCATGGGTTACATGTATTCCCCATCCCGATCCCCCCTCCCATGTTTAAAATATTTTTATGTGTTTAAAAATCTCTATAATAAGGAGCATAAAAAATAATTATGATTGGTAAAATAATTAAGGTGGCTAACAGCTACTGGGGGGCTTCCCCAGTGGCTCAGTAGTAAAGAATCTGCCTGCAGTGCAGGAGAGCGGGTTCGATCCCTGGGTTGGGAAGATCCCCTGGAGGAGGGCATGGCCACCCACTCCATTATTGTTGCCTAGAGAATCCCACAGACAGAGGAGCCTGGTAGGCTACAGTCTATAAGGTCACAAAGAGTTGGACACTACGCTGAAGCAACTATGCACACACAACAGTTACTGGGTCCTGTGTGAGTGGGATCCTACTCATCTGATAAGGTATTTCTATGAATTAGCAGCTATTGCCTTATCTGATAAGGTATTTCTATGAATTAGCAGCTATTGCCTTAAAGCTATCAAAAGAAAACCAACAACAAAAAACACAGAAGACTTATAACCATGTAAGTTGCTTACACTGAAGCAGTTAAAACAGAGTCAAGGCCTATGTTACATGGTTTTCAAACCTGCTGTAACCTATAGGTTTTCCTAAGTGAAGTCTATAGCCTCAGAAACGTCTGCCCTACCTTCTAAGGATTAAATGAGTTCCTATTTTGAAGCACTAAGAAAAATGCCTGGCACAACTGACCAGCAAGTATTATTATCATTAGCATAATTATTATAGATCAAGAAACTAAATGCTGAACGTGTTTATATTTTGAAAAAGTATCTCGCTTGGCAATGGGAAAAATGAACACAGTTATTACTTACCATCCCAATATTTAAATATATTATAAAGCACTGAAAAGTTATTAGTGTTGGAATAAAAACACAGACCAATGAACAAAAATAGCAAGTCAAGAAAGAGACCTAAAATAAATATGTATGTGTATGTATACACATATTCACATACAAGAATTTAGAAATATAAAGACATTTTCATGTAAATTCCAGGTGGAATTTTAATGTAAGAAATGAAATAAAAAATAAACTAAATAAAAATATGCCCCAACTGACAATGAACAAAGGACACAAGCAATTAAAAAAAAACTGCAATAAAATGAAACATATTCTATCCTTATGGATAACCACACAAAGCAAATAAAAATAATCTGCATCTTTTTATTACTACTAGAATGCAAATATTTACATCAACTGAAAACACTCAGTGTTGAATAGTAGATGGGCACTCTCACCAACATTTTAGTGGGAACCCAGAGTGGTATGATCTTTCTAGAAGGCAAATGCAATAAATATCTCAGTTTTACAAGTACAAGTTTACAATGTAAGCCCTTTAATTTATTTCCAGGATTTTGCCCTTAGGCAATAAGTAGAGCTGTACGTGTAAGAATCTTCAATGCAGCATTATTTACAGAGAAAAACTAGAAATAAAGGGAATTGTGATACATATACTGTATCCTTATGCCTCAACTTCCTCACTGTAAAATGGAAACAATACTTTCTACCACCATTAATAATGCTTTTATAAAGCAAAAAAGTGAAAATGAAGTCGCTCAGTCGTGTCCGACTCTTTGACCCCACGGACTGTATCCTACCAGACTCCTCCATCCATGGAATTTTCTAGGCAAGAGTACTGGAGTGGGTTGCCATTTCCCTCTCCAGGGGATCTTCCCAACCCAGGGATCAAACCCGGGTCTCCCACATTGCAGCTAGACACTTTTACCATCTGAGCCACCAGGGAAGCTCACAAAGAAGTCAAGGATTACTTACCTGCTAACCAAGCAGATTAATAAATTCAAAGCAGGAACCCTTTCATCATCTTTGCTGTCCTAAAAAGTAAAAAGAAAAAAAGAAAGCTTGAAATGTAATCTGTTATCCCCTAACTTTTTCTTCTTCTTTTATTGTGGCCTCGCAGCACATGGGATCTTGGTTCCCTGACCAGAGATCAAACCCACGCTCCCTGTGGTGGAAGCAGAGTTTTGCTTCCACTGGATTGCCAGCAAAGCCCCAACCACCTATTATTTTTGAAGGAAGTTTCAAGGTGCAAAACATGAACGTTTTATTAGATGACAATAATAATCACATGGATATAGGAAACATCAAAGAAAACAGAGAAACTGTAGAGTTAATGATTCCTTGAGAAACATCTAAGATCTTTTAAAGAAAGCTCCTGAATAGGTCTTAGAAAGGAATAGAGTTGAGGGCTCTAAGGAGGATAACTTGGGAGAGATACTTTTCCTGATTCCAAGTATAAGACTGATAAAAGCCTGTGTCCTAACTGGACACTAATGGAAACAAAATATATAGACATATTTTAAAGAAAATATTTCAGATCAGAGTTCTCAATGATGAAGGAAGTTGTTCCTAAACTATACATTTCCTAAAATTCACTTTAAATATATAGTGAGTAATAAGTTACATTTTGCTTAGAGTGCAGGCCATTTAAATTAGTCTGTGCCATCTCATGGAAGTTTAATGAAAATATTTTGTAGTAGTCAGTGGAGAACAGTTATATATTTTGTGCAGGTGAAAGGAGGAACCAAAAAAAATCAGCTTAGTCTGGCATTGAATTAATTTATATTGTAATGCTGCAGGCATGAGTTAGAGGAAGGGTCTAACTAGAAAAATTCAAAACCATTATCATGCCAGAGACTGCTAGTTGACCACTCTGGCTTCTTGATTCACCTTATTATGTAGCAAATGAAGCTCATTTTCAGATGGGTACACTGTCACCCAACCAAAATAAACGTTTCCTATAGTTCTTTATGGTCATGTGACCAAATTCTGGCCAATAAGCTGTTTTGGCCAGATGTGCTTGTAAGAGGCTTTGGCAAGGCTCTTTAGAGGGAAGGACCTTCTCTTCTTTCCAGCTTCCTTTAGTGAAACATATTGGCGGAACCTGGATTATGAAATGAGTTTGGGGAGGGAAACCACATGTGGCAGAACTCAAAGGCCTGGGTTACCACCACCTTAGATCTAATCTGCCTATCTTCATACTCCCTTTGAGAAAAAACTTCCATTTTATTTAAGATAATGTTATTTTGGACTCTTCTATTATGCAGCTAAATCTAATCCTAACAACATAGTCCACGTTTTGTTATTTCACCACGTTTTGTCATTCTTTACCACAACAGAAGCCGCTGAGTACTTCCGATATGAAATAGTGAGTCTGAACTTACCACCAAAAGCCTCACTTCAGAGCACCTTCTTGCAAGCTGCCGAATCAGTGAATGAGCCTCCGGTAGTAAAGGTTTTTCAAGACAAGCCAATAAAGCATAAAGCCATCTTCCCTATACAGGATTTAAAAAAGTAGTAAGTAGGCAAACTACATGGTAAGTTTAATTTATAATTACTTAATTGTACCTCAGAAAGGCTGTATCAAGTTATATTCCACCGGCAGTACACATGACTGAGTTTATTTGGAGGAACACAGCGCTCCAGGGACTACTCAAGAGCATTAGAACAAAGTTTAAACAGCAATCTGTGCAACACACTAAGTTAGCTCCTCAAGCAAGCCCAAGTCAATGGCTTTTTTTCCCATTTTTTTAAAAAATGGTTTCGCTCTATTCAAGCTTTATTTCAATGACTTTTTCTTGAACAAAAAGATTCACATCCAGGTTCCCCTCACAAAGAGTGAGTGGGATTCTCTTCTACGTGAAAAGAGAGGTATACATTTAAACCTGACCAGAAGCTTCTGGACGGCAAAGATTATATCTTATTTTGACTGGGAGCATTGAAGCTTCAGATACTCTTTTTTGCAAGTATCCTCAATGGTGAAAAATACTTGTTTTTAAAATCAAATCTAACTGAAAAGGATGATAAAATTTCTTATTAGGGGATTGGTGGGCAATTCATTTACATAACATCTATCAAATTTACCCAATTTTGAAGGTGAAAAATTTTTAAGCTGTGAGTGTAACGCAATAAAATAGAAGGACAGTACAGTATAGTTGGTCAAAGTACAGCCAGACTGCCCCAGCATGAGTCTCAGTTCTGCCAGTTATAATCTGTGTGCCCTCAGGCAAGTTACTGAATCACTATGAGCTCGTTTCCTCATCTGTAAAATGGAAATAACAGCTCATAGGTTACTGAAAGATTCAAGGAGTTATTATACATAAAATCCTTAGAATGAAGCCTGGCACATATATTTGCTATTATTCCTATTTCTGATATTCTTTAGTGGACTGGATTTCAAAACCATTTTAGAAATGCATTTCAAACTTCTCTAAGCCAGGACTATTTGAAATGGGGTCTGCAGACTGGTAGCCATTCTGTTTGTTACTGATCTGTGAAAAGATAAGCAGCTTCTCCCAGGATATAAACCAACTATTTGGTTGATTTTTTTTTTCTCCCCAATGCAAGACTCTCAATGAAGGAAGTACTATGTTCATTAACATTCTACTGTCTGCAAACAAGCATTGTCTGCATTATACACATAGATGAATAACACATACATATATATAAATAGTGTAGAGCCATAGCTTACATATAAAGTAAGTATATATAATTTTGTCTGCATTATGAAAAGAAAAAGATGCAATACTACCAATTCTGGAGTAAAGTCTCTTTCTCCAAACCAATTATTCAGATATTCCAAGACACTAGTTACCGTTGACTAAAAAAACGGGGAGGGGGAAGAGATGGGAGAACAGCATTAGTAATATAGCACTGACAATTCAAGCTGAGTTACATTAAGTTCAGTGAGAAAGCAGCTCTGCTTAAAATGGACTACTTCTTTAGAGTTAAAGAGAAACCTTTGACTCTATTTAGTAATTTGATTAGATGGAACACTCAGTGAGATAAGGCTTTTTTGACAAATATTTTTATATATTTTCATTATCAACACGGTTTAAATCCTAGGATTTAGTTAGTAACTACTAATTTAGTTCAGAACTATTTTCTAAAAATTCCACCTACTCTTAAAAAAAGGTCTTTGCATAAATACCTTCAGCTTATTTTCATTAAATCAAAGTACAAATAATCTAAAGACAAAGTTAGCTAGAGAAAGATTAATTTAAAAGCTATACAGATAGAATTTACCAAATTCTCTAGCTTATTCTAATCCAGATGGGACACTTACAAAATTCACTCTCATTGAATTTAGTATAATTATTAGAGTATCTTAATGTAAATGATCAAATAAGTAAAACTGTAGGCTAGTATATTATTTACAACAGAGCATGACCTGTTAAAAAATTTATCTTCCAAGGATAGCCAATATATGTGAATACAAAACAATCAAAGTTTTATTTGCTCTTTAAGAGGGTAACAGAGTTCCTAGTGCTGAGAGACTGAACAAATAAAATCCATATTGCTTCCCTTTTGACCTAAGAAATTCAAATTTCATTCTTAATGAAGTGTGCACAACATCTGTAACTAGAAATAGCAAGCTAACCTTAGTAATTTTTTCAAACCCCATAATCTAAGACTTATATCTGAAACATAAGCATATGAATAGTTTAGCACACAATAAAGAGCATGAGTTCTGAAGTGAGATCAGCCTGGGACTGAATTCCAGTGCTGCCAGTAATACTTGCTAATAAACCACCTGCAAATGACTTCATCGCCACTGTTTCCTCATTTATTAAAAAAAAGGATATTAATAATAATTCCCCATATAAGGCTGTAGTGAGGATTAAATAAGAATTTTTAAAGAGTTTAGGACAGGGTCTTACATACTGTAAAAATTAAATAAATGTATTCAAATATCTTCACACACTGCAAACAGAAGAATGCATATATTCTTATTATTATTAGATATATTTTACCTGATTCATTCTGCTAACAATACTAAGCAAGGGAGGAAAACCAATCTGAAAGAAAAATGAGACTGAAGTTTACCAAGTGGTAAGTAAAGGGGGGAGGCTTCATTTTTTTAAATTGGTGAATTTCTCAACATGCTGTTTTATAAAAACAAAAAATAGATAAAAATTCCTTCATTATATATTACAATAAAACATTCCATGAACTATTACGCTAATAATGCCCAAGAAAACAATGTCTTGACATTTGAATACATAAATGTAAAAATATAGAATGATTTGAGTAATGAAGATATTAAAATAAAACATGTAATTAAAAACATAGTATGATATTAATAACTTGTGCACACTCTTTCAAAAATCTTAGCTAAAGCAAACATTTTGGGGAAGTAAGGGTACTTGAATGAGTTCTTTCAAACCTAATCTGCTTTAAATAAAAAAAATTACTTTGCACTTTAATGTTGGGAGCTTTGATTATGAAAATAGTACTGACTTATGAGAAACTTAAGTGGACACGAATTAAAGTATATTTTGCAATAACAAACTGAATAAATATACATTCTTTGCCAAATTAAAAAATTTTGAAAAGTAACATACATTAGGGATATAATACAATAGACAAAATGCTGTATAAGAAACACCATCAAACTAGCTCTGAGAACTCAATCTGTCTACACTCTCACCACCATGCATTAAGAGTGCCTGTTTTCCCAGCCCTTATTAAGAGTGTGTCAAACTTGCTTTACCAATGTTAACTGAAAAATGTCAGCTCAATGGAGCTGTAAGTAATGTTTTCATTTTAAGTGAGTTTGGGAATCTTCTCATAAAAGAACAATTTGCATCTCCTTCCTGTGAAATGTCTCTTTACATCCTTTGCTTGTTTTTTTTTTTTTTTCAATTGGGGTCTTGGTCTTTTTTAGTGATTTTCAGAGCTTTTACATTTAGGGGATAAACTAATTTTAAAAGAGAAAAACAAAACATGGCACCAAAGAGAAAACAATAAATACATATTCAACAGAACAGACAACATGGTATAGGGAGTTACCAGTAATGCAGATGTATGAACATCTGCAAGCTTGGGGGCAGGTGAATCCTGAAGGACAAAAAGCGGCTGGCCACATAATTTATTATTAAAGTCATATGAAACGTAAATAATCTTTATATTTATAAAATATAAATTAGATACAGCCTCAACATTTCACCGCCAGAATATGCAACTTATTACGCATTTTTAAGCACCTGAGTGATGTTTTCGTTTCTCTGACTACTCAGAACTCATTGTCTGACCCTTGCCTAATCATTAAAAAAAAAGTCCTATCTAGCTCAAAAAATTATTAAACAGCAAAAGCACACAGTTTTAGAAAACAGGCTGATCTAAATCAGTCATATATTATTTGCTTTTTAAAATTTTTTTATAACCTTGGAAAACAAAAAAGCTATTATGTTTCTATGTTTAGCAAATGAGCTTATAAAAACAGTCAGGAGACTTGATTTGGCCTAAGCTGTATTCTGCTAAGTCTCTATACTACATCTTGCACCAAAACTATGACCTGTTTTTTGTGTGTTTAGTCACAGTATCACTTACTTGTACATAATCGATTCCAGGACTTTCACTTGCAGCTGGTCCAACAGCACCTTCAGCACATAACCTTTCACCTAGACAAAATTTTTTCCAGCCTTCTTCATCTCTAAATTTTGGCTAAAAGAAAAAAAAAAAAAAAAAGAATTTACTTACGTATTTTCTTTAATACTGAACAATGAAAAAACAAGTGAGGATTCCTTCATATTCCCACCGCCTCACACAAACATATAATGCTTGTAACAGAGTGAACTGTGTCCCCTCAAAATGCGTATGTTGAAACCCTCACCTCTAGCGTGTGACAGTTAGAAGACTGAGTCTTTACAGCAGTGATTTAAGTTAAAATGAGGTGGGTAGAGTGGGTCCTAATCCAATCTGACTGACATCCTTGTTAGAAGAGGAAATTTGGATAAAAAGACATGAGGGATGCGTATGCACACAGAAGGCCATGTGAGGACACAGCTAGAAGATGGCCATCTGCAAGCCAGAGAGAAAGGGTGGCCTTTAGAGAAACCTACTGAAACCTTGATCTTAGCCCTCTAACCCACAAAGCTGTAAGAAAATACATTACTGTTTGTTAAGCCACTCCATCTGTGGTGGTTTGTTACAGCAGTCCTAGAAAACCAATACAGGACCCAAGTGGTCACACCATATGTGGGACATTTTTAGTCTGGATCATACTTTAGTGAACACTGACAAGCAAGTATGTGCTCAAAAGAGGGTGATAAAGACGTAAAATTGATATTAAAAAAAAATACACTAAGAATGCTTACAAGAATGAAGCCTATTTATCCCAAGGAAGGAGACATAATTACATACTTCACATAAAAGGCTGTCCAATCAAAGAAGGAATAGATTTACACTGTCAGAGGAAAAAAGCATGACCTT
The DNA here is from genome assembly GCF_023699985.2 of Odocoileus virginianus. NCBI lineage: Eukaryota > Metazoa > Chordata > Mammalia > Artiodactyla > Cervidae > Odocoileus > Odocoileus virginianus. The sequence continues at coordinate 26,631,807 of NC_069689.1, forward strand.
TCAGCTCAATCTTAACAGAACGTAAAATTTTTTAAAATTATTTATTTATTTATAGTTGATTTATAATATTGAGTTAGTTTCAGGTGTATAGCAAAGTGATTCAGTTAACAGAACAATTTTTATTTGGACACATCACCTCACAAATAATTTTACACACACATGCAGTTAGATTCTCAGAAGGAAAACAAAACCCCTAAAAGGTAAAAGCCTACTGTCCTGGAACAATGTTTTCCCATTACTCCACTAGGTCAGAGACTGTTTCTGCTTCAGGTAGCACTGAAAATCCTAATTATTACATATGGTTGGTGCTTAACAAATGATTAGATCAATCAATCAATCAATATTTCATATTTACATAGCTGCCTTCAGAGGTTGCTTTAAAAATTCACTTTTTACATGTTTCACATCTGCCACGATGAATATATGTTATTGCTATGTAATATTCCACTGTTTTGATGGAGGATCTTCATTTATTAAGTCGATTAATTATGTTGTCATTTCTTTTTTGACAAAATTATATCATCATCATGTTACTGATGAAGCTTCTTTTTGAATTATATAGGTACCCAAAAGTCCTTACCTTGAGCAAGGAAAAAATGTATCTACCTACCTACTTCCCTCTCCCTCTTCTTACCAGGAGGGCTCACCATACAGTGAAAGGCTTCTGAATCAAAGTCTGGTCTGTATCTCAGCTATACTTATTTTATGAGTTAAATGATCTTGGGCAAGTGATGTTAGTGTCTTTCACACTTTTCCTAGAGCAGAGCTTCCAACTAGTATACAGAAGCATGTAGAGAGGTTACACTGAATCTCTCAGTTTTCAGCTGGTAGTCTTAAGCCATGAAAGCAGCTTCCTCCATTTATCCCAAAGTGACATCATTTAAAAGATGTTAGGAAGCACTGCCTAGAAGAAGCTTCTAAAATCTGAAAGCTATGGGGAATTCCCTCGTGGGCCAATGGTTAGGACTCCGTGCTTACACTGCAGGAGGCATGGGTTTGATCCCTGGTCAGAGAACCAAGATCCCACGGGGAGTGCAGCATGGCCAAAAAAAACCCCCTGAAATCTATGAACCACGTGAAACAATGAGCAAAATTATATGAATAGGTGCATTTTCCCCCCTCTGAAAATAAACAGCTTTCATTTGATTCTCCAGAAGAATATGAGACTCCCTAGGAGGTTAAAGAGCTTTCCTGGTTGCTCAGTGGTAAAGAATCGGCCTGCCAATGCAGGAGTGTCGGCTTCAATCCCTGGGGTGGAAAGAGACCCTGGGGAAGGAAATGGCAACCCACTCCAATATTCTTCCCTGGGAAATCCCATGGACAGAGGAGTCTGGTGGGCTACAGTCCATAGGGTTGCAAAGAGTCAGACACGATTGAGTGACAAACACTTTCACTTTTTCAATGGAGATACAGACATAGGGTACAGACTTGTGGACACAGTGTGGGAAGCAGAAGGTGGGACAAATTTGGAGAGCAGCATGGAACATATAAATCACCATGTAAAATAGACAGCCAGTAGAAATTTGCTGGATGAGATAAGGAACTCAAATCAGGTGCTCTGTGACAACCTAGAGGGGCTGGATGGGGTGGGAGGTGCAAATGAGGTTCAAGAGGGAGGGGGCGTATGTATACCATTCATGTTGATGTAGGGCAGAAACCAATACAATATTGTAAAACAGCTATCCCCCAATTAAAAATTTTAAAAAATTAGTCTAAGCTGATAAAACATGAAACAGTACTTTCCACTAAGCATAACAAACTTTACTAAAAAGTCAGTCACTGGTACTGGCACCATTACCTCATCAGGAAAATCCCAGGCACCTTTATTCAATCTTTTTGTAAATACTAAAAATGTTATTTACTTTCTTGAAAACCAAATGTCTAGAAGGACCTTTACAGACTTGTAGAGACTGATCCAAAGTCTCTCAAGATGTGGATTGAGGGTGTCATAAACATAACTTGCATTACTTATTCTATCCTTTTCAGGTGAAAAGACAATGGAATTGTTGCTATTAATAGTAGATGGGAGAGAACTAAAATAACATGGATTAAACAAGAGAATCTTTAAGAACTGAAATAAATACAGACTGTTTCAAATAGTTACACACTGTACAATCGAAAGAGAGAAACTTACATACCATGGTCACATTACTATCCAACTGTTGTGATTTCCAGTGACTTCTATGTCTGTTCATACTCTAAAGGAAGAGAAATCAGACAAATGATCTTCATAGAATGGATAACTCAAAAGCAATCAATTGCTGCACAACATTCTAACAATCTTAAAGCCTGGAAAATGTTTCAAATTGTATTATGTTGAGTGATTATAATAGTAATTTGGTGACTGATTCATGAATATTCTTATCTTTATATATTTAGTAGCCCAATTTTTCCAACTACAGTCTAAGAAGAGAAATAAATCTGAAGGAAGGCTTTAATTTGATTAAATGACAGAAGTACAAACCTACCTGCCGAACAGTTGAAAACTGTGCCACTTGCTGCTGTTGCCACTGAAGAGTGGGGGAGAATCCTTCCGGGGCAGGCTGGCATCCTGAAAGCTAGAGATCAGTTCATAAATTTCAGAATCAATGCTAAGTGTTACCACTAGAATCTCAAGCCTCTGCAAAGTGAAAGCAGAATCAAGAGGAAAAATGAGTAACAAAGCAAGTAAGACTACACAAGAAAGGAAGTACTTTTTGCAGATGTAAAAAAGGAGGCAATTCATTTATGTTAAGTTTAAAACATCAAGAAAAGATCCTTATATAGTTGCTTTAGTAAAAGCAATCTGGAACAGTTTATAGTTGGAGTTTCTACAAAGTCCAAATATAAGACCTAAAGATATAACCCAGTACTACCTTTCTATAATAGCAAAACTGTTTGAAACAAAAAGACGTAATGCAAATAAAACATTCTGGTATGAGCAGAATGCAAATAATTCAAGACATTTGATTTTACATTTGAGTTTTTTCAAAACAGCACATAGGTCACAATTGATCACATGTTGCCTTGAAATAAAACTGAGTGTGGTCACATTTTAAAAGTCAGGTATACAAGGTATTATCTGTCATCAACTAAAAATTCCTGTAAAGGAATTATATGAAACATTATAGTGTCTGAGTTAAAAATCTCCTGATAATAAACATCAGATAAACAAATTACTTAGAACAAAAAAGGAAAAGGAACTGCGGTCATTTTTAAAATGCTGCTCTCAAAAAAAAAAAAAAATGCTGCTTTTCTTCCACCATGGGTTAAACAGCATCAAATGGCCCTTCTGTGGCTACTCCATCCAGACTAGTTCTCCCTGTTACTTACTGATCATTATATGTTAACTTTCTTCACAGCAACAGACACAATATATAATTGTTTGCTTTTTAAATGTCTTCCTCAGGAGAAGCAAATTCTACAAGGGTAGGGACCTCTTCTGTCTCATCCTCTTGTTGTATTCCCAGTGCCTGGAGCATACAGCTGCTTAGTTAAAAAAATGTGCTGGATAAATAAATGAATGAAAAGGTTCATAGTGGGCAAGTAGGTAGAAAAGTGTGACACTTGGGTTTCTGTTTTTAAAAAACAAAACCTAGTCAAATTCAAAACATACAAACTACTCTAAGGAAGATTAAACGCTAGCCCAATAATAATTATGAACTGGTAAAAGGTACCTTAAAAATAAAGGCTAGCATAAACAACCTATTTAAAGACTCCATGAAGATCGGATCATGCTCCTAAACTGTTATGAGCAAAACTCCACGAATGTCAGGGTTACTGAAAGCCTCTCTAGAGGCAGTAAACGCCTGCTGTCCTTTTGGGGGGAAAAGTACAAGCAATTGTCTAACTGAGCATACAGCAGTCAAATCTTACACTGTAACTGATCCTGTCTGATACTTTCTGACACTATAGGGTGAGCCTCCGTCTTTTAATTTGCGAGGAGGAAAAAAAAAAAAAAAATCCCCTGACGCGTAATAACACTCACAGAAATATTCACACTTTGCTTCCTTTTCAACTTCTTTGGGTCAATTTGAGCTACCACAACATCTGGACATTGAGCTGCTTCGATCCTACAAACAAGTAATAAATGCAAAAACCGTTATTACTATTGTTCACCTGTATTATAACAAGCGATCCAACTTCTACAGTTCAACATAAAGTTACAAAGTTCAGAATTGGAATTGAAGCTCTAAACAATACATTTCTGAAATTATCTGGACTGAAAGCAATCTAAGAGCATGTATCTTGTCACGAATAATCAGGTTTAATAAAATGAAGTTCACAGAAACTCCCTCACACAAAGATGTAATCAAGGGATTTTGTTCTGACCGAGTATAGGAAGGGAACAGAAGTGGGGCTTTATCGCACTTTGGGGTCGAGCGGGGCACGGGTGCTGTGCCCAAGGGCGTAAGGACAACCGGCCCACCCGCACAGGGTCCAACACTCACTGGACCCGCCTCAGGTATTCCTGGGGAGTGCTAGGAGGTACGCTGGGATCGAAACTTTCCGTCAAGTCGCAGGGCTCCACCGGCAAAAGCCGTGGCATCAACTCCTCCACCGCAGACTCCGCAGGAACCCACGCCATAGTTTTCAATGAAGAGCGTCCCACCCAGCGCATGCGCCAGAGCTTGCGCAGGCGCACATGGAGGCGCGTTAGGCGCGGAGTTGAGCAAGAGGCCGGCCTTAGGTGGCGTAACTGCGCATGAGCAAACCTGAAGCTTGTCCCAGAGTTTAAGGGTCCGGTGGTGTAGTGATGACTACGAACTTAGTTCCTTGTAGAAGTGGTTCTGAAGTTTTTTTCTGGGTTTTATTCTTATATCTTTCTAAGACCAAGGGTTATTAACTTTTATGCATCATTAGTATTGAGGGAACTGTAAGTACTTTTTAAGTTAATGAGCAGTTACTGTAACGATCATTTATTGACCTTTACATTCACATCACCTGCATTTTCTCATTTAATTTTTACTGTCTTTTAAAGTAAGTGGTATTATGCAAGGTTTGTGGGGGGAGGAAATCGACTGAAAGAGGGGTGTAACTTTCTTCTAAAGAAGACCCATTGGAAAAGACCCTGACGCTGGGAAAGATTGATAGCAGGAGGAGACGGGAGTGACAGATGATGAGATGGTTGGATGGCATCACCAACTCCATGGACATGAGTTTGAGCAAACTCTGGGAGATGGTCAACAGGGAAGCCTGGCGTGCTGCAGTCTATGGAATCGCAGAGTCAGACACCAATGAACAACAACAGAAGAGAAGAGCCAATTCCAATCCAGATTTATCTGATGCCAAATGAATGTAAAACTAGTTTCCCAGAGGAATTTCTTGTACTTGGCTGTGCCACAGATCAGTTTATATTTATCCAAAATGAATCTTGTTACTAGAGTAGCCATCCCTTTTTCTTTTTTAAGAAAGATTTCTTAAATAGTGCAAAGAACAAAGTTAATGCCAACACCCAGAAGTTATCATTGTTAATCTCAGGGGCAATCTTGTGAGGGGGTACTGTTATTTCTACTTTACAAGTGAGTGAACAAGGCAGAAATGGATTAAGTTAACTTATGCTAGGTCACAAGTTGAAAGAAACAATGAAAGTACTATCTTCTAAACAAAGTACTATGTCTTTTCTAAACAAGCTCTGAGTAAATACAGTTGTTTTCTAAGGTCTACTTAATTTAAGGCTTTTTTGTTTGTTCTTAAATCAGTCTTTAGATTGCAAGCAATTTATTTTAAAACCAGAATGTAACTTTCCAAACTGGAGTAAAGTAAGGACAATCTTAGGTTAAGCGCTTAAGAATTGGTGCTTATAAATACTAACTAAATAATTGGGAGACATGGAAAGAAATTGCCTGGCTGCAAACTAAAAAGTTATTTGGTTAAAAAAAATCTTACTGATTTTAGAAGAAACGAACTTACAAAAGATGTGGAGAAACACTCCTGTCACCAAACATTTTGGTGATGATCAAGAATAAATTAGAAATCATAATGTGTCATTTCTGGATTTTCTTACACATACTTTTTTCTTTGGAAACTAGCTTATTAGCAATTTACCCCCATTTTTCTGTAGAAAAGAATCTACTAGATCAACCACAAAGGGAACAATTTTTAATACTGGACTCCATATATAAGTGCATGGCAAAACTACACATGGATGAAGGAAACAAGGAGAGAGATAACAAAATGGAACAAAGCTTGTCCCAGGAAATAATAAGAAAACTTTTTCAAAAGAAGTGTGTAATAAAGGACATCAATAATTCTGAAATGGTTCTAAAATTTTAAATACACAGGTATGAATTCATTCAAGAGAGAGGAAATTAATTAAACATTTATAAGGGTTACTGTCTGCTCTTTAAAACTAATCTGGCTTAAAAGAATTGAGGAATGAATTTTGGAACACATTTAATATGGTTATAAATAGGAAATTGCACTAAGTATTTTTTTAAAGTCTTTATTGAATTTGTCACAATACTGCTGCTGTTTTACGTTGTGTTTTTTCGGTCATGAGACATGTTAGCTTCCCGACCAGGGATAGAACCCACAGCCCCTGTATTGGAAGGTGAAATCTTAACCACTGGACCACCAGAGAAGTCCCCTGCACTAAGAATTTTTGAATGTTTTGATTGAGCTATGAGACAGTTGAGAAGAAACTATATTTTGTTGATGAAGTTATTCTGAAGAAAAACTTTTTAGAAATCTGAACTTCTAAAACTATAACAACCATTTCTTGCTAGGAAGAACTATTTCTAAGATACTTAACTGCTTCTGAGGCCCTGTTTTTAAAGATTTCCAGTCACTTCTTAGTTTACAGTGGAAAGATTTTTATGTTTCAATGTTTCTCACACTGGTTCTTGGCTGTGGGAGTAATATGAAGGTTGTGCGCACAGAATGTCTGTTAATTGATGACAGCGGCATCTGCTAAGTCAAACTTGCAGAACTAAATGAAAAATTTGTCCCTGTATTTTATGTCCTTAAAGCAGCTCAGTTATTTTCAAGTATTAGGGTATACAAGAATTAACTGGAAGAAATTCTTTAAAATACAGACTCCTGGGGCCTATAACTCTCTCCTCCAGAGTTTCTGACTCTGTTTATTGGTTGTAGGACTCTGAAACTGAAATTTTTAGAAAGCATTCCAAGTGAGAAACATAGCTTAGTCCATCCATTTTATCTTTTCCTCCTTATTCTTTAAGATTTACTCCCCTAGAATTTGGGGCTCTCCAAGTGGTGTTAGTGGTAAAGAACTCACCTGGCAATGTAGGAGACATGAGAGACGTGGCTTCGATCTCTGGCTTGGAGATTGCGCTCCTGAAGCACTGCGCGAGAAGCCAGTCCAGTCTTCTTGCCTGATAAATCCCATGGACAGAGGAGCCTGGCAGGCTACAGTCCATAGGTTCTCAAAGAGTCGGGCATGACTCAAACAACTTGGCACACACCCTAGAATTTTTCTGTGTTACCATACTTTGTCAGGTACTTTCTTTTCTCCTTGGCCACAGTCTGGAATTTCACTTGTCCCTTTATGCCATTAACCTTTAATAAATTCAGTCATCCAATTAACATTTCAGTTCAGTTCAGTCGCTCAGTCGTGTGTGACTCTTTGCGACCCCATGAACCGCAGCATGCCAGGCCTCCCTGTCCATCACCAACTCTCAGAGTTTACCCAAACTCATGTCCATTGAGTCGGTGATGCCATCCAGCCATCTCATCCTCTGTCGTCCACTTCTCCTTCTGCCTGCAATCTTTCCGAACATCAGGGTCTTTTCAAATGAGTCAGCTCTTTCCATTAGGTGGCCAGAGTATTGGAGTTTCAGCTTCAACATCAGTCCTTCCAATGAACACCCAGGACTGATTTCCTTTAGGATGGACTGGTTGGATCTCCTTGCAGTCCAAGGGACTCTTGAGTCTTCTCTAACACCACAGTTCAAAAGCATCAATTCTTCTATGCTCAGCTTTCTTTAAAGTCCAACTCTCACATGCATACATGACTACTGGAAAAACCATAGCCTTGACTAGACGGACCTTTGTTGACCAAGTAATGTCTCTGCTTTTTAATATGCTGTCTAGGTTTATCAGTTTTCTATTATGTGTCGGACACTGTCATAGGCATTGGGATTTAGTAGGTGATGTGGGGACAGTGGAGGTTTGCTGTCAGGAAATGGGGACAATTTTGAGGAGAACAATTCTGAGGAGTCCTGTTCCTTGGTTAAATACCTACATGTGATTTTTCAGGCCTGACCATGTGTGCATGCTCAGTCGCTTCAGTCATGTCTGACTCTCTGCGACTCTATGGACTGTAGCCCGCCAGGCTCCTCTGTCCATGGGATTCTCCAGGCAAGAATACTGGAGTGAGTTGCCATGTCCTCCTCCAGGGGATCTTCCCAACCCAGAGATAGAGCCAGGCTAATTTCAGGTTCTCAGAAACTGCTTTTCTCTTTCTTTCGGCTATGTTTTATACAGATTATCATGATATATTGTTATTCTAAGCGGTAAGTACAATTATTATGTTTATTTTCAGATGAAGAAACTGGCTCAGAAATGGTTATATAACATGCCCAGATCATACAACTAGGAAGTGGATGAAGGGGAGAGTCCATCTTGGGTAGTCAGATTAATGAACCATTGCTCAAAAAATTACTATGCTCCACGAGATACAGCTCATCACTTGTGAGAGCCTTTATGACCCACTGGCTGTAGATTAGAGAGAGGCAATTCTATTAGGTGCAAGGTCACACCTAGTCAGGTCACACCCTTTGGGCATAAGCAGTCAGACTCTTTATCTCTGAGAATGCTGTTCTTAAGCTTTTGAATCCAGATCCAACAAAGCTGACTTGATGCCAGAAAATTGAGGCAAAGTCTAACTTAATTATAGAAACCCCAAACCCAAAACTTTACTCCTCTTTTAAAGTAAAAATACAAATCTAGCTCCTTCCTTTTAAAGTAGGAGTTCTCTTCTTTGCTACATGGTTTTAATAATTCTTATGTTCTTTGGAGTCGGACACAACTGAGTGACTTCACTTATGTTCTTAGGAAATCAAATAAACATTAGACAAAAAGAAAAGAAAAAAAACTTTTAAAAATATTTTTAAAAAATTTTAAAATAACCATGTTCTGTTTCTTTAGCTATAACTGAGTTAAGAGCAGATCATATGATTTCATTTGTTTTGTTTGATTACATGTACTCTTAGTAATAATTATGGATTTGGTCAGAGTGGCAGAATGAAATGATACTGAAGTATAATACTGGTGGGGCACTCTGTGGAATAGAAACAATTGCTGTTTGAACAAGAGCTAGAAATTTTAATGCCAAGTCTTGCCAACATTTAAAGAGGATATGACAGGCATGAAACTAGTACTAAGTGCTTTAGGTTTTAAATGGACATAAACACCCTGACCTTGGATATGCTACTTAAACTCTATTATCCTCACATTCATTTGTTATATACAGGGATTGGACTAACTGATCACTGAGATCTATTTGAGTTTAGAATTCTATAACTCTCATCCATCCTAAAGGAGATCAGTCCTGGGTGTTCATTGGAAGGACTGATGTTGAAGCTGAAACTCTAATACTTTGGCCATCTGATACGAAGAGCTGGACTCATTGGAAAAGACCCTGATGCTGGAAAAGATTGAGGGCAGGAGGAGAAGGGGATGACAGAGGATGAGATGGTTGGATGGCATCCCCGACTCAATGGACGTGGGTTTGGGTGGACTCCAGGAGTTAGTCATGGACAGGGAGGCTTGGCGTGCTGCGGTTCATGGGGTCGCAAAGAGTTGGACATGACTGAGCAACTGAACTGAACTGAACTCTTGTGTATAACTGAATAATTTGCAAATTTATCAATTTTTTCATTGAAGTAGAGTTGCATTACATCACTGTGTTTGTTGCTGCTGTACAGAAATGTGATTTGGTTACACATATATGTATATATTTATGCATTCTTTTTTAAATATTCTTTTCCATTATGGTTTATCATAGCATATTGAATATAGTTCTCTGTGCTATGCAGTAGGACTTTGTTGTTTATTCATTCTAGGTGTAAAAGCCTGTATTTGCTAGCCCCATCCTCCCACCTCATCCCTCCTCCTTGATAACCACCAGTCTGTTCTCTATGTTTATGGTTCTGTTTCTGTTTCATAGATGGGTTCATTTGTGTTCTATTTTAGATTCCATATGTAAGTGGTATCTTATGTTATTTGTCTTTCTCTTTCTGACTTACATCAGTTAGTATCATAATCTCTAGCTGCATCCATGTTGCTACAAACGGCATTTAAAAAATAACTGAGTAGCATTACATTGTATATATGTGCCACATCTTTATGCATTCATCTGTCAATGGAGATTTAGGTTGTTTGGAGATTTAGGTTGTCTTGGCTATTGTGAATAGTGCTGCTATGAATGCAGGGGTGCTTGTAGGTTTTTCGGTTAGAATCTTGTCTGGATCTGTGCCCAGGAGAGGGATTGATGGATCATATGGTAATTCTGTTTTTAGTTTTCTGAGGCATCTTCATGTTGTTTTCCACAGTGGCTGCACCAACTTACATTCCCATCAACAGTGTAGAAGGGCTCCCTTTTCTCCATACCCTTTCCAGCATTTGTTGTTTGTAGAGTTTTTGATGATGGCCATTCTGACTGGTGTGAAGTGGTACCTCATTGTAGCTTTGATTTGAATTTCTCTAATAAATTGTGATGTTGATTATTTAGGTCTTCTGCCCATTTTTGGAACTAATAAAAAAGATCTACAGTTTCATTAAGGTCAAACATGAACAAAAATTTATCACCATGTGTATACTGCAATAAGAATGGACAAAACAAACTCCTGACATTGAAGAGGATTCATCATTCAAGGTGATTTAAAACTAGATAATACTATAATGGAAAACTATTTCATGTAATTAATATAACATTCCAAGACTATTTTTCAGATTTTTTTTATCACTTTGCTGGTAAAGGTCCATAGAATTAAAGCTATGGTTTTTCCAGTAGTCATGTATGGATGTGAGAGTTGGACCAGAAAGAAGGCTGAATGCCGAAGAATTGATGCTTTTGAACTGTGGTGCTGTAGAAGACTCTTGAGAGTCCTTTGGACAGCCAGGAGATCAAGCCACTCAATTCTAAAGGAAATCAACCCTGAATATTCTTTGGAAGGGCTGATGCTGAAGCCGAAGCTTCAATACTTTGGCCACCAGATGTGAAGAGTTGACTCACTGGAAAATAAATTGATGCTGGGAAAGATTGAGGTCAGGAGGAGAAGGAGGAGATAGAGGATGAGATGGTTGGATGGCATCATAGACTCAATGGACATGAATTTGAGCAAACTCCAGGAGATAGTGAAGGACAGGGAAGCCTGGCAGTGCTGCAGTCCATGGGGTTGCAGAGTTGGACACGACTTAGCAACTGAACAACAACAACAATTGAAGTTGTATGCACAGACTACAACACTATATGGACTATGATATCACATATGAAATATATATGGGCACTCTGCTGATGCTTAGTATTACTTTTTCTAGTGAGTACTCCAAAAATAGTTGGGTATTGTCTTATAATGTCACCATCTGAACACATAGAAGACAATCCATGTTCGAAAAAACTGCAGGTGCTTCATGTATTCCCTGGTCTAGTGGTTAGGATTTGGTGCTTTTACTATTGTGACCCAGGTTCAATCCCTGGGCAGAGAACTGAGATCCGACAGGACAAAAACCAAAAACAGATTGAACCAAAAAGAAAAAGTAGAGGCAAAGGCTCCATCTGGTGGTGAGCATATGCAATTCCAAGAAATTTGCATTCTCTGTACTACTGGAATCTCCAGTTTGGAAAAATCTGTGGGCTCAAAAGTGGGAAGGAAAATACTGGCTGTTACACATTAACTAGTGATTAAAGTGATTAATGACTGAAGACAAAGTCATAGGTTGTTCAGAATACTTGCCCCTAGATAATCCCTGGAAAAAGTCCAAGGTCAAACATCTTTGGGAAATGTACACAAATGCCACTCTTAAAGATTCACAATAAATATTAACATATTAGAACTCTTGACAAATTAAGAGACCTATTTTACATAACTGGCATTTCCAGACTTTATTTGACCATGGAACCTCTCCTTCCTCTCTCGTTTTAATTTGCTGTTGTTTGGCCACTCAGTTGTGTCCAACTTTTTGTGACCCCATAGACTGCAGTACGCCAGGCTATTCTGACATTTTCAAAAATACTAGTTTGAAGTAATTATCTTAGGAGTATTTACTTTAAAAAAAGACTTTTTCTGTGGGGGGATTTATGTCAGATTTTATAGTTTTACAGTCAATCTAAATACATAAGAATGATGATGATAAAAACAGTATTTTATAATTGTCTAGGTTTCATGCGCAATTCATAAGTATTTCAGGGAACAGTCATTTTGTGCCAGGACTTACTGAAAGCAAACAGTTATAATCGGTTGCATGTTGGTAAATGTTTAACTAGTATCCTTCAGGTTTATAGATTGATCTAAAATGCCTTGGTCTAGCGATGTCTATAATTAAATTAGAAAGCCAGGAAAGATTGTTTTTAGAGATTTTCCCTTTTTTCAATTCATTGCCTGACTCCTTTCTCAGGAGCTCAAGAAATTTTCCATTCTTTAAAATGGCCATACTCTTCAAAGCAATCTACAGATTTAATGCAATACCTGTCAAATTGCCCATTACATTTTCCACAGACCTAGAACAAATAATCTTAAAATTTTTATGGAACTTCAGAAGACCCAGAATCGCCAAAGCAATCCTGAGGAGAAAGAACGAAGTGGGAGGCATGACCCTCCCAGACTTCAGACATTACTACGAAACTACAGTAATCAAAACAGTACTGTTTGTTATTGTTCAGTTGCTAAGTCGTGACGAGCTCTTTGAGACCAGAATACTGCAATGGGCTCTCCAGGGAATCTTCCCAGACCAGGGATCAAACCTGTATCCTCTGTATTGGCAGGTGGATTCTATACCACTAGCCACCAGGGGAGATCAGTGCCGTAGTACTACACAAAACAGGCATATGGATCAATGGAGCAGAAAAGAGAGAGCCCAGAAATTAGCTCACACATGTATGGTTAACTGATCTTCAACAAAAGAGGCAAGAATATACAATGGGGAAAAGACAGTCTCTTAAGCAAGTGGTGTTGGGAAACCTGGACAGTTGCATGTAAATCAATGAACTTAGAACACACTCTCACATCATTTGCAAAAATAAGCTCAAAATGACTTAAGACTTAAATGACATGATACCATGAAACTCTTAGAAGAGAACATAGGCAAAACATTCTCTACTATAAATCTTACCAGTATTTTCTTCAGTCAGACTGATCTAGTCAAAAGAATATATACACATATCTATCTATATCTATGTATCAGAATCACTTTGCTGTATACCAGACCAAAAACAAACACAACATTGTAAATCAACTACACTTCAATTAAAAAATTTTTTTCCCCATTCTCTATTCTTCTTCAGATCAAAACTACTTAACTTTCAATATATCAGAAAAAATAGTCTTCACCTTTTACCATCTGGACTCATTATCTTTTTAAAGTTTATATCTTCAAGTCATTTCATGAATAACTGATACATATTTAGATTAAAGGGATATTCAATAAAGCCATTGTTAAAAAAAGAATAAAAGGATAATGGAAAGCAACTTTATTGGAAATTTAAATAAGTGCCTAAGCATAGAAAATCCCAGTTTTTATTCCCTATTTTCCTGGTTTTGAAGATATACCCCAAATGGGCAATGTGTTCTGAATGCAACTACCTTCTCATTGCCTGCAATAATGTGTCTGGAACACATCCATCTTGCACAGAGTGACTGCAAATTCCAAATACATTACTACTGCATACTATGAATTTCTTATTGTTACTTCTGGTTCTTTTTGTAGTTGCATCATCAAAACATAAGACAAAGAATTTTCTGAAACCTTTAAAGGCTCATCATTTTGTTGAACAGAGGACAGCCATCTTCTTTGCTGCTGCTGCTGCTGCTGCTGCTAAGTCGCATCAGTCGTGTCCGACTCTGTGCGACCCCATAGACGGCAGCCCACCAGGCTCCCTAGTCCCTGGGATTCTCCAGGCAAGAACACTGGAGTGGGTTGCCATTTCCTTCTTCTTCTTTGCTACCTAGTTGCAAAACATTTGTATTTTTAGTTTAATAAATGAGCAACTCAAAGAATTTTTAATTTCTAGACTATCTGTTTCCTTATCATCTTTGTATACAAAATTGCCATTAGCAAATATCCCCTTAAGAATTTTATCAATTATCCATATAAACATCATAAAAGATGAAACAATTCCATAATATGTACTCTTAGCAAAATAAGATCATGCAGCTATTTGTTGCAAATCTTGTGGAATGAGGTTATTCCTTTTGAATGAATAACTAAATGAGAATATCACAGTTTTTGTCTTTAGAAATATATTGTTGACTCATTAATTCTTGACTTTGAAACATTCATTTAGGAAATGGTCATCTAAAGATTCTTAGTCTAAGATTTTGCTCTCATTATTAGCAATTTCTGTATTTCTATTTCTGTATTCATCTTCTGAATTCTCAACTATATTCAATGAGAGCTAGAGGCACAGGACAAAGATCTTGAAAGAAGCTACAGTACTTGGAGCATTGCAAAAAGAAAACTGAAGGATAATGCAATAGTGATGACTTCACTATTCTATCATCTTAGGTAATTATATCATTTTCCATTTTCTTATTATTTTAGTATATTTTAAAGCATAGTTTGGAACAATTAATCAATAATGATGAAATAATTCCATGGATGATGAAGTAGCAGAATGTTGCAAGACAGGAAAAATAAGATCAGTAAGACTTCATGATGTATCCTAGATTTACAAGCATTCAATGGACCCATGTAACTACTGCAAATAGAATTAAGTTTTATCCTATTTTTTAAAATGAATTTTTGTTTTTTTGAAGACCTTTAAGAAATAATAAAAGTTGTAAAAAATCAATCCTTACAAATAGTACTCCAGAAGAGGAAATCTTTGAAAACTAAAGTTGGGTCTAATAGATCCTAATATGTAGAAGGGTTAACTCTTAAACTCATTAATCCTTAAGAACATAAAGATAGATATAACTGAATGTGTTACCCATCCTAACGTTTATTTCATTATAATAGTAAACAACAGCCTTTTGTCCAACTGAAAACATATACTTTATGAGTTCTTAGAATTCATTGAGTTGGATGGCAAAGATCCCTCTCTGGGGACCATAAAATGAATGAACTTACCAAAGGTGCTGGACTTTGATTTATTTCTCACGGAATTCCAGAATCCCAGTGGATCCTCTCATCTGTGTCTATTTACCCTACTCATTCTTAGATCTTGCTTTTTTTCTGTGAATGTCCATATTCCACCTTTATATCATTGTCTACAGCTATTTACTTGCTGTACTTTCAGTCAAGAATCCTTGTTAAGGTGGCACATTGACCCCACTTTATTTGCAGGTCTGTACAGAATTTTGGCCTTTGATTCCCATTTCCTCTTCAGGATTGTTTAAAATCTGACAACCAAAGTCATCCTCTTTTATCTTACAAAACAAGCTTAGAGAAAGTAAAACATATATTTGCTATGTATCTTCTTTCTTGTGAATATAAGCTTTGAAGAACAAAAAAGTTAATCATTTTCTCTGTGCAGTAAAATACTTATAGGGCTAAGCTTGTCAAGAGTTTAGGTGTTGTCCTTTTTGGAAATAACTTCATGAACAATCTGTGACATTAAGTAACTCCTGCCATATCAATAAATAAGAAATGTCACAGACATCAGCTATTTTGGAACATAATGCCTTCTGTCCAGCAGATGCTGCCATGCCCCTTCCTTACCCGCCACCCCCAGGATTGCTGAGAAGCTAGGGGAAGCAGCCATCTGCCACATTTGCCACTCCTTAAGGTGAACAAGGATTAAGGATGTAAACAATCAGGAAACAGGATTTGGCCCCCGAGAGTTGAGGTTCATATGAAAGGAATGAATTCAGTGAGCCCAGAGACTTGCATCTTCCCATACATAGAATGCTAAATTCCTTAACTTGATAACTTATTTCCCTTCTTCAGTTCAGTTGCGTCTGACTCTGTGACCCCGTGGTCTGCAGCATGCCAGGCCTCCCTGTCCATCACCAACTCCTGGAGTTAACTCAAACTTGTGTCCATTCAGTCGGTGATGCGATCCAACCATCACATTCTCTGTTGTCCCCTTCTCCTGCCTTCAATCTTTCCCAGCATCAGGGTCTTTTCAAATGAGCCAGTTCTTCGCATCAGGTGGCCAAAGTATGGGAATTTCAGCTTCAGCATCAGTTCTTCCAATGAACATTCAGGAGTGATTTCCTTTAGGAAGGACTGTTGGATCTACTTGCAGTCCAAGGGACTCTCAAGAGTCTTCAACACCACAGTTCAAAAGCATCAGTTCTTCAACAGTCAGCTTTCTTTATAGTTCAACTCTCACATCCATACATGACTACTGGAAAAACCATAGTTTTAACTAGATGGACCTTTGTTGGCCAAGTAATGTCTCTGCGTTTTGATATGCTGTCTAGGTTGGTCATAACTTTCCTTCCAAGAAGTAAGTGTCTTTTAATTTCATGGGTGCAGTCATCATCTGCAGTGATTTTGGAGCCCCCCAAAATAAAGTCAGCCACTGTTTCCACTGTTTCCCCATCTATTTGCCATGAAGTGATGGGACCAGATGCCATGATCTTAGTTTTCTGAATGTTGATTTCCCTTACCTCACGATGATCTTTGATGGTCAGACTGCCTACTCCACTTTGTTGTAAACTTGTATGACTTCCCCTCTTGCCTCCTCGGAGCAGTTTTCTCAGGTCTAGTGAATGATGCTGCTTCTGGGCTCAAAGTCCTTAACATTCCCACCAAATAAAATACCTCTCTACTTTAAGGTTGTGACTATATTATTTTTTTAGTCAACAAACTCCTCACTGAAGGGTGGGGTTGTCTCAGACCATCAAGCTCCAGTGTCTTTCCAGCCAGTTTCTGTCTTCCCCATTTTGCTCAATTCTTTTCTTGGAAAGAGACATCAAGGTTAATCAACCAAAGATTGTACAGGGGTGTGTGTGTGTGTGTATTTGTATGTGTTTAGGGGGGAGAGGTGGCAGAGGCAGTGTGGGAGGGGAGGTAAACTGACGAGGAATACATCAATAGTGTATAAATAGTATGTAAGTTCTTCCAGACCGAATATTTGGCCCTTTTTGCCTACGCGGTATCACAGCATCGCTGCTGTGCCTAGCACAAAGCAGACAAAAGTTCAGTAAGTGTTTGTTGTACTAGGCGAAAGAACGAACTTCTCACTTTGCTTTTCAGGGGAGATGCGGCTTGTTCTTGGAATCAGCCAGGGTCCTAGAGGAGAGGATGTCCTAGGGAACACCTCCGTTTCTCTCAACGAGGTGAAGAGTCTGGCGACAGAAGGTCCCACATCGTGGAGGCCCACGGGGAATGGGATCCGCCGTGACTCCCGGGAGAAGAGACCGCATCGCCACGACGCAGCCCCACCCTGGCATTTTAGTTCCAGCAGGTTTCTGCGCCTCTCCCGGGTATCCGTGTCAGATTTGTCACTGTCGCCCCGCCCCTCAAGCTCCGTCTCCGCCTATTCCCCCTCCCTTCTCTCCTCCCCTTCTCCAACCTCCGGGCTCCGCCGCGCCCCCGCCGGCCCCGCTGCGGTTCTGCGGCTCGGTCGCCCCGCCCTCAGAGTGGCCCCGCCCTCCAGCCCCGCCCCTCCCCTCCTCTCCTATCCTCTCCCTCCCGCCCCGCCCCTCTCCCTCCCGCCCCGCCCCTCTCCCTCCCGCCCCGCCCCTCCCCCTCCCTTTGACGTGGCAGAGGCGGCACCAGCCATGTTGGTCCAGCAGAGTTCTGTGCGCAGGCCGGGGGCGGGGCTGCGCGGTCCCGGATTGCGGTCCCACGGCCGCTCCCGCTCGGCGGAGAGGACGGATTTGTAAGGCAGAGGCTGCGACAGGCGCGGATCTCCTACGTGGTGGCACTGTGGTAAGGATCGACTTCGGGGCCGCGAGCGCTCACTAGGAAGCGGGGGAGGGGCGGCGGCGGGTCCGCTGGGCCGGGGTCTCGAGGGTGGTGCCCACTCTGCCCTCTGGGTGCCCCGGGCCAGGTGGGGGTGCGCTGGGGCTGCGACCCGGCCCAGTGGGGGCTGCCTTGAGCCTTGAACTTGTCACCTTCTCACCCACCACCTCTGCTTAGTTCTGTCAAGGCCTGGGAACCGGCCCCCTCACCCACCTCCCCCGGATCAGGGGTGAAAGATGGAGAGTCGAGTGAAAAACAGCAGTTGGGGCATCTCTCGCAGCACCCCACCCTCCGCTCTTGGCCGATCTGCCTTCCCCACCGCACCTCACCCCACCCCATCACGGCTTCTGGGTTCTTTGGCTTCCTGGGTCATTCCTTGCCTCATCCGAAGAGCCCTAGACTTTGACCTAAGGTGACTTCGTCACTCGTAGTTTGGCCTTGGAAGTTAAAGGGGAGAAGGAGAAAAGTGCCGGCTAGAACTCACACCTTGGGCCTTGATTACAAATAGACTTCAATTTTCAGATTGGACCCATTTTCCGTACTTCCATTCGGCCCTAAGTATTTTCCCGTTTTGGTGGTAAGGGAAAAGTCATCGTAAATCCGCTTGGAATCACTGGAGTGAGTTTATGTTGAATCCGTGTTTTCACGGGAGCTTCCCCAAGGTCCACGCCTCAATGTCGTGAATAACCAGCCAAGTGAACTTGGTTAAAAGAAGTTTTTGATTTAAACATAGATGTATGTTAAGTCTTCCTTTTCTGCCTTCTCCAGTAGTCTAACAGACATCATTTTAGAAGTTCAGTCATTTTTAATTGGCTCAGAATTTTAGATTTGGAAGGGGCCTTGTAGTTTTCCAACCCAAAACTCTCATCTTACCGATGAGAATTTGAGGATCTGAGAGGTTAAGCTATTTGTGCAGTATAATAAATCTAGTCGTGGGAAGTAGTTGAAGATACTTCAACTGAGGATTTTAGGACAGAAAAGTGGGAAAGCCACATTTAATTGTCTGAGAACAGATACATCTGTTTGGAAGGAACTCAAATTTTACTTGCAATTTACAGTTTTTTCACTTAGCTATCTATAAAATGGCTAATGGGCATATATCTGATGTGCTTGGTTACAGTGACTTAAAGTTTCTTTACTTTTAGTTATACCGTGAGAAAGTATTTAAAGTAATTCCCAATGATTATAAGTTGTGCTAAAAAGGAGACATTTCTTTAGAATGGTCTTTTATGTTTTGTACCACTTAATAAAATGTAATGACTAGTCTATTTTCTGCATCCTAGTTTAGTGTTTGAATTAAATTTTTTTAGTTTTATTCTTTTATAGAGACAGTACTAGGGGAGAGAATGCTTATCAAATAATGCCATTTCATAAAGAGCTGGTTTGCAAAAGGACTTTATTTCAGATATGATGTTGTTGAATATGGGACCAAGCCTGGCAGGATTTGTTCTAGAGTGAGTGATTTTAAGATTAATTTCTCCCTTGGAAAGGTGAGGGAATTTGGGGAGGTGTTTTGCATGTCTTTGTAATCAGACCAGTTAAGAAGAAAAACGTGGGACATTTTTCAGACTACTGTTGAAAAGTGATAATGAATAAATAGATGTGATTTAGAGAACAAATATGATCTTAGAGCAGAGCGATTGAGAGGACAAACAGTGAGGAAGAGGAGGGGAATTGTACTCAAATATCAGTCAGGTGATACTCAGTATGTCTCAATAAAAAGTAAGGATGTGGAGTTACAATCCAGGCTGGTTACCTCTTGTAGAAACTTAAACCTGGCCATTGCCTGTGTGTGGATGTCTTCATGATAAGTTTCATAGAGCCTTTCTCTACCAGCTTCCGTGCTTTTAAATTAAGCCCTAGAGTCCTAAGGAGGTGATTCTCAGGACCTGTTTATACTCTTAAACATTATTGAGGATCCAGAAGAAAAGAAGAAAAAAATAAGTTGCTCAGTCACGTCCTACTCTTTGCAACTCCATGGACTATACAGTACATGGGATTCTCCAGGCCAGAATACTGAAGTGGATAGCCTTTCCCTTCTCCAGGGGATCGTCCCAACCCAGGGATTGAACCCAGCTCTCCTGCATTGCAGGAGGATTCTTTACCAGCTGAGCTAGGCTTAATAGAAGACAGGTGGATTTTCAGATCTGCTTGCTGCTGTCTGTTTTGATATGTTGTCTGGTTGAATTGTATGAAGGAAATCTGGCCTCACATAAACACATAGTTGGAAAACTCTTACTGTTTCCTATGCTAAAACTGAGGTTGGCATCTTCTAACTCCCCTCTGATTATCCCTTTCAATAGCCATTTTTTCTTGAATGCTTATATTTTTCTCAAAGCTGTCTCCTATATTTAGCTTTAAAATAATCTTTTCTAAACAAATCTAGTTATCTTAGGATTTCTCTCTACCCTTTGTCAATCTTTGAAAAATCCATGATTGCTTTTGCTTAGTATAAAATTCCCCAATTGTCTCTGAAATTCTGATAGGAGGAATTACAGTGTCTAATTTTTATTTTCTTATTATATTTTCAATTAGGATATAATTGACTAATAACATTCTTATTTCCTTTAAAGAAGGGAAAGTTCTTAGCTGTTTAAGATACTTAGATTTGTTAAGCATCAGTTTCTGTAATTTGTATTATCAAAATATATTTGAGCATTTTTCTGAAAACTGTTATATCTAATAATACCTTGTCTTCCCTCACTTATATTTTAGTATCAGTTCTTCATCCCATCATTGTTCTTAGCAACTTCAGCATCCATGCTGGCTCTGTTGGTACCCTACCTTCATAATTCTTCAATTCTTGATGCCATTCATCGCTCCCACAAATCTTTTAGCCAGCCAGATCGTACTTGAGATTCCATCTTCTTAGACCTTTAAACTTTATAATTTCCCTCCATCACTAACCACTGTTGCAGTTTGAGAGCATGAGATAGACCTGTTTCCTAG
The DNA here is from genome assembly GCF_023699985.2 of Odocoileus virginianus. Lineage (NCBI taxonomy): Eukaryota > Metazoa > Chordata > Mammalia > Artiodactyla > Cervidae > Odocoileus > Odocoileus virginianus. The sequence goes on from NC_069689.1 coordinate 26,652,774, forward strand.
GTAGGAGAGCTGGCATCCTAGTCAAGCAGTTAAAGAATAACAAGATGAAGATATCTTTTGATACCGGGCCCTAACCAGAATGGCATCTCCCTCTTCTGGTAGTGAGTTTAAATGATTATATTGAAATTATATATCTCAGATTAGAGTTTAAAATGCTCTCATAAGTTGGAATGTTAGAAGTATTCTGAATTGTTTCTGCAAAAGAAGTAAATGATGTATACATCACATGGAACACTTATCATGTATTTTACTACTTATCATGTATTTATATCTTGTGCCTCAAATGTCCTGTATTAGTATGATAAAAAATTGCCTGTCTAAAATAGAAGTACCTCTTTTAGAAAAATCTTTTTGTTGTGTACTCTTAAGCATTATCTTTAGCAAATTTAGTGGAAGCTTACTACCTTCTGGGTAGAAAAGCATGTGAGTTTTAGAATTTAATGTTTTTGGCAATCTGTTTATTAGAACGATGTAACTCATAAGGCTGATATAGAAAACTTAGGACTTGGATTTTCCCCATTTTTGACTTAAATCAATAGGACATCAATTTTATCATTTATTATTTTTTCTGTAGTTTTTTTCAAGAGTGAACGAAAAAAGGATAAAATACCTCATTTGGGGCTTAATGAGCTTTGGGTTCTGTAGAGCCATTCATTATTTTATTATAATTGAGGTCATTGTTCATTACTAATTTTTTTCTGAAATAATTATTTTCTTTCGTTTATGATTTCTAATGAATGAGTATCAGTGGAACTTGGAAAAACATACTTATTTTGAATTTTCTTAATAAGATTTAAAAATATCTTTAAATTTTGTTACAGAAATAAGAATCAAGCTCTACAATGACAACCTATTTGGAATTCATCCAACAAAATGAAGAACGAGATGGAGTCCGATTTAGTTGGAATGTTTGGCCATCGAGTCGATTGGAAGCTACAAGAATGGTCGTTCCAGTAGCAGCCTTATTTACACCACTGAAGGAGAGACCAGATTTGCCACCCATTCAATATGAACCTGTTCTCTGTAGTAGGACCACTTGCCGTGCAGTCTTGAATCCTTTATGGTAATTAAAGTATATGGAAAACACTAAAGTGTCCCTATGATTTAAAAATGTAGTTTCTTTCTTGTTCATTTATATAAAATGTTTTTGTTTATAGCTGTTTTTTCTTTTTTTTTTTCAAATATATACTTTATTTTTTTTTTCCATTTATTTTTATTAGTTGGAGGCTAATTACTTTACATCATTACAGTAGTTTTTGTCATACATTGAAATGAATTAGCCATGGATTTACATGTATTCCCCATCCCAGTCCCCCTATAGCTGTTTTTTCAAGTTAAAGTAGAACCAAAGAGCTATAAAATTTTAGACTCATACTAGTTGTAGTGAGTTAAAAAGAAACCAAATGCAAAACTGTCAGTATGTAAACTGTTAGATTCTATCAGTATTCTTTAGATACTGATGCTGGCTATCACCTCATTTTGTGTCATTTGAAAAGTCTTAAATGAGTGGTATGGTGTTTCAAAAATGTTATGATTTCTTGTTATATAAGCCAGACTCTGAAGAATCACCTTTTATTCCTCTTTCTACTCCTTCTCTTTCCACTCAATCCACTGGCAAATCTGGTGGATTCTGTCTCAAGAACATTACTGATCCTGTCTCTTACTCTCATTCTCTGCTAGTACATGGTGTTTCAAAAGATGGTGATCTTTTCTTGGGTGGCTTTGTTATCCTCCTAACTGTTCTTCTTGTTTCCATTCTTGCCTTTCAATAGTCTCTTCTCCACCCAGAAGAGTGGAAAATTACACTTATAATGAAAAATCCAAACCCCTTATCAAGACCTGTAAAGCTCTATATAATCTAGCTTGTGTATATTTCTGCCTTCATCTGTATCATCCATTTTCTTCATTTTCACCTACATTACACCTTATCATCTTTCTATTCTTGGATATACCTAACTTATTTCTACCACAAACTTTGTGCAGTAGCTATACATGCTGCCTGGATTGCTCTGCCCCCAGATTTTCCTATAACTGGTTTCTTTTCATTTCAGTTACATTTTAGTTGTTTATTAATGAAGGCTTTCCTTTAAAGTTGCCCTCCCAAATAACATTCTCATGTCTTGCTTTGGTATCTTTAGTTTTTATTACCACTATCTAAAAGTATCTTCTGCATTTATGCATTTATTGTTTATGGTCTTTCACTTCTAGAATATAAGCGTTAAGATATTAGGACCTTTGATCTCATTTACTTATCATCAGCACCTAGGATAATGGCATTCAATAACTGTATATATTTGTATTGAATATGTGTTTTCTAGAGCTGAGTTTAGAAGTTACTGAGTCACTTGGAGGAAAAAAATAGTATTATCTTAATTTATTGTTGGTATTTGCTGTATATTAAAAGTTACAATATATTCATTTTGGTGAGCTTGTATGTGTTAAAAGTATGCATTAAATATTGGCAACACCTAAAAATACATGGCTTTTAAAGATTGCTTTCACTGTCAATTTGAATTAATTCATTTTCAGAAAGAAGTTAATTTTATTGAAATTGGAATTACTGCACAGTTTAGCTGAATCATGAGCTATTGTATCTTTTCTTAAAACAGTCAAGTGGATTATCGAGCAAAACTCTGGGCTTGCAACTTTTGTTATCAAAGGAATCAGGTAAGAAAGCCCCCAATGTAGATGTTAATGTTGTAATACTAATGCTGATCTATATATGCATGAAAATACATATTTAAAAATAAAGATTAATTTTTTATAGCCTTAAATAATAAGTGATTAAAGTATCTTTTTAAGTAATTAAGTGATCAGGAAATAATTCTTTACAGTTTAAAATTTCATTACTTGGTAATAATTTCTTAAAATATTTTGCTTTTTTCTACCTGTAGTTTCCACCGACTTACGCTGGTATATCTGAACTGAATCAGCCTGCTGAACTTTTACCTCAGTTTTCTAGCATTGAATATGTAGTTCTGGTAAGAACATAAGAGTAACTCTTTAAGAAAGTTTAAAATATCCAGTAATTTAGCAGTACTACCAAAATTATTATTCAGTTGAGCTGACTTAAAAGGTTCATTCTTCATTCTCACATTGAATTGATTGAGCATTTCAAAGGTAAGAACTGTCAAGGTCAGTTTGAGCAAGGTAATTTCTATTGTAGTTATTTGAAAGGTGGTCAGGATTTTGGGTGGGGAGGTTTGATTTGCTGTATCGAGTAGGTCAATATATAGTAAGGAATCAATTTTGCTTTGTAGTTGGAAGGTTAGTTACAGATACTTGGTCAATATGATACTGGAGCTTAATGATATATCCCCAAATCTAATGATGAAACTACTCTTGAATTGGTTCTTGTTAGGAAAATAATTTTTCTTCCCTTTCTGAACAGCTTTACATAGTTTATTTTAATACTTAAGTATTAAGGTAATATCTTTTATGAATGTTGTAGAGAAAGCAGAATATGACTCACTTGAGTCTGTCAGTAATTTGTCCACCTGACTAGTTTCTAGTTCCTTTACAATGCAATTCAGATTAGATAATTATTTTATAAAAATAACATAATTTTGCTGTTAAGCTTTAAAGTTACTGTTTTCTTATTTTAAAAGAAATGTTTGTTGTAAGAAATGAAACTTCATGCAGTTAAGTAAAACTGAAAGTGAAAGTCCCCTTCGTGTAACATAACTAATGTTCATAAACTTAATTTTTCACTTGATATATTAGATATAGAATCTGTTTCATTTGTACAATGGCTTTATTAGAATTCCATTGTTAAACATATAATACATTATTTAATTAGTCCTCTATTGATTATCCTATGTATTGAGCTGAAGTGTTATACTTTTAAAACATTTTTTTATCACAATATTTTTTAAAAGCGTGGTCCTCAGATGCCTTTGATATTCCTCTATGTGGTTGATACTTGCATGGAAGATGAAGATTTACAAGCCCTGAAAGAATCTATGCAGATGTCACTAAGCCTTTTACCACCTACAGCTTTGGTTGGCTTAATTACTTTTGGGAGAATGGTGCAGGTTCATGAACTTGGATGTGAGGGCATTTCAAAAAGCTATGTCTTCAGAGGAACAAAAGATCTGTCTGCCAAACAACTGCAGGTAAACAACAAGAATGGTAGTTTGCCTGTCTCTGCATATCTTTCTATGTATGTCTAAAAATGCCTTCTAGATACATGTTTCCAGAAAATGTTATGAATGACTAATATAGTTGTCTTATAACAAAGCCTTTAAATTGAGTGTTGGCCTCAGCTTTCTTTTGTTTGCCTTACGCTGTAATCATAGAGATTGAAGACCCTTCACCTCTGAAGTATCCGTAAAACTTGGAGTGAAACTGAAGCTATTTTGCTAGAGATTTGAAGGCTTGTAGAAGAGTTATGCTGAGGACTGAGAGGAGGCAGCCACACAGTGTTAGCTCTTGTTTCTTTGCATGTCACTTAGGAGCTGAACACGTTGTGTTTGGCAAGGGAAGATATTTTAAGGCTTGAGAGTTAATAGGTGAACCGTGAATATATATATATTTTTATACACTGGGATATTTTTGTTTTTGGAGCAAATTAAAGCCTTGTCTTCCAAGGCAGGGAATTATGTGCAACATACTAGGATTATCTTGGTATATTTTTCAAAATCTTTTTCTGTCTAGATATTTTGATAGATCATGAGAGATATTCATATTACTTTAAATGAATATGTTCATCAATTGGAAGATAGTTGACAGGGCAGAGAATGTTCATATAAGTCAGAGAATTAAAAATCATAGGCATGCAAGATGTTTATTACATTATAACCCCCCTTTATACAATTCCTTATGGTCTATCCATCATATTTATTATTACACTTATTTAGCTAATGCTTTAACTTTTGTTGGTTTCACCAGGTTTAAATTTCCTTATAGTCAGGGACTATTTATATTTTTCACCATTACATACCTGGCCCATAACAGATACTTGAACTGTATAGCTGCTGAAAGGAATAAATGAATACAAGTTAAGAATACAGACATTCAAGTTACACAGTAGTTTATTTTGACTATTAATTAGAAATGAAGTATTCTGAGCCAGTTTCCCCCTTCTTTGCTCACATGGCACTTTGTACTTTGCTCTCTTATGATGTTTATTTCATTGTATCACTGTTTACCTGACAGTGTCCCCATTTGGAACTTTTGCTTTCAAGGGAAGAGATTTTGCGTTCTTTATTTTTGTGTTTCTAATGCCTATGGAAGCACCTTCCATGCCATAAATAGTTAGTACATCTTTGTAGGAGTAATTAAATGGACATCACAGAAATTATCTCTTTACAGGAAATGCTGGGGCTCTCTAAGGTACCAGTTACTCAAGCAACACGTGGTCCTCAGGTGCAGCAGCCACCTCCTTCCAACAGGTAATAAATACGGCAAAAAGAACCTCACAGTTTTACAGTTAATGCATCTGTCTTCACCCTTAACTTGAACACAGGCCTTCAGTGATACAATACTGTTAAATATTTTTAGAAAAATACTGAATTAGTATACTTTTTAAAGAGTTGAGGTAACATCACATCGCTGAAATGGTTGGTTTTTCTTCATTACAATGTAAGGAGTTACTTTAGTTTTGATACAGTCTTTAAAAATTTTTTTTAGTGTTGGAGTATATTTGTTTTTTTTTGATTTATGTGGGGCATTTTATTTACTTACTTGTTTGGATGGCACTGGGTCTTTGTTGTTGCGCGGACTTTTCTCTGGTTGCTGTGAGCAGGGGTTGCTCTTCAGTCTCAGTGCAAGGGCTTCTCACTGAAGCGGCCTCTGCCATTGCGGAGCACAGGCTCTCACGTGGACGGGCTCAGGAGTCGCGGCTCCCAGGCTCCAGGGCCCAGGCTCTCGCGTGCGCGGGCTCGGGAGTCGCGGCGCCCAGGCTCCAGGGCCCAGGCTCTCGCGTGCGCGGGCTCGGGAGTCGCGGCGCCCAGGCTCCAGGGCCCAGGCTCAGTAGTTGTGGCACAGGGGTTTAGTTGCAGCTTTTTCTGTTAAACTTACTAATCAGAGGTGGTATTAGTAAAATAGAGTTGATGCATCTTCTCATAATTAATTCAGTAACTTTAAAACTTACTAGATTGGTAAACAGAAGATTCAGCCTCAAAGTAATACTTGGTTTGAGTGTTTTCTTTACAGTAGTTGTACACACGCAGTTCCTCAGCGGTAGACAGCATCACTTGGGAGCTTACTTGAAATGCAAATTCTTGGTCACCACCCCAAACCTACTGAAACAAAACCCTGGAACCAGCAGTCTGTCAGTACAAACCCTCTCACTGATTCTGATATACACAAAAGTTTGAGAACCATTTGGTCTGCCATGTATTCAGCTGCTTTTTCTGTTTTTAAGAAGTGTTTGTTTCTTAAACCTTCACCCACAGACATTTATCAATAGCTTTTTATTTTATTTTGTTCTGTAGATTCTTGCAGCCAGTACAGAAGATAGACATGAATCTCACAGACCTTCTGGGAGAACTTCAGCGAGACCCCTGGCCTGTACCACAGGGAAAGAGACCTCTGCGTTCCTCTGGGGTGGCACTTTCCATAGCTGTAGGACTCCTTGAGGTAGTGACAGTAGCTTTATTTTGGAGTGAAATATGTACGTGTGTGTGTGGACTAATATGCACAAGATGATGCTGGGTGGAAAAATTAGGTCACGGGACAGCACATACATGATTTTATTTAAAGTTTGATCTGTGGTATATCCTTTTGTGTGTAGAGAAACTTCTGGAATGATGTTTTCCCAAATATTAAGAGTGGCAGGATAAGGAGAATTTTACTAAATACAATTTGAAAATTTTAAACTTGATATATCTTAGCTTTATATTAATAATTAGAAGAGTTTTTGTTAAAAAAAGTTTTTTTAAATTTGAAATGTTAACTAGAAAAGTTGCAAAGGACTTTTTTCTCTGAACTATTTGTGATTAAGTAATGTTCCCAACTCCATGAATACTTTAGCTGTATTTTCTATAAACTGAGATATTCTCCTATATAACCACAATACAGCTTTTAAAATCAGGTTTTAAAATATGTGATATATATATCAGTATATATATATATATATGCTGATGTTTTATACAATACATGACACTGATGTATTGTTGTGTTGTTGTTGTTCAGTTGTTAGTTGCATCTGACTCTTTGCGACCCCATGGACTGCAGCACACCAGGCTTCCCTGTCCTTCACGATCTCCCAAGAGTTTGCTCAAATTCATATCCATTGAATTATACAATACATAGCACAGATATATTACTGCCATCTAATTCTCAGAACTCATTCAAGTTTCATTGATTATCTCAATAATTTTTTTTGCTTAAAAGATTTAATTCAGAGGCATGTAGTGATTGGGCTTCCCAGGTGACACTAGTGGTAAAGAACCTGCTTGCCAATGCACAAGACATAAGAGACGTAGGTTTGATCCCTGGGTCAGGCAGATCCCCTGGAGAAGGGCATGGCAACCTACTCCAGTGTTTGTGCTTGGAGAATTCCATGGATAGAGGAGCCTGGTGGGCTACAATCCATGGGGTCATAAAGAGTTGGACACGACTGAAGCAACTCAGCATGCATGCACGCACATGTAGTGATTATGTCTGTTTAGTCTCTACTTGAGTACATTTCCTCAGCCTTCCTTTACTTTCATGACCTTGGCATGTTGGAAGATTCAGGCCAGTATATAGAATGTCTCTCAAATTAGGTTTGCCTTGATGGTAGCCTTACAATTAGATTGAGGTCTTGCATCTTTGGCAGGAAGATCACAGAAGTGATCTGTTCTTTTTATAGCTTATCAGGTGACACATGATTTTCATTTGCCCCATTATTGATGATGATCACTTTGATCATTCACTAAAATGTGTCTGGCAGAAGTCTCCACTGTAAAATTATTCTCATTTCTCTTCCCTTTATGATTAATAAACATTAGATGGTGAGGATCTTTAAAACCATGAAAATATCCCATTCCTCATCAAACTTTCAATTTATTCATTTATTTATTAATATCATTGTGGATTGATAGTTTCCTGTTTTATACGAGTTATAATCTGTTACTTTGAGTTTTTTTTTCTTTTAACTTTCTAGTTTGACATAATTCCAAACATGTGGAAAAGTCACAAAAATCGTTTAAAGAATTCCTTTATATCTTTTAACCAGATTCCTCAAATGTTAACATTTATTACATTTGATTTGTCCTTCTCTTTCTAGATACTTATATAGATAGTAAAACCATTTGAAAGTAAGTTACAAATATGTCCTTTTACTTCTAAGTACTTTAGTGTGTACTTCTTAATTACACAAGAACATTGCTTTTGTAATGCAGTTCATGTAACAGTCATGAGATAACATTGATAGAACACTATTTTCCAAATCTTTAAACTTTATTCAGATTTCACCAGTTATCCTAATAATACTCTATTGTATTCAGTTGTCATGTCTCTTTAGTGTCCTGTATTCTAATAGTTCCTCAGTTTTTCTTTGTGTTTCGTGACATTAATATTTTTTAAGAGTACAGCCTAGTTATTTTTTTATTTTAATTTTGAAATTTTTAATTGTAGGACAATGGCTTTGTAATGTTGTGTTAGTTTAGGCTAGTTATTCTGTAGATTGACTTTCAATTTGGGTTTATCTGATCTTTTCTCATAAGTAGATTGAGCTTTTGCACTTTTGGCAGGAATATTGCAAAAAAATGCAAATACTGATTTGCGATCTGCTTAGTGGAGCATCTCAGAAAGTCCATGATGTGACATTAACTTATTTTATTTCTGCTGGTTTACTTAGCTTTGTTCACTTGATCAAAGTAGTTTCTACCAGGTTTCTTCACTGTAGCATTATATTTTTCCCATTGTAAGTATCTAATGGGTAAATTCCTTGTGTACTCATCAAACTTTTACCCCTTTAGCATCCATTCTTGATTCTTGCTTGATCAATTATTATTGTGCGGGGGGGTAAATAGTGACTAATTCCATCATTTCTTCTACATTTATTGACTTTCTACTTGAGGAAGAGTGTTCTATTCTTCATTTATATGATTATATCAATGTGAATTCTTATTTCATCCAATGGAATATATTCCTTTACTGTCATTATTTATTTTGAAAATCAAATTGTCCAGATTTGGCCAATGGGAACCCTTTCAAGCTGGCTTCTGGGTCCTTATTATATGTCCTCATCATTGTTTGAACATTTACTTGCTTTCTAGTATAGTAAGATGTTCAAGGCTCATTTTACATGTTCCTTGCCCTTGACCTGAAATCAGCCATTTAAAAGCCCTGGTTTCTTTTAGCTCTGTTTGTTTTTGAACATAACCATGCTTCTACTTCTGCTTTATTGACTATGCCAAAGCCTTTGGCTGTGTGAATCACAACAAATTGTGGAAAATTCTTAAAGAGATGAGAATACCAGACCATCTTACCTGCCTCCTGAGAAATCTGTATGTAAGTCAAGAAGCAACAGTTAGAACCAGATGTGGGACAAAAAAATGCTTCCAAATTGGGAAAGGAGTACATCAAGGCTGTATACTGTCACCCTGCTTTTATTTAACTTATATGCAGAGTACATATAATGCCAGGCTGGATGAAGGACAAGCTGGAGTCAAGATTGCTGGGAGAAATATCATTAACCATAGATATGCAGATGACATCACCCTTACGGCAGAAAGTGAAGAGGAACTGAAGAGGTTCTTGATGAAAGTGAAAGAGGAGAGTGAAAAAGTTGGCTTAGAACTCAGTATTCAGAAAACTAAGATCATGGCATCTAGTCCCATCACTTCATGTCAAATAGATAAGGAAACAATGGAAAAAGACTTTATTTTTTGGGCTTCAAAATTGCTGCAGTTGGTGACTGCAGCCATGAAATTAAAAGATGCTTGCTCCTTGGAAGGAAAGCTATGACCAGCCTAGACAGCATATTAAAAAGCAGAGACATTACTTTGCCAACAAAGGTCCATCTAGTCAAAGCTATGGTTTTTCCAGTAGTCATGTATGGATGTGAGAGTTGGACTATAAAGAAAGCTGAGTGCCGAAGAATCGATGCTTTTGAACTATGGTGTTGGAGAAGACTCTTGAGAGTCCCTTGGACTGCAAGGAGATCCAACCAGTCAATTCTAAAGGAGATCAGTCCTGAGTGTTCATTGGAAGGACTGATGCTGAAGCTGAAGCTCTCATACTTTGGCTACCTGATGTGAAGAACTGACTCACTGGAAAAGACCCTGATGCTGGGAAAGATTGAAGGCCAGAGGGGAAGGGGATGACAGAGGATGGATGGTTGGATGGCATCACCGACTTGATGGACAAGAGTTTGAGCAAACTCTGGAAGTTGGTGATGGACAGGGAATCTGGCGTACTACAGCCCATGGGATTGCAGAGAGCTGGACACGACTGAGTGACTGAACTGATGGTTCATGTGTTCACTGTTAGCAGAATGTCATTGCTTTTATGTCCTAGTGAACAGAGCTAAGAAGTAAATATGTATAAGAAGATAAGTAGATATATCTATATGTATGTCTCTCTCTCTCTATAGCTGTATATTTGTATACATACACACATACCCATATAATTAAGTGTATGTGTACAGATGTGTGTGTTTATTTACACATATATCTACATTCGCCTGCTAACATCTATGTCTATCTCTATTAAAACCTTAAACACTATATATATTAAAAACCAAGAGTTCTTTCAGATGTATCTAATTCCAATTTAGTACCACAGGGTTTATTCTGTCCTTCCCACTTTGCATATTTGTAACTCCTTCTTTGACTGTGAGAAGCTGGCTGTGACTATTCAAAATATATTTACTTGTTTGCTCAGTCGTAGAATACAGATAGACTAGTTTTAGAATTTTTAGCTCATACCTCTGTGAATAAAGCCTAGGAATTAGGGCTCAAGGTTTATTTAACATTCTGAGGATATATGAGACAAAATATACCATACTCAAAAGTGAACTGGGTTAGTTATCCATACCCTCCCCCCACTTCGTGTGGTTATGTTTTTCATTTGTTGCACATTCTGTACATTTCTTTTTTTAAAAATCCCATTCTTGTTTTGCATGTGTGTATATGTATAGTGAAACATTAACATGCTTCCAAATCAAAGTTGTACAAAACTGTGTATTCAGAGTAGTGTCAGTCCCTTTGTTGTATGAAATTTGTCTTCTAGTAAATTTCTTAAGAAGATGTAAGGGTACAGAATCTCATGAACTGTCTAATGTTTAAACATTTCTTCTGAGGCTTTTTTATAGTTGAAGGATAACTTGGCAGGATGTAAAAAGCCTCGCTTCTAGTTTTTGAGAATGATCCTCTGTTGTTTTCTTGCTTTGATGATTTTGAGAAGACTGATGCCAGTCTAATTCTCATGCCCATGTAAATTATTTGATCACTTTGCTTGGAGATCTTGAGGAATTTATCTTTATTATCTTAATAGCATTAGTAGAGTGTCTTGTGGGTAAATTTTCTCTAGTGTCTGGTGATCCTTTTTTATATGTGTATTCAAATCTTTTGTTTCTATAAAGTTTTCTTGTATCATAATTTTAAGTGTTAGTTTTTTCATTGTTTTATCTACTTTAAGAACTCCAGTTACACATAAATTGGATCTTTGCTTGTTTTCCATTTCAGCCACTTTGTCTGTGCTCTTTTATTCTTCTTTACTTCGTTTTTATGCTCTTGGGTATTTTCTTGCTTTTCTTCAGTTTCCTTTAAGTTTTCATTTGAATTTGGCAGTTGTTCTATGCTGGTTGCTAGCTCCCTTCTTTTTCTCCCCTGTACTTTTCCCCAAACTGCGCTTGCTCTGTGTGAAGGTTTGCGTGGGAGATAGCTCACTGGGACTTAGTGTTTATTTTTTTCCTTATAAGTAATTCAAAGTTTAAATGTTTTTTGTGTTCTAGTTATGAAGATGTGTGGTTTGTATACTTTTATTTGTTCTTCTTTACTGATGTTTCAGCTTTACATGATTGCTATTACATCAGGAAGATGATACCTAGGATGAAAAGAGTACTTTTATTTATTAATCTAGTTTAAGAAAGTTATACAAGTAATAAGTATACCTAATTAAAACATTCAAACAATATATAAGGATATATGAAAATGAAAATTAAAAGGCAGTTTTCCTTGCTCTTCCCTAGATTTGTTAAGTATGTGATTTTTTAAATTATTATTAAAGTTTATGTCACTTACATTCTTTTCTGCACTTGATCTTAGCCAAAAGCCTGAGAAGTGTTATATTCTTTTCTGAATGTAATGAATAAGTAGCTTGAAAATGCACTCTGAGTTTTTATTCAATAACTGCTTATAGAAATTAAAAATAAAAGCATTTTGAATATGATATTATTCATTACTAATGTGGAACAAATAGAGTGCCCTATTTTCTTCTTCTTTCTGTACTCCTTCCTGTCTGTACTAGTTAAGCAGGAGGAACAACCTTGCTTATAGGGATCAGGTTTATAGATAATTTTAAAATTAGAAAAATAAAATAAGGAAAACATGGTTATTAGAATAGAATTTCAAAAGAAAGATATTAACATCTTGTGTTTAAATTTTGTTTTAAACGTTTGATTATTCTTGAATATGTGTGCTTTCCTGTTGTTTAGAAAGAATATATCAAAATTCACTATCAGAAATGTATATCCATGTTTCCCTTTAAACTCTTCTCACGGGTTACTTTTTCCTGATAGTGTACTTTTCCCAACACTGGTGCTCGTATCATGATGTTCATTGGTGGTCCAGCCACTCAGGGCCCTGGAATGGTAGTTGGAGATGAACTGAAGACACCCATAAGATCATGGCACGACATTGAAAAAGACAATGCCAAATATGTCAAAAAGGGAACTAAGGTAAGTTTTATTTTTAAGTCTTTTTGCCTTATTAGAAAAATTCATTTGATGAAAGAGGAGGAATATAATTACTTGATGATAAATCCGATATTGTGGTGATCCTATAAGCTGCCGTTCAGAATTAGAGAAATAGTCTTTTTTTCCTTGATAACTTAGGGTATTTTATTTTCTGGTTTTAAATATTTAAAAACTTAATTTTGTTGTTTAGTTGCTCAGTTGCGACCCTGTGGACTGCAGCACGCCAGGCCTCCCTGTGTATCACCAACTCCTGGAGCTTACTCAAACTCATGTCCATTGAGTCGGTGATGCCATCCGACCATCTCATCCTCTGTTGTCCCCTTCTTCTCCTGTCTTCAATCTTTCCAAGCATCAGGGTCTTTTCCTTTTTTTTTAATTTGTGAAGAAAGCTTTTTTTTTGTTAACCAGAGTTTTCTATTCATTGTATTGTCATGGGTTTTAACATTTAACAAGATTATCTTTCAGGAATCAGTTCGGATTTACAGCATGGTGGCTATAAAATTAAATACTGAGGTCCATGCTTATGAAGCTAATTGGCACATAATGATCAATATAATGACATTTTAGTAATTCCAAATATTTATTTTAATTATTCAAATTCTTTTGTTTGCCTTCAGGCTGAGCCTTTACAGACTGTTTTGCAGCCCTCTGTATAAAATATGTCCCAAGATGGACACCTATGAAGGAAATCACAGCTACAAGAAGCCAGTTCTTTCTGATCCAACTGCTATTTTTCATCTCTTCTTTCTAGCTCAAGCTCTGACTCAGAGCTGCTTCTTTCTGAAACTTGCAAACCTGTTACTTCCCTGGGAGGTGGTTCTTCTTAGGACTTGTAAGTGCCAGTGTTGTCCTCAGAGAGGTTGTCCTTACTAGGAATTTGGAAAACAGGGCTGCTTTTGATCCTGTGCCACCCCAAATGTATGAACCCAATCAGAGGTACCATAACAACCAGAACTTTGTAGTCTTTCCAGAAGTTCTGAAAGCTCATAGTACTTCAGCATCAGCGTGCCCTCCTCCAGTCTACCTGCCACTGCCCTTACGTTTCCTGGATCCTCTCTGAACACGCTCCTGCCCGCCGGCCGCTGCCCGCAGCCTCCGAGGCTGCACCCCGAGCCGCTGCCGCTCCCCAGGGTCTTTTCTAATGAGTCAGATCTTCGCATCCGGTGGCTGAAGTATTAAAAACTTTAAAAATTTAATTTTTAAATTAAAAACTTACTAGTGGACACCAGTAGGTGTCTCTTTAAAAGTTAATCCTGGGAGAAAACCTGTGTGTCTTTTTAATATTCATGTTAATGAACGTCTTTCCCATAAGGAAGAATTTCTTAAATTTTCCTATTTCTTGTTTCCAAGAGGCTGCCCTTTAGATGTGAGTATTATTCGTAATTTGAATAGTCCATCATTTTCTCATGAGTTGTTCTCTGTTCATGAAACTTCAATTTTACCTGGGTTTGTGACAGTACATTTTTACTACTTTTAATTCTTGACACCCTTGTATTGGTTCTGCTTGTTAATTCCCAACCATCCCCCCTTTAAAAAAAATTCTCTAAAGTTTACAATTTTAGCTTGGTTGTGCTGTATTGTCTCATATTTTTTTTTTGGTAGTCATTATTCAATTTTTAGTATGTAGTTAATAACAGATAATTTTTGTTACTATTAATGGATAATACTTTCCTGACACCTAATTTCTCTTTTGAGCTTGGAATATTTCTTAGAGCTGCAAAAAAAGTTTTATATTTGTTTATCTTAACGCTTTTGTTATTGTCTCTCTGTTTTTGATGTTACTTGGGTATAGATTTAGCCAAGAAAAATTCTTCTATTACTGATTCTTCTATTATTTTTATGTATGAAGAGCAAGATGTTCACTATGCTTTTCTTCAAGGTTAACTTGATTGAAGAGTTTAGAAAGAATAGCAGTTAAAGAATGTGAAAGTGCCAGACTTACTATAATGTATTGTATTATTTTATGAGACATTATAGAAAATTAAATTAGGACAAATCACATTTAAATTATTATGGACTCTGAACATTTCTTAGATCATCTTGACCTATTAATGGCAAAAGAGTTATAGGATGATGAAGTTTGTACATTACTTTGATTTGATCTTAAAAATTCTGTTGTAGCATTTTGAAGCATTGGCTAATCGTGCTGCTACCACTGGTCATGTAATTGATATCTATGCATGTGCATTAGATCAGACAGGTCTCCTGGAGATGAAATGCTGTCCTAACCTTACCGGGTATGTATTCACATTTTTATAAGTTTTACAATTAAAATTAATAATGAGAGTTTACAAATATAAACCAATGACAGTTTTGGAAAAAGTAACTGAGTCATCATCCGGCCACTCTCAGGCAACAGCTATTAAGTTCTTGATACTCCTTTCAGTGATGCTCACTTTAAATTTTTTCTAAAATACAGTTAAAAAGGCACAAGTTCTTTTTGAAAAGCTCATCTTGATACTCTTAAGTCATTGTTGTATTTTATTACTTTAGTGGCTTTTGTGAAATTTAATCAACATACCATAAAATTTACCCATTTAAAGCATATAATTTATTGTACTTTCTTTTGGCTGTGCTGCATGGCATGTGGCATGTGGGATCTTAGTTCCCCGACCAGGGATTAAACCAGGGCCCTCTGCATTGGGAGCACAGAGTCCTAACCATTGGACAGCCATGGAAGTCCCTAAAGCATATAATTTATTTTTTTAGTATATTCTAACTATCAACATAATTTAATTTTAGGGCATTTACATTATCCCAGCAAGAAACTCTGTACCCATTAGCAGTCACTCGCTATTTCTCCTTCCTTCCCCTCCCCTTTCAGCCTAAACAACCACTAAACTGCTTTCTTTCTGTCTCTATAGATTTGCCTATTCTTGATATTAGGGGGAAGCCATTTTGTCCTTCTCCATTAAGAATAACATTAGCTGTGGATTTTTGTAGATGCTTTTATCAGGTTGAATATTTTCCTATCCCTCGATTGTTGGATTTTACTTTGAGTGAGATGGGAAGTCATTAGTGAGTTTTTGGGAGAGGAGTGGTATGATTTAACTAAATGTTTTAAAAGGGTCATTGATTTCAGTTGTCTTCAGCAGTGAGATACAGGAATACCAAGTGGTGGTTTCACAGGTGGTGAGACATGGTTGGATTTTGGATATATTTAGAAGATAGAAGATTTGCTGATGGGTTGGATCTGGGGTTTGAGAAGAGCAAATGAGTCTAGAAGGATTGTGCTGTTCCTTATTGAAATGGGTACGACTGGGAGGAAGAACAGTTGGGGAGAAGATTAGGAGTTCAGTTCTGAGCATGTTTGGTTTAATATGCCAGTAGACATCCGTTGGAGGAGTTGAGTAGGTAGTTGGATATTAGAACCTGGAAGGCAGAAGATAGGTCTGGATTTATATCTGTAGATATAAATGTGGGAGTTGCCAGAATAGTACACGTTTTTTTTAAAGTAGTAAAAGTGGATGAGATTGTAAGATTGTGTAATTTATCACTGTGAAGGTCATTGGTGACTTTCCTAAGAGGTTGAAAGTTGACTTAGAATGAATAAGAAAAGGAACAGGAGAGGGGAGTGGGAGCAGCTGGTATAGACCAGAACTTCTCAGACTTCCATTTCACATTTACACATCAGCTGGATATCTTGGTAAAATGCAGATTCTGGATTTAGTATGCATAGGATGGGACTTGAAATTCTGCTTTTCAAACAAGACCCTTGGTGATGCTAATGTTGATGGATCAAGGGCCACACTGACTAGGAAGGTATAGACAGCTCTTGCATAAAAGTTTGTTGTAAAAGGGAGCAGGTAATAGGGTGCAGTATATGTTGCCATTAATTTAGGATGCTTAACTAGGTTTAGTATAACGTAGATCATTATAGATGGTATGTTTACAGAAGTAGAAAATCTGAAAGAATGTACCTGTCGACTGTAAAATCAGTATGTTAGGTTGTCAAGACTTCTAAATCAGAGTCAGTGTACAAGCTTCAATTATATTTTTATATACCAGTAACAAATACAGTAGACCCTTGAACACCATGAATTTGAACTGCACAGGTCCACTTATATGTGGATGTTTTTTCAGTAAATATACACTGAATTACTACACTATCCTTAGTTGGTTGAATCTGGGGATGTGGAACTGTGGATACAAAGGGGTAACTAAAAAGTTTTACATAGATTTTTGACTGAGCATAAGGGTCTGTGTCCCAACTCTGGGTTGTTCAAGAGTCAACAATAAAGAGCAAGCAAAATTTAACAACATACAATCTTTAATAGCATCAGAGATGACATAAATTAGGACTTTAGCAGTATCAAAAATAAAATTACTGTTGAGTACTTCCCTGGAACTTCAGTGACTAAGACTTCACACTCCCAATGTAGGGGGCCTGGTTTCAATCCCTGGTCCAGGAACCAGATCCTGCATGCCTCAGTGAAGACCTTGCACAGCCAAATAAGTAAATAACATTGATTAATTACAGTTTTATTCTTTTGCCTAATTTAATTTTTGATTGTTTTTATTATTTAAAAACTGCTCAAAATGTTTTTATTATTTAAAAACTATATAAAATGTTTATAAATGTTTGTACTCATGTTTATGAGTATATGTTTCCTCTTTTAATTTTTTATTAAAATTTTTTTTAATCCCCCATTTAATGTAAACAGAAATTTTACATGCCTTCCCCTACTTTGCATTTTTTCCTGCTTTGCATTTTTTACCCACATCCTGGAAATAGATTTATACAGTTGACTCTTGAACCATTTGAGGATTAGGGGAACTGACCGTTTGCATAGTGGAAAGTCTGAATATAATTTTTAGCTAGCCCTCCATATCTGTGGTTCTTCCATATTTGCAGTTCTACATTCTCAGATTCAACCATCAGTGAATAGTATGGTTCTGTGTATTTACTACTGAAAAAAACCCATGTGTAAGTGAACCCTTGCAGTTCAAAACCTTGTGTTGTTCAAGGATCAATTGTATATTACTCCACAGTGTGGATATACCATATTTTATTCAGGTAGTTTAACAGGTGATCATCTGGATTATTTCCAATCTTTTATTATTGTAAAAAGTACTTAAGTGAATAGACTTGTGTCTATATTTTGCTTTTTGTTTTTGTTTGCCCAGTGATCTTTGGGATGGATTCCTAACAGTGTGTTTGCTGGATTAAAGAGAAAATACATATTTAATTTTGTTATATATTGTCACATTCCCTTGCATTGGGGTTGCACCATTTTCCATTCCCATCAGCAATTATGAAAGTGCCTACTTTTTTGCCACAGTCTCCTCAACAGAATACATTGTCAGACTGCTTTGCTGATTTATTAGGGTGAAAATGGCATCTCAGATAGTTTCTGTTTGACAATTAATGTTTTTTTAAAACTTAAATTTACAGAAGTACGTGGTTATGGAAAAAAAAAATTAACAGTATTTAAGTGCATAAAGTGAAAATGCTCCCGAAGTATCCCTGTATTCTCATTCACTGGGTTAAGTTTGATGTGACACACAGAGACAAATACGTGCATATACACATACACATGTAGATATTTGTTTTTATAAATGAGAATGCATGCCATTAACTCAGCTGTCTTCACTAGCAGGGAGAATGGGTAACTGGGGTAAGAGAGACACATATGTTCAGTTCAGTTCAGGTGCTCAGTTGTGTCTGACTCTTTGTGACCCCATGAACTGCAGCACGCCAGGCCTCCCTGTCCATCCCCAGCTCCCAGAGTCCACCCAAACTCATGTCCATCGAGTTGGTGATGCCATCCAACCATCTCATCCTCTGTCATCCCCTTCTCCTCCTGCCCTCAATCTTTCCCAGCATCAGGGTCTTTTCAAATGAGTCAGCTCTTCACATCAGGTGGCCAAAGTATTGGGAGTTTCAGCTTCAACATCAGTCCTTCCAGTGAACACCCAGGACTGATCTCCTTTAGGATGGACTGGTTGGTCTTCTTGCAGTCCAAGGGACTCTCAAGTCTTCTCCAGCACCACAGTTCAAAAGCATCAATTCTTTGGCACTCAGCTTTCTTTATAGTCCAACTCTCATATCCAACACCTGGTACTGTGTACCCATTTGTGCTTTCTGAATTTTGTAATGTATGATGTATAACCTATTTTAAAAAGATTTTTAAAAAATGACTGAGGACAAATACAAGTGTTAGGGGCACTCAGGTACCCTCAGAATTGAGATTATTTGTGGGGAGGAATATTTTCATATAATTGAGTTTTTTAAATTAATGTTAATAAGCACATTTTAGGAAGTATCTTTAAAATGTTGTTAGTAGTGTTGAGAAATAATCTGCTTTTCTAGTTTTACCACATAGACCCAAGTATTCGCATCACATTGTTTCTTGTTCTTTTCATGCAGAGGATACATGGTAATGGGCGACTCTTTCAACACTTCTTTATTCAAGCAGACCTTTCAAAGAGTTTTTACCAAAGATATGCATGGGCAGTTTAAAATGGGCTTTGGTGGTACATTAGAAATAAAGGTAAGAGCTAAAACTTGACATGTGTGGTATGTTACTAAGAGAGAAATTTGTATGCTTGATCATAATTTTAAAATACCATCAGTCAAATTCAATATATACTTTAAAAATAGTGGTTATTTTACATTGAAACCTGGAGTTAGAGATTTTATTCACCATAATACTGTTCATTATTAAACATATAATGAAATTTTACTTGAAATCCATAGATAATTGTTAAAAAATCATGTAAGTAAAATTTCCTTTGACTCCATTTTTTGTTTATATAGGGTTTAACTTTTTAAGGCTAGGTATACCTCATATTGGGGGCTTCCCTGGTGGCTCAGAGATTAAAGCCTCTGCCTGCAATGTGGGAGATCTGGGTTCGATCCCTGGGTCGGGAAGATCCCCTGGAGAAGGAAATGGCAACCCACTCCATTATTCTTGTCTGGAGAATCCCATGGACAGAGGAGCCTGGTGGGCTACACTAGTCCATGGGGTCGCAAAGAGTTGGATACAACTGAGTGACTTCACTTTACACTATACCTTGTATTATTGTGCTTTGTAGGTACTGTTTTTTACAAGTTGAGGATTTGTGGCAACCCTGTGTGGAGCAAGTCTGTTAGCACCATTTTTCCACCAGCACTTGCTTATTTTATGTCTCTGTCACATTTTTGGTAATTCTCACAATATTTGAAACTTTTTCATTATTATTGCATTTGTCATCCATGATTTTTGATGTTACCATTAATACCATAATTGTTTTGGGGTACCATGAACCATGCCCATTTAAGACAGTGAACTTAATCAGCAAATGTATATGTTCTGATCACTCCATCTGTCTCTCTTCCTCTTCTCAGGCCTTCATATTCCCTGAGACAATAATATTTTAAATTAGGTCAATTAATAACCGTGCAATGGCCTCTAAAGCATTTAAGTGAAAGAAAGAGTCCCACATCTCTCACTTTAAATCAAAAGCTTACTGAAGAAAATAAAAACAACTTACTGAGGAAGCCATGTCAAAAGCCAAGACAGGCCAAAAGCTAGGCTTCTTGGCACCAAAAATTTAGCCAAGTTGTGAAGGCAAAGGAAAAGTTCTTGAAGGAAATTAAAAGTACATGAATGATAGCAAAAAGAAGGTGAAATAGCCTGATTGCGGATATTTTTAGTGGCCTGAATAGAGGATAAAACCTGCTCTAACATTCCCTTAGGCCAAATCCTAATCTCGAGCAGGCCCTAACTCTCTTCAGTTCTTGGAAGGCTGAGAGAGGTGAGGAAGCTGCAGAGGAGAAAATCTGAAGCTAGCACAGAGTTCGTTCATAAGGTTTAAGGAAAGTATGAGAGTGCAAGGGAAGCAGCAAGTGGCGATGCAGAAGCTACAGGAAGATTATCCAGATCTAGCTAAGATAATTAATGAAGGTAGCTAATTAAAACAAGTTTTCAGTGTAGGTGAAATGGTTTTCTACTGGAAGAAAATGCCACTGAGAACTTTCATAGCTCGAGAGAAGTCAGTGTCTGGCTTCAAAGGACAGTCTTGACTCTCTTGTTAGGGGCTAATGCAGTTGGTGACTTTAAGTTAAGACTCATTTACCATTTTTGAAAATCCCTGGACCCTTAAGAATCTTCTCTCCAAGCCCTTTAAGTGGAACAGCATAGCCTGGATGACAGCATATCTGTTTACCGCATGTTTACTGAATATTTTGAACCCACTGTTGAGACCTACTGCTCAGAAAAAAAAGGTTCTCTTTTAAATACTACTGCTCACTGAAAATGCACCTGGTACTCCAAGAGCTCTGGTATAGATGGACAATGAGATTCATGTTGTTTTCATGCCTGCTAACCCAATATCCGTTATGCAGCCCATGGATCAAGGAGTAATTTCAACTTTCAGGTCATATTTTTTAAGAAATATGTTTCACAAGGTCATGGCTGTCATAGACGGTGATTCATTTGATGAATCTTGGCAGAGAATTCACCATTCTAGATGCCATTAAGAACATATTTGATTTGTGGAAAGAGGTAAAAAATATCAGCCTTAACAGGCATTTGAAAGACGTTTCAAGCCTCATAGGTCTCTGAGGGGTTCAAGACTTCAGTGGAGGAAGTAATTACAGATATAGTGGAAACAACTAGAGAACTAGAATTAGAAGTGGGGAATTAGAGCTAACTAGAATTAGAGCCTGGGGACTTCTCTGGTGGTCTAGTGGCTGAGACTGTGCTCCTAATAAGGGGGCCTAGGTTCCATCCCTGGTCAGGGAACTAGGTCCCACATGCGGCAAATAAGAGTTCATATGTTGCAACTGAAAGAAGTCACGTGACACAACTAGAAGATCCTGCATGCTGCAGTAAAGATCAAAGATCCTGTATGCTGCAGCTAGGATCTGGCACAGTGAAATAAATAAATATTTAAAAGAAAATGAAGCCTGAAGATGTGACTGAATTGCTGCAATCTCATAATGAAACTTGAATGGAGAGGAGTTTCTTCTTAAGAATGAGCAAAGAAAGTGGGGTTTCTTGAAATAGAATCTGCTGCTGAAAATGCTGTATAGATTGTTGAAATGACCACAAAGGATTTAAAGTATTATATAAACTTAATTGATGGAGCAGTGACAGAGTTTGAGAGGACTCACTCCAATTTTGAAAGAAGTTCAGTTAATGGGTCAAATGCTGTCCAACAGTGCTGCATTCTACAGAGAAATTGCTTGTGAAAAGAAGAGTAATTTGATGCAGCAAACTTCATTGTTGTCTTATTTTAAGAAATTGCCACATATATCCAAAGAGCTCTCATTCAAAACGATGCTGATGTGGAGTCCACCAATATGGAGGGCTGACTGTATATTCTTATTTTGCAGACCTCAAGGGAAATAAAGATTTCAGGAGCTATTGGACCCTGTGTGTCTCTCAATTCTAAAGGACCCTGTGTGTCTGAAAATGTAAGTCATGACCTTTTTTTCTAAAAATCATTAATTCTCAGGGCAGATCCAATAGAGACCTGGGGTGGCAGTATGTAGCATTCCTTTCAAAATTACTGTGTGGGCTGCTTTTCAGTAGAATGTGGTTCAACTTCCATTGGTATACCTCTGTTTGTGGTTGTTGTTTCCACATACTACTTTTCCCATCTGTCCCTAAATTAAAACTTTTGTACTGTCACTAGCCTTCTATTTTTTATGCCTAAGTTATTCCTTGCCCCATTGTGCCTGGGGGAAGGAAAGCAACTATTAACGATTTGGAAAGTTGGAGATTTCTAGAAGTCAAAATTAATCCCCCCATTTTTTTCATTAATAGAGGTTCCATTGGAGTAATTAAATTAGATTTAAGATTTTGAAAGTGAAAGTGAAAGTCACTCAGTGGTGTCTGACTCTTTGCAACCCCATGGACTGTACAGTCCATGAAATTCTCCAGGCCAGAATACTGGAGTGGGTAGCCTTTCCCTTCTCCAGGGGATCTTCCCAACCCAGGGTTATAACTCAGGTCTCCCACATTGCAGGCTGATTTTTTTACCAGCTAAGCCACAAGCTGAATTAATTCCTTTCTTTACTATTATTCCATCTAGGAGATGTATAAGGTGCTTTGAAATGGTAGAATCATGTAGCTGTGAAGAAAATGATGGAATAAAATACAAAGTGTGCAATCATCTTTGAAATGACACTTTAAAAATTAATTTTAAGCAGTTTGCATGGTAAAAATTTATATCTAAGATGTTTTCTTGGGAATTAGACTGCTTAAATTACACAGTTCTGATCCAAAGAACCTGTATTCATATATGTATGTGTGTTAGTCACTCAGTCATGTCCAACTCTTCATGACCCCATGGACTCTAGCCCACCAGGCTCCTCTGTCCATGGAATTCTCCAGGCAAGAATACTGGAGTGGGTTGCCATTTCCTTCTCCAGAGGACCTTTCCTACCAGGGACTTTCCCGACCAGGGATTGAACCCGGGTCTTCTGCATTGCAGGCAGATGCTTTACTATCTGAGCTTCTAAGGAAGCCCTGTATTCATATATGCGTATGTTAAATCACATGGAGAAGGAAATGGCAACCCACTCCAGTACTCTTGCCTGGAAAATCCCATGGACTGAGAAGCCTGGTAGACTACAGTCCATGGGATTGCAGAGTCAGACACGACTGAGCAACTTCACTTTCTTTGGGCTTCCCTGGTGGCTTAGATGGTAAAGCATCTGCCTGCAATGCGGGAGACCCGGGTTCTATCCCTGGGTCTGGAAGATCCCCTGGAGAAGGAAATGGCAATTTTCCAGTACTCTTGCCTGGAAAATTCCGTGGACGAAGGAGCCTGGTAGGCTACAGTCCATGGGGTCACAAAGAGTCGGACACGACTGAGCGACTTCACTAAACCACTATCTCTTTAAGTGGGTTAAATCATTGGATAGAAGGATAATGTTAGTTGTAATTACTTCATTAAATTGAGTATACTTTTAATGTCTATAATATGAGGAACTTATGCTAATACTTTTATAATTTACTTAGCAAGGATTTGAGTTACTTTTATTTGTGTGAAAACTGCTTAATTTTATTTCATGGCATATTTATATGATCTTAAAAAAAATCTTAGACATTTGACATTTATTGAATTAGTTAGAAACCTGAAGTAAATTTTTTCTCACTGGTATTTTTTTCTAGTTTCCCACCTTTATATATATATGCATGTGTGTGTGTGTGTGTGTGTGTGTGTGTGTGTGTGTGTTCCCACCTTTATATATATGCGTGTGTGTGTGTGTGTGTGTGTGTCCCACCTTTATATATATGCGTGTGTGTGTGTGTGTGTGTGTGTAGTGGTAAATTCCCACCCCAGTACTCTTGCCTGGAGAATCCCATGGACAGAGGAGTCTGGCAGGCTACAGTCCATGGGGTCGTAAGAGTCGGACACGACTTAGTGACAAAACCACCACCACCACCAGAGATAAATTATATTCTCTAGCTTTCAAATATGCTATGTTTTATTTTTACAGGAGATAGGAACAGGTGGCACTTGTCAGTGGAAGATATGTGGACTCAGTCCCACTACAACCTTAGCCATATATTTTGAAGTGGTCAATCAGGTATGACTTTTATATTTGAATATTGAAATGTATATTTGAAAACATAATTTAGGCCATGAGTATTTCCAGAGCTATGACCAAAAGCTTATTCTGTTTTGAAATTTTTCTTTGTCATTTTCTATTTCTCAAGGCTATACTCCTTTGGTGAGAGGACATACTGTATAATAGAGATGTCAGGGAGAGCTGCAAATACCCTTGGGCAGCCCAGCTTTTGGTCTTTTGTTTTATAACTGTAGCATAAATAAAATCTTAAATTCTGTTCTAGTTATGCATTTTTGTAGGTGGGTATCTAGTTCCTCCTAGGTGTCACAAGGTATATACTGATATATGAGTTCTTTTGAAAGAAAGTTTAAGATATAAAAATTTATAGAAGAAGATTGGAAGGTAAAGATGCCAGTATTTGGAAAGATATTTTGTTCTGCTGCAGGAGAACATTATCATATTAAAGAATGATATAACATATAAATATTGATATACCGGTAGTTATTGGGCATAAAATGAACTATGAAGTATCAGTAGTGAGCCTTCCTAAAATAGATGCAGTAATTTTTCTTTAACTATTAAAATTTGTGAAAAACATAGTGGCTTTTATTGATAGACAGTAACAACAACAACAAACAAGAATGTCTGTTGTCAAAGGGCATGAAGAAAGTTTCCCTTTTGACCATCTTGTTTCTGAGGATTATTATCATATATTGCTGTTGGTCTCTTCTTGTTAATGGTTTTCTGTTGGTCATCTGTTCATCATGTGATTATCTTCCTAAAGTCTCTGTTTTCATCTTATGTACTTAGGGGAGGAGAAGTTAGCTCAAGTTCTTTTTCTTTTGTTGAATTGTACTCAATTTAAAATGTTGTGTTAGTTTCAGGTGTATAGCAAAGTTATACATATATATTTTTCTATTCTTTTTCAGATTCTTTTCCCTTATAGGTTATTACAAAATATTGAGTATAGTTCCCTGTGCTATACAGTAGGTCCTTGTTGGTTGTCTATTTTATATATAGTAGTGTGTATATGTTAATCCCCAAATCCTAATCCCCCACCCCAACCTTCCCCTTTGGTAACCATAAATTTGTTTTCTATGTCTGTGAATTTGTTTCTGTTTTGTAAATAAGTTCATTTGTATCTTTTTTTTTTTTTTAGATTCTACATATAAATGATATCATATGACATACATGTTTCTCTGTCTCTCTTACTTAGTATGATTATATCTCAGTCCATCCATAATGCTGTAAAAGGCATTATTTCATTCTTTTTTTATGTTAGTTCCGTTTCTTTTTATCCAGTTACTGTTAGGCAGAATTGCCTCACACATGCTTTTTTTAATCTTTTAATTTCTTTACATTTCTCCCTTCATTTTGCTTTTTCATGTTTCTCTGAATTATATATTACTTGAAATTGGTTTACTAGCTTGACTCAATCACCTTTTATCCTTCATAATTTTTTTCCTCTCCCCAATCCATTTCTCTTTCATGTGGCAAATCACCATTGTTCTGTATGCCCTTGAAATAAGCATCCTTCTGATAGATTTTAGAATGAATTGTTAGTGCTAGGATATGCAATCCATGAGTACATGACAACATTGTAATAGACTTTGCTTAGATTCTACTCTTTTATTTTTAT
This sequence comes from Odocoileus virginianus, assembly GCF_023699985.2. Lineage (NCBI taxonomy): Eukaryota > Metazoa > Chordata > Mammalia > Artiodactyla > Cervidae > Odocoileus > Odocoileus virginianus. Next base: position 26,678,775 of record NC_069689.1, read on the forward strand.
GCAGCATAATGCTCCAATTCCTCAAGGAGGGCGTGGTGCAATCCAGTTTGTGACTCAGTATCAGCATTCAAGTGGGCAGAGACGTATACGAGTGACCACCATTGCTAGGAAGTAAGTTGTATTTGTTAGAGATTTAATTATGTGTCATGCTCCCAAAACTGGCTTCGTATTTTGAATGACATTTTGGAATGAAGTTAGTCTGGAAAGGATTCTTAGATGAGGTGAGTCTAGATGTGAATAGGCTTTTGGTCTACTTTTGTCTGTCTTGGACTTGATTGTCTGGGTAGGAAGTGTTGGTCAGTATAAACTTAACCTGGTCTAGGTATGGTCTAGAAAATGCACACTGAAGGAAGGCATCATAGCTCTTCTTTTATTGAAATGTATTTAAAGTCCAGCTTCATTTCTGAAAACCATGAGACTGTTTTGGTGAGTGATGGACACGGCCTAATGTTTCAACAGAGTGTTGTGTTGGATGACCTGTTAAATAGTAGAGGGCAGTGTGTAGAGAGATTAGATTTAGTGTCCTGCTATAACTTTCCTCTTTGAATGAATGTTAAGGGAATATATTATTCTTTTGAACAAAAAATGCCAATTGAGCTTTCCTTTATATTTGTTCAGATTTCATGCTACAAACTTTGAAGTATTGATTCCTGGCAAATAGGTCAATTTATTTGTGCCCCCTCAACATATACACATCCCACCCCCACATGCATGTATAGCTTAATTTGAAATTCAAAGTATTTGCTTAAGGAAACAACTGAGCATGTCAAATTGAGGGATAGTTTACAAAGCCACTGGTTCAGACTCAACAAAAATGTCTTAGAAGGCAAAGAAACTGTTAGTAACTTGTCCAAATTAAAGGAGACTAAAGAGACATTACAACTAAAGCCAGTATGTGATCCTGGATAAAATCCTGTCCGGAAAATTTTTGCTATAGGGACGTTGTTGAGACAATTGGGGAAATTTGAATTTGGTCTACATATAGGATAATAATATTTTATCAGGTTTTTTTTCCTTTAACCACGGACTTTATTGTTTGAATATTTGCAACTATTATTCTATACACAAATTTTAATTTCATACAAAAGTCTAAATTCCATATTGCTAGGTCACTTCACTTTCCATTTTATGCCAAGTTTCCATCAAGAACTATTTCCCCAAATCCCAATCTCCAGATTGTGTGGAGGTGGTGGTGTTCAGTTGCTAAGTTGTGTCCGACTCTTTGCAATGCCGTGGACTATAGCCCACCTGGTTCCTCTGTCCGTGAGATTTTCCAGACAAGAATACTGGAGTTATATCAGTGTTTAACTTCATTAATTTTGTAACTGGAGGTGTATAAGGGAGCTTTTTTGTTCTTAGGAGATACACACTGAAGTATTTAAGGAGAAGGTGATATATCTATCTTTAATTTACTCTCACAGAGTTTGGCAAAAGAAAAAGTATGTGTGTATGAAGGAAGAGAGAATGGCAAAGCAGAATGTTACAGTGCTGACAATTGTTTAATCTAGGTGATGAATATATAGATTATTCTACTCATTGCTTTTATGTTTGAAATATTCTTAAAATGAAAAGTTTTAAAAAAGAGGTTAATCTTTCAAGAGAAAGGGAACTTTTGTTGTGAGAAATTTTTCATGGATTTATAGATCTTCAATTTTTTTTTGCACCGAATTTTTGAGGCTATTTGTAGAGAGATACCATGTGTGTTTTGGTGCCATTTATATCATTGTGTCTCACCAAAGCACCCACTCCTTCAAATTAACTTATCCTGGCCATTTTCAATAATCAAGTCTTATTTTTTTCCCTTTATTTATTAGAAATACGACTTTAGGGGCTGAGGCAAGTACATTTGTTAAGTGAATAAGCCATATGAAAGTAAAGGACTTAAGTTCCTGAGATACAGTCAAGTTATCCTGTGTTGTATAGAAAAAATAGCTTTGATCTTGAAAGTTTGGTTTGAAACTAGTGGTAAGAATCATAGTGAAGGAGTATTGAAAATACAGAAGACAGATTTTGCAATGTGAACAAACCCTTTAAACTTTAAGAATAAAATTTTAAATTTATGGTTAAATAACTTTAGGTAGTAAATTTATATGTGTTTGCTTGCTAATGTATTTTTCACTGTTGAACTGTTATGTTTTCAGGAGAAAAGTATTTCAGCAAGTGAATATCATGGTCGTACAAGTTGGGGAAATTCCCATTTAAAACAATTTTGCTTTTGAGAATTCCGTGGTGGTCTAGTGGTCCTAACCATTGGTACTTCAACTGCTGTGGGCCCTGGTTCACTCCCTGGTTGGGGAACTAAGATTCTGCAAGCCCTGCTGCATGGCCAAACAAACAAGCAACAGCTTTGGTTTTAGTTCTATGTTATTTTTTTAGTTAAAAAGTAATTAAAGTAAACTATTAGTATGATCACTAAGTGTTTAAATTGCACTAAAAATAACCTTTAAATCACCAATTCTTATTCCTTTATTCATTCTCATTGTTTTCTGCTTCTTGGTATTTCATTAGACTGAGATAATCTATGGCTATAAGTCACCTGGAAAATATTAAACAATTATTTGTCTACTTGAAAAAAAATTAAAAGCAGAGGAAGAAAGAAGAATTTGAGTGTTGCTGCCTGAGTTTTCTTGGGATCCCTTCTTAGAGCTCTGAGTCATATAAAAGTGGTTCAGCTTTTCACAAAGCTATAAGTATTGCCAGAATTGCTTAAAGTGAGGTACTTTAGGAACAGGATCAGCTGAAGTATTAAAAAACTCTGCCTGTGAAATGTTAGACAAACAAACAAAAGCTATTGATGGGTCTCCCCTTTATCAGCTTGACTGGATTAGCTTTATAGTGCAGGTGAGTTTAATAATTTGTGCTATTTTATATATAATATCAAATGAATCACTTAGACTAAAATTTTACTTATTATTTTTGATTGGTTTTATTGTGTCAATATGGAGAGAAAAGAATACATAATAATTTTAATTAGATAATTTTTATTACTAATAATTGAATTAAAGACCAATGAGAAAAAATTCTGATATTTTATTCATTTTCCAGTTTAGGAAATGGTAATTATTTAGTCTGGGAGAAAACTTTATTTTTTGTGTTTCTGTTTTTCTGTTTTTATAAGATTGAAGAAATGAATTTTTAAAATCTGATATACCAACCCATGTCAGTTCAGTTCAGTTCAGTCGCTCAGTCATGTCCTACTCTTTGTGAGTCCATGGACTGCAGCACACCAGGCCTCCCTGTCCATCACCAACTCCTGGAGTTTACTCAGATTCATGTCCATTGAGTCAGTGATGCCATCTAACCATCACATCCTCTGTTGTTCCCTTTTCCTCCTGCCTTTAATCTTTCCCAGCATCAGTCTTTTCAAATGAATCACTTCTTCACATCAGATGGCCAAAGTATTGGAGTTTCAGTTTCAGCATCAGTCCTTTCAATGAATATTCAGGACTGATTTCCATTAGGATGGACTGGTTGGATCTCCTTGCAGTCCAACGGACTCTCAAGAGTCTTCTCCAACATGACAGTTCAAAAGCATCAATTCATTGGTGCTCAGCTTTCTTTATAGTCCAACTCACATCCATACATGACTACTGGAAAAACCATAGCTTTGACTAGATGGACCTTTGTTGGCAAAGTAATGTCTCTGCTTTTTGATATGCTGTCTAGGTTTGTCATAACTTTTCTTCCAAGGAGCAAGTGCCTTTTAATTTCATGGCTGTAGTCACCATCTGCAGTGATTTTGAAGCCCGCAAAAATCAAGTCTGTCACTGTTTCCACTGTTTCTTCATCTATTTGCCATGAAGTGATGGGACTGGATGCCATGATCTTAGTTTTCTGAATATTGAGTTTTAAGCCAACTTTTTCACTCTCCTCTTTCAGTTTCATCAAGAGGCTCTTTAGTTCTTCGCTTTCTGCCATAAAGGTGGTGTCATCTGTGAATCTGAGGTTATTGATATTTCTCCCAGCAATCTTGATTCCAGCTTGTGCTTCATCCAGTCCAGCATTTCTTATGATGTACTCTACATATAAGTTAAATAAGCATGGTGCCAATATATAGCCTTGATGTACTCCTTTCCCGATTTGGAAGCAGTCTGTTGTTCCATGTCCAGTTCTAACTGTTGAATTTTCCACAGTTTGTTGTGATACCAACCCGTGTATCTGTGTGCATACACACACAGATAGTTATGCTGTTATTTTTATGTGTAAAGATCTTAATGTTTTAAGGAATGTGTTTGGAAATCTGCTGCTTCTGTGGTGACACTAGTGGTCAAGAGCTTGCTTGCCAGTGCAGGAGACATAAGAGACATGAATTTCATCCATGAATCAGGAACATCTCCTGGAGGAGGGCATTGCAACTCATTCCAGTATTCTTTCCTGTAGAATCCCATGGACAGAGAAGCCTGGTGGGCTGTGGTCCATGGCGTCGCAAAGAGTTGGACAGGACTGAAGCGCCTAGGCACATGCAGTTATTTTAGAGAATTTTATTAGGTTTGCATGTATTTTTCTGAAAAACAGTGAGTACTATACTGAAACTACTATTAGTGATTTTTTTAACCTAATTTTTCTAGGTAATACTGGAATTTTGAAATATTGAAGTAATTTTCTGTATCTTTTAAATTTAATTCTGTGTAATAGCCAACTAAGGTATCATGAACATAATAATTTAGCAGAAATTCTGTGTTTTCTTCTTGTTTTTAGCTGGGCAGATGCTCAAACTCAGATCCAAAACATTGCTGCATCTTTTGACCAGGAGGCAGCTGCCATTCTTATGGCTCGGCTGGCGATTTATAGAGCCGAAACTGAAGAAGGTCCAGATGTGCTTAGATGGCTAGACAGACAGCTCATCAGACTGGTAAGAAATAAACATACTGTTCTAAATAGGTATGCATTTATTTATGGTCAATATTTCCTGATAATTTCTTTCAAAGGTATTTGACAGTGTAACTGAAGGACTGTGTGAGGGACTACTGATCAAGTTGCTGAGAAAGGCATAGTAATGAATAGTAGAGTTGATTGATCTCTTCCAGTAAATGAAAATGCCTTTTTTCCTTAAAATGAAGGAGTGACAGTTATATAACCTATTATTATTTTGGGGGACTGATATCAAATTAATTCCCAATTTAATTGCTGTATTTGTTTTTACTGTATTTTTGCATTTTTCCTCCACTGTTGTGGTTTTAATTTTCTATTTTTAGTTTAGTGGAAGTTTGAAGAGAAATTAATTAGGATATAAAAATTATACACATTAACATACAAAACTTAGACAAGTCTTTATTATCTGTATCTAGGCTACCAAAGTATATGTTAGTAAAGTTACTAAGAATGATAATTATACTTGGGCTTTAACGTATCAGGAACCCATTACTTTCCTTATGACCTAGAATGCTTAGTTAAGTTCTGTTCTTAATGCTTCCTATTTACTCAGCAAATTCTGGCCTATAATTCCCTTGAAAGTACTTCTTCAATTCTTCCTTGAGTTTGGAAACTGTTGAGAACTCTCTTTGCTAGGCTATCAAATTTCTTTTTTTAGCAGGAAGTTTTTGTGTTCTTTGTCTAAATTTTCATGTATATTTAAAACATTATTGAGGGAACTAGTATTTGTTTAATAAAGTTAACCATTTTTGTAGCATCATCCAGTGCTTTCATTCTTTCACTTTTGAGGGCATTTTTATGCTGGTACCTCTTTGTGAAGGAAGCAGTGTTATGACAACATCAGCCTGTCTTTTTTTGACAAGAGTCATAAAACCTCTCTTGGAGCCAACCATTAATTGGACATCATCAGTACAAATGCCAGAATAGTTTCTCCAAGGTAGACTTTGGTTTCCATATAAGAAGATCAAAACTTTAAATATGTTTTGTCCTTTGCTTATTTAGGGCAGCAGAAAAGTCCTCTGGAATTTCACTGTTATTTAGCAACTTGGCATGACATTGGTGAAATCTGTTGACTTGTTCGCTTGAATAGGGATGCTGTTATTTTTCAGCCTATTATACAGACCTCTTCAACATCATGTAACATGTCATGAATGCATTCACTTTTTATATTGTTTTACGATGGAACCTTTTTAATTTCTCAGACTTCATCTTATCCTAGCATTTTACTTACTGTAATTTTACATGTGGTCATTATTAGGTTCTTATTCACTGTGTGACTTTTACTTTTCTAGATAATAAATTTTGCTCTGAAATATCTTGTTTCCTGAGCTTTTTCACTGATTGTGACTATGTAATTTTAACAAATGCTTTACTGCTTTGAGAATCTAAAAACTGAAGTAATCAGCACATTTATTTATTATATGGCTATGATTTGTATGTAAAGTACTTTTTCCGTTTTGCTGGAGCTATCACTGCATTTGTAGGTTATGACATATGACATAAAATTGAATAGTACAACTTGGGTTATCAACCGGTGTAAAACCCACTGATAAGTAGCCTTCAGTGTGAAGCTGGACTTTTTATGGTATAGTAATGGGACCAGGCACTTTAGTTGTGCTGTTTTAAGGAGGACTGCTTCCGTTATTACCATATTCTTATAGAGGTTAGGCTTTGACCCTTTGGGCCCATTTATGTGGCTGGCTTTGTGCATAACTAATTGCTGAATTAAAGACTAAAGTTTTTAAAAGTGTTGTTATTTTCTCCAAGAAAATTGTGTTACTGTCGATTTATTTGCCCAATCTTACTACTACTAAATAACTCAAACAGTGGATCTTTGATATACCTCCTTTTTGCTTCAGTTTTTTTTTTTTCTCATTTGTTATAGTGTTCTGTTTGGGTTGTAAATAAGAACTACTTCTCACACTTCCAGTAATTAATGCTAGGGCATTTGAGTGTTCAATAAAATTTTAAAAATAACCCAAAGATTAGAGATTTATGTATGTGTAGATTACACAAAGTTTATATTGTCATCTGTGGCATAGGCAATATTTATAAAAAATAAGTTAATATGTATTTAACTTCTGGATGAAAAAGGACTTTAAATATGAAACATATAATCAGGAGCCATTAAATAAAAATATTAAAAGATTTGTTACATTCAAATGAGACAAAAGTCTGTGTGGTAAAAATACCAGTAGCACAATTTATTACCAACATTATTACATGTATGGCAAAATGTGAAAATTTTCATATGTAAGAGCTATTGCAAATCAGTAGTATTTGGGTAAAAGATAAGCAAAGGCCATGGACAAGGAATTAGCAAAAGAAGGAATGCAGTGACCAATAAAAATGAAAACGAAAAACATGAAAAAGTTACTGATCTTCTAATAAAATCAAATGATGTGTGACATACTGGCTTTTCTGAAGAATCTTTTCAATGTGTTTGATGTTCTGGATCTCAAGTATATTTTATAGTTTAGACCAGTCCTTCCAGGAGAACTTTCTACAGTGGCAGAAATGTTCTGTTATTGGCACTGTCCATTATGGAACTACTACCGACATGTGGCTCTTGAGTACTTGAAATATGGCTAGTGCAACTGAGAAGCTGAATTTTAATTTAATTTTAATTAATTTAAATTTTTCATAGCTAGTGGCTTTTCATATTGGACAGTGAAAATTATTATCCTAATCTATAAGTTTCATCAGTGAAATGTCACTGGGGCACATTGATGTCAGAAATACTCTTATTCCCAGATACCAAGATGTATTTTCTGAGGATTAGTGCTGCAACTGCAGCTTTTTTATCCTTTGGATAGCTGTGGTTCTGAAATGATTTTTCCTGAAAGCCAAAAATGTGATCAAACCAATTATGCCTTTTATGTGCTCTTACGGCACAGATAGCTACGTAAATGATTTAGTTGAACATTCTAGGCTACAAAAGCCCTGTACTACTTTCAGCAGTGAATCTTTTGTTACTTTTTGCTTGTTATTTTTGCCCTTGATCATATGCAAGTACTATAGATGTCGCCAGGAAGTAGACCAGTTACATAAGTACTATAGAAACTTTTCAGGTCAGAGACTTTGCTGAAGAACAGAGGAAGCTACCATTTACTGGTGCTTAGTGTCAGCCATTGTGCTGAGCACTTTCTCCTGTGGATTATCTCAGTTATTTTGATGCCTTTTGTTATATTATCATGGAGAGTTTACTTCCTTATTGCTAGAGTATGTGTCTCCTGTATTGTCTTTTAATTTCTGCCTTTGTGTTCTTTCTTTACTGGTTTACCTGTTTATCTTGATTTTCTTTTCCTCAGTAGCTCTTTCTTTTTGGTATTTTTTCGAGTGTACCCAATTTTATACCATCATCTTGCCTTTAGAGCCGCTATGGTATCTTGACAGTACATCTTTCTGTCTGTAGACTATTGTCTTTTTTAGGTAGGGTCTTAGGTGGCACATATTGAGCTCTTTGGGCCATCACCCAGAGCTCTTTATTTGCTATCAGAGACACTTAGTTTAAAAAAATTCAGACACTTTTTAGGTGAGTTGTTCTGCACTGAAGCAAATGTATTGTTTGCTTCCAAAATTCAAATTTTTGTCTTTTTTTATAATCATTATCTTGGTAAGTCTATAAATAATATCCCAGTTTTATCCTGTGTCAAGTATCTGCCTCCTAAAGAGAATAACTTTTTAAAAATAGAAAACACATAGGCAGAAGTTTAACTCTGTGCCAGAGAATGTATTACTAACAAGTTTTATTTTATTTAGTGTCAGAAGTTTGGCGAGTATCACAAAGATGATCCAAGTTCCTTCAGATTTTCAGAAACTTTCTCCCTTTATCCACAGGTGAGTAGACAGGAGATCTGTGTTCTTAGTGTTGACAGTAGCGTTGGGTCTCACTTTTCCTGTTGCCTTTATTACTCATCTTACAGGATTATTCTTTTGGTTAGGTTTTAAGTTTGAGATAGCTAAGAAAATAGTATTATGGTTGAATAGTTAGTGAAAAGTAAGTAGTATTTTTATGATAACCTTGCATATAACATTTATTTGTGGTGAGTAGAAATTTACACCAGAACCTTATCAGGGAGCACAATTTGGTATGAAGCAGATTAGCTTTCCATCTGATAAAAGGGATCTAACTAATTGCAGTACTGCCGAAAGGAAATAATTTTAACAATCTGCTAGTCTTATGGTATCATTGCCTGAGGACAACTTTATGGAGACATCCCAGATAAATAGAAAAGAACCTTTATCTTACAGAACCTTTCTACTTGGATAGTGGAGTCTATCTGTCTGTTGTTTTGGTAGATACTCTCAAAAGTATAGGTTTATATGATGAGTAATAGAGATAATATTTATTCAGCTGAGTATATACGAAGTGCAAGTGATTTAGGAGAATAAAGATGGTTGACATGGATTCTGTTTTCAAGGAGCTTTCATTTTGAAGGATGAGATCTGAAATATATGTAAACAATGCAGAAAAGAAAGTGAGATACAACACTACAAGAGAGACACAATATTTAAAGGAAACTTTAAAGAATCCTTCCAAATGGATTATTTGGTATATCTTTATGGAAGAAGTGGTATTTTATTTTACCTTAACCTGGAAGGATGATTAATATTGAGATACGGAAATTCAAATTTTTGCTCCTCACAAAAACTTTGTTTAAATCTTCGACCTTCTCTTCAGAGATACTCTTATTTTTTGAAAATACTTTATTGATCTGTAACCTAGAAACTCCATGTTTATAGGGGGAGACTTCCCCAAGTCTCTGGTTGAGATTTTGGAGAATTAGAATAAGGCAGAGTCTACTTGTCTTAATGGAGAAGGGAATGGCTATCCACTCCAGTATTCTTGCCTGGAGAATTCCATGGATAGAGGAGCCTGGCAGGCTATATATAGTCCATGGGGTCGAAAAGAGTCAGGTACAGCTAAGTGACTGTCACTCACTCACTCACTTGTCTTAAGGGAGGCAACCCTTTTGTGTTTTGAGAATTCTCAGACCTCACTTCATATCAGAAAATAGTAAGGGAATTGAGGGCATTAGTCTAAGTTATTGTAGTTTAGTCACTAAGTTGTGTCCAACTCTTTTGTGACCCTATGGATTGTAGCTCCCCAGATTGCTCTGTCCTTGGAATTCTCCAGGCAAGAATACTGGAGTGGATTGCCATTTCCTTCTCCAGGGGGTCTTCCATCCCAGGGATTGAAACTGTGTCTCCTCCATTGGCAGGTGGATTCTTTACCACTGAGGCACCAGGGAAGCCCTTAGTCTAAATATTTGACTTAGATCCAAACAAGGGGTTTTTGTCCCTAGTCTTGTTTTTCTTTTGAGTCATCTCTATTACTTTTTAGTTGTTGTTGAGTTGCATTTTTAAGTAACCGATAAATATCATGGGTAAAATTCTGAGAAATACAATTTAGAATGTTCTTATTGTAAGTTGTTTTTTGTATTAATGGTTGTAATCAAATGTGTTCATAGTAATAAACTTCTGTTGTTGTATTAAAATCAGTAAAAGCTATTGTGCATGTTTTATCTTGTAGTTTATGTTTCATTTAAGAAGATCTCCTTTCTTGCAAGTTTTTAACAATAGTCCTGATGAGAGTTCATATTATCGTCACCACTTTATGCGTCAAGACTTGACCCAGTCTCTCATCATGATTCAGCCTATTCTATATGCTTATTCTTTTAGTGGACCACCAGAGGTAAGAGGGGTAGAAAAAGAAATTGGTTTTGTTACTGTGCTGTGTGCTATTAAAGTAAAACAACTAGGTCTTTCTTGAAATATAGTTATTAAATGTGAGAATTTAATTCAAGCATGAATATCTTCTTATTCATATATACTCTTAATATTTATGAGTGTTTACTATATGCTAGATAAAATGCTAGGCTATATTAGGAAATTATTAAAAAATAAACAGCTAAGAGGGACTTTTTATTTATTTAGAAAATTTTTTAACAGACTTTTTAAAAGATCATTTTGTCTAGTCATTTGGTTGATAAAAAACCCTACAGGGCTCATGACTAGTCTTATGTCTTTACCAGTGTCTGCAGGTGATGTTGGTTCTAGAAACTGTATTCCAGAGTTTACTGTCTGACAGGGCATTCTGTCTAAACAAAGCCTCTTGTTTAATACAGTCCCATTATCCTATAGTCTTTTGGAACGTAAGATACAGTTGATTATAAAGATATACACTCAGAAAAATGATAAAGCTATCTATTTTGCCTTCTTAGCAAACTGTCCCAATTATTTTAACCTATTTTCAAATAGATAGTTTTTCTGTTTCATGATTAAAACAATTTGTTTACTTAAAAGTATGTAATGACTATATTTGAAAATAATAACTTTAGGAAGGGTCAGTATAAAGAGAATATAATATCTATTGATTAATGATCTCTAATGCTGCCTTTATTCACTTTTGTAAAAAAATGGTGGTTAAAAAGTTATATTTTGTTGCTATTTTTTAAAGTAATTTGTCATAGTTTTTACTTTTTTAGAAAATACATTTTTAATTGGTCTAGCTATATATTTGGTCTCACAGTTGTTTGAATGAGGAAAGTAAGTTTTAGAAATACCTTTTTTAAAAAATTTTTTTTTTCATTTATTTTTATTAGTTGGAGGCTAATTACTTTACAATATTGTAGTCGTTTTTGCCATACATTGACATGAATCAGCCATGGATTTACATGTGTTCCCCATCCCAGTCCCCACTCCCGCCTCCCTCCCCATCCCATCCTTCTGGGTCTTCCCAGTGCACCAGCCCTGAGCACTTGTCTCTTGCATCCAACCTGGGCTGATGGTCTGTTTCACCCTTGATAGTATACTTGTTTCAATGCTATTCTCTCAGAACATCTCACCCTCGCCTTCTCCCAGAGTCCCAAAGTCTGTACTATACATCTGTGTCTCTTTTTCTGTTTTGCATATTGGGTTATCGTTACCATCTTTTTAAATTCCATATATATGCGTTAGTATACTGTATTGGTCTTTATCTTTCTGGCTTACTTCACTCTGTATAATAGGCTCCAGTTTCATCCATCTCATTAGAACTGATTCAAATGAATTCTTTTGAATGGCTGAGTAATATTCCATGGTGTATATGTACCACAGCTTCCTTATCCATTCGTCTGCTGATGGACATCTAGGTTGCTTCCATGTCCTGGCTATTATAAACAGTGCTGTGATGAACATTGGGGTGCACGTGTCTCTTTCAGATCTGGTTTCCTCTGTGTGTATGCCCAGGAGTAGGATTGCTGGGTCATATGGCAGTTCTATTTCCAGTTTTTTAAGGAATCTCCACACTGTTCTCCATAGTGGCTGTACTAGTTTGCATTCCCACCAACAGTGTAAGAGGGTTCCCTCTTCTCCACACCCTCTCCAGCATTTATTGCTTGTAGACTTTTGGATAGCAGCCATCCTTACTGGCGTGTAATGGTACCTCATTGTGGTTTTGATTTGCATTTCTCTAATAATGAGTGATGTTGAGCATCTTTTCATGTGTTTGTTAGCCATCTGTATGTCTTCTTTGGAGAAATGTCTGTTTAGTTCTTTGGCCCATTTTTTGATTGGATCATTTATTTTTCTGGAATTGAGCTGCAGGAGTTGCTTGTATATTTTTGGGATTAATCCTTTGTTGCTTCGTGTGCTATTATTTTCTCCCAATCTGAGGGCTGTCTTTTCACCTTGCTTATAGTTTCCTTTGTTGTGCAAAAGCTTTTAAGTTTCATTAGGTCCCATTTGTTTATTTTTGCTTTTATTTCCAATATTCTGGGATGTGGGTCATAGAGGATCCTGCTGTGATTTATGTCGGAAAGTGTTTTGCCTATGTTCTCCTCTAGAAGTTTTATAGTTTCTGGTCTTACATTTAGATCTTTAACCCATTTTGAGTTTATTTTTGTGTATGGTGTTAGAAGGCGTTCTAGTTTCATTCTTTTACAAGTGGTTGACCAGTTTTCCCAGCACCACTTGTTAAAGAGGTTGTCTTTTTTCCATTGTATATCCTTGCCTCCTTTGTCGAAGATAAGGTGTCCATAGGTACGTGGATTTATCTCTGGGCTTTCAATTCTGTTCCATTGATCTATATTTCTGTCTTTGTGCCAGTAGCATACTGTCTTAGTAATACATGCAAGTTGTAAACATCTGGAAAATGTCAAAAAATGTTTAGAAGAAAAATGGAATCCCACTGCCTGCTCCTGTCATATTTCAAACTCTCCATTTAAACCGTGAATCCCATTCATTTCTTTAGGCTTTGCATTTGAATTTATCCTTTCTCTTCTGCATTGTCACTTCTCTCATCATGATCATTCTCATTAACATAGAAACCTTAGTGTCACTCCTGTTAAACAAAAGCCCCTGGACTTCACTTTGTCTCTAATTGCTGCCTCATTGCTCTGGCCCCAGTCACAGCTAAATGCAGAGAGTTATTTGTTGTGTATATGTTCCCACGTTACATTCTCTTCTCAACCTAGATTAGTCAGACTCTTGTCCCTGAGATTATTCTGAAACAATTCTTATCAAGGCCACCAAGCCCTCATCTTGCTGGAACTCACAACAGCGTTTACCCAGTGAGGACTCTGCTTGAAAATCTTTTGCTCTAGGCTTCTCCAAGGCCTACAGCACCTACTGGTTTTCCTCCTCCTCATTGCCTGTTCCTTCTCAGACTCCCCCTGCTGGCTTCTTGCTGTCTGAACGCTAAATGTTGGTGTGCTCTGGGCTCCCATCTCTGGCTTCTCTAGATTCCCTTGAAGCAGTGCAGTCTAATCATAGCTCTAATTGCCATCTTCATGCATGTGATACCCCAGTTTATGTCAGTTCAGGCTGTTTCCTTCTATTTCATATTCAGAACTGTGTTTCCATCTCCAAATGTTGTCTGTCCCAAGCCTTTCCCCTCTCACTCAGTGGTGCCTCACAGCATCAGACTTAGGAGTCATCTCTGATTTCCTATGACTAGACTCTAGTTTCAATTGTTATTTCAGTTTAGTGATTCCTCAGAAAATTAAATTGAAACATCCTTTAAGAATTCATAATAGCAAGAGGTTTTAAGTAGTAAGATAATGCATTTTAAAAATTTAAAAGATCCTCAAAAGATGAATTTTTATTTTTAAGTAATTAATTTTTTCTTCTTCCTCTTTCATTATTATCCTCACATCAGCCGGTTCTTCTTGATAGCAGCAGCATTCTTGCAGATCGTATTCTCCTCATGGATACGTTTTTCCAGATTTTGATTTATCATGGTGAGGTAAGATTCCCTTGTGTTTAAAGCTATGCGCATAGTTTCAGTAAAGTCTTTTAATTCGTATTGTTAGAAGCTTCCCTCCCTTTACTATATGACTAGTGTCTCTGTGGTAAGTAAGCTTTATTTCCATTTTTATTAAGTTACGTGTAAAATGTGATTCTTCCTTTTGTGAATTTTTCAACTTAATTTGCAGTTGACCTGTCTGTGGTTATTTTGTCTGTTTGCACATAATTGGAGAAATGAATTTTATACAAAGCATAGCTGTGAAAGTTGGGTTTTACCTGAAGACATTGAGAAGGGAAGAGTCAGTAGGTGGGCTTTCCTTTTTCTTATTTCCTGTGACCATTTAAAAAGTGTTCTGGGGGAAAAAAAACAAACAAAAAAAAATAAAATAAAAAGTGTTCTGGGACTTCCCTGGTAGTCCAGTGGTTAAGACTCTGTGCTCGCAGTGCAGGGGGCCTAGGTTTTCTCCCTGGTCAGGGAGCTAGAGCCTGCATGGTGCACCTAAAACCCGACACAGACCCCCTCCCCACCCCCCAGATATTCCACAGGAAGTATTTAAAGTAAAAAGAAGTATTTCAGTTGATCTTAAAGATTCATTTAAAGCACAAGGTAATTAAAACTTATAACTTAATTGGATTGGTAAATGATTGAAAAGAGCAGACTATTTGAGTAGCAATTGAGTTTAATCTAGGTTATTTAGCGTAACTCTATTCATTCCTGTATTTATTCATTCAGGCAGTATTTAAGTGCTTCCTCTGTGTAAGAAAGCACTGAAATCTAGGTGCTTTGAGAGATACAGATCTTCTTTTTCATAAACTTATACTCAAGCTTATAGTCTAGTATTTAGGTAACTTGTGCAGATATATTTTTCCAGTGTTATAACTGTAAATGATTTTAGATTTGCACTGTAATAGGGAACGGGCTTCCCAGGTGGCGCTAGTGGTCAAGAACCCACCTGTCAGTGCAGGAGACATAAGAGACATAATCCAGGGTTTGATCCCTGGGTTAGGAAGATGCCCTCGGGGAAGGCAAAGCAACCCACTCCAGTATTCTTGCCTGGAGAATCCCATGGACAGAGGAGCCTGGCGGTCTGCAGTCTATAAGGTTGCTAAGAGTCAGATGCCACTGAAGTGACTAGGCACGCATGCACTCAGGGAAGACCTTATTCAAAATATCACTTTAAATATATGGGACTTTTAAAGACCTATTGATGATTATTTTTAATTGATACCAGTTACTAGAGCTATTTAACTTTTAAAAATAATGCCTCTGATACTAGCTCTGTGACAGAGCTAGGTTTTTTATTATTTCTTTTGTCTTTCGGTGGTTTTATTTCTTCAAATAGCTCATTAACGTGCATAAATGAGAAATCAGAAATTCAGATGACTGTTCCTCTGTTAAATATAGAGATATAAAGATATGCATTGATTGACTCAAGTAACTTAGAAATCAAGCCAGGTTAAATCTTTGGATGATTTAATTAAATGGTGTTTTGGAGTCATTTACCTTAATAAAAGTTGATTAATAAGATCATTATTTTTGCCTTAAAAATATTGATTCAGATGCTCTTTTATAGGTATATTATCTTTATAATATTATTGCTATTATTATTAGAGTTTTTACTTTTATATATCTTGAGAGAATGTAACTCCATTCGTAAAGATTCATAATAAGAGGTAATTAATTTGAAGTCTCTAGGAAATCTTCTCTACCAGAAATCCCCTGTGCTTATCATAAGCTTAGGTAGATACCTTTTTGTTGTTGTTCAGTCACTTAGTCATGTCCGACTCTTTGTGACCCCATGGCCTATAGCCCACCAGGCTCCTCTGTCCTTGGAATTCTCCAGGCAACAATTCTAGAGTGAGTTGCTGTTTCCTTCTTCATGGGATCTTCCGGACCCAGGGATTGAACCCTTGTCTCCTGCATTGATTTGTGGATTCTTTCTGAGCCACCTGGGAAGCCCAGCGATACCTTTTAGCTAACTTTAATATGACAAATGTAGTGTTTTAACATTTTTCTTCATTATTATTTCTTTTTACTTTTAAAGAAGAAATATCCTAATTTTGATCTGTTTACTCAAGAATACTGAAATTAGTATTGTAACTTAAAAATAAATGGGATAATATTCTATGATTTTATTACTTTCTGATGATTGTTTCATTTGAAAAAAAAATCTTGGTTAGGTAAGAAAAAAAGTAATAATTCCTTTAATTGTTTTAAAATTAGACCATAGCTCAGTGGCGCAAGTCAGGATACCAGGACATGCCAGAATATGAAAATTTCCGCCACCTTCTGCAAGCTCCAGTGGATGATGCCCAGGAAATCCTTCACTCCAGGTTTCCAATGCCGAGATATATTGACACTGAACATGGGGGCAGTCAGGTAATACTCTTTATTTGTTTGCATGTGTGTTGCTGATTTTGCAATGAGTTGTTCCTATTTGCCTTCTGATGTTAGTTTGAATAGACTGCTTCACCAGGCAAATGAAAATGAAAGAGATGGGCAGATGGTTTCCAGAGGAAGGTGTGCTTTCTTCTTGCCTCAGTTTGAGAGCAGAGCAGTTAGATCATTGACTAGCTGACTACAGGTGGTGGTTTCTCCCATCTTCTTCCTCCAGCTCAGCTCTAGTAAAGAGCCAGGGTGGTGTTTTGGTGATATGCCAGCTTTAGTTGAGCAAGTAGATATGAACAACTTAGGAAGTGATTTAGTGTACTTTTCTCAGATCTCTTTGTTTACTGACAAAGTCTATGAATATGAAGTTTGTGGTAACATAATTTTTGTTTTCCTCATTCTGTCATTTCACTTTTCTAAGAAAATGTCATGTAATAGGAAAGCATTGGCATTATAAAAAGGTGTGTAATTTTTAGAGTTAATGAGGGTTAAATAAGGTACATATTCATATAGCCCTTTTTGGCCTTACAGAAGACTCAATTAGGACCCCATACCATACACTCATTTTTTTTTTATGTTTTAAAAAAAAATTTTTTTTATTTATTATTTTTGGCCACACTGGGTCTTTGTTGCTACACAGGCTTTTCTCTAGCTGTCGTGAGCAGGTCCTGCTCTGTCGTTCTGGTGCACAGGCCTCTCATTGAGGGGCTTCTCCTGTTGTGGAGCATGGGCTCTAGCGTGTGCAGGCTGTAGTAGTTGGGGCACATGGGTTTAGTAGTTGTAGCTCCCAGGTCTTAGAGCACAGCCTCTGTAGTTGTAGCACACAGGCTTAGTTGCTCCGTGGCATGTGGGGTCTTCCCAAACTGGGGATTGAACCCATGTCTCCTGCACTGGCAGGTAGATTCTTTACCACTGAGCCACTAGGAAAGACCAACTCTTCAATCACTTTTACTGCTGCCTTTTAATTCTTATTAGAGGTATATAAATTAATTATAGGTCATTGTAAGTTTTTTTCACTTGTTCCTAGAAATTACAGACCTTGCTTTGTTTATTGATATATCCCTAGTGCCTAGCACAGTATTACAAAGTAGGAAGTAGATATTAGTAACTATTATTCAGAAATGATAGCAATTATTATTAGGGTTTTACTATATTTATAATAGAAGCTACTATACCCTATTGAGAATTTGCAAAGTTGATAACACTTTACATAACTTCTCTCATTTGATTCTCTAGCAGTCCTATTATTATTTCCATTTTACGGATAATAAAACTGAGACTTAGGTTACTTGTGGCCAAGGAAAACTGTAAATGGAGAAATTGGGATTTGAATCCAGGTGTTCTTTAGAAGTAGAAAAAGATTTTGTATGGGTACTAAATTTCAAATGATAGGACTGTCTTGTTCTTTTAATGTGAAATAATAATTTATGAATTATTCTCTCATTGATGTCTCACCACATGTAGTGCTATATTCCTTTTTAATTTTAGTTATTATTTCATGATGATAAGGCATAGTGGGTAGATGGGCAATGTGTCGGTCAAGTGCTCTCATGGAATAGCCTACAGTTTGAAAAAGTTTGAGAGTCATTGTTTAAAGTGAAAGAACATGTAGAGACTTTGAACCTTTGGAGATTTTGCACCTTTGTTGATGTTTCAGACAAGGTGTTCGGCAAATGTCACACTAACTTTGTCATAATTGTTGCACACATACTCTCTATATGCTGAGTTTTGAATTCTACAATTTGTATTTGTTACTGTAAATGTTATTATGTATGTTTGATTTGGAGAGGTTACACTTATTTGTAACATATAGTGGCCTACATATTTCAAGATTTATCTCATTTTTTAAAGTTTCATTTTAATAAAATTAATTTTATGAAAATATATTACATAGAATTGATTTTATATGGCATAATGTATTTGTTTAGCCTGTATTGACCAAATCTTATATTTGATGGATAATATTATTTCTTCTTTGCTTTTAAGGCTCGTTTCCTGCTTTCAAAAGTTAACCCCTCACAGACTCATAATAATATGTATGCCTGGGGACAGGTAAGTGTAAATAGCAGGTCGTAGAAATTATTTCTTTGTGTTTTTTATAGTTCGTTATTTTAGTGAAAGCTACATTTTTTGCCTTTGTTTTTGGCAATGGTTTCTGTTGGAAAAGTAATTTTAAAAAAAAAGAGGTGAAAATAGAATTAGCATTTGGTGGCACCACAGAAAATACAAAAGTGATTATATCAAATATATAGAACCCTTTCATATTTCAAGCTTAACATGTTTCCCTTGAGACAAAAAACAATAAAGTGTATAATAAATGAACTAGAAGGTGATGATTCAGACTTAATGCTCGGCTGTGAGCCACAAAAGGCCACAGTATGCTCGGAGTGATCAGGGATTGTGGTTGAACAAGAGAGGCTGGAGGCCTGGACATCATTATTAATATATTTTAATTTGGTAGAGATTCTACCTCTTGATACACTATTATCACCACTTAGCAAGTGTCCAATCTGCAGGACTCTATATTGGTTTCTTCAGGATCCCAGCTCTCATCCCTGCCTTTGAAGAGCTTGTAGTCTAGTATTAGAAATAAAACACATACCTAAGTCGTTAAAAATACAAGGCAGATTGAGTTGTGTGCTTTTAGGAAAATTTAAAGTCTTACGGGGAGATAGAGGAGAAGGAGGGGAAAGGGTCACATGATGGCAGAAGAAGAGATGTTTCCTTTAGAGTGCTTATTATTACAATAAGTAGAAATTGTGTGAGGAATGGAATTCTAGGTAGGCGACAGTGTGGACTAAGATAAAGAGTATATGTCAGGATGAATAGTAGAACAATAAACTGGAAATGTAGTTGTGCAGTCAGTTATGGAGGCTCTTGAATACCAGGCTGAGGACTGAGGAGCTGAGTCTGTATTTGCTAAGTTATGGAATGTCATTGAAGGTTTTTGGCCAGAGGGCCAGTTTTGACTCTTGGATAATATAGTTGAATCTTAAGATTAATTGGAAGCAGTCTGTAAGTTGGAACTTTCTGCTGAAGTAATCCAAGTGAGAGAGAAAGAAGATGAGATGGTGAAAAGGAATAGATTTGAGTTATATTTCGAGAGGAGACTCAGTGAGATTTGATTAGCAGTTGCAGGAAAGTAAAGCTTACTCTGGGGCCAGACAGCTGTATGCAAAATCTGAATTCTGATTGGATTCTGGATTAGAGCAAACAGCTTATAAAGAACACAGTTAGGATGATTTGTGAAATATATAGACTGTATGTCAGATACTAGTATAGTAATAAATTTCTTAAGAGTAATAATGGTGTTGTGGTTATATGGGTGATTGTCCTTGATCTTGGGAGATATATCCTAAAGTGTTCAGGGATAAAATATTGTGATGTCTTCAACTTGCAAAAATGATTCAACAAGAAGAAAAAGAAAAGGAATAATAGATACAAACATAAAATGTGGCAAAATGTTCATCATTGATTTTAAGTTTAGCACTATGTTGGTATTCATTGTACTTTTTTTCTAAGGTTTGAATTTTTGAAAAGTAGTTGAGGGAGAACAAGGTAGTAAGGAGTTTTGAGCCTGGGTAACTGAGGAGAGCATGTGCCAGTAAGAATGAGAGTGAAAAGAAAACATTTTAGACCTTGAGTTTGAGATACCATCTAGATGCCCAAATGAGTAGGCTGTTGAAAATTTGGGTTTGGTGGTCAGGGCAAGGAGTAGACAAGTGGTACTTAAAGCCATCACAGTGGATGGTTGTCCTAGGAGAGACCACAGAGGCAAAGGCAGGATGGAAGCACAGGTGGTAGGAGTATTTTATATGTAATCAGAGAAGTGGAAGGAAAACGGGAGGAACGCCATGTCTTAAATGGTGAGGGAGCACTTTATAGAAGGAAGAAGAAGGGAGTAACAAACCCCGAGATGCTGCAGGTTCTTGGTTTGAGGCAGTTATTTGTGCCCTTGCCAAGCAGTTTTAATGTAGTCATTGTGTAGAGGAGAGATTGTTAAGGAATTAGTGAGTGGTGAAGAAGTGGAGGTCATTAAGTATAAATGATTCTTTTGCAAATTTAGCCTGAATGAATAGTAGAAGGATGATTGTTATTAGAGTAAGGGCACAAAACTTATTTGTAGACTAAGTGTAAGGAGCTGATGTCGGGGAGACACAGAAGAATGGTGTATGGATGTTTAAAATCCTCAGAAGGAGACAGTGTGATCACATTATGTGGAGTTTAAGCACTGGTAGGGAGGCAGGACATTTCTTTCTGCAAAAGCGAAGAGTGAGAAAAAGGGTGAAGACGGGAAGATTCTGAGGTGCAGAGAAAAACTCATTGGAGAAGCCTGTTTCTTTTCAGTAATTATTTCCTGGAGTGAGAAATGCTGGGGTTAAGGACTAGATAACAGAACAGGTTAAAAACAACTATAAGGAATATAAGAAAACAATAGAGGATGAATAAAAGACTTACAGCAGTGATGAGGGTCCATTTTGTTTACTAACAATTTCTTGAGCATGGTTCCATAATGTTCTTTAGCCATGCTGTGTAGTTAGGCATTGCATCAAAGATGAAAGAGCTGGGGCTAATTTAGGACTAGAGGTAAGAAAGATGACATAGCAAAGAGAGTAGAATATTTGAGAGCATTGTTAAACAACTGACTATGGGGCCCAGGCTGGTTAGAAGAGAAATAAAGCAATAATTGGAATTCAAGCCCTTTTTTTTGAATCGAGTGAGTGAGTGAGTGAAAGTCACTCAGTTGTGTCTGACTCTTTGTGACCCCATGGACTATACAGTCCATGGAATTCTCCAGGCCAGAATACTGGAGTGGGTAGCCTTTCCCTTCTCCAGGGGATCTTCCCAACTCAGGGATCGAAGCCAGGTCTCCTGCATTGCTGGTGGATTTTTTACCAACTGAGCTATGAGGAAAGCCCTTTGAATATAGAGGTGCCTCAAAAGTTTGCCTTGAATTCTCTACATTTTAGAGAATTTTCTCTGGGTGATTGCATCCATTCCTGTGGCTTCAGCTTTCATTTGAGTCTAACTTGTAAGTCTCCATCTTTGATTTGGCTTCACAGTGACCTGCAGACTGGAGTTTCTACAACCACCAGGTGCGGAGCACTTGAGTTTCCTGTAGACATTTCATACGCAGCATGCCCCAAGTTGAGCTCTTTTATACCATCTTGCACTTACTGACTTGCAGGGTTTTTACAGAGGAGCACACCATTCTCTCAATTGCCAGGGCTTGGAACTTTAGTTATGTACATTTTCTCCCTTCTGCCCCTAATTATTGACTTATTTTCCCTGGCCATTCCCTCCTTTCCCCGCCACTAATCAAGGTCAGGCCCTTGTTACTGTCCACATAGACTGTTGGAATTACCTGCTGGCACGGCTTTAGCCGTTTCCTCCCATCTTGGCACTGGTCAGAGTGGTCTCCCTAAAACAGTTCTAAGTCAGAGCACTGTCTGGAAGTCTTTAATAACCCCCTGTTGAGTTACTGAAAACTCTGTATTGCTATTGAGGGTCCTTTGTGGTGTGTTTCAACTTTGCCCACTTTTAGCTACTATTTAGTCTTCTTAATCAAACTAATCTTCTTACTGCACTCTGAGTATGCTTAGCATGTAACTTGCTCTGTCACTGCTTGTCACACATCGCAGCCATCCCTCAAGGCTCAGTTTACTAGCTCCATGAAACTTTTTCTGTGATTGTATGACTGGATATTGTGGAATATCCCTGACCCTTCATTCCCCCTCTCTTTCCCCATTCATTTCTGATGCCACTTATTTTTCCTGTTAGAATATAAATTACTTGAGGGTAATAACTGTGTCACTTTCATTTTTTACTTTCCACAGTACCTTAAACATTAGCACATATTGACTATAATACATCTGGACAGGAAAATAGAGGTTAGAGTAAGGAAGTCTGTGGAGATGCTTTAGGAGTTAAGAAGCTTTTGTGATATAGATAGGTAAATTGAGTCCATGGTCTAAAAGTCCTGAAAAGTGAGGAGGTTTTTTTTATAGCAAGGAAAGGAACTTACTCCTGGAAACTGTTCAAAGGGTACATAGCACATGCAAGAAAAATTTATCTCCACCTAATACATGTATGTATAGATTTTCAGTATCATCCCTCACCGTCTTCCACTTGGCGGGAGGGAACAAAAAGCTAAGTATAATACTGTGAGGTGGAACTTTGGACTACAGCCTGTCCATGAGTTAGCCTTTCTTTTATACTTTAGTCAGTTGAGTATTGGTTTTGGTTCTGGATCCCACAAGTTAAGAGGAACTTCACAAGAAAAGAAAATCACAAGAATATAGAAAATATAGCACCAACAAAGAAAGTTAATGAAATTCAATAGTAAATAATCAGTATGAAGGGGAAGTTAAAGGATACTTTAAAACAGTATTCATCAGGGGTCATTTATCAATTGCCCGTAGGGATTAGGTGAACAGATGAGTGAAACTGGCTGCATATAAGAGACCCTGTCAGTCTCAGTGTCAAAAAGCAATATCTGAGGGCAGGGGGCTATGGCAGACTAGGGTTTATGGGGAGAGTCCACAGATCTTTTTCTAAAGGGAGTAGTTGTTCCTCCCCTCCAGATGACTGTTGGTGTTCATGTAACTCAATTAACAAAGTGTTGTGAGCTCACGTTATGAAGTCCAAATAAAACATATCTCCTTGTGGCTGAATTTCTGCATTAAGAAAGCATGGTTTAGTTCTTGGAAATAATGACTTGTTCTTTGTTTTGGGGGATTTAAATTACAATGTGGAGATGTAGATGGAAGGCTTATAAAGAACCTGTTGATCTGGCTTAAATGTTAGAGCTCTTGTTTATGCCTCTAATGTTCCTATTTCCAGGCAGTAATAATTAAGTTCCAGTTTAATTATTATAGATTATATTATTATAACCTATGGGCAAATTGAGGTGAAAAACCATCATGGATGTATTTTTAAAGAGAAAAAGGGTACAGTCAAAAAATTGAGATCAGTCAACTGGAAATATTTGATAAGATTGAGTTGAGCATTAGTATTTATCATTTCAAATAAGATCACAGTATATAAATTAGAAAACCCATATATATTTTGTCTGGTCTAGGAGAAATAGATCTGGGACTGGGTGAATTGAGGTGGAAAGGCATCAATCCATGTGTCATTCTGAGCTGGTAGTTGAAAATTCTGCAAGTTACTGAACTTCCCTATGCCTTCTTTTCCTTATCTATTATAGTGTTTAATGACACATACTTGATATGCCCAGTAATAGTCAGTAAATATTAGTTATTAGTTTTCCTTGTTATCACTGGAGAAAACAGTCTCTCTCTAAAGATATTTAAGATAGGAAAGAAAACCTAAATAATATAACCTATAATAATTAAACTGAAACAATTATTACTGCCTGGAAATAGGAACATTAGAGGCATAAATAAGAGCCCTAACATTTTAAGCCAGACCCTGAAGGAAGGAGATCATTTCATTGGGTGAATATGATGGAGAAGGAAATCCCAGGCCAAGGAACAAACATGCATATTGTTTATCTTATTCATTCACTCATTCATTTATCCATCCACCCATCCATCTATTCAATTTTGAAAGCCATCATCTTTGGAGAAACTTAAATATGCTTAGTTGTCATTAAATGAGTTCTTTTTATTCATTTGATAAAACCTTGTTTAAATATTTGCAATCATTCAGTTAAATTATATCCTTACACTATGTGGTGGTTTTAATTACGTTATCAGGTCTGTCTCTCCTTAGGTTATTTTATAAAGATTTTTCCTCAAAGAGGCAGTTAAAAGCAGTTTGGATTTCTTCTCATTATTACATTTTAGAAAATATAATAATCTTTTCCAGAAATGCATCTGGTTTAGGAAAATTTAGAAATTAGTCACAGTTATACCTTTGGGGGAAGCTGGCATTTGATCTTATCTTTTATGAATAGACTCTTATGAAAACAAAACAAACTCCTTTTAGGTTGGTTCCAAACTGTTTGAGAGATCTTTCAGTCTGTGTTGAATTAGTTCATGTGTCTAAAAACAATGAAATTTTGGTCTGATGTATTTTTTAATTTTTTTTTTGGTCTGATGTATTTATATCAGTGTTTCTCAGTCTTTATATTTTGTTAAATTTGAAAGCATCCCTTTTTTGTAATGCTGTTTGAAATGTCAAAATTAAATAAATGTGATAATTATAAGTAAGAAAGAAACCAAGAGACTAAGGTTTTTCTTGACAATGACTTTTATAAGAGAAATTATGTTAATTTTTTAATAGATAATAATAAACTGAATCTACACTGTTTTACTCATTACACTAAGATTTTCATAAACTCTTATTTATGAAAACACTCTTGTGAGGTGAGTACTGTTAATGTTATTTTTCAGAAGAGGAAATTGACACTTAAGTAGATTAAGTAACTTTTCCCCAAATCACATAAACTGTGACAAGGGTTTGGATTTGATCTTAGGTCATTCTAACTCCAGAATATGAATTTTTAACCATTAAGCTAAATTGATGATTGAAATTTAGGGAGTTAACATGATAGCCAAGCATTTTGCTAAAAATGATGAAATCTAATACCTTAGTTTTCTTTTTGTCAAGAATCCAGTGTGAGTATTATCCATGGATGACCTGAAGGGGGCGCCGCCGCAACACTGCTTCTGTGGTGGTGCTGGAGGCCTCTGTTGCTGTAGTGCTTCATATACTAAATGATGGAAAACTTGGCCCTTTCTGCCCAATCCTGGGTGTATGTTAAAGAGAAAAAGGGTACACTTGAAAAATTGAGATCAGCCAGCTGGAAATTTTTGATAAGATTAAGTTAAGCATTTAGTATTTATCATTTCAAATAAGGTCACAGTATATAAATTAGAAAACCCATATATATTTTGTCTTTACTAGGAGAAGTAGATCTGGGATTGGGTGAATTGAGGTGGAAAATGTGTAAGGTGGAAAAAAAATCAGGTATAATTACAGGAAGAAGAAAAGGGAGCTATTGGCTTATTACTAGTTTAAGTCATATTTTTGATACCTTACTTCCTGTGTTAACTAGGAGTGTAGAATAAGAAGTATTTCAGCCTATAAAAGAATAGATTTTCTAAAATAGATACTAATGTTTAGGCCAGCTGCATGTGTCAGGTATTGTTCTATTTTCTTTATACACTTTCTTTATACACTTTAACTCATTTAATCAATAAAACAACCATGTGCAGTAGATTCTGTTCTTACCTGTATTTTACAAACAAGGAAACTAAGACTCAGAGAGGTTAAGTCACTTCTTCAAAGTCATACAGGCAGTAAGCAGCCGAGCCAGGATTTGAGCTCAGTCTGTCTGGCTCCAGTCTCTAAGCTCTTAATTCCAGTGCTGTTGTCTCCCTTTGTTATGTAGTTTTTCAAATTCTTATGAATTCACATATGAAAACATAATAAAATTGATTTTCCTTTATTCAGGAGAGGTTATGGCATGTCTGTGGCTATACCAGATAAGAACCACAAGAGCTGTAAATTCTTATCTCATGTTTGCCACTAATTTGCTGATATCCTCTGAAAATTACTTAATTTCCTTATTTTAGACTTTTATATATACCTATAAATAAATTGGATATCAGGTGAAGAATTTAAAAATCCAGATATAAAATACTCCAGGAAACTTTCTTGCTACAATAAAATTTCATTATTAGTGGATTGGATTACTAAGATCATTTCATCAACACAGTTTTTATTAAAATAGAAGTCAGGAATTTTCCCAAACTCTTGTTAGTTACATAGAACCCACAAGAATCAATAAAAATGACTTGAATGAAAATATATGTATGTTTTATTTAAAACATGATATAAATTCTCTTCCTTCCAGCTGGCAGTTCTGCTAAAATATGTGTAATTGAAATTTTATTTTAGTAAACAGGCAGCAGTGAAGGAGGCTTACTTCTTAGTAGAGATAAAAGCACCAGTGCATTCAAGACAAATTAACACGTTACTACTTTAAAGACTAAATTGGATATGGAGCTGTTCTAATGCCAACTGATGAATTGCAGTAAAAATCTGACTCTGACCTCTTGGGGTTAGTGCAGACCCCAAAAGTTAAAGGACATGGTCCACCCAAGACCTACCCTACTTCAGATGCCAGCCAAAAGTCGAATCCCAGGTTATCCACATTTCCGACCAGCTGGCTCAAATCTATGTGTGGAGGGTGGTGAGAAAGGGAGAGTGGTAGGATGGGAGATGGGTGGGTGGGGTGGATAAGAGGTTCCCACAACCCCCGTCAGGTTTGGAAATTCCCTAGAACAACTCACAGAACTCAGAAAAGCACTGTATTTATGATGACAGTTTTATTATAAAACTGATAATATTGTAAAGTAATTAGCCTCCAACTAATAAAAATAAATGAAAAAAAAACTGATAGTAATTCCTTTTCCCATGGAATTGGGGTTTGTCACCCTCCCAGTTGATGTATTGATGTATTTATTCCTCAAATAGGAATCTCCACTTGGCTTTGGTATCCAGTGGGTTTTTTTTTTGCTTTTGCCTTTGTTTTGTATGATGGATTGAAAATCTAGCCGCACCCCCCCCTCCCCAGCCCCCGCCCCCTCCCCCCACCACTCCATCCCTTCCTCCCTGGAGGTCAGGCTCTCTTAAAGCCCAGCGGTCTAATTACATGGTTGATCTTTCTGGTGACTGGTCCCTATCCTGAGTCATCTCATCTCACAGCATAAACTAGTGTGATCTGAGGGCTCATGAATAACAGATGCTGCTGTCAGGTGATTCCAAGGATGTAGTCTCCCTCTCAGGAATCTGGGACAAAGACCAGTCAGATTCTTTATTATACAAGAACGTAGACATTGTTCTGCTTAAAATGATTTCCTTGTCTATTTTTTTCTTTTACACATTTGCTTATACATTTTAAGGTATCATCCTGTGTTTTTAATTATATAAAATATCTTCCTTTTCTTCTAGGAGTCTGGAGCACCGATTCTTACAGATGATGTTAGTTTGCAAGTGTTTATGGATCACTTGAAAAAACTTGCTGTGTCGAGTGCTGCTTGATGTGCTGAACTTATTAAGATTGAGAAGATGAACTAGTATTTATTTCTTTTTTTCTCTTCAGTCAATCTGTGGGAATCAACAGAGAGATCTCTGTAGACTCTTTTTGTATTAGTATGGTTTGAGACAGCATTTGGAAAATGTTCATGTTTGTAGATTAAGCTAGAATATAAGAGCAATACGAACAAATTTGTTTTCCTTGCCACAGTATTATAACTGGTTTTAGAAATTTGAGGTCTTTATAACTTAATTATGCTAAAAAGTAAAAATAGTCTGCCTTGCACTACAGGGATATAACTCATTTGTATGTTTGGAGACAAATTCAAAGTGGCACTGAATGTTCCTGACTCTGAAAACTTGTTTCTTAATTTTAACCAGAAAGTAAACAAAATCATCAACAATAATGATAAATGTGAACATTTTTCATTGAATATTTTTCCATGATATTCAGCACTTATGTATACACTTCTGTACTTACTCTGTTAAGGCAGATTTATTTTTATGATGACTTGTTTAGAAATTATTTGACTTTATATATGGTAATTTTCATGAAGATAATTTAATGTTTTTGGCCATTTGAAAAAAATAGTTTAGAGATGAAAGTTTTTTTGGGTGACAATTCCATAATTGATAACATGTGAAATTCCCACAAAGGACCCAACTATGTGATTAAACATATTTTTTTTAATAAAGGGAAATAGAAAAGAAATAGTTTCGTCACAGTACATTTTAGAAAGGCTTTGCAGTAAAAAGACTATTGTAACTTCTAAACCAAATTTAATATTCATTGCATGCTTTTGTTTTTCTGAGGTAAGTTTTTATTATATCCTTCAGTATTTTAAACTCTTGGGAGTTTACACACTACTTTCTGTTTTTGCTTCCATTTTGTGAACTGTATTAAGTTGTAGTTCTTATTGAAACAGTATTATCTAATATTTTGTTGAATTTTATCATGTGATGATGCTCAGTTCTCTTTTGATTTATTCATTAGTATCATTCACTTTTACCTTTTAAAGTTTACTTGTAGCAGATGTTTACATTGCTAAAGCCAGATATGTTTGACGATGAAATTTACATCAAGTACTGCAATAAAAGGTGGTGCTACTATATGGGCTTAGAAGGACTCTGCAGTGATTGTATTTGCATGGACACAATCATTTGATGGTAAAACAGATACTTTAAATGGATTGTTTATATGTTTTATTTGATTAGAGTAAATAAATTGCTCTGTTCCATTTTATTTGAACTATGATAGGTCTAAATACCAATAAAATATACATTTTCTCTGTTTTCCCGCTTATTTTGAAATCTAGTAAGCCTGAAAAGCCTAGTATAAAATTAAAGCATTTATAAAACCTGCTATTGATGGATTAAAAAGTCGCTTATTAAAAAAAGAATAACATTTTTATTGAGTTTTAATTCACCTCACACAATTCACTAGTTTTTAAATATTCATGGAGTTGTGTAGCTATAACCATAATCAATTTTAGAGCATTTTCATCCCCCAAGTAGTTATTTGTTTTTGCTGTCAGGCCCTGAGAAGAGTCCCTGTGATGATGATACATGTTTAGTTGGTCTGCCCCTTTAACTTGGGTCCTTCAAGAATGTATTGTTATTTCTTCTCTTGAGTGATGAGTTGGTACTTACCCCTAAACTGTCCTCATTACAGCTCAGAGAACTAAAGTGTTAATACCTCTGTATTTAAGGGGTAAGGATGAACAAATATATCACCATATCCTTTTAACTTACCATTTGATAGAAATCACCTGGATTATTTTTTAGCTATTACTAAATTGCTAGCTATTTAAATAGACTTGAAGGAAGAAATGTTAACCCTTTCTATGAATTTAGAGTGGATTGTGAATATTTGCTAAATCATGAGCAGCACTGAGAAGCTTTGGTGTGTCCAGAACTGTTTGGGAATTCATTCTTGAACCTACTTACCCTTGGTGGCCTTATCTCTAAAAATAAATTTAGATCTCATCTATGCACAGTTATAGTTTGTTGTAACAGAATAAATTTATTCTTTTATTGGCTGATTGCAAAAGCGATCTGATATTTTCTCTATCCACTTCTCCACTTAATAAACTTCCATCTCATATTTCCTAGCCCAGACTGCATGTAAGGAATGTGCTTGTTGTCCAGAGCAGACCAGAAACCAAGGAATCATTTTCAACTCTTCCGCTCCTCAACATCTTTAGTAACCAGATTGTACCAATTCCAGCTCTTTAGTATCTCCCTAATCTGTTTTTTTTTTTTTAAGTTTAAGTGAAGTTGCTCAGTCATGTCCAGCTCTTTGCAACCCCATGGGCTGTAGCATACCAGGCTCCTCCGTCCATGGAATTTTCCAGGCAAGAGTACTGTAGTGGGTTGCCATTTTCTTCTCCAGAGGATCTTCCCAACCCAGGGATCAAACCTGGGCCTCCCATATTTCGGGCAGGCGCTTTACCCTCTGAGCCACCAGGGAAGTCACTGTTCACTGTTCTCCATTTTACTGCTATTGTGCCTTCATCATATCTCACCTGGTTTGGTGAAATAGTTTTCTAACCAGTCTGCTTTCCCCAGTCTCTCTTTCTCCATCTCTTCAGTTCACTGAAACCTGGGTTATGATTATGTCATTCCCTCTGCCCTCCTAATAAAATCCAAACACTTTGACCTGTATACTATATACCAAAACTATAGCTCTCCCTAGAAATAGTACAAAGGATGCAATTGAAAAGGTAGGGCTGGAGGGTGGTCTCTAGTTCTACCTAAGCTTTAGTCTTTAGGTGTGGTGTTTGGGGTCAGTACAAAGATGGGAGCAGATGTGTTCTTTACTGGCAGCTACAGATTAAGTGCTATGGCTTATTGCACTGGGCTTAAAAAAAAAAGAACATATTTTTTTTGTTATTTTTCAAGCAATACTGAAAAATTAGGATTGTTTTCTAATGTCTATATTTTCCCTGTTTCTGATGTACATGCATACATACTTCTTGTACTCTTATATACTTGGTTTGTATTCATTTTGAGCATTTTATCAAGTAATTTCAGAGATATTTCTATTTTTTGTTTGCTTTTTAATAGTCTATGAAATTAATACCTTCTCCTTTCGTATGTGCCTTGTCCCTTTTTTGTTAAACATATTAAAACAAAAGCTTGTCTAAGTTTAACATATTATCTGGTGACTATAATAATAGGCATGCAATAACACGTATGTAATACTGAAGTTGGAGAAGGGAATGGCAACCCACTCCAGTACTCTTGCCTGGAAAATCCCATGGACGGAGGAGCCTGGTAGGCTGCAGTCCATGGGCTCGCTAAGAGTCGGATGCGACTGAGCGACTTCACTTTCACTTTTCACTTTCAGGCATTGAAGAAGGAAATGGCAACCTACTCCAGTGTTCTTGCCTGGAGAATCCGAGGGACGGGGGAACCTGGTGGGCTGCCGTTTATGGGGTCACACAGAGTCAGACATGACTGAAGCAACTTAGCAGCAGCAATACTGAAGTTACATTGCTAAATCACATTTTTTCCTCCCTCACCCCTACCTATGGCTAATACTGAAATAAAGCCAAATTATTTGGGTTAAGAATGTGATACTTGGGAAATTGAGGATTTTTTTCCCTAAGTAAACATAGAAAAACATATATAGTAATTAATACATCTGAAGTGTTTGGAAGATGGGTAGAAATATTAACTTTAGGCTTTGTTAAATCAACATGACATTAGCTATGTATTTTTAGAAGTTAAAGGTAACAAAGATAAAACCAGGATACATACTTTTTAAGCCAGATTTAATTTCCAAACAAGTAGAGGAAAAGAAGCAATAAAAGTAATTTGATTGATCAAGTAAAAGCAAGAAAGATTAAGAAGGCAGCAGGGCAAATGGGAAAGCATGGTAAAGGAACACAAAAAGAACGAAATAATGGATTAATACTTTCTTAGTGTATTTTATGAAAATGGAAAAATACTAGCCTTTCACTATAATAAATAATAACATCACATGTACTGTTTTTGAACATTCTGCCAATGTGTCTTGGACTATAAAAACTGGTGTTTTCATATACCCTACAGAGTATAGCCAGGTTGGTCATTCTTTATTCATAGTTGAGTGAATAACTGCTTTATTATTTAAAGCAACAGAAACACAAATAGGAAAATAAAGATAAGTTTTGTAGATATTCATTAATATTCCATTTCACAATTCCTGGATTCTTAAAACTTCAGGATCTATCCTAGTGACTTTCAAAAATGCTTCTTGGACTAAAAAATTCCACTAATATATATAAACCAGAGAATTCAAGATAAATTCCTTTTAAATCTGATAAAAATCCTCCAAAATTTTTCTTTTGCAAAAATTGAGAGCAAATAGCTCAATGTTGGTGAACATTGACATTATTTGATCCATTGATTTAGAACAAATGTCCATTTATGGTGAAAATGATCAAGGCATTTGAACATTGCTCTTTTAATTTCTTCTGATCATTCAAGGCCAACATCTTTCTGTCGCTTTCCTGGCATTCTTCAAATTTGATTATTCAGTGTAAATGCATATCTTAACATTTTTGTCGTGGCATAGCTGATAGTCTTCTCTACAACTGCTGTGTGCTGCTCTTCACAATTTAAAAATGGAGGAGCAATTTAAAAAATGTTTTACTGTACACTGTTTAGTTCTGTTTAGACTGCAACTATTTTCATTTCCGATTAACCTCATCAAAAACTTTGCACCAAGGAAAATTTCTAAGTTGTGCCATTAATGTAATGTTTTATTTTCTTGGTCAGTCCTTTAGTTTTAAAACAGTTCAAAAAGAAAGTTTTAATTGTAAAGATACTAAAGCTCAGTAAAGGTTTCGATATGCACACTAAAATTCGCACTTACAAAAAGATTACACCTCAAAGTTCACACTGTTTCACTGTTTTAAAATTTAACCACAAACAAAAACTCTGGGTGGCCATATAAAGACTGAGTGAATTGTTTCCTCATCTTTGTAATTACCACTGTTTAATTGAACCTACTGTTTAAACACTAGGATACTTTGAACAATGAATATTGAAGACCAAAAAAAAAATCTCTTCAAGGGATATGAAATGATTCAAAAACTGTTAACTAACTTAACCTTCCAAAGGCAAGGGTGTCCTTATGTTGGGACTGGATTGTATGGGATTTCTCTGAATTAAGTTCTGAGTATGGGACAAACACAATGTTTATGAAAGGATAGGTAGTAACAAGGTAATAATCAGAAAGTTACACACATATTATAACTAAGGGATAGCCATAGCAATTGTATAGATTGTAGGCCAATAAAAATTGTTTCAAGCTGGAGTATTTTATCATATTATTTGGAATTGCTGGGATATGGCAATAAAACTCAAGCCAAGTGCTCTGGCCTTGTTACACTGCTGTCTTGGAAACAAGGTTATTTTCTCATGAGTTACATAAGAAATTTCAATGAAAATTATAAAATATTTAGAATTGAACAATAAAAGTACTCTATCAAAACTTGTGGTATTGAAAAAAAAGATTACTAGAGGGATATATTGTTTTAAAGGCAACTGGAGAAAAAAGATTGAAAAATAAATGAACTTTGTATTCAGCTCAAGAAAATGAAAATGAACAACAAATCTAAGGAAAGAAGGAAAAAGGAAATAAAATAAGAATTTTAATGAGATAGAAAATAAATGGAGGAGATGCTTCATAAAACCAAAAAGATAATAAGCTTTGAAAGTCTTAAATGTACTTCAAAAGCGAAGAAGGAAATTGAGTATCAGCTCATCTTCTGAATAGTTTTTTAATGGAAATCTTAAATGAACAATTATTCAAATTTTTTTGGTCCAGGCCATTTAAGAAGCATAATTGTTTAGTTTTTTAATTACCAAGCCATCTAAAATTTGTTCTCTAATGAATTTCAGGAAAAACTTGATGTTAAAATAGTATACTTACTCCTTATGAACGTAGATATACTTATGAAGTTGAGAAATTATAGAGTCCACTGAGATCATTAAGTCCTATTTCCTTACCCAGTTCAAGAATCCCCTCACAATATCCCTGATGGTTGATTGACCTCTCTAGATCACTTGTAGTGACAGTTAAGACAGGAGAGCTATAATTGCTGACCCCTACAAGTGACTTAAACTTTTAAAGAAAAGATAGTGAACTGGGAAGGATTAGTATGTGACATACCAAAAAGAAGCCTTGACCAGAATTTGATGGCGAACCTTTAAATCTGTTTCACACAACACATTCTGAGGACCATAACCACTGACCTACAAAGCCTTCTGGCCCTCTGATACTGTCGTTAAATGAGAGCGGGGCAGCCGGTAATGCAGGAAGTCTGTGCTAGTTTAGAAATACGCTTTCCAAGCAGGACATCATGTACCTACTTCCCCAGCAGAGCCCTGTGTGTTTCCCAACTGCAGTAACCAGAGTACACTTCTAGGTAGAGACAAGGGCATGAAAAGCCAGGGGGTGCGAATCTGTTTCCTAGGGAAAATGTGGCCTGAGCTGCTGCTGGGAAGAATTCTATTTTCTGATCTGTGTCACGATCTTGCTCAGCTGCCTTAACGGGGTGAAGCAGCCACAGAAGGATCCTATGTGTACATTTAAACTTGTCTGAGGACTGCACTGTTTGTTTTAGCAGAACAGGGAAATCCATAAAATCAACAATTTTTGTAGGGGTTAGACATTTTTCTAAGGATAACAAATCTGTAGGTTACTTAGGAGTTACAGTAAAGACATCATTTGAAGTGATAAGCGTTCTGATTTGAAGAACCTCCAACGAGGGAGGATCACATTTCACTAGATTTACTGGTTTGGGGCCTTCCTGTCGTGAAGGCAATTTAAAATTAACAATCTGCAGAAAATTAATCTTCATAAAATCCTTGTGAGATGTTGATAGGTCAAGTATTTTGCCTGTTTGAAAACATCTGGGAAGAAAAATTCAACCGAGATGAGAGAATCATAGCACAGTGCTTCTCAAGCTTGACCAGGCATAGGAATCACCTGGTGATGATAAAATGCAGATTTTGACTAAGTGCTAACAAGGTAGGTGGGGAATACAGAGTCAGACACAGTCCTCCTCTGCTGAGCCCAGGTTATTACATCCTGTATGATCTCTTGAAATGTATCATTCTAAAATTCTATTTTTAATGAGAACATTAAGCCAACTGATTTATCAAATATCCCATTTCAGCAAGTATTTCTATTTAAAAAGTTATTAAGTTACTGAAATATTAATGGGAGTATAGTATCATGTACCTGAAGGGAATGTGTTCATTGAATCTTGGGTTTTGTTAATACCTGAAATCAGCTTCTATATTTAGATAAAGGTGTTGAGAAAATAAGATTCTGAGTAATAGACTTTGGAATAGCTTTAATTATTTTAGGGAAGATGCATCCCATTTTTTAGAACAGTGAAAGCGAAGGCATGTTACGAAATGTTCTTCACTAGGTATATTTATTAGTTGCTTAGACAACTATTATGGGTTAGATAGACATGGATATCCGGCGGCTCAGACAATAATATGCCTGCAATGTGGGAGACCTGGGTTCAATTTCTGGGTCAGGGAGATCCCCTGGAGAAGGGAATGGCAACCCACTCCAGTATTCTTGCCTGGGAAGTCCCATGGGTAGACAACCTGGCAGGTACAGTCTATGGGGTCACAAAGAGTCAGACATGACTGAGCAGTTAACACACTAGACAACCATTATGGGTTAGACAAACGTGGATATTCATGGAATTAGAAAAATAAATTCAACAGTGTGAACAGTCTTTACACCAACAGACTA
This sequence comes from Odocoileus virginianus, assembly GCF_023699985.2. Lineage (NCBI taxonomy): Eukaryota > Metazoa > Chordata > Mammalia > Artiodactyla > Cervidae > Odocoileus > Odocoileus virginianus. Next base: position 26,714,045 of record NC_069689.1, read on the forward strand.
CTGTTCTGTGTGTATTACGTCGTCTCCTTTTTAAAAATTTTATTTCTTTAAATTTATTTTCAACTAGAGGATAACTGCTTTATAATATTGTGTTAGTTTCTACCATATATCAACACAAATCAGCCATAGGTGTACTGATGTCCCCTCCCTCTTAAACCTCCCTCCCACCTCCCACTCTATTGTATATTTATTTACAGTAGTATTTTCAATTATGTTCACTTATTGAGTATCATACAGCTTTTGATGTGGCTTGTTGTAAATGACTCTAATGATTAGTTTCCATTTGGAGTCTAAAGTCCAGCATGGTTTCAGGGAGCTCATGCTTTGTTATTGCAGGTTCTCTGGCAAGAACATTCACGGCGCCCATTGTGCTTACTCAGCCTCTGTGGGAGACAGCTACATCTGCTTCTCCATCTGCACCTTTCAGTTTTAAGTCCATATGTCCATATCATTAGCTGTCCAGCTGTCTAATGAAGGAAATTAACTGGATTCAAGCAAATCTCCACCTTTCTGCAAGACCTTCCACAAAACAAGTTATGTGGAACGCTGCAAGGATTTCTTATGATTAAATAGATCATGAAACTGTGATGGCTGAAAAGAGATACGTTTAAACATGACCAGAGTTTACTTTTATTTGTTAAGAATATAATCACAAAATATGTTTAATAATGAAGTAGCCATGCTACATGTTATATATGGCTCTGCACCTGTCATAGATAAAACCCACTCATAAATAAAATCTAAGGTTGCCACTACAGGGTAAGAAAACCAAATCCTTAACATGGTATTCTAGACATATCAATCAGCACGCCTGTAACACTCAGCAAGTCCTCTGCTTGCATCCCCTCTGCCGAGATAAGCAGTCAGTTCCAGTTTCTTCCTTAAACAAAGGTGTGGGATCATTTAAAGTCATCTCTAATCTGCAGACTGGCTGCTAACCTATAAAGTGATTTGGCATAAAAAAGTTTTCCCAGTAAATATCAGTTCAGTTCAGTCACTCAGTTGTGTCCAACTCTTTGCGACCCCATGGACTGCAGCATGCCAGGCTTCCTTGTCCATCACCAACTCCTGGGGCTTGTTCAGACTCATGCTCATCGAGTCGATGGTGCCATCCAACCATTTCGTCCTCTGTCATCCCCTTCTCCCAACCAACCATTTCATCCTCTATCATCCTCTTCTGCCTTTGATCTTTCCCAGCATCAGGGTCTTTTCCAATGAGTCAGTTCTTCGCATCAGGTGGCCAAAGTATTGGAGTTTCAGCTTCAGCATCAGTCCTTCCAATGAATATTCAGGACTGATTTCCTTTAGGCTGGACTGGTTGGATCTCCTTGCTGTCCAAGGGACTCTCAAGAGTCTTCTCCAACCCCACAGTTTAAAAGCATCCATTTTTTGGTGCTCAGCTATCTTTATAGTCCAACTCTCACATCCATACATGACTACTGGAAAAACCATTGCTTTGACTAGATGGACCTTTGTTGACAAAGTAATGTCTCTGCTTTTTAATATCCTCTCTAGGTTGGTTATAGCTTTTCTTCCAAGGAGCAAGTGTAAGGATGCTGGCAATTAATTAGACTATGTATACTTCCTTTTCCTCTAAAATTTGAATAGGAAAACTCAGACAGCAGCAGCTCTTCTGTAATGAGAGGAAAAATGATAGAGAAGAAACAAAGAGTGGAAGAGGCTTGTTGATTGTAGAACCAGAGGGTGAAGGTTCATGAGCCGTGGCTGCGGGAGGGTTCCGAGATGCCCTTGAACTTTGAAGCGTAGCTCTTTATGGAATCCTTTCAGCCTTACTCCCAAATTGTCGTTGTTGCTGTTTAGTCGCTCAGTTGTGTCCAACTCTTTGGAACCCTGCGGACTCTAGCACGTCAGGCTCCATGGGGATCTCCAGGCAAGAACACTGGAGTGGGTTGTCTCTTCCTTCTCTAGGGGATCTTACTAACCCAGGAATTGAACCCATGTCTCCTGTGTTGCAGGCGGATTCTTGAACCAGTTGCAAATGTGCCCTTACATCAAATCCCCACTATTGAAAAAGAGTTAAACTTGTTGGTGAAACAACGGTCACAGTGACAATGATGATACTAACTTTTCACCTGGCTGTTGGAAAGAAGAGGGATTCAGCATTGAGAAGACTAATCAGACAGTGAGGTATGTGGCACATTTGAGTCCCCGAAGATGCTTTATCTGCTCACTTGGAACAGATAAGGTTCACCTGGTTTGGGTGTCTTTCTAACACTATCTAAGAGGATCCCTAACTTAGAGCTTTCTGAAGACAACAAAAAATCTTAATATCAATGAGTAATGGGAATTACACATGACTCACTCCACGTCTTTATAATTAGTGCATTGAATGAGCAGGGATCAGGGATCATGAACCATAATTTTGAGAGCTACTGTATCTTTATCTCTGTCCCTTTAAACTTGTTCAATGTGTGTAATTTTCCATTTATCAACCACTTGCGGAAGACCCTAGCAGGTTGATAATTTGGGTGTCACTTCTACCTAATAGATCTCTCTTAAGTCATAAACATAGTCCCACTTAACAATAGCCAGATTCTTGCTAGGTGGAAAGCATTCATCATTTCATTCACAGTTCTGCATGCAGTCTATCTTATGGCTCACGTTGTATTCTGCTATCTATGTTATCTTAGTCCAAGTCACTTGTTTCACTTTTATCCACAAGAAGAGTATAAACTATACATACACAGAGAATTCCATTGTCAGTCTCTGGTCCTTCTCTCAGTGAAGCTTCCTAATCAGCCTGTCTTGGGAATAGTTCTATTCTCCACATACTCTTTTCCCAGGACCTGGAGATTGCCTCCTGGGTCTGACCTGTTCACCTCTTCCTTCCCAGCGTTTGCTCTGTGATACACAATTCTCACTTTAGGACCTTTATTCCAAGTCACAGGATTTGCTTATAAACAGCTCAGAGTAAACCCGAAGAGACAAATCTTTATCAATGAATTCTAGTGGAAGGCTACATTTGCCTCTCAAGTGCTAGACAAGGCCATCTGTCTGCTTTTCCTGTTAATGAAGGTGGTGAGCTGAGGCGTGGCTTTGTGCAGAATGGCGGTGGTTGTGTTCTCCTCTGCCCACTGGGTCTGCTCTGCTGATGGGCCTTCTCTGTGGGCTGTAGTCATGGGAAGGGTGTTTCAGTGACGAGAGTCCCGCCCTGGTGGGAGTCCATGCTGAAACTGGACACTCCTTTGCGCAAGTCTATGACACCTTGTCTAACACCTCCTCTAAGTGTTTCTCGGTAATTGTCGCTAAAAAATATCTCGGAGGTACTATCATTCACTCACTTTATATGCAATACTATGTAGGTTACATAAGTGCTGATAGACTAGAGATGAAAATTATTTATAGAGCAGTGCCTTGTGCTAAAAATATCAGTTGCTGATGATTCTAGAAAGTTAGAAAAAGAACTAACCTACCAGTCAGATATATGCAGGGAGGGAGACATGAAGTATTTTATCGTTTATCCTTCCTGTAAAGAAAATTATAATTCCATTTCAAATAATCAATGAAAAATGTCTATGTGTTAGATGATTCATACATTAGAATATATCTGTCCTTTATTTCTGACTTTTGTACTTAAATTAATACTAAAATGTTTCTTGCCATATCTTCTTTACTATTAGATTTTAGAAGGACTGAAAAACAAATTTGTCAAGAGACAAAAATTATTCTGTGCTTTTTTTTTTTCTGTTAAGGGCTGTGTCATTACATTTCTCTGTATTATTTTCACTTTCTATTTATTTGTAGAATTACTGAACTAGTTCTTGAATTGTGTGAAAATTTTAATTCACTGTGGTTTTTTTACGTTAATATTATTAGACCTTCAGTAAACAAAAGAGAAAATGACTAAGGGAAGAAAATAATGACATAATAAAAATAACAAGGGAAGAATTTCAGAGAAATGTTAGAAAATGTTGAAGAAATTTCAAACAAGAGGTGAAAATAGCTTAAAGGCACTAACACTTCTTCACCACACAGGGGCAGCAGCTACTGCATAACTGAAACAAGTCATTTTTCATATTTCTCCACTTTAAATTCTGGACATTTCTAGCTATTTTTTGTGATTTTAAAAATATCAATGCTCATGCCTTAGTGTATGATTTTTGACAGCTAATCCCTACTCTTGTCTAAAATAATTGGACCCCCAAAGTAAAAATATAGTTTGTTGAAAGTGTACAGAATTGGAAAGTTTGAGTTAATGTCCACATCATGCATGGAAAACTTAAAAAATCCAAGTTCCCAGAAGAAAATTACAAATACATAAAATTAAAAATTTTCTGTAAATCAATTCTTTTAAAAGTAGCAATTGTGAAAAGAAAAAAGTAACAATTGTGGACTCTGCAGCACAATTAAGAGAGACTGGGAGGGGAGTCCAAGGTCACACATAACCCTAAAATCTCCAGATGGACCACGTTTTTTACCTATAATTTCTTGCAGAATATTTAATATTTTAGTCATGTTTCATTTGGTTACCATATAAATATAGATTTTTAAGTATGATGTTCATTTTTTAAGCAAAAGCACAATAACCATAACCAGGAGAATTTGTGTAAGAAAGTTATATTTAGTAGAAGATCCTAAAATGTCAAAAATTCTCCGACTCTTATGTTTCCATGTTCGAGTGAATTACTTATCACATGAGTGGAGATCTGTGGGGATAAACAGCTTTGGTAAATGTTAGATATAGTGGGTGTTTCAGCTATTTTTAAACATCAAGGTTTAAGCATTTGCTATTTCCAGCAGGAGTAATCCAACAGAGTTTAGATTAAGAGGTGCTTTCTTCTTTATTTTTCTTTAGTATAATCAGTGTTTGTCTATCTAGGAAACAGGGGGAAACAGATAGTCTATCTCTTTTAAGAAGAAGAATCCATGGGTGTTGATATTAAGCACACACGTAGGGGACTGAGGTTGCCGAGTGAGGTGTTTGAGTCCCAACTTTGCCACTCCCCAGCTGAATAGCTTTGGGCACGTTAATCTCTCTGAACCTGCTTCTCAGCTGTAAGATGGGGAAAATCACAGTACCTACTCCTAGGGTTGTGTGAGCATTAAATAATTAAGTGCCTGTAGCATGCTTAGAACAGTGCCTGGCGCTTACTAAACGCCCTGCTCTAAGTGTTGGTTGTCATCATCGTCATGGAAGGCTTTACTCCTCTCTGCCTCTTCATTGTCTGTTGGGCACCCCATGTTATTATCTGCCTTTTACAGATAAAGTAACTAAGACTTAAAGACCTTATAAAAGTGTGCATGGCTGATAAGTGGTAAAGTACATGGATTATATTATACTGATTGTACACAAACACACCATGAACTGTAACTGAATAACAAACTTAATAGTAATTAATAACGAATTGCACACTCACTTTGTGCCAGGCACTGTTTTATGTGCTAAGGATAACCTCTGAGACAGGCACCATTATTATTTTCATTTTGTCAATTGAGGAAATGAAGGCACAGAATGATCAAATGACTCACGCAAGATGGCATAGCTACTTAGTGATAGACTTGAGTAAGTCCAGGTAATTTGCCCCAGAATCCACGACTTATTTTTGCTGTTTTCCCTAGGGGTGATTAAAAGTTCCCATGGAGCTTCTATGGAGTCCTGAGATGACGGAAGGGTATGGGAGGAACTCATTGAAAGGATGTGACCGCCAGTTGCATGGAGAACTGGACCAATACAGCTAATGCTCCTCACCCCTGCCCCTGTCCTTGGAATGATGCTCTGCCCATTGCTCCCAAACTAGAGGCTCTTTCAAAGATATAGCCTTAAAAAAATAGATGTTGATGAGACCATCTGAATTGAAAAGGTGACAGAATCTAATTAAAGCCTCTATATAAGCTTTTAAGGTTCTGGTGGGTGAGTGCAGAGATCAGCTCATCTAGCGGCCACCCAAGACAAGTCTTGCATGCAAATTTTCTTGTTTATTAAAACTGTCACCCACCAATCTGGAGTGGTCTGCCCCTTTCCTCAATTCTTCCTTGCTCTCAGTATATGGGGCCAGTTGAACCAACAAAGTGTCATTTGGTCATCACTGGCTCTGCTGGAAGGCCATTCCATTTGGTGTTTGGTCATCAGCCTTCCCCTCGCTGCCTGTGGCCCCTGTATCTTGAGGACTGTCTCTCTTGGTGATGCTTCAGGAGAGCCCAGCCAGGAGCCCCTGCTGATCAGCTCCCACGCCTGCTCGAAGGGGTCCTACTGATCTTCCCAAACTCAGTCGGTCCACACTTTGGCCACTGGCTGTGGGCTTCCATCACTGCCCCATGCTGCAGTGACCTCTTGCTTGGTATACTGATTTGTGATTTTCCAAGTAACTTCAGGATCCTTCATTAAAGTTTCTGAAAACTTCTGTTGCTCTCTCTAGCTCTCTGCCTACATCCAGGTACACCTGAGTAGGGGTTAAATGCAGTTCCCATAGACCTTCTCCACACTGCTGTCTCCTTTATTATAATTGCCTGTTAGAATAAAACTCCAGGCAGGAACAAAGACTCAAACTCCTATTGATTTGGGATTTACACTTATCAGAACTCTTTACTACTTATCTCCTCCACCGCAGGTGCTTTGATATTGAGTTGAGGTGCTCAACCTCATAAACATGTCCTAGATATCCCTCTTTTATTCCCATCCACCTCCTACCTACTTTCCTCTCCCTTTCTACCCAGACTCCTGATTTCTTTAATTTAAATGGAGGTATAATCTATTTCCAGTACTATCATTACTACAAGCATGTCACCATCACTGAGAATATACAGCAAATTCCTAGGCCTGGGTATTATATTAGGGATGTGTTGCAAAGAGACTGTTGGAACCTGCAAGAAAATCTAACTTACAGGAATCTAGGGGGTTATTTCAATTGGGCAATATCTGCTTCTCCAAGTTAATCCACTGGGAAGATACAGTAGATGAAACAGCTGAGATAGACATGGGTCATATATTGAGAGGCCATGTAAGCTAGGTTAAGAAGTTTAGATTTTATCTTAAAGGCACTGAGAATCCCATGGCAGATTTTAAGCAGGACAATGTATGATCGGAGTGGACAATCTGGAGGTTGGTAAGGCTCAGTTCAGTTCAGTTGCTCAGTTGTGTCTGACTCTTTGTGACCCCATGAACTGCAGCACACCGGGCCTCCCTGTCTGTCACCATCTCATGGAGTTTACTCAAACTCGTGTTCATTGCGTTGGTGATGCCATCCAACCATCTCATCCTCTGTTGTCCCCTTCTCCTCCTGCCTTCAATCTTTCTCAACTTCAGCATCAGTCCTTCCAATGAATATTCAGGACTGATTTCCTTTAGGATGGACTGGTTGGATCTCCTTGCAGTCCAAAGAACTCTCCAGAGTCTTCTCCAACACTACAGTTCAAAAGCATCAATTCTTCGGTGCTCAGCTATCTTTATAGTCCAACTCTCACATCCACACAAGACTACTGGGAAAACTATAGCTTTGACTAGATGGACCTTTGTTGGCAAAGTAATGTCTCAGCTTTTTTTTTTTTTTATTAGTTAGAGGCTAATTACTTCACAATGTCTCTGCTTTTTGATATGATGTCTAGGTTGGTCATAACTTTTCTTCCAAGGAGTAAGCATCTTTAATTTCATGGCTGCAGTCACCATCTGCAGTGATTTTGGAGACCAAAAAAATAAAGTCTGTCACTGTTTCCACTGTTCCCCATTTATTTACCATGGAGTGATGAGACCAGATGCCATGATCTTAGTTTTCTGAATGTTGAGTTTTAAGCTAGGTTTTTCACTCTTTCACTTTCAGCAAGAGGTTCTTTAGTTCTTCGCTTTTTGCCATAAGTGTGGTGTCATCTGAGATTATTGATATTTCTTCCTGAAATCTTGATTCCAGCTTGTGCTTCATCCAGTCCAGCATTTCTCATGATGTACTCTGCATATAAGTTAAATAAGCACAGTGACAATATACAGCCTTGACATACTGCTTTCCTGATTTGGAACCAGTCTGTTGTTCTATGTCCAGTTCTAACCGTTGCTTCTTGACCTGCATACAGATTTCTCAGGAGGCAGGTAAGGTGGTCTGGTATTCACATCTCTTTCAGAATTTTCACAGTTTATTGTGATCCACACAAAGGTTTTGGCATAGTAAATGAAGCAGAAGTAGATGTTTCCCTGGAACTCTCTTGCTTTTTTTGATGATCCAGTGGATGTTGGCAATTTGATCTCTGCTTCCTGCGCCTTTTCTAAATCCAGCTTGAACATCTGGAAGTTCACAGTTCACGTACTGTTGAAGCCTGGCTTGCAAAATTTTGAGCATTACTTTGATAGCGTGTGAGATGAGTGCAGTTGTGCCATAGATTGAGCATTCTTTGGCATTGCCTTTCTTTGGGATTGGAATGAAAACTGACATTTTCTGGTCCTGTGGCCACTGCTGAGTTTTCCAAATTTGCTGGCATACTGAGTGCAGTGCTTTCACAGCATCATCTTCTAGGACTTGAAACAGCTCAGCTGGAATTCCATCACCTCCACTAACTTTGTTCGTACTGATACTTCTTAAGGTACACTTGACTTGGCATTCCAGGATGTCTGGCTCTACGTGAGTGTTCATACCATCATGATCGTCTGAGTCATGAAAATCTTTTTTGTATAGTTCTTCTGTGTATTCTTGTCATCTCTTCTTAATATCTTCTGCTTCTGTTAGGTCCATACCATTTCTGTCCTTTATTGTGCCCATCTTTGCAAGAAAATTTCCCTTGTAGTCTCTAATTTTCTTGAAGACATCTCTCGTCTTTCCCATTCTATTGTTTTTCTCTATTTCTTTGCATTGATCACTGAGGAAGGCTTTCTTATCTCTTCTTGCTATTCTTTGAAACTCTGCATTCAAATGGGAATATCTTTCCTTTTCTCTGTTGCCTTTTGCTTCTCTTCTTTTCTTAGCTGTTTGTAAGGCCTCCTCAGACAACCATTTTGCCTCTTTGAGTTTCTTTTTCTTGGGGATGGTCTTGATCACTGCCTCCTGTACGATGTCATGAACCTCCGTCCATAGCTCTTCAGGCACTCTATCAGATCTAATCCCTTGAATTTATTTGTCACTTTCACTGTATAATCATAAGGGATTTGATTTAGGTCATACTTGAAAAGGACAGCTGAGAAGTATTTGTGGACATCTAGGCAAGAGGGATGATGTTGGGAGAGGGGTAGTGAGAAGGATAGAATTCAGAGACTGATGTGGGAGGGAGAAGAGACAGGCTGCCTCTGCCTGGAGTTATTTCAGCTAGAAAATTCATACTTATTCTTTCAGTTTTTAAAACAATTTTATTGAGATATATTTGACATAAAATTGTATATATTTAAAGTATTCAGCTTGATGTTTTGATAAATGTGAAAATATCACCATAATCAAGCTATGTAATTTATAAATGAGCTTTACACAGTTACAATTGCATGTACAATTTTATCTTGTGAAGATTTAAATTGAGATCAGTCTTCTTAGCCAATTACAAGTATGCAATATAGTATTGTTGAAAATGTGAAAAATATGTATATACGTGTACACACACACAAAGAGAAATATTATTCAGCCTTATAGAAAAATCCTGCCATTTGAAACAACATGAATGAACCTGGAGGGCATTATGCTAAGTGAAATATGCCAGAGAAAGACAAATACTGTATATTTGTCCTTAAAGAGCACCCCAGTTAAGACTTCCCTTACTTCTCATGGCTTGCTCCCATAGCTTACCTGTGCACATTTGATATGATAATTTTTTTTTTTTTTTTTACTGTGTCTGTCTTTCTCACTAGATTGTGCTGTCCCTAATGAGGGCAGTAACTTTCCCCCAAAGTTTTTGTATTCTCAGACTTTATTCCGTTTCTTGATACATAAAAGTCTGTTAACTATTTGGTTAACGAATGGATGAATAAACAAATGAATAGACCTATCAGACTACTAGGTGTTACTCTGGAAAGTTATGCCATGTTGTACCTTGGCACCCAAATCCCGTGAGTCAACATGAATGAAAACACCTGGATCCTACAGTGCAAGAGTATTGACCCAGACAAGGAGACTGGCCCAGAGCTGGCACAGCAGGAATGTCAAGGAATGAAATCTGAATATTGAGCACAAGCGAGGCAACTTGACTTCTTGCAAAGCGAAACCTAAGTCCGGATTTTAATGTATCTTAGGGTATAAAAAAAATCAGGGACCCCTCCAGTCTGTACTTCTCTAACATGGTGGACTGGAATTCTAGTGTGGCACCATGAAAAGCCAGAGAAGTTACAGGCAGCCACATCCACCCACCTGCATCATACCCTTTGCACTATTTGCTGCACTGGCAGCAGATCAAAGGAAAAGCAACTGTTTAAACTACTTGGTGTCTCTGGTTTTCCCTGCCCTCCAAACCAAAGCAGCTCTTGGCACATGCACCACACATGTGCAACACTGGTTAGATTTTTATGATTTTTGCTAGACTAATTGGTGTGAAGCTGTATTCCATTGTTTGATCAAGATTTTCAAAACTTTAAATCTTTTACTTTAAAAAGTTTCCCTTATCTAGATTCTTGATCCTCTGTAACTACTTTCTGTCTTTGCTTTCTGATTAGAGCCAACAGAAATTTGTCCTTTTTTTTTTTTTAATTTTAAAGAACCATCTTTGGGGTTATCATTCTGATATTTTTCTATTTTCGTCTGTCTTCATTACTTTCTTCTCTTATTAATTCCTTTGTGCTTACCCTTGACTTGCTTTATTGCTTTCTTAGAAGTTCTCAGCTCATATTATGATGCTTTCTTTGAGTGTTTGTGAATATTTCCCTCTGGGTACCTTGTTGGTGATACTGTATTCTTTAATGTGTAGTGTTCTCATTTTGGCTATTTCTAAATTTATCTTAATAATTTTTGTTTTACTTAGGAGGTTTATCAGTTTGTTGTATAAACAATATGATACACATATCCAATAAATTGATCTTAAGTATTTCTTGAAATATCATCCTTTTTTTTTTTTTGCCTCTATCTGATTGGCCAAGGTGCCGACAGTGTCAAAGTTCTCTACTACTATTGCATTGCTGAAAATGTATCTTTGTATGTCTATGGATATATTTCCTGTGTGTGTTTTTGATACAATCCTAGTTGGCATATAAAGATTTGACTGTTGTTCACGTACTAAGGACTTATTAATGTAAAATAATCCTATTTTAATATAATCCTATGTAATGCTTTTGGCCTTATATTCCTCTTAATTAGTTATTAGTATTTTCATCACTGCTTCTTTCTCCTGTGCCCTTGTTTTTCATACATTTTCCTTTCCTTTTACTTTTTTCCTTTTTATGTCACTTGATATTATATGGGGCTCTTAAACTCAGCAGTTTGGGATCTGCAACCCTCTGACTTCAATATGTTTGGTGTTACCTGTGATCTTGTTTCATGTTTTGTTTTCCCATTTCTGTGCGTTTCCATTGTTTTGAAATATGGATCTCATTTTCTTTGCTTTTATCTTCCTTCGGAGATAGTCACACACATATTTGAATTTTGCTAGTGGTACTTAGCTTAAAAGTTTTTCAAAAGCATTCATAAATTTACATTTCTGTAACTCCCAAAGAGTAAAACCATATCTTTGATTACCATTTAGAGCAGTTTAAACTCCCCTCCGACTTCTCCTTGAGGATCCCTGGGGGTTCAATGGTAAAGAATCTGCCTGCAATGCAGGAGATGTGGCAGAAGCCATAGGTTCCATTCCTGGGTTGGGAAGATCCCCTGGAAGAGAAATGGCAACCCACTCCAGTATTCTTGTCTGGGAAATCCTGTGGACAGAGGAGCCTGGTGGACTACAGTTCCTGGGGTCTCAGAAGAGTCAGACATGACTTAGCACCTAAACAACAGCCACCACCTTCTCATTGCTTATTACTTCTCACCCATCCAGTTCTTCTTAATGAAATCTGAGTTTTAAAATTTAGATTATTATACAAATTTTAAAAATATTTTTTCTTTCAAAAATGTTTATTTTTAATTGTAGCATCAGGAATGTTTTGATACTGCTTTAGTTTCTCTTTTTAAACTCTTCCTAGATGATTAAATCCATCTTTTAGTCACTTTTGGAGCTCTGGAACACTTCTATGTTTACCTTCTTCATTTTTACCTCCTTCTAGGCTTCTTCTCTTGGCCAGTGGAAATTGGTTTTCAAATGTATATTTTTTTAAAAAGGTTTTAGAAATATGAGTGGGTATAGTTTCTGGAACAGCCGAGTCTGTTTTATTGCTTTCACAAGTATGAGACAACTTGGGTGTATGGATGAGAAATGCTGCCTGCCATACCAGTTAGGGAAGGATGCCACGGCCATCAAGAGAAAGGCCACTACAGCCACGCCCAACGGTGCCCTCTGAGGGGATCCAGGATGGACAAAAAAGGACACTCGCCCTAGACAGCCTATCAAAGACGGGATTTCAATGAGCCCAGACTCTTGCATCTTCCCCTACAGAGAAATGTGCTAAATTATTAACTTCAGATGTCCGATTTTCTTTCATTAACAGTGATCTTTTGATGTTCCAACTACCTGGTTTTTGTTGCAAAGCTTATATATACCCTACCTCCTCTCTAACTTCTGCTAAACAGTCTCTTCCAGCTAGCTGAAAGCTTGGCTTAAGTCCTCAGGATTTCTTCAGAATAAAACACAATTATCAAATTTAAGGCTTTTTCTTTTTTTCCCCTTAGTCAACATCTGTGCACAAAATTCTTGGATCACCAGGAATTTCCCCTCAAGTGTAGCAGGGTGGAGACAAGGTCGTGCACACTTGTCATGATGCTCCTCAGAGTGGCGTGGTCCCTGAACTGGCGCCATCGGTGGCCAAGAGGCCCGCCCGGTTGCTGCCTTTTCCCCAGCAAACACCTCTGCACTGACTGGGCTTTGTCCTTCAGGCTCCAGCACTGAAGGTGAAGAGAGAGCAGAGAGGGTTTGTGGAGGACCCGGCCCCTGACTCAAGATCATCTGCGTTCCCTGGGGGACGACTGTGCAGGGCACGGCCCTGGTGGAGTCCCTGTGGCGCCGGGTCACCAGGGCCCAGCAGGCGGCCGACTCCCTAACGTCGTCTGAGCGCTTCGCGAAAAGCCGAGCACGACCCACGTGTGGATGACGTGGACGACCCACGTGCTGATGACGGGCGCAGAGTAGTAGTGGGCTCTGTGGAAGGCTGAGGCTGTGTGCGGAGCCGGGCTCTGTGCACCTATACCCCCCGGCGCCCCGAGACTGCAGCCCCGTGGCCAGAAGGCCTGTCCGGAAGTGGCCGTCGGCGCTGCACCTGCAGAGCCCACTCGCCGCCTGCGCTCCGAGACGTGGTCCAAGACCCTCTCTGCCCCGCCCGGCTGCTGGGTCTCAGTTCCTGGTCGTGTGCGCAGCTCACGTGCAGTCCCCACGTGCCGCTGGTGACGCAGGTGGGTCACAGGCAGCAAGTGGGTCACGTGTGGCCCCTGCGGCCAACCAGGAGCGCGGGCCGGTGCCCGGCGGTCAGTGCAGCTGACGTCCACCCTCAGCCTCGCCTTGCGCCCAGGCTCGGCTCCAGTGGTGAGTGTTTCCTAAATATAGGATGGCTTTGATTGTTCATTGTTTCACAACCTAGTTATATCCTATAGAGATGCATGATCTACTTTGAAAGGCTTTTCCGGCAAAAGAGGGTTAAAAAAAGATACGGGGTCATACATTCTGAACAAAATAACTAAAATAGCATAATATTTAAGGGTCATTGTCGTTGGTTATTTTGTACCTTATTCTGTAGAACAAGCGCAAAGAACCTGGAAATTAATTAGTGTTTCTAAACAGAGCGTGTGATTGCTACTCCCAGTTAGTACCTGTCAGGAAGCATTTAACAAGAGGCTTCCTGTGTGCTGTTTTGGATCTGTCAGGAATCCTCTGGTCCTTATTAATTCCTGAATACTCAAGAATTAAGAGGAGAGGCACGCCTTTCCCGGGTCTGAGGAATTCAGGCATTTCTCATTATGGTGATAAGTACCCTCTTCCTTTTTATGAACCATAGGGTAAAAAGTTTTTGTTTGCAACTCTGTGATAGGGATTGTGTTATGTTTTGTAAGTCTGAAATTTTAATCTTTATCTTTGCTGAGAATAACTACCTTGTAAGACAGTATATGTGCCCACACCATGTTGATTAAAACACCTTTGCTCCATCAGAGCTTGGGCTCCCTGTGTCTTTCTTTCTTTCTCTTCCTCTCTTTCTCTTTATCTCTCTTTCTGGCTGATTCTCTGGAGTGTGAAATCCGGCTGCGTAACCCAGGGAATATTACCCTCTTTCCGTCTTTCACTCTCTCATCGTTGACTCGGGACCACCAGGTTCTGGTCCAATAAAGGACCAACAAGTACCAAGTTAAACTTGACTTTCTTTTTTAGAGAACATTAGGTAGAAGGTGTTTTTTCCCCATTCAAACACGACTTATTTAAAGTTTTTTTTTTTTAATCAATTTTGGACTCTGTAGTAAGTATTGAATACGTCTGGTTTTGTAATAAATGACTCATAGTTGTTGGTTCAGGAAAATCTATATTTTTAATTCTGTTTAGTTTGAATAAATGCTTTTTGTAATGAGTGCTCATGTTTAGAATTGGATTAAATGAACTCTGGAAAAAAACGAACAGAAAAACCCAGCCGAAAAACATGCCCAAACAAATAAATAAACAAACAAATGAAAAATGAATTTCTCCTTAAATCTTTTAAAGGATTTTTTCCCCTCTGTCCTTTGGCCTTGAGTATTACAGTACATTTTAATCTAGGACAGGAAAAAAGAGGGGGCAGTATTGTATAGTGTTTCAGAGGACTGACTTTAGTACTTCACAGAGGTTTAAGGTTTCTGTCTGCCACTTACCTGCCTACCAGTTACCAGTCACAAGATCCTGGGTAAGTTAGGCTTCGGTTTTCCCACTAGCATAAGGAAGAAACCCAGTGATGGTATTGAACCTCATAGTTATGGTAAGCATTCAGTGAGTTAATTTCTATATTTAGCCCAGTACTTATTGTTCTGTTCTGTGCTGTGCTAAGTTCCTTCCATTGTCTGACTCTTTGGACCCTATGGACTATATCCTGGTGGGCTCCTCTGTCCGTGGGATTTCCCAGGCAAGAATGCTGGAGTGGGTTGCTATGCCTCACTCCAGCGGATCTTCCTGACTCAGGGATTGAACCTGCATCTCTTAACATCTCCTGCATTGGTAGGTGGGTTCTTCACCACTAGTGACACCTGGAAAGCCTTCAGTACCTATTACGTTACTCGTTTATTTACTTGATTTTCCCTTCTGTCTGTTGGGGCTTTTTCCTAGAGATGTCAGTTGTCTGCATTTCAATCTTTCCTTTTCTTTTTCTTCTGCTGTCATCATGTTACCTCTTATTGTTTTATATTTTATGAGTATACAAGTTCAGGAACTTCCCTGGTGGTCCAGTGGCTAAGACACTGTGCTCCCAGCAGTGGGCCTGGGTTTGATTACTGGCTAGGGAACTAGATCCCATATGCTGAATCTAAGACCTGGCACAGCCAAATAGATAAATACTAAAAAAAAGGTATACAAATTCACTCTCATTTTTCCTTTTATCAGACCTGCATTTTCTCTCAACCTAGATTTTAATTTTGCTAATAGGTTTCCAAAACATTTTAAGTCATGAAATGTCATGCACATACGGAAAAGTATATATCCTAAATGCACACACTGAGAAATTCTAAGAGGAAGGAGCTTGGAAACAGAACATGGCGGCATCCCAGGAGTCTCCACATGCCCCATCTCTAGGGACAAACTCTTTGTTCCTTTCAAAGGTAATGGTCTTCTGACTTTGATGATAATCACTGCCTTGCTTTCTGTTTTTTAATCATTTGGCAGCCTACATATACATCCCTCAATATCACAGTTTAGCTTTTTAACTTTATGTACAAGAAGTCAGCTAGTGTGAATTGTCTGTTTGGCTCCTTCCATAAGTCATTGTATTTATGGCACTCATTTGTGTTGGGGTGAGTAGGTGTGGTCTGCTTCATTTTCATTTCTCTATGGTAGATATCTCATCGTTATGTACATCGCCATACTACCCTGTCCATAGGGGTTGGGTTGGGTCCACATAGATGGGATGACTATGGTCTTTGGCTACTAAAAAAATGCTGCTATAAGCATTCTCTAAAAAAGTACAAATTATATATATTTAAGGTACATACCATGATGATTCGATGTACATAAACATAGTGCAATAATTACCACAGTCAAGCTAATTATCATATTTTTCCTTTGTATATTTTCATTTTTTAAATGATTAGAGCACCTGAAATCTAAGCAAGTTTCCAGTATCCAATACAGTTTTATTAACTTGAAATTTGTATTCTGGTGCACTCTGTGATATTTCTTAGGGTAAGTATTGTATGTCCACTAGGTTTGTTGGCTAATAGAGCACACAGATAATCAAGTCTAGTAGATATTTTCAGACCACTTACCGGAACAGTACCGTGTGCTATGGTACTTTTAATTTCCTTAATTAAAATTCCTAATTTAAAAATTTTAAAAGTAAATTAAAAATTTTTAAATTTAAAATTTTAAAATTCCTAATTAAATTTCCTAATTCATTTGACCTTCTCATTTCACCCTGCTCTTTCTTTGTCCAGATTCTCTTCGTTAGATCAGATGTCTTTTGATATTGTTCTTGAAGACTAATCAGAATTTGGAAATTTTTTACTGGAATATAAAGAGTTTATTTTCAGACATTAGCTCTTTTTTTCCTGGACTCTCATATATGTTGTTCTCTTTTTCTTTATCCTGTATTTTTTCCCCTCATAGACTCATGTTGGTTTTTTCTCCTTTTGTTTCCTTGAACAAAGTGAGATGAATCCAAACTCCGTATTTGTCATCAGATAGGGTGAGTAGACTTTCTCTTACCTCCTCACTCATATCTTTAACAGACCATATTGGTGTATTGATATGGTTCAAAGATATTTAGATATGATCTCTTTTTCACAGGACATGTGAAGGGCAGGTTGATGCATTGCGCTTTCAACCCAGTTTCCCTTTTCTAAGCGGGTGTTTGTTCAGTTAACATACCGTTTGTCTCTAATGCTTGATTCTGTGACATGTGAATCGCTACGGTGCACACAAGCTTCGATCCTCAGCATTCGGTGTTCATAGCAGAGAACACAGATGTCACCACTCTCTTCCTGCATCTCCTGCCATCTTTGTACACATTACTTACTGACCCACTACTTTCTGGTGTTTACTGTCTCTGCCTGGATGCAGAGATTTGGAGGAGTGAGGTAGGGAAGGGGAGTCTTGTGTGGTTTTGTGTTTCACATATAGAACAACACCCAAGGGGCATGGAGGGCTTTGTCTCTGTTTGCTACATTCTTCTTTATTTTTCTTTTGGGCTGTGCTGGGTCTTCCTTGCTGCCCTGGGTCTTTCTCTAGTTGTGACAAGCAGGGGCTACTCTTTGTTGTGGTGTGCACAGGCTTCTCATTGCGATGGCTTTTCTTGGTGTGGAGCACAGGTTCTAGGCAAGTAGGCTTCATTTTTTTGGACTCTGAATCAGGGGGCTGAAAGTGGGATAATATAAATACCTTTTTTGAATTTTAATTGAAGCTACAAACCTTGGTGTGGGGGTTAGTGGTTGGCAGGAGCCTGAGGCAACCCTCTGGGCAGCTGGTATTATTGTCTGTTGATCTGTATGCTGGTTACACAGACAAGTTTGGTTTGTGAAAATTCATTGAGCTGTATGCCCTAATGATGCACGAACTTTTCTATATGTTACTCGAATAAAAAGTTTTTTTAGAGGTTAAAAATAATTTTTGGTCGTGTATTTTTTTTTCCTGAAGTGGCTTCTTTTTCATGATTCACACCAGAGTATGTGGTGTGGTGAAGAGCAGTTAGGTTTTTCTCAGTGTATTTTCAAATGCCTTGGGCTTTGTGTTGATTCCACTGATTGTGGCATGAGGTTATTGATCACTTCATTGTGTGTGCGGTGGATTTAGTTTTATATTTCCATGGGTTATTAGTGCAGACATAGGAGCATCTTTTTGGAGGCTATTAACCAGATTCCAACCCACTCCAGTATTCCTGCCTGGAGAATCTCCATAGACAGAGGAGCCTGGCAGGCTTCGGTCCATGAGGTCACAAAAGAGTTGGACATGCCTGAGTGACTAATCACAAAACCAGATTCCACATTGATCTGGAAATTATAACACGTTACATTTAATTATCAAAGTAGAGAAATATGAGGGCAAGGTATATATGCTTAAATCTACTGTGCTATATCAGCTGGAAACATTATACTAAAGATGTATTAGTATCTGTTCAAAGAACCAAGCCTAAATCTACTTTGTTGTTTTATGGGGTAATGGTACCAGTTTTAGACTGACTGCTGAGATTTAAAAACTCACCTTTTGAGATACTAAACTGATTTTACACAAGTCGGCATTAAAGAAGATGGTTGATGACATCTAGTGAATTGAAGATGTCAAGATAGACAGTCCACATAATTAAAAATGTATCATCTTTCACATACCATTAGTATGACATGTGCTCTGAAGGGTAAAAACTAACAGTTTTTCCTGAATTAGTTATATTTTTAAATGGACCAGAACAGTGGTTTTCAAACCTGACTGTGCATCAGAATCAATTGGGGATCTTGTAAAAAGTACATATATTTTTGCTGTTACACCAGACTTACTGAGCCAGCATATACATGGATGCACCTGGATATGGGTCAGCATTTTGATGCATTGGATCGGGGCACATAACTTCTCTTCTTGCTTTTCTAAGCTTCTGGGATGTTATTTTTTCTTTTTTCATGCATTCTGCTTTTTCTCAATCCACTCTATGAGTTTTTTTTAAAGGTTTATTTTATTGAAGTATAATTAATTTAGTGTTGCATTAATTTTTACTGTATAGCAAAGTGATTCAGTTATACATATTTTTGTGTACATATATGTACATTCTTTTTATATTTTTTCCATTATGGTTTATCACAGGAAATTGCATATAGTTCCCTGTGCTATACAGTAGGACCTTGTTGTTTATCCCTTCTATACATAGTAGTTTGCATCTGCTAACCCCAAACTCTCAATCCATTATCTTTATGAGTTTTTAATGTTATATTTGTTGCTATGGAAATTCTGTAGTAAAGCAATAACAAATCAAGAATTTCATTCAGTCATTAATTTACTCAATCAACATATATTTTCCAGGTACCTTTTCCCAGATATCTTTTATTAGATCATAAATCTGAAACTTTATTTGCTTAAAACAGTAAGACTTAATTTCCTTTTAGTTCTGCAATATGGGGTCACCTGGAGAGTTCTGCTGATCTTGCTGATGGTCACTGCGGTGGCTCATTCAACTTGTAGGTCAGGTGGGGCTTGGATTAAATCAGGACACGAAGATGACGGGGCCTCTCTCCAGCAGAGTCGCCCAGCTTTCCACGGGTTCCATGGACTCAAAAGCAGAAGTTCCAGGTTTTCTCAAGGCTTAGCCTGGGAACTGGCACAGTGTCACCACCACTGTATTCTGTGATTAAAGCTAATCATGAGGTGTACACTAATTATGGGGAGGGAAGCACATGAGTATGTTTAAATCAGGAGTTTTGGGTCACTGGGAGCCACTGGTGTATTAATAATAGATTATCACAATTATTTCTGCTGTGGTAGATATTGACAAAGGGGTGGAGATAGAAGGAAGTGAAACTGATGTTGAAAAGTTACATTCTAGTTGGAAATACGGTGAATATACAGGTGTTGTTAAATAATGCTGAACTAAGGCTATAAGACCTTAGATGAGTGCCAAATTCATGCTAACAGGGGATAGTGGGCCTGGCAAGGTCACAGATATGTGGTGAATGAGGTAGATTCTTGATATACAGGTAGGAGTTTCCCTTGGAGGAAGAAGGTAGGTTGTGTGCCTAAATGGTCATTAAGCTCTATAATAGTTCACACTCCACAGCTGCTTTGTTTTAGAACCTTTCTAAGCCACGAATAGTCCACAGATGCATTTCAGCTTGTTGGACAGGGGTTAGCTCAGGAGGGAAAGAAGAGTGGGCACGTGTGTGGTCAGAACAAAAAGGATAAAACTTGGCAAATCAGCGTTAGGGTTATTTTAGGGTTGGTCTACCTTTAGAAGAACTTGCATTGTAGCTTTTGCAAGAATGATGCCTGTATTTTCATTGTTGGAGTTTTCGAAAGGCCCAGTTTTCCTAAGGCTATCTTTAGTTCCTTAAATATTGAGGTAGCACTGGTTTATAACACTGTTCGTTTCACATGTACAACACTGCATTTCAGCTTCCGTAATGGTTACAGGGCGCTCACTGCCAAAGCTTTGGTTTCTGTTCGTCACCACACAGTTCATCCTCTCTATCCATTTTGTCCCCCACCTCCCTTTCCCTCTGGTAACCTCTACTCTGCTGTATCTGCTTGTTTGTTTTTATGTGGTTTGTTTTGTTCATATAGTTTGTTTTTCTGTTTGTGTTTCCTTTTTGCGTTTCACATGTGAGTGAAATCATATGGTATTTGTTTTTCTCTGTCTGATTTATTTTACTTAGCATAGTGCCCATGAGGTTCATGTTGTCAAGAATGGTGAGATTTCATCTTTTTTTTTTTAATTACTGAAAAGTATCATCTTTTTAAAGATTGAAAAGTATAATATACACACACACACACACTGCACCTTCTTTACCCATTTACCTGTTGATGGACATTTATGTTTCCATATTTTGTCTAACAGTAAACAGTGCTGCATGATCATAGGGCTGTGTGTATCTTTTTCAGTCTGTTTTTGTATTCTTTGGATTAGAACTACTGTATTATAGTTTTGTTCTTTTTTAAAGGAGTCTGAATACTGTTTTCCATTGTGGCTGTACCAATTTACATTCCTGTCAGTAGTGTATATGGGTTTCCTTTTCTCCTGACACTTGATATTTCTCCTCTAACACTTGATATTTCTTGTCTTTTTTTATCTTCTGTTTTAAAATACTGTTTGCCTCACAAGGTAGGGTTTTCAATTTAAAATTCTATTTTTGCAAAGAGACCAAGAGTCTCACTGTTCTGTATCTGACATTATATACGGAGCTTAAATTTTTAGTCACACTATGGATATTTGATTCTCATAAATGACCTGACTTGACACACAAAATCTCCATCCTTGAGCAAGTGTCATGGAAAGAACAAGCATTTAGTGCCAATGGATCTAGGTTCAAGTTCAGATGCTTTAAGTTCTTTAACTGCTCTGTCTTTCTGTTTTCTTAAAGTGAAGTGCATTTCAATAATAATATAAACTTTCCTAACTAACTCATCAAGTTGGGAGAATTAAATGACATAATGACACATAAATGACACAATTATTCTCAAAACAATTTGAAAAAATGAGTACCATATATATGTTTTTTAGCTACCTCAGTTCCATTATAGAATAAGAGAATATTCATTGCTATTGTTATCCAGTATCTGAATGGTGTTAACTGAATCAATGCACAAATTTAGAAAAGCTCCCCGCCCCTGGATCAACTGGTTGTTTGATCAATTTGAGGCTGGCTAAATCGTAATGTAACTGTTAGCTAAATTAACCACATGTGTATTGGTAATCTAAAATTCAGTATGCTAGAGATAGACTTTTAAATCTGCAGAAGATGTTTTCTTGGTATCAAGCGTCAATGGCTTCAGTTCTTAAAAACCCCAGTGAACATGGCTAAATGTTTTTTTGTAGGCTGTCAGACTGAGAACAGCTTTGAAAAAGCTTAGTACACTGGTATACTATAACACTGAAAGCTCAACTGGTTATCACCTTTCAAAAAGTTAACCTCCCAAGTGGAAGTTTAAACTTGTCTTATTTACTTTTTGTTTTTATCTTATTCCAGTAAATTCAGAAGAGGGTCCTTCTTAAAAAACCTGGAATACTTTAGAACAAGGGTTGGCAGAGTATGGCCCCTGAGCCCCTTCTAGCTCCCTGCCCGCTTGTGTATGACCTGCAAGCTAAGAATGTATTTCTCAGTTTTAAATTATTGAAAGAAAGATCAAAAGAAGATAATACTTTGTGATACATGAAAAGTATCTGAAATTCAAATTTCAGTACCATAAATAAAGTTCGATGGGAACTCAGCCATGCACATTCATTTATGTGTTGTCTGTGGCTATTTCCATGCTGCAGAGTTGAATAGCTGCAGTAGAGACCATGTGGCCCACAGAATCTGAATTTGTACCATCTGCTCCATTACAGATAAAGTTCACTGGTCCTGCTGTAGGTTCTTCAGAAAGGAAGCCAAGCATCTGGGATTTTCCCTACAGCATAAGGAGTGGCTGACATTTGGGATTTCCAGATAGGGAGTAAGAAGCATCTGGGGTCTGTTGTCCCCAGAGATGGAAATTTTCTCCAATGTTGATGGAAGTATCCAGCTCTGTAGAGCCTCTGACGCTTCTACAGGGCTTCTCTCTCTCTCTCTTTTTGTAAAAGGAATTTTCTTATTCAGTGAGTGTGTGTAGAATATTCACTAATGATGTGTTTCATGATAGGTTGGAAGATGAAGGATAGTGAAAGTCTCTGATTTTCAAGAACTTACTGTCTAGGTGAATGACGCATATAAATCGTCATTATTGACAGTATTGGTGCTAACTTGAGAGGATGACTTTGTGTGTGTGTGTGTGTGTGTGTGTGTGTGTGTGTGTGTAGCACTATTGGTTTTGGTGTCAGAATCCCTCTTCTTTTTGGGATTCTCCCTTCCTCCTTTGCAGTGCATGGATTTTGGGTAGAACTGATCTTGATCCCTGTTCCAGAGGTGAGCATCTAACTCAGGGCTGGGCCTCCTACCAACAGCCCTAGGACTTCTAGAACTCTGGGAAGGAGAGTCCTTTTCTCCTGGGATTTTCAACTGTTAGGATTATATAAGCCACCTTGTAGGGAGAACTTGCTTGAAGAAAATGCACAGAGGGATGGAGCCAAAGGGATGGAGAAGGAGGCAGAGAGTCCAGTGACACTGATTGAACCTCTAGACACAGCTAGGCCTTAATTCCTTTTCTTTTCTGCCTTAGGAACCAGTGCAGTTCATTTATTAGACTTCTTGCCATTGAAAGAGAAGAGAATGTGGGCTTGAGTGCCAAGATGAGTTTTATAAATAGAAAGAGTCAGGGAGTCAGAGATCAAGATGGGAGGGAGCTGTGCATTCTGGGGAAGTTGATGTTGAAAAAGTGGACTTAGCTGGGCTGGGAAGGATGAAGGTGTAGGCTGAGAAAAGGAGGGATGGAAGGGCAGAGGAGAAGTGTATGGAAAGAAAAATTTCCTCCATTAATAAAGTGCAAGCAATAACATGTGAGAGGGAGTAGATTAAAGCAATCTCAAAGCCTACTTAAGTCTTACAGAAGTGGAAGTTAACTAGACTTCTTATCCCAAATCTTCATGCCTTCAAACAGTTC
Organism: Odocoileus virginianus; assembly: GCF_023699985.2. Lineage (NCBI taxonomy): Eukaryota > Metazoa > Chordata > Mammalia > Artiodactyla > Cervidae > Odocoileus > Odocoileus virginianus. The sequence continues at coordinate 26,737,412 of NC_069689.1, forward strand.
TTTTTCATAGCAAAGGCAGGCTAAATTTTCTCTCTGAACAGTATTTGAAAAGAAAAATGAAATGGAGAAAGAGAAAGACAGTAGTTATTAACTAATTCTTCCAAGGAGTGGTCTGGATAATAACAGCAACAAAATGCTTTACATCCATCTAGGTTGAACAGGGCCCCTCTTCTGGGTTCAGTCCAGCAAGTCTTACAGACACAATAACATCAGGTACAATAATGTCAGATCTGGCCTTTAGCATTTAAAAGGGAAATTTGACCTTTGAATTTTAAAGGAAATGAGAAACAAAGGGATTACATAATTAAAAATCTGTTTCTGTCTCTTAAAAGCAATTCAATTTAGGTCAGGAGCCAATAGACTCCCTTTCCCTCTAATTGTTTTGTCTTGGCTCCTGGTACCCAGTTCTTGTTTCTCCTGTGACTAGCTCATTAGTGTTGGGCAGATGTTCCCATTGGGTGCACCATGTTAAGGGGAAATAATAGAGGCAGTGTTGTCATCCAAGAGATGTTAATACTGGCTCCAAAATAGAATGATGAACGAGAACGTGGCCTCTTTCATGCCTCTTAGCAGCCAACCCCCAGCTAGGGTTTGTTTTCTATTTGACCTTTTTGGTAAACCTGCTATTAGGAAACACTGGGCAGGGACTTTCCTCTCAGTCCTGTGGTTAAGACTCAATGCTTCCAACACAGAGGATGAGTTCCGCCCCTGGTGGGGGAACTAAAAGCCCACATGTCATGTGCTCCACCCCACCCCCCAAAAAAGAAAAGTGTGGGGCAAAAATATTCAGTCCTATTCAGTTGGTAGGATGCTGAGACTGCCCCCACCTACCCAGGTCAAAACATTCAAAAAGAGAGAAAGTAGAAATATTAAAAAATATCATGGAGATGGATATTTGAATATAATTAATATTAAATCAAGAGTAAACCACTAAACCAATCACTTATAATTCTGAGGATACATGACAAGTCATTGAAAAGTATAAAAGATTAATTAAAGTTTTTATTTTTGACTAGGTAATAAATTTACAAGTTTCAAATGTAAAAAAACATGAAGAGGTTTATCTCTGACCCCGTCGGCTCAGTCATTATTCCCCACAGGCAAACACTGTTAAGTTTCTTATTTACCCTTCCAGATAATTTTTATGCACATGGGAGCCAATCTGATATATCCTTTTGTGAACAATTGGCTGCATACTTCATACATTTTCTGCTTCTTCATTTTGCTTTTTCACTTAATAACACATTAGAGCTGAGAAGCCTGATGGTTTTAAAAGAGCACTATATGTGGACTCTGGAGGTTTATGTACAAATCTCATCACTGTATCTATAGCATAACATTGCCTGCTTTTAGAAAGAGGCACTAGTACAAAAAAAAGCAAATGCTGGGTAACTACTTGAATGATAATCTTCAGCCACAACTGTGGCTGTTTTCTTTATGGCAGTTTTCTTTGTGGCAGCCTTCTTTACTTTTTACATTTGTAAGTCATATCTCTTACAGAAAAATAATTGAAATAAGCAAGAAGAAAGAAGCCATTCATAATTTTTGCCTCTCAAAAATATCCATTTTCATCTTGGTGTTAATTGAGACGCTTCCCTTCCTCTCTCTTTCTCCTGTAGTTCTCTCCCTCCTTCCCTGTGTACACATATACATTTATATGTGCAAAAATACATATTTTAAAAAGGAGATCACATTGTACATGCAGTCTGTGATGTGATTTTTTCTTCTAACAACTGACCATGTCAATGAAAATAGGTGTATACAATGGCTTTAAATCACAGCCAGTTACTCTAATGCATGGATAATCCATAAATTATCTTACCAGTTAAAGTTCAGCAACTTCAAGTATTTACTATCGTAAACAGCTTCACACTCTACAATATTGAGTGCTTAATGTCTTATTGACAGGAGATTTTCAGATACTTTGCCCAAACACATTTATTCCTCCTTCGTTCTGTCCCCCCCCCCCCAACTTCTTTTCCTCCTCTCATTCTCCTGTCTCTTTCCTTTTTAAGAAACACTTCTGTTAGCAATGTATTTCATTCTGTTCTGGTTACCAAGCGTGAATCAGGGTGGGCAGCTGGCTAGGGGGCTAAGAGGATGCTTTAAAAGCTGCCGGTAAGAAAGAGGTTTCTGCCTTGCTTACTCCCCATGGTCATTAAGGCAGTGTGCAGCCCCGCCTTTCCTCACGCACCCCACAAGCTGATGCATGTCAGCCTTCTCTGATGGCGCCTCTTTTCTCTTTCAGACTTTGTCTTGACACAGTATTTTCATGAAAGCTCACTGGTATAAAAATGCAGCCATGTGACCTAAATAGTTATCCTCCCAAGGTGACTATTTAGAAAGACAAGACTTGTTTGGATACAGAAGTTCTGATATGTTTGTTGGAAACAAGAAGCCTCACTATCTTATACTAATGTGAGACATTTCACCGAGTAGAGTCCATAGGCTGCAGGAGTTGAGACTTATGGGAATTAGACAAAATAAGGACCACTTTACCTGAGCCTGTTGGAGAAGAAAAATAACATTGGAATAGCGTGAGAACAGTCATAATTATATCAACATTATGTCTTAATTTGCATCTCATCTTCCAGGCAGGTCATGCTGGGTAGTAGAAACAATTAGCATTTCATAATGTAGTAATCCTGTGTTCTAGAAAAACAATCTACGTGTGAAAGCCAGATTAATTCACAGAACATGGTGCTGAACTCACCGGCACCGTGTTTGGTTCCGTTAGCGCATGGTTTGTTCTTGCTGAGGCAGGGAAGCAGAGTGTTGGAGATAAGGGCTTCCCTCTCTCGAGGAGGATACATGCTAGTATAGTAATTTTCCTTCTGCTCTTTCAGTGTGGTGTTGGGTATTTGTGGGTGTTCACATCTGTGCTTCTGGGCTCAATTCTCCATTCTTTTTCGGTTAATTAACCGTTTCTGTGAGCACAATATCACAGAGGCAGGAGGCTTTGTTGCCGACAAAGTCTGTATACCTGAAAGTAACACAACACTGTTAATTACTTATACTCCAATATAAAATAAAAAGTTAAAAAATAAAATAAGAAATATGGAGGAATTTGAACCACTTAACAAGAAAGAGACATCCATTAAGTTGCTTGAAGTGAGAGACCCGGTGGGTCTACTTATCCCTTTGTGATAACTGACTTATTGTCGTCTCCCAAATCACCTGGCCTTAAGGTTTGAAAATTGGGGTGTTATTTCCTAGCTATGAGTTATTAAAGTAAATAATATTTCTCACTTCAAAGACAACTTAATAGATGTCTCTTTCTTGTTAAGTGGTTCAAATCCTCCATATTTTTTATTTTATTTTTTTTAACTTTTTATTTTATATTGGAGTATAAGTGATTAATTAATGTTATGTTAGTTTCAGTGTACAGCAGAGTGATTCAGTTATACATATACATGGATCTATCCTTTTTCAAATTCTTTTCCCATTTGGGTTGTTACATAACATTGAGCAGAGTTCCCTGGGGTATACAGTAGGTCCTTGTTGGTTATCCATTTAAAATAAAGCAGTGTGTACATGTCAGTCTCCAATTCCTCCATATTTCTTGAAAGAAGTACTATGTATGTAAATGAGTCACTGATACTCCAGACCCCATCTTTCTAACCATTTTAACGTGGCATAAAAGTGAAAGTGTTCGTCACTCAGTCGTGTTCGACTGTTTACGACCCCATGGACTTAGCCAGCCAGGATCCTTTGTCCATGGAATTCTACAGGCAAGAATCCTGGAGTGGGTAGCCATCTCCTTCCCCAGGGGTGTCTTCCCGATCCAGGGATTGAACCCGGGTCTCCTGCATTGCAGGCGGATGGATTTTTTACCATCTGAGCCACCAACTGCATCTGAGCACAAGACTTTTCTGGAATTTAATTTTAAAGGTTTTCAAGTCTTCTGGCTAGATAGCCTGCATTTGCTTCTCTGGATTCCCTTTCCACTCTTTTCCATTCTGCTCCACATCCCAGGAGGGTGACCTGTAGAAACCCTTCAGTGGGCTTCTGTGACTTCTGGTTGGGTTCAGCCCTGGCAGGAAGTTGGAGGGAGGGAAGCTGGGGTACTTACCTCCCCAGCTGTCTCCCTGCAGACCACAGTGTTACAAATCGTGATGGAACAACTGAGTGCCTACTTTAGATTAGGACCTACTTGCCACCACTTCCCAAAGATAAAGAAAAAGCAGAGCCTTTTTGTTGTTTCTTTTAATGTTTCTGTTGTTAATTCCTATGGAGAGTGACAAAAGTAAATGACATTATGAAAGTCTAAGAAATCTTCTCTAGGTCTTAAAGCTGTTGTCTCTGGGCTGTAGTTCCTGACTCCTTTTTTCTTAAGTTATAACAAGATCTTCGTGTTTACTCATATTGAAAAATTATGAAGAATAGCAATTCATTTCTAGATTGACTTCTATGTATATTTAATTTTAACCCCAATAATAGTAACATACAGAATGTGTCGCCCTTGGCCCAGCTAACATGGAAAATATGAATGGACATATGTGGCATGGTTGCAATATTCAATCTGGTCTTTTAGCCATCAGTTTGAGACTTCATGAAATCGATTTAGTGGAGACAGATATTGATCATAAAGACAGCTAATGCAAAGACATCAACTCTGCCCATTTCTCCTCATTTTCCCAACAGCTCCTCAAGGTCAGGGAACATATCTGCTTCTTTCTGTAAATCTTCATTAGGTGTAGGACAGGGCTGTCCACAAAGGGAGCCCTTCTAGGTGCCCTTGAGAGAAGAGAAGCTATTGAAGGACTCGGTGAGTTGTTTTGACTAAAAGTGAAAACAGCATCTTGAAATAGTGGCTGGATGAACCTGACTGAGAAAAACATGCATGTGAAAATGTGGGAGAGATGAGATTTCAATTGTGGGTTGAGAATAGCCCAAGGAAGGCCTGGAAAACCAGGTCAGAGAGCTGGAACTCTGTAGAAAATGAAAAGGGATTAAAGGGAATTCCAGATGCATTTCTCTTCCTCATACTGGAAGGAAGCTACAGGGAGCTTGGGAGGGAAGAAATACAATTTAGAAAAACTGTCTTTTCTCAGTTCTCGTCTGTCTCATGTCAGTTCCATGAGGGCAAGCGACATATGTTTTGTTCCCTGCTGCACCCTCAGAGCCCACTGCAGTGGCTGCACAGGATGGGTCTTCTGGAAATGCCCATCTCCCCTTCTCCTTTTCAGTTGTTTATAGAAAACTTAGAGTAGGAAGAGCTAAACTCTCCTCCTATTTTTTTTCTACTTTTATTTTTAATCCCAATCAGGTAACATTCTTTGTTTTTCCACTGGGATGCTTATAATCTCCTTGATAGCACCTTCATCTGATTATTATATTTTTCTTTTTTATTTACACTTAAGGGAATGCATTTGATGTAGTTTTGCATTTAATTTTTATATTTGAGTTTTGATACTAAATATGTACTTCCCTGGTGGCTCAGACAGTAAAGCATCTGTCTGCAATGTGGGAGACCTGGGTTCAATCCCTGGGTTGGGAAGATCCTCTGGAGAAGGAACTGGCAACCCACTCCAGGACTCTTGCCTGGAAAATCCCATGGATGGAGGAGCCTGGGGTCTCAAAGAGTCAGACACGACTGAGCGATGTCACATCACACATCACATTGTTCTCATAATGCTGTTTTGTGACATAATGTAAAAGCTTATTTTATTTTGCTTTCTGTTTTTTAACTTTTCTAGCTTTTTGCCATGGGTAACATGCAGGATCTTAGTTCTCTGACAATGGATCAGATGCATCTCCCCTGCTGTGGAAGTGCAGTGTCCTCACCCCTGGACTGCCAGGAAAGTCCTAAAAGTTCATTTTAAAAAAGGAAATAAATTTACTTTGTTTAAAGCTTAAGACATCACATTTTTATGTTAATACATTTTGTATATACATATGTATTAATGTCTTGTGTTAAATTCCCAGGGGATTACATCTGAAGTAAAACCCTCAGGGATATTTTGTGTGTTAAAGATATAATTATAGTGCCAGACTACAAGCAAATCTTTTACAGTCTAACCAAGAATGGACCTCAGCTTATATTTTTCATTTTGTTTCAAGATATATTAGTTCAGTAAAAACTCAAGGAATTAAGATATTCCAAAATAGATCCTTTTTTTTTGTTTACTAAAGCATCAGAAGCCAAAAATTATTGTATGTTAGTGATGATAATTTATCTACTCAAGCATTTTAGTCAGAGATGATTAGAGTTTCTGAAGAAAAGTTTCAAAATTATTTAAAGAGTAATTCATCTTAAAAACCATATTGAGAGCACTGACTGTTTTTACCTGTCATTTGCATTTTACTTGCCTGTCACTCACACCATTAACCCCGCTGAGACATATGTGCAAAGATGCATTTTCCCTGTGACCATCTGGTACTACCACACTGACAGTCACTTACCCGGTTACTAACCATACTGTGTGGGTGTCACATTTTTTCTTGAGAATTAGCTTGATGGGCTAATTTTTAAGATTTACCAATAACGTGGGCTAAATTACAAGTTGCCACTAAAATAGCAAGTCTTTATAGGATGGAACCTCTTTTTCTTGCTACAGAATCTCTCTTTAATGGGTGTCTTCTGCCTGGAATGTAGGTCCCGTTCTTTGTCTAGTTCAGTCTTGCTTTTCTATGTTGCTTGACACCCAGCCCACATCAAAATATTTGTTCATTGAATTAATATGTTCAATAATTAACAGGAGAGGAGATTTTAAAGCCTGAAGAAGCAGCAGAAAATAAGTTAGTATAAATGTGTCCATTAATATGACACACCAATTATATTCAGATAGGATAAAGTTGTTAGGAGGCTAAAGGGAGCTGGTAGTGTTTATTTTCTCAACACCAAGGAAGATAGAATCCAGTAACTACCAGGGTCATGTTGGGGGGGGAAACATACCAGAGTAGAAGAGACACTGTGAAAACATCAAAGGATGCTTCTTTTCTCTCTCCCTCCTGCTCCTGTTCATTCATGCTGACTGCTGAAATTGATCAGGACCCATGCTTGGGGTCTTGATAGTGGTGTCTGAGATGTTAAGTGGGAGTTGGTTGTCACTGATTTTGTGAATTTGCTTAATCAGATTTCATTTATCCTGTAGTATATTTGCATATGTGGTTGTTTAGAAATAATAATTTATCTTTTTAAAAAAGTGATATTGATCCAGTGTCTTATTTATATATGAATTTTGATTATATATTGTAGAGATCATCAAGCTTGTCACTGAAACTAACAGCAGTAATCTGGGACTGGAGAAAGTATTCTTAGTGAGGATCTTAATATTAAATGCGAAAATCTTAAAAAGAAGATCAGTGATCCCTAGGATTAAAAGAGACCAAAGTCCCCAGTGGGTGAGACCATGGCCTCTGCTGTTGGCTCTACACATAGTAGTTGCTTAAAAAATGCTGCTGTTATTTGTATTTCCAAGTGCTGAATTTTGAATTATCTTTGGGTTATATAATTACAGCCTCAAAAATAATATGACTATTTGTAGATTTTAAAAAGAATATTAACATTTCTATTTTTTTATTTATGGACGGGAAATAAACCTCACTCCTTGTTTTTCTTCTTCCCCAAAGCTAGGTTACTCTTGGTAACATTGGATACCTTGGGACTATTTGTTAAATTCTATTTGGGCTCTTATTGGTTGGCAGGAGGGCAGGGGTTATGGTGCATCATTTTGAAAGAAACCTAGTAACTCTTGACCCTGGGTTGTGAGCAATGGTTTACTCTGTTTTCACTTGGCCACCACTGTTACTAGAAGCACAAACTATCTTTCGAGTAAAAAACAATTGTATGCATCTTGATTATATATTAATTTGTCCAGAAGATGTCAATTTGTTTTGTAACCTAGGTATTGAGAGGGAAGGATAAATCTGTGGAGATAAAAGTAGTATTTGAAATAAAATTTCTTAAATTCACTAATCTCAGCTTGTCATTCTTATTTGAAATGATAAAAAATTACCTTAGGGAAGAATGCAGATTCTGACTAATGATTAAATCTGAAGGCAGCATGGGACAAAGGAGTTTGAAACTCATATCATTTTATTATTGTCAATAGCAGTCACACAGACAGACAGGAACACCTAATAGATACCTCCTTCAGTAAATTTATGAGCTAATCTGAATTAATCCTTATAAAATCCTGTGATCCATCTATACCTGGACACTCCACTGAGCAATCCATGAGAGGCCACATGGCTTTGTCGTAATTAGAAAAGAGAGTTGGAGCCTGGTGTACTCTATGCAATCATAAAGAAGCCTCAGTGCACTCTGCTGTGATTAAAACTCCAAGATATACAGAGAAAGAACAAAAGGCTCTATATTAGAATTCTCTGGCATGTTTAAGAATGAGTTGAGTGGCTCAGACCTAAAGCTATCATACAGAACATTGATTAGTCAAAACACAAATGTGAGCAGACCCCAGGCTGCTGTTAAGAAGAACAGAATAGCACCAACCCTGTACTGAAAGGGTTAAATTAACTAAACTATGAGGCAGGCAAAAATGTGAGACTCAGTTTCCTTGTCTCCAAAACAAGACTTTTGGATTTAGATGATCTGATAAATATCTTTTAGGTTTAAAATGTCATGAGGGTATAAGTCTAAAATTTAGGGATTCTCTATTTTCTTGGGTTGTAAAATGTCTTTTTGGGCCTCCTTGGTAATTCAGTGGTAAAGAATCCGCCTGCCCAAGTTCAGTCCCTGGGCTGGGAAGATCTCCTGGAGAAGGAAATGGCTACTTACTCCAGTATTCTTGCCTGGGAAATCCCATGGACAGAGGAGCCTGGTGGGCTACAGAGCACGGGGTTGAAAAGAGTCGGACATGACTGAGCAAATAAACGATAACAGCAAACAACAAGCTGTCTCTGGGGCTCCTCCTTCATCTGTGAGATGTCAGCCTTTCTTCTCCATCTCACACCTCTCTAAGGGGCCTCACCAAGATCTGTCTCTCACTCGGCCATGGAAGTTTTTATTTCCTCTGTGCTCTCTCCTCTCATAGATTCTTCTGCTTTAGGACCTCCCAGGCCAGAAACCTAATTTGTTCAAATGATGACTTTAGTATGTTACCTCTTCCATAATAGATCTCCATTTACAGAGGGATGTATGCATGTTTCCCTTTCTTATTTCCTTTAGTACTTTCAGCATTAAAATTAGACAGTGAAGCTGAATTCTCTACTCTCAGGGAAAAGATGTATACAAACAAGTAAAGAGAGAAGGAAGGACTTCATTGAGTTTCTTTTGAGATTTAAACAAGAGCAGCAATGACACTATAAGGAATAGGCACAGAATTCCTGGATTTTAATAGCAGGTGCTAGTTTCTGCTTCTGATAATGGCTTAGAAGCTCCTGTCAGAATAGCCTTTCCACAGATAACTATAAACACCACATAAAATGGAAAACACGATCATCTGAAGGCATTAGAGAGCAAACCAAAGTAGGCACATTTGTATGTGTTTTATATGGACATTTAGAGGAAGGGGCCCCACTGAGTGGGTTTTCCACTTTCTCATATTAATAGATTTTAGCCTGAAGGAAAGTCCCAGGCTGGCACACTCGGAAACCAAACCATGGATAGTAAACCCATAGCCTTACTAAGGATAGGGTTTGAGATAACTGTAGCCGCTGAAGAGTAAGGCAGGAAGTAAGAGAGAGCCATGGAGAGGGAGCCCCAAATTCTTTGCATCAGTTGCCCAAATATCTAGATGGGTCTTGAATGACACATAAAGAGCTGAACTGAGATTTCAGTTTCGAGTTTGAGTTCAGCCTAGGTAAGTTTTTGTCAAAACAAAAAAAAATCTCTCTGGAGAAACATAACAGTAACCAGAGTCTCTGTAATGTATCATTTATCATATCCAGGTCTGTTTAAAATTATTAGACATGAAGAGACCTGAAAATATGACTCACACTGAAGAGGAAAACTGACCCAAAGATTGCTGGATGTTGGATTTAGCAAACAAAGATTTTAAAGCAGTGATTATAACTATGTAAAGGATATAAAGGAAGATACTTCTGTAATGAATAATGATATCTCAGCACATATACTGAAATTACAAAAAAGAACCAGATACAAATTTTAGAACTGACAAGTATAATACGTGAAATAAAAATTCACTGAATGAGCTTAATACTTGATTGAAAATGACAGAAGAGTCAGTGAACTTTAAGATAGATCAATAAAAATTATCTCTTCTGAAGGACAGATAAAAATGGTTTTAAAAAATGAACAGAGATCACAGACCTGTAGGGCAGTATTAAAGTAGGTTGAAAATAAATGGATGGAAAAAGAGATACTGTGTGAATTATAACCATAAGAAAGCTGAGTAAACTGTATTAATATCAGATAGACTAGACTTCAGGACAAAAGTTATTATTCATGTTAAAAATGTAACAGTCATAAGTAAGTGTGTACCTAATAGCAGAGCTTCAAAGTACATGAAACAAAACTGGACAGAATTAAAGGTAATAGCAACCACTAGGCACTTGAGAGTTTTCTAGATCCGCAAAGCTTTTCTTACTGTTATTAAAATTCAGAGTCTGATGGACTAAGTACAAATAAAATGAACCTGAAAATAGAAAGGATGCAGGATGTGGAGCATAAAGATTTGTGCTGTATTTCCCATAGCATGGTGTAGGAAGATGGAAAGCAAAGGATAGAGAAATGGATAAGCCTAGGGAAGCCTCACGTAGTCCTCAGATTTTCTGAGCCTGCAGGGCCTTGCAGAAGTGCTGAGAGGGCTGGTAGGCTAAACGAGGGCCCAGGTCTGATTGAGCAGGTTTCAGAATATGCTGCTTTCAAGATTGGATTGGAGTTGAGGCAGGAATTGAACTCATATTTATCAGACACCACTGCATGATGCCCTGTGACCAGATGGGTAAGCTAGATGCTACTGGACCAGATATGTCAGTTGCCAAGATTTCTTGCAACCACCTCGGGAAATAATGTTATCTTCAGTGGAGAGGGAAGATGGAAGGGAATGGGAGACTCTTGAACTGATATATTACCCAGTGAGACAGGTATAAATCAAAAGTGGCAAGACTAAGGAATTAAAAAAATTTTTTTAATGTTGAAATTGAACAGCTTGTAAAAGTACATATCATGTATGTGTACAGCTTAACAAATCATTCAGATTAAGAAATAAGACATTGTGAGTATTTGAAAATCTTTTAGTATGTTCATTCATGGTCACAGCCCCCTTCCTTCCTCTTAATGGTAACCACTATGTTGATGATTGGCTGTTGTTTCTTTTTTTTAAAATAATTTTACTACTTACATAAGAGCAGTCATGCCATGATTATTCTTGTATGGGGCCGTAATTACACACACACACATTTCTATAGTATGTATAACTAGGAATGACTGCTGGGTCACAGGATATGAACATCTTTGCCATTACTGAATTTTGTCACACTGTTTTCCAAGTGGTTCTACCAGTTTTCATGTCCAGTAGAAGGAAATGGCAACCCACTCCAGTAATCTTGCCTGGAAAATTCCATGGACAAAGGAGCCTGGTAGGCTATATATAGTCCATGGGGTCGCAAAGAGTCAGACACGACTGAACAATTTCACTTTTAGTGTATACAAAGAAAAAGAAAAGCCTGAAGGCAAAGTGGTTATCTGTGGATTCCTTGCAAAATAGTTAAAGACAGAAGAGAAGTGATAAACAAGGGAGAAAGAGAAAGTTATATTCAATTAAATGAAGATTTCCAAAGAACAGCACCAAGAGAAAAGAAGGCTTCTTCAATCAGCAGTGTATAAAACTAGAAGAAAACAACAGAAGAGGAAAGACTAGAGAGCTCTTCAGGAAAGCTGGAAATATCAGGGAACATTTTGCCCAAAGATGGGCGCAATAAAGGACGTACATGGTGGAGACCTAGGAGATGCTGAAGGGATCGAGAGGAGATGGAAAGAATGCACAGAAGAACTGTACAGAAGAGATCCAAATGAACTGGATTGCTCTGATGGTGTGGTCAGCCACCTAGAGCCAGGTATTCTGGAGAGAGAAGTCAAGTAGGCCTTAGGAAGCACTGCTGTTAATAAAGCTAGTGGATGTGATGGAATTTCAGTAGAGCTATTCAAAACCCTCAAGGATGATGCCATCAAGGTGTTGCATTCAATATGTCAGCAAATCTGGAAGACCGGCAGTGGCCACAGGACTGGAAGAGGTCAATCCTCATCCCAGTTCCCCAGAAGGATAGTACTGAAGGATGTGCTAACCATTGGACAGTTGCCCTCATCTCCCATGCTAGTAGTTCAGTTCATTTGCTCAGTCATGTCCGACTCTTTGTGACCCCATGGACTGCAGCACGCTAGGCTTCCCTTTTCATCACCAACTCCCAGAGCTTGCTCAAACTCACGTCCATCTAGTCAGTGATGCCATCCAACCATCTCATCGTCTGTTGGCCCCTTCTCCTCCTGCCTTCAATCCTTCCCAGCATCAGGGTCTTTCCTAATGAATCAGTTCTTTGCATCAGGTGGCTGAAGTATGGTTGTGCTAGTAAGGTCATGCTTAAAATCCTGCATGCTAGGCTTCAGCATTATGCAAACCAAGAACTTCCAGATGTCCAAGCTGGGTTTAAAAAATGAAGAGGAAGCAGAGATCAAATTGGCAGCATTCATTGTATCACAGAGAAAGCTAGGGAATTCCACAAAGATATCTATCTCTGTTTCATCGACTACGCCAAAGCCTTTGACTGTGTGGATAATAAACTGTGGAAAGCTTTTAAAGAGATGAGAATACCAGACCACCTTACCTGTGTCCTGAGAAACCTGTATGCGGATCAAGAAGCAACAGTCAGAACCCTGTATGGAACAATTGGTTAGTTCAAAACTGAGAAAGAAGTACAACAGGGCTGTCTGCTGTTACTTTGTTGGTTTAATCTATACTCTGAGCACATTATGAGAAATGCTGGGCTGGATGAGTTATAAGCTGGAATCAAGATTGGTGGGAGAAACATCAACAACCTGAGATGTGTGGATAATACTACTCTAATGGCAGAAAGCAAAGAGGAACTAAAGAGCCTCTTGATGAGGGTGAAGGAGGAGAGTGAAAGAGCCAGCTTAAAACTAAATATTAAAAAAACTAAGATAAGGCATCCAGCCCTATTACCTCATAGCAAATAGAGAGGGGAAAAGGTGGGAGTAGTGACAGATTTCCTCTTTTTAGGCTCTAAAATTACTGTGGATAGTGATTGCAACCATGAAGTCAGAAGACGTTTGCTTCTTGGCAGGAAAGCTAGAAGAAACCTATACAGTGTGTTGAAAAGCAGAGACATTACTCTGCTCACAAAGGTCCGTATGGTTAAGGCTGTGGTCTTCCCAGTGGTCACATATGGTTCTGAGAGCTGGACCATAAAGAAGGTGAAGTGCAGAAGATTTGATGCCTTCAAACTGTGGTGCTGGATAAGACTCCTGAGAGTCTCTGGGACAGCAAGGAGATTAAATGAGTATATCTTAAGGGAAATAAACCCTGAATACTCATTGGAAAGACTGATGCTGAAGCTGAAATTCCAGTATTTTGGTCATCTGATGCACATAGACAACTCATTGGAAAAGTCCCTGATGCTGGGAAAGATTGAGGGCAGAAGGAGAAGAAGACATCAGAGCATGATGAGATGGCTGGATGGCATCACTGAGGCAATGGACATGAACTTGGGCAAGCTTCAGCAGATGGTGAGGGACAGGGAGGCCTGGCATGCTGCAGTCCGTGGGTCACAAGGAGTCGAACACGACTGGGTGACTGAACAACAAGTGTATGCAAGTTTCTGTTGTTTCACATCATTGACAGCTCCTTTTTCTGGTGTGTCAGTCTTTAGTACTTTTTTTTTTTTGCCAGCAACGCTTGCAGTATTTTGCAGTCTTCATTCTAAGATGATGACTTTCCTTTCCACTTCTCTGAGAAAATAGAATAATCAGAAGAGATATGCCATGTTGCCATCACTACTTCTACCTGCATACATGCATCAGTGCCCCTGCAGCTTGCCTTTCCTCCCATTATTGTGGAGGAACTGCTCTTAACTGTGACAGTCATCCCACTTGTGCCCTGGGTCCCATCTTTTGTATTTACTCAGGGACATTGCTCCATTAATTCTGTCCTCTTTCTTCCACACCATCATTTCCCTTTCCTCTATTGGATTGTTTCCATTAGTAACAGATAGGCAACTATTTCTCCCAACTTAAAACAACAACAGCAACATAATGATAATTAACGCAAGTGCCAGCAAGTGCTCCATTTTCTACTTTCCTCTATGAAACTTCTACAGAGTTGCTTCTGTTTGCTCTCCCCAATTCCTCACTTCTCATTCCACTCTTGTCTGTCACTAGTGACTGCCATATTGTTAACTCCAGTGGTCACTTCTCGGTCCTTATCTTACTTGATCAATTAGCAGTATTATTATCACTTTTTCTTTAAATTTCCAGGATACTTGTACTTTCTTGATCTTCTTTGCTGGTTCCTTTTCATCTTTCTCATCTCTTAACATTGGATATTCCAGACCTCAGTACTTAGATTTATTCTCTATTTTTTTCTTCTTCACTGATAAACTTAGCCAGTCTCATGGTTTTAAGTAGTATAATTAAGCTCACAAGCTCCTAAATTATATTTCTTTTCTGAACCTGTTCAGGGAACTCCAGATTTGTTTATTCAGTCACTTGAGAGATTAACTTGGCTGTCTAATAAATCCCTTAACATGCCTGAAACCAAACTCTCAATATTTCCTAGAGTTGTTATACATTTGTTTTATGCTGATTAGAGAAAGACTTATCTTCTCTAAACAGAAACTCCCTGTGTAGGGTGCACAGCTTTGGCTCTCCCCCACTTTTTTTGCGACTTTTCCTTCCCCTAGTTTTCTTTTCAGCTAACAGCAGTGCCATCTTTCTTGTTGTTTTAGTCAAATATTTTTGAGTTATCCTTTGCTTCCTTCTTCTTTCCAGCCGTTTCCAATTAACCAATATGCCCTGGTGGATATATTCAGTTGGAGAAGAGGAAAGAGATTTGTAGCTAAAGGAAAGCAGAAAGACAAGGAGGCCAAAGAGCATGAAGCGTGTTTGAGGCAGCGCTTCAGCCTTGCCGAGATTCCAGCCTTGCCACTGGCAATGTCTTCCTTTCTGTCTTTCATAGCCCAACTCATCTTTTATGGCTCAGCTCAAATAGGATCTACTCTGTTGAGATTTCTTTAACACTGTTTTAGCACCAAACTATTCTTTTTACTACTTTTAATCCTTTGTGTCAGTTTGGTTTTTGCCTTGGTTTCCTTACCTGTATGTACAATGCAGGTATTAAATTACCCAATTCATAGCTTTATGAGATTAAATGAATACTTATAAAGTGCTTTGGATAGTGCCTGGCCCATGGGTAATATCAAAAAAAGTTAGCTCTTTGGATAATGCTGATGATGTCACTGTCTTTCTAGTAGATTGTGTGTCTCTGAGGGGTCCG
Organism: Odocoileus virginianus; assembly: GCF_023699985.2. Lineage (NCBI taxonomy): Eukaryota > Metazoa > Chordata > Mammalia > Artiodactyla > Cervidae > Odocoileus > Odocoileus virginianus. The sequence goes on from NC_069689.1 coordinate 26,752,843, forward strand.
TGATGTTATCTGAGTCACCTTTGGATGCCCGGCCTTTTTTTTTTTTTTTGCTTGAATTTATTAATTTTATGTGAAAATCTCCTAAATGCCCATATTTATACAGGTTGGAAAAAGCCCTTTTTGAGGCCACTTAGACATATGACATTCTACAATACACTTTTCAACATGAAAAAAAAGTATACAATATTTTGAGTCCAGTGCCAAAAAGTTAACGTTATTGTTTTCTCTGATGGGGTAGTGCTTTGCAGTTAGCCTGGAGAGCAGCTGTAGTCTCTGTTTATGGGACTTATCATTGCAGTTGTCTCTCAGTATCTGGGTATCTGTGGGGAACTGGGTCCAGGCTCTCTGTGGATACCAAAACCTGAGGATACTCCATTATGTGAAATGGCATTGTACGGTCAGTCCTCCGAGCCTGTGGATTCTTAATCCAGGGATTCAGCCAACCGGAATTCTGTCTATGGTTGGTCTAATCTGCTGATGTGGATACCTTAGCATGCTGTTAGGCACAGAATAGATGATCAGTGTTTATTGAAGAGGTGGATTCATAGTATTGGCCATGCAGATGTGATTGCATAGACGTAGGTACATGGAGGCAACAGCAACAGCGGTGCACTGGAAAAAGTGATGGAATTAGATTTTATGGCAAAGCTCTGGCTCAGACTTCATCAGTTGCATGACCTTGGGCAAGCCCCTTAACCTTTCTGAACCTTAGTTTCTTCAGCAGAAATGAGAGATATGTCTCAGGATAATATTTTAAGGACCACTGGAGTTAATACATAAGAAAGTACTTGGTAATCTATAGCTTATGATGCAAATTAAGTTTGGTATTAAGGTTTGTAATTCAAAAAATATACCTAGTGTAATTATAGAGCAATGAGACTTAGTGTAAATTGTATAAGAAAATCAGTCCTGTCATGTTATGCTTATCTATATGGATCTCTTTACTCTTCGTCTGGAAAGGTGACAAATAGCTTATGGTTACTTTTTGTTCATATAGTGGAGGCTGTGAGAACATTTCCACACTGTGTTCCCAGAAGGTTATTATTTTTTTTTGGCTTGCTTGAGTAGTCACAACTGAAGTCTGTTGTTCTTTCCTACATGGCTTCTTCGTTTGCTCCCTTAGAAAATCAGTTTGTGAAAAATTATGTAGGTTGAGCTCAATCAAACATTTTGAAAGTAATTTGTAGAATTACAGTTTTAAAAACCTAATTATTAGTCAGTGAGATTATAGCTTTTTTTTTTTTTCCAAAATAAATTGCTGGATGAAGAAATCTACACGAAAACCCCTGACACTTGAATAGCTTTCTCCTAGGTGCGTTTTTCCCAGTCAGTCAGTGTACAGTTGTGAGTGGTCTTCTTGAAAGCTTAGTCAGATGGAGCCCATAACACCTGCATTCCTCACTGCTGTGGCCGCCTGTGCTGGTGTTTCTCAGCAGATCTCAGCTCTTAGGTCTAGTGCAGTCTTCGAGCAGAGAGGGGCCGCTCAGATACAAACTTTTCGCTCCCGCAGCTGCATCTTATCCCATTTGTTAAGGGTTTCTTCAGTGTCTCCTCACAAAAGTAAATAAAGAACTGTTTTTGTATTCTACTGTTATCCTTTTAAACCTGGCCATGTTGAAACATAATAAGCCTAGTTTCAATGTTGTAGTATTGATTACATTTCAGGCCCTGGGTATTGGTGATCTGTCTCATCGTGTAGTGCTTAGCAACACTGATGACACTGCTCAAGGAGCCGTGTATGTCATCTGTGGCAGTTGCAGATTTTACAGTCATACTAAGGCTTATATCTTACCATTTTTTTTTTTCTGAAGGATGTGACCCAAACATGACTCCCTTGCAACTCTGTAAGGTATTTTATTGTTTTTAAACTTATTTTGAGACTAACCGTAGTTATGGTGGTTTCAAGAATATCTCAGTGTTGTTAGAGTAACTCTCAGTTGAGATTCATTCATTTCTTCATTTCACTCAAAGAGTTATATAGAAGATCTCTGCTTATTCTGTGTGAGAAAACAATATCTAATGTGATTGAGTACGTAGTTTTTTATTTTTAAAATTGAGTCGAAGTTCTCATATATTCTGGGTAATTCAAATTTGTGATTAGGGAAAGCAACATGATATCCAATTTCTATTTATAAAGTCAGATGACTCTTTAGTTCCTGTCATGTGTACATGTGTATGTATATATATAACACTCCTTTTCCTGGGGGCGGTGAAGACCTTTGACTCAGAAGAGGAAAGTCAGGAATCAGCAAGGAAAATTAGCTTATCTTTCCACATAGGTGATATTGCTTGCAGTGCCATTGGCTACAAAGAATATCCTGGAGGTCCTCCTGTAGTAAGTGGCAGCTTGGCCTGTTTTGAAAGATGAGTGAGAGTGAACCGGATTCAGAAGGTGGAGGGTGATACTGCTGGTGAGGGAGGAGTGTATAGAAACATAGCAAGAAATATCACATGTAATTGGGGAATTGTATTTGGTCTGGTGGGATCAAATAGAGAATGTAGGGGAATGGTGGGAATGAGCCTAGACCCACAATTGGGCAAATAATTAAGTTGCTGAAGTAATTGTCATCAAGATCATCAGTAACATCATCACCACCTTACCCTCATACCCACCGCCATTGTTATCATCCTGACAAGTTGCATACCAGGCTACATTAAGGAAGTGGCAGAAAGGGAGATGTTGGGGCAGTCCAATCTACAGGATTTGGGGACTGATTTGATGTGGGGTGACTTATGCATAGATGGGTTGTTGTATTTGTACTGCTTGTGGGACATCCAATAGAGCTGTCAAACAGAAATATGGGCACGTGGGACTGGAATTCAGCAGAGAGGTCTGGGACGCAGATGCACTTTAGGAATCATACTTGAAGCCTTTCTTCTTGTGTATCTCTTTTAGAAACTGTGTAGGAGAGGAAATAAGGGAAGAGAGAGCAAGTTATATTTTTTGGGGGGGCTTGAAAAAAAATGTTAATGTTATGAACAGAAAAAGGGAAAGAAGAGAGTTCATAAAGAGGACAAAAAGGACTAAAGGGGAATTGGAGAAAATATGAATAGCAGAAAGAAAAAGAAAGTTCATTTTTTAAAATTTTTACTGAGTGCCTGTTGTGCGTAGTCGTGTGCTAGATACTGCAGAGACAGAGTGAATGACTGTGCTAGGCGTTACAGGCAATGCACGATGAGTCTGAGAAGAGTCTGTGTTCTCGAGGAACTCATAGTATTTCAGTGAGGAGAGGCACATAAGCTGCTAACAAGAAGTAATAGGAGGGAAAATGTAATGGCACAATGGTAATAAGTTATTCCTGGATGGAACTGGAGAAGGCTTCTTGGAGATGATAACATTTAGGTGGACACTGAGTGGAATGCCTCTCAGGGGAAAAGAGAGGGAGGACCTTTCTCAACTGGTGATAGTGCATGGGTGCTATCTACTAAATTGTGTTCCCACCAAATTCGTATGTTGAAGCCATAACCACCCCGTGAGTGACTATATATTTAAGGAGGTAATTACGGTCCATTGGAGTCAGAGGGTGGGACTCTTGGAGGACAGATGTCTTTATAAGAAATGAGAGAGACACCAGAGCTGTCTTCCTCTTCATGTGCTCACAGAATAAATTCATTTAAAGGCATAGCAGGAAGGTGGTTGCCTGCAAGTTGCAAAGAGAACTTACGTAAGAATCTGAATTTCCTGACACCTTGATCTCAGAGTTTTTGCTTCCAAAACTGTGAGAAAATAAATTTCTGTTGTTTAAGCCAGCAGCCTATGGCATTTTTGTTGTGGTGGCCAGAGTAGACTAGAACAGTGAGCAACTCATAGAGACACACAGTGTATTTAAGGGAAGATGAGCAGCTCTGTGAATCTGGAGACAAGGACGTAGGAGGAGGTGTGGTGGGAGATGAGAGAGTTAAGTGCATTCTTTGAGTAACTGTATACCCTTGAAGGCAAATGGCCAGTTGGCCTAATGCCGCTTGGTTTTGAATACTGATAATAGGGTCCTGTGAGCAAAAGGAGGAGAACTGGGAAAATTTGAGGGCTCCTTACGGAGGCGCAGAGCTAATGGTCAAAACAGATTTATGTCACAAAGGCAGTTGGAGTAGTCACCCTTTATAATGAAGACCTGAAAAGTTAAGATTGAAATTGAAGCATGAAACATTTCCTACATTTCCTAATAGACAAGGCCTGTTACTATATAGACATTAGAGATGATCTGCTTCATTTTGTGATTTTCGGATCTTTGGTTAATAGTATTTGAAAATCAGTTTAAGGGTAGCATTGAAAGCACCATCCAGGTGACTGTATTCATTAATTTTGTTACTGTCAGTGAATGGAATGCTTACACAGGCAACCTCACTGAACCGTGGTGAAAATATTCCTTTTCCGTTGTGTTGAACTTGTGAGTTTCAGTGTTGATATGTTGGCTGGTTAATGCTAGTCTGGGCCAAGTCAAAATCATGTACAATGCAGCCAGCATTCTCTTGAATAATCAACTCTCATTTAGAAGGAAATGGAAAGTTGTTGTAGATTAAACATTAAAGGGAAAGTGGTGACAGATGTTTAATTGGTTGCTTTCTTGTCACTTCTTAATGTGTGAGATGCCCTTATGAGAAGGGCTAGAGTAGACAGATTGAATGGAAACAGCCATTTAACTATTCTCTGACTCATCCTTATGATAGTATTCATTTCTCATTTTGTTTCTAATGTATTCACTATTTATTACAGTTTTCAGCATCTGATTATAGACAAGGAGTAACTGCCCCCCATATATTTATCATTGTTTGGAAAGACAATATCGAGTGAATTTTATACTCTCTCATCACACATGAAGTATGGAAAGCTAAGCATGGCCCAGCCTTGAGAAGTTCAAAGAACTTGTTGCTTTCATCCTGCACCCTTCAGATACTTTTGACCTCCTTACATGAAGTCTGTTGTAACACACAAGCCAGGCATGCTGTTTGAGCTCATCAAGACTGTCAACAAGTTCTCTTCCTGTTTCTATCTTTAATTTTTGATCTACCCCAGCCTCTGAAACCCATCTTTCTGGCTGTGACCTTTGGCATGAACTTGGGATTTGTTTTCTGGCTTTATGCAATAATAGCTGCTAGTAAAAGTATACTTCGGTCTGTGGAGGGGACTGACTGGAGGATTCAACACTCAAAAGTCACCTGCTGAATGGGGTTGTATACATAGAAGTATTGAGCATGGAACCTGGCATCAGGTAATGCTATATATTTCAGTAAATGTTAATCCCTTGCAAGTTTTCCATGCTTAGCGTTTTCAGATGTCAGAAGAAGAAGAGGATGGTAGAGGAGAGACTTAGGCTGCTTGCTGTACAGAATCAGAATTGAGAAGGGAGATTTCGGAATGTGAACATTTTTTTTTCTTTCCTTTGATCCATCACAAGATCCAGTGTCATGTTAATTCTTCCTCCTAGGCATGGCTACTGAAGTTGGAAACATGTTCAAATCAAAACTCACTAGCTATATAACTCTGAGAAAATTACTTAATGTCTGTGTGCCTCATCTGTAAAATGGAGATAATAATAGTACCTAGCTGAGAATTGTTGAGATAAGTAAAAGACATAACATGAAAAGCACCTAGAAACGGAGCCTGGTTGTTAATGCATGCTTAGTAATATTAGATACTACTATTGTTCCTATTATTTTCTTGTTACCCCCAAAAGTCCCTGCCATGTAGAAATTTTTTGTTATGACTATCATTATTATTGTTACCCACATTAGTTATTTTTGTAGACATAAGTGAAACAAATTCAGGGGTACTGTTTCATGCATTATTTGTCTTATTTAAATGGCACATGCATTTATTCATGTATATGTTACCAGATCAATAAAAATGCACACTCTTATTTCAGCTTTTATTTTTGGCTTCTCTTTTTCAGAACCACCAGAAGCCATCTCCTAGACAGGTGAAGCCACTTATCTCTTTGCAGCTGTGTGCAGAGACTTGGCAGCCAGCATATGAGATGCTTGGCTGAGACAAATTTTGTATCAGAGTCAGATTTACAACATGATGCCTTGACTGCTGATGCCTTGAAATGACCCATTTTTCTCCCCAGGCTTTGGATCTGTTACTTGCTGGTACTGGACCTCTGCTCGTTGTTTCCCCAACGTATGGATTGTTCTCCATGAATTACTGCTTGCCTGTCTCTCCTCTCACTGTGAATTGTTTTGAGTCCTAGCTCTTGTCTGTAAAATCTCATCCCTTTTCCTGTTCCTGGGTTCAAGTAATTGCATACTGTTTATCTTGCTGGCCTGGAGGCTGACCCTTCTGTCCTGACTTTTGATTCTCACCTGGCCTCGTATTATCAGTAGCCTCTCAGTCTAAACATCTTCCTGGTCCTACTGACCCATTACAACTAATTCTGCCCAAGTGACCAAAGCCTTTCCTGAAAAATTGCTGTGGCTGATATACACCATGCCGGGTTTAGTTGCTATTTGGTAGTTTGTTCTAGAATATCCTGAGAGAATTCTCTGCCTTGCCTTTCATGAGAAGTGAGTCAGTGTATATTGTTCAGGCACAAATGAAAAGTGGGTTTGAATTTTTATCCTTGAAAGTGGATCCTTGCACTGTTGGGGGAGGGGTATGGGTCAGAGAACAGTTCCTAGTGACCTGGCAAACCCATACACTGTCTTTACCCCAAATAGTGGGCATTTCTTGTTTTGTTTCCTTCTACTCCCAAAATATATATAGTGCTGCATACTTTTTTGAGAGAGTAAGTTTTGTTTGTGTCACAGACTCAGGGAGTCCTTGATGGCTTGTTGACAGGTATTGAAAATGATGGGATTGGAGCTCTGACAGGTGACTCATGCATATGGATGTCTTCTGTGATTATACATAGCACTCTATCTGGGGTTATTTATGGTAGCATTGTCATGGCGATCAATGAGCAGTAAACAAGACTCTCAAAGCCATAGGGAGATTTTTTTTTTCATTTATTTTTATTAGTTGGAGGCTAATTACTTCATAACATTGCAGTGGGTTTTGTCATACATTGACATGCATCAGCCATGGAGTTACATGTATTCCCCATCCCTATCCCCCCTCCCACCTCCCTCTCCACCCGATTCCTCTGGGTCTTCCCAGTACACCAGGCCCGAGCACTTGTCTCATGCATCCCACCTGGGCTGGTGATCTGTTTCACCCTAGATAATATACATGCTGTTCTTTTGAAACATCCCACCCTCGCCTTCTCCCACAGAGTCCAAAAGTCTGTTCTGTACATCTGTATCTCTTTTTCTGTTTTGCATATAGGGTTATCATTACCATCTTTCTAAATGCCATATATATGTGTTAGTATGCTGTAATGGTCTTTATCTTTCTGGCTTACTTCACTCTGTATAATGGGCTCCAGTTTCATCCATCTCATTAGAACTGATTCAAATGAATTCTTTTTAACAGCTGAGTAATATTCCATGGTGTATATGTACCACAGCTTCCTTATCCATTCATCTGCTGATGGACATCTAGGTTGCTTCCATGTCCTGGCTATTATAAGCAGTGCTGCGATGAACATTGGGGTGCATGTGTCTCTTTCAGATCTGGTTTCCTCGGTGTCTATGCTCAGAAGTGGTATTGCTGGGTCATATGGCAGTTCTGTTTCCAGTTTTTTAAGAAATCTCCACACTGTTCTCCATAGTGGCTGTACTAATTTGCATTCCCACCAACAGTGTAAGAGGGTTCCCTTTTCTCCACACCCTCTCCAGCATTTATTGCTTGTAGACTTTTGGATAGCAGCCATCCTGACTGGCGTGTAATGGTACCTCATTGTGGTTTTGATTTGCGTTTCTCTGATAATGAGTGATGTTGAGCATCTTTTCATGTGTTTGTTAGCCATCTGTATGTCTTCTTTGGAGAAATGTCTGTTTAGTTCTTTGGCCCATTTTTTGATTGGGTCATTTATTTTTCTGGAATTGAGCTGGAGGAGTTGCTTGTATATTTTTGAGATTAATTCTTTGTCTGTTGCTTCGTGTGCTATTATTTTCTCCCAATCTGAGGGCTGTCTTTTCACCTTGCTTATAGTTTCCTTTGTTGTGCTAAAGCTTTTAAGTTTCATTAGGTCCCATTTGTTTATTTTTGCTTTTATTTCCAATATTCTGGGAGGTGGGTCATAGAGGATCCTGCTGTGATTCATGTCGGAGAGGGTTTTGCCTATGTTCTCCTCTAGGAGTTTTATAATTTCTGGTCTTACATTTAGATCTTTAATCCATTTTGAGTTTATTTTTGTGTATGGTGTTAGAAGGTGTTCTAGTTTCATTCTTTTATAAGTGGTTGACCAGTTTTCCCAGCACCACTTGTTAAAGAGGTTGTCTTTTTTTCCATTGTATGTCCTTGCCTCCTTTGTCGAAGATAAGGTGTCCATAGGTTTGTGGATTTATCTCTGGGCTTTCTATTCTGTTCCATTGATCTATATTTCTGTCTTTGTGCCAGTACCATACTGTCTTGATGACTGTGGCTTTGTAGTAGAGTCTGAAGTCAGGCAGGTTGATTCCTCCAGTTCCATTCTTCTTTCTCAAGATTACTTTGGCTATTCGAGGTTTTTTGTATTTCTGTACAAATTGTGAAATTATTTGTTATAGTTCTGTGAAAAATACCGTTGGTAGCTTGATAGGGATTGCCTTGAATCTATAGATTGCTTTGGGTAGTATAGCCATTTTGACAATATTGATTCTTCCAGTCCATGAACATGGTATGTTTCTCCATCTGTTTGTGTCCTCTTTGATTTCTTTCATCAGTGTTTTATAGTTTTCTATGTATAGGTCTTTTGTTTCTTTAGGTAGATATACTCCTAAGTATTTTATTCTTTTCATTGCAATGGTGAATGGTATTGTTTCCTTAATTTCTCTGTTTTCTCATTGTTAGTGTATAGGAATGCAAGGGATTTCTGTGTGTTAATTTTATATCCTGCAACTTTACTATATTCATTGATTAGCTCTAGTAATTTTCTGGTAGAGTCTTTAGGGTTTTCTATGTAGAGGATCATGTCATCTGCAAACAGAGAGAGTTTCACTTCTTCTTTTCCTATCTGGATTCCTTTTACTTCTTCTTTTGCCCTGATTGCTGTGGCCAACACTTCCAAAACTATGTTGAATAGTAGTGGTGAGAGTGGGCACCCTTGTCTTGTTCCTGATTTCAGGGGAAATGCTTTCAATTTTTCACCATTGAGGGTAATGCTTACTGTGGGTTTGTTATATATAGCTTTTATTATGTTGAGGTATGTTCCTTCTATTCCTGCTTTCTGTAGAGTTTTAATCATAAATGGATGTTGAATTTTGTCAAAGGCTTTTTCTGCATCTATTGAGATAATCATATGGTTTTTATCTTTCAATTTGTTAATGTGGTGTATTACATTGATTGATATGCAGATATTAAAGAATCTTTGCATTCCTGGGATAAAGCCCACTTGGTCATGGTGTATGATTTTTTTAATATGTTGTTGGATTCTGTTTGCTAGAATTTTGTTAAGGATTTTTGCATCTATGTTCATCAGTGATATTGGCCTGTAGTTTTCTTTTTTTGTGACATCTTTGTCTGGTTTTGGAATTAGGGTGATGGTGGCCTCATAGAATGAGTTTGGAAGTTTACCTTCTTCTGCAATTTTCTGGAGGAGTTTGAGTAAGATAGGTGTTAGCTCTTCTCTAAATTTTTGGTAGAATTCAGCTGTGAAGCCATCTGGTCCTGGGCTTTTGTTTGCTGGAAGATTTCTGATTACAGTTTCGATTTCCTTGCTTGTGATGGGTCTGTTAAGATCTTCTATTTCTTCCTGGTTCAGTTTTGGAAAGGTATACTTCTCTAAGAACTTGTCCATTTCTTCCAAGTTGTCCGTTTTATTGGCATAGAGCTGCTGGTAGTAGTCTCTTATGATCCTTTGTATTTCAGTGTTGTCTGTTGTGATCTCTCCATTTTCATTTCTAATTTTGTTAATTTGGTTCTTCTCTGTTTCTTAATGAGTCTTGCTAATGGTTTGTCAATTCTGTTTATTTTTCTTATAAAATTTATGGATTAGATCTTTTTATTTGTGTGCTTAATAAGTTTTCTGAATATAAAGGTACAAGTTATATTAAAAATTTAAAAAATAATTTTGGTAACTTTAAAAAAATTAATTAGTTTTAATTGGAGGCTAATTACTTTACAGTGTTGTAGTGGTTTTTGCCATACATTGACATGAATCAGCCATGTATGTACATGTGTCCCCCATCCCCAATCCCCCTTTCACCTCCCTCCCCATGCCATCCCTCATGGTGGTCCCAGTGCACTGACTTTGAGTTCCCTGTTTGATGTGTCAAACATGGACTGGTGATCTATTTCACATGTAGTAATATACATGTTTCAATGCTATTCTCTGAAATCATCCCACCCTCACCTTATCCCACAGAGTCTAAAAGTCTGTTTTTTATATCTGTGTCTCTTTTGCTGTCACGCATATAGGGTCTTCATTACCATCTTTATAAATTCCATATATATGCATTAATATACTGTATAGGTATTTTTCTTTTTGACTTTCTTCACTCTGTATAATAGGCTCCAGTTTCATCCACCTCATTAGAACTGATTCAAATGCATTCTTTTTAATAGCTGGGTAATATTCCATTGTGTTTAATTACCACAGCTTTCTTATACATTCTTCTGCTGATGGACATCTAGGGTGCTTCCATGTCCTGGCTATTATAAACAGTGCTGCATTGAACACTGGGGTACACGTGTCTCTTTCAGATCTGGTTTCCTCGGTGTGTATGCCCAGGAGTAGGATTGCTGGGTCATATGGCAGTTCTATTTCCAGTTTTTTTAAGAAGTCTCCACACTGTTCTCCATAGTGGCTGTACTAGTTTGCATTCCCACCAACAGTGTAAGAGGGTTCCCTTTTCTCCACATCCTCTCCAGCATTTATTGCTTGTACTTTTTGATAGCAGCCATTCTGACCAGCATGAGATGGTACCTCATTGTGGTTTTGATTTGCATTTCTCTGATAATGAGTGATATTGAGCATCTTTTCATGTGTTTGTTAGCCATCTGTATGTCTTCTTTGGAGAAATGTCTGTTGAGTTCTTTGGCCCATTTTTTGATTGGGTTATTTATTTTTCTGGTATTGAGCTACATGAGCTGCTTGTATATTTTTGAGATTAATTCTTTGTCAGTTGCTTCATTTACTATTATTTTCTCCCATTCTGAAAGCTGTCTTTTCACCTTGCTTGTAGTTTCCTTCATTGTGCAAAAGCTTTTAAGTTTAATTAGGTCCCATTTATTTATTTTTGCTTTTATTTCCAATATTCTGGGAGGTGGGTCATAGAGGATCCTGTTGTGATTTATGTCAGAGAGTGTTCTGCCTATGTTCTCCTCTAGGAGTTTTATAATTTCTGGTCTTACATTTAGATCTTTAATCCATTTTGAGTTTATTTTTGTGCATGGTGTTAGAAAGTGTTGTAGTTTCATTCTTTTACAAGTGGTTGACCAGTTTTCCCAGCACCACTTGTTAAAGAGATTGTCTTTTATCCATTATATATTCTTGCCTCCTTTGTCAAAAGATAAGGTGTCCTTTGGTGTGTGGATTTGTCTCTGGGCTTTCTATTCTGTTCCATTGATCTATATTTCTGTCTTTGTGCCAGTACCATACTGTCTTGATGACTTTAGCATTGTAGTATAGTCTGAAGTGAGGTAGGTTGATTCCTCCAGTTCCATTCTTCTTTCTCAAGATTGCCTTGGCTATTCAAGGTTTTTGTATTTCCATACAAATTGTGAAATTATTTGTTCTAGTTCTCTGAAAAATACCGTTGGTAGCTTGATAGGGATTGCTTTGAATTTGTAGATTGCTTTGGGTTATATACTTATTTTCACTATATTGATTCTTATGATCCATAAACATGGTATATTTCTCCATCTGTTTGTGTCATCTTTGATTTCTTTCATCAGTGTTTTATAGTTTTCTATATATAGGTATTTTGTTTCCTTAGGTAGATTTATTCATAAGTATTTTATTCTTTTCATTGCAATGGTGAATGGAATTGTTTCCTTAATTTCCCTTTCTGTTTTTCATTGATAGTGTATAGAAATTGGAGAAGGCAATGGCAACCCACTCCAGTACTCTTGCCTGGAAAATCCCATGGATGGAGAAGCCTGGTAGGCTACAGTCCTTGGGGTTGCAAGGAGTTGGACACGACTGAGCGACCTCACTTTCACTTTTCAGTGTCATACATTGGAGAAGGAAATGACAACCCACTCCTTGCCTTGAGAATCCCAGGGACAGAGGAACCTGGTGGGCTGCTGTCTCTGGGGTCACACAGAGTCGGACACAGCTGATGCAACTTAGCAGCAGCAGCAGTGTATAGGAATGCAAAGGATTTCTGTATGTTAATTTTATATCCTGCAACTTTACTATATTCATTGATTAGCTCTGGAAATTTTCTGGTAGTGTCTTTAGGGTTTTCTATGTAGAGGATCATGTCATCTGCAAACAGCGAGAGTTTCACTTCTTCTTTTCCAATCTGGATTCCTTTTATTTCTTTTTCTTCTCTGATTGCTGTGGCTAAAGCTCCCAAAACTATGTTGAATAGTAGTGGTGAGAGTGGGCACCCTTGTCTTGTTCCTGACTTTAGGGGAAATGCGTTCAGTTTATCACCATTGAGGATAATGTTTTCTGTGGGTTTATCATATATGGCTTTTATTATGTTGAGGTATGTGCCTTCTATGCCTGCTTTCTATAGGGTTTTTGTCATAAATGGATGTTGAATTTTGTCAAAGGCTTTCTCTGCATCTATTGAGATAATCATATGGTTTTTATCTTTCAGTTTGTTAATGAGGTGTATCATATTGGTTGATTTGGGAATATTGAAGAATCCTTGCATCCCTGGGATAAAGCCCCCTTGGTCATGGTGTATGATCCTTTTAATATGTTGTTGGATTCTGTTTTCTAGAATTTTGTTGAGTATTTTTGCATCTATGTTCATCAGTGACATTGGCCTGTAGTTTTCTTTTTGTGGCATCTTCGTCTGGTTTTGATATTAGGGTGATGGTGGCCTCAGAAAGAGTTTGACAGTTTACCTTTCTGTGAAATTTTTCTGGAAGAGTTTGAGTAGGATAGGTGTGAGCTCTTCTCTAAATTTTTGGTAGAATTCAGCTGTGAAGCCATCTGGTTCTGGGCTTTTGTTTGTTGGAAGATTTTTGGTTATAGTTTCAACTTCTGTGCTTGTGATGGGTCTGTTAAGATTTTTCCATTTCTTCCTGGTTCAGGTTTGAAAGGTTATACTTTTCTAAGAATTTGTCCATTTCTTCCAAGTTGTCCATTTTATTGTCATATAGTTTCTGATAGTAGTCTCTTATATTCCTTTGTATTTCTGTGTTGTCTGTCATGATTTCTCCATTTCCATTTCTAATTTAGTTGATATGATTCTTCTCCCTTTTTGTTTTTTTTTTTTTTGATAAATCTGGCTAATGGTTTGCCTATTTTATTTATCTTCTCAAAGAACCAGCTTTTAGTTTTGTTGATTTTTGCTATAGTCTCCTTTGTTTCTTTTCCATTTATTTCTGCCCTAATTTTTGTGATTTATTTCCTTCTTCTAACCCTGGGGTTCTTCATTTCTTCTTTTTCTAGTTGCTTTAGGTATAAAGTTAGGTAATCTATTTGATTTTTCTCTTGTTTCCTGAGGTAAGCTTGTATTGCCGTGAACCTTCCCCTTAGCACTGCTTTTGGTGAATCTCATAGGTAAAACCAGTTTCTTGATTCCCTTCATTTTCCAGTGTTCCCATTTTGGTAAATTATACTTTTTAGCCAAAATCTTTTTACTTCAGAGTATGTATATGACTATATTATATATTTATATATATGTTTTTTAATCTGTCTCCATTTCCAGTATGTTAATTCCACAGGAGCAGGCAGCCTAACTGTCCTGTTCATAGCAGTATTGCTAATACCTAGGGTAAAGACAAGCTCATAGCAAGCACTGATATGTATTTGTTGATTTATTGCATGAATGACTACTTAAAATGCATTAAACAGAAAAGGATGCATAAAGTATTACCACTGATTAGCTCTTGAAGGCAGAATAAGGTGATATTTTAGAGCTGTTCTATGTGTGTGTGCTTAGTCACTTAGTTGCTCAGTCATGTCCAGCTCTCTGTGGCCCCATGGACTGTAGCCCTCCAGGCTCCTCTGTTTATGAAAATTTCCAAGCAAGAATACTTTATCAGGTTGCCATTTCCTCCTCCAGAAGATCTTCCTGACTTAGAGATTGAACCCGTGTTCTCTTATGTCTCTGCACTGGCGGGAGGATTCTTTACCACTAGCACCACCTGTGAAGCCTGAGATCTTCTGTTTTCCAATTTTCTCACTAGTTATTAAAATTGGTATAGAGAGACTGATTTGTAAATTCACTGAATTTTAGAAAGCCATGTGCACTGTTATTTTTAATAGAAAGAAAAGCAAAGAATGAAACCGAATAGTGTGGTATAATAAAGTTTCACTTCAGTTCAGTTGCTCAGTCATGTCCAACTTTTTGTGATCCCATGGACTGCAGCACGCCAGGCTTCCCTGTCCATCACCAACTCCCAGAGTTTACTCAAACTCATGTCCATCGAGTCGGTGATGCCATCCAACCATCTCATCATCTGTCGTCCCCTTTTCATCCTGCCTTCAGTCTTTTCCAGCATCAGGGTCTTTTCAAATGAGTCAGTTCTTCCCATCAGGTGGCCAAAGTATTGGAGTTTCAGCTTCAGCATCAGTCTTTCCAATAAACATTCAGGATTGATTTCCTTTAGGATTGACTGGTTGGATCTCGTTTCAGTTGAAGGGACTCTCAAGAGTCTTTTCCAACACCACAGTTTAAAAGCATCAGTTCTTCAGTGCTCAGCTTTCTTTATAGTCCAACTCTCACATCCATACATGACTACTGGAAAAATCATAGCTTTGACTAGACAGACTTTTGTAGGCAAAGTAATGTCTCTGCTTTGTAATATGCTGTCAAAGTTGGTCATAGCTTTTCTTCCAAGGATCCAGTGTCTTTTAATTTCATGGCTGCAGTCACCATCTGGAGTGATTTTGGAGCCCAAGAAAATAAAATCTGTCACTGTTTCCATTGTTTCCCATCTATTTGCCATGAAGTGATGGGACCATGGCAAGTGATGGATGCTGTGATGTTAGTTTTCTGAATGTTGAGTTTTAAGCCAACTTTTTCACTCTCCTCTTTTACTTTCATCAAGAGGCTCTTTAGATCCCCTTCACTTTCTGCCATAAGGGTGGTGTCATCTGCTTATCTGAGGTTATTGATATTTCTCCTGGAATCTTGATTTCAACTTGTGCTTCATCCAGCCCAGCATTTCACATGATGTACTCTGCATATAAGTTAAATAAGTAGGGTGACAACATACAGCCTTGATGTGCTCCTTTTCCTATTTGGAACCAGTCTGTTGTTCCATGTTCAGTTCTAACTGTTGTTTCTTGACCTGCCTACAGATTTCTCAAGAGGCAGGTGAGATGGTCTGGTATTCCCACCTCTTTAAGAATTTTCCACAATTTGGTGGAGAGTTCTGACAAAATGTGGTCCACTGGAAAAGGTAATGGCAAACCACTTCCGTATTCTTGCCTTGAGAACCCCATGAACAGTATGAAAAGGCAAAAAGATAGGACACTGAAAGATGAACTCCCCAGGCTGATAGGTGCCCAATATGGTACTAGAGAACAGTGGAGAAATAACTCCAGACAGAATGAAGAGATGGAACCAAAGCAAAAACAACACCCACTTGTGGATGTGACTGGGAATGGAAGTAAAGTCTGATGCCGTAAAGAACAATATTGCTTAGGAACCTGGAATGTTAGGTCCATGAATCAAGGTAGAATAAAAGGACTGTATTATTAATACATCATCAGAAGATCAAGCAAAGCAATCGTAAATATTGACAGCAAAGAAAATTATTTAGTTCAGTTATCACCCCAGAGAAATAACTCCTCTTAAGATGGCAGTGTACTATTCTTGGAGGTCTTATTTCATAAAAACTGGATCAATATGGTTAAAATCACAGAGTATCTAATTTTAGGAAACTTTGGTTCCAGTTTCCTTCATTCAAGTTGCATTTGTTTTTACCTTATACTAAATTCAGTTTTTGTTTTTCTGATTTTAGAAAAATAGTTGGTGGAATTCTTTATGAGATTGAAATTTCTATTGTGTTGAATGAAGCTGAACTTATACTTTGGAGATCTTGTGTTCATTCCACAAGGTATATAATATGATGTTAAACTCTTTACCCAAAAGAAGTCTTTGTACCTCTTTACACCAAAAAAATTCTCATCCTATTTTCTGTATTTAAATTGTTTTATACTGTTATAAGTTCCTAGTAAGCTAACTATACTTTTGTTATTAACTTTGGTCAAGTACCATTCACGTCTCTATAATTAAAAACGGTTACCTTAAATAAATCTCAACACATGGAGAATGGGAAGGAAAGAATAATTTACAAGGAAGAGTGGAAAACAATCCTTTCATGATACATTGTTACTGCATGTATACCGTGGGGTACTAAATATGAAACAGCTTTGATGGTACATGTTTGTTAAATCCAACAAATAATGACATATGTGTAGTTGTAATGAAAAAAGAACTGCTCATTTTAATAGCATCACTGAAGTAATATTACCTCCAGCATTAGAAACATGATATTTCTCTGAGCATATGCAATTATTTTATAGAAACAAAACTACTGTTCATGGATGTTAATAAGATAGTTTCTGTCATGTACCTTGTCTTTTTAATATTCAGGTAAAAGTCTTGTTAAAATGACTGAAAACATGAGTATTTGGTTATTAGTTAGCATTTGAAATTACAGTAGGTATTCATGATAATTCTTTGGGGCTAATTTAGGTACAATTATGGAATCTTTATTACTGTTCATCCTAAACAGCACATTTAGTCAAATAGATAGTTATGAAACAATTCTAATAGGGCAAATAGCAGCATCGGCATTCCTGTCTTTATTCCACAGTATGTCATGGTGTTATTATATGCTTCCAAAGGGAACTAAGAACTGTTAAAACTGTGGCAAGGATAATAACATGTCCTTAAAGCAAAGCTCATGCAGCAGATTTGGTTTTCACTCAGTCTTTCCTCCCTTCCTCCCTCTCTTCTTTCCTTCTTTCCTTTTTTTCCTTCAGTAACTATTTTTGGAAGGCCCACTCTCCATTACATGCTATACTGGCTCCTGGGAATAGAGTAGGGAATAAAACCTTTCTGACATTGTAAAGCTTACAAACTAGGAGAAGAAACAATTACTCATTGATTTAACACATATTTATTGGGTAGCTAGTCTGTGCCAGATACTCTGTAGTAAAAACTACCGACAAGGGCAGTGAGGTGGAAAGCACTTGGTATGCTCCAGGAACAAAAAGTAGGCAGACATGATCAGTGGGTTGGATTGGGCCAGAGTAGAAGAAGAACATAGGTCATTGCAGGCATTGAGGTGAGAGATGATGATGGCTGGTGCTAGGGTAGTGGCAGAGCAGCTGGAGAGGGGATGTTGATATATGATGTTGATATAATATAATTTATAAATACATATGACTTCCCTGGATGGCTCAGTTGATAAAGAATCTGCCTGCAATGCAGGAGATGCACGTTTGATACCTGGGTCAGGAAGATCCCCTGGAGGAGGAAATGGCAGTCCACTCCAGTATTCTTGCCTGGAGAATCCCATGAATAGAGGAGCCTGGTGGGCTATAGTCCATGGGGTTGCAAGAGTCAGGCATGACTTAGCGACTATACTACCAACCACCATCATAAATGTATGTATTTAAATCTTTAAACCTAAAAAATATAAGTCAGTGAACAGTTAAGGATTTTGTACAGGTACTCTTTTCCTGGGGACTTTTTAAATAGAAAGTCACCTTTCACTGCATCCTGGCACTATTTTTAAAGAGAACATTTGTCAGGACACAAATCATAAAAAAGGAACTGAACTAGGGCTTCCAGAGTAAGTCATTCTATTTCCTCTGCAAGTTTTATCCTGTCTTTTATTTAGAACTTGGATAAGCCATCAGATATTCCCAGTATAGTAGAGTCATAGCACTAAGCAGACTTAAGGAAAGGAGGCTTTATTAACTTCATCTTGCTTTTTGCTTCATTTATACACATTGATCATAATTCCCTTTTCCTTGAAATCTCTTTTGGACATTATTCTATACTTGGTGAAAAATCACTAAAGAATTGTTCCTGAGAATCATAGGAATAATCTCATGAGCCCTCAGCAAGACAGTTTTAAGGTGAATAATACCAAATTCTCTGCTTCAACAATAATGTTTTATCTTCTGTTGAATCTTCATCTCAGTGATTTGCAATGGTAGTCATCAAATAATATGATGGAAAAAGGGATGTGGCTGGAGATGAGGCCAAAGAAGGATGGATCTTGACAGATGGAACTAACTTCAAAGAAAGGAAAAAATTGATTTTGGTTTGTGCCAAGTGTACTTGGAAATAGAAGGTTGTAGTCTTTATCCCATGAGTATATTAGTCTTCATATATCACTAAGTCCCTTGGGTAAAATGGCTACTACCACTGAGGTGCTTGTCACATCAGATTTATCTAATGCATTTGCTGTAGAGTTTTATTATCCTTGGTCAATGTGGCATATGAATCCATCTTTTTTGTGTGTTTTTAAGGCCTTATCTTGGTCAAAAAAAATCTGTATTAAAGTCACAAAGTCTCTAGAGCAAACCTTGGAGAAAGGTGCGTGCGTGTTGTTCCAGGTTGATTGTTATTGGAATGTAGATGCAGGACTTCCTATTGTGAGCTTAATGAAGAAAATCACCCACCATTGCCCACATTACTTTGCAGTTTATTCTCTCCATAATGGAGAGAAGTAAAATTCAAAGAACAGCAAAGAATGTTTAAAGGGACTCACTGGAACTGATGAAATAGTAGGACTTATACATGAAATCATAAAGGTTAGATCTGCCCGAAATCTTAGATGCCATTTAGGTCTGTCTTTTTATTTTACTGAGAATCACAAATCTGGATAAAATCTCCTTTACGCCAGAGTCATAGCCAGCATCCCTTTTATAGGGGCTTTGTTAGTTTAGAGCTGGGCTGAGACTCAGGGAGGGTCATGACTCTCCTTATCCTATTCTTTGTGTCACCCTCATCTATCTTGAAGCTTAAACTATTATTACTTATTGAAATAATCTGTAAGGTGCCTTCTTGTCTAACCTACTTCCTGTCATTTCTTGCTACACCGTCTCTACTTTCTGGTGGGTTTACTCTGGGACCAGAGATGCCTCAGCTTGTGTTGGTTCTTACATTTGTCAGATTAATGCTCATTTCTTGAGAACTCATGCCCTTCCCCTGCTCTCAGTCTACAGTCAGCTGCATTTGATGGCCTCTACTCTGCCCAGTCAAATCCCACTTAGGCCACAGAGATTTCCCTTCCTGCTCAGTCCTGACAGATTCATGGTTCCTGAATTCCTAAATGATTTGTAGTTTCTAACTGTGATTCCCAAAGCCCAGCCAGTCTTCAAAATCAACTGGAAAGGTTTTTTAAAAAAATTATGTAAAAATTTATTTTAAATATAGATTCTTGGGCCCTACTTCTAAAATTCTATTTTGAGTAGCTCTGGAGTGGAGCCCAGGAATCTACTAAAAAAACCCCTCAACTCCGCCCCCTCCCCAAATAACTTCTGTGTGATTTTCATGAGCAGGTAGATTTGGGAACCAATGATCTGAAATACTTACTAATTTAAAGTTTGTCCTGTGTGAAGGTTTTTTTCATGTGAGTTCATTTTAAATTCCAACCTGCAAGGTGAGCCTCAACCTGCAAGGTTGAGGATAGTGGAAAGGGAGGAGAGTGGTCAGATCTGTTTGTAAAAGGAAGTGAAGTTTTTTTGCGAAAGAAGTGGTGGGAAGGAAGCAGGCTCCTTGAAACCATAGCTTACTATCTATGATATGACAAATCTGGTGAAAATTAAAATGAAGGGAGACTCCTAAAGGTATTTCTTCCACAAAGCAGCTAGTTAATAAGCATCACTTGGTACTGTGAAAGGGAAAAGTGCTTTAAAATCTAGCACAGCTCATAGTTTCAATGTATATATATTCAGTTTGGGCCTTAGCAAACACTTCTGGGGACCATTTCAGTATTGCCTTTACTTTGTTCCTTTACTATATTTCCTTGATTCTCAAATTTCTGTATGTGTCAGAACATCCTGGGGCCTTGGTTGAAACTCAGTCCTCCGATTCGGTAGGTCTGAGGTGGGGTTTGAGATTAGCGTTTCTAACAGGTTCCCAGGTGATGCTGTTGCTGCTGGTTCACTGCTGTGGGCTTTTTGTTTTTCGCTTGACTTCTAGGACTGCTTCCTCTTTCTGCCCTGGCCAGTCCTTCTAGGTGTTCTCTGCTGAACACTCCTTCTTTCTTAATTTGAAGTTGTGTCACAGTATTGGGAGTGCTCAGGTCTCAGACTTCTTCTCTATGTACACTCACTCCCTAGGTGTTTCTTTCCATTTTCATGGATTATACACCATCTATATAAGCTCAACTATATGCCTGTAGCCCATCTTCTCATTTGAATTCCAAAATTCTGTGTTCACTTGTCTACAAGATATCTCCACTAGGGGTCAGATGGGCATCTCACAGTTCACTTGTCCAAAACTTAGCTCCCGATTCCACTCCCCAACCTTCTCTTCTTCCTGCCCTCTTCATCTCAGGAAGACACAGTTGTTCAACAGGCTACAAATCTTGGAGTCATCTTCAGTCATCTCTTGTTCTCCAATCTCATGTCATCCAATCCTATAAACTTGACCTTCAACATATATCCTAAATTTGATCACTTCTCACTTTCTGCCCCAAGGTGTAGCCCATACCTGAAGCGTTAACAAAGAATCTTAATCTACTCATCTCTCATCTGGATCAGTGTGGTCGGCTGCTAGATGATTCTCTCTGTCTGTTCTAAACATAACAGCCAGAATTCTTTAAAAGTATCAAGTCAGATTATCTCAGTCACCTGTTAAAAATCTCCAGTGGTCCTTAATCACACTTGGAGAAAATTCCAAGTCCTTATTGTTTGCCTCCAAGGGCATGGGTGAATTTGCCCCTGGCCACCTCTCTGACCTTGGCTCTAGACCATACAATGTGAATTTGCTGAATGAATACATTTGACAACATGCATTTATGATAGATGGGTTTGGAAGTTTGCGTGAATGACAGTAAGAAGACTTTAAATAATAAGAAATGGCTTTACGGGTAATAAATGGCAATGAAGATTAAACTTGGAAACACAGTACACAGTCTATATAGATCAAGGACATAAGCTCAAAGGCCTTTGGCATCAACAGGCCATGTGGAAGAATAAAGTTGTTAGGTAAGACCTTAGGCAGTGGCAAAGATGCTGGTGGACTGGGCAGTGTATCCTGGCCCAAAGGTATTCAAATCCATTAACAAGAAACCATGCATGCTACGTTAGCCAAAGCCAAAACCAAAAACACTTCTAAATGCAGAGCAGAATTCTGCTCCAACTGTCAGTCTGAAACTGCTGACAGCATACAAATACTATGATAATGTAATTGTAGTCCTTCTAATTACTTTTATAAATGTAAACATGTGGTATAAGTCACAGAAACTGCACTGAACAGGAAAGGTGTTTAGCCTTTAGGGTTCTAGAAGATTCTCATTGGCACATCTGTGATTCTGGACTAATTAACTGTTGGGGGATTCAAGTTATTCATGTAGATAAAAGTGTCTCTCCTTCGGGTACAAACAGATTTATGTTTTTAATTCCCTGGTATGCAGGTGCCTTTTAAAGTTAAAAGTAATTAATATGATATTTTAAAGCACTTGGACTTAGAAAAAAGTCTCTTTTTGCATGTATTTTATTTTTCCTCCTTTTTTCTGCCTAAAGAAACATAAGCATGATTTCAGCCACATCGCTCATTTTAATCCATGTGCTGTCCATAGGAAATGCATAATGAATGTATTGATGAATTACCATGCAAGCCGAGAAGCAGCATGCTGGTTTGCTTGAGGATTCAATTAAAATTGAACAATGTTATTTTGAATAATCAAATGCTGTTATGAATAAGAAATTCAAGTAAACAGTGCAGTTAGTAAAAAGTGATGTTGATGAAGCTGAGTTAGGTCTACCTTTATATATTTATATTAAGTATAATTCTTATATATATCTCAAAATTTCAGAATTGAAAAAATAATAGCTTGTGGGAATGGAAAATTTATATTGGAATTAATAATATATTTCTGAATAACAGCCAAGATATCTTTTTAGTTTGCAGTAAGTATATAACTTTCCTTGATAATACAGGTTTAATAAAATTTTAATGTTTTTATAGTGCTATGTTTGGTGATAATGTTGAAGATTATCCCCGCCCAGTAGGCTGCTGTGTTACATGTATATCTGTAAATAAATAAAATGTATGTCAATCTCTGTCCTCTCCATAAGACTATTACACTATACATATGATCTGATTTTTTGTTCAAATAGGAAATTTTTGAGCTAAGACCTGAAGATTAAAATTCACAGACATAAGAAATATGGGTGTTGGGATGTTTGTGAAAAGCAGAAATGGACATTTTCGTCGGACTTGACTAGAAATGTGGCCAGGGAAGGATAGTCAGTAATACCTCAGGGCAGAGAGTCCCAAACAGAGGATTTGAGTGGAAGGGAAGGGCCGCTACTGCCATGAGGCAGCCTTTGAAGTCACCTCATTGTCTTGCTGCTTTCTGCCCACCTCTGCTCTCTTCTAAGCCCTGCCCACCTTCACTCTTTTACAGTCCCTGCCCAGCCCCCTCCCTAGGTCTTGAAATGGTAGCATATCAGATTGTGAATGACAGTTTGAATCTAGTCATGTCTTTATTAAATGAAAGTTACTGATAATATTGAAAAAAAGACCAACTTTTCCAAACATTGTGGGATGTTTGAATCGTGCTTCTTCTGTTAGTCACTCAGTCATGTCCGACTCTTTGTGACCCTGCATAGCTCAACCAGGCCCCTCCATCCATGGGATTCTCCAGCAAGGATACTGGAGTGGGTTGCCATTTCCTTCTCCGGGGGCTCTTCCCAACCCAGGGATCGAACCCAGGCCTCCCACATTGCAGGCATGCTCTTTACCATCCGAGCCAAGAGGGAAGAAATTTCTATAGTTTATGATGTATAATTATATCTAATAGTTGACTGTTGTATAGCTTGGTTATTAGCAAACTGGTCAAGGTGCCAACACTGAGAGCACTCCAGGTCATAGGTGGTTCTCATGGTATCTAAAGTGATGATTGAGCTAGAGCCACAGACAAAATGGCAAAGTAGAAGTTAACTTTGGTTCCCACCCACTACTTCTTTGGTTTACTTTTCTAGCAGTCAGAGGAGAGGATAGTGATCTTCATACCAAAGTCGTCTCCGATAGGTCTGGCTTGGAGTTAGGTGGATGATGGAGTCACAGAAAAGCAGAGGGAATATGATGGTGGCATGTCCCAGACATGGACAGTGACTTTCTGAAAAGGTGGAGGAGTCGTGGTTTAGAAGAGCAGCTGTGGAGTGAGGAGGCTCCTGCACCCTTCTCAGCTCCGAGGGATCTGGAATGATGAGCAGCCTTTACCCAGATGGTTGTTAGAGAAGTGGAGTCCTTAGTGGGGAGCCAGGAGAAGCATGTGGGGTTCAGAGAGACTGTTTCTGCATGCTTGCTGAAAGGGAAGCGAGCCGCATCTGGGTCTCAGCACGCCAGCTGTCAAGGGTGAAGGGAGAGGATTTTCCAGGCAGTCACTGGTAGTCTGGGCTCTTACTCATTCTCTCTGGGCATTAGGTGGAGGTGCAGATAGCTAACAGGCAAAGCTGTTGTACGGATCTGCTATAATTGCCCTCCTTGGACATACCCTTTGTTTCAGAATAGTTTCCCAACCCCACATCATAATATAAAAGTTTATTCCTGAAGTGTCTCAGATCTCATCTATGGGAGATAAAAAGATTCTTGGCTTCTGCTTTTCCCTTTATTGTTGCTCTCCTTCTGCTGTGCTTCAGAGTGCTTAAAGAAAAGAGGTCAGCCACTTGACTACCCCATTCCTGAACTATTGCCAACTGTTGGTAGATGCACAGCATCGGCAAGAACTTCCAGGGCCTCATATACTTTATAAAACCTTAAAATCACTTAGTGATGCTTGTCAACAGCTAATATTAATGGATAATTTTGAAAGCCACAGATGTCTTCCCAGAGCTGACAGCATGAAATTAGTGTAGATTGGGCCTTTTTCTTATTAGAGAATGTTCCTAAATCTTCATAAATGTTTTTTATAAAGTGGTTGTTTATAAAAATTGTTGCTAAACAGGCCACAGAAAATCTGATAGATTTGTTTGGATTGTGTAGGCACCAATCATCAAACCGTCATCTTTGACAATGAGATCAGACACCTGGAGTGAGCTGAGAGAAGAAATTGTGCTATATGTTTACTCTGAACACAGTCAATACTGATGGCTGCTTTGGTTTTATTTTTGATTTTGGTTGGAGTCAGAAAGTTTTGTCTGAACAGCCCTTGATTGTTAAGAACTCCCAGTCTGGATACATATAGCAGTAAATATTATATTCTTTGAAAATTTCTGGTTAAATTTAATAGTATTTACCCAAGTACTTATTACACATAAAGCTCTTCAAGCTAAGCATTTAGTGGGATATATATGTATATACATTTATATAATTATGAAATATATATATATATATATATATAAATTTCAAACTTCAAATTGAATCTTAAGTGTTTCTGAATATATGTATATATATATGGTGGTGGTGGTTTACTCCCTAAGTCATGCCCAGCTCTTGTGACCCCATGGACTGTAGCCCACTAGGCTTCTCTGTTCCTGGGATTTCCCAGGCAAGAATGCTGGAATGGGTTGCCATTTCCTCCTCCAGGGAATCTTCCCAATCCAGGGGTTGAACCCACAGCTCCTGCATTTTAGGTGGATTGTTTACTGCTGAGCTACCAGAGAAACCCATGTACATATGTACACAGACAGACAGACAGACAGACACACACACGTATATGTATAAGCACCTGTATCTGTGTATATATAGAATAGCAGAAAAGCAGAAATACTATCATTTAAAATAGCTGGTGCAGTAATTTTTTTAAAGAGGCTAATTGCTTTCCCTGAGGAGGAAGTCACTGATCATCTTCTTGAGGGATCTAAGCCCATATTGTCAGAGCTGAGTGAGAAAAGGAGGCTGGGGCTCCCTTGTGCAGAATTCCTTTGTTTTAGTTATACCTCAGTGTTACCCTTAGCTTTGCTTGGAGCTCCTCCAGTTTAGCAGTAAACTTACCTTCTGCTTATCCCATGTTTGCTGGAATTTGACGCTATTCTTGATGCAGTGTTTCAGCAAAGCCCTCCATGGTTAGCCCTGTGCCACACTTCATCTATGAGGGAGACTTCGTTTCTCGTTTCTGAAAGTCTCTTGACCATCTGCTTATCAGTTTCCAAAGTTTGTTGACATTATTTACTGTCATTTCCTTTACCAGACTTCTTAGTATTTTGGGTTTATTAGTGTTAATTCCTTTACTTTTATTTTTTGGGCTTTTGAGAAGAAGCAGAGATAATCCCTTTTACACAAAAATGTGTGCAGTTACCTATATTTAACCCTGTGGGATCTTTGAGCACAGCCTCAATAACCGACATCTTCACAGCATTGTCCCCAGACCTTTGCTTGTGTCATGTGTCGGTTGGAATGATTCTCAGCTTATCTCATCTGTGCTGCATATTGACACGATCAGAAATTTCCTGTTAAGTAGCACCTGCCGTATATCAAGTCTGAAGGACAGTATGTCACTCTGTGGGGTGTTTTTGGGTCATCATATGCTGTAGTGGCCTTGGTACCTTCTCTGAATACTCCAGTGTGGAGAGTACTATCTGAAGTGCAATCTAAGATTTAAATAAGACACTCAGGTAGCTTTTAAGGAGTCTGGACTCCAGGTACTCCACTGAGGGAGCTAAGAACGCACATCAGTAACTGTAATTCAGCAAACGAAATACGAAGTACTCCATTACTAGTAAGTCTTGAGAAGGTGCTCTGAGAATTCAGGGGAGGGAAAAATTATTTGTGATGGGAAAGACATGAAGATCAGTGATAAGTGGGCATTGTACCTGGAATAAAAAGATGAATAAAAAAGCTTTCCAGGAAGAGGGGGAAAATGTAAAAAAAAAAAAAAAAAAGACTGGAAACATGAACACTTGAGTATTGCATTTACTAAAATTCTTTGCTTTTAAGATATCAGATGTTGAAAAATAATCAACTGTTTTATGTATTATTAGGAAAGTAAAAGCCCCACTCCCAATTAATCCATGATACCATGTATTTTCTTCATAATATAAATTTCATTCTCATCAAGAGGATTCTTTTAGATTTATATAGACATGGATTTTATCATATTTTATTGTGCATTCATAAAAAGTAAAATATAAACAAATTAATGAGTTATTTCAGGTAGGTTTTAAAATCTAGAATCCGATTCTTCTGAATTATTAAATCATGTGGCGTTTTTGTGGTCCATATTCTTTCAAAGAGTGTTATCCTTGTGTCTTCAGGTGCTTCAGTGATACGGCAGTTCTTAGCAGAGTGCTTTACTTACTCTTGTCTTTGTATTTTATTCCAAGTCACAAATCCCAACTTCTTGAGTTTTGATTCAGGTCTCATCTTGACTTTATCAGGAGATATCAACAGGAAGTGCCTTCTTGATCTTACCAAAAGGTGTTAATGGAAGATTTTCTCATAATGACCAGGACTTTCTTTAAATGATTCTTCTGTAATTTGTTGTCTGAAGTGTTGAGGGGTTGCCTTTTTTCCTGGTCATGCCACTAGGAATAATGACTGAGTTCCTGTATGTGCAGGCAATGAGAGTTTGCCATGACTGGCCTGACTGACGGTGGTTGAAAGAGCACCATTAGTATGAGGCATACACCCTGATTGTAGAAATGTTAATATATGGAAAACTTAACATCTTAGAATTAATGAGATGTACTGTGATTTGAAATTAAGAACTTCTTTGTTGTAATTGAGGAATAGCTGTTTCCCTCGGCTTTTGTAAGGTCAGAGGTGTCCTGTACACCATTATATGCTCAGAGCCTAGCATGATGCATGGCCCAGAGCAGATGGGCAATAAATACAAATGGAGTAAATGAGTAAAGGATAAGAAAGGACTAGTGGGTCTCTTCATCTAGAGATCCACTGTCTAGTATGGTAGCCACTAGCCACATATGGCTATTTAAAATTCTATTAATTAAAATGAAGTAAAACTCAGCTTTTAGATCTCAGTTGAACCAGTGATACTTCAGGTGTACAATAGGCATAGATGGCTAATGGCTGCTGTATTGTATAGTGCAGTACATTTGCTTCATCACAGAAACTTCTTTGGATAGGCCTGGTCTGGAACATAAGGAGCATGGAGGAGAGTACTGAGAAAGGATGGAAAAGGATTTTGGAGATTGATAGTGATCCTGGGAAATCAGACAACATGATGCTCAAATAGTCAATTGAAACATGAAAATACACGTCTGGAATATACTTAAAATAGTGTGCCTAATTTTTTTAAACTGAATTTATCAGATACAGGAATACTGAAGCTCTGCAGCATGAATCTTTCTAAGCTATTCTTAGATTCTTCTATCTAGCAATAGGAAAACCCAAAGAACTACTGTAATCGCTATGTAGCCAGGATGTATTGTAGTTTGTAAATTGCAGTTGTCAACTTTTGCTTTCTCCTGTGACTTACTCAGAGGCTTTCAAAACTGTTTGAGGCAGGGTTGTGTGTATGGTAGAAGATTTAGAATCTTATGCGCAAATTAGCGCCAAGAGGGATATAGTAGAGATTAGAGGATCGAGTGGATATAGTAGAGATTAGAGGAGATGGGGAATTCAGGGAACCAAATATGTGCTTATATTAGGAAAAACGTTCAGTCTTTCCCTTGTGAGTGGGTCCTGCTCTCCACCTCATGTGTCTTTCTTTCCTGAGTGTCTCCTTTACATTTGCCCGACTGCCACACCCAACTCTCACAGCACTTCTGACCTCAGACGTGTGGACTTTTTTTCCCCACACCAAATCATTCTGTGACACCAGCTGGGCATCCTGCAGTTTAACTCAGTTCTGACACTTGCTGGAAATAGTGTCAGATCACCACATTAAGGGCTCAGTCCCACAAGACTGTCCCCACTTCAGATGCCAATTGCAAGTCCAGGTTGTCACCTGTGCTTCCGACAGATTGGCTATAACTTAGAGGTTCAGATGACCCTTTCCTGGGGTTGGATTAATTTATCAGAGTGGCTTATAGAACTTAGGGAAACACTTACTTA
Source organism: Odocoileus virginianus (assembly GCF_023699985.2). NCBI lineage: Eukaryota > Metazoa > Chordata > Mammalia > Artiodactyla > Cervidae > Odocoileus > Odocoileus virginianus. Next base: position 26,781,151 of record NC_069689.1, read on the forward strand.
TGTTTGAAAGTGACCGTGTCGCTTAGTCTCACAGTTTTCTCTGTGTAGAATTCAGATTTACTTTTAAGCTAAATGGTTCTCTAAATCATTTTTGTTGTTGTTGTTGTTTGTTTTGGTGAGTGCTGAGAAAATTTATTATGCATTGTTTTTTGTTTGCAGGTGAAAAGCACACTTACCCTAAATTAATTATCAAATTAGGACCCGTCCATAGCTCAGCTAACTTCTTCACATAACTCAAGGCACTAAATAAAATGGGAATTTCTCCTTTTTTTGTACTCTGTAAGGTGTAATCAGCTATTCCAACATCTAAGCAGCAGCTATGAGTATTTCAGCAGCTAAACAGCAGGCTTCTCTGAGGGCTTTGCTTGGGCAGAGCGGCAGTATGACCTTGGGGCTGAGAGCATGGACCCTGGAGCCAAGTGGACTGGGTCACATCCTGGCTTTGCAGCTGTGTGACTTCAGACAAGTCATTTATCTCTCTGTGTCTCAGTTTTAGTCTGTAAAGTGGGGATGATAGCAATAGTAGTTCTGTTGCATGACTGTTATGAAGATTAAGTGAAAATATATATAAGATCATTTGATAAAATGAATAAATAAATAAAATGGTAAATAAATAAACAATAAAAGCTTAGAACAATACTGGGAGCAGAGTAAGCCCTATGTACGTGTTTGCAGTTATTTTCTGATGTCATTCCAGGTGTCTTCTGCGAGGCTGAATCATTGAATGTCTTTTAGGCATGTTGATTTTCATTCCCTTCATAGGAACTTATATCTGGTATGACAGTATGATCTGTGCATGGAGATAGCAACAAAGGAAAGTTTTATAAACACATTTTCTCTACCCTTTGGGGAGAATTGAGCCCAGAAGATAGCAGATTTTATTGTGATAGTTTTCTGCAACAGAATATTCTGGTTAACAGTTTAGTTCACAGTTGTTTTGGGGGATGATTTGACATTTGTAAAGTGAAGTACAGGAATGTCACTTGAAAGACCACATGGTGTGTGTCAGAATCTGCCAAACAAAATTCTAGACAATTGGAATAGACATGGAAGGATACAGAAATGTCTTTGTACTTTCATGACCCAGGTAGCCTTCCCACCTTTTCTGTTGTAGCATGAGCAGTTACTTACAGCCCAAGTATGTGACTCTCTGTGTTAATTTTGTGAATAAAAATAAGAAAAAAAAAGGTGGAAGAATTCTGTTGGAAATCTAAATCTGTATTGTACTATCTCCCTGATTTAGTAAGTCTATCCCTTTTATTTAGTGATTATAAAATAAACACTTGTAAAAGTATTTGCAGCTTCTGGGTAAACTTATCAAAATACATTTCATGAATTCTTTATTGAAACGGAAAGCAGATTGGTGGTTGCCAGGGTCCAAGGGGAGGGTGCAGAAGGGAGTAACCGTTGAATGGGTACAGGGTTTTGTTTGCAGTGAGGAAGATGTTTTAAAAATAGAGAGAGCTGGTGGTTGCATATATTATGAAAGTACTAGATGTCACTGAATTGTTCACTATAAAATGGTATGTTGTATGGTATGTATTTCACCTTCATAGAGAGAAAGCAAAAACCAAACCAACACACACACACAACTTTCAAGTCCCAAGTTTTCCAGGCTATGGCCTCACAAAACAATATGCCGTTTGCTTGAAAACAGAACAGAAAACAGAAGGGTAATCTTGTTGTTATTTAACCTTTAAAATTGTTAGTTGTGTTTATTACTTTCCTGGAAATCATGGTTTATATTGCCACTTCTGAGGCTTTGTGACGGCAAGTATTTGCTGACTTAAGGGAAATGTCAACAGTTCTGTTTTCTTATGTCATCTATACAGTGTTTGTTCACCAGTATGTTGTTTTAACTTGATAAAGGATATTTTTACCTCTATAAGTATAGATTTGATTGTGTTAGTATGTTTCCTTAACCTTGGCTTATGGTGACACAGGTTTTAATAACTTGCACTGTATATATTTTTTGGTTTACTATTCTCTCCTCTATCATGTTATGAGTATATATTTGTTTAATTTGAAAAATGTAATTTAGCATCAGTGGCATGCATCCTTTTGGTGTGGTGATCAAACAGACTTGTCTTATAGCAATAAACAAATTGAGACGTGAGTGCAGTATCTAAGCTAAGCTGCTGCTGCTGCTGATTTATATTGGTTCATGCTTAATCTATGGGAAAATATGCTAGCTTATACAAGAGTGGGGTGATCAAACAGACTTGTCTTATAGCAATAAACAAATTGAGACGTGAGTGCAGTATCTAAGCTAAGCTACTGCTGCTGCTGATTTATATTGGTTCATGCTTAATCTATGGGAAAATATGCTAGCTTATACAAAAGCTTTTAGCAACTAATATTGCTTTAAAAATCTTTTAAAGTCCTGTGGCTTAGGATCCTTAGGCCCACAAAATGATGCTATGTAGACTAATGGTTTTTGTAACCTAAGAGTCTGTGTTGAATCTGCAATTTATTGCTGCATTATCCAGTTCAGCTCAAAGTATTCTCAGTTTATGGGAGAGCAACAGATGTTTAACAGAAGTCTTTGGCCTATCACCATAGTCCATCTGAAAAAGAGACTATGAACCTTTGAGCCTCAATCTCCTACTTGACTCACTCTAGGTTTTTAAAAAATATTTTTTATTTGTTCAGATCTTAGTTGTGGCATGTGGGATCTTTGATCTTCATTTTGGCATGCAGGATCTTTTTTTCCCCTCAGTTGTGGCATGCAGGATCTAGTTCTGTATGTGTGTGTGTGTTAGCCGCTCAGTCGTGTCTGACTCTTTGTGACCCCATAGACCATAGCCTGCCAGGCTCCCCTGTCCATGGAATTCTCCAGGCAAGAATACTGGAGTGGGTTGACATTTCCTTCTCCAGGGAATCTTCCTAACCCAGGGATTGAACCTGGGTCTCCCACATTGTGGGCAGATTCTTTACCATCTGAGCCAACCTAGTTCTCTGATCAGGGATCAAATCTAGGTCCCATGCATTGGACTACCAGGGAAGTTCTACTCTAGATTTAAATCCAACTTTTTTACCTACTGGCTGTGTGCTTTTTGATAAATTACTTAAGCGTAATCCTTAGGTACTACTTTAGCATTGAGCTAACAGAAGTACCTCAAATGCAAGGGTACTGCTCAGATTTTATGTGATAAGTATAAACTACTTAAAGTGAAAGTGTAGTCATGCAATCATATCTGACTGTTTGCAACCCATGCAGGCTCCTCAGTCCATGGAATTCTCCAGGCAAGAATACTGGATTGGGTAGCCATTCCTTCTCCAGGGATCTTCCTGACCCAGGGATCGAACAAAGGTCACCTGCATTGCTAGCAGATTCTTTACCATTGAGCCACCAGGGAAGCCCAACTGCATATTAGCTTCCTTCGTGACTTGGATGGCAAAGAATCTCCCTGCCAATGCAGGAGACCGCCTGCAGTGCAGGAGATGCTGGTAGAATCCCTGTTTTGGAAAAATCCCCTGGAGAAGGGAATGGCAACCCATTCCAGTGTTCTTGCCTGGGAAATCCTATGGATAGAAGAGCCTGGTGTCGCAAAAGTCGGACATGACTTAGGGACTAAACAACAAACAACATTGTACAATTAGCACTTGCTTTATTGTAGTTGGGCTTCTGTGGTGGCTGAGCTGGTCAAGAATCCACCTGCAGTGTGGGAGACCTGGGTTCAATCCCTGGGTTGGGAAGATCCCCTGGAGAAGGGAGGGGGTAATTATTTGTCTATCTAGAAATCTGGTCTGTATTTCAGTTCTGCCCTGTTGGTCCTTTGCTAATTGGTAAGAGATATGGGTGTTTTATCCTTGCTTTTGAGACATTTGGCACTTACCTAGAGGTCTTTCCCCATTTCTGTATTAGAGAATCTTGAAAGATGAGACATTGATAACTGAACTCTTAAATTTCATTGCTAACTCAGATGGAATATTTATTCTAAGTCTACAACTGAAACTAATATAGGCAGTAATCATATACATCAGAAATTAGTCTCACTCTTGTCTGGGAAGAATGGGATGGGGGCTTTTAAAAGACAGTCTGGTTTCTAGAATTGCCAGTCTACATCTTATTGTTATTTTTCAGCTTTTAACAGCAGATAGAACTTGGAGCAGCCATCCTATAACCTTAAGGGAGAAAGTCATACACCAAGAAAGGCAGAGCAAAAATATAGAAGGATCTGGGTCCTTGGCAACATACCAGCTAAGTAGAGATTCCTTTAAAACTTGCGGCTGGAAATAACTGAATCCCTCTTGAGTGACGTAGGCTTTTGGTATTTGCCGCTGAATGCAATCTTAACAAATTCTTAAGGTGTTTTCTAGTTACATTTAGTTAGGGACATTTAAAAAGGTGTGATGATTTAATTCCAAAGAGTGACTCTCATGGTGGGCATATTGAAAATAAATTTTGCTGGGACTTGGTGTCCTTGAGCCTTCATCCTGGCTGAGTAACCAAGTATAGAGCTAACCTGCTGCCTGTACTGACTCTGTGGTTGCCTCCTATTAATTTTTAAAATTTATTTTAAATTGGAAGATAATTGCTTTATACTGTTGTTGTTGGTTTCTAGTATACAACAGTGTGACTCAGCCATAAGTCTTCGTCCCTCCCCACCCGCTTGAACCTCCTTCCCACCCCTCTGGATTGTCACGGGGCACCAGGCCGAGCCCCCTGTGAGTACGGCAGCCTCCCACGGGCTGGCTGTTCTTCATATTTCAGTGCTAGTCTCTCAGTTTGCCCACCCTCCCCCTCCCCTGCTGCGTCCGCGAGTCCATTCGCTACGTCTGTCTCTCTGTTCTGGCCCTGCAAATAGGTTCATCAGTACCAGCTTTAAAAGATTCCACCTATGTGTGTGTTACCATGTGACATTTGCTCTTCACGTCCTGACTGACTTCACGCTGTGTGACAGGCTGTAGCTTCCCCACAAAATGGAGTGAATTTGAGTCGGTTGAGCTGCGGTTGCCTCTTAATGTCGTTGTGTTTCTGTGGTGAAGCTAGCTAATGGAACAGGGAGTCGGTTGAAAAATTATATGAAAAAAGAACCCTTTCACTTTTCACACAAAAAGAATCTTTCTTGTGTATTTAAGCACTGCTTTTTTAATTGAGATATTTAGCTTGGTCAGTAGAAAGTCTAGTCCTTTGTAGTTAATGACGTTAAAATTTTCTCTTTTTACGCAATTATTGTGTGTCAGTGGATCTGTTAGTCAGCTTTTTCTTTGCATCGCCCCAGTATCAGGTCACTGTTTTGCTCCAGAGGCACTGTTGTGTTCTATGGGACTTGTGCCCTTAGAACTTGGCCATAGCAGTGCTTCTTCTGGGGGAAATGATGGCTTCTGCCTTGAAACCACTTATTACAGTGGCTTTTCCTAAAGTATTTCTCTTCTTTGCTTATGAGACAACAAAACTTTGCCCAGCTCAGCCTCTCTTGGTTCCACTTATTCGTTATTTTTGGAAACGGTCTATTTTCTGGCAAGGATACACATTAATCTTAGGCAAGTGAAGCTTTTAACATCTGGGCATCTTTAACTCTTTAATCATTTAATCAAATGGTTGGAAAGAGTATTGATTACACCTTCTAGCCTGGAGAAAATTAGGAGTCCATCATGGTTTTTGGTCAGCAGTTCTCAGAATTTTTTTTCCACTCTGCATTTTTCAATGCTTTCATTGTTTGCTGTTCTATCTCATTCTTAAGGTAGGCAGATTACTACTTTTTTGGACTAAAGTGAGACTCAAGTAACTCTGAGTTTCTAATTATTATTGTGAAATATTTTCATTATCTTCCATGATTTTCTCTTCTACAGAATAACTGCCCTGAGTTTGTCAAAACTATAGATTTTAAAAAAAAATTGGTGTCCCTTGTTTGTTATTTAACATTAAATAACGTGTATTTTTTTTGTTCTTTGACAGCAAATTGTTTCCCATGTGTAAGCTTTGTTCAGCTTGCACTTAGCTATTTTTCTTATTCCTGCCTTCTGTTCATCAATTTAGTGTAGAGTTATTGGAAAGAACATAATGAACTATACTGGAATTCAATTAGAATCTGTATTTTAACATGTTATGCCTCCCTATTTTGACAGGTTTCTTGCATGCACAACAGGGAATTACTATTTCACAAATGTACAATATGCAATTTTCATATATTTGATTGAAAAGTTAATTTTTATGTTGTAGGGAAATTTCAAGATAGTTGCATTTGGTAAATACTACAACTATTATTGGATGAATCTCTTTCACGTGATAAGATGGAGTCATCTTTATTATTTAAGAGATAGTATACATCTCATCAGTTACTATTTTTAACTATCATTAAAGATAGGAATTAAAAATTTTATTTCTGTAATAAAATACATGTTTAATATATAATAGTAAAAATGTGGATGATAATAATGAAAAAACAATGGTTAATATAACCATACAGAGATATATTTTGATATCATTTTAGTCTGTATGTACTTGAGTTTTTAAAAATGAATGTGTATCATACTCAATGGTAAAAGGTTGATGGCTTTTTCTCTAAGGAACAGATAAGGGTATCCACTCACCACTCTTATCAACACACTACTGGAAGTCCTAGATAGAGCAACTGGACAAGAAAAAGAAATAAAAGATATCAGAATTGGAAAAGAAAAAGTAAAATTGTTTCTATTTGCAGATGATATGATTTTATATACAGAAACTTATAAAGACTCAACCAAGGAAGTGTTAGCTCTAATCAATGAACTCAGTTATGTTGTAGGATACAAAATTAACATATAAAAATCAGTAGCATTACTATATACTAACAATGACATTTCTGAGAAGCAAAGAAAGTGATTCATTTATAATAGCATCATAAATAATACTTAGGAATAAGTTTAAGGAGATGAAAACCTCTATGCTGAAAACTGTAAGACATTGATGAAAGACATCAAAGGAGACACAAGTAAATGGAAAAGTGCCATGTTTATGGGTTGAAAGAAATAATATGTTAAAATGTCAATACTACCAAAACCATTTCTATAGATTCAGTGCAATCTCTGTGAAGATTCCAATGGCATTTGTTATAAAAGTAGAGAAAACTCTCTTAAAATAGTCAAAGAAATCCTGAGAAAGAACAAAGCAGGAGATTTCACATTTAGATTTCAAACTCTACTATAAAACTATAGTCATCAAAATAATATGGCTCTGGCATTTGTTGTTGTTCTGTTACCAAGTCTTCGTGACCCCACGAACTGCAGCACACCAGACTTCCCTGCCCTTCACTATCTCCTGGAGCTTGCTCAAACTCATGTCCATTGAGTCAGTGATGCCATCCAACCATCTCATCCTCTGTGGTCCCCTTTTCTCCTTGTTCTTAATCTTTCCCAGCATCAGGGTCTTTTCCAGTGAGCTGGCTGTTCACATCAGGTGGCTAAAGTATGGGAACTTCAGCTTCAGTACCAGTCCTTCCAGTGAATATTCAGGGTTGCTCTCCTTTAGGATTGACTGGTTTGATCTCCTTGCTGTCAAGAGGGCTCTCAAGACTCTTTTCCAGCACTACAGTTCAAAGCACTGACATAAAAATAGACAAATAGACCAATGGGGCAGGATCAAGAGCCCAAACATACATGGTCAACTATAGCATTTGACAAGAGAGCCAAGAATACTCTGGAGAAAAGTTAGTCTTTTCAATAAATAATACTGGGATAATTGGGTGTTTATGTATAAATAAATGAAACCAGACCCATATCTTATACTGTTAATAAAAATTAATTCAAAATGACTTAAGACTTAAATGTTAGACCTGAAACCATGAAGCTCTTGGAAGAAAACACTGGAGCAAAGTTCCTTGAAATGGGTCTTTGTAATGATTTTTTTTTTTGACACTTAAAGTATAAGCAACAAATGAAAAATAAACGAGTGAGCCTATATCAAGCTAAAAAGTTGTGCATAGCAAAAGAAACCATGACCAGTTAAAAAGATAACCTACAGAATGAGAAAAATATTTTCATATTTTGATAAGGGCATATATATCTAATATATCTAACCCCATATATCTGATAAGGGGTTAATATCCAAAACATAAAGAACTCATAAAATTCAATAGCAAAAACTCAAATAATCCAATTAAAAATGGGCAAGGACCCAAATAAAAGATTGAAGAAAGAAGATACGTGAAAAGCCAAGAGGTACATGAAAAATGCTCAATATGACTAGTTATTGAGGTAATGCAGATTAAAACCACAGTGAAATATCACCTCATGTCTGTTAGAATTGCCATCACCAAATGGATAAGAGATGACAAATACTGGCATGGATGTTGAGAAATGGAATCCTTGTGCACTGTTAGTTGGACTGTATTTTTTGTCACAGCCACTATAGAAAATAGTATGAAAGTGCCTCAAAAAATTAAAAATAGAACTACCATATGATAACAGAAGTTTCACTTCTGAGAATAACACTGCTTTATGAATGTATAAAACTTGTTAAGAGAATAAATCCTAAGCATTCTTATCACAAGGAGAGAATTCCTTTCATTTCTTCTTTATTAAAAAATTATATCAATAACATATTAAAATATAAAAAAATTATATGTATGTCAGAAGATGGATGTTAGCTGAACCTATAGTGGTAATCATTTAATAATGTATGCAAATCAAATCATCATGCTGTATGCCTTAAATTCATGCATTGATGTATGTCAATTATTTTTCAGTGACACTGAAAATGTGTATATATGTCCATCTTTATAAATAGTATATTTATATTGTTTTATATGTGCATTTCAGTAAATTGTATGTATAACTTTTATTCTATAGACATAATTCTTAATAATTATGCAATGATTATACAGTACATGTACATTATTTTACATGCTTTCATTGACCTTGTATGTATGTCAGTATATGTTCAGTTTCTGTTGGGTAAATTGTAAGGTTTTTGACAGAGAATGTCAAAATACTCTTGGAAAGGTTGTACCAGTTGACACTCTTGCCAGCAGTCTTTGAAGCCTCTTCGTACTTCATGTCCTTACTGTCACTGGATTTTTCAGAGTGCCTTTGACTGGAGCTAACAGGAACCGGGAGATGGTATGGATGCAGCATAGCTTGGTTTCAAATCTTGGTTCTGATACTAGTTTTGTGACACAGAGCACCCCAGAGGGCTTCCACTTCCTCATCTGTAAATTCAGCTAAAAATGCCCATTTTACAGAGTTATTCTGAGGACTAAATGAGATAGTAGATATAATGCATTTAGAACTGTCTCTGACAATTAAAAAGCAGTAAACAAACATTAGCTGTTTTATTAATTACATATTTAAAATGATGTGTTGATACATTGGTTAGATGTTGTCATCTTGTTGGTTTGTTTATTGTTGCCTCTTAATTTGTTATAAACAAAATTTTTTGTTTGACTCTTACCATCTTAAAAAATCATGCCATATATCTGCTTTATTTTGTAAATCTTGTATCAGCCCCAAACAAATCCTGACCTAAACTATGAAATGTAACAGCACCATAGGGACTAATCCTGCATACCTTATAGAATGAGCTGCTGACATTAATCATCTCTTGCTAAGCTAATTAATTCAGGGAAAGGAGAGCAGCTGGAGAGCATTTCCTTTGTAAAAGTTTTAACAGCCACAACAATACTTTATTTGCAGAGCGTAATTGTGGACTCCAGAATCTAACTCCGTCCCTCTGAATACATGGCGGCACATCTTTCAACAGCATGAGGTAGTTGAATGTGGAGAAATAGCCACTGGCAGACTCAGCAGGCACAGAAGTTTGTGTGGGTGGGATGTGTTTTCTTTTTTTTTTCAATATGAAATATACCACATTCTCAAACTTACTTTATTATTTTTTTTATTTATTTTTATTAGTTGGAGGCTAATTACTTTACATCATTGCAGTGATTTTTGTCATACATTGAAATGAATTAGCCATGGATTTACATGTATTCCCCATCCCGGTCACCCCTCCCACCTCCCTCTCCACCCGATCCCTCTGGGTCTTCCCAGTGCACCAGGCCCGAGCACTTGTCTCATGCACCCAACCTGGGCTGGTGATCTGTTTCACCCTAGATAATATACATGTTTCGATGCTGTTCTCTTGAAACATCCCACCCTCGCCTTCTCCCAGAGTCCACAAGTCTGTTCTATACATCTGAGTCTCTTTTTCTGTTTTGCATATAGGGTTATCGTTACCATCTTTCTAAATTCCATATATATGTGTTAGTATACTGTAATGGTCTTTATCTTTCTGGCTTACTTCGCTCTGCATAATGGGCTCCAGTTTCATCCATCTCATTAGAACTGATTCAAATGGATTCTTTTTAATGGCTGAGTAATATTCCATGGTGTATATGTACCACAGCTTCTTTATCCATTCGTCTGCTGATGGGCATCTAGGTTGCTTCCATGTCCTGGCTATTATAAACAGTGCTGCGATGAACATTGGGGTGCACGTGTCTCTTTCAGATCTGGTTTCCTCGGTGTGTATGCCCAGAAGTGGGATTGCTGGGTCATATGGCAGTTCTATTTCCAGCTTTTTAAGAAATCTCCACACTGTTTTCCATAGTGGCTGTACTAATTTGCATTCCCACCAACAGTGTAAGAGGGTTCCCTTTTCTCCACACCCTCTCCAGCATTTATTGCTTGTAGACTTTTGGATAGCAGTCATCCTGACTGGTGTATAATGGTACCTCATTGTGGTTTTGATTTGCATTTCTCTGATAATGAGTGATGTTGAGCATCTTTTCATGTGTTTGTTAGCCATCTGTATGTCTTCCTTGGAGAAATGTCTGTTTAGTTCTTTGGCCTATTTTTTTGATTGGGTCATTTATTTTTCTGGAGTTGAGCTGGAGGAGTTGCTTGTATATTTTTGAGATTAATCCTTTGTCTGTTGCTTTGTTTGCTATTTGTGGGATGTGTTTTCATAGCAAATTCAAAATTGAGTTTTTAGCTAAAAATTTCAAATGAGATAAAAATGGTGCCATCTTCAGATGGTTCTACTGTCACTACAAATCTGGTTTTGAGAGCATCAGTCCACTCTGCATAGGTACTCCGTTTAGAAGTGGTGTGGACGAAGGGAATGCCTCAGAGAAAAGATGCCGGGAAAATGGAAGTCCTGTCAGTCAGGAAGGAGCAGAAGGGACCTGGAGTGTTCAGCTTGTAGAGAAGATTTACAGAAGCTATAGTAACAGACTTAGTCGTCATAACAGATGAGACTTGCCCTGTCCTGGGTAGAAGCAGGGCGAATGGGACAGAAGTCACAAAGAGGTGGGTTCTGGTTATTTAGGTTCAATGTAAAGAAAACTAAATTCACCGTGATAATGTAAATGATTTAAACATGCTTCTGACAGGGGGCACACAAGCTGTGGTGTGTGTGTCTGTGTATTTAATGCTTAATCTTTAGAGAGGTAATATACTCGGGTTCTGAGGAATTTGTGGTTCTGATAAATTGTTGATATTTTTATGCATAATTTGTGAAGCAACCAATTTTTTTTATCTGAATGTAATCGTTTCTTTTCATAGACACAGGTAAATTAGAATTTGCTTCCTCCCCACCTCCCTCCCTCTCTTCCTTCTTTCCTTTTCTGTAACAGCGTTGGGGACATTGGGAGAGCTCAATTTCATAAACACACAATGAAACTAATGCATGTGGAGGAAACGTTGTCTGACTCAGTAGCATCCACTGCGTGGGATAAGGGGAATCTACTGCTTGTACTACCTGAGTACTTATGGCTTTAAAGCAAAAAAAAAGACACAGCATTCCTCATTACTGAGTCCTAGACGACCTAAAGACTGCACTTGTGTACTGAGGCAAAGATGCCACCTAGCTTGATGTCCTACAACAGTAAACACTCAAAAATACTCAGTAGTGAGAGGGAGGAGAAGAAAGAGAATGATGAGGATGATGGCTATGAAAGCAGTGGATGGAGGTGGTGGTGTGATGGTGATTACATGATAGTGATGACAATACTCTCTGGTTTTGAAAATTTAAGGAATCAATTTTTATATTTTATGGGTAGAATTAGGACTCTTTGGAGAAAAGGCATCATCCTGGAACAGATTTTCAGTTTCTTTTCAAGCAGTAAATTTATTTATGATAAAATTCAGCTGCAGGTTTTATCTGATAGAAGTCAGTTGTACCCTCTTTTTTTGTGCATACTGTACACTTGTCAAAAGGGCTTGGGCATCAAAACTTGGATAGGGATTAGGGGTGCTGTAGCAGGCCTGACCTCAAAAATTCAAAGTTGAAGGACCTAGAGGGAATGAAACGAGAATTCTGATAAATGAAGCATCTTAGCCATCAAGCCAAACCACACCTAGAGCCCTACCCAGGTTCACCACCCAAGGAGTTAGGGTGTCCCAGAATCCAACAGCAACGCAAGGTCAGGTAATTACATTCTTGACATCTTGGTCCCCGCCCAGATGTAAGCCCACTGTGTCACCTCTGTACTTTTCCTTCCTGTTTGCTCTTCATCTCTTCCCTCCTGGCTCAACTTTCCAGGGCTGCCCTTTCTTCCAGCACTTTGACCTAAATTCTGAACTTTTAATGCTAGCAGTAGCATTAAATATCCTAATCATAATAGATTTTACACCCAGAAATGTAATTCTGCCATGGAAACATCTAAAATATGCAACATTGGCTTAAGGCTGATTGGTGGTCAGTGAGAATTACTGGAGGCTGGAAAACAAAGATTCGTTCAGTACAAGCTCCTACTGGGTGCCTTGGTCAAGGTAATACAAGAAAGAAATGAGCTCAAGCAGAAATGAAAGAGCATAGAGGAACAGGTTTTTCTATTCAGACACTGTTATAAGTTTCTTTAAATAGTCCTTAGTTCTCACAAAAAATCTGTGAAATTTACTAGTGGTGTTTTTGCACATAAGGAAAAGGAGACCTAGGGAGTAAATAATGTATCCCAGATCAGCTCGTAAATGGAGGAACTTGGACCTGCAGCCTTGCTATTTAAACTCCATAATTTATCTTTTCAACCATGTTCTCTGGTTAATTTTCAGAATTTGTTATGTACTCTGGCATCTGGATTACAATATTTCTCTTTACCTTGAACTCCTTTCAATCTGGTGGCGCTAGTGATAAAAAGAATCTGCCTGCCAGTGCAGGAAACATAATGAGATGTGAGTTTGATCCCTGGATCAGGAAGATTCCCCTGGAGGAGGGTGTGGCAACCCACTCCAGTATTCTTGCCTGAAGAATTCCATAGACAGAGGAGCCTGGTGGGCTGTGGTCCATAGGGTCACAAAGAGTTGGACATGATTGAAGCAATTTAGCATGCATGTACCTGTCAATCTGGGTGTTTAAACTATCCATCTGGACAATCCCTCCAACTCCCTAATTTACAACTTTTTTTGGCCATTTTTTATATTATGATCTTTACCTCCACACCACCTTGGTATGTTACTCACAAGGTCTCATAACCTTTCTCTCCTCCCATTAAAGAAAAAAAGACTTAAACAGAATTCCATTTTGCAAACGGAACCACAAAATTTCCTGCTTCCTTAAATACCACATTCCCAATATTTCTGTTAAAATACTTTCCAGTTTTTCCTTTGGTCTATCATTCACCCACCTCATTTCTCTTTATTAGAAAACAAAAAGTCTATCTAGGACCTGCCTTATCCAGTGAATAATTTAAAGTATTCTCTCACTGAAACTTTCAGCTGTCTTCCCGTCTGTTTTCCATGGCCCCCGCTTATCAAATTTGCAACTCTAGACCAATGTAACCATCTGCCTTCTGATCTCACTCACTGGAGAAAACTGAACAGTTGCATCCATTGGGAAACTCCCAATTACAGTTTCCAGTTGTGAAGCCATGGTCTCTTGGCTCCAAGTCTCCCCTTCTGTACTCTGTTGTGAGAGATGGCGTATCTGTGTTGGAGCTGAGACACTGAAAGCTTCATTTTCTCCATTCTGTAGTTGATCCGTAACGAACATGACGGGGCTTGGATAGGAGCAAACCTATTTGATACTCCAGCTCTTTTCATGGTAAAATATAATCTTATCATTTCAATCCACCATTTTTGAAAGTTATAGGATGAAGTACTAATGTGAGTTAAAGAGATATTATTTTAGATAAGAATATTAAAAATTGCAGTCTTTAACGTACTCTAAATATAATACACATAAATGTAATGATCTAAAATATTTAGATGTATTTAGCAAGAAACATGAACTATTTTAAATTGATACATTAGAATGAGGCTTGTCAACAAGAAAATGACATTATTTTGTGTTTGATTTTAGGATAAAATAGATTTTAGGAGTAACTTAATTTCTAACATTTTGAACAAGTTAAAAGCTTCAGAAGAGTTATAAGAATGGGACAAAGAAATTTTTTCCCTTGACCCTTCCCAGAGCAGGCTGCAGACATAATGCCTCATCACATTGTTTGGAGGTATCTAAAATAGAAGAAAATATGTGCATGTTTTAAAAAACCAGATGTATGGAGTTCTTGCATTTTGTGCTTTAAATAAAAAACATTTGCTTTATTTGGTATCTCTTTTTTGTGTTCTGTTTCCCCTCTGAGAAACAAAAAAATTTCTGCCTTTTCTTTTGTAAACACTTTTCTGTACTGCTTTGCAGGTGTGAATAACCTTTATTTCCAATGAGTTAAAATACCACATTCAATGTAACTGTCACTCTGTTTCATCTTTGCATCCTAAGTCGTGAGTACTAAGTCGCTTCAGTCGTGTCCGACTCTTTGACCCCATGGACTGTAGCCTGCCAGGCTTCTCTGTCCATGGGCTTTCCCAGGTAAGAATACCGGAGTGGGTTGCCACTTCCTACTCCAGGGGATCTTCCTGACACAGGGGTGGAACCCACATCTCTTAGGTCTCGCATTGGCAGGTGAGTTCTTTACCACCAGCGCCACCTGGGAAGCTCTGTTTGGTCTTCTTAATCTTATATTTTTAAGTATTGAAAGCATCTTGAGGTACTGTATAAAAATCTTTATCAGAGGATGTAATTTAGAATTCTGTAAAATATCATTTTGAGGTGAAATGTGAGAATTACTATCACTTTTATGCTAAATTGGTTGCTAATGTTGCTGTTTCTTAAACTTGCTGAGTTTAACCAATAGTCCATAATGGGTGTACATTAAGCAGGTGACTATTAAAAATAAAAGGACTCTACAACTGTTTGGTGGCCACGTGCACTCTTGCAGCTGGCTGCGCTCATCGGTGTAGGAAATAGGATTGTGGGTGTGCTCTTTGTATCCCTGCTAGTGATACCCATGCGGACTTGGATCATTCTTGGAGGCTCTCAAAATGCTGTTTTAAAGCTTCAGAAGGTTCATGCATTCCAGGTTAAGGCCCTTTCCTAAACTGTTTTTTTTTAAAATTGAGATATAGCTGATTTACAATTTTATATTAGTTTCAGGTGTACAACATAGTGGTTCAAAATTTTTATAGATTATACTCCATTTAAAGTTATTATAAAGTCTTGGCTATATTCCCTGTGCTATATTACACTATTGGCTTTTATAGTTTGTAACTAAATTTAGAAAGTGGCAGAAAATGATTAATTCCAGAGCAATAAGAAATCAGGGATTCACTTTAATTTTTAGTTTTTTTCCTTTGAGAAGAGATTTATGAGAACAGATCTATTTCTGAAACATAATTTTGATCACCTTCAAGACTTAGAGGATTGATTAAAATGGTTTATCAACAAATAACCATTAAAAAATCAGATTTCAAATTAGTCATAAGAAATCAGGGATTCACTTTAATTTTTAGTTTTTTTTTCTTTGAGAAGAGATTTATGAGAACAGATCTACTTCTGAAACATAATTTTGATCACCTTCAAGACTTAGAGGATTGATTAAAATGGTTTATCAACAAATAACCATTAAAAAAAAACAGATTTCAAATTAGTCTTAAATTTTTCTGTTATACAGCAAGTGTCTAAGTCAGAAACCCGGCCAATGTTTTATGCTTTCTGGGCACCCAGATTCTGAATTGTCTGGGGCATGTGCCTCAGTCTTGGGATTTGTGATGGCAAGGATCCTGGCTTTTAATATTAATAGGGTGATTTGATGGTTATCTGATTTCTAATGAAAGTGACTTTCAAATTCTGTCTGGTGAGCTGATCAATTTGAGATGTGCTCAGCAGTAAGGAGAAAATTCAGATTTCAGACTTTGCCCACAGTGTCTATTGAGCTTTGTGTTGAGGATGGTGAAGAAACCAGTCCATTTTGTGGTGAGAGTACAATTGGAAAACTCAGAGAAAAGACTGATCTTAGTTGAAAAATCTGTAAAGCCAATGACTGAGCTCCAAGACAGTGAGATAAAAAGATAGCTAATTATAAGACTGAGTCTTAAGGATTTCAGTTCAGTTCAGTTCAGTTCAGTTCAGTTCACTCAGTCACGTCCAACTCTCTGCAACTCCGTGAACCGAAGCATGCCAGGCCTCCCTGTCCATCACCAACTCCCAGAGTCCACCCAATCCCATGTCCATTGAGTTGGTGATGCCATCCAACCATCTCATCCTCTGTCATCCCCTTATCCTCCTGCCCTCAATCTTTCCCAGCATCAGGATCTTTTCAAATGAGTCAGCTCTTTGCATCAGGTGGCCAAAGTATTGGAGTTTCAGCTTCAAAATCAGTCCTACCAATGAACATCCAGGACTGATCTCCTTTAAGATGGACTGGTAGGATCTCTTTGCAGTCCAAGGGACTCTCAAGAGTCTTCTCCAGCACCACAGTTCAAAAGCATCAATTTTTCAGTGCTCAGCTTTCTTTACAGTCCAACTCTCACATCCATACATGACCACTGGAAAAACCGTAGCCTTGACTAGATGGACCTTTGTTGACAAAGTAATGTCTCTGCTTTTTAATATGCTCTCTAGGTTGGTCATAACTTTCCTTTCAAGGAGTAAGCACCTTTTCATTTCATGGCTGCAGTCACCATCTGCAATGATTTTAGAGCCCAGAAAAACATAGTCAGCCACTGTTTCCACTGTTTCCTCATCTATTTGCCATGAAGTGGTGGGACCAGATGCCATGATCTTAGTTTTCTGAATGTTGAGCTTTAAGCCAACTTTTTCACTCTCCTCTTTCACTTTCATCAAGAGGCTCTTTAGTTCTTCTTTACTTTCTGCCATAAGGGTGGTGTCATCTGCTATCTGAGGTTATTGATATTTCTCCCGGCAATCTTGATTCCAGCTTGTGCTTCCTTCAGCTAAGCATTTCTCATGATGTACTCTGCATTTAAATTAAATAAGCAGGGCGACAATATACAGCCTCGACGTACTCCTTTTCCTATTTGGAACCAGTCTATTGTTCCATGTCCAGTTCTAACTGTTGCTTCCTGACCTGCATACAGATTTCTCAAGAGATAGGTCAAGTGGTCTGGTATTCCCATCTCTTTCAGAATTTTCCACAGTTTATTGTGATACACATAGTCAAAGGCTTTGGCATAGTCAGTAAAGCAGAAATAGATGTTTTTCTGGAACTCTCTTGCTTTTTCTATGATCCAGCGCATGTTGGCAATTTGATCTCTGGTTCCGCTGCCTTTTCTAAAACCAGCTTGAACATCTGGAAGTTCACGGTTCACGTATTGCTAAAGCCTGGCTTGGAGAATTTTGAACATTACTTTAATAATGATAAATAATAAAATAAAGCTTAATTTAAAAGGCATAAAATTAATCATTTTGCAGCTCAATATTCAAAATATAAAATTATCCTATATTTTAGACAATAAAATCATTAATTGATATATTTTGTTCCAGATATCATTTTGGGGTTTTTGTTTTGCATGTTTTGTCCTGCTTAATTTTTAAAATATTTTCTCAAGAAGGCATTGACTTTACCATTATCTAGATGAAGAGACTGAGGCTACTAAAGCAACAAAGTTAGGACCTGGTACAGTGGAAATTTGAACCCAGGACATATTGGTGTGACTCCAGACCCAGGCAATTTCCATTCTCTGTGTTGCCTTCCTGTAGGGCCTGGATGGTAAATTCTTGGCACTTATATTAGAATGAGTCATGTTACTATTGTTTGTATTGTGTTAGCTCACAAATCTATTTTTTAAAGTTTATTTTTAAATTAAAGAATAATTGCTTTACAGAATTTTGTTGGTTACTGCCATACATCAACAAGAATCAGCCATAGGCATACACGTGTCCCCTCCCTCCTGAACGTCCTTCCCACCTCCCTCCCCATCCCACCCCTCTAGGTAGTCACAGAGCCCCAGTTTAGCTCACAAATCTTAATGGCTTAACACAGTAGACCTTGATCTCTCATCACGTAAAGCCTAAAGGAGGAGGTGCCCTAGGTTTCAGTCATGAGACTCCCGTTGACAGTGGCTCTGCCTGCTTCAGCATGTTATTGCATCTGAGGTTACTGGAGGTGTTGACATTTAGCTGCCAGATTTAGCAGATACAAATATGGATGCTGTTGGGGGAGATCACTGAGAGGACCTGACTGCTGGCTGACCTGTGAGCTGGATCCAGGCGTGGCAGGCTCCTCACCCCGAGCCTGTCCTTGGAATGTACACTCTCTGCCACTGCCCCCACAGTGGGAGCCACTTTCAAGGGTGCAACTTGGGGAGGGAAGTGTGTTGTTGAGACTGTCTGGGTGATATATGGGACTAAACCTAGTTACAGCCTCTGTGTAAACTTTAAAGTGAGTGAGGAGATTTACTCATCCTGTGACCACCCAAGGCAGGCCAGGTAAATAGTTTCCTTGCTTATTTTTTTTTCCATTTATTTTTATTAGTTGGAGGCTAATTACTTTACAATATTGTAGTGTTTTTTGTCATACATTGACATGAATCAGCCATGGATTTACATGTATTCCCTATCCCGACCCCCCCTCCCACCTCCCTGTCTCCTGATGCCCATCAGCAGACGAATGGATAAGGAAGCTGTGGTACATATACACCATGGAATATTACTCAGCCGTTAAAAAGAATTCATTTGAATCAGTTCTAATGAGATGGATGAAACTGGAGCCCATCATACAGAGTGAAGTAAGCCAGAAAGAAAGTTTCCTTGCTTATTAAATGTACCACCTACCAACCTGGAGCAGGCTGCCTCTTTTTTCAGCCTCTCTTTGCCCTCTGTGCCCAGAGATTGCAAACTGACAGTTGGTGAGCCGGACAGGAGACCAAAGAACTGGGTCTTGGGACCGAGGCATCCCTGTGGGATATCCCAAGTTGGCCATCCACCTCTCTACATGGTGGGTTGGCTGCATGTGAGATGCTGCAGACCACTGTGTGAATATGGGAGTGACACCCAAGACACTGACTGCTCTAAGGTCCTTGTTTGAGGAACTGTACCCAGCACATCGTAGCAGGGAAGGGAAGGAGATGGAGTGCTCTGCGGTGGGCTGGCCACTGCTGAGGGCAGTTGGGCTGGACACTGATACCCTTCTAGAGGTTTAAGCTCAAGTTAGAGAATCAGAAGACAGTCTGAGATGAGAGAAGGGCTTGGAGCTGTGCACTACTCTGCTGGCTGCGGGGCTGGCAGACAAGGTGGGTGAGCAGGGTAAGAAGTCAGAGACCTGAGCATGCCGTTTTGCAAAGCCAGGAGGGTGCAGACTGCCTTGGATTAAGGTCTCAGTGCTTGGGATGGTAAGAGGTGGGAGCCCTGGGAAAGTGAGGGGAACAAAGAGGAGGATGTTGTGGTGATTGAAATGAGGACAAGACGCTCCATGCTGTCTGCTCCCTGATCCAAAGGAAGGCAATAGCACAGCGGCAGCCCCAGTGGCAGGACCGTCCTGGGTTCGGGAAGCATTGATGGTGAGAGAATACGTATTCTGCTGAGCTCATCGACACAGCTGCCAGGCTCCAATAAGAGGCCAGGAAAGTGTCCAGGCCAGGTTTCCTGTGGCTGTGGCATCGGGTTGGGGTGGGAGGTGGGTGGTGGCGTTTCTCTGATGAGTGGGGGAGGCAGAGGAAATGAACAGCATGGCCACACCCCCTGCCCTTGGCTGTGCCTGCAGAGCGGGGCCGGAGTGGGGTGTTGGGGTTCAAGGTACTCGTTCCCTCATAGATTGGACTATTCTAGCTTGCAGGGACACTTGGCTCAAAGAGGGGGATCTTCCTGAGCACATGGGACCCTGGAAATCTGTAGAGAAGGTACAACAAATCCTTAGGGAACTGGGAATGAAACAGGCCATCTGCTGTCTCTGAAGGCCCTGACTGGGCCTCATTCATGGCAGGATGAGGCCAGGATACTCCATTACGACCCTGATATCCATGGTGAGCCCAGGAGTGGGACAAGGCATTTATGATGTTGGGCAATCTGCTGCTGATCTGGGGGAAGCTGACAAATAAGTATGGGAAAGACCCAGGACACAGCAGGAGCTTGAAAAGCCAGGAGGCTATCCCAGTCAGCTGTGAAGAAAGAGCCTGGTGAAAGTACCCTGGAAGCAAACGTGTTGACCTCATTGCCAGTGGGACCCTCCATGAAAATACAGTCCAGCAACCCAAGGCTGTGCTGCTCAGCCCATGACAAGCCTTACAATCTGAACACCAGTTCAGCTCTGCCCCACCTGCTCCCGCCATACTGCCGCCCTGCCTACTCCACCAGTGGCCTCAGGGGTGCAGTCCTATTGGGTGTTGCCTCCCATGCCCTGGGTTGAGGATGCAGGCTCATGTTCCCTCCTGATGATAAGGATTGAGGGCAACTGGAGGCCTCATGTTGAGCTCACTAGTCACTGGTCCCCCAGAAACAAGTAAAAGCTAACAGCTTTGGTTGATACTGGAAGAGAATGCATGGTATCTCTCAGGAGTTTTCTGGCACCCTTAGTGCTGTCTGTAGTTACAGAGGGCACACAGTTGCCGTAAGGAAAGGTTTCTTTGATGCCGCAGACTGGGTATTCTGGGTTTCCCAGCTGGCACTAGTGGTAAAGAACTGGCCTGTCAGTGCAGGAGACTTAAGAGATGCAGGTTCGATCTCTGGGTCAGGAAGATCCCTTGGAGGAGGACATGGCAACCCACTCCAGTATTCTTACCTGGAGAATCCCATGGACAGAGGAGCCTGGCGGGCTACAGTCCAGGGGGCCACAAAGAGTCGGTCACGACCAAAGGGACTTGGCGGGTGTGCACTGGGTGTCCTCCCCTGTGAGAATACGAGATTTTTCATCTCTCCAATACCAGAGGACATACTGAGCATTGATATTCTGCAAGGTCAAAATCTGCCAACCTCTGGTGGCAATTTCTGCTTCCAGGTCAGAGTAATCAAACCAGTGCTGAGGGGATGTTCCAGCTGGGAACCAGTAAATCTACCACTCCTAGGAAGAGTGGTACCTGCCAAACAGTATAAATTGTTTGGGAGTTGGGCATAAGAAAAGAGAAGAAGCTATCCAAGAATTGCGCTGAGCGGGTATTGTACAGCCAGCACATAGTGCTTTCAGCAGCCTCGTATGGCCAGTGAAAAGACAGATGGCTCATGGTGGGTGCAGCTATCCGTCTACCAAGCAGCTGTCGTTAACCACAGCTGTGCCCCAAGCTGCCATCGCTGTAGGTCCTTTGCTGCTGGTCCTAGGAGTGTGCCGTGCTGTACTACACTGAGTCAGTGCTTTTTTCCACTCTACTCCTGGCCTCTGAGTCACAGGATCAGTTTGTCTTCACACGGGAGGGGCAGTAATGGGACTTTCAGGTGCTTCCCCTAGGCTGCCCGTGCAGGTCCATGTTGTGGCATGGGATGGTACCCTGAGAGCTATCTCTCTTCTCCTTCCCTACATCAGTGAAATGGGCCCGTTGTACTGACCTTATAGTGCTGACATGTGAAGACTTACCTCTGCTGCAGGGCACTCTGTAGATGTTTCCGAAACATCTTCCATGGGGAGGATGTGTCCTGAACCCACAGAAAATTCCCACACAGTTTTTGGGAGCCAGAGGGTTGGGTATGACAAGTGTTGTCTCAGAAGCTGGGATTGATAAGGTGCCAGCCTATCTAGCCCTTAAGAACCTGAAAGAGGAGCAAGCCTTTTGGGGAATTTGGGGTTTTCTAGGACTTCCACTTCCTGTCTGGCAAAGTGCCTTCTTCTCTTAATGCTACCTGGGTAAGATGGGCACATGTGGGACCAGGGATCAGGGCAGGAAGCCGCCTTTGGGAAGGCAGTACTGGTGAAACAGATGAAAGCGCTGGGCCTTTCCCAAATAGGGCTACCATTTGAGTTAGATGTTTCTGTGATTCTATCTTGAGCTAGAAACAGAAAGAGAGAATCCCTAGGATACTGGTTCCAGCTCGGGAAAGGGGCAGAAGCCCAGTATACCTCCACAGGGGAACAGCTCTTAGCAGTGTACACAGCACTCCTGCCGAGCTTTTAAGTGTTAAGTCGCTTAGTCGTGTCCAACTCTTTGCAACCTCATGGACAGTACCCCGCCAGGCTCCTCCGTCCTCGGAATTCTCCAGGCAAGAGTACTGGACTGGGTAGTCATTCCCTTCTCCAGGGGATTTTCCAGACCCAGGGATTGAACCCAGGTCTCCTGCATTGCAGGCAGATTCTTTACCATCTAAGCCACCAGGGAAGCCCCTCCTCCCTAGAACCTCTTACAAAGGAGCAGCAGATCATGGTAAGAACTCCCCTTACCATCAAGGGGGGGGTTGAGAATATGTCTCATTAACCCACCTCTGCCATGGCTCAAACCCCCACTTTGGCTCAGTGGCCAGTTTGCGGCAGAGGAGCACGCTGTCCACCACCCACTGTCCCTAGAAATAAGGGTGCCCTGTAGAGTATGCAGAGCCTTTAAGTGCCCCCACCTCTGTACCTGGCAGCCCCTGCAGCCTGTGGAGAGGGATGGGGGAAATGCCCACTGATGCCTGGTGTATACAGATGGGTCTGGTTGCAGCAACACAGTCACATGGACTGAAATCACTGTTCAGTCAAGCACTGACGCCAACTGGATGAAAACAAGAATAAGGTGCAGTAGCCAGTGAGCTGAACTCAAGCAGGTTTGACTGGTGATCACGCAAGAGCCTGGGCCATACACTTTAGGCTGTTATAAAGGGATGGACCCTGTGTCTTGGACAGTGAGAAGCTGGAAGGCGGATGATCATGAATAAGCCCTCCTGGGATCAGGATATGTGGTAAAACATCTGGGCTCCCCTGCTGAAGCCTGAGGCTGACCTCATGGTCTTTCACACAGTGGCTCACAGGCACTGATGCCCCTCAGCCATCAGGACGCTGATGCCTTGTCCTGGTTGTGAGCGCTAGCAGCTGACCCTTCAGTATGGGTCATTGGCTGATTGGGTGCATAGAGAGAACACCCGCTGCAGCTCCTGGTTGGGAGGGCACAGTGCCAAGGATGCTGGATTGTCCTTGAAATATGGTGACTTGGTTAATGCAGTTAACAGCATGTCCTGTGTATTCTAAGTAATACCCGAGGCAACTGCCAGCGGAGTCTGGGGCCATACACTAGAGTTCCCAACCAGTGAAGGGTTGACAGATTACACTGGCCCCCTTCTCCATGAGTAAATTCTCTAGGTATGCCTAGGTTTGTGTAGACACTGAGTCTAAATTAATGCAAGCTTTTTCCTGTCACCAAGGAAACCAGGCTGCCACCATTAGGGAATTAAAGAAGCTGAATGCCATGTGCAGATACTGTTGTCAAATGGGCAGTGATCAGGAATTAGATTTCAAAAGTCATGATGTATAAGACTGGGCAAAAGAACATGACATTGAATGGAGGTTCCATCTCCCTATAACCTGCAAGCAGTAGAGTAGGTAGAAGGGAAAAATGGAATAGTAAAGCAGCAGATTAAATTGCTAACAGGTAATCACCTTGGTCAGATGGACTAAAGGACTGTCCCAGGTTTTAATACGTTTCAAAAATCAATCAGACTGGGGATCTTGGCTGAGACACCTGATACCATTAAGGTCTGCATGTGGTGGGAGATGGTCATTGTCCTGACTCTCGTTGAGGGTCAGTGTGCTCTGCTGCTGAGAACACCACGTTCTGTCACCCCTGGGAAAGGCATTGTCTATGGGGATTTGCTGTGTGCTCTCCCGTGAGGCTGGGTGAGTTACTTAGAACCTGGGTGAGAGGGGAACCACTCAGTCTCCACTGGGAGACTGCTGTGAACTGGACCTGTTGAAATGCACTGTACTTGGAGTGGAGCACACACCATTGAAAGAAGGGAGAAGGTGGGGGTCCTGGCCTGGGGCATCCCGCCCCCAGCCCATCTCCTTATACCTGACAGGGCTGCCTCCCCCTCCAAAGTGCGTGATCTGCATGACCAGGGCAAGTTCCTAAAGCCTCAGCCACATTAACATCTCAGGGCCAGGCCTCAAGTGTAATTCTGGTAGAAGGAGAAGACCTCCCCCTACAAGTTCCTACTCAGTATCTGTATTTTCCACCTTAGACTTCTGTTCCTTATAGTGCACATAGAAGCTCTTACTAAGTTCACCTAGCAAGCTTTAAATGGTAGCCAGAGAAGCCTGTCCTTACTGAGCACTGAAATGTCTCTAATGAGAAAAGCTGTCCTGAAGATGGGATGGTCTTGGACGTTACTGCCGCCTCATCAGAAGACACCTATGCTGTTATCCAAACAATGCTGTGTGTTCATCCCTGGTGAGTATGGTAATGTATCATCCTTATTAAATCACACGAGGATACACGTAAATGCCCTCAGTGGTCTGACCCCTAGCGTAGGGCACTTATTAAATCAGTGATTCAGGTCATGGTGGGAAAAAGCATTACTTATTTTGGGAATCATTATTTTAATCTGTGTTTTCTCTTGCATGTACCTGTACAGTTCCTATGGGGTCTGCCTCCATGGTAGCGAGATGGCCACCAAACAAGCCATCTCCATGCTAATGAGAATCCTCGCTGACCACTTAGGGCACTTTTCGAAGAGGGAACCAGTCAGGAGTGGGGAGTATTGGAGAAGGTCATGGAAAGGGCATGTCCCATGAGCTGGGCCCGAGTGACCGGAGGCTTCCACCCCCTCCCCTGTCCTTGGACTGTGTGTTCTGCCCGCCATTCCCGCAGTGGGAACTGGTATCAAGGACACTTGTTGAGATCATCTGGATTGTATATGTGACTGAACCCAGTTAAGCCTCTGTGTAAACTTTTAAGATTCTAACAGGTAGGTGCAGACAGCAACTTGCTAACTTTGGTTACCCAAGATAGGCGTCATATTTAAGTTCCTTTGTTTAACCTTCCAGCTGCCCGACTGGGGGTTCTGCCTCTTTTCTTTGGTCTCTCCTTGCCCTCTGGGTACTGGGCCAGTTTGTGAACCAACAGTCACTAGTTGAGTTTGAATTTCAGATAAATGATGAATAGCTTCTTTTTTAAGAAATTGAAATATAATTGATTTATAATGTGCTAATTTCTGCTGTGTAGCAAAATGATTCATTTATATATATACTTTTAAAAATATTTTTTTCCATAATGGTTTATCACAAAATACTGACTATAGTTCCCTGTGCTATACAGTAAAACCTTGCTATTTATCCATTGTGTATATGGATAATATGCATATAATAGTTTGCATCTGCTAACCCCAAACTCCTAGACAATCCCTCACCCACCCTCTCCCTCTTGGCAACCACAAGTGTGCTCTTTATGTCTATGAGTCTGTTTCTGTCTCATAATAGTTCAAATAACTTCTTAGGATAAGTATGTCCCATGCAATAATTGGGACATTTACATTTTTGATGCATTGCTAAATCTGGGAACTTGAATGTCAGGGCCCCTGATAAATATAAGTACATCCCAAATATTTCTTGGGACATGGTTACACTGAACCATCAGTTGTTGTTTTTCTGAAATTCAAATTTAACTAGATGTCCTGCATTTTATCTGGCAGCCCTAATTGACCTCAAATGGAAGATAGAACGGCGGGTGAGCATGGAGCACCTCTTGGAAGGTTTTTATAGGCCAGGTCTGAAAGTGGCAGACCTCAGTTCTGCCCATATTCCATTGGTAACAACCTGTCTGTGTTGTAGTCTCACCTAGATGGAAGAGCTGGGCGTTGAAAATGTAGTCGTTGAGCAAACATTTAGCAACAGTATTATTCATGGAAGCCTGGCACAAATTGTAGAGAGCTAATCATTTCTGCATCAGCACATGAGCAGATATCACGTGCCAGATTCCAAGTGGGTCCGTGTCTGCAGGTAGAGGCAACGTGTCATAGTAATTGAGCACTTTGTTCAGACAAATCTAGACTTAAGCCATAGGTCATTTCCTAACTAGCTATATAATATGTGATTTGGGCAAGTTGCTTTAACTCACTGAGTCTATTTTTGCATTGGTCAAATGGAGATTAAATAGAGCATCTTTTGAGAGTTCTTATGATGTTTAAATCAGATAAACCATGTAAAGTACTTTGCACAGTGTCTGGGAGCACATCCTGGTAGCTGCTTCTTCTCTGAGTCATAGATGTTGTCAGTCTGTTTACTTTGTATCTTTTTCTGTTCCTAATTTTTCTGATGTCTTGTTCAGTTGCCCAGTTGTATCTGACTCTTTGTGACCCATGGACTGCAGCAACCCAGGCCCCCCTGTCCCTCACTGTCTCTTGGAGTTTGCTTAAGTTCGTGTTCATTGCATTGGTGATGCTGTCCAGCCATCTCATCCTCTGACACCCTCTTCTTCTGCCAGCATCAGGGACTTTTCCAATGAGTCATCTGTTTGCATCAGATGACCAAAATACAAGATTCTGATGTCCAAGAGAAGGTAAAAATTAGTTTCAAACCAACACTGTAGAACTGGTAAAGCCTGGCTTTTAGGTGCTTACTTTGTGAATTATTTCAGAACACTTAGAATTATAATTAAAAAAATAGATAAAGGTGGTAAAAGTTAATATGCTTTGTGTTGATAATAATTAAAAACTATGGAGAAGCTGAATATATCTGCTTGGGTAAGGAATATTTTCAAGACAGGAAAACTGTTAAAAATGAATGATAAATAATGAGTATGCATTACTTATCAGATGTAAATATTTACCTAGTTTATTCACACACACATAAATTATTACTCTGACTCCTCATTGCACTGCCTTATAACTTTTTCTGAGCACGCTTAGTGCTTAGAACTAAAATTATATCATTCTTCAGAATGATGGGTCTTAGGAAGATTTATCTGTCAAGTAGCCAGCTGTGTTATGGCAGGTCATTCAGATTCTTCCTCTTCTCACTTTAATTTACTTTCAAGAGAGGGATGGCTGGCAAGGTTTAAGCAAGCATGATAAAGACTAATTAAAGAGTTGTTCCTCAAATCTCCTTGAAATTAGAGGTTGATTCACTGAAAAAATTCATATTTCATAACCCAAAATAAGCAAAACTTTGAATCTTAGCAAGAAAATTGAAGAGCTATATGGATTACCCAGTTCTTTGCTGTGGAATTGTGCAATTGAATTTAGAATATAATAGAATTTGTGTTTCCAATAAAACCAATTCAGAATATCTTTGCATCATAAAACTAAATTAGACCATAACTCCCTCTAATTAGTTTGGATAGTAATATTTTTAGTCCTTAATCACACCTTTTAGTGAAGAATTCTGAAGTCTTTAGAATAAAAGTCTATTGTCTTACATCCTTGTGGGGGCAGTTCTTGAGAGGGGGAAGTTAACAGATGCAGTGACACAAGAGGTGATCTAAGGAATTTTTTTCATTGTTGAAATATGGAGCTACTTTATAACTACTTGTTTAAATTTTTGCCATGTACTGGAGCTGTCTTGTCACGCCATCCCAGGGTGTAGAGACGACAGAGGGAGCCCTGCTCAGAGAGACCCCAAAGAGGAATGACCCAGGAAGAACAGGGTGGTTCATCCGTAAGGATTCATTGGTCTGCCTTTGCTAGTGCCTCCCACTACTCACTAAGGCGTTTCTTTTTTTTTTTTTTTATTAGTTGGAGGCTAATTACTTTACAATATTGTAGTGGGTTTTGTCATACATTGACATGAATCAGCCATGGATTTACATGTGTTCCCCATCCCGATCCCCCCTCCCACCTCCCTCTCTACCTGATCCCTCTGGGTCTTCCCAGTGCACCAGGTCCGAGCACTTGTCTCATGCATCCAACCTGGGCTGGTGACCTGTTTCACCCTAGATAATACACATGTTTCGATGCTGTTCTCTTGAAACATCCCACCCTCGCCTTCTCCCACAGAGTCCAAAAGTCTGTTCTATACCTCTGTGTCTCTTTTTCTGTTTTGCATATAGGGTTATCATTACCATCTTTCTAAAGTCCATATATATGTGTTAGTATACTGTAATGGTCTTTATCTTTCTGGCTTACTTCACTCTGTATAATGGGCTCCAGTTTCATCCATCTCATTAGAACTGATTCAAATGAATTCTTTTTAATGGCTGAGTAATATCCCATGGTGCATATGTTCCACAGCTTCTTTATCCATTCGTCTGCTGATGGACATCTAGGTTGCTTCCATGTCCTGGCTATGATAAACAGTGCTGCGATGAACACGGGGGTGCACGTGTCTCTTTCAGATCTGGTTTCCTCGGTGTGTATGCCCAGAAGTGGGATTGCTAAGGCGTTTCTGTGATAGTGTTCCTTCTTGTGAAATGGGCCAGAAAATGGATGTTGTGGGGAGCCATAAGAAGTGGCAAAGAGGTGACTGGACTACTCAGAATTACTTGAATTGAGGCAGGTGAATTTTATACACATTACCCAGTTGTTTGCATCAGTCTTTCATTTCATTTCCAGAATCTAGTTTGTGAGTTTTTAAAAATTGAATACTTAGAAGTATGATATAATTGCTCATATATATTCTGAATCATGATTAATGACAGAACATATGATAATGGTCATATATTTCATTTTCTGAAAACTTCGATAACGTTATGAATATCAGTTGTAAAATTGTACAGATACCCTGTGGGAGCAATAGCTGTGCTATGGGGAAAAGCCCTTCTCTCTGATGATTTATTTTCTGTATCTGCTCTCTGCTTTTCAAGAACCTGTCAACATTTACAGATGAATTCTTTTTTTAAATTTTTTTTTAGATGAATTCTTTATTGTGTGTAAAAGCCGTATCACGTTCCTTATTATAGTCTTCAAATCTGTCTCCCCTTGATACCTGCCATTTTCTAGGCTGAGAAAAGTGTCATTAGAATATCACCAAGGTTTGGTTGCAGCACTTTAGAAGCAGTGAGGAGATGTGAAGATGGTGAGGCGATTGGAGCGTCCTCTGGGAGATATTCAGATGGAATCTCTGAGAGTATGTTTCAAAGCAAAGAAAAGAAAAGTGAGACAGAAATTATTCTTTGATTTCTGTTCAGTGTAAATCTCAGGACAAGCTTATCGAAAGCAAGTTGTTTGCTTTGCAGTTAAAGGCCTGAGTAGAACAATGGGACTTGAATCTTCTCAGCAGTGACATTTTCATCAATGACATTAAGAATTTATTGAAAACCTGAAGGGCACATGAGAACAAACTAGAGAATGTGTCTGTGGATACGGTGAAGTGGGTTTTGAGGATGGAAACTGCTTGGAGGGTTGGGGTCAGATGTTCTCAGGAGACTGGCAGTGATCCCTTTAGACATATTTATAAAAAATGGTGAAAATTAACTAGGCAGGCTTATTTGTTCCTGTTGCCCTAAATGAGTTTTATCTTCCAAATATGTTTAAACAGTAGGCAGCTATGTTGGGAAAGGAAGAGCCCTAGTGATGAATGTGCTTAGTCTTCTGTTTTGTTGTTATTGAAAAGTTGAATTAAACCACAGACCCTGGGCAAATCATTTTAGTATGATTAAAAACATTCATTACACTTCCCTCCTAAATGTAGCTTCCCTAAAGCATGGAAAAATGTTAAAAATGCATTCACATTAAAGTCTGATTCTTTTTCTAAACTGGAGGACACGAAAGCACATTAAAATTTTTTTCCAGTGAACAGTCGTTAGAATAATTAGGAATTTGCTGGTGATGAATGTCTAGAGGGAACATGACCCTACCTTATCTTTTAGTTTTCTTCTCATAAAAACAACATTTGGTGATAACCCAATCCCTATGATTGTAATAGAAAGTTTATAGCAAGTAAAGTCCATGGACATTGTGGTTGACTTGACCTTGAAGTAACAATTCCACAGTCCTACAGTTCATGAAAGGGGGGAGAAAACTTTTAAGTATATGATTACTTAGACCCTATTGGTCTCACCTGTATCTCTATGTGTCCTTATTTCTTTTTGTACCATTTCATGTCTCGGCAGCACCTTTACCAAAGTTTTATTATATGTTTTGTGTAGGGCAATGTTTTTTTAGTTGCAAAGAGTCAGACATGACTGAGTGACTGAACTGAACTGAAGATGTTGTTGCTTTCCCAGCTGCAATCCATCTGAAGTCAGATATTGACTGGTGGATCTGTAGATAGCATTATTAAAGAAATATCAGCTAGGAAGAGGCAACACCCCGTGAAGTTAATGGATTAGCATAATAGTTTTCTCTCACTCATATGAATTCCAAAACCCTTTGTGGTAGACAGAATAATGCCCACCCTCACCCCCCAAGTCCTAATTACCTGAACTCTCCATGGCAAAAAGAACTTTGAAGATGTTACTGTATTAAGGTTCTTGAGATGGAAAGATCACCCTGGATTATCTGGTTAGGGCTAGTGTAGTCACCCGGGTTATTAGAAGGGAAGGAGGGAGGCATGACAGATGCAGAAGACATGTGATGACAGAAGTAGAGGGTCGAAGAGAGAAACTGAAAGATACTATGCTGCAGGTTTTAAAACTGGAGAGTGGGTCCATGAGTTATGCAGATGGTCTCTGCAAGCTCTAAAAGGGAAAGAAACTTTGTCCTCTTGAGTCTCCAGGGAAACACAGCCCTGCTGAACCCCTGCAGGGCTTCTGACTCCTGAATTGTAGGAGAATACATTTGCATTGTTTTACAAAAGCCGATAAATTGGTGGTGATTTGTTACAGCAGCCACGGGAAACTAATATACTTTTCCATGTGGGACCCAGTCTCACATGATGGACCCAGTCCATCCAGGGACCCAGTCTCCTTTTTTAAATTTTCTTTTTTGTTTGTTTTTTGCTCCCATCCCATGGGTTTCTCTATCAGGGATTGAACCCATGCCCCCTGCCGTGGCAGCACGGAGTCTTAACTACTGGTCTGCTGGGACAGTCCTCCAGTCTCCTTCCTTTTATGGCTCCACCAGACACCAGGCCCTTGAAGTCTGCTGCATTCAGCCAGTAGGTGGAGAAACAATGAAGGATGGTAGTAGGAGGTTTTTTTTCCATCAGGGTGGTAAGTGGCAAACACCATTTCTATTCACATTCCATTGTTTTCACTCATGCCAAGATGTCATACTGACTGAAATTCTCTTTTATACTTTATGATCACTTTTATCAGTCTGGCACTCTTCTTTATGTCATTATACACTCCTGTCCATGCAGCTGCTCATGCTAGACATCTGGTAGTCATTTTTGATATCTCTATCTGTCCTCATCTCCTACTTCTAATCTGTTACTGCGTCCTAGTGATTCTACCAGACCTCAAACGTATCACTTTACCTCATCTCCACTGCCACCATCCTCTTCCAGATACCCATGAGACTACAGTCAGTGTAGCTGTGCATTCAGGAAG
The DNA here is from genome assembly GCF_023699985.2 of Odocoileus virginianus. Taxonomy (NCBI): domain Eukaryota; kingdom Metazoa; phylum Chordata; class Mammalia; order Artiodactyla; family Cervidae; genus Odocoileus; species Odocoileus virginianus. The sequence continues at coordinate 26,812,630 of NC_069689.1, forward strand.
ATGATGAAAACTGCTTGGTGAGTAGGTAGTCTGTTTTTGCAGTAGATGCCAAACTGAGTAATCAGCTGCTGGTCATTATTTTTTCATCATAGCCATAATTTGATATTGGATTTTAAATAACTTTAACTTTTCAAAGTGTTAAATATTGTGAGGGTGAGTCTTGGTGTTTTCCTCATTTTAAGGGTGCGTTAAAGGTCTGTAGTGACCTCAAGCCCTTGAGATGAAGGCAAAAAAATAATGAGCAAATTAAAAAAAATCCATTCATGCCTCTAATGGTAAATTAACTTGACTGATATGAGCCAGAAAGTCTGGGGTAGAAGTGAACAAATTCAACTAATGAAGTTCACGCTTTTTCTGAGAAATGATTTTGTCTTCATGTCTCAGCACTATTGATGAGCTATGTTGGGCCATGAGCATCAGCCTTGCTTACTACTTTCTTCAGTGTGTTGAGCAAGTTAACGCCCTGGGGAGCATGTGAGTAGACGCTGTGAGCCTTGAAATATTACTCTGCCACTCTCTACCAGATGAGTTTGATCTGAATACCAGATGGTGGCACCTCATTTGTATCTTCACAAATATGCAATTCTTTTATTTTTTTAAAGAAGAAATATGCATCATACTGATCCCAGAAAAATATGAAAATGATTGTATTTTTCTACAGTCTTGCCTCATCATTCTGTTTTAAATAAGTCATATTACAGCATGTGTTTTTCAGTTGCTCAGTAGTATCTCTCTGCAACTCCATGGACTGCAGCATGCCAGGTTTCCCTGTCCTTCACTATCTCCTGGAGTTTGCTCAAACTCATGTCCGTTGAGTCAAGGACAACCATGTATTACAACATACATGTTTAATGTATATTTTGAGATTTTAAAACACTATTTTGAAATGTTCCTATATTTTTCATGCTATAAAGTAACACGTGTTCGTACCAAAACAAGTAGAAGGAATAGGCAAGAGTCCATCATACTGATCTAGAAAATATTAATTTGGTCCATATTCTTCTATAAATATATTGATGTATCCTTCTCAAGAGCTCACCTTTTAAAGTATTCTTACCTGTACCCAAGATGCTATACTGAAAAACCATTTTCTTGAGACTTTGTGATCTTCTTATCAAACACCTTCTTATCCACCTCATTATAGGATACTCCCATGTACACAGTTCTTATGCCAGGTATGTGGTGGTCACTTTCAGTTCTTCCCTCTCTTTTACCTCCCATATCCAGTCTGTACTGAGTCCTGTTGATTGTAACTATCTTTATCCAGTTCCTTTCATCTCTACTGCTGCCACCTGCTTACTTGTCCATGCATGTATTTCTTCCTGCCTAAAATACTTCCCTTTCTCCATATCTCTGCCCCTAGCTTTCCCAAGGCTACTTTCCTACTCACCATCACCTTCCTAATAACTGTTTGTCCTTTAGATTTCATTTCTTGGTATTGTTTCTTCCAGGAAGCCTTTTCAGATAAACACATGGAGACTGCCTTCTGTATGCTCTTAGCACCATATGCATATCTCTGTCATACCACTTAACACCACAGTATTGCGTTTTGTTTACTTACCTGTACTCTTCACTGTGTTCCTAATGCTTAAAAAATTCCTCCCCTCGCAGGATGGTCGTACATTGTTGAATGGATGAAATAATAAAGTAGGAAATGAAGCTGAATGATTGAATGGGATCAGTTTTGGTCTCTGAGAACTGTACCGATTTTTGAGTAAAGGAGTGATGCAGACACATGTAGCTTTAGAAGTGGCAGTATCATGGAGGACAGATTGAAAAGAAATGAGATAAACTAGAGAGTCCTGAGATTGTTGCTTGATCTCAGAGTGAAGTAATGAGGACATTGACTTCTGTTATTGGGAATAAGAAGGTATGAGTGTGAGAATGCTCAAATGAATAAACAAAGACTTGCTCCTGGTCACCGTGGGGTTAGATAATATAAATAGAAATCTCAGAGTTCCATTCCAAATAACGGAGAGAGGAAATTTCAAGAGAAGAGGTGATGGTTACCGGCTGGAAGGACACTTTGAGGAAAACGTGTGGGCGATCACTAAAGGTAGCCCTTTTCTTTCCTGCCCCCTGCTCTTCACTAATGTAGTCGCTTGATTGAACTCCTTCTGTTCTGGTTACATGTTGTGGCCAGCACAGCAGGTAGGGATTGGAAAGTGTTCATCGCACAGTTTGCGAAAAAGAAACTAGAGACAGAATTAAAGGTTTAAAGATGGGACCGGGGGACTCAAGACCTCTTAGATCAAGAGCCCTGTTCCTCGGAGCCACACCACTTTTATTTAGTGTCTTGGCACGCAGAAAGTATCTGTTGTGTTATGATGAAATCAGCCTCCTGTGTCCCCGGTCACGTCTCCCATTTTATTGATTACTTCAAACTATCTTTATTATTTTCTTGTACAAGGGGTATCACCTAGCTGGAGGTCACAGACCCGCATACGCCTTGGGAAAACATCTTGGTGTAAGCACAAGCAGCGTTCTGAACTTGCACTTGACCCGGCGTTCCAAGGTCCTCACTGTTTTTCCTTAGCTTAGCAGGGCATGGTGACCCCAACTAATCAACCTGATGTACTTTTATTTGGGTTATGCTGTATTGCTATATTTTGCTTTTATTCTTTTCCCATGGTGATTTTCTCATGGCTTAGCCAGAGCAACAAGTGGCTATTAACCCCTACAGTTACACAAACTTTATCCCAGGGGGAGGGGAATCTCACTGTCCCTCTGGGTAGTGTATTTATTCTTCCAAGAGCTGCTTTTTATTTTTCTTAGTTTGCATTTTAACACAGATTAGTTTCAAAAGTAATATAAGGAACAGCACACAACACAATCTGTCATCTAAAAGTTGGAAAACAGAGCCAGGAGGTTAATTCCTGGTGTTTGCAAATACTGAGGAAACACTCCCGAACAACATATGTACTTGTATGTAGGTCATGCAATGGATCATAATAATAATAACATTTTTAGCAAAAAGGAAAAAAGATGTCAACATAAAGCCATAATTAATGAGCAAGTATTTAAAACTGGATTACTATATTCAATGTATTACTGTATTCAAACAATATAGTGAATGTATAATTATATATCAGTATATTACTATTGTGTGGGATGTGTGTGTGTAAAGAGTACTGTGTGGTATGTGTGTAAGGAGAATAAAGGGTCATCTTTGCTCTCATGGAGCTTATACGGATGAGGAAGTAAGTTGTAGTTTTGTGGAAGTGTAAATAAAAATACGACAGTAACTAATTTAATGTGTAGTTGTATGATTAATTAAGCCTTTGGGTTTTAGGTAGCAAGTCAACTCAAGGAAAATTAAGCAAAAAAGGGGAATTTATAATGAGGAGACAGGACTATATTACAAGAGCAGGAATGCATCAGAACTCTGAAAAAAAGCTGGAAAGATTGGAAAGCCATTAGCTCCTTTCTGTTTTCTAGCCCCTTACCCCTCAACTGAGTCATTTCCTAAGGTGCTCCAGAGTGCCTATATTGGCATGTGGCAGACTGGCTGTTTGATTCCAAGTCAGATTTTCAGTTGAAGAAATCTGATTGTGTTAATTGGATTGGGCACCCATCCTCAGTCCCACCAACTATTATGTGTAGTAGAAATGGAGCTGTCAGGGTTCAGAGACCATTTTCAGAGAAGACGCCCATTATAATGTAAATACTTTGTTTAGGAGTATCTATCCTTATTTTTACCACCAGTTGGTGTGGCTGAACCATTAGATTCCAAATGAATAACAGTTTCTGGGGTTGGAAAAATAATGAGGACTTGTCATGGTGACCCATGATTTGGTCAGAATTTCTGTTTGGTGCTGTGGAAATTTTTTCTATCGAATGGATGTTTGCACATACATTAATCACAGCTGCTCTTGGTGGGAAGGTCACTCTGCTGTCTGTCATTTTAGCTAATAGTCATGCTTTTCTTCCCTGTATTTCAAAGTAGTGTAGGATTCCATCTTTGTTACCAAATTAAATTTTGTAAGTATAGTTGAGACAGCCTCAGCGTTGAGGACAGGTCTGTAAATGCTCAGGAGAGCGCAGAAATTTTGTTACTTATGTGTGGTTTTCTCTCCAAGTTTTAAATTATCTGCATTCTTCCTGTCTTCGGTTTCTGTTAATGTGATGCACTTGGTAGGAAAGTATATGAAAACTGTGTTTCTTTCAAAATGTCTTCTAATGTGCCGTGGGACAAAGTGGACACAACGGCAATATAGCGCAGGAGATGGAATGTTTCATTATAGTTCAGATGGCTTGAACTGAACGGTGAGAAGATCTTGGATGGCTTTTAAAATTGTCCTTGACATGATCGTGATAAGGAGGTAATGTGTGTAATGGCATTTGTTCAAGTTTCCTTTTGAGAATTCTTTTACTTGATGTTAGTTCCTTAACCTTTTCACTAGTTTATTACTTAAATACATACAGTCAAACTTTTTATCAGGAGAGTCTATGAGAAATATTGAGTATGGTTTCATGTAGGACATGTAGGTCTAATGATTCTTTAGCATTACCTTAGAAAATGTAAAGGCCCTAGGAAAAATTAAAATCAAAGAATTTTTTAAAAGAAACTTCCAATGGGGAACTTTAAAAATAAAGAGGATTTTTATGTTTATATGTTCAGAAATAAAGTCAAGCTATTTTTTTCTCATCTTTAAATGAACTTTCAAATGGGTGAAAAGCTGTTAACTACAGCTGTTAATTATGATTGAAAGTAATGGGAGAAAGTAATATGAAAAATACTTTATATTATTAAGGTCCAGGAATGTATATTGCATACAACATATTTGTTTCCAGGTAGAATGTTTATTCATTCATTCATTTTTGGCCTGGCAATGGAGTTCCAGATGCTTATGATCTCATGCTAGGAAAATGAAAGAAGTGGAATTACAATGAGATTTCTAGAGTAAGAAAGTGTTTCTTCTTTACTGTGGGTCAGGTGAGTGAAACTGATGGGTCCTGAGCTGACACCTTGCTACAAAAGTAAGACCTCAATTTACTACAGCTTTAATGGATCTTTTTCTGGGGGCTGATGTTGATGTAAGTGGTATAGCATGTGACTTGTCTGCTTCTCAGATCCGTGGGGAGACTCGAAGAAGCTGAAGGAGCAGTTGATTAATCTGGTTCCATGTGGAAATTAATGCCTAGAGCCTGAGTGACACAGCTTAGCATCTTTCTGTGTCCCTGGGCTACTTGCTGATGGCATTCTTCCTTTATTCACACAACGCATTTTTATTAAGAATCTAGCAGTGGCTCAATACATGTATGTCAAGCAATCTAGATGTGCATTGATTTAAGATTCTGACTATAGATTTAACAATACCAAAAACTGCCTAAAACAGGAAAGAAAGGGAATGAAAAAGTCACTCAGTTGTGTCCAACTCTTTGTTACCCCATGGACTGTATAGTCCATGGAATTCTCCAGGCCAGAATACTGGAGTGGGTAGCCTTTTCCTTTTCCAGGGGATCTTCCCAACCCAGGGATCGAACCCAGGTCTCCCACATTGCAGGCGGATTTTTTACCAGCTGAGCCACAAGGGAAGCCTAAAACAGGGTTAACAGGTAAAACATAAGCTTATGAAAAGGCTTCTAAATCTCAAAAAATTCATTGTTACATTGATTAGATTTTAGAGTTTGTATCTGACTCTGACACTAAATTGTCTTGATTAATCTATGTCAAGGCTTTGCCTCAGTTAACTTTGTAAAAACAGTTAAATTTGTTTTAGTCTTAGAAGATTTGTGGTATAGTTATGCTTGAATTATAATTCACCCCAAGTATTGAATACAGACTATGTGTAAGGCATTTTGTTAAAATCTCTGAGGACAAAAGTACATTTGTGTCCTGTGCTAAGCCACTTCAGTCCTGTCTGACTATTTGCGAGGCTGTGGACTGTAGCCCGCAAGGCTCCTCTGTCCATGCAATTCTCCAAGCAAGAATACTGGAGTGGGTTGCCATTTCCTTCACCAGGGGATCTTCCTAACCCAGGGGTCTAACGAACCCATGTCTCCTGTGTCTCCTGAATTGCAGGCGGATTCTTTACTGCTGAGCCACCAAGTGGTGCGTGGTTCTTTTTCTCAAAGAGGTCATGGTCTAATAGTGAAATTGAGATGTGTGAAAATATAATAACTTCTAGTCGACTGTGATAAATGCACATACAGCAAAATTAAGTTTGGCTATGTGAGTTTATAGTTTCATATAATAAAGCAGTTCCAAATACCATTTTTGGAATGATTTAAAGTTTTTCTGGTTATTTTAGATTAAGGAGAGCCTGTGTGCACACATGAGCACATGTTTACACTGGTGTCCTGGTGAAGGCACTTCGCTATGTCCATGTGTCTTGCTGGATTCTGTGTGTGACATAGTGGAAGGCAGAGGACTAAATGTGATTTTTATTTATCTTTCTGTGTGACATTGGGCTTATCATCAAATATCTTTGGGTGTTGTAAATTGAGGATGCAGATAACTCTCCTGGGTAAAGGATTATTCTCTAGGTCAAATGAGTAATCAGAAAAGGTATTTTGGAAATGATAAATCCATACAGAATAACTCAACTCTACAGAAATATTTTCCTTTGATTTAAGGTATTCTGTCTAATTCTATGCAAGCATTTAACTATTATGAAGGGTAGTTGCTTTATGATGATAAAATGTTATAGTTTTCTTTGTATACATTAAAAAGCCATAAGTGTTTTTAATTGTCCTTAATTCTCTATGGCATGTTCATTTTCATTCTTAATGATTCCACATGGTTCAAAATTAATTTGCATCCTTATCCAATGTCATATCATGGCTCTTTGATATACTTTGATATACTTGCAGAATTCTGTGATAAATCTTTAAATGCACAAAGATTTTCTTTATGTGCATATTAATAACTAATTATAAATATGACCCAAATTTTAGTCTTTATCCCCCACCTCATTCTCAAAGGATAATCGTATATAGCTTTCACATAATAACTAAAATACTAGACTCAATTGAAATAAAATTAATTTTTATAGATGAAGAGATTTACAAATTCTAGGTCAAGGACAACTGCTTCTTAGTAACCCTTTATTTAACGCCTGTGCTATGCTGTGCTTAGTCGCTCAGTTGTGTCCGACTCTTTCCGACACCATGGACTGTAGCCCATCAGGCTCCTCTGTCCAGGGGATTCTCCAGGCAAGAACACTGGAGTGGGTTGCCATGCCCTCCTCCAGGGAATTTTCCAAACCCAGGTATTGAACCCAGTCTCCCACATTGCCTGGATTTGACTTAGCACAAAGTTTTTCTGTGAAATGAAGATACACTGCTTGACTTGCCTGGCTTGCTGGTGGATGAACAGACTGAATAAGGCTTCAGTAGATGCTCTTTGGGACTTCATTTTAAAATTTTTACGTAGTTGTTATGATTTTAGACTATCTAGTAAAAGAAATAGTTTTTTTTTTTTTTTTTCTTCTCTGAGGAACCACAGAGCCTTAGCATGATGCTGGGTTATAGACAGGATGGAGAAGTCAGATAGCAGCTGGGAGAGGTAATGAGGACTTTGGAGCTGGCTGGGGGATAAGGTGGCTTCTGGGCTTCAGTCTTGAGTGGAGAGACACAATGCAGAAGGCCAAGAGCACTACTGAGTCTGTTCAACTCTGGGGTAAATTGAAAGCATCTCTTCTTAGCAGGAGCCATCAATTTAGGAAAGGAGCAATTAGGTGATAGCAGTAGGATACTGGAAAAGCAATTCTCACCTTTAATCTGAGAGTCAAACCAATAGGAGAGAAGCGACGGTAAACTGAACAGTCAGGAACTGTTTAGATGTGACTCTATAGGGTAGAAAAGATACTAGTCTGCTTTTAAGGAGGAGATTTTCAGGCTTTTCTAAGAAACATAGTTCTTACTTCCAGGTGGAATCTTACATGGCTTCTTACATTTCCTGTGTACCCGCTTCATTTATAAACGAAGTAGAATTTCTGCAGTTTGAATCGGGGAAGGGCGCCCATCCAAACTCAACTTACTGTCATTCTCCCTGGGGACCCTCAAGTAATCTCTTGGAACTTGAAGCTTCCACAGACCACAGTTTAAAAACTGCTACCTCAAGTTATAAAGGAAAACAAATGTTTAGACTAGAAACACTACTAACTCTATAGCCTGGTCAATTCACTTAACCTTCTTAAACCTCGGTTTTCTTATCTATAACCTGGGACTAATACCGTTTACTTTGTGTGATTGTTGTGAGGATTAAATTAGATGAGCTAATGGATTTAAGATGCTTAATACCACGCTTGATACATTGCAATGACTCAGAGCAATCAGGTATCTATGACTTGGTTCAATTTCATTTATCAAATTGTTTTTGAACCTCTTGCTTCCAGCTGAAATAAACCATTATGTGTCAGTTATTAAGTTACTGTCTCTCTCAGCTCTAAACTTATCATCCTCCTATTGCCTACTCTGTCAAGCCAAAGCTGGGACTCTGTGTATCACATTTCTGCTTAGTCAGCAGTCTCCATGTCGGGCTCTGCCAACAGGGGCGCCAGGGAGAGTGCACAGCTGGTGGAGGGAGAGGGGACCTGCTCCTTTCTGTTGGTACGTGCGAGCTTCTTGACTTTGTTGGGGTCACCCTTACTTTAGTTTACCCTGGCCGCGGCAGCTGAGTCTGCCAGCAGCAGTTGAATCCAGTTTTAATTTCACTAATACTGGCAGGATCAGCCTTGTTCAGCTCCCTCAGAGACACCAGCATCAGGAAAAAGAGTGCCCCCACCTCAACGGTCTGGGTCCCAGGCCCACGAGTCCCCACTCAACAAGCTTCTAAATTTTAATAACTCCCCCATCTTCCTGCGGTTGTTACTCTGTGATAGCTTAGTTTCTCTCTGCCTTTTCAGCTATTCAATATAAGATTAAGAATCATCCATATTAAATTCTATTAAAAATAAATGTGGCTTCTCTGCCCCAACTGGACCCTAACAGTTACTGACACCTGTTGCCTCCTTTGTTTCCCTTCTGGGATTTGTTTTTGGGTCCCAAGTGTCTTCATAACTAAGTGGTGCATGCTAAGTCCATGCACACGGTAAGTCCAGGCAGCCTACTGACTAACACTACCTGAGTATCTCTCTTTGGATCCCACACTCAGTATTTCCCAACCTGTATTCATCATCTTTGCTCATTGCCACACGTGCAGTGAGTTCCTTCTTTATACTGGTCTGCAGCATCAGTGTGTACTTTTATTCATTCATTTATTTGCTACACCATGTGACTAACAGGATGTTAGTTCTTGTTTAGTTCCCATACCGGCAATTGAACCTGTGCCCGCAGCAGTGAAAGTGCGGAGTCCTAACCACTAGACCACCAGGCAGTACCCTCAATGTGTGCTTTTGTATGAATGGAATTCACAGTGCTCTAAACTTGACCTCTATAGCAATTGAACCAATGTGAACAATGAAAATTACTAACATCCTGGAACTTCAAGTTGTTCTAACAGCTGAGATAAATTTTTGTTTTGAAGATAGTAACATAATTAATTTTAGAATTTGAATCTTTAAAAGTTAATAATCAGAATGGATGCACTTGATTAGGAATTGGGAAACCCAAACCCTATCCCTTTTGTTTCACACATTTTCACAACTCATTAGTCTTTCACTTTCTCCAATAAAATGGGATTAGAATAGTTGCTCCCATGTGTATCAAAATAGACTTAATATATACATGAACATACACATTAAATAATGTAGCAAGTTATTATGATTTTTAAAAATTTAAAATTATGTAAAATTTTAACATATTTTAAAGACTTTTCCCTCTGACTGTAATTAAAACAGACTGTAATTAAACAGACGGGGCCAAAGCACCATCTATAAGAGGAGTGTGAACTATACTTAAAATTTTAGACTATTCCACTTAACATAAGAAATTCATTGCATTTCACCAAATAAATATTATTGCCTAAAACTTGGGAGTGTTTGAGTTACATAGTTATTTAATAATTTTCTGACATAATTGTGTTTTTTTGAGAAGCTATTCCTGTCTTGCATAACTGTGTTTGAAAAAAGGAGTCTTTGGTATGAAAGAATGATGCAGCAACTCAATTTCACTGGCATAGAGTTGGGGGAGGGATGAAAAGTTATTTTATTTTTAATAGGGAATGGGTGAGGGAACAGATCAAGTGATGAATTTTAAATTATTTCAGTTTTCATGCTGGATCAATGTTTGCTATTGCTGAAATTTTTCTTGAGTAATTTTAGTTTTGAGAAAATTAGAATTGATTTACTGGTAATGTAGATTCAGAATGGAAACAACTAGAAGCCATGCTGAATAATAAACTAAAATATAGATTTCTTGTCCCAGTGTTTAAAAGTCACCATTTTTTGAAGAAAAAAAAGTGAACTGTGGTTAACCTAAATGTTTATAAGGGTGGATATGAGTTATGTCTATAGTGTAGCAAGAAAAACTTGATGTCCATAATGTGCCAGCTTATTATCAAAGAATTCAATAAAATTCCAATGAAATGCCAAATTGTTCTTCCTTTTAGATATAGTTAGGAATTGAAATACCATCAAATGAATTTAATTCTGCATGCAGTGAACCGGTTATTTTTGTTGGAGAAACAATTATAGAAATATCTTCTTTGAGCAATAGGCAGTTGAATTTCAATTATTTAGACAGCTTTCTTTTCAATTAAAAAGATTATGGAGTAAAGTTATAAGGAAATCCAGTAAAAATAATAAAAATACATTTGTAACAGATTCCAGCAGTTACTTTAAGATAGTGAGATGTTTGGTTTCCTTTTCTGAGTATTTTCAGTATAGGGCCTAGTTGTATTATTATTCGTTGGCCTCCTCAGATTTTCAAATGTATAAGGATTTCTAATAATATGTATATAAATATAAATATATATATTTCATCTGTATTATGTTTAGCTACAAAGAAATGCCAGTCATTTGACAAACATTTATGAGTTGTACTGTGTTCTGGAAACTGTTGTAGGTCCTGGGATGGGGTTGAGTTTAGAAGGTAGGGGAGGAGGTACAAAGATGAGGACCATGGCCCGGTCAGATAGCCTGTATAATGAAACATGGGAACCCTGCAGTTTCATAGTTCATCATGGTTCTTAGGGGAGAAGTGGGAAAAAATGAGACAACTGGAGTTAGGAGTTCTTTATTTTCCATGTTGGCCACTTTCTGGCCATAGTCCTATTAATTTTGTGTCTGTGTGTCAGAGTATGCCCGGAAACCATAACTTGGAAGAGTGCATATGAACTTGTCCACCTGTTATTACACATTGGTAGCAAAGAGAAGATCACCAATACCTTTTTCCTTTTTGACTAAACCTTATGGAAACAGTTGATTCCATCAATGGGATCTGCAGCCCAGAAGATGCTGAGCAGGGCTCACCACCTAGAGGAGTGCACAGAAACCCCGAGGCCTCTCTGTGATGGCATGGCTGGTTGGTTTGGAAGTGATTCTGTCCTGCCTGTTTCAGCTGTAAACAGATGTACTTGTGTGTTGTGCTTAAAAATAAAATAAGGAAAGTAGTGGTACATACATATATACAGTAGACTATTACTCAGCCCCAAAAAGGAACACATTTGAGTCAATTCTGATGAGGTCGATGAACTCAGAGCCTGTTATACAAAGTGAAGTAAGTCAGAAAGAGAAAAACAAATATAGCATATTAATGCATATATATTGAATCTGGAAAGATGGTATTGATAAACCTATGTGCAGGGCAGCAGTGGAGACGCAGACATAGAGAACAGACATGTGGACACAGGAGGAGGAAGAAGAGGGTGGGATGATGGAAAGGATTGCATGGAGACATATACACTACCACATGTAAACAGATCCAGGGGGATTTGCCGTATGACTCCGGGAACTCAAACCGTGGCTCTGTGACAAACGAGACGGGTGGGATGGGGTAGGACATGGGAGGGAGGTTCGAGAGGGAAGGGGCATATGTGTACCTCTGACTGATTCATGTTCACTAATATTGTAAAGCAACTATCCTTCAATTAAAAATGAATAAATTAAAAAATAAGGAAACTAGAAGCCAGTATTTGACATTAGTATGAATCCTTCAGGGAATCTTTCATTCACTCAGTCCTTCCTGAGTTCTGAAGCATCTCATACAGGGGAAAACATGCTAGTACCACACCCTGGGGACATGAGGAAGGACTTGGTCTCTATCCTCTGAAAGCATGAATTCTAGCAAGGAGGAACCCATTTACACTGTGGTAATGGCTTATTGCAGAATGGCTTTGGGCCAAGTTTTTTTTAAGAGGTTGCTGAACTCCTTTACGTGTTTTGACCAAATTGAGCATTTTCCACAAGGCACTTGACAAAGGTGCCGAACAAAGAGCAGACTTGGTGGTATGGAGTGATCTATTTCATATTTGCCCCTCCCATTGCATATTTGCTGTGCACTCCTCTAGGTGGCTCCGGGAGCCGTAAACTTTGCGGGTCAGCCAGTGCGTTTTCCCCTACAGAATAAAACCATCTGGAGGAGGGAGACTCAGCCTTGTGATCTCTGTCTCGCCCTCTCCAGTTAGGTGATGTTAGAGGAGAAAAGATCGGAAATGATCAGAATGGAAGAGGTATAATGACTCTGTGATTAGGTCTCAGATTTCTTCATAGAGCTTCATCGCTGTCCCCCGTACACACTCTCACGCTAACTCCTGACTGGTCCTTCTAACAGCAGGGCTGTTATACCTCAGCTGTAGGGCAGAATAGGGTGGCCTCATCTGCTATCCTTTCATTTCTCTTTAAAGCACAGAAAAAGGAGGCTAATTGCTCAAGGAGATAGACTGTGGTTATCAAAACTTCAGTTTTTGTCAGGTTTCGACCATCAGTTCATTGTTACCACATCAGACTCATAAAACATTAACATGTCTTCTATTTTACTTTCCAAACAAGTGATATTAATAGTGTACATTGAGAAAACTTCAAAAACATAAACTGACACTTTGTTTTCCTTTTCTCACCTCCAAGATGAGCTCATTATCCAATAGAGCTTTTAAGAATTGTTCTTTATCATGTTAAGAGAGACCATAGCACATCTGCTATGGTCTGAATGTTTGTGTTCTTCCCAAATTCATAGATTGAAATCCTAGCCCCAAAAGCTATTAGTTGGTGGTGCCTTTGGGAGGTGACTAGATCAGGAGGCTGGAACCCTCACGAGTGGAATTAGTGCTTATATAAGAGACCCTCAGAGAGCTCTCTTGACTCTTCCATCATGTGTGGATACAATGAGAAGGCTGAAACCCAGAAGAGAGCTCCTTCCTGACCATGCTGGCACTTTAATCTCAGACTTCCAGCCTCTAGGACTGTGAGTAATAAATTTCTATTGTTTATAAGCTACCCAGCCTGTGGTATTTTGCTATAGCAGCCTGAAGGGACTAAGACAGCATCTCTACTGTAACAGTAACTCGAAGCTGTCTTTGAATGTATACCTTTAATAGTGTCCTTATCTCTCAGTGTTGCAGAATCTGCTTCCCTTCTTCCTCATGGACCCTAAGCATCATGAGTGAAGAGATCTTATCTACATATTTTCAGTACCTGGTACAGTGTGTGACACATGGTAGGATCCAATAAATAGGTGGTGAGGCAATATTTGTTGAATGAAGGAGTGAATGTTTTAAAAAATTTCCAAGTTAGAATGGAATTCTGTTGTTTGATTTTTGTCTGATGTCCAATTCCAAAGAAGTCTTTTTCCTTGTCTGAAAGATTTGATAATGTCATTTTATAATCTTTTGATTAAATCAAATGTGCCAGCATTTCCATTCAAATATATCAGCTTATTGTTCTGTAATTTAGTCATCTCTCTCTTGGTAATGAGGAGCTCTGAACTCTAAAAGACAAAAGCTCTGCATCATTCAAATGTATTATACTCAAAGCAAAGTTTCACTTCAGATATGAATACTACATTTCTTAAATCTAGTGAAAGTTAACATTAACATTCACTGGAGAGTTTTTGTTCCCATTACAAGCCTTTGACTTTCATTTACTCGTGACCTATTTTTTTCATGACATTTAAGTAGATGATGCCCCTTTTCAATGAGTAATGGGGAAAAGGAGGTAATGAGGCATACATGGAAAGAGGTAATACAGATGGAATAAGTGATACAGCTATGACATTGATATTATCACCATAATCTGTTTTAATATGATGATTTAAGGTGATTTATTAGTATTGATGGTATTTATTCACCTATAACCTGCTAATGAACAGAATGATGAGTCATTACTGTCAGCGTTTGAGCTTCCTCGAAGAGTTTTGTTAATGGCCAGTGACATTTACTGTGTTTTGAGGTGGTTGTTCATAAGACTTGAAAGAATTTGTTGACTGCAAAGTGTAAAATAATAAACTTTTACAGATTGCCATGGGCAAATCTAGTTAATTTTGAAGTATACACTTAGTATTTAATGTCATAGTTTAATTTTTATGTGGAAGCAGTTATTAGGTTTAAAAGCTATTCTCAAGTAATAAAACTTACTCATTTTAACAATTTTATTTAATTTAAAAATATACTATTCTCTTTAGATCAGATATACAAAGCATGTATTTTGTAAACATCAATATCTTTCCAAAGTGATTGGCTATGTTTTTCTCAAGGTTCAGTAGAAGGTTAGGAAATCCATAACTTATCCAATGACTAAGCATAAAAATTGCCATCAATTTTAGATTTATTCTTTGGATATTATGTCTGTATCTCTATCCTAATGGCTAGACATTCCAGAAATGAGTTGCCTCCACCCTGGCTTGGGAGTTATACTTGGGTGGAGAAGAGGGAGAGGGATGGTTCGGGACCCTGGGATCTGTAAGTATTGCGCTAACATGTAAAGTCCTGCTTCGCATTTCTTTTTCAGAATGTGATAGATACTATTGGGGTAAAAATAATTCTCTGGGATGAAATAAAATGAAAATTATTCTAGCATTAGTACTAAACTTCTGATTAGTTAAATATGGCAGTGATTGGTGAAAATGTCCAGTATTGGTAGGAATGTTAGTAATGGAAAAATGTTTTCAACCTGTCTATGAGACAGCATTGCATTATTACCTATAAGTCATTTCATTAAAGGTAAACATTTATTTTATTCTCTACATTCATATTTCACTTAAAGTCAAAGTTGAAAAGTATGGTAATTAATCTCAGTGGAATTTGTGTCTCTGTTCCCATAAAGGTCATCTAAATTTTCCCAGATGTTATGATTAATTTTCATTATTGCTTTTAGCTTATCTTTCTTTCTAGTTCCCCATTTTCTTTTTTCTGATCTCACCCTGTTCTATCAGGGCAAATTCCTTTTCTTATGTAAGAAACAAGGAAGAATTCAAAATACTTGTAATTGTAGAGTTTGTTTTGAACCTTGTTCCCCAGTCCTTTTTTTGGCTGTGTGTCTCCATTTTCTGGGGCTTCTCAAGTGGTGCTGGTGGTAAAGAACCTGCTTGCCAATACAGGAGATGTAAGAGATTCAGATTCAATTCCTTGGAGGAGGGCATGGCAACCCACTCCAGTGTTCTTGACTGGAGAATCCTGAGGATGGAGGAGCCTGGTGGGCTACAGTCTATGCGGTCACAAAGACATGACTGAAGTGACTTAGCAGCAGCAGCAGCCCCATTTTCTCCTCTTTCAAAGCCTTGTTCAGGTTCCTTTTACTATTGTCTTTTACATTGAGCTGTTTGGAAAAATGAAAGCCCTGAGTCTTTCGAATATTATTCTTGTGGCCCTCAAATTTTCTGAGCATTAGTAATTGATCCTTTCATTTCCAAGCTTAATTTGCAACTGCTTTCCTCTTCGACTTTATTATGGATGTTAATGGAATTTTTGAAGTGATTTTACGTAAAGTTAGGATTATGAGTAGAACCTTATATTGAATTTAAACTATCCTGACCTCCCTAATTTGTGAGACTACTTAAAGTGATTTTTAAATGGTAGGGCACATGCTTTACAAAACTGGTTTATTACAAGTTGAAGGAGCTAGGAGAATGTACTGAGCAGTAAATCGTCAGTTCTGTATAGATAATCCTGTGACCTGATAGTGGAGCTAAGGAGCTTTTGTGGGAAGGAAGATTAATATTATTTTACCAGACTGAAGAATATATCCAAAATATTTGGAGATTTGAGAAATGAAAACTGACTAATCATAGTGATTTATCTAAACCCATTTTGAATTCACTAAATTTTTAGGCAAGTAGGTGTTAGGTATTCAAGAAGGCTACTTCACTTTATTCATTGGTTTTTATTTATCTTCAGACTTATTATTTCAATCATTAAGAAAGATTGGCTTTGGTAAACAAGTGTTATGTCTTATTTTTCTCACATCCTATGATCAAGATCACATTGTAGCACAGCCTTTATAACATATTTAAAAATATTTTTAGTAAGAAATATTTTAGACATACAAAATAATTGTAAGCATAATGTATTAATCAGGGTCCTGGAAAGCTAGGACAATTTGTGGAGAGCTTAATAAGGAATTATTAACCAAGGTTAGAGGGTTTCCCTGGTGGTTCAGTGGTAAAGAATCCGGCTGCCAATGCAGGAAACATGGGTTTGATCCTTGAGTTGGGAAGATACCTTAGAGAAGGAAATGGCAACCCACTCCAGTAATCTTGGTTGGGAAATCCCATGGATAGAGGAACCTGGTGGGCTACAGTACCACGGGGTCACAAAGAGTCAGACACGACTTAGTGACTAAACAAAAAGAAGAAACCAGAGTTTGAGGAGACCTGGATGATTGTTTTAGTAACAGTAGGGCAGTAGGGCAGAGCAGCTGGTTATTGCCCCAGGCCTGGAGGAGTGTGGTGAACAGTCTCTGAGATGGCCCCCACCCACCCCCTCTTCCCAATAAGTATGGTATTCGTGCCCTTGTGTGTTCCCTTCCTCTTGAGTGTGGGCTGGACCTAGTCACTCGCTTCTATTGAATTGAACATAATGGGACGTAGCTTCTGAGTTTAGGTTGCAGAAGACTTGCTTGTTGTATCAGTTGCTTTGGGGGAAGCAGGCTGCCATGGCTTCAGCTGCCTATTGAGAAGCAGTTACTACAGGAAGCTGAGATTCTTCAGCCCAGCAACCCGTGACACCATAATGAGTGGTTGGAAGTAGATTCTCCCTCAACTGAGCCTTCAGATGAAACTGCAGCTCCTGTTGACCCCTGGCTTACAGCTTTCTGGGAGAGCTTGAGGCAGAGGGACTCTGAATCTGGAGATAATAGGTGTTCATTGTGTTAAGCTTCTGAGTTTGTTATGTGGCAGCAGATGCCATATACAAAGGGAGCTGCTCCTGGAGACAGAGGACTGTGTGGGGATCTCCTGTTAGGAGCTGCGACTTTCAGTCCAGGGTCACACTCAGTTTGCAGGAATCTGGGATAACAGGTACCCTGACTTCAGTTCCTGTCTTTTCGATCCTGCTGGAGCTCCATATTTGCCAGACCCAGAGATAAGGCAGGAAGCAGACTACCTGGGTGTGGCCGCCATGACTTTGATGAAGAAGGGGTGAAGAGTCAAGTGGGTCTGGAAGATGTGTGGTATATGCAGAGATGAGCCTTTCATGCTTACCGTGCAACCCGAGAAACCGCTGTACTTACTCAGTCTAAGAGACCACCGTTGTAAACATAACTGAAATCCTCTTTACCTTCCCTGAGTGCATTCTTATCCCTTCACCCAGAGATAGTTGTGATCTTCATTTTGGGGCTTATCATTGCCATGTAGGCCTTCATTCTGGCTATTTAAGTTTCATGCTCAGAGTGGCCTATAGTGCTCCAGGCATGTGCTAGAACAGTGTTTTATTCTTTGATTCTCTTGTCTTGTTACTTTGGCAAACAGGATCACTGATCTTTGTGCACAAAGGTGGCCCTCCTCAAATTCTGCTGGCTCAGCTGAAGAGTAACACTGCTCTGTTCTTTCATCAATGGAGATGTCAGCAAATGTTTACTGTAATAGTCTAAAAAGTAAATACTTTAGGCTTTGCGGGCTGTATGGTCTCAGTTCCTGAGAGACCTCTGTATCAAACTGTTCATCTCTGGCATCATAATGGAAATCAACCACAGATGATATGAAAATGAATTGCTGTGACTGTAAGTTAAGAAGAATTTATGTACAGAATCAAGAGGCAGGCTGGAGTGGGCCCCAGGGGATGCATCCTTGGTCTTCAGCATCCCTGAGGAAACGGCAGTGGGATTAGTCATCCTGGTGTCACACATGACCTCTAGAGGAGGAGATAGTTTTAAGTATGAAATCCTAAAACAGTCATAGTTCCCTGGGAAAAGCAGCTATGTTTAGGGTCTCCTCCAAGAGTCAGCACGAGGGAGAGGGAGGTACGCCGGAGCCTTTAGGGGAAAGTGAGCACTGGGAGAGAGCAGGGGATGCAGGAAACCAGGGGCAGCTCATGTTGAGTCAGAGTCAGGGCGGGTGATTTGGAGAGTGAAACAGCACAGCCAGTGCCCGTGGGCTGGTGTGGGTGATCGTGTGGGCGGTAGCTTGACTGAGATCTCAGAGATGAATTCTAGAGGCATGAATGCAGTGCATTATTGGCAGCACAGAGCTGAGTGATTCTGGGACCACGAGCCACAACCTGCTCTAACACAGTTTAGAGCATCACTGAGCTGACTCCCGAAGGGCCCTGGTGGGGAACAAACCTGGGGAGACTCATGTGTGTGGACGTAGGGGGTTGGAGATGAGGTTCTGTAGGGAATTTTGAGCAGTCAAACTGCTGATCAAACTGTTGTGCATGTTCATTTGCTCAGTCCTGTCTGACCCTTTGCGACTTTGTGGACTATAGCCCCCCAGGTTCCTCTGTCCATGGTATTTTCTAGGCAAGAATACTGGAGTG
Organism: Odocoileus virginianus; assembly: GCF_023699985.2. NCBI lineage: Eukaryota > Metazoa > Chordata > Mammalia > Artiodactyla > Cervidae > Odocoileus > Odocoileus virginianus. The sequence goes on from NC_069689.1 coordinate 26,831,420, forward strand.
GGTTGCCATTTCCTTCTGCAGGGGATCTTTCTGACCCAGGGATCGAACCTACTTCTCCTACATTGGCAGGTGGGTTCTTTACCACTGAGCCACCCGGGAAGCCCCTCCTGTACCCACAGGTGATGGGTAAGGGCACAGTTTGAGGTCCTGGGACATGCGAAGATTGTATAAGTAGCTTATGGTGTTTTCCTTACACATGCTTCCCAGTATTTATGTACCCTGAAATGTCAGTTTTGCTTCTGTTTTTTCTTTTCTTTTTAAAACTTACAATTTAAAAGAGTTCTGTGAAACACAGGCCTGCAGTATGTTCTGAAATAAAACAAAGGAGTTCCATAATCAAAGTTTTTTAAACAATGACATTTCCCTCTAAAAGAAGAACTCAATTCCTGGGTATAAGATACAAAATTATTAGTATTTTAACTTTGTTGCTAATAGCCAAATCTTGAGTTCTTCAGTTGGAGAAAAGTGCTTCATTTAAAGTAGTTGGGAGTGGATTGGCAAGGATTGGAAGGAAAAGAAAACCCAGTCTCTTCCTATGGATTCACAACATATGTGTAGAGATTCTGAGAGGCCTAAGGGTAAAAATAGTAACTACAGTGAAAATCTGTTAAACTGGGTTTAATTTAGAATTTTCTAAATTTATCGGGCCACATGTCTCTTTTCTAACATCCACTGACCTTCTGTAGAACCAGTGTTCTAGGGAATAGTTTTTGCCTTTAACCCATTTCTCTAGTTGTGATCAAACCCTTCGTTTAAAAGTAATCTTTACAGTAGACTTTATTACAGGCTTTTGCAGTCTCTTGATATTTTTGAACATCACCTCTAAGAAGTTTAGATTTTGACTTAGAAGGGAACACAAGGATCATCTTGATAGAAGATTGACAGGACTTGATAACGGCCTCGGTGTGGAGAGTGGTAGAACAGAATCAGGTAATGCTCCGGCTGCTGGCTTGCACTCCTGCCCAGATGGTGAGGCTTTTTCTGGAGTGAGGAAGTTTGCAGAAGACACAGGTCAGAGGTGTGTCATCAAGAGTGAAGGAGAAGCCAGCCGGGTCAAGAGCTGCTGAGAAATCAAATTGAAAGGTGGGAAAGGGAAAAATTATTTAGCTCTATGCTGGATGAGGCACTATGCTTAATGCTTTAATACATGTAGTTCTTATAAAAATCATAGGGAGAAGATATTACTTTACAGATGAGAAAATTGGCTCAGAGAAATTATGTAACAAACCCAAAGACAAACATCTAGTTACTGGTAGGAGGAATTCAAACAGTCTTTATTCTCCGAGCTACTCGTCCTTCCCAAACTCTGTATTTCAGTATCAGTGTTTGCATTTTCCTATGGCTGATCAGCAAGTTTTGACCATTCACACTGCAGAGGATAATAATTTTTAGCTCTAATTCTTAGCCTATGACTGCTACATTTTGACCTTGTTATTCCTTGATGGAAGGTGGGAAGAGACAAGATATTTCCTTTAAAGATTTTTGGAGGAAGACTGATGAAATTGTAATTTATTAAAAGGAGGCTATAAAATGTAACTGTAGGGGAATTCATCCTCTATTAATACAAAAAATATGGCATGCCATAGTTCATTCTGAAGTTTATTGCCACAAATATTGAAGAAAGCATGTTACAACATTATATTGACATCCTACATCCACCAATAACTCAAGTACTAGGAAATTTTGCACTGCTGCCAGTCAAACCATAATTCTTGGTATAATTCCCAATAAATGTTGAAAAACTGATGGATGAAAGCAATATAATGTAGTTGAATATTTGAGCAAGGAGGTGGTCTTGCATGTAACCAGACTGTTCTAGAAGGTGTTTAAAACTTGCTTTAAAAAATGAGTCTGACCTCTTTAGATATTTTTCCTTGGGATGTTCTAACATGTTGCAGTATAAATAATCCTAGGTTGGCCAGGTTGACTAGTCAGTCTTGTCACAGGGAGGCTGTGAAGTGTGCCTGCCTGGTGGCTCAGATGGTAAAGAATCTGGCTGCATTGCAGGAGACCTGGTTTGATTCCTGGGTTGGGAAGATCCTCTGGAGAAGGGAATGGCTACCCACTCCAGTATCCTTGCCTGGAGAATTCCACGGACAGAGAAGCTTGGTGAGTAACAGTCTATGGGTTGCAAACTGAGTGACTAACACACACAGGCTATGAAGTAAATGATTACCAGCTGGTTATTCCTGGGTGTGCAGCACCATTTGCTTCTACCACTTGTTCAGTTATTTCTCAGATGATTATATTTGGCTGCTTGAGCCCCAGATTTTTATAGAATCATTTAACTTAAGGTTCTACTACCTAGTAGGCTGAACACCAGGGTATTATTTTAGTTTATCATTTTTTATATAACAAAAAACCTTTTGTGTACATTTCAGGGAAGGAATATGGAATAAATGAAATCCTGGCTCTACAGCTGCTATGCTAGGATCAATTGTTTTGAAATAACACAAACTAGCACATAGTGGAAGCTCAATAAATACAGTGGTTGATGCTTTTTGGTGTTATGGAGAGTGTTTAATGTTTTAGATGACTGTTCATCCTTCTCCCTTCTCACAGAGATATCTCTGACTTGATCTGTGCTGCCCATGGCTCCCAGAGACAACTGCTGTTGTTCTAGGGGACGCAGTACAGTATAATGTTGGGAACAAGACCTCTGGAGCCAGCCTCAGTTTGAATCCCAGCTCCTGCTCAAATAGCTGTGTGACTTTGGCAAGTTGCTTAACCTTTTTGTGTCTCAGTTTCCTCACCTGTAAGATGAGGCAGATAATAGTAGTTCCTACCTCATAGGGTTGTTATGAAGTTGTTATGTGTGGCACATAATAAATAAAATCCTGGGAAGCTTAAGTCACTCTCCTGACTTGGAATCTATCACAGATCTGTTGTTTGTACCTTCCCTCTGCTTGTGGAACTCACTCTCACAGTTACACCTTGGATCCAGTCACCGCTGGGAACTCATCTGCTTTTGGATCACCTCCTTTCTCTTTTTCACTGTCTTATTTCCCAAGTTCCATCATCTTCAACTCCTGCAGATTTGTGGAGATTTCAAATTTCTTGACATTTTCTTTTGCCTTCTGCTGAGTTAACTTTCTCCTCTCTTTCACCTGAATCTTCTAGACTTCTATGGCCAGCACATTCAATTTTCTTGCCCCCATGTGTTGTACAATGTCAAATCCTTGGTCAATCCAACAGAAAGTCTTCCCTGGTTTTATTCTTGGGCTTCTGAACCTTGATAGAAGCCAGGAACATGGTGGAGAGATGTCACTATAAAAAATTAGCATGTCCAATCCTAAGCTGATCCACACAGTCCCTGGGTGATCCTCATAGTGCCTGCTTGAGCTCCCTTTTCTACTTACCGTATCAAGTTTTCTCAACATTTATGACTTTTCTCAGCCTCCTACACCAGACCTTTTCCCTTACCAGTGCCAGGAGGCATGAACACTGTTCACTTCTACCACTAATTTTTCAAAATAGTCTTCTTCAGCATGTATTTTTTTAGCTCCCTCGTTTTTCCAGAGCCAAGGTTAGTTACACCACTGAGCCTATCTCCTTTCATTGCCTTTGGCGTTCAGTCCTGCAGTGGCCTCTTTTAGGTCTTCCACATTTTGAGTCTCTTACTTAATGCACCCTAATACCATGCTTATGTTTCTTTCATCTTACAAACCAAACCTCATGATTCTCTGTTTCCCTCTAGTTGATGCCTCCTTGTGAAGCATGGCTGAATTGTCTTCAGTTCCTCATCTCATGTATATTCCTCAGCTTCCTGCATCTGACTTCCGTCTTATTTTACCAGTGGCCATCTGTTTGCTGATTCCATTGAACCCTTATCCTCCATTTTACTCTGACCACTTTACTGTTTAGTTAGAGATTTCCTATTCAAAACTCCTTCTTGTGTTTTCCCTCGTTTCTGGTTTTCCTGTTCTGGCTGCTCATTTTAAAACTCCCCTGTGGACTCATTTCTCTTCCTGCTTCTTAAATGCTCGAAAGGGTTAGTTTCCCAGTTTCTCTTCTGACACACAAGCTCTATTTACATACTGTATTCTGCTTTAAGATCAGCCCGTAAACCAAAGACTCCTTGTTTTATCCTCTAGCTCCATACCCAAATTGATCATGTGATTTCCTAGACCATTAATAAACCCATACTGATCCTTATTAATGCAGTCAGAGCTCTTTGTGATCTGGCCTCTGCTTACCGTTTAAGCCTGATCTCCTGACACATCTTTATTCTGGACACATCTGGTTCTCCAAACGCAGTGTGCTGTCTCAGTACTTTGAACGTTCTTTCTACTCTGATTCACTTAGAAAGCTCCCACTTGTCTGACAAGACCGCTTCAGTTGTCACTTACCTTGTGAAACCTTCTCTGACTCGTTTTCTGCTGTTTCTAGCTCAGTTTCGTAACGCTCCCATGTTGAAGTATCCTGTTCACATGTCATCCATCCATTCCATCACATGGTAAGTATTTGTGTGTCTGCCTGCTCTAAGAGGATATGAGCTGCTTGAGGCAGGAATTTAAGTTCTGTGTGTCTTAATCTTGTGGTCATGTTTATGCTTATATCCTAATACATGGCACAGAGCCACTCTGCAGGGTAAGGTCACAAAGATGCTTACTGAATGAACGCCGTGATGATGCCTTCTGTCATTCTGAGTGTTATCACCTACATCTGCTCTTGCCCAGCATAACTCTCCTGTACCCTTTAGGACACTGGCTTCAGCACTTCCGATAGTGGGATTTAAGGAGTTTAATCACAAAGGGTTTTTAACTCATCTGGGTCACAAGAATAGTTTTGTACACTTTTTTTTCATTTATTTTTATTAGTTGGAGGCTAATTACTTTACAATATTGTAGTGGTTTTTGCCATACATTGACATGAATCAGCCATGGATTTACATGGGTTCCCCATCCTGATCCCCCCTCTCACCTCCCTCCCCATCCCATCCCTCTGGGTCATGCCAGTGCTCCAGCCCGGAGCACTTGTCTTATGCATCCAACCTGGACTGGCGATCTGTTTCACCCTTGATAATATACGTGTTTTGATGCTGTTCTCTCAGATCATCCCACCCTCTCCTTCTCCCATAGAGTCCAAAAGTCTGTTCTATACATGCTTCGTACACTTTTTAAGGCAATGTGCGTGTATATTTGTAATTAACCATAAAATATAAGTCCTGATCCATGCACCAAAATTTTGAAAGACATCAAAGAGAGGTTACCTTAATGAAACGTTGAATTGCCAGTATACAGGAAATTAGGCAGCAGGTCTTACCAGAAACCCAGCATGTACAAGCTTCAGCGTTGTCTTCTGATTCTGTTCTCTGTGGGATTTTTTTTGTCTGATGTTGATGCTTTTGGGAATTTGTGCTCTTCGCTGGGTTGAGTGGGGCTCTGAGCATGTGCAGGTTGCTGACTTAATGAGTCGTGGGCTGGCCAGGCCTGTAGCATCGGTGCCTTGCATATACGTTGTGCGCAGTATGAGTGTGCTGAGTGAACAAAGGCGTGAGCCACCCCACATTCTGGCGGCACTCCTCGTGAGCAGTGAAGAGAAGTGTGGTGATAGGACGCGGCCCACGTGTCACAAAAGCGTGGTCTACGTGTGGTCTTCAGCTGGCGTGGATATCTGTGGGGATTCTTCCCTGTGGCCCGGAGCTCTTGAGAGAGGAACGCTTGCTGGTGACCTCTGGGCTGGCCTCCTTTGGGGGCGCAGCTATTCTCCTCTGTCCTCAGCTACAGGCTTTCAATGGTAATTGACCACCTGTTGTCTTAGCATCTCAAGTTCCACAATCCTGAGAACTTCTGTTTTGCTCCCCTTTCACCTCCTTGTGGCCCATTTCCTTTAGAGAATTGGACTCTCAACTGAATTAAATGAAGTCTTAACTAAAAACAAGCCTGTCAGATGCTCTGAACAAAACACGAAGGCAAATATATTCAGCTTCTAAAATGATATTATTAATAATAAACATAAAGAAAACAAGCATTTGAAATAATACAGATGAGAGTCTCTTTGTAGTTGTTGTTTAAATAATTCATGGTGGTTAGGTTTTAAAAAGTAGCCTCTACTCCAGTGTGTCAAAGGAACTAGGTATTAGATCTCTGTGAAGTTTTTCCTCTAAAAGAGCTTACATGATTAGTACAAAAACAGAAATATTCAGTAATTAAATGAATTCTTGACTGGGTTGAGTGACAAGTAGATTTACTAACACTGGTAATTTACATGGAAATCAGAGAAATTGCATTCCACTTAGTTTTTTTTAGACAGAAATGATTAAACATGTAAATTCAAATTTAAATTATTCATAGCTACAGTAGTTGCAGTATTAACTTCAAGAATTATTAAAAGTAAATGTTTTGTTAATTTGACAAACCATATATTAAATTTATGATAATAAAAGCATTTCAAATCTTTAATATGAGTTGTAGACCCCAAACTCTCCTGCCCTACATTGCCACCAAATATTCTGTTTCATGACCTCTCCATAGGCCTCCTAAATTTTTAATAACATGATGAGGACCGGACTGTCCCTCGGGTGAATCTTTCTTTGTGAAGACATTTTCCAAGGGGAAATAAGCCCAGAAATAAGATTAATGCTATTCTGTCCATCATGCTTAATATTTTAGCACATCTGTTATTTTTTCTGCTTCTGAATTCAGAGGATAGGCTATTTCTGTTCCACTCACAACCCCAAACAGCTTTGGAAAAAACCCCGACTTTATATAATAATCCCAAATTGGAACTGTAGTGTCTAGTTGCTTGCCACAGCTGCGCAGGCAGAGTGCATTCACCCATGTTTGCAGACTCAATGCTAATCTGTTATGCATCTAACTTAGAGACATTTCATATTCAACAGTCTTTTCTTTGACACAATCAAAAGATTTGTCTTGTGTCTATCATAGATGCAGTCATAAGTCAATTAACATTGCTTTCTAATCAGCACATCAGAAGATTGATTTAGGGTACCATTTCATTAGGAGGTCTCAGCACATCAAGAGGATGTTAATATTAACTCTCAGCCTTAGGAATTAGAGTATGCATAAACATAAATGATCGTTTTGCTAAGTATAAAGAAATTGTAGATGTACAAACTGAGGGATGAAATTAGCCATAGACTTTTAGAGATGAATTAATTAAACACACCTTTAAGTTGATACCAGAAGTATCAATATAGACATAGTACACTGATTTACTTGTTGAAGATGGATGCCAGCTGTTGCAAAGACATTATATCTGAAATTTCTACTTCTACTGTTAAAGGCTGACCCATGTTCATCCGAAATGCTCAGGTAATAGAGACTAAGCTTCTTTTTCTTAACTGAGTTTTGAAGACAGTGATTTTTGCTTTGTATTTCCATACACAGAACTGATGGCTTCATAGGTGAATGGATCAAGTGATAGGGACTAGTGACAGCCTGAATCTTTTCTAAATTACCAGCCTGGGAGTTTCTTTTGGTTTGTAGATGGTTTTGTGCTGCTTTGTGAAATGCATTTTGTGCTACTTGTGGGTTTTAAAGATTGAGTACATCTTTCTCAACTTGCTTGTTGGCCAGCAGAAGTAGACAAAATTGAACTTAACCAATGAAGGGGTTAATTTTAAAGGTTATGGGAACAAATTTATGTGGGGAATGTTTAGGAGTAATAACAGGAAAGAGTTTAGGGGGAAAGTGCAATTCATGATTATGGGGCAACAAGTTTCCCAAAGAAGAGGTGTGATTAAAGAAAATAAAAGGCTAAATTAATTGGGAGTGTAAAATTTTACAGAGCCTCTTACTGTTGAATTGAGTCATGTCATCTGAGATTTTCTTTTCTTAGCCACCTGTGTCACATACAGCTGAAAAAAGCAGTGTGGGAAAGTTCACACCAACAGAGTAGGGAAAAAATCATGTTTTTGGGGGTGACAAAAAGTGATACAGTTCTTGGCTGGCTGTTTTGGTTTAACAGAATTTGGTGAAAGGATATTGGAGCTGCAAGGAAAATCTACTTTTCTTCTTGAGAAGCTGATTTTCCTAGGAGAAACCCTGAGGTGAAAATTGCTACTTTCACACTACCCTTTATGGAAATATTAATAAATGCCACTCTGTTAAGTAGTAATTAAAATAGTACTTGTTCAATTCTGTTTTATCACATATTGTAAAAAGAGTGGAGATAAAGCTCTCATACTGTTTTTTTGGATCTTTTAATCTCTCTTTTGGGCTTGTAAACGTATACAAGCAAATTGGATTCTGTAGGTGTTGTTATATTTATTTATTCATTTATTCAGTATTTATTTATTGAACAGTAGGTACTGGGAATATCATGATGAGAGATAGTCTGTTTCCTTGGGAACCCACAGTCCAAGGAGGGAAGGCAGACAAGTACATACAAAATTGAAATACAACGTTGGGAGCTCTGCCTGAAGTATGTACAAGACTATTGGGAAAGCTGATCAGGGCATAATTCAGAATTACAGTTTTAGGGGAGACTGAGGTATTGACAGTCAAACTGTACCTTCAAGGTCAAAGGATTCTTCTGGATGAAAGCACTGGGCATTCTAGGCAGAGTAAAACCCTGGAAGCATAAAAAGGCTGATGGGTTAAATGCTGTGATAGGCTCCCTTTTCTCCCTTTAATGGAATTTCTTCTTGAAGGATATATGGTTTTAAAACATCTTTAAATTCTGAAATGAGCTTGGTTATGGAAAAAAGCAGCAGGAGTTGTCTGGTTATAGGGACCCATCTGGGAGGGTAGATTTTCACTGGGGATACGAAGTAGGCACATAACCAATATTTGTTGCTTTGATGTTGGTGAATTTTATTTGCCCAAGTAGAATGGAGGAAAACAGTGTAGAATGATGTCTGGGAAGTAAGATGAGGCATTCAGGGAGGGTTTGGGTCCTTATTGGTTTGTGAAAGAGATTATCAGAACCACAGCTCTAAAAGTGAAGCAATTCAAACGCCAAACATCCTAGTGTTTACCAGCAGGAGATTTAGTTTGTACTGCAAGGGAGTGTGGACTTACCCCCAAAGCAAATACACAGTTGTGTGTGTTTTAGTCTGCTGAAGGCTCTTGAAATCAATTTCTAACCCATAAAATAGAAGTTTCCCAAACCAAATCCACTATAGAATTTATCTCTGTAGAAAGGCCAGAGCTGTTACAGGAGGGCAGGATGGTAGATCAGGAGGCTTTTCTGTTTAAATATTTAAATAGATTTCTATTTGAACAGCTAAATGAAACCAAACTCCCTTTCTTATCTCAATAATTAAAAAGAAAATTGCTGAGCTTTCCTTGCCAAGTGTTCATCCCATTTCCCCCTTTCTTGAGCATCCTTAGGATATTCAAGTGCCTTTGGTTTGGCTTCTTTTTGGAATAACTCAGGCAGTCTTTCAACAAGCCGTATTTCCAGAGTAACTGTGGGCCTGACTTCACTGCTTCTTAATGAAGAACAGACTGACTTAATGATTAATTGCTGCATAAATGGGACTGAACCATTCCTCAAAGGGCCTGCTCACTGAGAGGGAACTTTCTGGGGCTCAGCACTTTTCTTCCTATAACTGACAGCTAGAGATCTATTTCTCTTAGTGATGTTTGTATCTGAAGATGCCTCTTTACTTGTATTCAGTGCAGTTCATTCACTCAGTCGTGTCCGACTCTTTGTGACCCCATGAATCGCAGCACACCAGGCCTCCCTGTCCATCACAAACTCCCGGAGTCCAACCAAACCCATGTCCATCGAGTCAGTGATGCCATCCAGCCATCTCATCCTCTGTCGCCCCCTTCTCCTCCTGCCCCCAATCCCTCCCAGCATCAGGGTCTTTTCCAATGAGTCAGCTCTTTGCAGGAGGTGGCCAAAGTATTGGAGTTTCAGCTTCAACATCAGTCCTTTCAATGAACACCCAGGACTGATCTCCTCTAGGATGGACTGGTTGGATCTCCTTGCAGTCCAAGGGACTCTCAAGAGTCTTTTCCAACACCACAGTTCAAAAGCATCAATTCTTCAGCACTCAGCTTTCTTTATAGTCCAACTCTCACATCCATACATGACCACTGGCAAAACCATAGCCTTGACTAGAAGGACCTTTGTTGACAGAGTAATGTCTCTGCTTTTTAATATGCTGTCTAGGTTGATCATAACTTTCCTTCCAAGGAGTAAGTGTCTTTTAATTTCATGTCTGCAATCACCATCTGCAGTGATTTTGGAGCCAAAAAAAATAAAGTCTGACACTGCTTCAAGTGTTTCCCCGTCTGTTTCCCATGAGTGATTGGACCAGATGCCATGATCTTAGTTTTCTGAATGTTAAGCTTTAAGCCAACTTTTTCACTCTCCTCTTTCACTTTCATCAAGAGGCTCCTTAGTTCCTCTTCACTTTCTGCCATAAGGGTGGTGTCATCTGCATATCTGAGGTTATTAATATTTCTCCCGGCAATCTTGATTCCAGCTTGTGCTTCATCCAGCCCAGCGTTTCTCATGATGTACTCTGCATATAAGTTAAATAAGCAGGGTGACAATATACAGCCTTGACGTACTCCGTTTCCTATTTGGAACCAGTCTGTTGTTCCATGTCCAGTTCTAACTGTTGCTTCCTGACCTGCATACAGGTTTCTCAAGAGTTAGGTCAGGTGGTCTGGTATTCCCATCTGTTTCAGCATTTTCCACAGTTTATTGTGATCCACACAGTCAAAGGCTTTGGCATAGTCAATAAAGCAGAAATAGATATTTTTCTGGAACTCTCTTGCTTTTTCAGTGATCCAGCGGATGTTGGCAATCATTCGTATTAGGAAAGTTTTAATTTTTAAAAAAGATTTTTATTAGAGTATAGTTGATCTACAATGTCATATTAGTTTTGGGTATATAGCAAAGTGAATCAGTTCTACATGTACATATATCAACTCTTTTTAAGATTATTTTCCCATATAGGCCATTACAGAGTATTGAGTAGATTTCCCTGTGCTATATAGTAAATCCTTGTTAGTTATCTGTTTTATGTATAGTAGTGTGGGAGAATTTTAACTTTTGATGTTAGGTCTTATCTCTCACTATTTCCCCTGGTAACATTTTCTGTGAATTTTCCTCTCTTCATTTTTTCATTATTTCAGTAATTCATGATTATTTCACAAAAAAATTAGAAAAATAGAGATATACACAAAAATTAAGAATAGGTGAAAGTTTTGCCATCTACTGATTACAGTCATTAGCATTTTGATATATTATTCCTGACCTTTCTTCTTAAATATAGGTATATATGAAATACGTATTTACAAAATTAGAAATACATCATGTTTAGCTATCTATGTATAGGTAACCCTGAGTTGGGAAGATCCCTGGAGTAGGAAATGGCAACCTGCACACACACAGAGTGTATGTGTGTATGCATCATACTGTTTTTAATCTATTATTGATGTATTTTCAAGTATAAATTTATTTTATAGTTTTGCAGAACCGATGAATGGGACCATCAGCTCTTTGAAGCTCTTCACTTTCCCTGGAATCATGGAACTTTGGTGGCATTATTATTTCATATTTCTTTGCTACAGTTATAGGTCCCAGCAAGACTGGCATAAAGCCACTTAAAATTATGGACATAATAAAAATGATACAAATATTAAAGCAAGTCAGGACCTCTATAAAACACCTATAAAGAGATTTACCGGTCTTTGTTTCTTGTTTAATATCCTGCCTATCCTTTACAGCCTAAAATAAAAGTGCATATTCTGCACTACTGGCCTTCTGTAAATAGTTTATGAACCTGGGGTTTTCTGGGGTCCAGCACACCAGGGGTTTAGAATCCCCCTTTAAACAAAGACCAGCCTTGCACGGTAGGTTCCAGATTTGTGCTTGTTTTTAAAAGGATACCAGCAGAGGGCAGCACTCCTCTAAGACATAACACCACAGTTAGGGGCTGCTCTAAAAATACAAACCAACACACTGTTTTACTGGAACGTTATCTGCCTCTTAGTGAAATATTTTAAGAACATTAAGTCCTGACATTATACGATGCAAGCAGTATAGCGAAAGTGAAATAGGTATTCATTTAATAAACTTTTATTGGTCTCATACAAATGCCATGCAGTAGAAATATTTATATAAATATAACACCAAATATGTACAAGACCAGGGGCTTCCCAGGTGGTGCAGTGGTAAAGAATCTGCCTGCCAATGCAGGAGACCTGAGTTTGATCCCTGGGCCAGCAAAATACCCTGGAGGAGGACATGGCAGCCCACTGCTATATTCTTGCCGGGAAAATCCCATGGACAGAGGTGCCTGGCGGGCTGCAGTCCATGGGGCCACAGAGAGCTGGCTGTGACTGAGGGGTGGAGTAGCACACAGTGGCTAGCCAACACAGTGTACACACGCAGCATGGACCTCAGTGTTGACTGACCGCATCTATGAGGCCACACTCTCTTCTCCCAAAACCAGATGGTGCTCGAGGAAAGGAGGATGCTAGAGAATTCGTCGGGAGGCTTTAATTAACTTGCCAGGACACATGACACCTGACATGTGTTAAGCCTAGTGTTAGACCTGAGTTGTAGCCCGGAGGAGTCATTTCTGGGAGAAGACAATGTACAGCTTCGCACTGAACTATACCTTCCATGTTTCCAACTGCTGGAGCCTCTTGCTTAATTAACACATGTTTGTGTAGAACGGTGAAGACATTCAATCTGCTAGAAGGACTAATTATCGATGATTCTTTTATATTAAACCCCTCTCTTTCTGCAGCTGCTTTAGGTCTGTATTTTGGGAAGTATTCACAGGAATTGTTCAAAGGAGCTAGAATGGTGTGTGTTCATGATGCTTAGATAAAGTTCCTTGGCCTTCGTTTTCCTCTTTTTGCTTGTCTAGATCAGGAAGTAGCTGGCAACCAACCACAACCAAGGTGGCCATTTTTGTTTTCTTTTGACTAGTCTTTCCCTAATTGGATAATCACCTAAATATAATTTAGGAGATCTTCCTCAGCAAGGAAGGAACCCAGAAGCCAAGAAAAGAGACTGCTGAAATAGGAGAAAACCAAACTGCTATTGCAAAGAGCCTCCCCATCCAAGTGACTAAAAAAAAAAAACTCCCACAAAAGCTTGTTCCTCTCTCGTGTTAGGTTCCAGGTGGTGGTGGGCTGTGGGTGGACCATGTGGTTATTCAGGAACTCAAGCCCTTTCCAAGTTGGTAAGTTCCAGAGTGCCAGTTCTCACTTTATTGCCTTTAAGCCCCACATTCACCTTACGTGAATATGTGTTTTGTGATGTTGAGCAGAATTCCTTTAAGCATCTTTCCTTTCTAGCGTGCAAGATATGAGGCTTTCTCAGCAGAGGGTGCTGGATGGACATGGCTGGAGGAAGGGGCTGTGAGGTTTCTGGTGGTTGCCTCGAAGGTCAGCAGTGTGGGTGTGAGGACATCCAGTAGAGTTCTGCTCCGAATGTGCACCAGACTGAGAGGCCCTTGGCCACGTAGAGACTCAGATCGGACTGGTGGTAATTTCCCGGGGACCTGCCTCACACGGAAACCGGCTCCTGAAGGCCCCCGCCTGTGGAGGTGCCATGATGCCCTTGGCAGACCTGTGCCAGGCCCACTCCACCTGGGTGCCTCTGCCACCAGGCTACCAGTTGCCATCGCCTGTGCTCTGGAGGGCTGCTTCCTGCCCTTCTAGTGGCAGAGACCAGCTCTGGCTTGGGCAATCAAGAAAAATTCTCTCCACTCTGGTGGGCTGAACTCTACTTCTAAAAATGAGGTCTGAACCCAGCCTTAGGGAAGGGGGCCCTTTCTAGGCTGGACTTGGATGTCCTCCCCCAGCTCTAGGGTCCCTTAGAGCATTTTGTTATAGTTATTTGTTTATCAGAGTTTAATAATCCTTGGTTTAAACTTAAACTTATTCTTGGTCTCTGTTTTGTATTGGACCCTGATCGGTACATGTGGCTTTGTCACCTCTTAAGATTTTGTCCTCTCCATGGTCAAAACTGGGCTGTAATATTCAGGTTCCAGCTGGTGGAAGGAGAAACAGAGCTTAGAGAAGCCTTGGCTACTTTTTGAGGCTTCAGTCTGAGGAGCATATTGCTTCTGCTGACATTAGGTTGGTGAGAGTTAGTCCCAGGCTGCTCTTAACTGCAGGGGAATAGGAAAGTATAGTCCAACCATGTGTCAAAGAAGAAAGCACAATAGATTTTGGTGGGTGACTGGTAGTCCACCGTAATTATATAAAAATTTAAAAAACCTCTATGGCAAAAGATATTAAAAGCAAAAGAGAATCATAGACTAAGAAGTAAGTTTGTAACTCATATATAGAGATTAGTAGAAGAGTTTTGAGGGATGTTAGCCACTTACCAGATGAAAGGTTAATATCCCTCAAAAGTGAAAGTGTGAGTTGAGGTCGCTCAGTCGTGTCTGACTCTTTGCGACCACATGGACTGTAGCCTACCAGGCTCCTCCATCCATGGGATTTTCCAGGCAAGAGTACAGGAGTGGGTAGCCATGTCCTTCTCCAGGGGATCTTCCTGACCCAGAGATGGAACCCAGGTCTCCCACATTGCAGGCAGACGCTTCACCGTCTGAGCCACCAGGGAAGCCCATATCCCTCAAAGGTATCCCACAAGTTGAGTAAAAACAAGCCAATAAAAAAGAATAAATACGGTAGAGGAGATGTTCAACCTCAGAAATAGTTAGGGAAGTGCAAATTAAAGCAGTCATGAGATAGTACTTTCCATCTATCATCTCAGCAAAAACTAAAGAGTAACAAGAGCCATTGAGAGAATATGCACTCATTTCTCCCTAGTAGAACTATACATTTTTATAACATTTAGGAAAAGTAGGCTGTATGTCTAAAAATAAATAAATACATGACTCTTCTACTGAGGAGCCCCATTTTTGAAAATCTATTTCATTGGAATAAAAACTCCAGTATATAAAAAGTTTATTGATGTATTGGGCAGAAGCAAAAATCTGGAAGTAACCTGAAATTGCATTACATCCATACTATGATTTATTATTCAACTCTTAACAAGAATGAATCTGTCTTAAGTTTCTGATCTTTATATCCATTATATATACACAAAGCCAGTAAAAGTAATTTTCAGAATAACATGTATAAGAAAAAAACATTTCTGTACAAATAAATAGCCAAGAAACTTTATACATGTATACTTGTGTTTCAGTATGTTTTTATGAAAAATGTATGGAGGATATATGCAGTGCTGTCACGGAGAGTGAATAGAGAGGGTTTGGAGGATGAATACTTAGGTTTCACTGCTGGTGTGAATCTTTTTCCCTTTCATTATTTTTGCAAAAGAGAGAGACGGAAAAGAGACAGCCCCTTGACAGGTGAAAAGTTTAACCCCCTGCCCCCACCATCTACAAACCGCCAAGGCCTAGAGAGAAAGAGCTCATCTGAGTTTCACAGTTTAGTTGTAGAACTTTGCAGTGTTTAAGGAATGGTTAGTTTTCTAGAAATCTGATTCAGTGGAACCCTTGGTCATTGGGAAAGCAAATCAATGCCTGTTTGTCTGCCTTGGTGGTTGGTTTTGTTGATGCTGTTGTAGACATGTTATTTTGCTGATATGGAGAAAAAGTAAGCACTTCCTAAGAGTAGTGGGGAGCTAATTGCAGACCCAGCATTGAAACTCTCCACATCATGAGTTACCCTTTGTTTTCAAATTCTCCTCTTAATCACAGTGTATGTTTCTACAGGTGAAATGAGATCATTGAAGGAGCCCTGAGTCATGAAGAGCACATTTGACATTCTTTGTCTTGTGGTGGTTCTTGAAGATTTTGCTGTTTCCTAGAATAAGGACATGGAAAAGTCATCACATGGTGAATTATTCTTGATTCCTCCCTCTTCATCATCTCTCTACCCCCAATCTGCTCTTAGTTCCTGTTAGTTTTATGTCAAATATCTCTTGACTATATCCATCTCTTAATTTCTCAGATGGATTATTCAAAGAGCCTCCTGCTATGTCTTCTATCTTCTATTCTTGCCACTTACTGAGCATCTGGAGTTTGCCAAGCTCTGTGCTATTTATTCTCTATAGAGCAAAAAAGATAAAATTTTAAGCAAGAAAATTAGATCCTGTTTCCCATTGTGCTCAGAAATAGTCCCCAGTTCTACGGTGCCCTGTCAGGCTTGCTAAGTCTGCCCCTGCTGTTCCTTACAGCCTCATCTCAGGTCTTTCTTGTCTTCCCTACCTTTGCATCACATGGAGTGGTCTTTACCTTCAGTTCCTTGAACATGCTGAGGGTTTTCTTGTCGTTGGGTTTTTTAACCATTCATTTTGCAGAAGCATTCTCTCAGCTCTTATAAAGTTTGATTATTTCTCATCCTGAGATCTCAGCTTAAACATCAGCTCCTCAGAGAAGGCTTTCATGCCCACCCTATCTAAAGTAGATGTCCTCTACTCATTATTTTCTATCATAGCATCTTTTGTTTTGCTTTACCCACTTATTTGTTGGTTTCCTTATATTCTTGTCTATAATCTCCATGTGAGTATGGGTCATATATTTTTTTTAACTTTAAAAAGATATTTATTTTTAATTGAAGGATAACTTCTTTACAGTACTGTGTTGGTTTCTATCAAACATCAACATGAATCAGCCATAGGTTTTGGGCCATGTATGTTTTTTTGCTTAGACCAGTTCCAAACAGTGTCTGGTCTACAGTAGATGCAATTAAATGAAGGCGGTTACACTTTTCCTTTAGCATAATCTGTAATACATTCTTCTTCTGGTTAGCAATTTCTGTATCTATATTAATTTAATAATGGAGAATCCCATTTTTTTGAGGTTCAGAATAAGAACTTTCAAATGGGATTCTTCTAGTTTTCCAAAGTGCATAATTTAACGTTTATAGCTAGATACTCTAGTGCCTTTAAAAATGTTGAGTAATGTTGACCTAGGAATTTGCACATTTCTTTTTTTTTTAAGTTAATGTGTTGACAGTATTTCTCGTTATAGGTTCTGCTTAGTAAAATATGTGCACTTGAGGATTTACACACACTTTATTTTCCCCTGTGAACCAGAAAGAGCACTAACCTGTAGGCCCCCTGTAGGTCCTTGATCTATTTTCCATTGCAGACATCTCCGCCCCTCTCCAGGATTTCCCAGGACAGATGAGCTGGAGAAAAAGTTTGGCCTGTGTCCCAGTGAAGACTGTGGCTTGTAGCGTAGTCAACCTCAGATCACGGTGCTTTCTGATTCCTCAGCGGATCTATACATGTGTCCTGTTGAGATGTCATCAAGTATGTTTTGAGTCTCCCCATCCCCATTTTCTCCTTTGTCTTCCCCCCAGCTCCCAGCTCAGTGCTGTATACCTTGGGCTGAGATAGGAACAGGCCCTGAGACTTCTCAAGCAGAAATGCAGCATTGTTGTGTAGCAGGCAAAAATTCAGTTTAACCTGGCGTAAACCAGCTTCTCAAACTCACATTTTCCCTAAATCCACCTCCCTCCAACTTAACTATCTCCTCTGAGTCACCCAGGCTCAGTAGTTTTTCATTTATTCTTTTCATCCCTATGTGAAATCAGGTGTTTAGAACTTTCAGTTCTGCCCTGACAGCTTATACTTCTGTTTCTTTTGTTTTTTGCCTCTACTCAATTTTGTATTGTTATCGTTATTGATTGGACTACTACCATAACTTCCTAACAGGTATTCACCCTTTTTTCTGTTTCTCTCCTGTCCCCAAGCCATGCTACACACAGACTGGCAGATTAATCTTCCTAAGCTTGGCTCTGATACAGTCACTTGTTGCCAAAAGGAATTCAATAGCTGTTTACTAGTTATGGGTTAAGTTTACTTCCTTAGACTGCTCTGCTCAGTACGGCTCCAGCTCACATCGCAGTCTTACCTCCTTCTATTCCATATGGACTGTGTCATGCTCACATTGGACTTCCTGTGTTTCCCAAACATGACTGGCCTTTTCCTCCTGCTCCCCTTCACTCAGGCAGTATTTGTCTACTGGGTTGTCCTCTGTCATCTCCACTTACTGAAATCATATCTGATTATTAATACACAGTTCAAAAATGTTGCTTGCTTCATGGCCCTTTCTCGAATTCCCTCAGTGCAGGGCCTTGTTCCCAGTCCTAAGGCAGGCCTGTTAGTTTTCTAGTGCTGCCGTAACTAATTACGACAAACTTGGTGGCTTAAAACAATAGAACTTTGTCACAGCCTTGAAGGTGGTAATTCTGAAATCATGATGTTGGTAGGGCCATACTCTCTCTTAAACAATCTACCAGAGGATCCTTCCTTGCCTCAAGTGGATCTTAACTTGACCACATCTACACAGACCTTAGGTGGAAATAAAGGAACATTCACAGACACCAGGAGCTCAGATCTCAGTGTATCTTCTGGGGGAGCTGCAGGTGGTGGTGGTGCGATTGAACCCACAGCAGTAGGAGTTTGTTTATTCTCTTTCCTGGTTTAGTCTTGACTTCGCAGATGCAGTGCAAGCTTCATGTTTTGGACAGGAAACCAGAGTTGGTTTCTGCTTATTTCAAAGTACAGCTGGTTCCTTGAGTCCAACGTGTTTTCTATCCCGATTCTGATCCACAGCCTCAGAGAGTTCGACCCACTCGTCATTGCATAGCAGAGACAGCTGGCACCCTGTCTAGACTCCACCTACGTTCCTCACCAGGCAGTCTCCAGGTCTACGGGTATTTTTAGTGGAACTTGATCTCTCTCTGTCTGTCTCTCAAGGCTGAATTGTAGAAACCTCATTTCTGCCCTGTCAAGCAATTTTTCTCCTTTTTCTCTTAGCAAAAATATTTTTTTATACCAAAATGTCACATGTCTGTGTTCTATGTTCACTGCCTATGTTATTCCAGAAAGATTTCTCTGGCTGTGATGAAAGTATGCAGACCTCAAGGCAGCCCCTTGTGGATGTTCAGAGTAGGGGGACCCAGGTAGGGGTGTGACATATTGCAAATGGCCCCCACAGTCCAGGAAACTGGCTCGTTCAGTATTTTACTTTTGGCATGAATCAGGTTAATGTGTTGAATGAAAAACAAACTAGGTATGCACTTAGGTGGGACAGATGTCAGAAATAATTTATTGTTGGTGTTCTTTGTTAGTTATGAATTGCTAAGGACTATTTCTACAGCCTTTCTTAGCTTTGAAAACTTGATAGGATGCACTAACCAGTATGGCTTTTGTTGAATAAGACTTAGATTCCTTTCTTAGTAAAAAAAATGCACTCTTACCATTACATATTTGAAGAGTTACACAGAAATTGGGGTATAATCATATACCAGTACATGGAAACATTCTAGTAGAAAATGAAAACATATGCCTGATGAAAACAGCAGGAAATATGTCAGTGTTTTATAATAGAAAATTGTTTGAAATAACCAAAAAATGCGCTTTCATAGTGTAAACAGTAAAAAAAGTTCTGTTAAAATCAACGTCTTGCATTTTTTGTTTTCATGCTCAGCGACAGTTTAACATCAGTTGAAGTTAGCTTCCTGTCTGTGACAAAAAAAGGAGTCATTTCATTCTGAACTATGTATTTTCAGCCTCCTCTTTTTGGTATGAATCATTAATATTAAAGTTGCTGTTGGCAAAATAAAAGGCAGAACTAGGAATGGAATACATTAAAAACAACACTATGTTGCACATATGATGTGGAATACTTAAATAGATGAAATAAAAGCTGCTCTTTTGCAGAAAGCTATTCTTCATGAAGCTTAGTGCCAGGAAAAGATCAATGTCTTCTATTTTTAGTTTCTCTACTTTGTTCCTCTAAGGGACAAAGATCCTACACAAGTCCTAATAGAGTGAGACAGTAAATCCAATGTAGTCATTTTAGGAGTTTTTTGTACCTCTCCCGGGCGATTATATTAAAGTGTCCAAATAAAGATGGCTGACTTTCATGCATTTGGAAGGGCAGATGACTTTTATCTATTAATTGACTGGTCTGACTAATGGAGACCCCAGATGTAGCCAATGACCTTTTTAAAGAGGGACAGGAGATAATAAAGGAGGTAGTGTGGGCTATTGCACTTCTCAGTAGAAGAAACAGCACAAATAAAGGAGGTAGTGTGGGCTATTGCACTTCTCAGTAGAAGAAACAGCACAACTAGGTTTTATAAGGATAATCACTTTCTTTATGGTTTTTTTGCAGTTTTATTTTTTTGGAAAAATGGATGATAATGGAGTTGGGGTTAAAGAAGTTCCTTTGAATTCCCAGTTTGAAACCATAAGCCTGGGATTCTAGTCTCAGCACTAGATTTCTATGATCAATCATCTTCATTCTTCCTCTTCTGGGACTTAAATTTTGCTCTTAGATTTGGTTGAAAGGTACCCTTGTTAATACTATCAAAGGGACTTGAAAATTGCTTTGGAGTTTTGGGATCTAATTTGACTGGGAAATAATAGAATCCAAGACTTTAAAATCTAAGTGAAACTGAACTTTTTATGAGGCATGACTACATTTGAAATCCTTTTGTCTTGATTTTGCTGAAAATTAAGGCACCCAAATTAGGGTTGTCAAAGTAGAAGAGACCATAGGTGATTCTCTTGTCAAAACTCTGATTTTACAGCTGAAGACAGGGAGGGAAAGTGACTTTCTAAAAGTCACTAAGTTTTTTTTTTTTTTTTTCATGGAAGTGACAAGATAACATATTCCTTTGACTTTCAGCCCAGTAACCTCTGTGACATGCCTCTTGGTTAGAAGCTTTAGATTTAAAAAATGTTTTTTGCTGTTTCTTTGGGGTAGATACTGTATTATGCTGCCCAATCCCCTCTCCTCAGGACTAAGACATTCATTTTTACCAATTTCTGGGAATGTTAGTAGCCGACAGCCCTCACCTGAGTCTTTGGGACTTACCCTTGGCTGAAGAGAGCTGTATTCGTCATGGTCACTTCCTGTTGGGGAAGACATCCCACATCTAAAGATTGGTCCATGTGGAAAATAGAACTTTATACCTATATAAAAGCTATATAGAAAGCTATCTAAAAGATTGTCCCATCCCTCCCAACACAGGGCAACCTCAAAGGGTCATTACAGCTCCACAGCTTCTTATGGGATTAGCTGAGGCTTTTGTTGAGATTTTATTTTCTTAGGCTCCAAAATCACTGTGGATGGTGATAGCAGCCACGAAATTAAAAGATGTTTGCTCCTTGAAAGAAAAGCTGCAATAAACCTAGACAGCATACTAAAAAGCAGAGACATCACTTTGCTGGCAAAGGTCCATATAGTCAAAGTTATGGTTTTTCCAATAGTCATGTACAGATAAAGAGTTGGACCATAAAGAAGGCTGAGTGTTGAAGAACTAATGCTTTCGAACTGTGGTGCTGGAGGACTCTTGAGAGTTCCTTGGGCAGCAAGGAGATCAAACTAGACGATCTGAAAGGAAATCAGTCCTGAATATTCATTGGAAGGACTGATGCTTGAAGCTGAAGCTCCAATACTTTGACCACCTGATGCAAAGAGCCAACTCATTGGAAAAGACCCTGATGCTGGGAAGGATTGAGGGCAGGAGGGAAAGGGGGTGACAGAGGATGAGATGGTTGAATGGCATCACTGACTCAGTGGACATGTTTTTGAGCAAACTCCAGAAGATAGTGAAGGACAGGAAAGCCTGGCGTGCTGCAGTTCATGGGGTTGCAAAGAGCTGGACGTGACTTAGCAACTGAACAACAACATTGTTGAGATTGCCGTAAGTTTATCTTCTCTGTCTACCCCAATCCTGCTTTTTTCCACTCCTCTGCAAGTGTTGATCCTGAGAGCACACCTCAATAATTGTCCCCCACATGAACCTCCACCTCAGATGTTCTCTCTGGAAACCTGGCTTGTGGTGGTTATCTTCTCAGTTTGGATTGCTTCAAGCTGCTTATGGAAAGAATCAAGGTATGCTTTTCCCCAATGGATCTTGAGTTAAGCCTAGACTAGTGTCATCATTCAAAATAGTGTGAAGTGTTCCATTTGTTGATTTAATCCGTTATAGAAAGACACTGCCTTTAGAGATTATCTTTTGTAGCTTGGTGCCTTAAAGTGTGACCCATTCTTCACTTTCATAATTAGTACTGAAAAGAGAAAAACTGTAAAAAGGTGACTGATTAAAGAAATAAACAGAAGAGCAAGAAGAGAAAAAGAGCTCAACAGCCTGTCTTAAATATAAGAATTCATTTTTTCTTCTACTAAAAATAAAAAGAAATATTCTAATCTCTATGGCTTTAGATCTGTACAGATCTCACTGCTAATAACTTAGTGGCTGGGAACCTGAATACTTAATAAACAGTGATTTTTTTTTAATCTAACAAAATCTTGATTCTTCCCGTTTCTATGGAGCCAAGACAGAAATGTTTCAATATGATCTAAACTCACATTTGCATAGACCACATTGTGTGGTGGGACTGATTTGATACACCCATATCTACCATGGTTATTTTTGATATTCAAGATAAAATACATGTGGAAACAATGCCAGGAAAGTAGAAAAGAGAACAGTTTCAAAACAAAATTCCTACCAGCTCTCTTTCCTGTATAGTTGTGCAAATAAAGTTATAATCATGGACTATAGATTTTATTTTGACCAAGTTCACGCTAGCAGTATGCAATGAAGAACTGAAGCAATTATCTGCATGATCAAAGTATTATACTACTTTCATCTTTAAAAGACAAATTATTCTGATTATCAGGATATGTGTTTCAATTACACTGATTACTCTATTGATGGAGATCAGGTCAAAGTAATTTCTTTCTTTTGTTCTTGATTTTCCCACAGTTATACAAACAGGGAAATGGTATTTCCATGACTGTAATTCACCACAGCACAAGGTCAGGTCAGGGAGAAGAAAGAACAGTTGTTAGTAAAATGTCTGATGTGGACAGGGAACTTGGCCAGTACATTCATAAATTAACTTGTTTACTTAAGTGAATTTAACAACACACCTTTCTCTCCCAATTACCGTTAAACATTTTGTTTTCAAGGAAATCCTTCCTGTTGGCTTATACACCTGCTTATGACTCTTCTAGTTTGAAAGAAAAAAAAAATTCCTAAAATAGACCTCCCCAAATCCTGTTTCTCTGGCCGTTCCTCCTCTATCTCTGTTGAAGCTCAGTAAATGTTATCCGTAATGCATGTTATTATTATCGTCATTCCTAGGTATTGAAAAGTATGTTTGCTGCTATTAGTAGAGGAAACTGTTTCTCATTATAAACTGTACCTATTTATCTCTGATATAGAGCAATGATATTAATGTTTGGATATGTAATTTTATCTGCTATTTATTGAGTTTGCCCATTAATTTTATGAAATTTACAGTTGATAATTTGGTTTCTTTTCAATACTTTTGTCTCATTTTTATTTCATGCCTCATTTTATTGGCCAGTATTTTTAGAACAATGTTGTGTAATAAGGGAGCAAAGCATACTTTCCTATTTTACTTAAGATTTTAATGAGAATGCTTCTAGTATTTCATTACTAAGCATGTATTGACCTTTTGGTTTGGATAGATATTATGTTGAGAAATTCTCCGCTTTTTTTTTTCAAAACAAAATAATTTTTAATTACTTGGCATTGAAGAAAACATGACAGTTTTAGTTTTAGGGAATTAAGAGCCAGCACAAAGTAGAAGTATAGATTAAAGTTTTCAAAGATTAGGAATCAGTGAATGGGTTTTGAAAAGTGCTGAGGCAGTATTGGTAAGATTTTGGAGGCAAATGAAGCACCTAATTGTTTATGAATGAGACTAGCATGTAGGGGTAAAAAGGTGGGGTGGAGAGTGATACATATGTGTTTACACAACTTGTTTTTAAAGTTGGAGTATAGTTGCTTTACAGTACTGCATTAGTTTCCACCATACAACAAAGTGAATCAGCTATATGTGTGTATATATATCCTCCCCGACCCCGGACCTCCCTCCCAATTCCACCCATTTAAGTCACCACAGAGCACCTTCATCACTTATCCCAAACATTTTATATTTTGTGCTATTCTTTTAGGCTTTTAAGTCTTTTCTGTATTGATTGGGCCTCTATTCTTATATCATATTTTTATTTGTTGTCTTTCTTGAATAGAATTTCCAAGGATATATATTTATTGGTTTATTAAAGATCAGATCTTACATTTGTGTATCAGTACTATTTTATGTTTTCTAATTTATTTCTCTATTTATTAATTAATTTCTACATTTATTTTTATCTTTCTTATGTTTTCCTCATTTATTTAGATATTTTATTTGTATAGTTAGTTAATTTATTTTTATTCTCTACTTTTTTTTATGACCATATCAAGACATTTTTGATTACATTTGCTTCTACAAGTAAGTTTTGTCACATAACTTAGTTTTGTTGAAATACTGTACTCATTGTCTTTATTTTATAAATTATATGATATAGATTTCTTTTTCACTCTAGTGTTTATATGGAGAAGTTACTTTTGTTTTCCTGTATGGTTTTTATTTTTGTTTAAACTCTCAAGATTAATATCTAGCTTTATCACTTTGTGTTCAGAGAATGTGGTCAGTCTGGTTTCTGTTTTTGGGGATTTATCAAATTTATAGCTTAGAATATGCTTGTTTTGTAATTGTTCCATTTTCCAAAGCAAATGTAGTCTCTGAGAAAGACTAAAGTTTGATATTTGTCTACAAATTCAGTCTTATTCATTATATTTGAGCACATCTTCTTCTCCACTTGATTTGTTAGGGGCTGAGAGAGTTGTGTAATTATCTCTGATCGTTGTGTTTAATTTGAGTTCCAGTGCTCATAACAGTTCATGTTTTTTATATCTTTATTTTGGTTATACTTTTGGTAAAAGCTTCTTGATTACATTTAATATTTTTGCCTTGAATTTATAGTATCTGAAATTAATGATTATTTCTGTTGTATTTTTTGCTAGCTTTCCCCTGAAGTTTGTACTCAATTAAAATTTTTTAGTCATCTTAAATTTGTTGTAGGTGAGTTTCTTTTAAATCAAGTTATGATTATGTTGTTATTGTATTTTCAAATTTTGATTTAAAAATGGTGTTTTGATTTGTCACTGACATACCATACAATTCTTGAAAACATGCAAAGTGAAAGAAATCAGTCACAGGAGACCACATATTGTATGATTCCATTTATATGAAAGACCCCAAATAGGCAAATCTGTGGATACAAAAAGGAGGTTAGATTATTTTTATAATATAGAGTCTTTTATAAATTTTTTAAAGACTCAGTTGCAATTTTATATTAGTTTCAGGTATACAATGTAGTGATTCAGTATTCTTATAGATTATACTTCATTTAACGTTACTACAAAATATTGGCTATATTTCCCTGTGTTGTATAATATATTCTTGTTGATTAATTTATACATGGTAGTTTGTATTACTTAATCCCCTGCCCCTATCTTACCCCTACACCCATCCCTCTCTCCACTGGTAACCACCAGTTCTCTTTGAGTCTGTTTGTTTTCTTACATATGTGTGTTTGCTTTATTTTCTAGATTCCTCATATACGTAATAATATAGAGTACTTGTCTTTCTCTGATTTACTTGCCTAATCAGAATACTCTGTAGGTCCATCCACACTGTTTCAAATAGAATTTCATTCATTTCTATGGCTAAGTAATATTTCATTGTATATATGTATATATAATATACAAATGTATGCCAAGTCTTTATATATCATATATATATATATATATACACACCAAATCTTTAAGTAGAGTTTTTTTTAAATTTATTTTTATTGGAGGATAATTGCTTTACAATATTGTGTTGGTTTATGCCATAACCAATATGAATCAGCCATAGGTGTACATATGTCCCCTCCCTCTTGAACCTCCCCCCCACCTCCCACCCCACCCCACCCCTCTAGGTGTCACAGAGCACTGGTTTGAGCTCCCTGCATCATACAGGGAATTCCCACGGGCTATCTGTTTACATATGGTAGTGTATATGTTTCCATGCCACTCTCTTCATTAGTCCAACCCTCTCGTTTCCCTCCTGTGTCCACAGGTCTGTTCTCTGTGTCTGTGTCTCCATTGTGGCCCTGCATATGGGCCCATCAGGACCATCTTTCTAGATTCCATATATATGCGGCAACATACAGTATTTGTTTTTCTCTTTCTGACTTACCTCACTCTGTATAATAGGCTCTAGGTTAGTCTACCTCATTAGAACCAACTCAAATACATTCCTTTATTATAGCTGAGTAATATTTCATTGTGTATATAAGTAGAGCTCTTTTTTAAATAGAAGGGTTTATTCTTGCTTCTTATATTGTATATAATTAATTTGATTTTGGAATTAAAATATAATGAATTAAATAACTTTTAAATACGTACAGATACAGTTCCCGAAGAACATTTTAAAGTTGCCTGCCACAACAAAGGAAACTATAAGCAAGGTGAAAAGACAGCCCTCAGATTGGGAGAAAATAATAGCAAATGAAGCAACAGACAAAGGATTAATCTCAAAAATATACAAGCAACTCCTCCAGCTCAACTCCAGAAAAATAAATGACCCAATCCAAAAATGGGCCAAAGAACTCAACAGACATTTCTCAAAGAAGACATACAGATGGCTAACAAACACATGAAAAGATGCTCAACATCACTCATTATCAGAGAAATGCAAATCAAAACCACAATGAGGTACCATTATACGCCAGTCAGGATGGCTGCTATCCAAAAGTCTACAAGCAATAAATGCTGGAGAGGGTGTGGAGAAAAGGGAACCCTCTTACACTGTTGGCGGGAATGCAAACTAGTACAGCTGCTATGGAAAACAGTGTGGAGATTTCTTAAAAACTGAAAATAGAACTGCCATATGACCCAGCAATCCCACTTCTGGGCATACACACCAAGGAAACCAGATCTGAAAGAGACACGTGCACCCCAATGTTCATCGCAGCACTGTTTATAATAGCCAGGACATGGAAGCAACCTAGATGCCCATCAGCAGATGAATGGATAAGGGAGCTGTGGTACATATACACCATGGAATATTACTCAGCCGTTAAAAAGAATTCATTTGAATCAGTTCTAATGAGATGGATGAAACTGGAGCCCATTATACAGAGTGAAGTGAGCCAGAAAGATAAAGACCATTACAGTATACTAACGCATATATATGGACTTTAGAAAGATGGTAATGATAACCCTATATGCAAAACAGAACAAGAGACACAGATGTATAGAGCAGACTTTTGGACTCTGTGGGAGAAGGCGAGGGTGGGATGTTTTGAGAGAACAGCATGTATATTATCTATAGTGAAACAGATCACCAGCCCAGGTGGGATGCATGAGACAAGTGCTCGGGCCTGGTGCACTAGGAAGACCCAGAGGGATCAGGTAGAGAGGGAGGTGGGAGGGGGGATTGGGATGGGGAATACATGTAAATCCATGGCTGATTCAGTCAGTCAATGTATGACAAAACCCACTACAAAATTGTAAAGTAATTAGCCTCCAAGTAATAAAAATAAATGAAAAAAAAAAAAAAAAGTTGCCTGCCAGTATGTGTTGGGTCTTTCATGGGCTAGATAACTAGGGAACCGGCACATTCATGTGAATTGAGTGAGATTTCCCAGAGGCCACCTCCTCCTTTCCAATTGCCATCTAACACTGTATGGTTTGGGATTGTGGGATTTGTTCTGTGTGATTAGATGTTTCCTGCATGTGTTTATTACATATTTAACAGTGTCTTAGCACTTTAAAGAGATATCATGACTGGGCAACACAGCTGATATTGCACAGATACCCACTGTGGAAAATATAGAGGAAATTCACTGCATTGAAGAAGGCAAAACACATGAGTAATAGTAGTCAGAGCTGCCAACTTGTAGGGGAGAGGTAAGTCTGGGGCACCACTGACATGGCCAGAATTCCTATAAGGGGAAAGATAAAGAATAAAGCAGCCAGTAATATGACCAGTGATATTTACAGCTTTCCTGGACATTTTCAATAGATCTTCCCCCTACAAACTCCTCATTTTTTATGGCTCTTGTTAAAATATCAAAAAGACATGTCTGCTTTTTCCAACCTGCTGAAACATATCCCTTTGCCTCTTATTTATTATAAGAAAATTGTAATTTATTTTGATTTTCTTACTGCTTCGTATGAATCTAAATAAGGTATAAATTGAGAGATGAGTGTTTTATTATTGCCGATAAATGTCTGATCTCATGCTGGACTGAGGCAGCTATGGCAGAAACTCCTGGTACATTGCTAGCTGCCTAACCTAAATTCATTTTCTCCTTTTTCCAAGGAACAAAATTCTTGTTTGTCTGTTTGCATGTACGTGTAGCTTTTGCAGCTGGCCAAATTTTTTTTCATTTATTTATTTTTTTTTCATTTTATTTATTTTTTTTTCATTTTATTCATTTATTTTTTCATTTATTTTTATTAGTTGGAGGCTAATTACTTTACAATATTGTAGTGGTTTTTGCCATACATTGACATGAATCAACCATGGATTTACATGTGTTCCCCATCCTGATCCCCCCTCCCGCCTCCCTCCCCATCCCATCCCTCTGGGTCTTCCCAGTGCACCAGCCCTGAGCACTTGTCTCATGCATCCAACGTGGGCTGGTGATCTGTTTCACCCTTGATAGTATACTTGTTTCAATGCTGTTCTCTCAGAACATCCCACCCTCGCCTTCTCCCACAGAGTCCAAAAGTCTGTTCTGTACATCTGTGTCTCTTTTTCTCTTTTGCATATTGGGTTATCATTACCATCTTTTAAAATTCCATATATATGCGTTAGTATACTGTATTGGTCTTTATCTTTCTGGCTTACTTCACTTTGCATAATGGGCTCCAGTTGCATCCATCTCATTAGAACTGATTCAAATGAATTCTTTTTAAAGGCTGAGTAATATTCCATTGTGTTTATGTACCACAGCTTCCTTATCCATTCGTCTGCTGATGGGCATCTAGGTTGCTTCCATGTCCTGGCGATTGTAAACAGTGTGCAGGTGGCCAAATTAAAGCTAGCCTTCTCTGTGGCTGGGTGAATCTATGTAGGTGAGCTAGAACAAGAAGTAAGCATTGAGCTTTGAATGAGGCTTTCAGAACATCTTCAGGAGCTGCCTAGGCTGAGAAGCATGTCTCTGTTGCCTCCTTTCCTGTTGTCTGGAAGGTATATGTCAAAGCTATGGTTCTAGCAGCCATTTTGTCTATGGGATGGCCTTGAGAATATGTTTTAGTTAGTAGACCATGAAGACAGGATGCTTGACCGTGGAAAAGCCATTAATAGTCTTGGACTAGATATTATGGACTTCTCATAACTGATGTAAACAAACTGTTACCTTGTTCAACCCTAATTTTATTTTTTTTTCCTAGTACATTTGCTGATCTTAACACATACATTAGGGCTTGTCTGTGGCTATGGGACACTGAACACAGGCAAGCCAAATTTTGTATTCTGGGTGAGGAGAGGTTTTAAAACATCTGAAGTATATAGTGAAAGGCTCTGGATAAACAACAAAAGATGAGTCTGAAGTGATGAAGTGAAAGTCACCTAGTAATGTCTGACTCTTTG
This sequence comes from Odocoileus virginianus, assembly GCF_023699985.2. Lineage (NCBI taxonomy): Eukaryota > Metazoa > Chordata > Mammalia > Artiodactyla > Cervidae > Odocoileus > Odocoileus virginianus. Next base: position 26,860,823 of record NC_069689.1, read on the forward strand.
CAACCCCATGGACTGTAGCCTGCCAGGCTCTTCTGTCCATGGAATTCTCCAGGCAAGAATACTGGAGCAGGTTGCCATTCCTTTCTCCAGGGGATATTCCCAATTCAGGGATCAAATCTGGGTCTCCCACTTTGCAGGCAGATTCTTTACCATCTGAACCACCAGGGAAGCCCCTGAAGTGATGAGATAAAGCTAAAATAATAACTCTGTGTGATATTATATGATAGAGAATAAGCGAGTCAGAGCCAACAGGTCTGGAGGGAGAGCCTAGTAAGAGCTCTGAGAATCAAAATAGAGAGGGTTTATTTTATGACACAGCTGTGAATCAGCTTGAGAAGTAAAGGGACAACATAGTCTGATCCTTTCCATCATTGGAGCAAATCTTAGAAAAACTTCAGTGTAACATAGATTGTTCAAAATTTCACTGAATGATGCTCTAGACTGTTCAGGTACCTGAACACAGCTGTGTCAGGACTACACAACCTCTTGTGTTAAGCCTGACATTTCCCTAGGCTCAGAAGTCTAGAGCCCAAGGTAAAGGACAGGCTCTTAGTGGGTTGGATAGAATAGTACTTGTTTGAAGATGGAATAAATATGGGACTTCCCTGGTGGTTCAGACAGTAAAGAATCTGACTATAGTATAGGAGATTCGGGTTCAATCCATATGCCTGGAGGAAAGCAGTTGGAGATGAGTTTTGGGGATGGAAAGTTTCATCACTTTGAAGGGTGCAAGTACTGCTTTTCCAGCTTTCACTGTGGGCCGGTAGTTTAGGTATTTGGGAAGGAGAGTCAGGCATGACTCCTCCTCCATGCATGTCTTCTAAAATTTAGAGCCTGGGGCAGATTGTAGAAAAAAATCAGTTGTCTGTTAGTGTGTCCAGTGAGGTACAGTATGTTATTGATAAATAAACTGATCTGCTGCTGCTAAGTCGCTTCAGTCGTGTCCGACTCTGTGTGACCCCATAGACGACAGTCCACCAGGCTTCCCCTTCCCTGGGATTCTCCAGTTAAGAATACTGGAGTGGGTTGCCATTTCCTTCTCTAATGCATGAAAGGGAAAAGTGAAAGTGAAGTCGCTCAGTCGTGTCCAAGTCTTGGCAACCCCATGGACTTTAGCCTACCAGGACCCTCTTCCATGGGATTTTCCAGGCAAGAGTACTGGAGTGGGGTGCCATTCATTGCCTTCTCCGAAATAAGCTGGTCAGGGTTACTATAGTATAAGAAAGTGAGCCTTCTGGGTGAGTTAATCTACTCAAGTTCCATGATCTCTTACTTGGAACCCTTCAATGTGTTCTGGAATTTCAAAATATTTTGAACTTTAGAAAGGATGAATATTGCATATTGTATAATATTCCAGCAGAGTATGTGGCAATAAGCTGTAGTCCAGTTTATTAATGTTTATGTGATGCAACAAAATGATGAATATTAACACTTGAGGAATTAAAAACCCCCTATAAATCATTTCACATCACTTTGCCACAAAATGATTTACAAGTACATCTTTTCTGTTTTTAGAGTTTCCTAAATTTGACATTGTGGTTAAGGCTCTATGGACCATTCCTTCTGGGAGAGCATTCTGTTCATGTGAGGGGTTGGGGTCTGATATTCAGTTCAGTTGATTATAAAACTGTTTCTCTTAGAACACTGTAACCATTTCTCCATTGCCTAACAATTTATATTTATTTGTATATATTATTGTATATTTCTGTATTGTAGTTAACTTGCTTCTTTGCCTAAATGATTGTTGGATTTTTTAAATTATAGTTTAATAATGTGCCAGGATATATTTACTTATTAACTTTGATGTATGAGGAGTTCTTTAGATACGTATACATTTCATCTAAATAAGTATTTTCCTTGATTTATTTAAGTTGTATTAATTGTTATGATTTTCCTTGATTTATTTCATTTGTGCTCATTGTTGTGATTTCTTCTTAGGGTCCATCTATAGTTCTTAGTTTGGAGTTTCGTTCTTCATCCTCTATATCTAGCATGTCTGCCCTGTCTCCAGTTATTTACCACTGTTCTTCATGTTGTGGAAGAACTTTTCAACTTTGTGCTTTCTATCACAAATGTATTTCTTTTCCAGAACAAGTTCCACAGTAATGTGCATTTAGCTCTCAGTGCCTTTTTAGCTTTCTTACCTCATATTTTCATTTTCATTTTAGTCTTTTTTTTTTTTTAGTTGCTTCTCCTTTAATCCCCTTATTTTTTAATTTCATCTCAACATATTCCTAGACTTTCAGGTGTTACATCCTATTGTTAAAAGTTTTTTGGAATGTTATCTTGATTTCTCTAGCAGATTATTTTCAGAAGTCTGCCCATTCCCTGAATCTTTAAGATAATTTTGTTGTTGTTGAAATTAAAAAAAAACAATAGATTCCAGGGAACTTCCCTGGTGGTCCAGTGGTCAACTCTGCACTTCTGCTGTTGAGGGTGTGGGTTCGATCACTGACTGGGGAACTGAGACCCCATATGTTTTGTGGTGTGGTCAAAACACAAATTATAAAAAAATAGATTCCATGCTCTTGTTGTCTGTTTTTTGGTTTCTACCGCTGGACCTGCTTCTTGGGTCTCGGTGCCAATCCTAGCTCTTAGATGTAAAGCAGTAAGGCCGGTCGATGAGTGTGGCCCAGCTCGGTGTCCGCCAGGCATTTATATGTGGCAGCTTTGCTGGACAGAGCTGTGATTGTGCCCGACCCCAGTGCTTCATTCTCTGACGCTTTGAGACGACAGGGAGTACAGAAACCACAGCTTTGCTCTTGCATTGTCACAGGGCTCTTCCTGTCGTGCTTTGCTTGCTAAAGTTCATTTGTGAGAATATCATTTTAGAGCAATGAGCCATTTTTAGGCCTGTCTAATTTTCTGCCTGGATTTTTTCTTGGAGTTCATAACCCTGGCAGGTAGGAATATGTTGTGTAAGGGTGGAGGTGAGGGTGAGGGGGAAGGTAGAGTAGGGGTTAGGAGTATGTGGGTAGTTCAGTAGCACTTTGCTGTTTTAAAAATCAGCAGTTCTGTCTAAGGTTAATTGTCAATTTGCTCTTTGGTTTATATATAGTCTCTGAGTAAAGGGACAGTTTTTCCATTTTCTTTCTGGTAGGAGGGGGTTTACATTTCATGAGACCAAAAATGGGTTATGTGACAATTGTTTCATTTTTGTCTCAATCTTTCTCATTTGTTTATTCAGTCTATATTTATTTAGTCCCTACTATTGCTAGGTTTGGCATGGCTTCCAAATGTTGGGGATATAACAGGAAACAAGAAAGTGCTGTCTTTAATGGAGTTTATACGCTAAATAATAAACAAATATAAATATATATATATATATATATATATATATATATATAATTTTAGAAATGAGGTATGAAAAACCTAGGCAGCATATTAAAACACAGAGACATTACTTTGCCAACAAAGGTCCATCAGTCAAGGCTATGGTTTTTCCAGTGGTCATGTATGAATGTGAGAGTTGGACTATAAAGAAAGCTGAGTGCCCAAGAATTGATGATTTTGAACTGTGATGTTGGAGAAGACTCTTGAGAGTCCCTTGGACTGTAGGGAGATCCAACCAGTCCATCCTAAAGGAAATCAGTCCTGAATATTCATTGGAAGGACTGATGCTGAAGCTGAAACTCCGATACTTTGGCCACCTGATATGAAGAACTGACTCATTGGAAAAGACCCTGATGCTGGGAAAGGCAGGAGGAGAAGGGGATGACAGAGGATGAGATGGTTGGATGGTATCACCAACTTGATGGACATGAGTTTGAGTGAGCTCCAGGAGTTGGTGATGGACAGGGAAGCCTGGTGTGCTGCAGTCCATGGGGTCATAAAGAGTCAGACACAACTGAGTGACTGAACTGAACTGAACTGAAATGGTATGAAGCAAGTAACACAGGATGAGAGTAAAGACACGGGTAGTGGTGATTGTAGTTAAGGAAAGGCTTTTTGAGAAGATTGTCTTCCAGTCTTAGTTTTTGGGAAAACTATGAAAGCTCAGCTTTTTCAAGGTTTTCAGTAGTCACAGAAAGAATGGAGATGTTATATCAAGACCTGCAAGGCATTTAAGATGGGAAATATCTGAAATCATTTTCATGGCAGTGTTTCATACCTTCTCTGTGTGTGTTCTTAATTAATTGGTGAAAAATTTTAACACTGATGATGACTAGATGCTGGAGAAGACCTTTGAGAGTCCCTTGGACTGCTAGGAGATCAGATCAGTCAATCCTAAAGGAAATCAGTGTTGAATATTCATTGGAAGGACTGATACTGAAGCTGACGCTCCAATACTTTGGCCACCTAATGCGAAGAGCCTACTCATTGGAAAAGACCCTGATGCTGGGAAAGATTGAAGGCAGGGGGAGAAGGGGATGACAGAGGATGAGACAGTTGGATGTCATCACTGACTCAATGGACATGAGTTTGAGTAAACTTCAGGAGATAGTGAAGGACAGGGAAGCCTGGCATGGTGCAGTCTATGGGGTTGCAAAAAATCAGACACAACTTAGCGACTGAACAACAATGACTTGACCACATGCTGTGATAGTAATGGAGTTAATATTGGAACTCAGAGATTCAGATTTCCTTGTGTTCTCTATTGAACCATCCTTTCCCCTCATTTTCACCTTTTCATAAGAGCGTTAAAGTGGCTATGTGTTTCTTCTTTCAGGTTAGGTTTTCTAGTCTCATAATTCCTTTGATCTTTTCTCTAGACCGTGGCAGGGTGGATGTGGTGCAGTGAAATGTGTTGGACTTTTAAGAGCTCATACCTTTCAATGTGTTCCTGTGAAGAACACTTGGCTAGGAAGAAAGCTTTCCTTAGTGATAAAGACAGGGAAGATGTTTTGTCCTAAAGTTAGGAGATGTTTTACTTCCTTCCTACCAGAAGGTAGCTCAGAGCTATGAAGTTAGTTTCAGTTTTCAAAAAAATGTCTGCCTACAACACAAATATTTTATGAGCTTTAAGGATACTGTCACATAAAATAGATGTTTCTACAAAATTGCATTTTATAATAGTCCTATAACTTATGATATGGGATTTTTTGAGATTCATGATTTTGAATATTTGTACTGTGTAGCAGGAGCGTATGGATCCAGATGTAGCAGGCAGTTCTCATTTCTCTCTAGAACTCTCCCTTTAAATCTCAGCACTGCCTTTTCAATACTGATTATCAGACATCAATCTCTTCTATTGCTTTCTAGTTTGGTCATCACCAATCACTCTCATGGTTATGAATGTTCTATTTCCTAGGATTCGTAGAAAATATTTTCCATAATTGGACAGGGTCTTTGGTTTATGTCCTCTCACAATTGCTTCCTTTTCATTTTAGGGAGAAGAGGGGAAAATTGAATAGTAGAGTGGAATAAGAAAATTTTCCTCTAGTCTTATATTCATATATTTTCAGGAAAACTTTTAAGGAGTGTTTATTAAAGGCAAATATAATACTTGTTTTACAGAGATAAAATGCAAAGGAAGTAGTTTTCTTAAAGTCCATTAATTGCACCTTTGCTCAACTTTTATGAGACTGTGGCCCTTTATCTTTCTTGGACAACTTCCCTGGGACTGTTTCCAGATTTCTGAGGGCCTCTTATACTTACCTCATCCTTCTGTTACCGTTCACATCCTATCTCTTCCTTTTAATGTGGGGTAGTTCTTGTTTCTCCAAAAGGTACTTATTTCTACTGTCTCCTCACATTCAATTGTCTAGTTCTTTAGCATTTGAGCTAATTGCCCATTAAACCTGGAACCCCAATTATTAGATACTTCAATACAAGCTTTCTTCCTAGGTAACTGTCCTGATCTTAAATTTTTCTATGTGGCGAAAGGATATGCAGGCATCCTCTTGTACCAGAGAAAGGGAAGAAAAACCATCAGTTAAGCTTCTATCTTGAAACAGTTTGAATGTGTACATATTGTCATGGATTTTCAAAGACTTAAAATTGGCTTCTCCATCCAAGTCATTTGGAGCTCAACGACTGTTTTTTAAGTACTGATATTGTGCCAGGCTCTGAAAATACCAAAATGGACAAGAAAGAAAGAATCTTTTTCCTATAGTAACTGCTGTTCTGGTTTGAGAATTAGACTGTAAATGCCTGAGCCAAAGGAGTATATAAGAAGCTTTTAAATTCATCATTTCAGACTATATAAGTATCACATTGTCACATCATGCACCTTAAACCTACACAATATTGTATGTCAATAAAGCTTATAATGTGCAGAAACGTCAGGTTCCCAATATGGTAGTTGTTAGAGCAAAATTATGGGCCAGAGATCTTGGGTGGGGGGGTGGGGATGGGTGGGTAGCAAAACAGCTCAAAAAGAGGAAGAACAGAAGAAGGTAAGTATAGATACTGAACACTGCAACCTGAGAGATCTACGCAAAACCATGGATGCTGATTTCCTGTTTGATCACACCAGATAAGTTTACTTTTTTTTCCCCCAAATCACGTGGCTGACACTTCTTGCTGAGAATAAGGGGAAAGAGTGAGTTTTTTTCCTATAATCATTCAATTGTTAGTAAAAAATAAAATGAAGAACTTGAAAGTTCTTCCAGATAGCATATATATGTCTTTATAGGGAAGGACTTTGCTATTAAATCAATCTGTGCATCTATGCCAGATAATTCTCCTTTCTAAGTTGATTTTATGGCAGAACTTTTATTATATTTTGAATATGGTATATAAGTAAGACAAATGAAAGAGAAGTTTGGAGAAGGATAGTATTTGGCGTTATGTTCATTGTATGCAGTTAGAGATTTTTTCTATTTTGAAGTTCTGTTGTCTTTGTTCTAACATTTATTTTCCATCTTAAAAATTTTATTAGGAAACATTTAAAAAAAGTTGTTTTACCTTGACATCTCGGCCAAGGCACTTGTATCGTGGCAGTTTTTCTAACTGTGGTCAGAGGCAGTGTGAAGTAATTCTTTACAGTAATAATGATATTTGGCTCTCCCAATTTGCCTTTTCATGTAATTTTAATGGATGTACTCCATATTCACTTATCCCTTGTTTTCCTCAGTCTGTGCTCTTTCTAACCACTCATTCCCTAGTGGAGCATGGAAAGAATGAACTTCTGAATCACTTGTGCCACTCAGCAAAGTCAGTTATGATTTAGTCAACTGGAAACTGTTCTTGGAGTCAATCTGAATACTTTAGGCCAATAACTCCAGTTTCTTCTAAAGAATAGCAAGGAACTGATATCTGACTGAAGTGTGGAGGAAGGTGCCACGCAGGTGGGAATGCCAGGGCCAGTAGAAGGGCGTGGTAAAATGAAGGCCCTCTGTAGAGCAGGGGAGCGTGTTCTGTGGGAGAAGGCGAGGGTGGGATGTTTCGAGAGAACAGCATTGAAACATGTATATTATCAAGGGTGAAACAGATCACCAGCCCAGGTTGGATGCATGAGACAAGTGCTCGGGCCTGGTGCACTGGGAAGACCCAGAGGGATCGGGTGGAGAGGGAGGTGGGAGGGAGGACCGGGATGGGGAATACATGTAAATCCATGGCTGATTCATGTCAATGTATGGCAAAAACCACCACAATATTGTAAAGTAATTAGCCTCCAACTAATAAAAATAAATGAAAAAATATATATAATTGTCTTAAAAAAAAAAGATTTGGAGTCCACCTTGGTTCACATGTGGTCTCTGCCTCTCACCAGCTGAGTGACTTGGAGCAGATCCTTTCTGAACTTCAGTTCCTTCATCTGTAAAACAGAGACCTTAATGTATCTGCTATATATGATGACTGTATTCTTTAAATGATTATATTTGTAAGACACTACATATGTAGAATAGCACAAAGTAAGTGCTCCATATGTATAAAGACAAAAATAAGAGAGAGAGATCCTGTCCTAATATTTTCTAGTTTTCACACTTTCACCTAGTAAGGAGAAAACACTTCAGGGATATTGGTTAAATACTCAAAATGGAGTTAAAGGCAGACTGTGCAATACATCCTAATTAGAAGAAAGATGGGAAGGGCAGTATTGAATAAGCAGTCAGGTAGTGACTGTTTCCTATCATCTAAATTGGATCAACCAATTTAAATATCTGATTATTTTCAATAGTTCTGTATAAGGCAAGCATCCATAATCGACCACTAGTATTTGCATTTATATTAATAAAAAATAAAATCAGAGTATTCCAGAGGGAAAAAGTTATTCATGGGTTGACATAAAAGAGATACAGTCTTACAGTATATCAGGTTCAACAGCTCTCTTTTTCACAGATCACTTTGAGTCCTTTTCTTCTGATTCGATGGACACTTTCTGTTTTGCTTTCTCCTCCATCTAGGGCAGCACTGTGGTGTTCAATGAATATACATGATGACTGATTTCTGCCCAGTGACAGCACTGCACTCAGACAGAGAGGTTCTCACTGCTCATTCAGAATCTACAGACCAGAATTAAAAAATCAGCCTGGCTAATTCACGTGCTGAAAAATAATATGTTTACACAGAATGGAATATTCTGTGTAATATTTGTATTATTTGTATTTGTATTTGTATTTGTATTATTTGGAATATACAGATCCACAAAATTCCTTTTAAAAAAATTTCAAACATAGCAATCATATTTTAAAAAGGGACTTCCTGTATAATTAAAGCAGCTTGCCTACCTTCCCTTAATGTCAGGAAATTAGCCTCATACATGAAAGGTCTCTGCATGCATTGTTTCCTAATTTAAGGTACAGTAAGGGTCTTTAGATAGGTTTCTCTTTGACTGTTCACACATTAGAAAAGTATTCTGTATTAAGATTAGGTGGCTCATTGCTGAGGGATCTGGAAGAACTTCATGATGCCAGCACAGCAGCTGGCAAGATAGTTAAATCAACACCTAACAAATAATCCAGCTACTTAATTGACATGCTGCAGATTTTAAAATGCAGAGAATGAAAATCTTCAGAATTCAGTCATTTATATCTAAACTTGAAAACATTGCCTTGGATTCAGAATACTCCAGCCGAGTGTGCATTGGTGAGTTGAGATGTAAATGATCAGAGAATTTCAAATTTCTCAGTGAAAGGTGCTATTGCAAACAAAGCAAAGAGGTATGACATCTGTTGGCATCAGATTGTGTGACCATTTGTGATTGTTTAAAAAATGTCATACCTCTCAAGGCTTTTTCATGTTAATCTGTGTGTGTGTGTGTTATATGGTGTGTTTTGGTGGAGTTAGGAAGAGGGTTTGTCAATAAATTCCTACTTTAGTTATAAACAAAACCACACCAGAGTGGTATGGCTTAATGAAAAACCTGGGCCAGAGAGGGTTAATCTGGACCTATGTTCTCAGGTGGGCTTCTCTGGTAGTTCAGCTGGTAAATAATCTGCCTGAAATGCAGGAGACCTGGGTTCGATCTCTGGGTTGGGAAGATCCTCTGGAGAAGGGAATTGCAACCCACTCCAGTATTCTGGCCTGGAGAATCCCATGGACTGTATGGGGTTGCAAAGAGTCGGATATGACTGAGCGACTTTCACATGTTCCCAGGTGGCGCTAGTGGTAAAGAATCTGCCTGCCAATGCAGGAGGTGCAAGAGACATGGGTTTGATTCCTGGGTCAGGAAGATCCCCTGGAGGAGGCCTGCCAACCCACTCCAGTATTCTTGTCTGGAGAGCCCCACAGACAGAGGAGCCTGGCAGGCTACAGTCCGTAGTGTCACAAAGAGTCGGACACTACTGAAGTGACTTGGCATGTATACTACATCTTATGTCTATTTTCTCATAATTAAGAAAACAATTTTTAAAAAATATAAGGTTGTTTTGAAAAAGTCCACATTGTTATCTTTTGTCTCCGTTTGGTTTTTTTACTCATACTAACTCATGATCCTCATTTTCATAAGCCAATTGGTCAATGTTATTTTATATGAGGAAGAGGTTATTCCTAGAAAATTCTGGAGTTCTCTTCAATAATTCATCTTGTATAATATCTAAATAGAAAGGCCTTTTGAAACCATGAACAGAAAGCTTTTATGTTTTCTGAGCATCTTTACTGAAATTACTTTTTACTTGACACTTGTAACTTACGGGATTTCAAAAGTGATAAATTCTGAATTTTCAAAAAATTAGAAGTATCAACATGCTAATAACTGAATTCTTTCAATTCTCAATATTTTTAGGTCATAATTTTAATAACTTGGAGTAGTTATATAATTTTTCATAAGAAGTATGACTTTGTCTTCTAGCTTATATTATCTTTGGTGATGTAAAACCCATTTTCTTTTTTTTTTCCCAAAAAATTTAACTTTAGGTCCTAAATTTTCCTGAAATTTCCCTTATCTCATGTAGACTTTGATTTCATTCTTGGGTCTTAATCTGCTTCTTCAGTTATATATTCAGGCAACTTTGTGATTTAGAGCCCTCTTATAAAACAATCTGAAAAGGTCAGGTTTTTGGTGTGCAGTTCAGAGAAGTTTCGTAAAGTTTAAAGTGGACATGAAAAGGTTATGCATTTATAGGTGTTTTCTGTTTTAAGCACATTGCAGTATAGCCTATAATATGAATAAATATAAAACAAGTCAATTTCTTACCCTTCTTGGACCTATAAAAATTACCCACTGGAAGTGGTTTTTCTCTTGCCATTGAAGAAATATGGGAGGACCCCAGGACTTGTCTGGTGGCTTTAAAAGAGAGTCCTAAAGTCACATCAAGCTCTTGATAGTCTCAGCTCAGAAAATAGATACCCAGTGTCCAACATTCCTCAAAACTCTTTAGTGTGATTTAATATCAACTTTTCCTCCTCTCCCGGAAAGGAGCTAACACTGAGGATAGAGAGCAAGAAGCCTTTTGTCTTTTCATGTACTTTCTGTCAACCAAAATTTCAGAAATGGATACCCAGTTGGCATAGAAAAGGTGTTTATTTGGGGTTTGTTAGGACTGCAGCCTGGGAGATAGACTCAAGGAACACTTGCATTGTGTTCTGCTGGATTTGCAGATGAGGGAGGTTTATAAAGACAAAAAGTCTGCAAGGTTATAGTTAGTTAAATGAGTTGTTTATCAAGAATTATAATTGGAGCTGGCAAGAATTAAGGGTGCTTTTTAAGTAAGGATTGGTTGAGGTCAGAAATATTTGCATAGTTAAATGGGGAGACCCTGAGAGATTCCAGTTGGCAGGTATTTTTCTGAATACGGTGGCGGTGTCCTTGGATTTGGTACAGTTCAGTGAAGTTCAAGTTCTCGTTGTTGCAGGGACTGTCTGAGACCAGATCCTTAATGGCTGTTTGGCTCTTTCTGTATGCCTGAACTGTGATTACTCCATTATAATTTCATTTTGTCATCATTCCTTATCCATTTGCTAGTTTTGGAGTGTGGTGGGTGGGGAGGAGGATCTGGGCGGTTTTACTTGAACGGGAAGTGGCACAGGATGGTGGTATGCTGTGATGTAAGAGCCTACCAGGTAGCTTTTTTGACTATAATGTAAGTGCCTGACACTAAGCTTTTGATTGTGGAGGCATACATTTCAAGGATGCCCATCTTAAATAAACCCATTGCCAACAACACTGGATACTTACAGAGCTAGATTGGTCCACTCCTGTAGTTCCTCCTCTTTGGGAAGCTCTGCTTGACCGAGGTAACCGACCATCTGGCGTCTTGCTTTTCCCTTCCCAAGCTTTAGTTCCTGCTCTTATGTTTTAAGTTCACCAATAAAGAGTGAACCTGTGAAACCCTGGGTACCTCCATCTCTACTCATGATGCCTCAGGCATGCTGTGTACTCCCCAGGACCTGCCAGTGATGAACCCTGTTTTTGCAGAGTTCCCTAATGGTTGTTGCTGAAGGGCACCTTGAAATCATAAGAACCCCAAGGGCTGCAACACTGGCTTCAGTGGGGTAGACATCTGTGGCAGCTCTGCACGGGTAGTTCTAGCCTAGGTGACTGTCCCAGGCATTTCCAGTGATGGCATCACTGTTGATAGGCTGGTAAGATCTGAAACATGTGCTCTTTGGGCTTGGCAGACATGTCAGGCTGCCCTAACCCTGCAGACACTTTTGTGGGCACTTCATGCCTCCCTCATGGACTCCTCTGCCTCTGGGTTGCTAGTTCTCAGACAGCTCCTTCCTTTAAGACCTTGGATGGTGTGTCAGTGCTTCTTCTTTCTGGGTAGAATTTAGATGTGTAGGACTTAAAACAACTTCAGGCTGTTTCACCAGAACAGTCCATATCTGGTCTACAGGAAGTCCTCCCACTTTCTTGGATCCACTGTGGGAAGCCAGAGCTGTCTCTTTCTAGATTAAGTAGCGGATCTTCAATTTGCAGCGGCCAAAGTGTTGACCACCTTGTCACTCTTCCTCCTCAGATTTTCTGGCAGGAGTGTCACTGTGTTTCCCAACCAGACAACAAAGTGACAGTATTTTGCATAGACAACAAGGACTGATGAGATCATGAACCATTTGTTGTATATAATTTGCAGTAATTGCCTCAATGAAGACATGGAAGTAACTTTAAGATAATTTTTTATAATGAGATTTTACCTTAACTATAAATATTCAGGACTCTGCTTAGGGTTTCCCAGGTGGCTCAGTGGTAGAGAATCCATCTGCCAATGCAGGAGATGACAGAGACATGGGTTCTATCCCTGGATTGGGAAGATCCCCAGAAGTAAGAAATGTCAACCCATTCAGTATTCTTGCCTGGAGAATTCCATGGACAGAGGAGCCTGGTAGGCTACAGTCCGTGGGGTCTCAAAGAGTTGGACAGCACTGAGCACAGCATAACATGCACTGTTTGCATGGTTTGGGATGGTGGATTATAGATAAACCATAGAATGGATGATCTCTGTAAAACTGATCATATTAAGCTGATGTCCCACCATGGTTTTAGGTATGCCAAGATGTCAGTCCCCTCATTCCTCAGGGTGGCCAGGAGGGACTTGATACAAATTTTATTATCTTCTGTGTATGCAATAAAAATGTTGGAAAGACTTGTATTATACTTCATGTTAATGAAAGAAACATTAACATGAAGGTTGAAAATCAATTTTAAAAAATTGAACTTAGCAAAATTTCATTATGGGCTCTGGATATGCAAATTGCTATTAGTAATTACTATGATGAGTGATATCCAGTGTCAACTCTATATAAATGTCAGCAATTAACAGTATATATTATATGTTTTTGTCATCTCCAAAGCTGACTGGTTTCTACTTGTTTTGAAAATATGTCACTCTTATTCAAGAAGACCTATAATTTGTCAAGATCAATCATTTTCAGATTCTGCTACACAGTTTAGGTGACAGGTTTTACAGTGCTAGCCAAAGTTTAAAGTCTCTTATTTGATTACACAAAAATTATGTCACATAGATAGTTAGCAATGATTATGTACCTTTGCTAAATCTTTGGATTTACCAGTCATTTTCATTCGTATTATTCTCATCTAATCATGTTTCTACATTAAATATTGGGTCAAGTTTCAGCAAAATTGTCCAACTAGATTAAAATTTGTTCATATTTTATGGAAGTGAAATATTTTCTTCATTGTTTTCATCATGATATGTACAAAAGTTATTTATTTCCTTGATTTAATTTGTGCAGAGATGCTAAAGGTAATGACTAAGTGTAATCAAAGTGTTTCTATCTTCTAGTAGATCAAATATAGAAACATTTAAAATTTTTAATGTATTTTGATATTAAAAAAGAACTCTACATTTCTTTTGCCATGGATACCGTTGAATTACCCTGCTGGAACCAAGATTCAATTCTGTTAAAATTTTCTAATCAGGGCTGTGAAGTTAAGAATATCTTTTCCTACCTTGTTCTTTACTAAGGAGATTGAAGGAGTGTCTCAGAGACAGCTCCTAAAATTTTAGAGAGGGAATAGAGTTCTAGAGTGAATGATTTGGTTCTCATAAAAGAATTTTTAAAATTGTGGAAGATGCAGAGTCCACTAAGTTTGACTTGTTCATTTTCCCCTGATTCAGAATTATTTCCAGGTAGAAACTTAGCTGAACAAATTGACAGGTGTAGTGAACTACTGTCAGGTGGAATGCTTTGAATGTAGAGATAAGCATGCTTTTCATTTTCCTCCTGTTCTCGAGAGTGATGCAGAATTTTGATGCACAAAGTGGGCTCAAATGATGTTTATTGATTGAATGAACTAAAATTTGTAAATCCTATGTATGCTACCTTTAAATGACATGCAAATAATGAAGTACTCTATTCAGTAGTCCCGTGACATCAAATACTTCCCAAATTGTGTTATTTAACTTAAATGTTTTGATGATTTTAGATATAAAGAAATATAACTTTTATATAATGGCTGATACAAATTATCAACAAAAGAAGTTGCATTCATTGAACAATCCCTTACATAGTTTCTTCAGAATGTAATAAACATTACCTTCTCTCATCAATTTTAACACTTATTCAGTGTATAAAATCACAAAGTCCATATAATGCAGCTTGGAATATACCCTGGCAGCTTTGCAATTACACTCTAGTGGCCTAAACAGATAGTGTGAAAAAGGCACCATAAACCTTAGTTCTTACTGATCAGCAATTACATTTTCACAGTGAGAGCAGCAAGAAAATTCAGAACTTAGGTGTCTTTTTAACATGTACATGAGTCATGAGATGAAAAAATTGAGAGATTTAATGAAAACTAGGACTTCTCAGAGAAGTATAATGATAATGACCATCTTTTCTATACAGTCATCAGGTTCTTGAAGGCACAAAAGGCAGGCCTGATTTTATACTTGAGAGTACTCACCACAATAGACGTCTCACACTGAAGTGTTGGAGTTTACTTTATTTACAGGAGGAGTCGGTGACACTGGCACATTTTCCTGAGAAACCGAGCCTGAGATGGGTATTTACATGCCAAAAGTTTGTTGGGAAGTAATCCAGGGGATCGATAGCTGTGGGGTAGTGAAGGAGGCAAGACTGAGCAGAGGTCAAACTCCAATGCAGTTGTGTGATGCTTTTTATGTGTCAGCTTTACTGGGCCACAGGGTACGCAGATGTTTGGCTAAACATTATCCCGAGTGTGTCTGTGAGAGTGTTTCTGGATGAGATAGTGTTTGAAATTAGTGGACTCAGTAAAGCAGAGTCCCCTTCCCAATGCAAGTCGACCTTATCCAGTCTGTTGAAGACCCGAATAGAACAAAAGGCAAAAGAAAGGAGAACTGATGTGTTTTCTGCCTATTTAGTTTGGGACATCAGTATTCTCCTGCCATTGAACTGAGATTTAGAGCATCAGCTCCTTTGGCTCTTAGGCCTTCAGGCTCAGACTCAAGTATACCACCGGCTTACCTGGGTTTCCACCTTGAAAATGGCGGGTTGAGGAACTTCTTAGCTTCCATAATCTTGTGAGGCAACTTATTATGATAAATTGTCATATGTGTGTGTGTGTGTGTGTGTGTGTGTGTGTATACATACATACATATATATATATATCTCCTATTAGGTTTATTTCTCTGGAGAACATTGATTAATACTATTTCTAACAGGGGCCTCCATTGATCCCACAGAGAATCCTGGAGCAAGGGTGGCACTTGAGAATTGGCCCTAATTAAGACACGATAGCTGAAACTTTGCGCCCCTAGGGAAGAGGTATGATTTTGAGTGAGGTGGCTCTCTCTGTGAGAGTGGAAAATGTGGGAAAGGGACTCCGCTAAAAGCTGTGGGCCACCAACACTCTCAGCGGTTGGGAGCGTGAGTGACTCAGTTCTGGAGTAGGAATCTGGGCCTTGCACAGTGGTGTCTACTACCGTGCAAGTACGTGTGTGTGCTCCGTTGTGTTAGACTCTTTGCAGCCCCATGGATGCAGCCCATCAGCTCCTCTGTCCATGGAATTTTCCAAGCCAGAATACTGGTGTGTGCTAAGTCGCTTCAGTTGTGTCTGACTCTTTGCGACCCCATGGACTGTAGCCCACCAGGCTCCTCTGTCCATGGGATTCTCCAGGCAAGAATACTGGAGTGGGTTGCCATTTCTTTCTCCATTTCTGGAGTGGGTTTCCATTTCCTACTCCAGGGGATCTTCCCAACCCGAGGATTGAATCCAAGTCTCCTGTGTCTTCTGCATTGCAGGCGGATTCTTTATCACTGTACCACCTGGGAAGCCCGTCTGCTACTGTGTATTATCATATGAGAAGTCAGTGGAGAGAAATATATCTGGAAGTGCAGTGGCTGTGTCAGACTCAGAAGTCACCAGCCATTCTCAAAGCAGTGTTTGTGGACGAATTGTAACCAAGCAGGACCCCGTGGTTACCTTTGTCAAGTTTATAATTAACCCCTCTATCCAAACCTTTATTTCTTTTGTTATTTAAAACTTTTTCTCCTCAAGATTGAGGAGAATGAAAGAAAAGGAGGGGAATTGTAACCAAGCAGATCAGGACCCTATGGGACCTTCCTGGGACAGGCCTTCCCCCGTTTCCTCTGCTTTAGCTACTCTGAGAAGTATCTAGTTGATAGTATTTGATGCAAATTTGCTAAGTTGTTTTGCAGATATGAAAACCGCCCCACCAATGGAAGAATTACTTGACAACGGTGAGCACCTATAGCCCCAGGCCTCCTGGAGCCTAAGGACGGATAATGTTAACCCCTGTGATAATGTCTACCACCCTGCTGCCTCCCCATCAGCCAGTCAGTGAACTGTGCAGAAGCTGATCACATCACTTTCATTGGCCCTTTAAAACTTTAAAAATATTTTACTGAAACTCTGTGGGAAGCTTGAGGCTTTTAAGGACGTGAACCACCTCCTGTCCTTGCAATAAACCTTTCTCTGCTCCCCCCCCCCAAAAAAGCAATGGAGGATATGGGTTCAACAAGGAGCCTCTTTTAGTTCCTCAAAACCTCAGTATATTATCTTTTGCAATCCTTTTGGATTTAAAGTTGGAGTTTTGAGAGATATAGAGCCTTTTCTTATAGATGTTGAGGTTTTTTTTTTTTTTTGATCAATTACTGTGTTAGGCATGAGTCAGTATGAGATTACAACAATAAGTAAGAATTAAGGTTTGCCCTAAATTATTGACAACATATTAAAGTGAATTTTCAGTAGTGGAATAGCAAGCATTTTGGTAGATTATGGGTGAAGGATGGACTTATTTCCATTTTGAAGAGTTGGTTTTCAGTGCCTCCCATATCCCACTACATAGATGGTTAACACACTCCTCTTATTCTCAGAGTTATCTTTGAGACTGTGATCAGATATGTATCTCTTTTGAAGTCTCTGAACTAGCAGGGAGTAATAATACTAGCACTTCTCTAGCATTTTGCGTTTACAAAAAGTGCAGTATACCTCCATCATTATTAGCAAATAAGAAAACAGAGACCCAAAGAAGTTGCATAGTCCCTCAAGTTCTACCAGCAGGCACCAGAAAGTGATAAACTCAGCATTTCAACACGATGTAGTCTCCCTGTATGTCTCTAATCACCTTGTGGAACTGCAGGGGGGAACTACAAGAGGATGCTCATTGAGCTCATATCTTCCTACCAGGTGAATCCCCTTTGTCCATAGTTTTCCTAACACCATGGAAGTATTTAGTGAAATTATGAGGAAGAGTATTATATATATATGTGTGTGTGTGTGTGAGAGAGAGAGATTGATAAAGCTTATTATAAAGTATTTCCTTATCTTTTTTCAATTCAAGTGTGTTTCCTTTGAATTTGTTTTCTAGATGAAGAAAATTTACTCATACCTCCTCTACTCCTCATGTTTTATTTCCTTTTTCACAAAGTCCTATTTTCTATCTTGTTGCTCTAACCATATCCTGCCTTTCTCATAGAGCCCCGAGATCAAACTAGAGGTCTGAAGTTTTATTTCTCGTACCCATAACCTCGCAAAGGAAAAACCATTGCCAAATGTAGTTGGAATATTACTGTCTTAAAAACTTTTTCTTTGGAGGTAATTGCAGAGTTTCAAGACAGGTCTGTGTACCTTACCGTACAGACAGGTCCGTGTACCTTACCGTACAGACAGGTCCGTGTACCTTACCGTACAGACAGGTCAGTGTACCTTACCGTACAGACAGGTCCGTGTACCTTACCGTACAGACAGGTCCGTGTACCTTACCGTACAGACAGGTCCGTGTACCTTACCGTACAGACAGGTCCGTGTACCTTACCGTACAGACAGCTCAGTGTACCTTACCGTACAGACAGGTCCGTGTACCTTACCGTACAGACAGGTCCATGTACCTTACCGTACAGACAGGTCCGTGTACCTTCTCGCAGTCTTTCCTGGTGTAACGTCTTGTGTACCCATAGCACAGCAGCACAGCCAGGCTTACTTTTTATAACTTGCCTGATGTTCTTGCTAAAGAATCTATTTTGTACTGTGTGGCTAATTCATTCACTTGTCAGAAGCAGTCAGTTCGGTTCAATCGCTCAGTCGTGTCTGACTCTTTGCTGGACTGCAGCACGCCAGGCCTCCCTGGCCATCACCAACTCCTGGAGTTTGCTCAAACTCATGTCCATTGAGTCGGCGATGCCATCCAACCAGCTCATCCTCTGTTGCCCCCTTCTCCTCCTGCCTTCAATCTTTCCCAACATCAGGGTCTTTTCAAATCACTCAGTTCTTCACATCAGGTGGCCAAAGTATTAAAGCTTCAGCTTCAACATCAGTCCTTCCAATGAATGTTCAGGACTGATTTCCTTTGGGGTTGACTGGTTTGATCTCCTTGCCGTCCAAGAGTCAGAGGCATTAGAGTGATTGTAATCTTTGGAGTCAGAACTAAGTTTGAATATGAAATCACTGATTGGAAGTTAGAAAAATTGCTTCACTTTAGTTTCCTGTTTTGTGCAGTTATTGTCTTAATATAAAAACATGTCATAAAAAGCAAGTTGTACTGAATGTAAAATCTATGTAAATTATAAAGACCTATGCAAATGATGGCTTTTATTAGTATAGTTTATTGCATACTGTGCCTAACAGGATGTTTGGGGGTAATATAGACAGCAGTTTCTTGCCCATTGTTTTACCAAGGAAAAATTAAATAAAATTATTTATACAGTTTCTTTCAAAGCCATGGTGGTTAAAATCTATTATGTTATGCTTTTTCTGTTTTATAAGTCAATTATAAGAAAAATATCTGGAGGAAGTACAGAGAAGGCAATGGCACCCCACTCCAGTACTCTTGCCTGGAAAATCCCATGGACAGAGGAGCCTGGTAGGCTGCAGTCCGTGGGGTCGTGAAGAGTTAGACACGACTGAGTGACTTCACTTCCACTTTTCACTTTCATGCATTGGAGAAGGAAATGGCAACCCACTCCGTGTTCTTGCCTGGAGAATCCCAGGGACGGGGGAGCCTGGTGGGCTGCCGTCTATGGGTCACACAGAGTCGGACACGACTGAAGCGACTTAACAGCAGCAGCAGCAGAGCTGCCCATTTCTTTCTTTTAGATAAATGAGACATTTTACTTCTAAATAATCAGATAATCTTTTTCACCTACATAACAGGTCTTAGGTGACATCATTGGTCATTGATTTAGATACTCATCCTTAAATAGTATCCTTTATGTGGAGACCATGTGACAGAAATCTCTTTTCTCTCTTAATCAGTTTATGCTGTTTCTAGGTTACTTTATTTTTACCAGTGAACATTGAATTTTATAACAGAGCATGATTATTCTCCTTTAATTGCCTATTTGGTGGGTCAGAAACAGATGTGTAACCTATCTTTAGAACTTTGTGAGGGGATGGAACTTCTTGGCAAGCATCTTTTTTTAGTACTAAATTTACTCATGGCGCCAGTTTTCTCTCCTACCCTCATTTTCCCTTCATCTCCATTTCTTTATCTCTTGCTTTATATTTTTAAGCCTCCCTAAACCCTTTATGGTGCAAGGTGAAGTTGACATAAATAAATAATATCAGAGTCTTAACTTCAGCCCATGAAGATATACAGACCCCTCACTGTAGCTCTGTTTGTGTAGTAGGTCCTGCCTGTGCACAAAGAATTTAGTAGTTGCTCCAACATGCTGTCCACAGACAGTTTACAATTCATGAGCCTAAAATTAAATTGATATATTAAAAATCCTCTCAAAGGGAAAATGTGTTTTAAACTTCTGTTGTAAACACAATAACTAATTGTGGGTAATAACATTCTGGAAGGTAAATAATTACGGTAAAGTGTTATCATGTGATTTCACAATACAAGGGGCTCAGCCCTGTGAGCAAATATTAAAATGTAAAGTATGAAGCAAACACAGACAGATTTGTCAATTTTATATGTTTGAACAATCAGGTTTGCCGCTCACTGTTGCCATAGCAACCAAGCTGCCTATGTGAAGTAAGCAACTAAATTTCATTGCTCCTTGGTGTAAAAATAGCAGCTGTTAATGGTTCTTCTCTCTGTTGGAGCACATCATAAAAAATTTTAAATATACCCAGACACACTGTTATTCCAATCCCAAGCCAAAGCTGATGGTCAGTGAGGGTGACCAGCCTTTTCAGTTTGCCTAGGACTGAGGGGTTTCCCAGCACATGGGACTTCCAGGGCTAAAACCAGGACAATCCTGGGAAAACTGGGATACTGATCATCCTACCAGCCCTCCTCAGTAGTTAGAGTCACATTTTATGTTGCCCACAGGCACACCTTATTTTGTGAAATAGAGTAAGTTATGAGCTGGAAAACGGTACGATGAAACGCTATTTGGGAATATTATGTAGCCTACCGGAAGGAGAGTCTCGAGGCAGGGAGGCCAGTTACAAGGCTGTTTCAGAAGTTCCAGTGTGAGGTAATACAGATCTGAAATGGCCCCTCACTTGAATAAATGTGCAGTGTTACACTAGTGATTGTAAAATAAGGCTATCCTTCCTTTCTCCAAAATTAGGATGAGATACAGGACTAAAAGGCTTCTCAGGTGGCTCAGTGGTAAAGAACCTGCCTGCCAGTACAGGAAATGCAGGTTTGATTGGAAGATCCCCTGGAGAAGGAAATGGCAACCCACTCCAGTATTCTTGCCTGGAGAATTCCGTGGACAGAAGAGCCTGACAGGCTACAGTCTATGAGTTGCTAAGAGTCAGACACAGCTTACTAAACAAGAACAACAACAGGCCCGTTAACTTGATTGCTGTTCAGTCACTAAGTCGTGTCATTTGTGACTGGTGGAGTGCAGTCCACCAGCCTCCTCTTCCTCCATTATCTCTTGCAGTATGCTCAAATTCATGGCCATTGAGCTGGTGATACTGTCTCACCATCTCACCCTCTGCTGTTCTCATTTACATTTGCCCTCAGTCTTTTGCAGCATTAGGGACTTTTCCAATGAGTTGGCTCTTTGCATCAGGTGGCCAAAGTATTGGAGTTTCAACTTCAGCATCAGTCCTTCTAATGAACATTCAGGGTTGATTTCCTTTAGGGTTGGCTAGTTTGATCTCCTTGCTGTCCAAGTGACTCTCAAGAGTCTTTTGCAGCACCCCAGTTTGAAAGCATCAGTTCTCCGTTGCTCAGCCTTCCTTATGGTCCACCTCTCACATCCATATATGACTACAGGAAAAACCATAGCTTTGACTAGATGGACCTTTGTTGGCCACGTGTTGTCTCTGCTTTTTAATATGCTGTCTAGGTTTGTCATAGCTTTCCTTTCAAGGAGCAAGTCTCTTTTAATTTCATGGCTGCATTCATGGTCTGCAGTGATTTTGGAGCCTGGGAAAATAAAATCTGTCACTTTTTATGTGTCTGTCACTTATGTATTTACTGTTACTGAAAAATAAAATTTCCCTCTTCTCATTTGCCATGAAGTGATGGGACCAGATGTTATGATTTTAGTTATTAGATGTCTCCAAAGATATGCCTCATGTAGGCCCACAAATCAGCCTGTTTGCTGCCATATGACATCTGCTTTGTGCTGCCCTGGTGCCCCCTTGTCCATGCCTAGTCCCTACAAAAGTATTTTTGCTGCTGCCAATCATGAGATGCCAGTGCCTATGCTGAGAGTGCTCCCTTTGGATGCTTCCAAAGCCACTGCTTCTTGGAGTGGTGAACATTGCTGTTAATAGTTTTCACTTTTTAATTTTATTGAAGTATGGTTGATTTACAATGCTGTGTTAAATTCTGCTGTGTGGCACAGTGACTCGGTTATGCATGTATATTCTTTTCCATGTGGTTCATCACAGGATGATGAGTATCGTTCCTGTGCCGTACTGTAGGACTGTGTTGTTTATGCATTCCGTATATAATAGTCTGTACCTGCTGGCACTTCTGATCAGAGTGGTATCCTCTCCAACTCTGGGTCACACTTAGTCACTTTGACTCCAGTCCAGTTCTACTCTTGCCAGAGTCACAGAATCTCTAACCTTTTTCTCCAAAGGGGCTCAGAGCCAATTCAAGAGAAGGGCCAGTGCCATTCTGTCCCCTCCAGGACCCTCATCTTTCTTCCAGCCCATCTCCAATAGGACTCTTTCTTCCTCTCTAGTTACAAAGCCAAGGCTGTCCCAAGTTTATTAGTGAAGACAACAGGTTGGAATGGGGGGAGTGAAAAGGAAGAAACGAGATGCTGTTAATAATTTTTGAGCAAGGACTCAGCCTGCCAGAATCACTGTTTCACAGATATTGTTAAGGATAGAGTGGCATTCTTTTTTTAAATTGAAGTATGGTTGATTTATAGCATTAGATTAGTTTTGTGTATACCACATAGCAATTTGATGTTTTTATAGATTATGGTCTGTGTAAAGTTACTACAAAATATTAGCTATATTCCCTGTACAGTTGTACCTAATTTTATACCTAGTAGTTCATATCTTCAGTCCCTTTCCTCTATCTTTCCCCTCTCTCTGTCCCTCTCCTCACTAGCAATAATTAGTTAGTTCTCTGTATTTGTTTCTATTTTGTTTCATTCATTTATTTAATGTATTTTTTTAGATTCTGCATACAGGTGAAAACATACTGTATTTGCCTTTCTCTATCTGCATGGCTGGATGGCATCACTGACTCGATGGGCATGAGTTTGAGTGAACTCCGGGAGTTGGTGATGGACAGGGAGGCCTGGCATGCTGCAATTCATGGGGTCGCAAAGAGTCGGACACGACTGAGCGACTGAACTGAACTGAACTGATCTGCCTTACTTGACTAAGAATAATATTTCATTATACATGTATATGTGTGTGTGTGTGTGTGTATATATATTTATGTATCACACAGCATCATCTCTATCCATTCATCTGTTAATGAACATTTAGGTTGCTTCTATATCTTGACTACTTTGAATAATGCCGCTGTGAACACTGGGGTGTATATATCTTTCTGAATTCGTGTTTTCATTTTCTTTGGTTATATACCTAGGAGTGGAGTTGCTGGATCATATGGTAGTTCCGTGTTTAGTTGTTTGGGAAACCCCCATACTGTTTTCCACAGTGGCTGCACCAGTTTACATCCTGGGGTGGTGTTTTTCACTGGTGCTTCTCATGGCCAGCAGCATAGATGTTGTGGAGTGCCCTGAGACATACTTTTGCAGCAACTCCTTTTAAACAAATATGCACCATGCCCTAATTCACCACTAAATACAAGTTCTGATGTAGGTCAAGACTAAAAACACAAGAAAGAAAGAGTTGCCTTTGTAGGAGAGAGCAGGGATTAGAGCTAGAGGCAGTGTGGCAACTGACTGCTCTGTCAGCCCACTTGAGACCTTCGCTTTTCCCTTTGAATCACGCCTTCCTCTTGGATTTGTCTGTGCGGTTACTGGTGTATTTAGTAGCTCCTCCCTTTCCTCTCTCCCAGTGCTACATTTTCCTCTCCAGTAGAACCTGGAGCAGAGGGAGGCTGCTTAAGTCTTCTGGTCCAGTCCTTAAGGAAACGAAATATAGTGGCTGAAATCCTGGGTGCAGACTGCGTGGTTAATATATCCTAGTTTTTTCCTCTCTGCCTTGATTTCCTTCTTTTTAAAACAGGGAATAAAAATCACAACTACGTCATAGAGCCGAGTGAGAATTATATAAACCACTGTGTGCACAGCAGTTAGAAGAGAGTCAGGACGTAGGGAGCACCGTGCGTTTGCGTTTACTGCCGAGCCAGTTGTTGGGGAGCAGCTGTGCGGCCGCATGTGGCAGAGACCGCTCACCAGCGCCAGGCGTTCCAGGCTCTGAAGTGAAGTGCAAGTCGCCCAGTCGTGTCCGACTCTTTGCGACCCCATGGACCATTCGTGGAATTCTACAGGCCAGAATGCTGGAGTGGGTGGCCTTTCCCTTCTCCAGAGGATCTTCCCAACCCAGGGATCAAATCCAGGTCTCCTGCATTGCAGGTGGATTCTTTACCAGTTGAGCCCCCAGGGAAGCCCAAGAACACTGGAGTGGGTAGCCTATCCCTTCTCCAGGGGAACTTCCCGACCCAGGAATCGAACCGGGGTCTCCTGCATTGCAGGCAGATTCTTGACCACTGAGCTATCTGAGACAATACAAAAGCTAACGAATGCCTTCTTTTAGGTGGAATCATTGAAGTCTTTACAAGGATGGCTATAGCTGATGGTGTGTAGGAGTGATTCTTGTGTTAGCATTTTTTATCACCTACTTTTGATTGGACTTCCCTTGTAGTTCAGCTGGTAAAGAATCTGCCTGCAGTGCGGGAAGCTTGGGTTCGATCCCTGGGTTGGGAAGATCCCCTGGAGAAGGGAAAGGCTACCCACTCCAGTATTCTGGCCTAGAGAAGTCCATGGACTGTAGATTCCATGGTGTCACAAAGAGTAGGACATGACTGAGCAATTTTCACTTCATTTCACTTACTTTTGATTAGAAACACAAATGATGATCAAGAACCCTTGCATTAGTTTAATAACACCATGCTCTAATATTGGATAAACCAGATAAAAATGTTCAGATTACATAAGTAAAAGAACATGTCCAGTCCTCCAAATTGAAATTTTGGTATGAAACACAAATTTCCCAAAGCTTTGCCTATCTGTGGATAAAAAATGAAATTCACATCCATCATAAAATAATGTTAACATAATATTGTTATATATTTTAATACAAGGCTTCCCTGGTGGCTCAATGGTAAAGAACCTGCCTGCCAGTGCAGGAGATGTGGTTCGATCCATGGGTCAGGAAGATCCCCTGGAGAAGGAAATGTCAACCCACTCCAGGATTCTTGCCTGGAAAATCCAATGGACAGAGGAGCCTGGCAAGCTACAGTCCACGGGGCCACAAAAGAGTCAGATACGACTTAGCGACTAAACAGCATAGCAACACAATAATAAAATGCACATTGACAGTGTATGCACACTGGTGGTGTAGCTCCACTTCTGCTAATTCCATGGAAGGTGTCTCTTTTCAAGTATTTCTAGCATGTGCCCACAGAGTGCCTCTCATGGACTTGGGAATAGGTCTCCTCAGGTTTTTCCACTTATTGTTTGCTACCCTGAGAGCATTTGAAGCAGGGTTTCCCCATTGTCCTGCCCCACTGTCTTTCCTGAAAGAGTAAATCCCTTCCAGGAACATTGTCTTTTTAGCAGTCCTTGTGGGGGGTGAACAGCATCCCCTTCCCCTATCACTGAGTGGAAGCCGTGTGGGGGTCAGAGGACAGGTGAGAGGTGCCTGCATCCAGAGGTGAGGCTGCTTTGTGGCAAGAGCAGTGGCGATACTCACGTTCAGCGAGGCTGTCCTGAGGAAGCTCTCCTAAGCCTGGGAATGACGTGCTGTATGCTGCTGGCTCTATTTTCTTCCCGTTTACCTCCATGCAACACAAATATTGAGCTTACTCAAGCCAGGGGTGAGGAAAAACCTGTAAAGACCCAAGAATGGACACCTAGGCTGTTCCTGTCCTTATGTCTAATTTAATGCTATTGCATGTCTCCAGTGTTAGAGTCGATAGTAGCTCTTGAGTAGGCCCACTTAATGCCATCATTAATCTCAGGGGGAGATGTTGATGATAGAGAGACGGTTTCTCTTTTTCTTGACAGCCAATCTGCATTTAACTTTTTCTTACTTTCTTCTCATTCTCTCTGTTTAAAGTCTTTGTGGTATTTACAGTTTATGGAAAGAGTGCTTATAAGCTGTTCTTTCCTTAGGCAAGCTAAATGTGTTAAATGATGTTATTTTTCACACAGACATCAATTCATTTTTCCAGGTTACTTTTGATGTTCTCCTTGGAGCTTACAGCAGTCTGTGTATATTGAGGTAGACCTCAATTTACAAAATAAATGTATTGCTGAAGATTGTGTTCAAAATTCTCAAATTAAATCCTACTGTTCTTTTGACTGATTCATAAAATTAGAGTTGTGTTTCCCTGGGGGTAGAGGGAAATCCCATAAAGATCTTAATTAAAACTTTTGTTAAAGAAGGGGTGAACTTCAAGGCTACTTTTGTGCTGTACTACAATACTTCCTGGGTTATTAGTCTCAGTGTTGGTTAATTTGAGGTTTCACAATAAAACTAGAGTGTCTAAACATTTTCCATGGCCTTTTGGCATAGCAGAAAAATACTTTTGGCATAGCAGAAAAATGTTTCTACTGTTGTTCTATTGTTGGGTTCTGAAAGGTGATAACACAATAAGAAGATGATACCACTGAGAGTTGAATAACATCTATTCATCAGTCTAGATATGTGATTTTCCCTTAACTTTATTAATGTGGTTTTGGTAAATTTTACATCTAGCTGATTGGTTTTTGTTACCAAGAGAATGTTTATTTCTTGTGTGTGTGTGTGTGTGTGTGTGTGTGTTTGTGTGTGTGTGATTAGGGAGGAAGTAACTATACACTCAGTTATAGACGGTAAGCAGACAGGAGCTAAATATAACAACTGATAAGAATGAGAGGAAATACTGTACTTAGAGAACATCCTTGCTGAAAGTGCTAGATGGAAATAAGAAAAACAAGTGGCTCTTTTCTATAAATAACTTTCTAGTCACGTTTCTCTTCTCCTTGTCTGGCTTACTGTCCTACATCCACATTATTTTTTCTTTTCTTTTTTATTTTTTAGTTGTGGTCTGTGGAATCGTCTAGTTTTGGCATATGGGATGGTTAGTTGTAGCATGGGAATTCTAAGTTGTAGGATCTAGTTCCCTGACCAGTGATTGAATCCAGGTCCCCTGCATCGAGAGCGTGGAGTCTTAGCCACTTGAGCGCCAGAGAAGTCTCCGTATTATTTTCTTCTTATTAATCGTATTTTTCAGTTTTTCTGTCCTCTACCACATGCCTGAATTCCTCAACTTACAGTCTTTCTGAGGGCTGGTGGGTGTTAAGTTAGACATCATGCACTTTCCTGCATTTTATGTGATGGGTTTTAACCACGTTTCTGAGTATGGTTGGCAACATTTAGCCTCTTCAAGGAATAAAATAGAAGGAACATGTAAAAGAGATGGCAAGAAGATGAAGGGATGACTGGAACTGGAGAGCAGAAAATGGGTGATAAAAATGAAAAGAAACAAGAAAGTCATATTAGTCAGTGTGAGAGTGACTCTGAATAGACATTAAGAAAGCTCAAAATAATCTCCCTTACTCAATTGCTGTGGGACTTGACATTCCATGGAGATAGATTGATCCTGTGGGTTCACTCCATAGGCATCCTAATTTTTTTTCATTGAATTATAGTTGGTTTATAATGTTGTTGCAATCTCTGCTGTATAGCAAAGTGACTCAGTTGTATCTATATAGACATTTAAAAATATTCTTTTCCATTATGGTTTATCACAGGATATTGAATATAGTTCCTTTTGCTATACAGTAGGACCTTGTTGTTTATCCATCCTTTATATACTAATTTATATCTGCTAATCCAAAACTCCCAGTGCTTCCGTCCCCCAGTCTCTCCCCTCCCCGTTGTCAACCACAAGTCTGTTCTCTATGTCATAGTGTACTAATTTAAAATTTAAAATGCAGACATTCTTAACAGGTGTGGGCCCTTTCCAGAAAGTCTTCCATCATAAAATATGTTTGACTACAAAGTCGCCTATTAGGGTTATTATTCTCTCTTAGGTAGTTAGGATCTGGGCACTGAAGGAAATGAAAGTTTGAATAAAATGACCTCATCTGGCCCACGACTTTAAAAACCATCTCTGTGATGATGGTTCCCATTTCATATCTTCACTTCCAACCCTGAACTGTAGACTGCCTACTAGACATCTTTATTTGGGTGTCGTTAATTAGTGTCTCAAACTCAGCAAATTTGGATCTGCCAAGAAGCAAATACAGAGATGGGATTAGAGGCGTGATCCCCCTTACTGGGAAGAATGCCTGTGAGAAAAAATGGGGGGTGGTTACTGGAGGAGAGTGGGAGACTCAGAGGAGTCTGGAAGAGTTGCCAGACTGTGATGCAGGGCTGACCCAGGTAGGGTGAGAGGGAAGGAGGAAAGGTTGGGTAGGGAGTCACACACTTTGATACAATTCTAAGAAAATTTCTGCAAGGTTGCTGTGCAAAGTCGGCATCAGAGGAGTCCTTCATCTCCTATGAACGGGCATGACAGTATCCCTAACAGTTATCAGCTGGGAGTAGTTGGGAGGAAGCGTGACCTTGATGCAGATTTGGTCCAGGGGCTGGGCCATCCATCAACGTACGCCCTACACTTGGAGATCTGAGAGGCATGTTTTCATGGTTGCCACATGTCCCTAGACAAGCTTTGGATTATTCCTCACGTCTATCACTCCAGAAATTCTCCTTTCCCAATTTCTTCTTTCAGTCAGTGTTGGCTCAACTCCAGTATCTACTTGTCAGCCCCACTGTCATCTAGTCTAACATCTCACTTCTGCTATTATCCATGTCACTTTTTCACAAAAATTTGTGTTCCCTTGAAAAATCATCTCACTACCCCTATGCTCAAAATGCTGTCATTGCTTCCCATCTGATTGAAAATTAAGTTCAGATTCTCTACCAAGAACTCTTTTCTCTTTCCAGAACACAAACTCATGCTTGCCTCAGGGCCATTGCACTTTCTGTTGCCTTGGCTTTGAACATTCTTTTCTCAGATATTCTCAGAGCTCACCCTTTCAGGTCTCTGCCCAAATGTTACCTGATCAGAGCATCCTTCTCTGGCCAGTTTATATTATTCAGTCTTCTTCTATAAAGTTCAATACCATATATTTGTCATTTTTTAAAATTGCTTGTTTCCCCTAATTAGAATGTAAGTGGTATGAGGGTAAAATCTTTATCTGTTTTATTTACAACTATTTCCTTAGCACCTGTCATAAATAGATTTTAAGTAAATATGTATTGAGTGAATAAATTTAAAATGTACAAAATTTAGACTATACTGACCATATATTCTGTTTCATAGTATTGTATTTTATAATCTACATTTATGTAATATATCATAAACATTTTCTAGTACTTTTAGCATCTTCTGCAGCATAGTATTCCATTTTATGATTGCAGTTAGTTACATTTTATGGATGTGCCATAATTTACTTAATCCCAAATATATCCAAAATTTTTGATTATTATGTGAATAACATTATAATGAACATCATTGCCCTTAAAATAAGTGGGGACATTGACTTGCTCATTATTCTATCCCTAGTACCTGGCAAATACTTTTAATTGAGTGAATGTACAAATAAATATGTAGAAAATATCTGACTCATTTTGTTGTTTCTTAAGGTAAAAGCTTACAAGTTGAATCATTACTTTTTAAAAAATTGAAGTATAGTTTAGTTATAATATTACATAAGTTTCAGATGTACAATATAGTGATTAGCAATTTTTAAAGTTGTAGTTTATAGTTATTATAAAATAACTACATTTGTCATTATAAAAATAATAGTAATTATATTAATAATAGTAGTTAATAATATAGTATAGTAATAGTAGTAGTTATTATTAATAACTAATATTGGTAGTTATTATTAAAATATCAGCTATATTCCCTGTGTTGTATCATATAGCCTTGTAGCATTTATTTCATAGTTCAGACCTTTTAATCTTCTGCCTCTAATTTGCTCTCCCCTGCTTCTCTCTCCCACTGGTAACCACTAGTTTATTCTATATATCTGTGAGTCTGTTTCTTTTTTATTATATTTGGTAGTTTGTTTTATTTTTTAGATTCTACATATGAGTGATAATTTGTCTTTCTCTATCTGACTTACTTCACTAAGCATAATACCCTCCAGGTTATTGCAAATGGAAAAAGTTCCTTCTTTTTTATGGCTGAGTAGTATTCCACTGTGTGGGTGTGTATACATATATACATCCAAAATGTGTGTGTGTGTGTATACACACAATATACAAACATATATACATATACATACACATACATACATACATATACACACACATTTTGGATGTATGTAGTATACACACACACCACATTTTCTTTATGTATTTACCTGTTGATGGATGCTTAGGTTGCTTCCATATCTTGCCTATTGATTGTAAATAAGGCTGTTATGAACTTGGGAATGCAAATGTATTTTTGAGTTAGTTTGTTTTCTTTGGATATATTCCAGAAGTGAAATTTCCGAATCATATATTAGTTCTATTTTTAGTAAAATTTCCTCTTGAAGATGGTCACTTTATGTTTCCACCAGCAGATTATTAAGTGCTTACTATTTTGTCGAAAACATTGAACAAAGTAAAACATTTCCGATTTGACCAATGACAGTATCTCATTTTAATTTGCTCTCTTTTCATTAACAGAGAACTTACATTTTTATCATAGACTTATTGACCATTTGCATTTCTGCTTTAATGAAACACCTGTTCTTGTCCCTGGATGTTTCAGATGTGGTGGAGGGTACGGTTATGAGGCCTGGTTCTGCCATTCATTAACTGTCTTGTTCTCATAAGTAACTTAGCTTATCTGAACTTCAACTTGTTAACCTTAATGTGGGAAGAATGGTGGTGCCTGTCTCCTGGGGCCTTCTGTGCACGCTGGCAAGGGATCTGGGCTGGGGTCAGCCCCGTGCTCACGGTGCTGTCCTTATTGTTAGGATGGCCCAGGGGAGTTGGCTGTAAAGGAAAGAAGTGTTTTTTTCCTTAAGTTGCAGTAAGGACTGACTGAGAAAAGGCAGGTAAAATGCACAGCACAGTTCCAGGTTGCAGCCCTGTGGACTGTATTCCTCCAGGCTCCTCTGTCCATGGGATTCTCCAGGCAAGGATACTAGAGTGGGTTGCCATGCTGTCCTCCGGGGGATCTTCCCGACCCAGGGATCAAACCCAGGTCCCCTGGGTCTCCTACATTGCAGGCAGGTTCTTTACCACTAGCGCCACCTGGGAAGCCTTCGTGGTACAGAGTAAGTGCTAATAAGTGGGAATTCCTGTGGCTGCTTTACTTTGTCTCTGTTACACTGTGCTCTTCTGGGGGTGAGTAACCATATTTCATAAATCATTGGAATCCCGGGGTCTTGCGGAGTGCCTGGGATACTAGTAAATAGTAGAGCCTTAGCTACTCAATCAGTGTTTGTTGTAAGATAAAAGTTGTATAAACTTCTGGTAACTGGGGGACTCTTGTCTTAGCTATTGTCTCTGTCTCCTGATTCAGCTCCTTGTTCATCTTGTCTTAGAGTATCTACCTCAGGTTTCCAGGCCTGCTTGACCTCAGGTCAGCCAAGCTATGGCATAACAATTTATACTGCTCAACAGGATTTTCAGACCTGATTTCTTCCTAGAGAGTTGTGGGCTATTTATGAGTTGTTTATGTGGAGAGTTAATAGAAATGTCATTTTACCTGCTCTTTTTCCCATCCCATAGGTATTTCATTGCACATTGTTTCTCCATATCTAAGAATATCCTTACTATATTTATTTAATCACTTGGGGAATATCCAGGAGAAAGCAGAATTGCACTTATCCATAAATAACCAAGGGAACTTCGATAACTGATGGCATTTTCTTTGCCCCTCCAGATAATCCTTTAGAGAGATTCCTTAGAAAGATACATGATGAAGTATGAATAAGATGGGAAAAAAGCCAAAGACACTAAACATGCTTTGGAAAATAAATCAGAGAAAGGACCTAAATTCATGAAATCAAATGTTCCATTAAATATTTTTCTCTCACTGATGCCATTACCCATTTAATTTCACTGTGCTGGTCTGTTGGGGTTTCTAGAGGTCTCATTTTAATTTAAGAATTTCTTATGGCACCAACCAGCAAAACCAGAAAGCCCAGCACAATGAATCCTTTGACTGCACTAATTATATTTATTGAGGCTGTGTTGAGACAGTGGTCAAGCTTCCTTTTGGGAAATAGTTACTTGGTGGGAGATTTAACATTTATAGTTGACATTCCTGAATTAACATAACTATGGCTAGAATCATTTTTCTTTTTTATCATTCTTTGCCATGCCTTACTTAGTCACTAAATGCTGTCTGCTCTGAGCAACCTTGATAGATGAGGCAACATGCTTGTAAATAACAGATATATTTGTAGTGCTTGCCAAGTAAGAAAGAAGTGCGTCTTTGCATTTCAGTGTAACTGTAACAGATGTCTGAATATTTTAAAATGTGGTTGATGTTGCAAATTAAGATTTTGGTCATTAGAGTAAATTAAAATTTCTACCTAATCAATTTATGATGTGGTAGTAAACAGTGTTCCCATGGTGGCCCTCCTGACAAGTCAACAACCATCTGGAGAAAATGCAAACACCCCTCTCCAATTAATTGTTTGGATGTTTAAAAAATATGCAGTATAGAAATATTTGGTCTCCACAAAGCATAATAGACTCAGCAATAAGTAACGTAACTTTAACACAGAAAATATAAACTTATTGTATGATAGTGCAAAGATGAATCCAAGTCATTTGTGTCTTCATTTAGCTGGTTTATCTAGAACATGACTGGTTTCAGAAAAGTTTTAAGAACTTAAAGTTACATATTCAAACACCAAGATAAGATAGCTTTTTAAAAGTGAGAAAATAGAGGTAAAGGGAAAATATTATGCCTGGAAATAGAATGTCTGGGCAAGAGGCACACAGAAAAATAATGCTGTGCAGTTGTTTTTGTTTTTTTTTTTTTTTTTTTTTGCCAGAGGAGGGTCATAGTTTGAGTCCTGAACTTTCTGGCAGCTAACGAATGGAAGGAAACATGATTAGTTACATGATTCACCACGTTCAGAAGATGAGAACAAAACACATTGTGGAGAAATGTGACTATTCCTGAATTGGAGACCAGTGAGAATATTCCTCACCTGATCCCCATGAGAGTACACTGAGTAATTAGGGAACAGTACTTCACCTCCAAAAATATCCTTACATTAAATACAGGGAGTCACTTCAAGGACAGATTCTTAAGTTATCACTAACATAAGCCAAAGGCATCATGCCAGTGTGCAAGTGAAGACCTGCCCAGCATGTGTGCAGTGTGTTCCGGTGGGATCTAGCGTCCTGAGGCCACCAGAGGTGGTCTGCATGAGTGGGGAAGAGACTCAGCTCTGTTTGTGATCATGCGGTGCTTCCTAAGAGAGAGGCTCAGATTGAGTGTTGAAAGCAGAGTAGGGGCACGGAAGGTAGATAGGCTGGTATGCTATTTTGTGTAACATATTTAAATGATAATTTAATTTTGCTTCCGTTTTCTTTTATTATTTTAGGTAAAGATTTCTTTCAAAATTACATTTGTGTTCCTCTTTTTGAAAATTTAAAAGACATGGTTTTAGAACATTTAAAAAGATGAAAGTTTAAAGAAGAAAATAAAAATCACCTAGAAATAAAAATGATTAGTGATTCCTGTATTGTTTGTTTTTTTGTTTGTGTGTTATGTATGTACATATATGTGTTTCAAAATTGAGATCATACTGTATGTATGATTTTGTATGCTATGCTATGTCACTTCAGTTGTGTCCGACTGTTTGTGACCCCATGAACTGTAGCCCCAGGCTCCTCTGTCCATGGGATTCTCCCGGCAAGAATACTGGAGTGGTTTGTCATTTCTTTATCCAAATATATGATTTTGCATCCTTTTAATTGTAGCATTATATCTCTTCTTAAAGTACCTTTCTTTGAAAACTTTAAATAGCTACATATTATGAACATTCATAGTCATTTTGGTGGTTTTGATTTTTTTCTAAGTAAAGGCATGCTGCAATAAACATTCTAAGGCATAACTTTTTGAATGACTTCTGATTATTTACTTCAGATAGGTTTTCTAGATGTGAAATTATTGAGTTAAATAATAGATATTTTTTAAATCAGTTTACAACTATTGGCAAATTGAAGATGTTTTTGCTTTAGTTTATATAAAACTTTGAGCTTATATGTGTATTTTTCCTTTTATTTTTTATTTTATATTGGAGTGTAGTTGATTTACAATGTTGTGTTAGTTTCAGGCGTATAGCAAAGTGATTTAGTTATACATATACATATATCCATTCAGTTTTTAGATTCTTTTCCCATGTAAGTTATTACAGAATATTGACTAGAGTTCCCTGTGCTATAAAGCAGGTCCTTATTATCTATTTTATATAGTGTATTTATATCTCAGACTCCTTATTACTGCTCCCCCCTCTTTTCCTCTCTCTTTTGAAGTCTGTGAGTCTGTTTCTATTTTGTATATAAGTTCATTTGTATCATTTTTTTAGATTCCACATATTAACGATATATGATATTTGTCTAACTTTTCACTTAGTATGATAATCTCTAGGTCTGTCAGAGTTGCTGCAGATGGCATTATTTCCTTCTTTTTATGGCTAAGTAATATTCCCTTGTATGTATATATTGCATCTTCTTTATCCATTCATCTGTTGATAGACATCCAGGTTGCTTCCATATCTTGGCTATTGTAAATAGTGCTGCAATGAACATTTGGGTGCATGTATCTTTTAGAATTATGGTTTTCTTCAGATATATGCCCGGGAATGGGGTTCCTGTATCATATGGTATATATTATATATGTATGTGATTTTACTTGTTTGCATATATGTCTTTGGGAGTTTATTTTATTCTTGTAATAATCACATATGTTAGTAAAGTCACATTTTATTTTTTAATAGAAGAGAAAACCTATATAGAGAACAAATGATTTGCCCGAAGTCACAGAAAGTGTCTATGTTTTTTGCTTGAGGTGATTTTGTTTTTCTTCTTCTTTCTGCTTGAGTAGACATTACAATGGTGTTTTAAAAAATTGTTTTCTTCTTACATGGAAATCACAAGTTGGCCTGGTGATTGATTTTGGTGTTTCTTTTTATTATTACCTTGTCCTCTAAATGGTAAAGTTATAGATGAATTATAAAACACCCCTTGGTGGAATGGGATTGCTTAACAGAGATATGAATTCATCTGCAAGATAAATTATCAAGGTGATCTAACAACAGCAGTCACAGTCTCTGCTAAGACTGTCCTGAAAGGATCCTAGCACATTTCAAGCATACTGTTGAGTGACAGTAATGATGGAGCTTCATTTGGCAATCCTAGATGGTGATATTCTTTATAAAAAGGAATGGTGAAATAAGGCAAATGCATGAATGGTTCAGCTAAATAAACATTTTCACGTCAAACACTGCGTTGTCATAGCAAAATCTGTTGATTCCCCTGTATTACTTTATTTCATAGAATTCCACAAATTTCATTCCAGTATTTTTGTGAAGGTACATATTGAAAGAAATATTTTGCTTCTTGGACATAATCAAAATGTGTGAGACAGCAGTGTCCTGAAGTCTGCCTGTAATACTTTCTTTGGTTCTGTGTCAGAGGCAGCCTCATAGGAGAGGCCAGTTCATGTGAGGTCCCCTGGTCCTCCAGGACACAAATGGGGCTGCACCTGAGAATCCTGCTCAGGACTTGAGAGTGGTAAATAGTGAAGTTCGCTTCTGCAGCTGTTGGTCACAAAAGGCTTTGAAGATGGGAATATTCAATGTCTTTTTATTTTGAAAAATGAGGCTGTGGAAAAGGACTCGGATCTTAAATGTGAAAATGTGAATCAAGAGAGTCTTGACCCATCAGAAGTTTATCACCTTGGAACAGAACACATTGCCATCTATGAAACTGGGAATGCAGTGGCTTCCAATTTTAAAAATCCTTCAGGGCACAATTTCTCTTAGTTCTCCCTGCAAATGTATTCCAGTCAGAATAGGGGGAGGGTCTGTTATCTGTACAGATTTAATTGTAACAATACATTTTCTTTAGTTTATTAACACTTATACAATCAGCATATGAGTAGATAAAAATCCATCTGGGCTGTCTCTTTGGTCATGTATAAATGATATTAAGATACAGTATTTCTCCAAATGCAGACTTACTGGATAGCTTCCCAAAGGAAATATACAGCCCAATGGTTTTAGTGCATGAGCTCCTTAGAGTGTGGCTCATTACTGTGGAGCTCAAGATACAGGACACATACAGGACATCTGAGCCCCGAGTCCATGGCCGAGTTTTGGTCTGTCTTGTCTTTGCAGCAAGGGGCGTCACTGAGCCTGGTGATGACAGCTCAGTGAGCTGCTGGTCTCTTCTTGTCCTTCCAGAAGGCTGTGCCCTAGAGTTGTGTGAAGCTGCCTGTTCACGCTCCAGGTCTGTTCAGCAATTAATACCAGCTTGTGTGAACTGATGTTTTACCTAGTTCGTAAGAAGTTTGCCTTGTCTCCTCTCAGCAAGTTCCTCTTTCTTCTAGTAAAGCCTGGGGTTTCACATCTGGGCAGATCCACACATTTACTTTAATTTTGTTTCTGGATATATATTGATCCTTTCTTGTGGGAGTCAGGTTACTGTTTTATTAGGAAGAGGAAGCTTTTGTTTGAAAAAAATAAATCCTCTGCTTTCAAGGAGGCCTCAACAAGATCTTGTTATTTTTAAAATAAGAATCTTTAACATCATTTTATACTTTTTGCTTTGGTGCATCCTTGTTATTTTCCATTCATTGCTGCTATTGTCAAATTGGCATACGTTTTCTAAGTATGTATAATGCTTGCTGGGTTTTGGAAGGCAGGTTGCTTCCTTTGGAAAGCTGGTTATTTAATTAATAGGGGTAGGAAAGAATAACACATGTATATTCATAATACTAACTGGAAGTTCATCTACATCAAAAGCTGGGTGACACTTTAAGTATTGTGAGAATTTAGAGATTGTACAGTGGGTGGAGCAGCTTGAAAAGAACAGTGTGTGCGGTGAAGAACATACTGTGAGGTGTGAAGAAGCCATTTGATTAGGGTGGGGTGAGAATGGCAGGGATGTATATTGGGTGGTGGTGGGAAGTATATATAGGGTTGGTGAGGCCTCAGTGCTGAGGTCAAACAGTTTGGTTTTGATTTAAAAGTAATAAGAATATATATTATCATTTCTGAAATCGGAAGATGACATAATGGCTTTAGAAAGATTTATATGACAGTGTTGTATAAAAATAATTTATAGAGAGAGAATGTAAAGGCAGAGTGAAATTTTATAAAGTCATTATTCCTCTATTTCATGGTCTTCCTAAAGGTGTCATAATTTGCCCTTTGGTTTATTGTGTTTTCTTAGGGTACAGATATTAAGCTTGTTGCTTGAGATTGTCCTTAATAATTGCCAAAGCTGATTTATAATGCTCTGCACTGATCAGCTTTTCTTTTTTTTTTTTATTATAATCCTCATATTTACTTTTTTTTTCCCATTTATTTTTATTAGTTGG
Source organism: Odocoileus virginianus (assembly GCF_023699985.2). NCBI lineage: Eukaryota > Metazoa > Chordata > Mammalia > Artiodactyla > Cervidae > Odocoileus > Odocoileus virginianus. The sequence continues at coordinate 26,898,193 of NC_069689.1, forward strand.
AGGCTAATTTCAGCTTTTCAACACTGTGCTTGTGATATACCAATGTATATTATTTTAAGGAGGGGCTTCCCTGGTGGCTCAATCAGTAAAGAAACAGTCTGCAATGCAGGAGACCTGAGTTCAATCCCTGGGTCTGGAAGATCCCCTGGAGAAGAAAATGGCAACCCACTCCAGTATTCTTGCCTGGAGAACTCCATGGACAGAGCAGTCTGGTGTGTTACACTCCATGGGCTCACAAAGAGTTGGACGCAACTGAGTGACTTTCACTTCATTATTTTAAGGAGTCTTCAATAGATGGCTTATACTTGCTTTGTGAGTAGATGTGTAGAAGTTTCTGGAACCATTTTGAAACTGTAAAAGTCAGTATAGGCTAAGTTTGCTGAAGTAACAAGCACCAAACAAATCTCAGTGGCTTAACACCATAAAAGCATTTCTGGTAAATGTCTATTTATGCTGACTGTTGTAAGTCATTGCAGTGACTCAGTGAGGTCACTTGGAGCCCTTATCTCGCTATGTGCTTCCATACTTGCCAAGGCAGAAGAAGAGGAACTTGGAAAAGTATGTACTGTTCTTTAAGGCTGGAGGGATGCAGCTAACTTTTAGTCACATTTTTTTGGCCCACAGAAATGACCTGGTTATGCAAAACTTCAAAGTAGCAGGGAGTACTATGCCATCATATGCCCTAAATAAATGAAAACAGGGTATGTGTTAACATCTGTAATGACCACCACAGATATATAACCTCATGAGCATTGAAAGACTAATATCTTTCAAATGAAATTATTTTACTGAGAAGTATTTCATCCACTTCTTAGGTCTATAGGCTCATAGGCCCAGAGCAAATTAGAATTTTAATATAAATGGACAAGGTGACCCACTACATGACTTGGATATGACTCTCCGCTAGCTTTGTTCGTAGTGATGCTTCCTAAGGCCCACTTGACTTCACATTCCAGGATGTCTGGCTCTAGGTGAGTGATCACACCATCGTGATTATCTGGGTCATGAAGATCTTTTTTATACAGTTCTTCTGTGTATTCTTGCCACCTCTTCTTAATATCTTCTGCTTCTGTTAGGTCCCTACTAATTCTGTCCTTTATTGATCCCATCTTTGCATGAAATGTTACCCTGGTATCTCTAATTTTGTTGAAGAGATCTCTAGTCTTTCCCATTCTATTATTTTCTGCTATTTCTTTGCACTGATCACTGAGGAAGGCTTTCTTATTTCTCCTTGTTATTCTTTGGAATGGGTATATCTTTTCTTTTCTCCTTTGCTTTTCACTTCTCTGCTTGTCACAGCTATTTGTAAGGCCTCCTCAGACAGCCATTTTGGTTTTTTGCATTTCTTTTTCTTGGGGATGGTTTTGATCCCTGTCTCCCGTACAGTGTCCTCTATCCATAGTTCATCAGGCACTCTGTCTATCAGATCTAGTCCCTTAAGTCTATTTCTCATTTCCACTGTATAATCATAAGGAATTTGATTTAGGTCATACCTGAATGGTCTAGTGGTTTTCCCTACTTTCTTCAGTTTAAGTCTGAATTTGGCAATAAGGAGTTCATGATCTGAACCACAGTCAGCTCCTGGTCTTGTTTTTGCTTACTGCATAGAGCTTCTCCATCTTTGGCTGCAAAGAATATAATCAGTCTGATTTCGGGGTTGGCCATCTGGTGATGTCCATGTGTAGAGTCTTCTCTTGTGTTGTTGGAAGAGGGTATTTGCTATAACCAATGCGTTCTTTTGGCAAAACTCTATTAGTCTTTGCCCTGCTTCATTCTGTACTCCAAGGCCAAATTTGCCTGTTACTCCAGGTGTTTCTTGACTTCCTACTTTTGCATTCCAGTCCCCTATAATGAAAAAGACATCTTTTCTGGGAGTTAGTTCTAGAAGGTTTTGTAGGTCTTCATAGAACCGTTCAACCTCAGCTTCTTCAGCATCACTGGTAAGGGCATAGACTTGGATTACCATGATATTTAATGATTTGCCTTGGAAACAAACAGAGTTCATTCTGTCGTTTTTGAGATTACATCCACGTACTGTATTTTGGACTCTTTTGTCGATTATGATGGCTGCTCCATTTCTTCTGAGGGATTCCTGCCCACAGTAGTAGATAAAATGGTCATCTGAGTTAAATTCACCCATTCCAGTTCATTTTAGTTCACTGATTCCTAGAATGATGGCGTTCACTCTTGCCACCTCCTGTTTGCCCACTTCCAATTTACCTTGATTCATGGACCTAACATTCCAGGTTCCTACGCAATATTGCTCTTTACAGTATCGGACCTTACTTCTATCACCAGTCACATCCACAACTGGGTGTTGTTTTTGATTTGGCTCTGTCCCTTCATTCTTTCTGGAGTTATTTCTCTACTGATCTCCTTTAGCGTACTGGGTACCTACCGACCTGGGGAGTTCATCTTTCAATGTCCTATCTTTTTGCCTTTTCATACTGTTCATGGGGTTCTCAAGGCAAGAACACTGAAGTGGTTTGCTATTCCCTTCTCCAGTAGACCACTTTCTGTCAGAACTCTCCACTGTGACCCGTCTGTCTTGGGTGGCCCTACATGGCATGGCTTAGTTTCATTGAGTGAGACAAAGCTGTGGTCTGTGTGATCGGATTGGTTGGTTGTCTGTGATTGTGGTTTCAGTCTGTCTGCCCTCTGATGCCCTCTCTCAGCGCCTACCATCTTACTGGGGTTTCTCTTACCTTGGACGTGGGGTATCTCTTCATGGCTGCTCCAGCAATGTACAGCCACTGCTTCTGACCTTGGACATGGAGTAGCTCCTCTCGGCTGCTCCAACACCATGCAGCTGCCACTTAAATAGTGTATAAGTAATCATAAATATTTATTACATAAACACATAATATGTTTGCCTACATACTTATATATTACTTAGTTAACAAGTGCAGAATGAGTGATCAGTGGTGACTATGGATCTCTGTGTATTTAGCATATATCCTGGATGACCTTGAAAGCATAGTATATGAATTTTTAAAAATTTATTTCTTAATTGGAGTATAATTGCTTTACAATAATCAGTATATGAATTTTTAAACTTTAAGAGTATGAGAAGGAACCTCTTTTAAATTTATTCCGTAATTTCTTCAGTTATATGCAACATACAATTTACCATTCCTGATACAGTTTGGATAGTATCTGTTTTATCCTGAAATCACAGGTTCCATGAAGAATCATTTTATTTGATGAAATTGAGAGAGTCAATTCCTAGGCCAGTTAATAAGATGTCTGGGGGTCCCCAAGGAGAGAGGGGTCTGGGGTTCTCAAGAAGGAGGAAAGGACAAACTTTTTTTCCTCTATATTCCTTTTCTTAATCACATAATTACACAATAAACAACTCAGTTTAAACTGTGTACTAGGGATTATACAACAACAATGTATCCTGCTTGAAGATAGTTTCTCCTTCCTGAAAACCTTCTGACTAATCCTGATATTTTAGAATGTATATTATGGGAGTGGGTCTTGTAGGATCTTTCTATTGTTAAATTCTAATCCTGTTACCCTAAAATGTAAATTGTGGGAGTGAATCTGGTAAAATTTTCACAAACTTGAGACATTCTTTTGATTTATTGTAAGAACTAGTTAAAAAAGCTTGTAACTCCCTTGCTAATGCTAGCAAGGGGGGGCACTCTCCGCCCCCTTCTGATGTCTGTGTCAGACACTTTCTCTGTCCCTTTTCTTACTTTAATAAAACTCTGCTACACAAAAGCTCTTGAGTGATCAAGCCTGGTCCCTGGTCCTGAAGCTAAATCTTCTATGGAGATCATGAATCCGACATCGTTCACCATAAGCTATCAAAATTAAAGTGAGGTCCATAGGGGCTGGCTCAGAAGACAGTCCTGATAGCAGCCTGTGGGCTCCATGTATTTGGCAGCATCCCTCTGTGGCCGTGTCTGGTGATCTTCAGTCAGTGCTGAGTGCTTCAGCTCTTTGTGTCCTTAGGAGCAGCTACTTCAAACCTGTTGCGAACACATGCAGTAATCAAGTTCGAGCCTCTGCTAATAGGTTTGAAGAAGTATAGACTTGTGATTTGTAATTGTTTACATATACCTATATATTTATATAGCAAAATATGACCTATTCCACTGATGTGACTTGGGTAAGTTTAAGATATACACTGATATTTTAGATTTCAGGTGTTGAGGTTAATGCTGCTAAGAACATTATGCTACTGTTTGGAGTGGAAGAGAATCCATGGCCCTCCCAGATCGTGTACAGCAATTGTGTTGTTGTTCTAGTGCCAGTACATTGACAATAATACTAAGCTCAGTATGTCATTCTGTTTTGTTAATAATTATCTTGGGGATGGTTGTAATCATTGTGAATTAATAGATGGTGATTACATTCACTATGGTATAATAACAATAAATATTAAAAGATAATTTTATGTCAAGTTTCAGAACTGAAGTGTAAAATTGTGAATTAGTAACTATTAAGGATATAAAATGAAAGTATAAATAAATAAAGGGTGCTTGAATGAGTAATATACCTAGTTTCAGCTTCTCCATTTAACCTGACTATAAATGATTTTCAAATACTCAGTAATAGATGGACACAAAGCTATTCCAAATCTCTTGAAAACTGCAAAACATTGCTGGCACCAAAAATCATCCAATGCCATGTTATTAGTACCTTTGGTGATGTAGTTGAGCTGACCAACTCAGACTTTAGACATTTCACTATGGATTCTCCATAAAAGACTCAGGAAGATTACATATTTCAAAATTGTTTCATCAACATGCAACCGAGTGTGTTCTGTACTTTCACAAGAACTGACTCTTGGTAATGATTACAAAGTAATATGTGTTTCTCCATATGCATGTATGTGCACACACATAAGGACGAAACTTTGTCAGCAGTTTATGTTAAAATATCAAAATTGGTTGTCTCCTTGAGATTTGACACTGCAGAATATATCAGTTTGTTTGATAGCTTTCAGGTAGGCCTCACAGCATGGTCTTCTGTCCCAGTTGTCATTGCTAGGTTACCACCTTGAGGATTCATCTCGAGTGTCTCCTAACAATGATCTTAGCTCTTGTTTTCCCCTTATTCCTGTCTCTGGCTTTCTTCCATTCTCCTACAATACAAGATTTTCCTGGGAAGTTTTATTTTCATTCTCTTTCAGTTCACTGATGTTTCCTATAAGAATGCAACTTAATATATGTGGATGTTGCAGACAAGCCAAGGCGGTAGGTGAGCATCGCAGGAGTAACATAGGCATACCTCAGTGCTCCTAATAGGATTCGTATCCTAGCCACTATCGTACACACACATACTGATGGATAGGTGAGAAGGGAAGGTGTTAAAGTAACTGTAGATTAGGTCCAAGATGGAGTTGCTCATGTTAAGCCCAATGTCAGCAAACCAAAACTTAAGTTTCTATGCTTAACTTTCCCAGATAAGAAAGGCATAAGTCAACCAATCAACTCTTGTTTGCTGAGTTACCAGCTCCAAGGCTTCCCTTTGCTCCGTGTAAGAAAAGTAATCCAACTTTAGCCAATCAGCAAATGCCAAGTATAACTTTGTTGTTCCTGCTCCCTATGGTCAGTAAAAATCTCTTGGTTTGTACAGCTCATTGGAGCTCCTTTCTATCTGCTATACTGCATGCTGCCTGACTCATGAATTGTTCAATAAAAACTTACAAGATCAGTAAGTTGTATGTGGAAGAATTTTCTTTTAATAGAAGCAGGGACTTGGAAATGCTGTAGGTGGTATGAGGGCAATCAAGGACAATGGAGTGAAATCAGGGTGGTTTAGAATGCTGGTGGTATACTAGGTACCTTTTCCTAGGTTGCCAATTAGGGAGATACATCATCTTACTGCATCATGCATATTAAGGCTGAGTCTGCTTACACTGATGTATAGAAGCACTTCTGCAGATCATTTAAACCAAAAGGAAAAATCTCACTGCTTTACTTGAATTTTCTTGATAGTGTAAGCAAACATGTATTTTAGGTCATGAATTATGCTTCTGCATAATTTCTAATCTCTTCAATTCATCGTTATACTTTTTCCCCCCTGCGCTTTTCACAAAACAACTTTTGGGTGAAATATAAAAGGAATATAAATGTATATCAGAGACTTAGATTTCTTTTAGATTTATGTCTTATTATTCAGGCTACCACCTAATTTTCTCTGAGGATATCACAATTTTGTGTACATCCTGGATACACAGCCATATGCTTATTTTCTTTGTCACTGTGTATGATATTTTCTGTACACTGTGGGAAATGCCTCTCACATTTAGGAATATCACTGGCCCCCTACAAAGGGATAATATTTTTATTTTTTGACATTTTAAATTTAAACTTTAAACTTTTAGAGTAGAATCCCCTAGTGATTGTCAAAAAAGCCTAGACAGTCTGCATTGGCTATGAAAGTTAAGAGATGAGATATTGTGGATAATGTACAGGAGCCATTCTTTATTGAGTCTGCATTTTGTCCATTTGTGCTGTTTGCAGGCATATAATGCTTCTAATAAAAAATTAAGGTCACATTATGGAAACTCAGAGAACAAGGAAAAGTATCTTATTTTCTAATTCTTCCCTTTGACTCTGCAACTCTTCCTCCACCATGTGAAGAACATTATTAACTTAGATTTATTCCACTTAAGCTAAACTTTACCTTTGCCTTGAGTTCATTGATTATTTAGTGTATGTTTAATTTAGAAAGATGAGGTGGGAGCTGACATTATGGGTTTTAACAGTGGGGTTGCCCCAAGTAACCCAAACACCTACTAATGAGAAAATAAATGAATGCAGTGTATTTTAGTCTCACAGTGGCAGGTTATAAAGCAATCAAGACAAGTATGGTAACGTACAGTAATATGGCTGAACCGTTTTTGGTTGCTTCAAAAACTATTAAAGACTGTATTTTAGAGCAATTTAAGATTCACAACAAATTTGAGAGGAAGGTACAAGAGGTTTCACGTATACCCCTGCCTTCACACATGCATATCCGTTAATAAAATATCATGCAGAGAGTTTTTACTATCCTAAAAATCTTCTCTCTCCACATTCATCTCTCCCCCTTGAACTCCTGGTTCAGACCACTTATCTTTTTGTTTTCTTCATAGTTTTGCCTTAATATGAATGAATCTTAGCAATATAATGTTAAGTGAGAAAAGACCTAAAAATTACACACAAGGTGATACTCACATTTATGAAGTTAAAAACAACTAAAAAAAAGAAAAAATTTAGGAATACATATAAATTCAATACACCTATATAAAAAGTAACTGGCAAATGAGTAATATGATTTAGGATAATGGTTACCTTTTGGTAGAAGGAGTCTGGATATTAGGTTGCATCGGGACCATAGAGCTGCTATAAATTAATGTCAGGGTCCTACTTGTGATCATGGGTGTTAGATTCATAGCTGCTTATTGCATTGTTAAAACTAACAGGACTTTCTTGGTGATCCAGTGGTTATCACCAGTGGTTAAAACTTCGCCTTCCAATGCAGAGGGTGTGGGTTTGATCCCTTGGGGGGCAGCTAAGATCCACATGCCTCATGGCTAAAAACAGCAGAGCGCAAACAATGGAAGCGTATTGTAACAAATTCCATAAAGACTTTAAAAATGGGTGCGGTCGAAAAAATCTTTAAAAAGAAAATAAAACTAACTAACCAACCAAGTAACTAGAAGTGAGGAGAAAAGAGCAAGTTCAGTATAACACACTGTGTCCTCTTAATGAGTACCCATGGGAAGATTTTCCCCCAGATTGAGAAATCTGAGCTTCTCCTGATAGAATGCCAGTTTTTTTGGTCACATTAACTCTAAGAATGTTCTAATTGAATGCACGTTCCCCTTTGACTGCTAGAAAGCTCAGAGTCAGATTTACAGGCCACTTTCAATAATTATACAAGAACATATGGTATACATTTTTTGTGTCTAACTTGAATTTTGATTTCATCTTATTATTCTACATAGTTTCTCTTGGTTTTGATTTTTTTGGTCTATGAAAAAAATGCCTTTTCTGGTGTGTTTTTATATGAGCCTCGGTGAATTCCCTTTACTTAGATAATATAAATGAATAAAAACAGACTTGCCTGTTATTGGACAGTATCCAGTATCATTTCATGAGAATGAGGATGATTTCTGGCAATGGGTTTGTGTATCGTTCCATAAGTATTGTGTTTATTGTGTTTTCTAGATTGAAGGAGAGGAAGTCAGCATGTTTGTTAGGATTCATCTGGAGAAATGTACTAGGTGGGTTCTACTCAAATACAGATTTTTATAATAATTTTAAGCAGCTCTCTGGCATAGCCATCATACTATGAAAGTCATCTCTTAGTTGTACTAGTTATATAGATTTTAAGTTAAGCAGAACAAATTAAACTATAACCTCAGAAAATGATGTAAGGCATTCAAGAGTTGAAGACTGGCACAGATTAAGAAATGAAATTGTTTTTTCTTGGGACAAGCATATGATCACTGACAAAACCCAGGTCTAAGTTATTGGAAGTAATGTTTCCTTGAGTCTGGATTGCTGGCCCATTGACAGTAGACGACTCTGTGGCAGAGAAAAATTTCCACATGGGAAATAATCTTAACAGAAGATGGTCTTGTCCAGGGTTGGTTTGTTTCCATGGATTTCCCCAAGAGGTGCTTACCTATCTAGCTTCAGAGTCACTTTTCAAAATTAAGAAGACGAACACTTTCCATTGCACTATATTTTAAAAGCTATTAATATTTTGGATAAACATGCTATCAGGGAATATTATATCACATTCTTTGAGAAATTTATAAATTTCTAGAAAAAAAATTTGCCAATGACCAAATTGCAATATGTGCACTGAATGTGATATCTCTGAAATCATCTGTGAATAAAATTTCTGCTTGATACATCTTTATAACCTTTTTTCTATTTGAAATAAAAGAATTTAGCTGTTTCTTGAGTGTATCAGTAGTTTGATATATAAATGACATTAAATGGAACACTACTTCTCAAACAAGTAGAAGCATAATTTTATTTTGAAATGAGCAATAGAGTTTCAGGAGATAGTTTCTTGTAATGTTTTAATATTTAGAAAGAATTAAACATTTAGATATCTATTTCTTCTTCATCACAGTGATGTAGCAGAAACCCAATGCAGAAGGAAGAAAGCTTTTCTTAGATTCTAGTGTGTGAAGTGAATTCCTTGCATTTCAAGGCATAAGTGATACAGATCAGTTAGTTTATTTGAGAACGTGTTGCTAATTAGACTAAAATCCACAGTAGTAACATTTAAAAGATAGCTAGTTTTGCTTCTTCACCCTGCCATAGATAGTACCACAGTTATCAACCCTTCTAAGGGGACAGCATTTTAAAATACTTTTTGTATGTGAAGCAATGTGGGAAGTGTAGTAGAGAATACAAAGATGAGTCAAATGTAATTCCTGCCTTAAAGAGAGTACAATTCTTAGTAATAAGGAGACCAACATGCACATATATTGAAAGAATCTAATGGTATAAGAGAAGTATAAGATGGAAAGGCTCATACTGGTCTTGCTAATTATAAAGGCTTTTCTGGATAAAGTTTGAGGTGAAAGTTTAGTCGCTCAGTTGTGTCCAACTCTTTGCGACCCCATGGATTGTAGACTACCCGGCTCCTCCATCCACGGGATTTTCCAGGCATAAGCCCTGGTTTGCCTGGGATAGTCCATTTTTATCTGTCACACGGGGCTAACTATTAACAGGATTGAACCTTCTCCCTCCATTCTCAAAAGCATTCCAGTTTGGAAGGTAAATTATTTGGCCATTCTGTTTACGGAGAAAGCAGCATTTAAAATTATTTTTGAAGACCGGATAGCGTTTCAACAAACAGAGCTTCATATTATGGAGATGCCAAAGATCGATTGATCAGTACATATCTGGAGGGGTGTAGACATAAGGGAAAAAGCCAAAGAAAGTGTTAAAGAATGTTAATACCCCTCTGTGGGAAATGTGAAGGAAGCAACATCAAGAAAAGCACAGGAATAGGAATGCACGTTAACACCTGGAGAAGTGCGGGTCACAGGTAGTGATGGGTAAGTGGTGGGAGATGAGCCCAAGGAAGTGGTCAGAGGCCAGGCCTTGAAGGGTTTGCATACATGCAGTAGGAATGGGACTTCATCTTGTAAGTATGAGAGAAGCGGTGGTGGAGTGTCATTGAAATACTTTGGTTCAGAGTGTTCAAACTGAACACTTGGTTCAGTTTGGTGTTTGGACCAAACTGAAGTTTGCATCCAAAAATGTGGTGACAGCATGAAAAATAGATTAGAAAAGTATGAATTTAGAGACATTAGAAAGTGAAGGTGTTAGTGGTTCAGTCAGGTCCAACTCTTTGTGACCCCATGGACTGTAGCCTGCCAGGCTCCTGCTGTTCATGGAATTCTCCAGGCAAGAATACTGGAGTAGGTAGCCATTCCCTTCTCCAGGGGATCTTCCTGACTCCGGGATTGAACCTGGGTCTCCTGAATTGCAGGTATATTCTTAACCATCTGAGACATTACAGACATTAGAGCCAATTAAAAGACCATCACAGTTGTTGAAATAAGAAAATAATTAAGGTCTGAACCAAGATAATGACAGGTCAGAGCTACACATCAAAGGAGAATATAGAAAATGTATTTCCAAAAGAATTTCTCCTAGCCCTTGACCTACATTTAATTCTGCTTTTAAAACTGAAATTTAAACAAAACTTCAATAATTATAAAAACTTATTTTGAATTAATGAATTTAGAAAAATAAACCTTATTTTTATTGACTGGAATGAAATTCATTTTGTCACGCCAGTGACTTTAAAAAGCTTAAACACCATTCAATGTGTTGTTTAACTTACAAGCATGGGAAACAGAATACATTATGTTCGCAAATGAATCCTTAAGGTATGTATATCTATACATGAAAAGTGAAGTGCAGTATTTATAATTGTGTTATCTCTGTAATTCAGAGTTAAAGCACTTAGACATTTTGGAGAAAGGCAGGAGTTTTAGATCTCAGCTGGTTGAACAATAGCCTCAATTCTCCATTCTGTTTTCTATTTAAAGGATCTTTGAATAAAACAAACTTTGATGGGAAAGGCCTATTTTGTCTGTATCTTCTGCCTCCCCCTGATAAAGTGCTCTGTATAGTGAGCTGGCAGAAGGAAAGAGTGAAACTATATTTCTTTAACAACCCATGTTCTTTCGGTTGATCGTAAAGACTTCCCAGGTGGCTCAATGGTAAAGAATCTGCCTGCCAATGCAGGGGATGCAGATTTGATCTCTGGATGAAGAAGTTCTCCTGGAGGAGAAAATGGAAACCCACTCCACTGTTCTTGCATGGAAAAAATCCCATGGGCAGAGGAGCTTGGTGGGCTACAATCCATGGGGTTGAAAAGAGTCAGACGTGATTGAGCTACTGAGCACACACTCCCAAAGCTGTAATACCCTTTGAGCCCTGGATTACTCAAAAGTGCACTATAACCTTAGATTTGTGCTCCCCCGATCTGCCTTTAATGGAATGGTTTGATTGCTTTTTTATATTTCATTTTCATGACTACAATACAACTAAGTAGCCATTTTGTTCTTTGTGGTACCTCACAGAAATAGGCTGTATTGAATATATGCAACACGTGGACTGTGGAACTGAAGCAATTGCTGAATAATTGAAGATACAGTCATTCTTCCTGAAATATCTGGATATTTGAAGAAAGAGAAACCCTTTTTTTGTTGACATGAGTTATCTGAATTTTTCTTTTTAATCTTTCATTTTGCTTGGTGTGCATAGACAGCTGAAATGTTTACTTAAAGGTTTGCTTTAGCCTTGCTTTCCAATCTCATTCATTGCTTTCTGACCATCTCTGCTTGCTCATTGGATAGAGGCAGTTGTAAGCCTAAGATGCTGTGATTTTTTTCCCACCAATCTTAGCATCTACCTAACAATGTTCATTCAATTTGCTTAACATAAACTTCACTTTCATCTTATTCAACTCTCCTAGGGATTAATGTAATACTTTACACAGTCATCTCATTTAAGCAGAAAATATATTTAATTGAAAAAAGCCTCACTTAAAGGGAAAAAAAGCACAGAAGGTATGATAGTATATACTCCTTACTGAGAACCTATTAGATGTAGGGCTTTTTACATGAGTTAGCCAAAGTAATCTTTACAGCACCTTTGTGGCTGCTGCTGCTGCTAAGTCGCTTCAGTAGTTTTCCGACTCTGTGCGACCCCATAGATGGCAGCCCACCAGACTGCCCCATCCCTGGGATTGTCCCAGGCAAGAAGGGGTGGATTGCCATTTCCTTCTCCAGTGCATGAAAGGAAAAGTGAAAGTGAAGTCACTCGGTCGTGTCCGACTCTTAGCGACCCCATGGACTGCAGCCTATCAGGCTCCTCCGTCCATGGGATTTTCCAGGTGAGAGTACTGGAGTGGGTTGCCATTGCCTTCTCTGGCACCTTTGTTAGACAGGTGTAATTATCACCATGGTATATTGAAAGTGCAGAGATTCTCAGGACGGGGGTTGAACCCATGACCTAGTCTTTATGACACTGCCCTCACAAACACTAGGCTATACTTCATGCAGGCTTTTGAACCAATAAGAGGTAATGAAACAGATTTTAAAATGTAACTTGTGGAGTTGGTCTTACGTGAGATCCCATTTTCTTGAGAGCTCTGTTATGTTATCATCTGCTTATTCTAACAAATCTCTAACAGAGTTGGAATAGTCCCTTAATTCTGCAGTAGGTTTTCCCGGTGGCTCAGTTGGTAAAGAATCTCCCTGCAATGCAGGAGACCCAACTTCAATCCCTGGGTTGGGAAAATCCCCAGGAGAAGGAAATGGCAATCCACTCCAGTATTCTTGCCAGGAGAATTCCATGGACAGAGGAGCCTGGTGGGCTACAACCCATAGGGTTGCAAAGAATCGGACACGACTTTCACTTCAGCAAAGGTGGGAGGATTGTCATGTTGACCTTCTCATATGCACACATAGAATTTACTTGTTGTAGAATAGCATTTGTAGCAGGTTAGCTATGCAAAGGAACTCTGACTTGTTATTTCAAAGGATGAAAATAAATAGAAATAACCTTAGGTCTTTATAACCACTCTTTTCTTTCTTCATAAAATGGTTATCTTATGTGTTAGGTTGTTACTAGGAGTCTAATAGCTCACACGTAAATTGTCCTATCAAAACCCAATGTACTACCGAGCTCTTTTTCTTTTTTTGCTACTGAGCCCTTTGAGATAATTTAAAAAATCAAATCCAGTCCGAAATTCACTTTATATTATTAGTTTTCCTCTTTGTGTCTCTGAGTTAGATTCATTATCAATTCAGCACTGAAAAAGATAACAGGAAGTTGCCTTAGTAAATATTCTGACTTTCTTACTTTAAAGTAAATACACAAGAATTTTGGAAAAGGCTTAAGTGATGCCCAGGACTGTGAGGTTTTTAAATGGGAGAGTTAGCACCAATTCTGAAACACATGATCAGTCTTGGCTTTAAAAAATAATTGATTTTGGTTATATTGAAGAGAGTTGATTAGACTGTGACTAGCTGTCAGATTCATATATCACGTTTGCATTAACCCTTATGTTTTAACACTTGCTGAGCAAATTAACATTACAGAAAAGGAAAAAAAACTTGGGGTATAAATAACAGTGGAGTTTGAAAAGATGCTTGTCGTTAATACATCCATATATGTATCCTGAATATTTAAATCTTGTCCCTGAACCTACAGATAGCTCTTCTCTTCACTGCAAATATTATTTTGGCTTGAATGTTTGCTCTACAAGATGATAAATGAGTCAAATTAGCTCATCCTTGGTTGCAGTCTTTCCAGACAGAGCAGCTCTTGACTTTCTATGGTTTTGAAAGTTAAATTTTTATATCCCACATTAGCAAAACCTGTTCATTTTTTAGCATGATCCTACAGGGTAGGATTTTTATATAATTGGAAAATTTTAGACTTGTAAGTCTTTGTACCTTATGTAAACTTGTAGGTTGTATAAGAATAAGGAAGACAAAGAACAGGAGATATCTGAAGATGCTCATGAAAAGTGAGGAGACCAGAATTACCAGTTACTGGAGAGGAAACTGTCATTGCCATAGCCAGGCCCACAGGCTTAAAGCCACAGAGAGTCAAACAAATTGCTTATAATCTCTATCTGTATCTTTTATATTGAAACTCTTTTTAGTTTAAGAGGTGACATCACAGATTAATAATAACAGTAGCAAATATTACTGAGTGCTCTGTGCCAGGCATCTTTCCAAGCCCTTTATCAATAGTACCTGTGGGGTGTGAACAATGATTATCCCCATTTCACAGATGAGGATACTGAGGCACAGAAAAGCAAGTCACCAAAATTCACAATTAATGGACTTGCCATTAGACTTTAGGATGTTGATTCTACACCTTGTATTGGTCACCTCTAAATGTTGACTATGAAGAAGAAAAGTTTTCACATTCACTTCTCAGTATACCTTACGTGGAAGTGACCTTCGTGACAGCGTTCTGTGTTTCTGTTTCAGATTTTGACCTCATTTTTACTGCCAGGTCCTTTTCTGCTCACTTCCCAGCTTGCCTGCTTTCCCCGTTTGCCAGCCATCAAGGAGAAGGTTTGGGGGGCTTTCCAGGTGCTGGGTCGGCGTGGGATCTGGCACCAGCCGTCTTCATGGTACGGTGTTGCACAGCCACATCTCCACTGGCAAGTTCATAGGCTCCCCCTCATGAATAGTAATGTGACCTCCTCATCTAAATCGAGGCTGTGACTGTGATTCTAGATAATCCTGTTTCTTTATCCTTCTTCCCTACCCACGTGATCAAGGTTTACATTTATTATGAGAGTGCAATAAATAAAACTTGCAGAATCTTTGGGATTGTTCAGCCTGTGGGAGTAAAATATGCCTTAAGAGTGACTTCCTTAGCGCAGCTGATAGTCAAGACAGATGTTGATTCTTTCTCAGGGCAGAAGCTGCAGCCTGAATATTGTTTATGGTCAAAACCTGAAGCATTTCACATAGCCCACACACGCTCTGAAGAATGCCGAACAACTATTCAACATTTATACTCTAGGAAAAAGGAAATAACACTCAGAAGCGTCTAAAGAGAGTGTGTACAGTGATCCATCTATAAATATGGCTTGTTTACAATATAATCATTTGCATTTGGAAAGAAAAGAAGGATTATTTATAGGCCTTTCTTGGGGATGGCACATGGTTGGCATATGGCTGAATTTGCATGCTATTTGTGCTACAGTTCATCGGGTTCATGCTTTCATGACATCGATGTTGAGCCATCTGAAGGGTATAATGACAACAGTAGTAAGTCCATGTAGAAAAAAATGTGTACTGTCATATCCACTTGATGATTTCCTTTCCTTCGAGAATTATCAATGGTAACGACCAATGAGCTAAGAGATATTTTATCACCTACTTCCCTCCTTTCCAGAACTTTTTCTGGAACTTTTTCTGGTGAAGATTGTCTTCATGTGTGGCCTCAGCATTTGAGCATCTTGAAATCAATGACGCCTCATGTCTCTGCAGGATAAAGAGAGGTATAACTCTCTGAAGTTAAAGGATGCCTTTGTAAAGCATACTTACTGGACCAGAAGTGATGGTGGTGAGATGAGATGGAAGAGGCTCGCTTAACAGGAAGTGAGAAGACCCTCTGTAGGGAAATTGCATCCCAGTTAGAAGTTGAAGAGGAGAAACATTTAGAGGTGAAAAGATCTCTGGGTAGGTAGTTTAGGTTTTTCTGTAATTAACTGTGAGAAAATAAGTCAGTTACCTTCTGTGAGCTCTATTTAAAAAAAGAAAAAACTGAGAATGATCTGCCTGTTTCAGAGGTGTGATGTGAGGCGCAGACAGGATGGTGCTTTGTGAAGTAGATATTGAACTGTGTTCTCATTAAATTTAGTTGCATGAGATTGTGCTCAGCACTTCAGGGGATGAAATATGAATAATACTTGGACTCTCACCTCAAGCTAATTGGGTAAGATAAAATAAGCACCTAAATAAATATAACTAGCAGATTGCAAAACCAGTAAGTTGTTTTATGCAAGTCAGAGTAATTTTCACCATTTAAGATAGGATATCTCTACCGCAGTGGCTCTCAAATCTGTTGTGCATTAGAATACACCTCTGGGAGCTTTTAAAACATTTGAATGCCCAGCTCCCAGTTCCAGAGATTTTTATTTAATTAGCCTGATATGCCCCATTCACCTCCTCTGCACATTCTCATTAAAAAAAGCGAATGCCCCAGGTGTTTTTAATAGTCAGTGCTTCTCAAACTTTAACTTCATCAGAATTACCTGGAGGGCTTGTTAAGCCTTTGCTAACTGGGCCCTTTCTCAAGATATTCTGATTCATTAGATCTGGGAATGGGGTGAGAATTTATAGCTTTTCAGAAGTTCTTGGGTAATATTGATCATCTGTAGATCTCCTGCCAAGCCAGTACATGTGTTTAATTTTATTGCAATGCTGTTTTATGCAGTACACATATGTATTTTTTCTGGCTGAAGAAAGTAGGTGTACACAAAAGTCCATCCATTGGTCAAGTGGTAGGAATAGTTTCACAGGTGGGAAAATCAACACTGTGACCAAGTGAAGAGATTATCACTTGATAAAGAGATAAACCTGCTAGGAGAAAAATGTCTTCATACAAAGGATGCTCACTTGCAGATTTACTAGTTTGAAATTGTCCTCTATGAAAAGAAGGGATGATTTATGGGTACCTGGTAAGCAATGATATGTTCAATAAAGGACATTTTGAAAGAAAGTTTTAGGTTTGGAAGGGAGCTCAGTTTCTTTTTCTCTGGAAATATCTCCCTAAGCAACAGAATGAATGATTCACCTTTCCAATTCCTTGGGTATCAGAATAGCTAAAGCAACATAGCATAATTTTCAGAAATAGAACCCTATTAAACTTTCACAGCCCATGTAAGATGCCAGTGAGAAAATGTGCAAAATTGATCATTGTGTCTTTATTACTTGAAGAAGGATAGAAGGGCACTCAAGGTTGATTTGAATGTTAAAATGTATGAATTGTCTATTTCCCGAAGAGTGTAAATCCTAAACGTCCATGAACAGCACTAATAGGAGACTCTAGGGGCTTCAGTCACCTTGAAATTAGGAAAATGAGAAATTTGCCTTGCCGATTTCTTCCCGAGGGTGAATAGTTGAGAGCTGAGGCTTTGCAGATGTGTGGATGGAATAACATCAGTGAGAAGAGCTCATACTTTCCTACTTTATCACCTTTTTTCATCATAAGTATGTTTTATGAGTGAAAGACAGGAGGCTCTTTGCCAGTGTATCCTTTTTCCTTGCCGTGCCCCACCAATCACAGATTGACTGAGAAAAAAACTGGGTTTTAAGTATCTATTAAAGTTAAAATAAAGGAAAATTTCAGTCGAAAAAATATCTGATAACCTTAGTGTTAAGCATGACAAATAAAAACAGCAATATATGAACTTGTCCTTGTATTGCAGTGGAATAGATAAAACCCAAGTAAGATTTTATAGACTTTTGTTTCTCCATTCAGAGTTGCAGGAGAAACATCTGTAATCTTAACCAGATCTGAATCATATTAGTTCAGGATAACACTGTTTAAGGCAAGAGTATTATTAAGGAAGACTGAGATGGTTAATAGGCTATAAATGGAGATTATATTTTGAAGCAGGCATTATAATATAGTTTATATAATCTACAGTGTTCAAAAAGCCTTTTATAAAGGATCACTTAAAATAAGACAAAAGACTGTAGAAATTATAAAATAAATACTAAAGTAGCGTCACGGGCACAGTCATATTTTATCTCTTTATCAAGTTTACAGTGAAAAAGAACTTGCAGCAACAAAGTTCCATTTTTAAATAGGGGCTTAAATGCTGGCAAATCTCTTTCTCTGGGCTGGATTATATTCCGTCAGGTAAATTGACATGTGAAGTCTGGCACTCCAGAGGAGGTCTTTATTCTTTGGCCTTTGAAAACATCATCTACTTCTGTACCTCCTCCCAGTTCATCTTGTTCTTGTCCAGTATACAGACTTCTCTTCTTCCATGGCATCATTCTCTTTCCCCTGTGTCCACACGCTCTTTCAGTCATGCCCACATAACTTCAATGATAACTTATGTGTTGATGACTCCTTACCTCTTTTTCCCAGATTCATAGGACTTTCTTAAACTCCTGTGTATGATTAATGCTTGGCTAATGCCTGGTTAGCTCTATTTTGTGGGCCCTTGAATTCAGTGTTCTGATAACCATATGCTGTTTCATCTTCTGCATCCCCTGTTTTGGTTAATGGTGGTATGATTCTTGCTGCTGAAGCCAAAAACTTGATAATCTTAAGGGACAGTCCCTCTTTCACCTCCTTCAAATGGTCACTAACTTCTGTTCAGTTCAGTTCAGTCACTCAGTCGTGTCTGACTCTCTGTGACCCCATGAATCGCAGCACTCCAGGCCTCCCTGGCCATCACCAAATCGTGGAATTCACCCAAAGTCATGTGCATTGCGTTGGTGATGCCATCCAACCATCTCATCCTCTGTCATCCTCTTCTCCTCCTGCCCCCAATCCCTCCCAGCATCAGGGTCTTTTCCAATGAGTCAACTCTTTGCATGAGGTGGCCAAAGTATTGGAGTTTCAGCCTCAGCATCAGTCCTTCCAATGAACACCCAGGACTGGTCTCCTTTGGGATGGACTTGGTTGGATCTCCTTGCAGTCCAAGGGGCTCTCAAGAGTCTTCTCCAATACCACAGTTCAAGAGCATCAATTCTTCGGCACTCAGCTTTCTTCACAGTCCAACTCTCACATCCATACGTGACCACTGGAAAAACCATAGGATTGACTAGACAGACCTTTGTTGGCAAAGTAATGTCTCTGCTTTTTAATATGCTATCTAGGTTGGTCATAACTTTCCTTCCAAGGAGTAAGTGTATTTTAATTTCATGGCTGCAATCACCATCTGAAGTTTCTACTAAATGTCTCTGAAGCTTTTACCATGACTCTTTAAAAATGTTAATTTTATTAAATTTAAAAGATACAGGAATGTACAAGGAAGAACAATAACAATCATCCATCCTATTTTGTTCCCATTCTTACTGCCTTCACCACTACCACCTTCAGTCTTCTCCTGGAGTATTCCAGTAGCCTCCTTATTCTGTTTTTATCCTTGCCTCCCTATGATCCAGCAGCCAGATTATTTAAAAATATGAGTCAGGTCAAATCGTTCCTTGCTCAAAATCCTCTCTTAGCATCTTGTCTCATTCAGGTAAAAACCAATCTGCTTACAAGAGAGCCCTAAAAGGCTTTTTATTACTGTTCCACTGTCTCTCGACTCTGCCCAACCTCTCTGACGTCACCTGCTACCTCCCTTCCCCCGGGTTTTCTCTGTGGTCTTGGAAGATGTCAAACATATCCTCACTTAAAGTCTTTGTCCTTGCTGCTCCTTTTGCCTGGAGTACTCCTTTCCTAGATATCACCATGACTTGCTCCTTCCCTTCTTCAAGTCTCTGCTCAAATATTACCTTATCATGAGGACGTTTCTAGCTCTTTGATTCTAGAGCATTTCATCTCACCCTCCCCTGGAGTAAACATCGGATTTGTCATCCAAAACAGGATGCTTTTGAGATTGAAAAGGAACCCCAGTCAGTTAGGAAGTTGAAACAAGAGTCATAAACTGGGACTGGCCCTAGCAAACGGGGCATCTGGTCATCATACTCTTAGACAGACTTTTTTCTTCATAGCTCATCTTACCACTTCCTAACATAGTACATGTTTACTTTCAATGTGGTCTTTATCTGTTTTGCCTTCCTTAAAGCTCCTTGAAGAAAGGGAATTTGTTTTCTTGGCTGTTGTATTTTCAGCACCTTGGACAGTATATTATACATAATGATGCTCAATAAAGATTTTTAAATAAATGTATGAATAAATCCATAACCCCGGGATCCAGAATTAGCCACTGCTAGCATCTTGGCATATTGGTTTTTATTTTTGTAAAAATGATAACCATGAGTTATCAAATCAATGCTGGAAAGTACAGCCCTTTCCCTCCCATCACATCTAGAAATTCTCATTAAGTAACTCTTATTCTAAATATCTTCCATGTGGATAGAAGACAGAAAAACTTTAATAAAAATAAAGTCATATTATTGATGGTGTTTTCCAAATGATTGGTATTGTTAATTTTGCTTGAATTTATTTTTTTTGTTTGAATTTAAAAGTATAAAAATAAATGAGTAAAATTAATTGTTGAAATTCAAATAAATATTTCTTTAACATAGAGACTTTATTTCTTAAATAATCTCTTTAAGAAGGAAAAAGGAAATTTTCAAAGCACTGAGTGGTTGAAGCCATTAAAAAAAACTGTTTTGATTTCCTGCTTTGAAAGATGAAAAAATTAGCACTCTTATAATTTGCACACTATTTTGCCTCCCTCCTGAGTTTTATTAGTTATATTGTTGTTTTTGCATTGAATGGATGTAATAATTACAACTCCCATGGTTGCTTATCATTGGTTTTATATTTAAATTGATTCAATCTCACTACAAGTCTCTTTGTTACAAACATTTTATTCTGAAGATCTTTATGTCTATCCATCGCCAATTTGTTGAATTTCACTGTTAGGCAAACTTTCTAAGAAATGCCCATTGCTACTGTATTATTTGAGTTATGTTTTTGGGATACACTTTCTTACTGAACTTAAACGTAGTGCCTCCGTATCTTCTAGCATCTGATGTTACAGGCACAACCTGCCATCTTTTACCTTGTGAAGACAGTCCATACCCTCTCCCCCACTTGGTTTTTGTTTGCCTGATTCTGAAGTTTTTTTTTTAAGTTAAAAAAAAAAAAACTGGATTTGTTTTAGAATTGAGTGTTTTGTTTCAAAATTTCCTAGAACACAGTGTTCTGTTTTTGATCTACATGCTCAGTTGTTTCTCCATTTTTCAAAAATTTTCTTTTACCTTTGGATGAATCTTCTGTATCATTCACTGAATTCTGTTGGGTTGATCAAAAAATTCGTTTGGGTTTTTCTATAAGATGTTATGGAAAAACTTGAATGAACTTTTTGGCCAACCCCATATTTCAATGCACTACCCTTGTGTTGGATAATTTTTGTATTCTATTTCTATTAGCTTTTGCCTAATAGTTTTACTCTGACTTTTAGTTTTGAAGGCACTGTGATGATCTTATCCCTTTTCTGTGTTAACTAAAATGACTTTTAGCTGTGTTTATTCTGTTCCTTGTTTCAAATTAAATTATCTCATTTCACTCTTTTATCAACTAGTCTTTGGACTCTTTGTTAAAAATTGATTTTCTTAAATTGTTTTTATGACACAAAGCAATTAATTGTATTGTTTTACTCTGTTGTTTAAATTATGTTTTTCTTATAGCTTGGTTTCTTTTCTTGGCTTTTGCATACATGTTCTTTGCTGTAATATGTCTGTGTAATATCCATGCCATTTCATTACCTTACTCAAGCTTGGGTGGTACTGACTAGACAGTCTTTTTTAATCCGATATGATACAAGTAACTTGATCCTCTTCCTAGAATACCTTGAAAGCAGTTCTTTAGTTTTTCTTTCTCTCAAGTGGGGTGATACTTCATTATCTCCACTTTCCTGTCATGAAAGGAAATGGCAAGGGAGAGAACTCAGCATTCTCAGAATATTCAGGCGCTGCTCTTTGTCCTGAAAGAGTGTTAAATGCCATGAAGCAGAGTTCTACTCCCTCACCTGGCAGAGGGTGTCCCCTCCTAGAGCTTCAGCATCACTTTTACAATTTAATGAATAGCTCTGAAGCCTTTACTTCTGATTGAATGTTAGCACCATTTCTACCTTTCCTGGTTTTACTTGTTTCTTGTCAGTGGTTTCCATTACATTTCAGGAAAATGAACCAGATAGGGCTATCCAATCTGCACTCTTCTTTCCAAAGAAGATCTGCTATTCCCATACATGTTCTTTCTGATCCAGTAACACCAGACTTCTTTCAGAGAGCTGCTGCCTTATGTTCTTCCTCTGTCTATACATCTAAAATTATTTTTCCTCCACCTAAAATGTTCTTTCTCTTCCCCTCTTTGTCCTCTTCTTTGCCATTGTCTTTTCTGTCCAGGGACCCTTTACTTATCTTTGTGTGTTAGTTGCTTAGTCGTGTCTGACTCTTTGCGATCCCATGGACTATAGTCGGCCAGGATCCTCTCTCCATGGAATTCTCCAGGCAAGAGTACTGGAGTGGATTGCCATTTCCTTCTCCAGGGGAATCTTCCTGACCCAGGGATTGAACCCAGGTCTCCTGCATTGCAGGCAGATTCTTTACCATTTGAGCTATAGGTCCCCTTACTTATCTTTAGAGACACAGCTTAAATGCAACTGTTTCCTTGAAATTTGGGTACTTTTTCTTTTTTTGGATTCTGATAGAGTTAACATGTAGACTTTTATTGCATTGTAATAATGTATTTGTATATTCTTTTCCATACTAAATTCTGATCGCTCTCTCCCTGCTGAAATATTACTTAATATTTGCTTGTGGAAAAGGTGAACAAATATCTAGCAGAATGGAATGCTTTCTGAAGTCTTAAGTGTTGAAATATGCATTTAAAAAACCAGCTGCAACAACCAAGGAACTTCATGTCACAGTCTTCATGTTACAACCACCTTGAACAAATATGTATTGTGCACATCTGGGTGTGATAGACCCAAATCTCTAAAAATGAAAAGGTTGATAAATAGCATATTTTTCATTATCCTTGCCTTGTCTTTTAGGATGATTGTCACTTTCTCAGGAGACATTTACAGGGCACCTAAAATAATACCACCTTATACAGGGATCTTCAGGGCAAATACCTGTGATTTTTCTTGGTTTGGCCACAGTGCTTATTCACTAATGACAATGAGAAAATACCTTTAGAGGATGGAGGAGCCCTGTGTCTCCTCAATACAAGTTACCCTACAATGTGAGAAAATTGATAATGTCCTTTCTCTTCTTCTCTCATGAACAACATAATTAAATATTTCTTTTCATTTATTTTCTGAAATTACTTATTAGGGTCTTTCTTAAACAATGGCATTTAAAAAGAAGATACAAGAAACAATGACTGAAATTATTTCCTATAGTGCTTTTTGACTACTGCAGAAAAAATATAAATAAAAATTACAGTTAGAGATCCTTAGTAAGTGGAAAAAGTAATGCTCAACTTAGAGTAGAGGATATTTTTCAAAGCAAAATAGCTGTATCCATTATCCTGCAATATGCAATGGTGTTAGACCACAAAAGACATTGGCCACCTAAAATTGATCACAAATGGGTAGTTAGTATAAAGTTTATTTCAGTTTGAAAGTTCTTATACTCTGATGAAGTTAATGCTTGTCTACCAGATGTCAAAAATGAACTTCATTTAGTACATCAAACTGGGAACAACACCAGCAGACGCTATTGTCATACGCAATTAGATATAAATTAAACTGCTTTTAGAAGGTGTTCACAGAGCATCAGTAAAAAGCTGAGCTATTTGTATTACTCACATAAAAGGACTAGGTCAAGAACACACATCAAAATGAAGTTGTTTTCCCTTAGTAAAATGGGAACTATATTTGTTATCCTTATGTGATTAATAGAGTAAAAATTAGCCTAAGGGTTTGGGTCATAAATATTGATTGCTATGCGAATTAGATTAGTACTTACCAAACCTGATTCAAATCCTCATCTTTTTGGATATGGACACAACTTAGGATCAAGGGGGGTAAATATTTTGAGTGAGCCAGTTTCTCAATGATATCTGGAGCAATTTTTCCAAATAGCATAAACAGTACTTGAGACTCTTCTCCAATAGTTTAGTATGTCTTCGGTGATCCACCTAACATTATAACCTAGAAATACTTATTTTTAGACATCATTTTGAGGTTCTTTTAGGATAAATATAAGCAAGATTGATGTGTAAGGACACTTCATTGTTACTCTTTGGTTGTCTAGTAATGTGCACATGATATTCAACCCACTATTTATATTTCTATCCAGTAAAATTCATCAGTGGCTTTCCTTTCTCTAGAACTTCCTCCCACTGACCCTGGAGTATTATTTACTGCAGTGGTTTCTGCTGCCTAATAACTCTGCTGTAGGTAACAGATATCATGACAATGAACTTGCAAGTCTTTAAGTAGCCCCTATGGATTGTATAATAAAATGCTATTTGGTGTCATTCAAGTGAATTTTCATTTGGAGATATGATTTTTAAACTTTCTTTTAATTCACTTTACTAGCATTAAAGTCTATTTCTGTCTTTTATTAAAAGGGTCTCATGCTCTTTTATGTAGTTGTGTCAAGTGTGCTAAATAATTTTTGACTTGTTTAACCTTTCTTGGAATTAAAAAATAAGAATAATATTTCACTCTAGAAGCAGTTGTAACTATATAAACCTGCTGGGATTTAAAAACACCTCATTCAATCTCTGACACTATGCTTCCATATGGATGTTGTATTACTCATCCTGAATGTGTCATTTGTTGCTAGAATCTGACTTATATGCCTATGGAAGTTGAGCATGTTCCCATTGCAGCCATGAATAATGAAAGTTTTGAAAATTTAGCCAATAGCATCAAGCTGTTCGGTTGTATAGGCAAGGGTAAAAGAGACTTTGAAACAAATAAGCTTTTTTATTATCACATTAAATATATATGTTACAACATAAAATATCTCAAGGTTTTACATTGTACATACATAAGGCCTTGAAGATGTCTTTTTACAGAGTACAAAACCTCATAAACTGTTCATCTGACCAAATAGTATCCATCTTCCCTTTGTATGGAGGGAGAGAACTGAGTATAAGACCCTGTATAATGCAAACAGTTCTTTCCTCAAGGCACAGTTCTCTGAAATAGTTCATGTTAGTGGCTGCCCTCACTTATGTAGTCATTGTACTTTCGTGGATGAATCATGGTGACACAGAGAGAGGCTCTGAGAAGGATGAGGACATGGCAGAATGATTTAATAAACGTAGAAACTTCTGCTGCATCACAGAATTGGTCTTGGATCAGATTACATCCACATACACAGTCTAATCTGAATGTTTTAACTTGTCTAGTGAAATTGGAAATTCACCCTATCCCACCACATTAAGACCAAAAACTCTTTTGAAATAGTCTGGAAAGATTCTTTCTTTGTGTGTTAGACAGAGCCTTGGCCTGTCCAGAAATGGTATGGACCTAACAGAAGCAGAAGATATTAAGAAGAGGTGGCAACAATACACAGAAGAACTGTGCAAAAAAGATCTTCACGACCCAGATAACCACGATGGTGTGATCACTCACCTAGAGCCAGACATCCTGGAATGTGAAGTCAAGTGGGTCTTAGGAAGCATCACCACGAACAAAGCTAGTGGAGGTGATGGAATTCCAGTTGAGCTATTTCAAATCCTGGAAGATGATGCTGTGAAAGTGCTGTACACAATATGCCAGCAAATTTGGAAAACTCAGCAGTGGCTGCAGGACTGAAAACGGTCAGTTTTCATTCCAATCCCAAAGAAGGGTGATGCCAAAGAATGTTCAAGCTACTGCACAATTTTACTCATTTCACATGCTGGAAAGGTCATGCTCAAAATCCCCCAAGCTAGTCTTCAACAGTACGTGAACTGAGAACTTCCAGATGTTCTTCAAGCTGGATTTATAAAAGGCAGAGGAACCAGAGATCAAATTGCCAATATCCGTTGGATCATTGAAAAAGCAAGAGAGCTCCAAAAATCATCTATTTCTGCTTTATTGACTACGCCAAAGCCTTTGGCTGTGTGGATCACAACAAACTGTTGAAAATTCTTCAAGAGATGGGAATACCAGACCACCTTACTTGCCTCCTGAGAAATCTGTATGCAGGTCAAGAAGCAACAGTTAGAAGTGAACATGGAACAACAGACTACAAATAGGGAAAGGCGTATGTCAAGGCTGTATATTGTCACTGTGCTTATTAAAATTATATGCAGTGTACATCATGCGAAATGCTGGGCTGCATGAAGTACAAGCTGGAATCAAGATTGCCGGGAGAAATATCAATAACCTCAGATAGGCAGATGACACCACCCTTATGGCAGAAAGCGAAGAAGAACTAAAGAGCCTCTTGATGAAAGAGAAGAGGAGAGTGAAAAAGTTGGTTTAAAACTCAATATTCAGAAAACTAAGATCATGGCATCCGATCCCATCACTTCATGCCAAATAGATAGGGAAACAATGGAAACAGTGAGAGACTTTATTTTTTGGGGCTCCAAAATTGCTGCAGATGGTGACTGCATCCATGAAATTAAAAGATGCTTGCTCCTTGGAAGAAAAGCTATGACCAACCTAGACAGCATATTAAAAAGCAGAGACATTACTTTGCCAAGAAAGGTCCATCTAGTCAAAGCTATGGTTTTTCCAGTAGTCATGTATGGATTTGAGAGTTGGACTGTAAAGAAAGCTGAGCACCAAAGAATTGATGCTTTTGAACTGTAGTGTTGCAGAAGACTCCTTAGAGTCCCTTGGACTGAATGGAGATCAAACCTGTCAATCCTAAAGGAAATTAACCCTGGAATATTCATTGGAAGGACTGATGCTGACACTGAAATTCCAATACTTTGGCCACCTGATGCAAAGAACTAACTCATTTGAAAAGACCCTGATGCTGGGAAAGATTGAGGGGAGGAGGAGAAGGGTTTGGCAGAGGATGAGATGGTTGGATGGTATCACCGACTCAATGGACATGGGTTTGGGTGGGCTCCAGGAGTTGATGATGGACAGGGAGGCCTGGCGTGCTACGGTTCATGGGGTCGCAAAGAGTCAGACACGTTTGAGCAACTGAACTGAATAGGTTTGTGCATACTTAGTCACTCACATGTGTCCAACTCTTTGTGACCCCATGGACTGTAGCCTGCCAGGCTCCTCTGTCCATGGGATTTTTCAGGGAAGAATGCTGGAGTGGGTGACCATTTCCTACTTCAGTAAGTAATAGGTAAAAAATGTCAAAGCTGGCTTATGTCCCAGTTACCTGCTACTTTTCATTTTAAAATTAAAATCATGTGAAATAGGACAGTGTTGGTTTGTCTGATTTTGCTGAATGGTGAGAAAGAGGTTAAAAATTAAATGCTATCACTTTTTTTCTACAAGCTGGGCTTATTTTTCCCTAATCTTGTGATGAACCTAATATATGTTTATTCATAGATGGGGATTAAGCAAGACTATAAAGCTGGAAAAAGAAAAGGATAAAAATGTAATAAGAAAACATAAAGGAACATGAATAATAAGAAAATATAAAAGGAAGAGTTTTTTTTTATCAATGGATTCTTCTTCTAAATAATATCTGATGACCAACTTTACTGGTGAATTTCTCCTTCCCCTCCTCCCTGCCCTCCCCTGTCCCCTGTCCCCTTCACTTTCACTCCTCAGCCCCAGTCTCAGCATCTTGGCTAAACTTGAACAGTTATTTTGTTACACAAACATTGTCTATAAGAAAGTTATGTTGGAGGGGAAAAAATGTAACTCCAGTCTATTTTAATACTTTTATAAAGACATATATGCATTTATAAAGAGCATATAGAATTGTTTTGAATGTACCAAAAGGTATACATGTTTACTGTTTTCATCAGTTTTATATTTTTAAGATTTATTATTGTTATATATTACTTTTTCTCAAAGAAAGGATTAAAATAAGAGTCTGTGCTTTTTTTTTTCCTGGAAACTGATGTGTCAACATTTCATCATTCTGAAAGAATGATATTTTTTTGTTGTCTGTGCAGTCAAAGAATTGCTCAGTTCAGTTCACTCATTGAGAAAAACAGTCAGATTGGTTGAAAGAAAGTAGAGAAAAAAGCTCCAGTAGGCCTTGGCATTCGTACGCAGGGCAAGTCTGAGTGCTCCAGCCTGCTCTCACTTCTCCACGATCTTGAGTTCGCGTCTTCTTCTCATCTATATTTGGGCTACATAACTCACAGCTACTCTAGCCTCATCTCTTCTCCTTCCTTCATTGATGGGCAGTTTGCATGCATGTGTGCTAAGTTGCTTCAGTTGTGTCTGACTCTGTGCAACCCCACGGACTGTAGCCCACCAGGCTCCTCTGTCCATGGGATTCTCTAGGCAGAAATAGTGGGGTCGACTGCCATGCTCTCCTTTTGAGGATCTTACCAACCCAGGGATGAAACTCGTCTCCTGCGTCTCCTGCGTTGGCAGGCAGTTTGATACCACTTCCCAGGGCCACTTGGAAAGCCTGCTGGGCAGTTTGGTTTAGTCTAATTTTAGCCTCATCACTGAGGCAAGAGTTATTCTTCTTTCTATTTTGGGACTCAGAATAGGAATAATTTGAGACCCAGGGGAGATTCAGGGACTCCCAGGTTCTCTCTGATCCTTATATTTCCACCCCTTCCCTACTTCTGAATTCTCATCGCAGTGTGTAAGTACCAGTCACCTGGAGCCATGCAGTTGTTGCAGGAGAAGTAGTTTGGATATAGGTAGCCTAATGTTTGTCTTTCTTACCAGTTCCTCAATGCTAGCTAACTTTCAGTGAAGAAAATAAAATGTAGAGAAAGAAAGAAACAGATAAATTAAGTGTGTGTAAGGCACCTAACACAGTGCTTGGCACATAGAAAGTTAGTAAGAAATGGTAGTTATTGTGGAGCTCTAAATGTGACAGTGGAGTTTATTTTCAAGTTTTGTTTATCCTTATATTTCCATCTTGAATCCAGCATGTTAAGGAAAGGCCAGGAAAATGTTTGTTTGTTTGTTTGTTTGTTTAGGCTAGTAAAGAATTGGGGTACTGCTTTCTGAGTCACTGCTCTTTTCCCTTTTACTGTTGGGGGCAAACAGGGTGCCTGGGAGCATTGCAGTACTGAGTCTAAGGATGGAGAGAGGCGGAAGGCAGGGAAAGAAGTGAGGAAGGAAGCTGCTGTCACTGCTACAAATTATAGCAGGTCCATGGTGGCTCAGACGTTAAAGAATCCACCTGCAATGTGGGAGACTTGGGTTCAATCCCCAGGTTTGGAGGATGCCCTGGAGGAGGGTATGGCAACCCACTCCAGTATTCTTGCCTGGAGAATCCCTATGGACAGGAGACTGGCAGGCTATATAGTCCATGGGGTTGCAAAGAGTCGGACATGACTAAGTGGCTAAGCACAGCTCATGATAAAGAGAATTGCTGATGGTGGCAGCTGTTTTGAAAAGAAAGATGGTTGGCGGGAAAGAGAATTATATAAGGAAAATTTGTTCTTGATTTTCTTTTCGAAAATGTGTGAGGGATAGGAAAAGCACTGTAAATACAATATACTTAACTCATATTCTATGATTTATTATTTAAGGAATGAATATCATCTGGGACTAGGTATAAAAAAACTAATTCATTTCCATAACTATCACAAAACTTTGTTATAATTGCATACTTTCCAAGTGACCTTTAAGCTATGATAATGTTTGAAGTTGGCTTTCCCAATGGATGAGTTGCAATTATAAGGAGATAGCTATAATAGCTCAGGTCACAAGTGGAATAATTGAATATCATTAACAATGACATTTGATTATGCTTCTTCATTTTTTCCAATGATATGTCAGGTTCCTCATGAAATCAGAGACCATGGGGATTCATTATTGTTAGAGTTGATGGTATTGCAATTTTATAACCATCTAATAAATTAGCATTTAATACTGAGGGATTTCATCTTAAACTATAAGGTTGCTTTTTTTTAAAGAACACTTTTTCAAGGAGAAGCAAAAGAAATCATTTAGAAAATTCAGGAGATAAAAACCCTATCTTAGCAAGCGAATCTTGGATCTTTGTAAACGTTTGGTTTATCAGAATATCATTTGTGGGGGAGAAAAAGGTGGGGGAGAATTAAATGTCAGAAATCACCAAATCAAAATTCTTTTGACTTCACCAGTTTTGTACTCTGCTGTTTCTAGTTTTTTGTTTTTGTTTTTTCACATACTTCTTGCTCCATCCTGGTTATCCTTGTTCTTTTCAAGTTCATTTCCCAGGCTAAAGCATTAGTTGCTCAGTCATGTCTGACTCCTTTCTGACCCGCTAAGAGAATCCCTTAGAAATTAAAAGACACTGCTTGGAAGAAAAGCTATAACCAAACTTGGCAGCATATTAAAAAGCAGAGACATCACTTTGCCAACAAAGGTGCATCTAGTCTAGCTTTAGTCATTTCAGTAGTCATGTATGGATGTGAGAGTTGGACTATAAAGAAACCTGAGCACCAAAGAATTGATGCTTTTGAACCATAGCGTTGAAGAAGACTTGAAAGTCCCTTGGACTGCAAGGAAATCAAACCAATCAGTCCTAAAGGAAATTAATCCTGAACATTCATTGGAAGGACTGAGGCTGAAGCTGAAGCTCCAGTACTTTGGCCACCTGATGGGAAGAACTGACTCATTTGAAAAGACTCTGATGCTGGGAAAGATTGAAGGCAGGAGGAGAAGGGCACAACAGAGGATGAGATGGTTAAATGGCATCACTGACTCGATGGACATGAATTTGAGTAAGCTCTGGGAGTTGGTGATGGACAGGGAAGCCTGGCCTGCTGGAGTCCATGGGGTCTCAAAGGGTTGAACATGACCGAGTGACTGAACTGAACTGGAGAGAATCCCTAAATATAAAGTTCTGCATAGTCAGAATTCTCTCAGAAATGCAAATTTGCATGTCTGTCAAAGAAAAAACATTTATCACATTTTTATCATTTGACTCAGTTATTGTTTTATTAGGTCAGGCTGGTTTGGGTTAGGATCGTCACAGCCTGAGATTTTTGTTTTAAATATTTTTTAAATTAACATATTGACATATATTTTGGGAATTCCATATTTTGGCTTTCCCATCAACCAGAGTCTATTTTGGGGGCTTAAGGGCATTGTTTCTATTGAAAATGAAAGGAGCATGTGAGTCAGCTTCAAATGGCTGGTGCGTGTGTGCGTATATACACGTGTAACTGCTTTCAGCATTGTGTATACCGACAACTTGCTATAATGAAGGGTTGGGAGTTCATCTTTGATGAAACGTAAAATTTCTGACTTAATGGAGGCAATTGCAGAGCACTTTGCCTTATTGTTAAATCTAATATTTTAATGTAAAATGATGTATTTCTCATTCTTTTATTACGTACCTTTAATACCTTTTCTTTCAGAATTAATAGTCATTATCATCAAGTATGTGGATGAATATATAATAAAAAATTTTGCATTTTATTTGTTGACATTTAGTCCTCTGAAAAGAGTACTTAATTTGCTATTAAGTGGAAATGGCTTATTTTCATTGTATTGCACTGACATGGATTCATGGTTATCTTATAAAAGCCAGATGATTGAAGGATTTAAACTGCATATGGAAACGTCAGCTGTGGTATTCTGATGTATCAATGAATGTTTACTACTCTAATCATTATTCTAGAGTTGCTTCACTTTAAGATTACATCTTTAATATCACCAGAAAAATTTAGACAGATATGACAAATTTCTTAATACCTCATTATGGGTCTTTTGGAGATAGGGGGCCTGATTTATTTGCATACTGATCTAATGCCAATGGTTTTGATTTTTATGGCAGATAGATTTCACTGCTGTTAGTTTGACCACTGTATTCAAACCAGTTAACTATGTTGATATGAAGATAAATTTTAAAAGAGACTATAGAACCGGCCCGAACACACTGCCGGCGGTTCGCAAAACAAAGGGACTGAGAATCTCCAGAGAAGAGCCGGCCCATCCCCGCTGGAGGTAGGAGGCAGGGGGGAGGGGAAAAGGGCAAACTCAGCCCCTGAGAAGCCACCCCCTCCCACACTGCAAACAGGCCTCCGGGTTCTAGCTAAAGACTTCCTGAGACCCGACTGGCGGTGCGTGCTGGGGCCGCGGAGGGAAAAAGCGCGCCGTACCGGGGAGAGAGGGCGCCCAAACCTCTGGCTGCCTGGGCCGCTCGCGGCGGAGGGAAAAGGCGCGCCGCACCTAGGGAGAATACGCCCAAGCCTCTGGCTGCCTGGGCCGCTCGCCGCGGAGGGAAAAGGCGCGCCGCACCTAGGGAGAATACGCCCAAGCCTCTGGCTGCCTGGGCCGCTCACCGCGGAGGGATAAGGCGTACTGCACCCGGGAGAGTGCGCCCAAGCCTCTGGCTGCCTGAACCGCTCAGGCCCGGGAAGGCACAAAACGCAGGAGCAACCGAATCTGCGCTTTTGTGGAGTACCCGAAAACTGGAACCGCACTCAACGCAGGGCCCGCTCCATATAGAACGGTGAGCGCTATCCACACAGAGCGGTGTCTGTCTGCAGCGCCCCGCCCTCCCTGTAGCAGGACTGAACTGAACTAGAGAACCTAAATAAGAGATCACCTCCGCCCACCTGTGTCAGGGCGGAAATTAGACACCAAAGAGACAGCAAACAGAAGCCAAATAAACAAAGGGAACCGCTTCAGAAAGGACCGGTGCAACAGATTAAAATCCCTGAAGGTAACACCGGCTACACGGGAAGGGGCCTAGAGATATCGAGAAGTGTAAGCTGGAAAGAGGAGCTATCTGAAATTGAACTGAACCTACGCTGACCGCAACAACCTCAGAGAAATTCCTAGATATATATGTACATTTTTTTTTTAATTTAAAAAAAAAAATTTTTTTTTTCTTTCCCTTTCTTTTTTTTTTTTAATTTTTTATTTTTTCTCTTTCATTTTCTTTTATAATTCCCTATTACTCCCCCATTACTCCTCAACTTTCATTTTCATATATTTTTACGATTTTTTTATTTGGGAAAAAAAAAATTTTTTTTTTCTTTTCTTTTTTTTTTCTTTTTCTTGTTTTTCTCTCCTATTTCCTTTTAGAGTCCTCTAATACTCCTCTATTATTCCTTAACTTTCATTTTCATTTCACTATAGCCACAAAAAAAAAAAAGAGAGAGAGAGAGAGAGAGAAACCCTATTTTTAAACTGAACTTCATATACAGTTCTAAATTTTTTTGTGTTTTTGTTTTTAAATATTGTATTTCAAAGAGTCTAACCTCTACACTAGATTTTCAATCTTTGTTATTCTCCCTCAGAACACCTCTACTTCCTACATTCCCCTTCTCTTCCCAATCCAACTCTGTGAATCTTTGTGGGTGTCTGGGCTACAGAGAACACTTTGGGAACAGATAACTGCGTAGATCTGTCTCTCTCCTCTTGAGTCCCCTTTTTCTCCTCCTGCTCACCTCTATCTCCTTCCTCCCTCTCCTATTCTTCATGTAACTCTGTGAACCTCTCTGGTTGTCTCTCACGGTGGAGAATCTTTTCACCATTAACCTAGAAGTTTTATTATCAGTACTGTATAGTTGGAGAAGCCTTGAGACTATTAGAAGAATAAAACTGAAATCCAGAGGCAGGAGAATTGAGCCCAAATCCTGAGAAAACCAGAAAACTCCTGACCACACGGAACATTAAGGAATAAGAGACCATCCAAAAGCTTCCATACCTACACCAAAACCAGCCACCACCCAAGAGCCAATAAGCTCCAGTACAAGACATACCACGCAAATTCTTTAGCAACGCAGGAACATAGACCTGAGTGTCAACATACAGGCTCTCCAAAGTCACACCTAACACAGAGACCCATCGCAAAGCTCATTACTGGACACTCCATTGCACTCCAGAGAGAAGAAATCCAATTCCACGCACCAGAACGCTGACACAAGCTTCCCTAACCAGGAAACCTTGACAAACCAATCGTCCAACCCCACCCACTGGGTGAAACCTCCACAATAAAAAGGAACCTCAAACCACAAGAATACAGAAGGCCCACTCCAGACACAGCAATCTAAACATGATGAAAAGGCAGAGAAATACCCAACAGCTAAAGGAACATGAAAAAAGCCCACCAAGTCAAACAAAAGAGGAGGAAATAGGGAATCTACCTGAAAAAGAATTTAGAATAATGATAATAAAAATGATCCAAAATCTTGAAAACAAAATGGAGTTACAAATAAATAGCCTGGAGACAAAGATTGAGAAGATGCAAGAAATGTTTAACAAGGACTTAGAAGAAATAAAAAAAAAAATCAATTAAAAATTAATAATGAAATAAATGAGATCAAAAACACTCTGGAGGGAACCATGAGTAGAATAACAGAGACAGAAGATAGGATAAGTGAGTTAGAAGATAAAATGGTGGAAATAAATGAAGCAGAGAGGAAAAAAGAAAAAAGAATAAAAAAAAATGAGGATAACCTCAGGGACCTCTGGGACTATGTGAAACGCCCCAACATTCGAATCATAGGAGTCCCAGAAGAAGAAGACAAAAAGAAAGGCCATGAGAAGATACTCGAGGAGATAATTGCTGAAAACTTCCCTAAAATGGGGAAGGAAATAGCCAACCAAGTCCAAGAAACCCAGAGAGTCCCAAACAGGATAAACCCAAGGCGAAACACCCCAAGACACATATTAATCAAATTAACAAAGATCAAACACAAAGAACAAATATTAAAAGCAGCAAGGGAGAAACAACAAATAACACACAAAGGGATTCCCATAAGGATAACAGCTGATCTATCAATAGAAACCCTTCAGGCCAGAAGGGAATGGCAGGACATACTTAGAGTAATGAAAGAGAATAACCTACAACCTAGATTACTCTACCCAGCAAGGATCTCATTCAGATAGGAAGGAGAACTCAAAAGCTTTACAGACAAGCAAAAGCTGAGAGAATTCACCACCACCAAACCAGCTCTTCAACAAATACTAAAGGATCTTCTCTAGACAGGAAACGCAGAAAGGTGGTATAAAAGTGAACCCCAAACAACAAAATAAATGGCAACGGGACCATACCTATCAATAATTACCTTAAATGTAAATGGGTTGAATGCCCCAACCAAAAGACAAAGGCTGGCTGAATGGATACAAAAGCAAGACCCCTATATATGCTGTCTACAAGAGACCCACCTCAAAGCAAGGGACACATACAGACTAAAAGTGAAGGGCTGGAAAAAAATATTCCACACAAACGGAGACCAAAAGAAAGCAGGAGTCGCAATACTCATATCAGATAAAATAGACTTTCAAATTAAGTCTGTGAAAAGAGACAAAGATGGACACTACATAATGATCAAAGGATCAATCCAAGAAGAAGATATAACAATTATAAATATATATGCACCCAACATAGGAGCACCGCAATATGTAAGGCAAATGCTAACGAGTATGAAAGAGGAAATTAATAGTAACACAATAATAGTAGGAGACTTTAATACCCCACTCACAACTATGGATAGATCAACTAAACAGAAAATGAACAAGGAAACACTAACTTTAAAGGACACAATGGACCAGCTAGACCTAATCGACATCTATAGGACGTTTCACCCCAAAACAATCAACTTCACCTTTTTCTCAAGTGCACACGGAACCTTCTCCAGAATAGATCACATCCTGGGCCATAAATCTAGTCTTGGTAAATTCAAAAAGATTGAAATCATTCCAGTCATCTTTTCTGACCACAGTGCAGTAAGATTAGATCTCAATTACAGGAAAAAAATTATTAAAAATTCAAACATATGGAGGCTAAACAACACGCTTCTGAATAACCAACAAATCATAGAAGAAATCAAAAAAGAAATCAAAATATGCATAGAAATGAATGAAAATGATAACACAACAACCCAAAACCTATGGGACACTGTAAAAGCAGTGCTAAGGGGAAGATTCATAGCATTACAGGCCTACCTCAAGAAACAAGAAAAAAGTCAAATAAATAACCTAACTCTACACCTAAAGCAACTAGAGGAAGAAGAAATGAAGAACCCCAGGGTTAGTAGAAGGAAAGAAATCTTAAAAATTAGGGCAGAAATAAATGCAAAAGAAACTAAAGAGACCATAGCAAAAATTAACAAAGCTAAAAGCTGGTTTTTTGAAAAAATTAACAAAATTGACAAACCATTAGCAAGACTCATTAAGAAACAAAGGGAGAAGAACCAAATTAACAAAATTAGAAATGAAAATGGAGAGATCACAACAGACAACACTGAAATACAAAGGATCATAAGAGACTACTACCAGCAGCTCTATGCCAATAAAATGGACAACTTGGAAGAAATGGACAAGTTCTTAGAGAAGTATAACTTTCCAAAACTGAACCAGGAAGAAATAGAAGATCTTAACAAAATGATCACAAGCAAGGAAATCGAAACTGTAATCAGAAATCTTCCAGCAAACAAAAGCCCAGGACCAGATGGCTTCACAGCTGAATTCTACCAAAAATTTAGAGAAGAGCTAACACCTATCTTACTCAAACTCTTCCAGAAAATTGCAGAAGAAGGTAGACTTCCAAACTCATTCTATGTGGCCACCGTCACCCTAATTCCAAAACCAGACAAAGATGCCACAAAAAAAGAAAACTACAGGCCAATATCACTGATGAACATAGATGCAAAAATCCTTAACAAAATTCTAGCAAACAGAATCCAACAACATATTAAAAAAATCATTCATCATGACCAAGTGGGCTTTATCCCAGGAATGCAAGGATTCTTTAATATCCGCAAATCAATCAATGTAATACACCACATTAACAAATTGAAAGATAAAAACCATATGATTATCTCAATAGATGCAGAAAAAGCCTTTGACAAAATTCAACATCCATTTATGATTAAAACTCTCCAGAAAGCAGGAATAGAAGGAACATACCTCAACATAATAAAAGCTATATATGACAAACCCACAGCAAGCATCACCCTCAATGGTGAAAAATTGAAAGCATTTCCCCTGAAATCAGGAACAAGACAAGGGTGCTCACTCTCACCACTACTATTCAACATAGTTTTGGAAGTTTTGGCCACAGCAATCAGGGCAGAAAAAGAAGTAAAAGGAATCCAGATAGGAAAAGAAGAAGTGAAACTCTCTCTGTTTGCAGATGACATGATCCTCTACATAGAAAACCCTAAAGACTCTACCAGAAAATTACTAGAGCTAATCAACGAATACAGTCAAGTTGCAGGATATAAAATTAACACACAGAAATCTCTTGCATTCCTATACACTAACAATGAGAAAACAGAAAGAGAAATTAAGGAAACAATACCATTCACCATTGCAACAAAAAGAATAAAATACTTAGGAGTATATCTACCTAAAGAAACAAAAGACCTATACATAGAAAACTATAAAACACTGATGAAAGAAATCAAAGAGGACACAAGCAGATGGAGAAATATACCATGTTCATGGATTGGAAGAATCAATATTGTCAAAATGGCTATACTACCCAAAGTAATCTATAGATTCAATGCAATCCCTATCAAACTACCAACAATATTTTTCACAGAACTAGAACAAATAATTTCACAATTTGTATGGAAATACAAAAAACCTCGAATAGCCAAAGTAATCCTGAGAAAGAAGAATGGAACTGGAGGAATCAATCTGCCTGACTTCAGACTCTACTACAAAGCCACAGTCATCAAGACAGTATGGTACTGGCACAAAGACAGAAATATAGATCAATGGAACAGAATAGAAAGCCCAGAGATAAGTCCACGAACCTATGGTCACCTTATCTTCGACAAAGGAGGCAAGGATATACAATGGAAAAAAGATAACCTCTTTAACAAGTGGTGCTGGGAAAACTGGTCAACCACCTGTAAAAGAATGAAACTAGAACACTTTCTAACACCATACACAAAAATAAACTCAAAATGGATTAAAGATCTAAATGTAAGACCAGAAACTATAAAACTCCTAGAGGAGGACATAGGCAAAACACTCTCCGACATAAATCACAGCAGGATCCTCTATGACCCACATCCCAGAATTTTAGAAATAAAAGCAAAAATAAACAAATGGGACCTAATGAAACTTAAAAGCTTTTGCACAACAAAGGAAACTATAAGCAAGGTGAAAAGACAGCCCTCAGATTGGGAGAAAATAATAGCAAATGAAGCAACAGACAAAGGATTAATCTCAAAAATATACAAGCAACTCCTCCAGCTCAACTCCAGAAAAATAAATGACCCAATCAAAAAATGGGCCAAAGAACTCAACAGACATTTCTCCAAGGAAGACATACAGATGGCTAACAAACACATGAAAAGATGCTCAATCAACATCACTCATTATCAGAGAAATGCAAATCAAAACCACAATGAGGTACCATTATACGCCAGTCAGGATGGCTGCTATCCAAAAGTCTACAAGCAATAAATGCTGGAGAGGGTGTGGTGAAAAGGGAACCCTCTTACACTGTTGGTGGGAATGCAAATTAGTACAGCCACTATGGAAAACAGTGTGGAGATTTCTTAAAAAGCTGGAAATAGAACTGCCATATGACCCAGCAATCCCACTTCTGGGCATACACACCAAGGAAACCAGATCTGAAAGAGCCACATGCACCCCAATGTTCATCGCAGCACTGTTTATAATAGCCAGGACATGGAAGCAACCTAGATGCCCATCAGCAGACGAATGGATGAGGAAGCTGTGGTACATATACACCATGGAATATTACTCAGCCATTAAAAAGAATTCATTTGAATCAGTTCTAATGAGATGGATGAAACTGGAGCCCATTATACAGAGCGAAGTAAGCCAGAAAGATAAAGACCAATACAGTATACTAACACATATATATGGACTTTAGAAAGATGGTAATGATAACCCTATATGCAAAACAGAAAAAGAGACTCAGATGTATGGAACAGACTTGTGGACTCTGGGAGAAGGCGAGGGTGGGATGTTTCAGGAGAACAGCATTGAAACATGTATATTATCTAGGGTGAAACAGATCACCAGCCCAGGTTGGGTACATGAGATAAGTGCTCGGGCCTGGTGCACTGGGAAGACCCAGAGGGATTGGGTGGAGAGGGAGGTGGGAGGGGGGACTGGGATGGGGAATACATGTAAATCCATGGCTAATTCATATCAATGTATAGCAAAAACTACTGTAATGATGTAAAGTAATTAGCCTCCAACTAATAAAAATTAAAAAAAATAAATAAATAAAAGAGACTATAAAGTTAGCGATGTTTATAGCTATATGAAGTCACATTTTCTAGCATGTTGTTGGTTGACCTTGAGTTACTAACATCAAGTAAAGGTGAGGGTGATTTTTTTTAAAATTTATTTTTAATTGGTTTCTGCTGTACCACAGTGTAAATCAGCTCTCAGTATACATATATTCCCTCCTTCCTGAGCCTGCCTAAGTCCCCTCTGTCCCAGCCTTCTAGGTCATCACAGAGCACCAAGCTGAATTCCCTGTGTGATACAGTCGCTTCCTGCGAGCTATTATTTTACATGTGGTAGTGTGTATATGCAGCTCTACTCTCTCAGATGAGGGTGATTCTGAAGGAAAAGCACATCAGGCAATATGAGTGACAAAGCTGGCTACTCATGGATGTCTCAAAAAGCATTTATATCTACATCAGTGGGTATATTTTGAGGCAGCTGAAGACTGGGACTATATGACCAGAGTAGATGCACCTTGGTTGTGGGAACATGGTCCTCAGAATCACTTTTAAATATCACTAGAGTCCAACAGATATTTTTCTCAAGACTTAGAAGGCATTAAAATATTTTAATTTTTTAGAATTTTAGAAATTTAGAACCAGAAATTTTTAAACCTTTTCATTTTCAACCCCAATTCTTAATATTTAGGGAGAAAGAGAGAAAAAGATTGGCAAATGAAAGGAGAGACAGAATTCAAATCCTGGTTATTCATATGGTATCTCAGGTATATAATTTTCTGGAAATGAATATTCACAGTATTAACCTTCTTACATGATGGCAAAGTAATAGAGCCACCTGAAGCAAAAAGTATTTTTAATATTTTGCTATAATTGTTATGCATCTGTCTATCATCTATCATTTGTTGCTGAACCATTTAGATACAAGTTGAAGATATCATGACACTTCACCCCAAAATGTTTCTGCATCCATCTTACATGCCACAATGCCCTTGTCATACTGAAGATGATCAACAGTAATTCAGTAATAGCAATTATAAACTTTTATATTCAAATTTCTACAATTTTCTCCAGTATGTTTTTAAGAGCTGAAACAAGTGTTTTGATATAATAGTATGCCAAGTGAATCAAATTCTCATATCCATGTCATAATTATATTTTCTCTAAATAGTCATTGGCCACTGAATAGACTTGTTTCCATGGTCCCAAGCCACCAACTGAACCCACTCGAGTAATTTGCTGGAATGAGGAATACTAACTGCCAAAACCAAAGAATGTTAATCAGCTACCAGCCTGACTATGATTTCCATGGTGCTAATGACTTGGAAAAATTGCCTCTCATTGGCTCAGTCTATAGATAATTACTAATTGAAAAGCATTTAGAATAGTGAGGAGGTGTATTAGCATGTTAATAGGTCTTTGCACCCAAAAGCTTGGATTAAAAATTATGAAGACTGCATTAGCCAGATGGACAGGATTAATTAGCATGCTGCTATTACCTGGCATCCTGTGGTGGTTGAGGGTAGACAGAGTGACCATAACCATTTGGCATTGTCTGTTTGTCATTGCTCTTGGTGGTGAGAGATGGGGTTTTATTCTATAGTTTAGAGCACTAACTGTGAGTCGGTAATTCTGGATACTAATAAATAGCCAAGCATTTAGTCCTTTTGTACTTTGACTAAAATGTATCTTCATGTGCTTCAATTTCCTTCGTCTGTAATAAATGAAATGGGAAACTCATTTAATCTCTTTATGCATGTTTCATCATCTGTAATATGAAGAAGCTGAACTAGAAAATCTCTAAGATTCTTTCCATTTGAGATTTTATGGGACTGTGTAGATTCATGCTGGTAACAGATCTGGAATGGGAGGAAAAGTAGGCT